>NC_092372.1:80836612-82110362 GCF_030028105.1 Mobula birostris | reverse complement strand
CTGGGAGGCATCAGTGCTCAGTGTGATGGAGCTTGAGATGTTGCTCCCAACTCAATTTGACTGGGGTCTTTCCATTAAGAAGTCCAAGATCCAGTTACAGAGAGGGGTGCTGAGTCCCAACAAGCCTCTGAGGAATGACCATGTTAAATGCCAAGATGAAGTTGATGAACCCCAACCTAGCGTATGAGGCATTATTTTCTAGGTGGGACATGATGGAAGGGAGGGCCAAGGCTATAAGAACATAGGAACATAAGAAATAAGAGCAGGAGTAGGCCATCCGGCCCATCGAGCCTGCCCGTCAATAAAATCATGGCTGATCTGTTTGTAAACTCAGCTCCATCTACCTGCTTTTTCTCCATAACCCTTGATTTCCTTACTATGTAAAAACCTATCTAACTGTTTCTTAAATATATTCAGTGAAGAAGCCTCAGCTGCTTCCCTGGGCAGAGAATTCCACAGATTCACCACTCTCTGGGAAAAACAGTTTCTCCTCATCTCCGTCCTAAATCTTCTCCCCTGAAACTTGTGGCAATATCCCCTAGTTCTAGTCTCACCTACTAATGGAAACAACGTTCCTACTTCTACCTTATCTATCCCTTTCAAAATGTTGTATGTTTCTATAAGATCCCCTCTCATTCTTCTGAATCCCAGAGAGTATAGACCCAGGCGACTCAATCGCTCCTCATAGGTTAACCCCTTCATTCCTGGAATCAACCTGGTGAACCTCCTCTGCACTGCCTCCAAAGCCAGTATATCCTCCCTCAGGTATGGAGACCAGAACTGCACATAGTACTCTAGGTGCGGCCTCACCAGTACCCTGTACAGTTGCAGCATGACCTCCCTGCTCTTGAATTCAATCCCTCTAGCAATGATGACCAACATTCCATTTGCCTTCTTAATAACCTGTGGTATCTGCAAGCCAACTTTTTACGATTCATGAATAAGCACTCCCAAGTCCCTATGCACAACAGCATGCTACAATCTTCCACCATTTAAATAATAATCTGCTCTTCTATTATTCCTTCCAAAGTGGATGATCTCTCATTTACCAACGTTGTATTCCATCTGCCAGATCTTGGCCCACTCACTTAACCTATCAATATCCCTCCGCAGACTCTCCACATCCTCTATACAATTTGCTTCTCCACTCAGTTTAGTGTCATCATCAAATTTTGCTATGCTACACTCAGTCCCCTCTTCCAAATCATCAATGTAAATGTTGAACAGCTGCGGGCCCAGTACCGACCCCTGTGGCACTCCACCCACCACTGACTGCCAACTGGAGAAACACCCATTTATATCAAATCTCTGCCTTCTATTGGTTAACCAATCCAATATCTATGCCAATACACATCCTCCGACTCCATGCATCTGTATCTTATTTATAGGTCTCTTGTGCAGCACCTTATCGAACACCTCTATCCCTGTACTCACTATGTCCTCAAAGAACTCCAGTAAGTTTGCCAAACAGGATCTGCCCTTTCTGAATCCATGTTGCGTCTGTCTAATGGAACCACTCTTTTCTAAATGTTTTGCTATTTCTTCCTTAATTACAGCTTCAAGCATTTTCCCCGACTACAGACGTTAAGCTAACTGGCCTATAGTTGCCCATCTTTTGCCTACATCCTCTTTTAAAAAATGGAGTGACACTTGCTGTCTTCCAATCTGCCAGGACCTGCCCAGAGTCTAGAGATTTTTGATAAATGATTACTGACACGTCTACTATAACCTCCGCCAATTCCTTCAGCAACCTGGCATATTGTGTATTGTCCATAGTTTTGTCATTGCAGCTGCAAGTACTGAATCTTTTATTAATGGAGATAGCAGAGTGAATGTTCACATCTGGTGGTTTGTGCAATGGTTTGAATGGAAGGTGAACTGAAAAGGGTCCAATGTTAGATTTTAACCTATCCATTACCAGCCATTCAAAGCACTTCAAGTTTGTTGAGGTCAGTGCCACTGGTGATAATCCTTTAGTCCAGTTACCATCGCCCTCTTGGGCACCAGAGTGTTGGGGGCTGCCTTGAAGACTGCAGGGACAGTGGACTGTTGTGAAAATATCTTAAGACCTCTGTTCACTGGGACGCTCAATACCTCAGCACCCAAGCAGGTCTGTTGTCCGATCCTGCAGGTTTGCATGGGATTTTCCTGGCTAGGATCCTCCTCATTTCAGCTGTGGCCAGATAGGGTGCCTTTTCCTCAGGGAAGAGGGGGCTTTCCCCTATGACATATCATTCATTGTGTCAAATCTGGCATAGAAGGCATTCAGCCTATCAGGAAGGGAGGTGTCACTGTCATTGGTACACAGGGTGGTCTTTTAATCTGCTATGGTTTGTGTACCTTGCCACATATGTCGCATGTCCCTGGCATCACAAAGGTATCTGTGAATTTTCTGTGAGTACTCTTGCTTTGCCTTTCTGATAGCACATGAGTACGTGGCTCTTGTTGACTTTGGAGTCGCATCCTATCCCTGACCTAAAGGCAGCAACCCGAGCCTGAAGCAGTGCATAAACCTCTGCTATCAGCCATAATAAGATTAATGCTTCGTGCAGAAAAAATTATCTTCCAAGCATTCATCAGTATTATTAATATATTATCATTTTCAGATACTGATGTTTCTTCGGCATAATTAATTTATTTTACACAATGTAATTCTATGCACCATAAAAAAAGTTAAGTAGTTAAAATATGCTCCTATGTAGAGATTTATATAGATTATGGATTTTCTATCAACATCTATGCTCCCTTAAACCTATGAATGGCTGAAACTTCATTCAGTTTGGATCAGTATAACAAAAGGTCATTGTGTAATTTATATAATTATATTTATAAAATGTAAACACCAGTAAGTAAAAATGATATGATCTGGCTCAGTCACTTTAGTTCTGATTTCAAATAGCAAAGTGCTGATTATATAATCATTTTTATCTGTTATCTTAAAGCTTTGTTCTGAAACAGATTTAACTTTAACTGTAAAGGACAACCAAAGGCGGAAGGAAAATAGGAACAGTTTGCTTCTGTTTACTGAAGTATTACTAGATATTATACATTCTTAGAAACAGCCTGCCAATTAATCATTTGTTTAAATAATTTTTAACTGCAGAGGAACCCTGTGTTGACCCATTTTTTAAAATCTATTTGCCCTCGCGGGAAGTATCTCTCAGCAAAATCAACATGTAATAACAATACAATTGGAAGCATCAGATTTGCCCTTTAAGTGGAATTGACTCTGTCCCTCTGGAGATAATGCTCTGTTAACAGTATACTAAACAGTGGCCAGAGTATTTTCATTTTGCCTTCAGGTAGGTGGAAGCAATTATAGACTTATCTGAAAACATCTTAGAAATTCTTCATCTTAATAACAAAGAGAACTTGTAGTTAAGTAAGATCCAGTTCTGATGAAGGGTCTTGGCCAGAACATCAACCATTTATTCATTTTCGTAAATGTTGCCTGACCTGCTGAGTTCCTCCAGCATTTTGCGTGTGTTGCATTTAGGTAGCACCATTATTGAAGAATAACATTTCAAAATACATCACAATGTCCTAACCAAATAAAAATTATTTGTTTAGCCAACAGAGGTATCAAGACATGTAACTGTGACCTTCGTCATCTGGCAATCGTTGCACTGGTTCTGAAATGAGAATGGAAGCTGGAGAGGTGTGCAGGCTATTTAATTTGGGAAGGGATTTCTAGAGTTTTGGGTGACCATGAATGAAAACACTGGTGCCAGTAGCAACTAAGAAGAAATGGAATAATGAGACTAGAGACAATGTGAACTTATAAGGAGAGGAGTGATGGATTACCAGAGCTTCTTATGGAAGAGGGTATGAGCAGCAATATTTCAAACAAACTGAAGGTTTTGGAGAGTTGAAACTGGGAGACCACTGGACAGCTGATTCCCGAAAAGGCAAAGGAATGTACAAGATCATCAGAAAGAGGTGTGTTGAAGGAGAGGTGAAAATGAGAGAAATTATTGAGATTGAAGTCAGCAAATCCTGCAATGGAGAGGATTTATAGGCTTATGTTAGCCTAGACTCAAACAGCTTGTGAAAATTTCATATCTTGGTTGTGGTGTTGAAAACTTGCATTCAAAATTTTCAGTTTTTGTTTTCAATGTCATACTTGGTCAAATGCTGCTGTAATGTCAATGACAGACTCTCTCCTGAGCATGGAATACAGCTTCTTTTCCCAGATATGGACCAGGTCCATTATGAAGTCTGGACTCAACTGGACTCATGGAAACTATGTTGAGTAAATGTAACCACATAGGCATGTTCATGACATTATCTATCACTTTGCTGATCATTGAAAGTACGTTGACAGAATTGATTGGCTTGGCTTTATCCTGCTTTTTGTTGGCAGGAATTTCTGGGTCAAAATTCCATTTTATTATACTACTGAATCAGTACCTGGATCTTAAGTACAAACCTTCAACACCACAGCCCTGTCCATTTTGAATAATGGCTAGTCCAAATGTTATTGGTGCCTTAGTCCTTTCTTGATACCATGCAGAGTGAACTGAATTGGCTGAAGACTGGCTGCTGCACTGGTGGGGCTCTTAATTGGGAAACTAGGGTGCATTATCCACTTGCTGTTACTGCAAAAGGATTACTGTAAATATTCCTACTTCATTTTTTTTGCAATAACAGACAAAAGACTTAACTGTGTGAATTTCACAACCAATGATTGGATGGAAGCTCTGCAATTCCATCATCATGAATGAATGTCAACAGGAGAAGGGGGACTCTGGAAATATTTTCATTCTCTTTGATGGTGGGCCTGGTATGTGTGTTAAAGACAAGGACTAAGAATTCAAACCATGTTCAGTCAGACATGCTAAGTAAATAACATTTCTTCCTGAGTTCCCCACCATCACAAGAACCAGTCTCCTGCTAACTTGATTTATGCAAGTGAAAGCAAGGAACAGCTGAGAGAGAGCAAAGGATGCAGCAATGTCTATCAGACAATATCCAAAATGTGGTACTGAAGATCTGCACTCCAGAACTAATTCTACCTTTTGCTGTTCCAGTACAGCTGTTCAAGCTGTTCCAGTACAGATACAAAATTGGCTTTGACCCAACAATGTGGGAAATTGCCCAGGCATGTTCTGCTCACAAAAGGCAGGACAAATCCAATCTTGGTAATTACTGCACATTTCGTCTATTCTCATTCATCAGCAAACTGATAGAGATGTCTTCTACAGTACCATCAAGTAATACTCAATCACCAATAACCTCTTCACTGGCATTCAGTTAGGATTTCATCAAGATCACTAGGCCCCAGATCTCATTACAACTTTGGTCCAAGGAGATGAATTCCAGAGTTGAGGTGCTAGTGACCATCCTTGACATCAAGGGAACGTTTGGCATAGAGTTTTGGGCATTTAAAGGAGAAAACACTTCAGTGGCTGGAGTAATACCTCACACAAAAGAAGGTGGCTGTTGGAAGTCAATCTTCACAACCGTATCACATTACTGCAGGCATTCTTCAAGGTAATGTCCTAGACCCAGCTATTTCCAGCTGCTTCGTCATTGACCATTATTCCATAATGAGTTCAGCGAGAGTGATATTCACTAATCATTGTACAAAATGCAAATCCATTTGCAACTCCCCAGTAAATAAAGAAACCCAGGCCTAATAGGCAGCCATTCCAAGACAACATTCAGATACGAACTGGTAAATGACCTTTGTGCCTCAGAAATGTCAAGCAACAAGTCTCTAGCAAGATAAATTCTAACCATCTATCTTTCACATTTATTGGAAATGGCATCACTGGGTCACTGATAATCAACATCCTAGGAGTTACCAGTAACCGAAAACTCAACTGGACCATAAACACTGTGGCTAAAAGAGCAAGTCACAGGTTGGGTAGTCACTGGTAAATGATACACCACCACTTACTTCAAATTCTTGCACAATCTGTAAGTCAGGAGCATGATGGAATACTCTCCACTTGCTTTGAGTAGCACAGCTGCAACTCTTAAGCTTGACACCATCCAAGACAACCCAGTCCACATCATTGGAAACCCATCCACCCTCCTAAACATTTGTTCTTTCCACCACCAGTGCACTGGGTGTATCATCTACAAAATGCACTGCAGGTACTCATTCAGGCTACTTCAACGCCACCTCCAAACCTGTGAGGTTCACCATCAAGACTGGCAAGGACAGTAGGCGCACAGATTTCATTCAGGTTTTTGTCCAGTTTGTATTTCATCCCGATTTGGAAATATATCACTTGTCCTTTATTCTTATGGTTGTAAGTCCTGGAATTTCCTATTCAACAATAATGTGGAAACACCTTCACCAGAAGGACTGCAGCCAGTTACGAAGACAGCTCACTACGACATTCTTGAGAAGAATAAGCAACAGACAATGTAGGCTGGTCTTTCCCAATCCTGAAAATATGAGTACTAAAGTATCATATTTTCCATCAAGGTGGGGCTCTCAAGGACATGTTCCCACTGGTAGGTATTTAATTGCTCACCAGCAGTCACTGCAAATTTTGATAAATCTGCTCTGCTGGTATACATAGTGTAACCTATGCTACTTTCTCTGTTTATCATGAGTAGTGGTCCAGTGCTGTAGCTTTACCAGGCTAGCATACACTTTTAGGCACACCCATTGCTACTTGTCCCATGCTATTCTGCATCTTCATTGAAGCAAGGTTGGTCCCCCACCTGGATTTTAATGCTAAAGTGAGAAATCTGCTATCAGTCTACTGAATGTGATATACTACAATTCTGCCTCTGGCCCAGAACTTGCTTTTGTGTTGCTACATTTAGTCTTAGTCTTAGTTCTATTTAACCTGGTGATGTGCCACAGAATACAATGGAAGGAATGGAGAACTGGGGCTTCATGGCCCAAAGGACTTTTCATTCCTCTTCCATTAAAACTATAAAAGCCACCTTCAAAGTGATTAAAATGGAGGAGATATGAAATATAATTTGTTTTATGTTGTAACTGTTGAAATAATGGTTCTGGAGTCACTTGGAAGCAGTGCTGGAGTCATTGGGAAGCAATCCGTTTGCTTGGATCATGTGGGAGTCAGTAATACTTGAGTTAACATTTGTTACCTACTGAAGACATCAGGAACTGTCCTATAGTGGGCTGTTATGAATAACATTGTATTGTAATATAATAAATGCTATGGATTCAGGAGTCAAAGTCATTTGACAGGCCTGCACTCTAATTACTAGATGCATCAGGCAAATTGACAATATAGGAATGATTTTCAGGCAAAGGAGAATGACTCACATCTTGGAAATCTCTATTCGTGGCCCTATCACTCAGCTCTATTCTTTCAAGGATTAGGTGAAAATTCTTCCCCCTGACCTCAGTGACACATTCTCCCCTTCAAATAAAGGGAAATAAAAACACATGTAACAAATCTGGAAGTGGAAAACCTCTGCTGTTTTCTTTGAAATTCCAAAAGTCCCTTGCTGAATCTGAAACAGGATATTCACTTGAAATACACCTTAACTTTAGTACCACAACAGTTAGTAGCCTGAAGGAAAGATCCTACATATTTCTTTTTGGGGCAAGGCTAGCCACTCAAACAAGAGTGAAGGTTTCAGTGCCGCTAAACACTTGCTAAAACAGGCTGACAATAAAGGAAATGTGAAAAAAAGAAATCCTGGAGACCACTGCAATTGAGCTACGAATCTCAAAATTACAAAACGGGAATACTGTACTACCATGCCATTATTTTTTGCAATATGCAATAAATTCTAAATTGTTGAAACAAATTGGTCAAATGTTCTGACATAAATATTAATAAATTGCAAGGTTGTTTCAAAGAGAATTATTATTTTAGCAGTCCATGCATATAGGAGGGTTTAAAACAATTACCAAAAAAAAGTTAATCCGGTTTCATTATTTTAGTCTTAGCATTTTTTTGCCACACTTCTCCCTTTCCCAAGATAAAAAAAATAAGATAAATTAGCATATGAAAAAAATACCTAATATCAGATAACCATTTTCGTTTCTAACGCATATGTAAGTATATTCACAGTAACACTAAGATGCTACAAACACTGAACTTCAAAAAGCAGAAAAAAATTACTGTTTTCTCTTTCTGAGGCAGTGAAGATTCACCTTTTTTTAAAAAAAAGCCAATTTGATTTGGTCAATTCATAACATATTGGAAGAGTAATATATTTGAATATTTCCTTATAGATTGGATATCTAATATCCAAGACAGAAATTATTAGATGACTTTATGACAACCCTCATCAGAATTGATTGGTTGGATACAGACTCAAAAGCCTTTTAGAGATCTTACTTTCTGGCTAAATATAGCACAAATAAAATACCTAACTTGTGTATTGCTGACACATCATAGCATATATAAAATGGCCTGGAACAAATTTGACTATTTTAGCAATTAACAATTGCATTATTTTTACAATGCATCTAAATGCACACACTGGCTTTATTATATCTAATGCAGAATGCTACCTTGAAATGAGTTCCATTGTTTTAAATTTGCAGTGACTTGATTGACAGTGCCAAGACATTTTTAATCACTTTTTCACACTCATTGGAGACAACACTGGCTTGTAAGACAGCTGACCTGATGCCACTGTGTATTTGGATAGTAACCACAGTACACTGTGTCCTCTATGACAGAACTGAAGGCCTTTTATAATTAGATTGACCATTTGTCTCCAGTTTTAGTAAGGATCAAAAATTCATCAAGTCTCTAGCAGGATGATGGCAATTGCCCTTTAGCAGATAAAAACTCTGCCAAATTGCAGTGGATTAGGAGGCATATGCTTCGGTTAAGGTGGGCGTGAACTGAAATCTGAAGCTTCAGAACTGCCAAATGAAGTACTAATGAATGTGGTGGAATGTTTGTGTAACATGACTGTGACCTGCACATTTGTAATAACCACATCACATGCCCAGGAGTGGAAGACAGTGGCTGGGAGAGCAGTTAAACATTTAAGTTGACACAACAGCTGTTTTATCCCAATTCAAACACATGAGCAAAGGCACAGTTGAAGCAGGATCTAATTAACTTCGTACAGAAACACATGGCCAATCTGAACAAATGCAACAAATAAATTGTGAAAATAACATCTTTTATACCAAACTTCTTGAAACAGCAGATTTTGAACCCTTTGGTCAATGAAAAGTTTTGTTTGCATTAATATAGCAATTCATTCAGAATTGCTTGTGATGTAGTCAAATAAAAAAATATTTTTAACTGTGCAAAGAAGTACATTTGTACCTACTCTAGCCTTATTCACCTGCCATACTGCTTTCCATATTCACCTATGTATTTGACACTGGTGCCTGCTAAATCAATGTTCAATTATTTGAGCAGTTTAACTTCATTTTTAAAATAGTTATTATTTTGTCAAAGAAACAAAAGTAATTTTTCAACAAAAGAAAATTTAAGTGCTTGGAAGCAATAGTGCCTACAGGATAAATGCCTCAGCAACTTCTATTTTGGGAAAAAACAAAAGTGTCGTTAATGACAAATCATCTGCATCATTGTCATGGCAAGTGTAGACTGTTTACTCATGCATATGAGCAACAACTTGTGCCCCAGAACTGAGTATTCAAAAGCAAATGGGAAAAAAGGACAATAATTTGGCTAAAAGATGTTTGTTTGACTTCAGAAATAAATAGTAAGTCCTGACCTTAAGTTAGGAACTCTACAGGCTTCATAGGGAGTTGGGCCATCAGCCCACTCCTTAGAAGTCCAGAAGTACATGTGAGGGCTGAATATCTGACAGCTTGTTTCCACAACCACAACTTTCAGTAGGACCTAACATCTCACAATTAAAATCAGTGGAAATGTGCCAGATTTAACCGGCTGTCAAGTAACAGAGGGGGGCCCTATTTCGGGGCACACCAAAAATCTTTCTGAGAGGGATTCAGCAAACTTCAGTGTTTCTTCTGGTCAGTGAAGGGAGGTGAACACAATTTACAGCCATAATGATAAAAGCATCTACCTAACCTAAAATGCTTTAACCTAAAATGACCTCTCCCTCCCCATGATCTGTAAACATTCGATCTGCAGCAGTATCCACAAGAAACACACACACAAAAAAACACAGAAACAGGAATAGGCCAACTGGTCCTTTAAGACTGTGTCACAATGCAGTAAATTCATGACTGACTAATTTTTGGCTTCAATATTACTTTTCCTCTCCCTTCACATACCCTTTAAGCCCTTGCATTTCATATGTCTGACAGTCTCCCCCTTCAACAACTTCAGTAACTCTCCCTCCAGAGTTCTGTGAGGTCTGTAATTACAAAGATCCATGAGCCTTTGGAAAAGCAACATTTCTCATCTCCATCTTAGTCACTGGCTTCCATTCTGAAAAACAACCTTCAACCATCACCACGTCGAACCTCCAAGCCAACTGTGAATCCTCCTAACCAGCTCTCCCTAGATTCCATGGGACATAACCTTCCAGACTAGTCTACCAATGCAGGACCTTGTCAAAGGCCTTGCTAAAGTCCAAATAGACAACATCTACTGCCCTGCCCTCATCTACCTTTTGGATACCTCTTCAAAGAACTCTAACAGGTTCATTAAGCACGATGTTCCATGCACAAAGCCATGCTGACTCCTTCTCATAGACACTGCTTATCTAAATGCTGATACTTCAGATCAGGGTAGTCAGGAAAATTAGGTTATATTTTGATTTGTCATTCTGAGATGCCAGATGGTTTGATGCTAGGGCATCAACAATGTATAATTAATATTAATGATTTGAATGCTGGTACTGATAGTATTGTATGCAATGTTCCCTTTAATTATTTTTTACATACGTGTGGACCAACCATTGCTCTAAGCAGGAAATTTTTACACAGCCTGAAAACGCGCAGCACTTTAAACATACTGTTTTTTAATATGCATACTATGAATATTAACTAGACGGCATCAGCGTTCAGCAGTCTGGTGGTTTATTGACAATAAGTTACCAACTTCCATTCTGTGTTTATTGTTACAATTTGTAACAGAGTTGTAATTTGAAATGCTCACAATGTAAATATATTGAAGTTCTAAAATGTTTCAGAGTAAATATTATGGTATGTTTACTATTCATAAAATTTATGTATTATATTCATTAACAAATAATTACAGGGTATTTCACAATTATATTAACATTGATTTGAATATTATATTAGCAATATATCAAAATTATATTAACGTTACATAAAAGAAAATTCCAGCTGTGCAGCAACAAAGGTTATGTGTGTGGGAGCATTTCAGTTACTACGCTACCGTGCACCTGAGCAGCTTAGACAGAACACTGACTGTGTGCCAGATTTGCTGATGATACAAAGACAGTGTTGGAAAAAATGTTATTCATTACTTATATAAGTAATTTTGATGCAGATGTACAAGGCTTCATTAGTAAGTTTTCAGATGACATGAAACTAAGAGTTGATACTGGAGTAGCATGGTAGTGTAGTGATTAGCACAATAGTTTACAGCACCAGTGATCACTGATTGTGTTTCAATTCCTGTCGCTGTCTGTAAAGAGTTTGTATGTTCCCCCGTGATTCTGTGGATTTCCTCCAGGTGCTATGGTTTCCTCCCATATTACAAAGGCATATTGGTTAGGGTTAGTTAGTAAATTGTAGGCATGCTATGTTGGTAGTAGAAGCATGTTGCACTTGAGGGCTGTGCCCAGCACATCCTCGGACTGTGTTGGTCATTCACGCGAACAATCCATTTCACTATGCTTCTATATACATGTGACAAATAAAACCAATCAATAGAGTTAAGTGTGAGGTGATGGATTTTGGAATTTTATTGTATCTGTAGTGCTTCTACATAGGGTTTAAGACTTTGTCCTAGGTTCTGTATTGGCAATGGTACTATTTTACATATAATATTAGAAAAGTAGATATCTGCTGTTGCCACATATATTATCACAAAGCCTTCTACATCCCTAAGGCATGTGAGGCTACTTTCCATATTGCATTGCAAAGGTCAAAGCTAGCTACATACATGAGACATGTTATGCTTCCAAGTTCTATTTTTATGTTGAATATTTATGAAGCTAAGGCCATTGGTATCTGTGAATTTCAAATCAGTACAAACATCCATCAATGTTAAAGTAGCAACAAAACTTTGAACTAAGGTCAGTGTACATGCTAATGCCACGTGGAATGACAGCATCCATTAGATGGTATTCCTGTACTTTGAGCTCTGCACAATACATGTTGCCATTCTAGCCTTGTGAACAGGCCCATTTTAAACATCCACAATTGATTTATTATCATTTTGAAATAGCAGACTAACTTCTGACCCTCCTAATTTTTCTCCAAAAAAAATGTTTATTGAATCTGTCCTGTTACTTGAAGTGGAGTCTAACATTGACAGCTCACGGCAATTTATGATCCTATTGTGATTTTTAAAATAAGAATATGAGGAACAAGAGGAGCAGGAGTAAGCTACTCCATCACTTACAAGATTATAGAGTCTCTAAGTTCCATTTTCCAGCAAAATTCTCCTATCCTTTTCAAGTATTAGTCTAGTAAAATGCTTTGAACACTTTAAAATCTTTAAATAAAACTACTCTAGACATAGTAACACCAACGTCCTATATAAATGTCCTCTCTTTTTGTATTCAACTGAGCCATTAAGTGGTCATCTGCTGAATAACAATTACTTTAACAATCCTATCTCAACTTTGAAGTTGTATGGCAAAATTTTTGGGATATCCAATTTGTGGGTAATAATTATTTTGAGATTAATCCAAAAGCTATTTAAAGGAAGATGCCACAGATTTATAGATAGTAGTTTCAGACTATTGGCTATATGGCATAAAAACTGATAGGTTTCAAGCATTATTCAATAACAGGAAAATACAACATATAACTGCTTGGATGCACATTCAGTGTAATCCTCTCAAACTGGATAATCCTTAATTTTATGAGTATACAGTCACCATGTCTCTCCAGTGGGAATAAAGGTAGTAGAAATGGGCACTCAGGGAATTCATTGGAATAGTTGGGCTCTTCTCAAAGAAAGTAAATTCTACATTAAATGCCAGAGCCATTCCCTCCAACATAATAAGATTTGTTGATTGTTAAGGGACATTCTGGTATATAAAATTCTGGGGGCTATAGATAGGGTAAACTGTAGGAAACCTATCCCTATATCAAAGAAAAAAATCTATTAGACACAGGTTTAGGGTAAGGGGAAGAGATTTAGAAGCCCGTTGAAACTGGTTTGCCAAGTTATTTAAGAAGACAGTAGAGGAGAACTTGAATCCCTTAGCCACAGAGGGCCATAGACCATTTTCAGGATGATGGGATTAGTATGGAAGGATACCTAATGATGATGGTGAAGATGTCAAGCTGACTGACCCGTTTCCATGCTGCACAATTCTGATTCCACGATTAAATCAAGCCACCTTCCTCTTGTTCAGGTTTAAACTTCCACTCAAGGTCCTTATGTTTTCTGAAGTGCAGGTGTGCACTTGAACGTTATAGCAGCAATATCAGTCCATTAAAAACACTGCATTCACCTGGAGAACTATGTGCATGGATTCAGCACGAGTACTGTGTCTAATATTAGTTTCTTTACTTAAGCATGAAATGCACTAGAAATAGTTCAGCAATTTACTTGATAGTACTTAGCATGGGTAGCTTGTCATATAAAGAAAGTTTGGATAGGCTTTGCTCAGTGTCTGAAGTTTATCAGAATGAAATGGGAGTTGACTGTCATACCAAAAATATATAATGAGTGGAAGGAAATGCTAGGGAAATAAGAGGCAGCAAAACCATCCCACCATAATTTCTCTGAAAAATCTTTCACCATAGTATATCAACTCAGGTTCAATCACATTTATTAAGAAAGCATTCATTTTACTGACAGTGATTCTCCTAAGAGGTCTTAACAGGGTGGACTTGGAGAGAATGCTTCCTCTTACGAGAGCTTCTGAAACTAGGGGTTAATCTATAAAAACATGGGTCATACATTTAAGGGAAGAGAGGTGAATTTGGTTCTCTCTGAGAGTCATGAGTTTTGCTTCCACTACTCTTGAAGGAAGAGAATTCCTGAGTCTTTGAGTACTATTCATTGTGGGTATTAGGAAAGAAGTTCCATTTAGTAGTTGTTGAATGTATAGAAATAACATCATTCTACTTAAGACCTAATCCTTTCAGTATAACTACATCCAGAAAATACCTAGCTAAACCAACACATTATACGAAAATACTTGCTTAATATATCTCCATACACACATATATATTTAGTCCTTTTCACGACCTCAAGATCTCCAATACACCTTACTACTAATTAATTATTTTTGGAACAGTTTCAATATTGTAATGTAAAATTGAATTCAGGTGACCAATATATAGATAGCAAACTCACAATCAGCAATATCAAAATATCTGCATCATAGCCTTCTGTTTTGCTGTTTGTTTAGTGTTGTACTATTTCATGATAGAAGACAACAAGTAAAGGTTTGCAGTTCTGATTCTTATTTAAACCTCTGTGAAAAAGGATTTTCTTTTGCCTACAATCATATTTGTTCACACTATACAATAGCAGCATTGAACACATTTCAGAGATTTAGCAAGCTCCTGAAATTGAATATTGGAATTATAGGTTTTGGGTTGGATGAGAGAAAGGAAAAGAAAAATCTTCATGTGCTTGCAGAATTAAAATGGGGTTCGTGTCATCAGTATTGTTTTATCTGAAAGAAACAAATATTTTTGTCCAAATGTCAAAGGTATGTACAGTGGATTCCAGTTAATTGGGCCATTGGTTAATTGGAACAGCCACTTATTTGGGAAAACTCTTAAAGAAAAAAATCTATTCAAGAAAATAGCTGGGATTCCCTTCATTTACTAGGAACGTAATACCACTTAATTGGGACAGAAGACTTGCTGGATAGGTTCTAACTAGCATCAGGTGTTTGAACTCGTGTGGCTGCTTTAGACACTACACCCTTCTTAGAGTGAACAGTTTTTAAATAGCATCATTCGTGTGTGTTTGTCTTCAAAAATTAGTGATTTTTATCGGCAAGAAATAGGAGTGAGACAAGTCAGAACTGTTTTACTCATTGCAGGTTTCAAACATTCAGGCATGGAAATGGCAGAAACAGCCAGGAGTGAAAATTAAACAATTTCTTTAATTCAACAAGATAGGACTACAAAGAATTTGAAAGTAGTAAAAACCATCTTGAATGTTATGATGAAAATGAAGATTTGGAGGATACAATTGTTGAAAATTGTATGAGGCAGTCCATTATCTGCACTAGGTGGCTGAGCTAATTTTGTTCATTTACAGTCAATCAAAAGAACATGGCACTGTACACTGGATGAATTCCTACATCGATAACTGTTAGGAACGAATACATAGTTTTATAGTACTATAGTAGTATAGGTCATGGTCTAATTTTTTCTTTATTTCATTTAAACACATTTTTTTTACTTAGTTAAATAGTAGTTTATCTTTTTTATATATTTTAAACTACTTTATGAAACTTTGGTTAATTGAGGCAGCTGTTTAATTGGGTCAAAATGTACTGGTCCCAATGTGTCCTAGTTAACTATAATCTACTGTACCGTAGAACAGTTCCCACTATTCACTCAACACACATAAAGGTTGCTGGTGAACGCAGCAGGCCAGGCAGCATCTATAGGAAGAGGTACAGTTGACATTTTGGGCCGAGACTCTTTGTCAGGACTAACTGAAAGAAGAGCTAGTAAGAGATTTGAAAGTGGGAGGGAGAGGGGGAAATCCGAAATGATAGGAGAAGACAGGAGGGGGAGGGATGGAGCCAAGAGTTGGACAGTTGATTGGCAAAAGGGATCTGAGAAGATCATGGGGTGGGAGGCCTAGGGAGAAAGAAAGGGGGAGGGGGGAAGCCCAGAGGATGGGCAATAACCGATGGGGTACGAGGGGGAGGTGGGGCATTAACAGAAGTTAGAGAAGTCAATGTTTCCCCCCTCCCCCTTTCTTTCTCCCTAGGCCTCCCGTCCCATGATCCTCTCATATCTCTTTTGCCAATCAACTGTCCAGCTCTTGGCTCCATCCCTCCCCCTCCTATCTTCTCCTATGATTTTGGATTTCCCCCTCCCCCCCCACTTTCAAATCTCTTACTAGCTCTTCTTTCAGTTAGTCCTGGCGAAGGGTCTCAGCCCGAAACATCGACTGTACCTCTTCCTATAGATGCTGCCTGACCTGCTGCATTCACCAGCAACTTTTATGTGTGTTGCTTGAAATTCCAGCATCTGCAGATTTCCTCGTGTTTACCCACTATTCACTCTTGGCTGGTGACTTAGAATTTTAACATAGTGCTATCAGAAGGTGGACAAAGGTGGAATAACAATTTAATCAAAAATGAATGAAGGAGTCCCTTGAAAATTTCTGGTGACAAAAGGAAATGGCAAGGAAGATCAAAGGCAGTACAACCACCCTGCCATAACCTCTCAGATCTGGAAAATTCTTCACCACACCAGATCAACTAAGTTTCAGACTCACCTAACAAGGAAGCGTTCATTTTACTGACATTGATTCTCCTCACATTTTTGTTGAAGTGCTTAATCTGTTGCCCTGATTGGCTATGAAGTAACACAATGCCTTTTGCAGTTTGAAACACTACCTGAAGATATTCCTTTAATCACATCCTTGTGTGTAAACATTGCACAAAAATTTAAATCAAATATAATTATCTCTCACATTTTCATGGCATCATTATTACCAAGGGCACAAGGTACTGTAAGATCAGAGCATCACTTCATTCCATAGATGCAATGAGTACTTTTCAATACCTGAATGCTTTTCAAGGATGAAAAAAAACATAACAGGAGAGACTGATGACAGATAGCACCCCAGGATATGACAGGAATACAATGAGATGACAGTGCTGCCTCTTGGGATACATCAGCACATAAGGCTTCCTGTCAAAATGGTGAAGCAAAGTGCAGGCAAGGCCATGCTGTCTATGAAGCACAGGTAGAGACTGATCATGGTTCTATCAGCTACACAAACCTCACACAGCATTCAGCCACTGTATTACTACTGTTACTCATTACACCAAGGAGAAGGAATAAATCAGGTTCATGAATTCATACTTTATGTACAGACATGAAAGGCAGCCCTAAGGTATAAAGCATTAGTCATCTGTATTCACAAATTATACATAGAAAATATAGGAAAGTTTGTGGATCACTCTTAAATAACACAATGCCTGTGCTATATGTTTAATCTATATTGATCGATGCCAATGCAGGACAGGTACTGTGCTTTATAGTGACTGTGTAAGCAGTTTTATCTGTATTTTCAGTGCTCAACACTGTTTTTAAGCCACTTACGCAGGTCTAAACATTAATGGCTGATGTAATGGGAGTGTTCTTTAAAGATCACAAAAACCACAGCACTTCTGGAAATGTATTTTCAGAGCTGAAAAAGCTATGCTTGAGGCCCTGCAGAGAAGAAGTACAGCTTCCTACTTTGAATGGATCTCAGCTTCTTGCTGCTGAGATGGAGTGCAGCAGACATGACCTTTAGCAAAGTTTATTGGGAGGTTTCTGGAATTTAGATGATATGCAATTTAGAGAAAGTAACCGATGACATTGCCAGCAGGAGTGAGCTTTTCTGGATCACAGGCAAAATGGAAAGAAATTCCTTAACTTTATCAGATTCTTCTCTAAGTGTTAGTTCTTTGACACTTTCAACTCTACTACTTATGGTACTTTGAAACGCATGCTCTTTCACCGGTCACACCTTCAAACCTCATTTCACACAGGCGCCTAATCTATCCGACATTGCAGCTATTCCTTCAGAAGCCCATCAACACTCTACATTGCCTTAGCATTTCTCAGAAATTTACAAAGGTCAAAGAACATATCATACACACTGACATAACAATTGAACAATAATAATTATATCATAACAGCATTTTGAAATCTACTTTTTCTTCTGTCTTCCTGGATAACACTAGCCCACAGCAGGTGTGTTTTGAATGAAACCAAGGGGGAAGACAAAGATGTGTAAGCAAGCTGTGAGAACAATACAAAGAACCTGAAAAGTGACGAAGGTAGGTTAAGTGAGTGGATAAAAGGAGTGTGACATAGGAAAGTGTGAGCTTATCCACTTTGGAAGGAAGAATGAAAAAGTAAAATACTATGTAAATGATGTGAAACTACAAGCTGCAGTGGTACAAAGTAAATATTTGGAGGGTGGAGTACGTGAAACACAAAATGTCAGCATGGAGGCATATCATGAAATTTGTAAGGCTAATGGAAAGGTGGTCCTCATTGCAAGGGGTATAAAAATAGGGAAGCTTTGATCCAACATGACAGGAGCTGTTGGGACTGCACCTGGAATATTCTGAATAGTTTTGGTCTCCAGACTTAATATATTTACAAAATAATATACACAATGTACTGCATTTTAGGGAAGCTTCACTAGGTTCCTAAAAAGAGGGTTTAAGGACTGAAGAAAGGTTGAGCAAGTTGGACTTACTGGCATTCAAAAGAATGAAAAATCATCTTATTGACACAAATAAAATTGTAAGGTGAATGCTAAGTGAATGAATTTCCAGTGGTAACATTCAGAACTGAGAAAAGGCATTCCCATTTCAGATACAGATGAGAATGAACATATGTTTTATGAGGAGCATGAATTTTTTGAATTATCTACCACAGAGTGATTTAGAAATGGAGTCACTGAGTGTACTTAGATCAAAGATGAACAGATATTTATACTAAAGGAATTAAGGGGTACCATGAGAGAGTGAGTAAGTATTGTTGAGATCAAACTAGGATCAACTATGCTCTTATTGAATGGTGGGACAAGCTTGAGGAATCAATAGGGTGCCATCTGATCATGTTTCATATGTTCTTATGGGTCCCACCAGATGCATTGCTTTCTTTGGATGGAAGAAATGCTTCTTTTTCACTTGAATATTCAATTTATACAAACTGATAGTATTTCAACATGCCAACAACAAGCTCTTTTAAAAATGATTGATACTTGACTCATTCTGAGATGGTGAATAAATATCTTCAATAATGGATGATCCAGCCAACAAAATGAATCATTGTTATAGAGTCAGAGTGTCGTATAACACAGAAACAATCCCTCTGCCTCTCTATGCCCATCCTACCCATTGCACCATTCTACACTAATCCTATTTACCTGCATTACATCCATAACCATAGATACCTTGTTAGTCAGGTAATCGTCCAGATGCATGTTAAATGTTGTGAGACTATCTTCATCCAACACCTCTCCAAGCAGGACAGACTCCAACTACATTCACTGTGAAAATATTCCCTTTCAGGTCCCCTCAAAACCTTGTACCTCTCACCTTAAATCCTTCCACTTTTGCATTAACTATCCCCTCCATGGGAAAAGCATTGTTACTACCTGCTCTATCTATTCCCCTCCTAATTTTATATATCACTAACAGGACACGGCTTAACCTTCTCCATTCTGGGCTAAACAAATCGAGATTATCCCGTCCTTCCTTACAAACATAATGTTCTAATCCAAATAACATCCTGAGGAATCTTTTTTGCAGCCTCTCCAGTGGAGTCATATTCTTCATAAAGGGTGATGTCCAAACCTGTAAACAACATTCCAGCAGGGCCTAACCAGGTTTTATAAGTTGTAATGTGACATTCTAGCTCTTATATTCCTTACCAAGGTCATTGAATTATCCCATATACCTAGTTGACTAACTATCCTGCCACTTTCAGGGATCTATGGACTTCTCCAAGGTCACTCTGCTCATCAGCATTATTTCCTGTGCATGGCCCACCCTTGCTTGCCTTGCATCATCTTACGAGGGGTGCAAGATCTAGCTTACTAAACTGCATTATAAATGGTGTGTTACCAACAATTCGAGTATTCACAAGTGTAAGGTGGACTGTTGATCACAGCTTAGCAGTTTGTAGAGAATATAAAATAATCTTCTGGATGTGGATAATGCTTTTGATGAAGTATGGAAGCAGTACTTTGTTGTCACAGAATTCTAGGGCAATGAAAACTCAATAAGATAGCAGTGACCTGCCATGCTGCATGCTGCAGCAGGATATTTGTCTTCTTTGTTATATATTGTTAGTAACGGCTGATGTTAGCAACTCCCTCCTGATGCTAGACCAGCCAATATTACTCTATTAAGATCAAATTCAGTTGAGTTCCTGAGTACTGCACATGATAGAGAGTCAGTTTTGGAGTTGGGCTGCAGCATAAGGCATATCTCAGTGACACATAATTTGTAAAGTAAAGCTATCTGAAGCACTTTGTTGGATAACTGGGCATTTTTACACTCCAGCCTGTATAATCCACTGAAAGTGCACCAGGAGATGGATGTAACCCATTGTCGAGGCTTCAGGCAAGCTGCCAACCTGCCTTCAAATGAGAACCCAATATCCTTCAGTCTGAAATAGACTTGTGAGGGGTAAATAATAACTACCCAGCAAATGGGCAAAAACAGATCACTAGAAGTTGCCACTGGCATAAAACAAGAGAAAATGAAAACCAAAACAGAAGAATGATACATACAAATCCTGTTACTAATACTTCCGGATTATTTATATTCATCTTTGCCTTTTCCCTTGCAAAGCATATTTTAGGCATATCAAAAGCAGACCCCTGTTTATTTTCACATGAAGCAATGAAGGGTCCAGCAGAGCTAAGGGAAATAGGTCATTACACTGTGTTCTCTTATTCAAGCTGTGAAAAAATAATGGCTGACAGAAATATCACTGAGAGCTCAGTTACCTGCACTTCTTGGATCTCAGAAACAGAATTGTACAGCACAGTGCAGGCTCTTCAGGCCACAGCGCTGTGCTGACCTTTTAACCTGCTCTAAGATCAATCTAATCCTTCCCACCTACATAGCCCTCTATCATCCATGTGCCTATCTAAGAGTTTATTAAAAGTCCTTAATGTATCTTCCCCCAACACCATTCCTGGCAGGGTATTTCATGCACTGACTACCTTCTAAGTAAAAAAAATACCTCTGACATCTCCCCTATACTTCCAATCACCTTAAAAGTATGCACCTCGATTTAGACATTTCCACCCTAGGAATAAATCTATGGCTATCCATTCGATCTATGCTTCCCATCATCTTGTACAGGAATGGTGTTGGGGGAAGATACATTAAGGACTTTTAATAAACTCTTAGATAGGCACATGGATGATAGAGGGCTATGTAGGTGGAAAGGATTAGACTGATCTTAGAGCAGGTTAAAAGGTCAGCACAGCGCTGTGGCCTGAAGAGCCTGCACTGTGCTGTACAATTCTGTTGCTGAGATCCAAGAAGTGCAGGTAACTGAGCTCTCAGTGATATTTCTGTCAGCCATTATTTTTTCACAGCTTGAATAAGAGAACTCAGTGTAATGACCTATTTCCCTTAGCTCTGCTGGACCCTTCATTGCTTCATGTGAAAATAAACAGGGGTCTGCTTTTGATATGCCTAAAATATGCTTTGCAAGGGAAAAGGCAAAGATGAATATAAATCAAATCACTTCTCATCCTCCTTCACTTCGGAGAGAAAAGCTCTAGTTCTCTCAACCTATCCTCATAAGACAATCCCATTTACTTTCCACTACCTATACCCTAACTTATTCCACTACAATGCAAACCAAGAATGGGGAATCAAATTAACAAATTGTTGCTCACATGTTAAGCCATTGTGCCTGGTTTGTCCCTGCAGTAACCACACAATCCTAGCTTAGCCTAGTTGGTTGCTTGTTGGTGTGATGTGCTTTAATTCAAAATATACTCCAGGAGTTACTCAATGCCATATCCTTTATCCAGAGACTCATGCACCTGTCTTTTGGATGAAGATTCAAGTTAAGGTCCTGTTTTTGCAATCTTGATATTTCTCAAACTCCTTTGCTGCAAAGAGCAGGAACTTTCCTGAACAGAAATTCCTCCTCAAGTAGTACCACCAAAAACACCAAGTGTTCAACTTTTACCAAGCTCTACTTCATTAACTGGAGCTATTACTCCTGAATCATAGTCTGCATTCCGCATTGTCCTCTTAAGTGAGTGGTCATCATCAACAATGCTGGGGTTGTAATGGTGATTGGGGAATATTAGGAAAGCAGACATGAAGATCTCCTGCTGGCACTTCTCCTGGGCCTGATAAATATTTCAATTCCCTGGGGATCACCAAGGAAGAGCTGCCTCAATTGCTTGCTTTTCTAAGCCATATTATCTGCCCGAGTGGTTTTGGAGACTTCACAGAGTTTGGAATGGTTTGCTCAAAACTTTTCATGATCAGTGGGCATGACAGGGACACAATCTATTTCATAAACAATGAGAACAAAATTATCATTTAAATCTAATGCAAATGTATAGAGTTGATTGTTGGGTCACTTACTCCATTGCATGCATCCTATTTCTAGGGAAGGGGAGCAGTGTAGGAATATTTTATTCTGGTGTCCCTGGGCTCATTTTCAATGTCATTTCTACTGACCTAGGCAACATGGAAAATAACTTTAAAACAATTAATTTGTTGTTAAGTCCTCCAAGAAGCTTCTAAGTAATACTTATTTCCAATGATATTGCTCCATATGTGGTCTTTTCACCATATGAGAAAAATAATGATGAAAAGGGAGCAAAATGCAGGTTTGTACAAAATGTAACAACCTTGTTTCTCTAAATTATTTTCTTGAAATGGAAGATGAAACAAGTAGTTGGAGCTCACAAGGTTAAATATATTGAGTTAAAGTGAACAACTAACATCACGTAACAATACTAAGAAGCTGTATGAAACAATATGTAACTATTATACATAATTCCTTTAAGGGATTGAGAGATATGTTTTCTATATAATTTTTGAACAAAGTGTGTTATGTTGCAGCTTAAATTGTGCACTTTTAAAGCTTTTGCAGATTTTATTTTTTAAAATTTGTGGCAGACTTTGTCAATCTATTTCAAGCCGAGACCAGCTCCTGCATTGTGTTACTCGACCATATGACTCATGCTGCAGTATACTCTACCATATGATTCATACTGCAGTGACAGTGTGCTTTTTTTCACAGTTCCTAAGAAAATAGTACACTTTATATATAGAGAGCTTGAATTTTACAATTTTAAAAATTGAAAAGAAAAACTCTCTGATGGCCTACTAGGAAACATAGTCTTTTTCCACAGATAAATCTTCTTAAGATAAACATAAAACATAAACCACCCGGAATTTATACTTCCATTAACTTTCATTTGAGAATACTCTGCATGCCTTTCAAAATGTGCATCTAGACTGTTAACTAACTCGACTTGTTAATGGGATATCCTGGATGCTGGTGATATGGTAGACATTGCCAACAACACTCTGAACTAAAAATAAAAATGAACAATTTGAATTCCTATATTACATATTTCTTTAAAAAATAATCCTGTGTAGTTACTTCAAGGTATGAAATTATTTTGCATTTTCTTTGTAGCCTTGTATTCTATTTGATTTCTTAACTGTACCATTTAGAAATATAATCCTCTTGATTTTGGTTTAAATTTTAAATCAATTTTAATTCTACGTCCTTTCACATAAAGCACTATACACCTAATATGAACTGAATTTACCAAATTTTCAAGGTTCCTCTTTGCAAGGCTACAAATTCCTATAGCTGAAATTACATGCTTACCAGATGCAAGACACCCATAGTGCAACATATCAGCTTACTATGCAACCCCATTGTATAGCTCAGACTGAATGTCAGATTATAGTCAAATTTATTTGTACTAATGAAAGATTTTAAGCAACTTATAATCAATTCAAACATACCAAAGTTATCAAACAACAAACAACCTTGCAACAACCCTTTATTAATCATGTAATAGTTTACAATGGAATTCAGATTTATTACGCTCACTAACGTAACCAAGACAGCTCTAAATTCAGTATTGCACCTAGACTGACAGCATACATGGTTAATTTTGCATGTATTAATTTAAATGGAAATTTTTAAGGAAAAAAAGGCAGCAATCTGATATTATTCAGGTCAGCTGCAGGAACCATTTATGCATCCAACTGAATCCATTCCTGTTAACTGTTTAATCCCTTAAAACTTCAGAGCTAGCTATTCATTCTTTGTTGATTACATAGCATCCTTTTTATATGCACATTTAGAAGATGCACATCCAGGAGATTTGGAAAACCAAGTGTAAAACATCTTCTCGTGAAGGCACTGAATGGTCCTCCGGTACTGGCAGCCTTTCAGAGCTTAGACAAAAGGACTAGTCTGCACTGTGATTAGTCAGTGAATTTCACTAGACAGCCTTACTGTGAATGTATCTCACACAAATCTAATCCCTTCCTAGTGTGACAAATATAGATGCAATACGTGTGCTCATGTGACACACAGATAAAATCCAACAGACGTCGATAAAGTGAAGGGAAGTGACAACTCAGATAAATTTTTACCTCCACAATCCAGAAACTTAGAGCAATAAAAGCAGCTCATCTGCAAACACAGTTTGAAATGCAGACCAGGATAGGACCTGAAAGAAAATCCACTGATAATGCACACAAAATGCTTCAGGAACTGAGCAACTCAAGCAGCCTCTATGGAGGGGAATAAACAGTCAGTGCTTCAGGCTGAGACCCTTCAGTGGTTTATCAAAATGAGCAGGACCATCAGATATTCTATAACTTTATGTGATAAAAATTCTTTTAATAAGGTGAATTTTTTTGTGACAGAATTGCCAAAATACTTGATAAATGTGTTTGGCTTGAAGCATTTGCTTTGTTGACAAGCTTGTGTAATGGATGGCTCGGCATCAGATGAGACCCAATGCGGAAAACTGAAATTTGACATTTTAGGAGGCACAACTGAAAGTGGGTACTAGATCTATTACCATTCTTTTCACAGTTATTACCCTCTCTCTTTAGGTTTATCACTGAACTCTTCACAGTCACATCACCTCCTTGAACTTATTTCTGCCTTCCTTACAGTTCCTATTCTCTTCCTTGAAGTCAAGATCTTTATACCGCTGAGCTTCATATCATCTGCAAGTCTTGACATCTGTGCCCTGTACACCCAAGTGCAAGTTTTGACAAGGCCAGGTGTTATGGCCTAGCTGACTGTCAGTTTCATTTTTCAGCATGTTTTCAGAGCTGATCTGGCCTCACCCCTGTGATGGGATTACATAGTAGAATGCCTACAAACAACAAACCTTGGAATGAGGGGAGCAGTGCAAGATCAATCTGAACTTCCTTCAGTCGTCAACATGAGCTGCTTGCTGCCATCCTCATACCTTGGACCAAGCACAGCTCCAGGGCAAATTCTACTCAAAGGTCTTTCAGCACCAGATGATGTATAGATTCTGACTGGTTGGGACTGCCCAACCACATAGGGACTGGTGATCACAACCGGTCAGAACATATATATTAATGTCTAACGTGGAACTGCTTCAATTTTTAAAGATTTTTTTATTGAGAAGCCTGGAGCAGTATTTAGCAGAGTGACTGCACAACATATTACAATAACAGATCATGCTTTGAGTAGGCTCATGAACCCCAGTCTACTTCTGCAGGCATTTGCACCACCTTTTTCAAAGCTTTACCAAAATGGCAAGTTTCCAGGTATTGACAGTAACAAAACAGTAAACACTTCCTGCAACACACATCAAAGTTGCTGGTGAACGCAGCAGGCCAGGCAGCATCTCTAGTAAGAGGTGTCGACGTTTCAGGCCGAGACCCTTCGACAAGACTATAAGCCTACTGACTCTCACAGCTATTTTTAAACTCCCCATCAGTAAACACTTCCTTGTCATTTTCAATTTTCCAACTCCTCTTTACTATCTAACAGAAAGGGGGATGTGGGAGCATGTGTAGGTGACAACCTGCCTACACAGTGATACTAGGAAATAAATGGATGGATTGAACTGCAAGGCAATATTAACCTGGGCTGGACAAGGAGAGTCAGTAACAGCGCATTGAAAGATGTGGTTTAGAGGCCCTGCCTCAAAAGCCATACACAGAAGGCAAAACTGGGGCTGGGATTTTGCCATATAAAACACCAATAAATAATTCATAACGTTGAACTAAAATGAAGTAATTTTTTAAGAAGTAAGACAACTTATCCTTACCATCCTATATCTCCACAATTGCCACTGAATACTGGGGTCTCAGATCCTGTAGTCAGTTTCAACCTGTGATCCATATAACCATATAACAATTACAGCACGGAAACAGGCCATCTCAGCCCTTCTAGTCTGTGCCGAACGCTTACTTTCACCTAGTCCCACCGACCTGCACTCAGCCCATAACCCTCCATTCCTTTCCTGTCCAGACAGCCATCCAATTTAACTTTAAATGACAATATCGAACCTGCCTCAACCACTTCTGCTGGAAGCTCGTTCCACACAGCCACCACTCTCTAAGTAAAGAAGTTCCCCCTCTTGTTACCCCTAAACTTTTGCCCTTTAACTCTCAACTCATGTCCTCTTGTTTGAATCTCCCCTACTCTCAGTGGAAAAAAGCCTATACACATCAACCCGATGTATCCCCCTCATAATTTTAAATACCTCTATCATGTCCCCCCTCAACCTTCTACGCTCCAAAGAATAAAGACCCAACTTGTTCGACCTTTCTCTGTAACTTAGATGATGAAACCCAGGTAACATTCTAGTAAATCTTCTCTGTGCTCTCTCAATTTTGTTGACATCTTTCCTATAATTCGGTGACCAGAACTGTACACAATACTCCAAATTTGGCCTCACCAATGCCTAGTACAATTTCAACATTACGTCCCAACTCCTATACTCAATGCTCTGATTTATAAAGGCCAGTATACCAAAAGCTTTCTTCACCACCCTATCCACATAAGATTCCACAT
This sequence comes from Mobula birostris, assembly GCF_030028105.1. Lineage (NCBI taxonomy): Eukaryota > Metazoa > Chordata > Chondrichthyes > Myliobatiformes > Myliobatidae > Mobula > Mobula birostris. Next base: position 82,083,565 of record NC_092372.1, on the reverse strand, counting down.
TCAGGGAACTATGCACCATTATTCCTAGATCCCTCTGTTCTACTGCATTCTTCAATGCCCTACCATTTACCATGTATGTCCTATTTTGATTAGTCCTACCAAAATGTAGCACCTCATAGCATTAAACTCCATCTGCCATTTTTCAGCCCACTCTTCTAACTGGCCTAAATCTCTCTGCAAGCTTTGAAAACCTACTTTATTATCCACAACTCCACCTATCTTAGTATCATTTGCATACTTACTAATCCAATTTACTACCCCATCATCCAAATCATTAATGTATGTGACAAACAACATTGGACCCAGTACAGATCCCTGAGGCACACCACTAGTCACCGGCCTCCAATCTGACAAACTGTTATCCACCACTACTTTCTGGTGTCTCCCATCCAGCCACTGCTGAATCTACTTTACTACTTCAATATTAATACCTAACGATTGAACCTTCCTAACTAACCTTCCATGTGGAACCTTGTCAAAGGCCTTACTGGAGTCCATATAGACAACATTCACCACTTTACCCTCATCAACTTTCCTAGTAACCTCTTCAAAAGATTCAATGAGATCTGTCAAACATGACTTTCCACACACAAATCCATGTTGACTGTTCCTAATCAGACCCTGTCTATCCAGATAATTATATATACCATCTTTAAGAATACTTTCCATCAATTTACCCACCACTGACGTCAAACTCACAGGCCGATAATAATTGCTAGGTTTACTCTTAGGACCCTTTTTAAACAATGGAACAACATAAGCAATACGCCAATCCCCCGGCACCATCCCCGTTTCTAATGACATTTGAAATATTTCTGTCAGAGCCCCTGCTATTTCCACACTAACTTCCCACAAGGTCCTAGGGAATATCCCGTCAGGACCCGGAGACTTATCCACTTTTATATTCCTTAAAAGTGCCAGTACTTGCTCTTCTTTAATCATCACAGTTTCCATAACTTCCCTATCTGTTTCCCTTACCTTACAAATTCAATATCCTTCTCCTTAGTGAATACCGAAGAAAAGAAATTGTTTAAAATCTCCCCGATCTCTTTTGGCTCCACACATAGCTGTCCAGTCTGATTCTCCAAGTGATGATTCATCATTATGCAATGGTGGAATCCCAGAGAGATTGGGCACTGCAGTCAGACACATGGGAAGTCCAGAATACAGCTTTCTGAATCAGTCAGTAATGTCCAGACTTCTGCCTTGTTCAACACATGTGTACTAGTCCATGTCTTAAGTTGCAATGGATGTACTGGTGTTTCTAATGTGAATTGCTGCCTTTGCCTAAAAATCTGGCCCATAGTTTTTCTATATTTAAGTGAGAAAACGTCACCAGCAAAACCAGGTTTGGAATTCCGAATTAATTTACTTTCGATTTAGCATCAACATTTTCAACCTTTGTGAATAGACTCATTGTCACAGACTCCCATACAGCACAAAAATAAGCCGTTTGGCCCTCCAAATCCACATGAACCATTGAGCACCAATTTATCGTAATCCAATATCATACGCCCCACATTCTCATTAACCCTGCTCAAACCTCTTACCTAAAAAATAGGGCTAATTTGCTGTGGTCATTTAAACTATCAACCTGTCTATTTGGGGCTGTGAGAGGTAATCTGTACAGCCAGAAGTGGTGACATGAACAACATGCAAACTCTACAAAGACATCAACAAAAGTCAGAATCAGATCTGAGCTGCTGGTGCCGTGAGGCAGCAGTTCTAGCAACCACACCACTGCGTACCAATCATTTTTAATTTAATTGTAATTAATTTATTTATTTCAAAACCAAAACATGCAGTTGTGGTGTTGAAAGGTAATTTATAATCCACTTGAGTAATTAATCATATCGCACACAATCTTCATGAATTATCAGGTCAGCTCATTCTTGAGTTATGGATCAATTTGCTTTCATACCAACATATCCTCTCTGCTTTTTCAACAATACATGTCAAATTAATAAAACTGAAATTGTAACTGAGTTGTTTCAAACTAAATATGGAATATTAGTTTGCATGGAACTTAGTGGGTCTAGGAAGTCTATTTTTATTTTCAACATCTTCTTTTGCAAGTCTTTTGAGAAAAATCTTGTTTAAGGAGTAATGTGTTCAGCAGATTGTTTTGGGTTAAAAGAAAACAAACCTTTGACTTTGGTGTATGCTACAGGTATTTCAGCTGCTTACCTCAAAGAGATCAGATGATTCAGAGCCATACTGATTGGAAATAATTTCTGATTGGTCACTGTACCACTTGAGTCCACCCAGAAAGTTTTCTGTGTCCAAGTCATTCACATCGAGCTCAGAAAGATCTAGTTCAGGGAGATCTGAACAAAGAGGTTGATCTTCACCAACTAAGGCAGCACACTATAGAGAAAGCAAAACACACTTTAAGAAGCTTGATTTCACTGACAAATATTGCACTATTAATTTACTATAACAACAATTTCACCAAGGATTTTCAGTACCTTGACCATCAATGTTTTGTCTAATACTACTTAGTAGACAATTTTTAACAGGAATCCAAGACAGATGTGTATTATTCCTCTTTAAATCTTTTCTGCTTTATTTTCTAGATTATTACCTTTGAATTATAAAAAAAACTTTCAAAGCGAAGCTGTTTTTTTAACCACTTAGTTGTTCAGAGGTGTGCTGTTTTCAGTGCAGATCAGCTTTGGTAATTGGATAAAAGAATCAGCAAAAAGGTACATTGGCAAGCAGAAGGAATGGTGAACCTCATGCTTCTACCAAAGAACAAATAAGGCTCCTATCATATCACCTGTCTGTTCTGAACTTCTTGGTACTGTACCAGATTTGTTAAATAAGTAGCAGTTAAAACAATGCAACCTAATTCTAAACAAATATTTTTGGTTGCAACAATTTTGCGAACTTCCAACTAGATTAAAAACAACTTATTTAAAATAGTTTGCTACTTGCATATGCTGCAAAAAGAGATTAACAAACTTGGAATTCAGAATTACACTCTTATTGTCCAGAAAACCACCAAAGTGATACATCTCCAGCAAATTAAAAGGCAAAATACTTTTATCATTTGCTTTTTTTTTCAGCCTGATGAATTGATAGTACAAGTTAGGTTTGAAATGCTGACTGAGGTTAGGAAATTAACTTTGGGAAATTGGGAGGAGAATTGCTGGCAGCAATTCATGCATATCTCATTGCTATACCTACGCATTGCACTAGGCTGCTGCTTCTGAAATGATTTTATTAAATTTCTCCTATACAGAGCAATGAGCAAAATTCTTTGCATTACTGGTAAAAATTTTTTAAATGAGGTTTTAGTTCATTTAATTATCTGCATTTAGTTGTTTATCATCTATTATCAAATATCTATTTAGCTTGGTCGCAAATATTTTTTTTAAAAATAGCCTTGAATTGGTTCATCTGTTTCCTGATGAAGGGTCTTGGCCCAAAACGTCGACTGTTCACTCTCCTCCATAGACACTGCCTAACTTTCTATGTCCCTCTAGCATCCCAGTGGTTAGTGTAACACCAGCGACCGGGATTCAATTGCCACCGCTGTCTGTAAGGAGTTTGTATGTTCTCCCCATTCTTCCAGATGCTCCGGTTTCCTCCCACATTCCAAAGACATACAGGTTAGTAAGTTAATTGGTCACATGGCTATAATGGGTAGCACAGGCTCATTGGCCTGGGAGGGCCTGTTACCATACTGTATCTCTTAATTTGTTTTAAATTGTGCATTTTGCTCAAGATTTCCAGCATCTACCGAATACCTTGTGTTTATCCTTGGACTGAATTAGGCTGTAATGAGTCTGCTGCCCAGAACCATCACTTATAGTCTCTGCACATCGGGGCTGGACATAGAGGGGTTATATCATTGCTCACCTGCACCCCTAAGTCCTGCAGTATGATCTGACTGATCAACCTGGTGAGGAGCCTTCACCTCCAAATTAGTCCTGACAAAAAGCAAAGCTGAGCATGGAAGTTTGTAATTTATCAAAGCTGTCAGTTTTTAAATGTCTCTGAACTGTGTTCATAACAATGAAAATTACAGCAAGTAGGTAAGTAAGAATAAAATTGTTAAATGTCATTAAAATGACACCAAACACTTGGAAATAACTAAAAACACCACCGAAAGCGAGGTCTTATTCTGGCTTCTGCCCCTTCAGTCCTTGTGTAAGTTCTCGACATGAAACATTGACTGTTAATTTCCCTCCATAGATGCTTCCTGACTTGCTGAAGTCTTCCAGCATTTCATGTGTGAAAATGTAGCAAAATTAATTTTTAAAAGTTTATTTTGTCATTTACCTTCTAATCTGTGGTTTTAGAATTCTGCATGAAAATCAATAGGATCTCAGATCCTTAGCCAAGTCTAACCTGGCATAGGATCCTAGTGGTGGCTCCTCAATATAATGCTAGGGAATCCCTGCATGACTCTGTTCCACTTTAGGATTTAGTGCAAAGTCCAGTGGCAGAACAAGCCAAAAGGCTCATCTCCTGCAGGTCCCAAACTTACAGATTCATTTTTATTTACATGTACAATGAAACATACAGTGAAATGCAATGTTTACTTTAACAACCACCACAACCTAAGGATATGCTGGGGGCATTCCACAAATATCGCCACAACTTCTGGCACCATAATTCCATGCCCACATGCTCAGCAGAACAACACAGAACACAACAAACAACAGAAAAAAAACAGATAAGCAAGCCCCATTCCTCCCTCTCTCCACACACACCCATCCACATTTACAGTCTTCCAATCCCTGGACAGGCCATCTTCAGCCTCCAGCCTTCTGGTGGACTCGCAGATTTGCAGACATTGGGATTTGATTTCCTAGTGGACTCACAAACTCAGGACTCTGGCCATTAGGCCTTCACTTCTAGACTTTCGATGAACCTTCAGACTTCAATCTTTGGTATCAACCCTAGGACTTGCTGATTATGAAGAATGAGGATCCTGGATGAAGGCCCCAAACTCTATTATAAACTGCTATCCACAGGCAGCTGAATTGATCCTATGTTTCTTAGCATTTGTCTTCAGGTAATAGTTTTATCATCAAGCATGGTACAAAGATGCAATCTTATTTATTTCCTGATTATTGTTCAGTTTCCAACTTTATTGTATTTCATGTTTAAAATCACTGAATATTGAGGTTTATAAAGTGCAGAACACTTAACTTCAGTGCTCTCAAAAACACTGAGTGTTGTCCACAACCCACTGCACCCCATCCATAACTAATGCAATTGATTTGTCACTTTAATTTGTCACAATAAGGGGAGTTCTACAGAAATTATTTATTCTTAAGATGTGTCTTCTCAGCATAAACCAGGAAATCTGAGATGAAAAGACATCATAGCTATAAAAGGCTATAACATTTATAATTATGGGATCATTTCCATGGCCTGATCCCTTTCTAACTAAAACTCTGGAATGCACAGAATAGTTTTGATTTTATAACACAGATCATAGACTGATCAAGGTTGCTTGTTATACAACATAGTTACTGTACCTTTGCCCCTAATGAATTTCAAGGGCAATAGAACAAAACTTTCCACAATGTCAGTTTATACTGTAACTCCATTATAAAATTCAAAGTATATACATAGTACATTCTCATATTTAATTAATATTTTCCTAATAGGACATCAATACATTATTGGTGAGGTTACAAAATATATTCCTGATAAATCAAATTTAATCCTTGTCATTCACTCACAGATCTAATACATGACAGAAGTAACACAATTTTGGAAGGATTAAAGAAAACAATTGCTGAAATCCTTTCTTTGACCAAACCAATCAGCTATTTATAAACAAATAAAACCTCAGAGGCATCCAGATAACAGCGGGTATTCCTAGCTCCTCTTTAAAGGTGGTGCAGGATTTACATAGTATATGCGGTTGGTGAGCATAACATCAACAATATGCAATAATACAAATGACTTCACACTCCTGTAAAAATACAAAAGGACCTAAAAGTATTGGGATGCAAAAAGTGAACAAAGTCACATCTTCTGCTTCATGGAAGATTATATTAATTCTAAAACTGTGTATCAAGATTTTTGCAAGGTTAACCTCAATCTTCTTCCCCAATAAATATTTCTGGATTTGAATGTGAACACCTAAAACCCCCTTCACAGAGCTATAAACCAAAGAGCAGCTGTGAACCTGTCTGCTTTTTTTTCATGAATTGTTCTCATGCAGGTGATATAGACTTGATATATTGGTGCCTATTTTTATACCACCAGCAGCAGCCTTTTCTTACATTCTGGAGCAGTCACATTCCTACTCTGAATAGTGTTAATCTCAAGAAGTTATTTGGGAGATAAACAATGCAACAATAAGAATTAAGGACATTATCAACACCTTAAAAATATCTACAACTTTAATTCGAACTCTTGCTTCATGCATTGAGTTAAGATACTTAATTTACTCAAGCACATTGTTTTTATGGTACACTTCCCGCAAATTACCAAATGACAGTGGGATTTTAGTTTTCAGAAATGAACAGCAAAGTAAAAGAAGTCTGTCACTTTTCACAGCATTGAAAATCACATGACATGTGACTGCATTCCAAATGAAGGAGGCAGATAAACATGAGATGGAATTTCTGTCCCGCTTAAAATACTTCAGAGAAGTTTTAAAAGTTTTAAATTGAGTTCATAAAACAAGTTCAGAAAAGTTAGTTCATCTCTTGGAAAATAATAGAAGCAGCATTCTTCTTGCCTGTGACACTGCCTCAAATCATTTACTGCCAGAACAAGTTCAGGACAGTTGAGGTTTAGGTGAGTACATTATGTAGAATTCCCTGGTCAATTCAAAGTTAAGTTTCATTCCTACTCATTCTCGTGCAAAGATCATTGAATCATGCTACTGCTCACCTCTGTTTCACTCCACTCAGAGTCTTGGTTGCACCTGTCCCACTCCATTCAGCTTCTGGCTTAAAATGTCAATAAATCCACGCACACATGCACACACATTCACAAGCACACACATACAGCAGGCACACGTGTGGGTGCTAGCCCCTTACAAAGATTGAACTGAATGCACCTGACTTACTACTACACTAAAGCTACTGTTCAGTGTCACATGACAAGGTTATTAAAAGTAGCTATGCTGTCAGTCAGAAGTACTGTTCCATGATAAAACCAATGACGTTTTCAGAAGGTGGAGCTACTAAGTACAGTCAATCTTTAAACTACTCAACCTTTGAATCTGCAGTACCATGCTGTGATTAAACCCTTCATTTTGAGCCACACCTTCAAAAGAGTTTTACCAGCTAGAGAAATTAAATCATAAAATAGTCTTTACTATATTTTAATTTTGAAATGTATGATTTTTGAAATGTACTTCAGATAAATACCAGGAATATAGTTATAAATAGATTTTTATTTGCTTTGTTAAAAATTTACTTCATAAAACAACATTGTAGGGATCAAACAATAATTTATGCTTCTAATTTGTATCTCTTTCCTACTTTGACTTAAGCCAAGACATGCAATGAACTTCCCAGGAATTGCAAAGATTTTGTACAAAAATTAATAAAATAATAGAGCATTCACTTTTCCCTATTAAGTGGATATAATAAATAAGATTGCCATAAATTCATAAAGATCATCTAACCATGTACCTTACCAAAATATACACACCTCATAAGAACATAATAAAAGCACAAACCTCACCTGTGTTGATAGTCAAAACAGAAAAGCAATACAACATTATACTTTAGTGAAATTGGTAGAGATTTAAAACTTCACATTTTCTTGCAAAAACACTACTTGAGACATAATATAAATACCACAAGTTATCATTCAGTGGCAGAATATGCATTCTGTGGCCATTTTATTAGGTACCTCCTATACTTAACGAAGTGGCCACTGAGTGTAAGTTCATGGTCTTCTGCTGCTGTAGCCCATCCACTTCAAGGTTCAACATGTTGTGCATTCAGAGATGCTCTTCTGCACTCCACTGTTGTAACACATGGATATTTGAGTTACTGTCACCTTCCCTTCAGCTTGAACCAGACTGGCCATTCTTGTCTCACAAAACTGCCACTCACTGGATGGTTTTTGTTCTTACACCATTCTCTGTAAACTCTAGAGACTGTTGTGTGTGAAAATCCCAGGAGATCAGCAGTTTCTGAGCTACTCAAACCACCCCATCTGGCACCAACAGTCATTCCACGGTCAAAGTCACTGAAAACACATTTCTTCACTCATTCTGATGTTTGGTCTGAACAACAACTGTACCTCTCAACCATGAATGCAGGTTTTTATGCATTGAGTCATTGCCACATGACTGGTTGATTAGATATTTGCATTAAAGAGTAGGTGTACCTAATAAAGTAGCCACTGAGTGTAGCTTCTACTCTTCAGTCTTACACTTACTAAATTGTTGATGTCAGCCTAAATATCATGCTACGAACTACAGGTGGAGGCTACTTATTCAAAAGAGAAAAAACTAGCTGATGATATCTTTATTAAGCAAGCATAAAATAGGAGCCTATGTGTCCAAAATGAAATTTGCTGTCTGCCACAATGGCAATGAATGCACCCTCTCCTGATATTTTTTCCCTCTTCCAAATGCAGTTTCACCACCCCACCTTAACACCCCTCTCTTAGTTACCTCCCTACTTTTCCTAATTGCTACCTGCCTGAATCAACTCACCATCACCTCCAGTCTACTCACCTCGCCTTTTCTGATACCTTTCTTAACTTGGAGGTACAAATCTGAATTAACTTTCTCAGCCAGAATGAATGCAACAGGTCAAGTGGCCTCATTCTGGGCTGTGAACTTCTATACTTGCATGGTATTGATTGTCACTTCAAACAAAAAGATTATGCATTCTGTAAGTTCTTTGAAGGGTGCAATATGATTCTGGTCACAATGTTTACATTTAAAATAGCACACTGGAATGCAGCACAGGAACACTAGGTTTCACCAATCACATGTTATTAATGCTTGCTATCCTCATCCACAAAGGTTCCTGCTATCTTCATGATTAGCATAAATTCCCACACATCAATAATTGCACCTGGAATTTAACACCTATAATAGATTGGTGCGAGCCTAACCTTTCCAGGGACATTCTATTGCTTTCACTGGAAGTAGAGACATGAAAGTTTCAAAATGGCATCACTTAAACCCTCAAAACAAATTGATGATCATACTGATGTGAATAAGGCAGAATAGGAATAATTGTTTAAAGAAAAAATACAAAAAATGAGTTGCAGAATCAGAATCAGATTTATTGTCACTGATACAAGTCATGAAATTTATTGATCTGTGGCAGTCACTTACGAATTTATTGTTTTGTGCAGCCAATTACAAATTACAAAATCTTACAATAAAAATAAATAAATATTGCGAAAGAGGAATAGTGTGTAGTGTTCATCCGTTCATGAAATGTTTAGAAATCTGATAGAGGGGAAGAAGTTGTTCCTAAAACATTGAGTGTAGGTCTTGCTCCTATACCTCCTGCCACGTCCTGGGTGGTGAGGGCCCTTAATAATGGATACCGCCTTCTTGAGGCACTGCCTGTTAGAGATGTCCTCAATGGTGGGAAGGCTTGGCCCATGACAGAGCTGGCTAAGTCTACAATCCTCTGTAACCTCTTTTGATCCCCTATAGCCCTCAACATCAAGGCAGCATTTGACTGGACATGGGATATAGGTGCCCTAGCCAATATGGAGTCAATGGGAATTAGGGGGAAAATCTTCCACAAGTTGGAATCATACTAAATACAAAGGAAGATGGTTGTGGTGGTTGGAGGTCAATCATCTCATCCTCAGGACACCACTGCAGGAGTTCCTCAGGGAAGAGTCCTAGGACCAACCAACTGCTTCATCAATGACCTTCCTTCTGTCATAAAGTCAGAAGTGGGGATGTTAACAGATGACTGCACAATGTTCTGCACCATTTGTGACTCCTCAGATATGGAAACAATTCATAACAACGTGCAGTAGGACCTGGACCATATTCAGGCTTGGGCTGACAATTGGCAAGTAACATTCAAACCACGCAAGTGCTAGGCAATGACCACCTCCAACAAGAGAGGCTCTAACCATCATCCCTTGACATTTAGTGGCACCACCATCACTGAATCCACTACTATCAACATCCAGGGGGTTACCATTGACAGTAAACTGGACTGGTCTAGCCATATAAACACCGTGGTTACTACAGCAGGTCAAAGGCTAGAAATCATGTAGCGTGTAACTCACCTTCTGACTCCCGAGACCTGTCCGCCATCTACAGGGCTCAGGTCAGGAGTGTATTGGAATTCTCGCTGCTCATCTGGATGAGTGCAGCTCCATCAACACTCAAGAAACTTGACACCGTCCAGTACAAGGCAGCCCACTAGATTGGTACCCCTTCCACAAGCATCCAATCCTCCCACCATCGACGAACAATTGGAGCAGTGGGTACTATCTACAAGATGCACTGCAACAACACACCGAAGTTCCCAAGGAAACACCTTCCATACCATAACCACGACCATCTAGAAGGATGAGAACAGCAGATACATGGGAACACCACAACTTGGAAATCCTCCTCCAAGTCACTCACCATCCTGACTTGGAAACATACCGCCATCCCATCTTTGCCGCTGTGTCAAAATCATGGAACTCCCTCCCTAACAGCACTGTGGGTGTACCTACACCTCAGGGACTGCAGCAGTTCAAGAAGGCAGCTCATCACCACCTTCTCAAGGGCAACTAGGGATGGGCAGTAAATGCTGGCTTAGGTGCCAACGCCCACATCCCGTAAATGAATAAATAAGAAACAATTTTGGTGCTTCCATACCAGAAAATAATGTGACCAGTGAGAATGCTCTCCATGGTACATCTGTAGAAACTTGCTAGGATCTTTAGTGACATACCAAGTCTCTTCAAACTCTAATAAAGTCTAGCCACTGGCATGCCTTTGTCATGATGGCATCAATATGGTGGGCCCAGGATAGATCCTCTGAGATGTTGATACCCAGGAACTTGAAACCGCTCATCCTTTCTGCCAGACCTCTCAGCCTCTCAGTGGGGACAAGCGCACGTGTGTGTGTGTGTGTGTGCACTCTCCTGACTTCCTCGGTTTTGCTGATGATGAGTGCATAGTTGTTACAACTCCAACTGACCAACCGATATTTTTCACTCCTGTACACCTCCTTGTTGCCATCTGACATTTTGCCAACAACAGTGGTGTCAGCAGTGAATTTACAGGTGTCATTTGAGCTGTGCTTAGTCACACAGTCATGAGTGTAGACAGAGCAGAGCAGTAGACTAAGCACATATCCTTGAGATGCGCCTGTGTTGATTCTCAGCAAGGCAAAGATGTTTTCACCGATTTGTATTGACTGTGGAAACCAAAAATCCAGTTGCAGAGGGAGGTACAGGGGCCAAAGATTTGAAACTTGTTAATTAGTGCGGACTGGATCATGGCATCGAAGGTTGAGCAGTAATTGATAACCAGCAGTCTTACGTAGGTATTGCTGTTGTCCAGGTGACCTAAAGCCCAATGAAATTGCTTCCACTGTTGACTTATTGTTGTGGTTGGGTCACTGAGACAGCTCACAGGTTTTGTTTGGCACCAGAATGATTGGTGCCCTTCTGAAGCAGGTGGGAACCTCCGACTGCAGCAGTAAGAGGTTTGGAGATATCCTAGATCACTCCAACCAGTTGGTTGGCACAGGTTCTCAATACCTTGCCAGGGCCCAAGGCTTTGAGAGGGTTCAGCCACTTGAAGGATGTTCTGACGTCAGCCTCTGAGACTGATTACTGGATCACTAGATACCATGGGAATTTACACAGTATCTGGTAACATTCTATTTCTGATTCCTCTACAGTTGATACAATATTAGTCACAATTTTTATATTTAAGATAAACAAATTAGTACCTGAATAAAAAAGCACAGAGCAATTCAGTTCAGGTACTTAACCATCTGTTCATGAGCTTCAACAATTACAAGTTTAACTTTCATTGATATCTCTCTGGTATATGATCATAATAATGTAGTTTTTACACTGCTGATTTTTAATGCTAAATCGATCATATCATGGGACTGAAGACATAAAACAAAGTTTATTCTACTCCTCATTCTGCTGGAGGAATACATCAAATTAGGCAGCATCACTGGAGGTGAATAAACAGTTGACATTACCAGTCAGTCAGGACAGAAAGGATGGAGGTAGAAGCCAAGATAAGAAGTTGGAGTGAGGGAAAGGAATACAAGCTGGCAGGAGGGAGGTGAGACCAGGTGATGTGGAAGGTGTGTTGGTGGGTGAATGAGGGGGGATGAAGTAAGAAGCTGGGAGAAGATAGGTGGATGAGGTAAAGGGCTGAATAAGGAATCTAATGGGAGAGGACTGTGGATCACAGAAGAAAGAATAAAGGTTCGACGCTAACCAAATGAAATCCATAAGGTCAACATGAATGCAGGATACAGCACCAATGCAGTTGTCAGGGTAGCAGAGGAAAAGTTGGAAGGTTACTAGTGTAGGCTTAGAACATGAACTGTTCTACATAGCCAATAAAAAGGAAGGAATAGGTAAGGCCTTTGTGCTACACATTGGATTTGGAGAAAGTGGGAGGAGTTGAAAGAGAAATTGTTGAGAGTAAGGACCAGTCTCCACCAGATGGAAGGAGGTGAAGGAGGGAAGCTGGTTAGGTCCGTTGTCAAGAAAGAAGTTTTAAGGCCTTCTTGATGGGTGATGGAAGTATATAGGGACTGGATATCCAAAGTGGAAAAAACACGATCCACACCAGGGAAATGAAAATATTGAAGGGATAGAGAGCATATGAAGTGTCACAGATGTAGGTTGGAAGGAACTACACCAAGTGGGACAAAATGAAGTTGATGTATGCAGACACAAGTTCAGTGGGGCAATCAGAAACAATGGGCATACTGGACAGTGAGGTTTGTGAATCTTGGGTAGGAAACAGAAATGAGGAGATTGGATACTGGAACTACGAGTTGTTCAAGATTTCCAGCATTTGCAGAATCTCTTGTGTTTACGATTTTAATCTTCTGTGATTATATGGTAGGCAGAGAGTTCCAAGTAGAACCAAATGTTTGTCAGCACTTCTTGACTTACAAAGGAAGGCATTTCACTGGTGGAGTTACTGAAGATATCTGGAAAATATTGGAAAGCAAGCTGGTTCAATTACATGGTGCAAAAATAATTATACTTCTCATGATAAAACCAATGATATATTAATTCTAAGCTGATTGAAAGTGGTGCCTAGTGAGAGACTATACAACATTTGTTTCATGAATATTCAGTGTAGACTTATGTAGCACTCACTAGCCAGGCTGGATTTGCTAAGTTTTTTGTGGAGCTAGAGCTAGATCCCAAGATCTCTAGACTGGGATATATAAATACTCAGTAACAAAGCATAAACACAAGGGATCCTGCAGATGCTGGAAATCTTCAGAAACACATCAAAAAGGCTGGAGGAACTCAACAAGTCAGGCAGCATCTGTGGAGAGGAATAAGGGCCGAAACCCTTCATCAAGACGAGAAAGAAGCCAGAATCAGAAGATTCGAGAGGGGAAGAAGTACAAGCTGGAACCTCCCAGCTTCTTACTTTTCATTCCCCCTCCCCCACCCACCCACCTTTCCCCCTCACCTTGTTTCATCTATCACCTGTCATATCCACTAAAGACTCTGCTACCATGAATGGAGAGATTCAGGTCAGGGATAAAGTAAAGACTTGGGGGAGAACTATAGGGTTGATGAAAACAACATGATTACCATGATGTAGAGCCATTAAGAAATCTGGAAAGGAAGGGAAGTGTAAAATGAAAGCAATGCTGAGAAGAAAATCAACGTAACTCAGCAGTGACAGTAATTGTAAATGTTAAGTGCCACAGTAGAGTAGCAATTGGCATGATTCAGGAGTTCAGAATTCAATTTCGGCACCATTTTGTAAAGAGTCTCTATACGTCCTCCCCGTGGAATCCGTGGGCTTTCCCCAGGTGCTCTACAATCCAAAGGCATACTGGATAGATTAACTGGTTATTATAAAATTGTCCTGTGATTCGGTTAGGGTTAATCAGGATTGTGGGGCTGCTGGGGTGGCATGACTTGAAGGGCCAGAAGGGTCTACTCTATGCTATATCACTAAATAAATAAATACATTTCTCAGGTTCATAAAAAGTAGAATGGGTGAGGCCGATTGGAGTATATTAAAATAATCAGGTCTAGAGAGTACAGAAGTACGAATGTGGGCCACAGCACTACTTGAGCTGAAGCCGTGGTAAGGTTGAACATTAGTGAAGCAGTAGTAAAAGAGCAGGTAAGGCCACGGTTTTAAACTGCATCCAATGCATATAGCTTAACAGGTAAGGCGGACGAACTGAGGGTGTGCGATTGCTTCTAGCAATTCGGATATTATGGCCACAACAGAAATGGTGCTGAGAGAAAGACAAGACTGGCAACTCAATATTCCAGGACACCGATGCTTCAGGCATGTCAGAAGAACAGGTAAGAATGTTGTGAGTATTGCCTTTTTTAAAAATGAAGGACATAACAGCAGTGCTTGAAAAGGATATTCTTGAGGGATGATCTAACAAGGCCACTTGTGTAGAATCTAGAAATAAGAAGTGGATGGCTACGCTGGTAGGACAATATCATAGAACAACATACCTGCCCCCCTCAATAGTCAGTGGGAATTTGAGAAGCAGATGTGTCGATAAATTGCACATAGTATGAGAAAGGTAATGTCGTGCTAGTGGGAGATTTCAATTTTCTCAGTATCAGCTGGGCCATACAGAATTCAAAGGGCCTGGGTGGGGAAGAATTCAGTGAGTTCAAGACAGTTTCCTCACACAATACTTGAGAAAGAGCAATACTGGACCTTCTCTTATGGAATAAGGTTGCCCAAGTAACCGAAGGGGCAGCTGTGGAGCACATTGGATCCAGTAATCACAATTGTTAGTTTTAAAACATTTATGGAAAAAGATCAGAAATTAACCTGTGGACCTGTTCTGTTACAAACTGAAGAAGTGTTGGGACCTCTGTTACTCACTATTTTGGTATGAGCGTACATGGTGTTATTAGCAAGTTTGCTAATGGCATTAAATTAGGATGTCTTGTTGATAGTTACGCAGGTTACAATTAATTGAAAAGTGATCTTGATCACTTACGGAGATGAACTAAGTAATGGCAAAGAAATTTCAATTTAGATGAGAGTAAGGTGATGCATTTTGGACAGTCAAACAAGGTTAGCACCTTTATAGTAAATGGCAGGTCACTGATGAGTGCTGTGGAACAGAGGGATATGTGAATACAAAATGCACAGTTCAGTGAAAGTAGCCATGTCAGTAGACAGGATGGCGAAGGAGGCGCTTAGCACACTGGCCTTCATCAGCCAGGCAACTAAATGTAAGAGTACAGACATTATGTCCCAGTTGTGTAAGTTATGAGTAAAGACGCAGTTGAAAATTGTATGCAGTTTTGGTCACCCTGTTATAGGAAAGAAATTGTCAAGCTGGAGAGTTTACAGAAGAGATTACGAAGATGCTGCTGGACTAGAAGGCCTGAGTTATGGGGTCCGAATGGTCACACTGGACCTTTATTTTGTGCAGCATAGGAGAATGTGGAGTGAGCTCACAGAGGGTCATAAAAATCTTGAGGCATATGGATAAAGAAAACAGTCATAGTCCTTTCCCCATGGCTTAGGAATCCAAAACTAGAGGGCACGGATACAAAAAAAAGAGGGGGAAGATTTAAAAGAAGCTTGAGAGGTAACTTCTTCACACTGAAGGATGTGAGTACCTGGAATGAGCTGTCAGAGGAAGTTGCAGAGGCAGGTATAATTGCAACATTTAAGAGGCACTTGGATAAGTATGTGGAGGGGAAGGATTTGGAGGGTTATGAGCAGAACAGGGGAAACTGGGACTAGTTGGAGGGTGCTGCGGTCCGTCGGGCCAAGGGGCCTGTTTCTGTACTGTATTACTCTTAGACTCTAAGTGAAAATAGGTGGCCAGAGCATGCAAATTTGCATCTTGTGGTCAGAACTGATACTAACGTAGTTCAGTTTCTGATGGTTTCCAGGGGAGGAAGGAACAGAATGCGAAGGAGTGAAGGTTATTTGGAGGGCCAGAATAATTGACTTTAGTCTTCCCAGTATTTCAATGGAGGAAAATATTGCCCGGGTCCCCTTAGATTTTAGACAATTTTGTGAAAATGGAAAGGTCACAAGAAGCGGTTGTGAGGAAGAACTGGCTTTCATCAATGTACATAGAACAGGGCAGGACAGCGATAGGCCCTGCAACCCACAACCATGTGCTCAACTAATTAAACAGCTAATTAAACTAATCCTTTCTGCCTACACCGTGTCAATATCCCTCCATTCTCTGCACATTCATTTCTCTAGAATGTTTGCCTCCATCAGTGCATTCAAGTCCTCCACTACTTTCTGTGTAAAAACATGCCCCGCACATCTCCTTTGAACATTACTCCTCTCTCCTGAAGTGCATGCCCTCTAATTTTAGACATTTCAGCGCTGGGAAAAAGGCATTGACTATCTACTCTGTCTATGCCTCTCATTATCTTATAAACTTTCACCCGGCTTCCTTCTGCCTCTGGCTCCAGAGAAAACAACCCAAGTCTGTCTAACCTCTCTTTATACCACATGCCCTCTAATCCAGACAACATCATGGTCGACCTCTTCTGCACTTTCTCCAGAGCCTCCACAACCTTCCTATAATCGGGTGACCAGAAATGTGTAGCCACTTGGACTCCAAGATTCTTGTGTGCGTCAATGCTGTTAAGGGTCCTGGCATTAACTGTGTGCTGTCCCTTTAAGTTTGATCTCCAAATGTTTGATCTTCACATTTGGCCAGATTAAATTCCTCTTTTCATTTCTCCCCTAATATCTGCAACTGATCTATAAACCGATTGTATGCTTTAGCAATTTTCTGCACTATCCACAATGCCACCAATCTTTGCATCATCTGCAAATTTACTACCCATTTATCCACATTTTCATCCAAATGATATATATATCACATACAACAGAGATCCCACAAACCATGGGCTTCCAGCCATAATGTCCCATCTGTGCAAGGGAAGATAAGAAGTCATTGAAGATGACTCCTTAGCGACATTTAAACAGATAAGAATCAATCTAGAGAAATGTGTTTCTGCACAGTTGGACATCAGCAGATGGGCAAATAAGGAGAATGGAACGGTCAATCATGTTAAAAACTGCAGATAGGTCAAATGAGACTTGGTGAGTTTCTCAGGAATAGCTGTGATAATGGTGACCTTGAGATGCAATGGATTGATATGGGGAATAAATCTGACCTTTTACCCTCGAGTTGCTGGACTGGAATGCATTTATTGTTTTGGCAGGGTTCATAGTCTACTATGCTGCTGGAGGGAAACCAATTTTCGGCATTGCTTGAGAGGTATTTTGTAGTTTACTTTCATAACCTGTACCATTCTGTTATCATTTTACTTTTGCCCTTGTTCTGTTGTAAAAATTCCTTTCAAAACATAAAGTCTACTAAATGTGGATGTACAAGTGAACTGAAGCTAATTTCCTTTATGCCAATTTGCAGATTGCATGATAAGGCTATTTAACTGATTTAAATTACGCTCAGGACAAAGTTCGGTATCACAGACCTGAAAATAATGAACCTTAAAGGAATGCAAAACAAGCAAAAGTTGTTAACGCTTAACAATTATTACTAAAGTTACTAAACTTTTCCATTGTTCAGTGCTGCAATAAATATTGACCACATGCTCTCTATACTGGCATTAAATGAAAAAAAGATAGATTCACCTTAAATAATGGTATCTTGCCCCATTTCTTTTTGATCCTCATTCTCTGGTAATTTTGTTTTCAAATTTACACTGATTCTGTCATCATTTTACATAAATTTGTGCCTCAGAAAACAAATCAGCATGAAAAGCAAAAGAAGGCTTTATAAACACTTCCAGTTCTGTAGTATCCCATTGTGCACCATTTTCATGATCCCATTTTCCATGCTGGTAAACCTCATGAAACCAGATGGAACACTTATAATGCTTTCAAATAGATATTCTTTTGTCAATATTAAAGAATTACAACTTTTGTTCACATAAGCAGATAATCGAGACCAGGTGAGGTCACCCACCAGCTCACCTTCTCCCTTTATCAGCTCCATCTTTTATTCCATTCATCCTCTTTGTCACTTAATTTGTCTCATTCCCTATGTTCTTACATTATGCTTTCTTTATTCTATACCTCCTTCTTTCCTCATTCTTCCTTTCTCTCTGCCTTCTTCTAGTCTTTTCTATTCTCTGTACCTGTTCCTTTTTAGTGCTTTATCTCTCTCATACTCCACTACTGAATTCTGCCCTCTGTGAACTTTGTAGTACAGTAATTGTGAATGTATTAATCTTTATAAATCATGATGCATGGGATGTAATTACCTAACCACATCTAATTAAGTTCTCCCTTTGAAGCTCCTTGTGTCCAATAGTTATCATGGTAGTTAGAAAGTAACAAAGCTCACAGCTCTGTTAATAGCACAGCCTCAAATACATAAAAGTAGTAGAGATCGTTCTGGGGTTTCTAAAGAAACATAAGAGAGGTAGAGACTTTGCTCCTTGATTTGCACATCTAGATCAATTAAGATAGCGTTTTCAGCTTAAGGATATCAGCAAATAGGTTACTTGAAGGTTGTAACTTTCATTTCAAAGACCTTGACAAACTTTCTATTGTTTACTTCCTTAAAAAACACACTGCCAAAAGTTACACTGAAATGCATTACTGCTTTATTTTTGCATTATATCATTAAAGTTAAACTGATTCAAGGCTCTTTCTCTCAATTAAAGTGTTTTAGCAACTGTATGCTATAAATGAACTGAGACTCTACTTAACTTCTTATGATTCTAGGAAAATTTGACATAGTAATTCAAAGCGAGGCAGGTTCCCATGACTGTATGGCAATGACAGCAGTAATACTATACCTGTTAGTCTGTCATAACAAGATTGACTACAGACGCCACAAGACCTCATCGTTACCCTCGGCTTTTTCTAGTTCTCCCAGCTGTCCCTCCATTGTCACTCTTCCAAGTGTTGCACTGCATGATTTATATCGCAGTGAACCAGGGCTGGATGTTCTGCTCGAGACTACATTGACTACTACTTTGTTTTGGACTTGCTTTATGAGTACCTCATAAAGTCTGTCAGATAACTTGCTTTTCCTTATTGGGGGCTGTAATTACTATAGCTTGGCTGGAATAGGTTAATTGGGGTGAACACTGAGGTATCAATTTACATAGGCTCAGCAGTGAACATAAAGACATTTGTTTTGTCACTAAGCTACTAACGACAATCTTATAACATTCCTCTCCTCACTTAGCTAGTTGAATTCAATAGGGCAGGCCCTAGGCATGGTGGTGACTATGATTTGAAGATTTGAAAGGAAAATCTAACACGTTTAGCTCTCATTTCACCCCAAAGTTGTTACTGTGTTCCTGTTGGCACCCTCACTTTTTTGACATGCATAAGCTAGCAGGGTATGTAAAACCCAGACCTGCCATCAGCAATGCAAAATATGATTGCCTACTAATGACAGTAAGTTCTTGTTGCTTGACTAACGTACCCAATGACAGTTTTATTAAGGTTGCAGGTTTAAGGTCTCAAATTCTTGATTAGGATTTATCTTTTTATAAAATTGTTCCTGAAGCTTTAAGCATTTTCATATATATGTCATAAAATCATATGGTGCCAAAACAGTCCCATCAGCCCCAAGTCCTTACTGGCCATCAATCAACCATTCACACTAATTCAACATTAATTTCTTCTTTTATTCTCCTCACATTCTCAACTCCCGGTAAGATTCTACTTTACACCTTCACAGCAATTTACAGTGGCCAATTAACCTACCAAAGCACATATCATAGAGAAGGTAAAGCAACCAGAGGAATCCCATGTGGTTCAGGGGGTCCTGGCAGACAGTACCTGAGGTCAGGGTATGACCCAGGTTTCTGGCACAGTAAAGCGTCATGACATATCATTTGCATTTAATAATTAAACAAGAATACAGGTGCATAAGATGATGAGAGGCATTGATTGTGTGGATAGTCAAATGCTTTTTCCCAGGGCTGAGATGGTTAACATGGGAGGGCACAGTTTTAAGGTGCTCGGAAGTAGGTACAGAGGGGATGACAGGGGTCAGTTTTTCACACAGAGAGTGGTGAGTATATGGAATGGGCTGCCGGCAATGGTGGTGGAGGCAGATATGATAGGGTCTTTTAAGAGACAGGTACATGGAGCATAGAAAAATAGAGGGCTATGGGTAACCCGAGGTAATTTCTAAAATAAGTACATGTTCGGCACAGCATTGTGGGCTGAAGGGCCTGTATTGTGCTGTAGGTTTTCTCTGTTAAGAAGACATGTGGGGTGAGTGATTTTAGGGTGTTGGAGTAAAATTGTTCAATGGTGAAGGTGGAAGTGGCTTTGGTGTGAAGAAAAGAAGGCAATTTAAGTGTGTAATTTCCTTCAACCAACAGCTTTGTAATAAAACCCTGAAACAACTGATTGGCATTATCAAATAAACAGAATGCTGTTTCCATATGTAGTCGCAGTAGAAGTGAAAACCTTTTTATGCTTTTCCCTATCACATTACATCTTAACATAGTTAATCTTTATGGAAAGTGAGAAAATTAAGTGAATGGGCACAACACAAATAAAATAGGACTTTAAAAGTTACCTCTGCTATAGTCTTCTCCAACTGAGAAATACTGTACGGAGCAGTAGTGCATCTGACCATCACTTCAGAATAAAAAAGCTTTGACAGAAAGCCCCACTACTGTGTCTTTCATGTTAAAATAAATCATCTGTTACACACACTACAAGCAAACCTCTGAGGAACTGAGTCAGCTTCCCTGTGATCCAGTGGTTGTGCTACAACTCATGAAAAATTCCTTTCATATCCCAAGATTGGCTGCTTACAGTATACAGTTCCATAGGATATTAAATGAAAGCACATCAACAGATCAATTGATAGTAAAATATAGATTTCAATCTAAATCAGAAAGATATGGACAATTAAGAGGTAATTGTCTATAAATTTTAACAAAATCAGAAAAAATTAAAAACATGTTTTGAAAAGTGGTTACAACATGATGGTTTTAATTTTCTGATTTAAAATATATATTAATGATTTTACCTTTACCCAGGTGTAAATGTCCCATGTAATTAAATCCTTATGTAGCCCAAATTAATCATAGCTACTGTATAAGACAATAAGACCATAAGATTCATGTATTTTCTTGCGTAATGATGTGTGCGTGTGTTTTTTTCTCTCCCGCTATTTTGAATGTATGTTATGCATCTTGGTCCCAAAGGAACACTGACTCGTTCAACTGTATCCATGTATGGTCTGAATGATAATTAAAACTGATTTGATTTGACATAGGAGCAGAATTAGGCCATTTGGCCCATCAAGTCTGCTCTGTCATTTCATCATGGCTGATCCATTTTCCTTCTCAGCCCCAATCTCCTCCCTTCTCCCCTTCATGCCCTGACTAATCAAGACTGTTATCAACCTCTGCCTTAAATATACCTAATGACTTGGTCTCCACAGCCATATGTGGCAACAAATTTCATAGATTCACCACTCTCTGGCTTAAGAAATTCCTCCTCATCTCCATTCTAAAAGAATGCTGCTCTTTTCTGAGAATGGAGAAGCAGGGGATGGGGGGAGTAATTACTGTACGTTAGAGAAATAAAAGTTCACGCCACCAGGTTGAAGGCTACCCAGACGGAATATAAAGTGTTGTTCCTCCAACCTGAGTATGCCTCATTATAGAAGTAAAGAAGGCCATGGACAGACATGGCAGAATAGGAATGGGAAGCCAAATTGAAATGGGTAGTCATCAGGTAGTCCTGCCTTCTGCGGTAGACAGAGCAAAGGTACTCAACAAACTAGTCCCCCAATCCACGCTGGGTCTTATCGATGTGGAGGAGGCTGCACCGGGAACACTGGATACAATAAATGACCCCAACAGACACTCAGAATGAAGTGTTGCTTCAGCTGGAAGGACTGTTTGGGGTCCTGAATGGCGATAAGGAAGGAAATGTATGAGTAGGGTTAAGTGCTAGGAGGGAGATGAGTAGGGAGGGATGAGACAGCCATACCTATAGAAAGCAGAAAAGTTGGAGAGGGGGTGGCGGGGAAGATGTGCTTAGTTGCAGATGTTGGAAGTCATAGAGAATGATGTGCTGGATGAGGTGTAGGTGGGACGATTGGGTGAGGGCAAATGTGCACGAAATAGAGGAGATGTGGGTGAGGAGAAGAAGAATAATGTGAGCTGCCTTAATGACTATCACCCAGTAGCATTCACATCTACAGTGATGAAATGCTTTGAGAGGTTGGTCATGACAAGACTGAACTCCTGCCTCAACAAGGACCTGGACCCACTGCAATTTGCCTATCGCCACAATAGGTCAACAGCTACGCAATCTCGATGGCTCTTCACATGGCCTTAGACCACCTGGACAATACAAACACCTATGTCAGGATGCTGTTCATTGACTATAGCTCAGTATTTAACACCAATATTCCCACAATCTTGATTGATAAGTTACAGAACCTGGGCCTCTGTACCCCCCTTTGCAATTGGATCCTCAACTCCCTAACAGGAAGACCACAATCTGTGCGGATTGGTAATAATACCTCCTCCTCACTGACGATCAATATTGGTGCACCTCAGAGGTGTGTGTTTAGCCCACTGCTCTACTCTCTCTATACTATTGACTGTGTGGCTAGGTATAGCTCAAAAACCATCTATAAATTTGCTGATGATACAACCATTGCTGGTAGAATCTCAGATGGCGACGAGGGGCCGTAGAGGAGCAAGATATCCCAACTAGTGGAGTGGTATCACAGCAACAATCTTGCACTCAATGTCAGTAAGATGAAAGAGCTGATAGTGAACTTCAGGAAGGGCAAGACGAAGGAACACATACCAATCCTCATAGAGTGATCAGAAGTGGCGAGAGTGAGCAGTTTCAAGTTTCTGGGTGTCCAGATCTCTGGGGAACTAACTTGGTCCCAACATATTGATGCAGCTATAAAGAAGGTAAGACAGCGACTATACTTCATTCGGAATTTGAAGAGATTTGGTATGTCAACAAAACACTCAAAAACTTTTATAGATGTACCATGGAGAGCATTCTGACAGGCTGCATCACTATCTGGTGTGGGGGGGTGTGGCAGTGGGCTGTGGGCTACTGCACAAGACCAAAAGAAGCTACAGAGGGCCATAAATTTAGTTGGCTCCTTCTTGGGTACTAGCCTACAAAGTACCCAGGACATCTTCAAGGAGCAATATCTCAGAAATGCAGCGTCCAGTATTATGGACCTCCAGCACCCGTGTCATGCCCTTTTCCCATCGTTAGCATCCGGTAGGAGGTACAGAAGCCTGAAGGCACACACACGATGACTTACGAACAGCTTCTTCCCCTCTGCCATCTGATTCCTAAATGGCCATTGAACCCATGAACACTACCTCGTTTTTCTTAATATACTGTATGTTATTTCTGTTTTTGCAAGATTTTTAATCTATTCAATATACATATACTGTCATTGATTTTTTTTTTTTTCTTCTTCTATATTTTGTATTGCATTGAACTGCTGCTGCTAAGTTAACAAATTTCATGACACATGCCGGTGATAATAAACCTGATTCTGATTCTGATTCTAATTCTTCCTTCTGAGCATTGATGGTGGTGGAAGGAATACCCCAATCTTTGAGAAATAGAGGACCTCTCAGATGTTGTAGAAGGGAAAACCTGACCTTGATTACAGAGACAGAGGAACTAAGAAAAGGGTATAACATTTTTAACATAACAGAGTGGGAAGAGGTGTAGTCAAGATAATTGTGAAAGTCAGTAAGTTTGTAAAAGATATCAGAGATAGTCTGCCTCCAGAGATCAAGATAAAGAGATTGAGAAAGGGGAGAAAAGTATTAGAGGTGAAAGAAGTAAATTTAATGGCAGGGTGGAAATGGGAGGCAGAATTGATGTATTTGATGAGCTCGGCATGGATGCAGGATAGCAGAGAAAGAGTTGGGGAGCATTACCAGTGTAGGCTTGGAATATGGGCTGTTCCCTGTGGCTGAAGAAAAGGCAGACATAGCTGGGGCCCCTGTGAGTGCCCATGGCTACTGCTTGGGTTTGGAGAAAGTGGGAGAAGCCAAGAGATAAATTGTGAGGTTAGAACCCACTTCGCCAGACAGAGGAGAGTGGTTGTGAGGGGAGCTGGTTAAGTCTGTTGTCAAGAAAGTATCAGTGCCTTCTTGAATGGGGACAGAAGTGTATAGGGACTGCATGTCCCTAGTAAAAATAAGGTGATCAGGAACAGGGATCTGATGATTTCTGTAGGGATGAACAGCACATCAAGTATCACGGATGTCATTAGGAAGGGACAAAACCAAGGGGAACAAAAAGGTGTTGAGATTTACAGATATATATATACATACCTTCTCAACCTAACCCCCAACCCTGTCAAAGATGTCAGCTAATCTATTGCTTATAGTACTTTGTGACTTTTAGCACATGCTGTATTTTGCTTCCCCCATTAACTTTCCTGATATCTGCCTTGAGGTTGTGGTTACTTCCCAAGTAGTCTGGCAGAAAATTCTAGCAAGGAGTGATAATAGCTGAGATCTTTCAACCTAAAGAGACACAGCTTCATTCGACTATGTTATTTTCAATGTGACTGATGTTACTTCAGTCTAAATAAGTCACCTCTTTTTGTTTTTTCAAGAGCATAGTTTGGGCATTCTACAAATGTAGGCATTCTTTCAATGTAATTCAGGTATAAATATATGATGGTACTGAGCTAATGGCAAGATATTTTTGCAGTTAAGATTTGAAAGGGAAAATATACTTAATGTGGAAAAAGGAATTGATAATGCTGATCCACTTCAGTCTAGTGTGACTGTGTTTTAACATGACATCAAGTGGTCTGTAATGTGGTAGACTGTGCAGGGTGGCTGTGACCGCACCAAGGAATGGGAGTGTAGCTGGACTTGATTACCGCTGATTATATGTGCAGAAGAGTTTCAGAATGTTCCTGGGCCCCAATCTTACAGACTCTTGGAAAAAGTGACAACATCCGTCTACCCGTGACCTCAGTAGAGGCCTTGTCTTCAATGATGGGGGCGCAGTTAAGGAAGGGTAAGTAAACATACCCCCAGGGCACAAAACCACCTGAATGTATCCTTAGCATTGACCTCCTAATACTTCATAGAAGCTGAGAAGGCAAGCATGAGTGAGGACGAATTAACAGGCCCTTCACCAAGTATTATGATAGCACACTAGGATAAAGTCAATCTCAACCCTTAGCATTTAAAAATGATATTTTACCAAAGTAGAAGGAGAAATATAAATATGCAGTAGTAGCAGAAGCCGCACTTATGCTTTTTGAATACATTGGCAAACTTCCCAGAGTTCTGGAGAGTGAAGCCAAGAATTTATTGTTTTGTTATCAGTAGCAGTATAAGTGGCACATAGCATTAAGGCCCCTGATTTACAATGACTGAAGACACAGGGCTGAAGCATGCTAGTTGTTGCTGGCACTTCCAAATGAAATGGTCACCATTCACACTGAAGCTGAAATAAATCCTGAACTTGGACACATTCTGTGAGGCACAGATGTTCAGGAATTATTGGCAGATTCAGTGGAAAAGATCGGTGGGGAGAAGGGCAGCACAATCTGCAAGCTCATCCCATTACTGGGCTTCTTCTCGAATCCTACATTAGACCCTCACCTTGCCAGAAATTCCCAGGATAAATCTGGTTAATCACTACTCAGGACATGACACCTAATGATATCATAACCTAATGAAGCATAGATTTAGGAGATAAAGAAGAAGATAGGTTACTTTTTTAAATGGTTTTGTTTAGATGAATGTTTTTAACTATTTCTGTTCAGATATGTTGTATATATTTCTGTTTATAGGTTTTAGAAATCTCTGAATGTCAAACATAAAACATTAAATTCAGTTTTAATGGAAGGTAAAGGTCTGTTCCCAATCTTATCTGCCGTATAGGACATTTAAGGAATGGGATTGTACTGCCAGTCCCAATCTGAATTTTGCTGCTAAATTCAAGGATGCTGAGGTCCCAGTAAAAAAGGCTTGCCTTTGGCTGAGGTCAGTGTGGAGACAAAATGGTCAAAGGTCATGAACTTTGTGCCTTGACCTGCACAATCTGAATTGTATTTTTTTTTAAATAGCAGCCTAGTATGTGCATATATATATATACCATATTTCTTTGCCTAGCCTTTTAATTTTATCCTTTAGACTAATACAGAGGACTTCATTCATTCAGCAAATTGAGAAGCTCTGATAGAGATAGAATCCATACTAAATTGCTATTCTACTCACAAGGATAGTCCCGCACTACAGAAGCCAAAAGAGAATCTTCCAGATATTGCTGCACTCATACAAGGAGAGAAGTCATGATGACATAAGATAAAAATATGCATTTTATCCATTTCTTCAAACACTTTCCTTTATTGGTCTTAAAAATATAGAAGTGGGTCAAAAAAGGACTGGGTGGACTGACTATAGCAGAGCACATTCTTCCTGTTGACATCCCTAAACAACAATGCAATGTTGCTTTCAGACAACTCCAAAAAAATCTTCATTCAAAATTGTTAAGTAATGTTTGTGCTCCCTTTCCCCATCAAACCTGACTCTCCCATTACCCAGTTCTGCATTATCTCTCTTGAGCATCATCACTCACCTTCCTCCATCACCAACCTTCCTGGACTGGTTCCACTGCAATCAGCTTTGAACTGAGCCCATTTCTGTGTCCCTCTTTCTTGACCTTTCATTATGCCGAAAGGTTATTGGTAATTTAAAAGTTTACATTTTTAACTAGCAGCAAAATCCAGATGGATAAGCAGTGATGATTAGATTTTCAGTCAAAGTAACACTGGAAGAAACTCAATGATAATTAGAGGCTGCTGACTTAACAATTAAATCCAATTGTGTTTTTATTAATGAATTTATATTGGCATGAAGAAGGAAGCCATGCACAGGGTAAAAATATTCTGCAACACGCCTAGTTTTTGGATGTTAAATAAGTGCTCGAGGAAGCAATCTTGGTCCATAATATTCTATGTCGGAATCAACCCCCTGAGTCTATCAGGGAACAAATTAATTTCACAACAGTAAAGCCACTTTGGGCTTGAGAGACCCTTGTTTTCCACCTTCCATCTCTTCTGGGGCCACCTTCAGATCTGTGAAGCTTTGTGCTTGAAGAGACTGATTTTAGGAGTACGCTCACAGCTGATCAGCAACATAGATTGGGATGTTAGTTTAATCGAAGATCAATATCCAGTTAAGACTGAGAGTTGGGACAATGTCATCTGGTGTGTGTTTTGCTTTGTGCAAATACCCAGCAGAAATCCAATTTCTTGTTTATTTTGTCCATCTCCCTCTCTCCTTATTTTATCCCACAGTTTCATAACATTTATAGAGTTCGGACAAAAGTAGAGCAGGTATGCAATCAAGAATCTGTTCTTCAAACATACATACTTACATATTTAGTTCCTGTTTGAAAAGAATCATACAGGTCTGCCTTTTGAACAATACTAAACATAAACTATAATTTAATAAAATTTTGAAATCTGTCAAGAAATTCTTAACTTTTAAAACAAAACTTTTCAGAAACAAGAAAGAAAGTACCAAGAAGCTAGAAAAAGAAACCCATCATGAGTGTTAATGAGATATTTTTGAAAATTAGGTACATTGTACTACGTGAGAACTGTATTTGCATTGACACCAGGGTGGCCCTATATAGGCTTTTCCAGCAGTTACAGATCGGCATCTATTTGAGAATGTGGAAAATTGCCAAGACAGTCCATGTAAGGCTATGCAAATCCAATCCAGCTAACTACTGACCAGTCTGCTCTCTGCAAGGTATTACCAATCGACTGCAAGGTATTCTCTGAACTGGTTTAGGAAGAACATCACTGCTTGACTTTAGAAAGTCAAAAATTACATTCACAGTGTAAGTATTCCCAGCATGTATCAATTTCCAGTTGCAGTACTGTTTTCTTTTTGCAGCTGGTGAAACCCAGCGGAGATCATTCACTATTCCTAAAAATCGCTGGCCTGCTGGAAAGCAGTAATGTGAATGCATGCCTATCCCAAACCCCTACATAAATCAGACAAATCTAGTGATTATGTAAGCACAAATGATCAGGCTAAACTCAGGTTGGAGGAGCAACACCTCATATACCATCTAGGTAGTCTCCAGCCCCTTGGTATGAACATAGAATTCTCCAACTTCCGGTAATTCCCTCCCCCTCCCTTCCCCTATTCCTATTTCACTCTGCCCCATCCCCCAGCTGCCTATCACCTCCCTCACGGTTCCGCCTCCTTCTACTACCCATTGTGTTTTCCCCTATTCTTTCTTCACCTTTCCTGCCTATCCCCTCCCTGCTTCCCCTCCTCCACCCCTTTATCTTTCCCCTTATTGGTTTTTCACCTGGAACCTACCAGCCTTCTCCTTCCCATCCTCCCCCCACCTTCTTTATAGGGCCTCTGCCCCTTCCCTCTCCAGTCCTGACCAAGGGTTCCGGCCCGAAACGTTCACTGATCATTTCCACGGATGCTGCCCGACCTGCTGAGTTCCTCCGGCGTGTTGTGAGTGTTTCTAGTGATTATGTCTTGTTTTCAATAGTTGTTGCCCAACAGCAGAAACATTTGATAGGCACTTATTTCTTCAAGCGGAAAAAAGATCCAAGCCATCATTAAATTCAGAAGCCTGCTACAGAAAAAAAAAGTCTCTGGATTTTTCTTTACTTCAAAACTAACTTAATGGTTATAAAATTTTTCAAAATATCCCAAGGACATAATGAGGTGTTGTATAATTGAACTACTTATCTTCACTCAATTACTCTTTTACTTCCTTATTTCCTTTCAGTCTATGTCTTTGAATTCACTTTGGCTCTGAAAAGAATCTGAGTTTTAACTTGCCCGGCTTTAAGACTAACATAAATACAAGGGGTTACGCAACCCTGTATTTAGCTCAGTTGGGTTGATTATATACACGCCACATAGAATTTCACCTTCAATTAGAGACAGCCCATAGCTGCCAGTAGATGTTGGTGGGGTGGGCAGACACAGGAGTTGGAGTGAAATATCATTCTCTGCAGTTTGCTTTGCAAAAGAAATTTTCCAAATTTTAGAACACTGAACTACAAAATTAAACAATTTGTCAGTTTTCCCCCTATGATAATTTGTAGTATATAGTCTTCAAATTTATAAGGTCCAAGGTAAAAGTCAATGATCATGTCATAAAAATGGACCTTCAGCACTCAGTGAGATAGTTAATTATAGTTCACGGGATTCTTATCTATGAATACTATAATTGTCAATACATAAGTGGGGTTATTACGCAGCTATATAACTGCAAATGCTACACACTCAATCAGGCTATATCACTATTCTATAGATTTGAACAGTTGAGAGGCACAGATAATGATTCCCAGCTCACCAAAATTACAAAGCTTGCAGCAAAATAGATTTCTCAGTAGAAGAAAAAAATCATTTATATATATAATACCTATCATGTAAAATCCCCTGCAGCCAATCAAAACTACACTGGAGTGCCAGCCTAGATTCTACACTCATCTTTCAAATCAGATTTGAACGCTCTGACACGGGGGGTGAGACGGATATCCATTCAGACATGACTGACTGCTAAGTGGCAATATCTGTAAGGAGCTGTCTTAAGGAGTTTGTATATTCTCCCTGTGACCACATGTGTTTCCTTCATGTTCTCTGGTTTCCTCTCCTATTCTAAAGATGTACAGGTTAGTAGGTTAATTGGTCACATGGGTGCTATTGGTAGTGTGGGATCATTGGCTGGAAAGGTCTATTACCATGCTGTTTCTCAAAATTAAGAAGTATATCATATATTACCTAATTAATGCTATATTAACTAATATTAGGCAGCAATGTGCCAGAGCAAAGCATTGCACAGTGGCACACAAGTAGTGCTGCTTTCTCACAGCTCTAGTGTTTCGGCTCAATCCTAATCACCAACACATGGAGACTGTAAGTTCTCCCTGTTCTGTGTGGGCTTCCCCTAAGTTTTCTAGTTTGGGTAAAGTGATTTTTTATTTTACTTATATATTGTACTTTAAATTTACCTAATTTAGTACAATAAACTTTTAACTAATCTGTTATTGATTTTTTTGCATATATTTTGATTATTGAAACCCAATTAAAATCTCTATGAATATAAGAGTTCAAAAAGTAGTGAAGATGCCTTTGTTAGCAATCAGGCGGCAAGGATCATCAATGGAGTGCTGGGAGCTGGAGGCAGGGTTCAGGCTTCATTATGTGAGGCCTGATCACAACTCTTGACCCATTCCATCTGGAGGAAGGGACATGGAACAGAGACCTCCAATGCCATAGTAATCCCACAGTAAGCAAATGTGGTCGCAAGATGAGAGTGGAGGATTAGTCCAGAGTGGATTCAGTATGACCTAGCCCACTATTCTAAATCTCACTAACTTCACACTTCTCACAAGTGAGTGCCCGTAGCTTGTGAAAAAGAATGAACCTGTCCTTATTATGTTCTGCTTTACTGGATGCTCATATAGTATTACTCACATTCAAGAGTTCCATATTTCCTTCAGGAACATATCAGATGAAATAAGGAAGAGCTTGCATTTGTAAATAATTTGGATGCCCTGAATGTTCAAAAGCACTTCTTGAACAGTACAGTTAGCTACTTTTCATGATTGCTCACTAGTACGTTGATAAATGTTGGAGACATTTTTTTATCCAGAAAATATAGTAAATAGCACATGTGATAAAAACTTATTTTATTAATCTTCTGATAAATGTCATCCAGGTAGTTAAAATTCAGCAGAAAAGGAATTGGGGTTCATTTTTTTTTCTGTTTCTTTCAAAGACGTCACCTTCAAGAATACACCAGGTTTAGCTCCCCTACTTAGAGGCAATTCAATCCTTTCAGCATATACTCTACACTGAATGTTATAACATTATAACATTCATTGACTGTTCATATATCATCATGAAGATAAATGAATCTTTAGCCTTTGGATTAAACACAAAGGTGAGATTCGGAGAATAGATCCCTTGGCAACTTCAGTCGATCTCACAACAGTGACATCAGTTATGAGTGCTTGCCTCTCAGGCTTGATAGGGCAGAAATTAGACCAGGCTGATCCTAGTGTAGTTGACACAGCACACACATAATGAGACCAGGCAGGGCTGTGGAATGCTAGTCCGCGACCCTCTTTGGCATGGTACCGACAGGCTTTAACAATCAGGTAATCATCATGACCAACCAGCTCAGTTGCTGCCTGAAAGTATGAATAGGGTAATGTGGTGATTGGGGATTGGAAGTGGATGGGGGAGGACTGGCAGTTGGGCAGAAGCTTCTGTGGCCAGCAGCAACACACAGTTTGAGTATCAAGTCAGAAGTGCTCATATTCTTCCACAATAAGTAGATAATCATTAACTTATATTTTGTGTAGCCCTCCTTGCAGTTACCTTGTTCACCATTAACTTGACTATGGAATAACTGATCATCTAAGTCATATACTAATGTCATTCTCATTGAGGCCTAAAAAAGACATCAGGCCACACATGAATCCATGAGCACTACTTCATTGTTCCTTTCATTTTCCACTATTTATTTATTTATGCAATTTGTAGATTTTTATATCTTTGTACTGTGGTGCTGCTATAATACAGCAAATATCATGTCATATTCAGTGATAATAAATCTGATTCTGATTCTGAACTGCTGAGGTAAGGAGCCTAACGCCTGTATGAGGTAAAAAGTCTCAGATAATTGTTTAACAAACTTGGCTCTAAAAATTATATGTTTTTGAGGTTTTACTGATATTGGTGTAGTTTAGCTTGTGGGCACGTGGCCAAGTGGTTAAGGCATTGGACTAGCGACCTGAAGGTCGTGAGTTCAAGCCCCAGCCGAGGGAATGTGTTGTGTCCTTGAGCAAGGCACTTAATCACACTTTGCTCTGCGACAACACGGGTGCCGAGCTGTATGGGCCCTAATGCCCTTCCCTTGGACAACATCAGTGTCGTGGAGAGGGGAGACTTGCAGCATGGGCAACTGCTGGTCTTCTATACAACCTTGCCCAGGCCTGCACCCTGGAAAGTGAAGACTTTCCAGGCACAGATCCATGGTCTCGCACGACTAACGGATGCCTTTACTTAGCTTGAAAGTGTACAAAAAACATGTAAAAATAATAAGATATGATCTATAATTTGTAGGGCTGCTATTAATCCAGAAGAGGTGAGGATTCACCTCTTTTGTTAAAAAAACGGTTGGGATAAACTGGTTTAGATGATTAATGTATTCTAAAGGCAAGATGTCACAACTATGGCTAACAAGAGAAGTCAAAGCCAACTAACAACCAAATAGAGGGTATATAATAGAGCAAAAATGATTGGGAGGTTAGAGGATCGGGAAGCTTTCAAATACCATCAGAAGGCAACTAAAAGTCATTAAGAAGATAAAGATGAAATATGAAAGGAAGCTAGTCAATAATATTAAAGAGGATACCAGAAGTTTCTTCAGATACATAAAGTGTAAAAAAGAGGTGAGAGTGGATATCAGTGTACTGGAAAATAATGCTGGAGAGGTAGTAGTGGGGGATAGGAAAATAGCAGATCAACTGAACAAGTATTTTGCATTAGTCTTCATTGTGGAAGACATTACCAGAATGGTTGAAGTTCCAGGAGTCAGGGGTCATGAAGTGTATGAAGTTACCATTACTAGGGAGAAGGTTCTTGGGAAATTGAAAGGTCTGAAACATAGTTCCCTCTAAGTTGTGCGCGTGTGTGCGCACACACACTCGTTTTTCAACTAGTGCACAAAGGAAATTAATGTGCGCACAAAAGGTTAGTTACCTAAAATAATGTAGTAATTAATAATTATACTTATTGAAAATAATCTTTTAGCTAACTGTTTCTGTTAACTAGTTAGTCGGTTTTTCAAATACCACAATGCATATCACTAATTTATGTCACCTCACCTTTCCTGTTCCGGTTTGTACAGCTGCATCACGGCGGCAGCCATCTTTGACGGACAGTGTTCATATCGTAAAGTTTACAAAGACCTGTTTCAAATCCTGTAGATAGCTTACTAAGTTTTTATTGGAAAAAATATTGATTTACTATGTCGAATTCAAAAGAAGCGAAGGGCGTGAAGCGCAAAAGAACTGCAAATTTGTTTAAAGTTGAATGGCTTAACAAAATAGTAGAAACTGTTACACTGAAAGCTCATGAGGTCATGAACGTACAGCTACGAGAAATATTTATGTATGATTCGGAACCTGGAGTTATCTCTTTGTGTTGTCGTGATGCAAAAGTTGCTGGAGAATTTGCTAGTGGAAAGAAGTGGGATGATATTTGGAAACTTGACTTTTTGAAGAGTCATTTGACAAGTAAATCACACTTACATGGTGTACAAAAGCTCAGGCAACAGAACCCGTCATTACACATTACAGGAGTGCTAAGCTTGTTACGGTTGAGTGCAGATGAGCAAGAGTGAAAACAATCAAACCCAGAGGAGATCAAAGTTGAGGTACAAGAATGGTCACTGTTTGATTTCTCCGCAATTGCAGATTGTGACTTCACATTTGGCGATGAACAAGTTAATGCCTTACGTCTGAAATATCATGATTTTCTAGCTGAGAATATTGTAATAGTTAGACAGTTTAATGATTTCAAATTATTCGTGCAAGAAAAAAATAAATCCAAATCGATTTCAAACTTTGCTCAAATGGTGGCATTTGTACTTCAAAATGAACAGTTTTGCGACCTTGCACAGTTGATGGACATTGGGGGAACCTTTCTTGCATCTAGTGTGGACTGTGAGCGAGGTTTTAGCCTAATGAATCAACTCAAAAACAAGCTGAGAAACCGTAGGTGGATGTCATTTCAATATGTTAATGAGAATCAAAAGCTATCAATTGGATGGAAGTTCAATTAGTCTACATAGCGTTTACAAAGAATGGGTAAATGCCAAAGACAGGAGAGAGAAAAAATAACTGAGTGACTTAAATATGTATGTTATTTTGTTGTTATTCTGTGCAGTTTTATGTCAAGTATTTTGTAAACCTACATAAACTGTGCCATGTGTGCATTCAGTGCGCACATACTTTTGTCACAGGAAAAAGTTTGCACAACATAATATTTTTGTGCACACTACTAAAAATTAGAGGGAACATTGGTCTGAAGGTAGATGTCACCTTGACCAGATGGTGTACATCCCCGGGTTCTGAAACAGGTGACTGAAGAGATTGTGGAGGCATTAGTAATGATCTTTCAAGAATCACCAGATTCTGGAATGGTTCCAGAACACAGGAAATTTGTAGATGTCATTTCACTCATCACAGAAGGTGAGAGACAGAAAAAAGAAAATTATAGGCTGTTTAACATGGTATTAAAAGGAAGGTTCTTGCATGGATAAGACAGTGACTGACTGGCAGGAGGCAGAGAGTGGGAATAAAGGGAGCCTTTTCTAGTGGCTTCTGGTGACTAGTGGTCTGACCAGGGGTCTGTGTTGGGACCAATTCTGTTTATGTTATACATTAATGATTTAGATGATGGAATTGATGGCCTTGTTGCAAAGTTTGGAGACGATCTGAAGATAGGTGGAGGGGCAGGTAGTTTTCAGGAAGTAGAGAGGCTACAGAAGGACCTAGACAGATTAGGAAAATTGGCAAAGAAGTGGCAGATGGAATACAGTGTCAGGAAATGTATGGTCATACACTTTGGTAGAAGAAATGGAAGGGTTGACTAGGTTGACTATTTTCTAAATGGAGAGAAAATTGAAAAAAAAAACAGATGCAAAGGGATTAGGAATCCTTGTGCAGGACTCCCTAAAGTTTAGTTTGCAAGTTTGAGTCTGGGGTGAGGAAGGCAAATGCCATGTTAGCATTTGTATCAAGAGGACTAGAATATAAAAGCAAAAATGTAATGCTGAGACTTTATAAAGCACTGGTGAAGCCTCACTTGGAGGGTTGTGAGCAGTTTTGGGCAGCTATTTTAGAAAGAATGTGTTGAAATTGGAGAGGGTTCAAAGGAGGTTCACGAAAATTATTCCAGGATCGAATGGCTTGTCATATGAAGAGTGTTTGATAGCTTTGGGCCTGTATTCACTGGAATTCCGAAGAGTGAGGGGTGACCTCGTTGAATCCTATAGAATGGTAAAAGGCCTTGACAGCATGGATGTGGAGAGGATGTTTCCTATGGTGGAAAAGCCTAAGACCAGATGACAGAGCCTCAGAATAGGGGGGCATCTTTTTAGAATGGAGATAAGGAGGAATTTCTTTAGCCAGAGTGTGATGAATCCATGGAATTCATTGCCACAGGCAGCTGTGGGGCCCCAGTCTATATGTGTATTTAAGGAAGAGGTTGATAGATTCTTGATTGGTCAGGGCATGAAGGGCTACAGGGAGAAAGAAGGAGATTGGAGCTGAGAGGAAAATTGGATCAGCCATGATGAAAAGGCTGAGCAAACTTGATGGGCCAAATGGCCTGATTCTGCTTCTATGTCTTATGTCTTATGGTCTTATGATCAGCCCTATTCAATACAGGTATTTAGGCAAAGTATGAGCATATCCATGTCATCCACCAAACAGGAAACTCAGATATTTGAGTTAGATCTGTAAAATGGGTGCATTGCAATCTTTTTCAGGGATTTATGAAGCATTAGAAGATTTCTCCTTGCACCAAATGAATCTGGATTGCCTGTTAGTATGTTAGTATATCCTTTTTTTTAAATAATAGAGCCAATATTCTACACAATACTCCAGGTGCAGCCTTACCAGTGCTTGCATATTTTAACAATATCCATGTATTTTGAAATTACAACCCCATAACAATAAAGGTCAATATGCCATTTTTTAAAAAAAAATTATTTTCTGTCTGCCTCTCTTCGAACTATAGTTCTTCTAAAAAAATAACAAGACAGATGCCCAATGTCAGCATAAGTGCTCACTTTCTAAAATGCATGTGGTACCAAATAATTACCAAAGGAAGCCTAAAGCCTGCATTGATGTCAGCAAGTGATCAGATCTGAATGCCAATGAGTTGACATATGGACCCCAGAAACCTGAGAATGTGACAAGGTTTGCAATAATATTTGATCTTCAATGTATATACTTTTTCATTCTTACGATATGACTATGGCTGGTTACACAAGCATATATAAGCTTGCTAGAGCAATTCAGAGATCAGTTAAAGGTCAACTATATTAGTAGATCTAGGATTACATGTCGATCAAACAAGTCAGTAGGCATCAGATTTTCTTCCTTGACATCAGTAAATCAGATAGATTTGTGTGGTGATAATTATTTATACTAGCTTTACTATGCTCATGTGAAAAAGCTAAAGAGTGAGATTAAATTAATATTTCACATTTCTCAATGCACAAATGCTGACTGGTTTGCTGCACATTTCTAGCATTTTTAAGTTTTACAGTACATCACCAAACTTCTACCAAAGGTAGTCCCTGCTTAAACTCTATTAACTTAATTTTGGTCTACAATATCTAACAAAAATCTATGGAATATTCAGCTAGTCAAGAGAATCTCAGATTTCCACATCTCCTCAGTGAACGGCTGTCTACTGTTTTCCAGACTAAGTTAATTTCTATCCCATATAATGTCACCTCCAGTTCCATGTGATCTTATTGTTCAAATAAGGAACTGCATCAACAGATACCAGAAAACCAAACCTGCATGTTAGAAACCATTTCAGAAAAACTAACTAAAGTAATGATTCATAAATCCACGCTGAGCCTTTTTGTTCAGCACTAACCGATTTATATTGGTCAAACACTCTGATTATATTGATTCCAATAACTTCTGGAATTAAAATGACAAGTCTACAGTTTTGTAACTTTCATCTCATTTCTGCCTTAATGTTCAAAGGTTCAAAGGTTCCAAGGTCCATTTATTATCAAAGTATATATCCATATACAACTTTGAGATTCGTCTCCTCCAGATAGCCAAGAAACAAAGAAAGAACATGAAAGTCTTTCAGACAGAAACACTAAACTCACCCCCCCACCACCAGTGCAAAAAGAACAGGATCCCGATCATTAACACCCAAACCCCCAAACAGGCAGAAAATGCAACAAGAACATCAAACCCCAAACAACCCCTCCCCCCCACAACAAAACGGAAAAGGAACAGGTGAAAAAGAAACACAGAATATAAAAACCATAAATCTGAAAAAGTCCACAGTCCATAAGTGCGATAGTCTTAATGTCCAATGATTCCTTTTATTGCCATTAATTTTCTACTAATGTTTATTTACTCTTGTTAAGCAAATTCTTCTCAGATTTACCTTTAAATTGCAATGGACCAATGATAAAACACCTTTTATCTCTGCTCTGAGAATGTATATATTTCAAAAATCTGCCATTTTATTAAAACCCACCCCTTTATCACCTATATTAGTTTTTATCAGACCCATTTCCCCATTGTTATTCTTCCATTGCTACTCCACTTTACTATTATACTTGCATGACTTTGTTGTACTTCCATGTTCTCCCAGTCAACTGGAACACTTTTATTTCTATCTGCACATGATTTTCCTTCAGCTAATTGCTGCTTCTTTTCTTTTTAGTTGATTCTAATTGTTGCTTTGGGCATAAAGTATTCTTTTAATTGAACCAAAGATTAATTTGAAATGTTCCTATTGTATTAACTTTAGCGATTTATTATTGTTAGGTGTTAATGCTTTAGAATAAGCATTTGAAATAGGTTAACAAAAATGTAGCATTTTCAGTATATTCACTAGAAACTGGTATTTCACGGCCTGGTTCAGAAATTGTACCATCTCAGATCGCAAGACCCTGCAGTGGATAGTGAGGTCAGCTGAGAAGATCATCGGGGTGTCTCTTCCCACCATCACAGACATTTACACCACACGCTGCATCCGCAAAGCAAACAGCATTATGAAGGACCCCACGCACCCCTCATATAAACTCTTCTCCCTCCTGCCATCTGGAAAAAGGTACCAAAGCAGTCGGGCTCTCACTACCAGACTATGTAACAGTTTCTTCCCCCAAGCAATCAGACTCCTCAATACGCAGAGCCTGGCTTGACACCAACCTACTATACCCTCTACTGTGCCTACTGTCTTGTTTATTATTTATTGTAGTGCTTGCACTGTTTTGTACACTTTATGCAGTCCTGGATAGGTCTGTAGTCTAGTGTACTTTTTGTGTTTTTTTTTCTTACGTAGTTCAGTGTAGTTTTTGTATTGTTTCCTGTAGCACCATGGTCCTGGAAAACGTTGTCTCATTTTCACTATGTTCTGTACCAGCAGTTATGGTTGAAATGACAAATAAAAAGTGACGACTTGACTTGTTAAGGCAATTTGGCAAATCTCTAAAATGTGCTAACTTCTCATGCATTTGCTTTTATATCACACAGGTAACTCAAGGGGGGTGTTCATTATTTCATCTTTTGAGTGCTCGTCCACCGACATCAGGGAAATTTATTTTGGAGCTTGAACTTTCTTACAATAATTCATATTGCAGTACGCTGGATTTTGTCAATCATCAAATGATTAATGTGTGAGATGGCTCTGCCACTTGTCTACGTTCTCAGGTTCAAAGGTTCATTTATTATCAAAGTATACAACTCTGAAATTCTTCTTCTCCGAAACCAAGAATGAAAAGAACAGCAGCATGATCATCAACCCCCAGATTCATCCTCCCCACACAAATAAAACAAACAAAAACAGAATAGGCACATCGACACCCAAATCCCCCTCCCCTGCACTCAAAAAAATGAGATTGGGCGAAAACACAGAATATAGAAAACTATAAGACTGAAAAGAAGTCCTGTTTTGGATGTTTTTGTCATTCAGTTCTCAATTATCACTTCTTTCACATGTAAAACTTCAGAAAAATAATTTTTGAACTTTCCAAAAGGCTTCAACATTGTTATCCCCATATACAGCCACTTACATTTATAGTGTTCATATCTCTTTGAATTTTTTTGCCTTAAATTATTCCATTCTCATGAGATCCTGTGGATCACAGTCATTTCATGCCCTGCACAAGGTTCAAGCAAAACACACTGACTGTTTGATAATGATATTCATTATCAGCATTGCAGCATCTGCTGACTTGTATGATTCTCGTGTTCTGAGGACAGTGTTAGGACTGGATGTCACCTTCTGCTAGGCTGGTGTTCAGCTGCTCTCTGGGGAAGGTACATGTCGGCCTAGCCGCAAGCAATCTAAATGTTATAGATTGATCCCAGCAAAGTTTATATGTTCACAATATGCTACAAGAGAACCCAGCCCTCCCAATGCCAAGTCTTGAAATAAATTTACAGTTAGATGTTAAATAATTTGGGTATTTTGAATCAAATATCTTACTGTGTGTAAAAACTAAGTTTATTTCCAAAAAATATCATTTACTGGCAAATTGCCTAAGATTCCATTCTATACTCCAGCCAACCTGCTACATATTTATTACTCTGAAACAGCCGTAATTCATGTAAAGTCCAAGCAGATGTGAATTATGAAAATTTTATTCAACTGAATAAAAACACCAGTGCAAATGTAACACTCGATTAACCATTCTGTGCAGCACCAGTTTCCTGAAAGTAACACCAAGTTCAGATTTTGAAAAAGAAAATTGTATTTCTGTCGTATGAGGAAGATGTTTTTACCTGCAACCATAAGATAAGCTTTACTTTTGATTTATTACTAGCACTGTTGTTGATGAGTCTGATTTCAGATTTAATTCTTATTTCACAAATACAAAGCAGATCAGCTAAACTGATGTTTCGGTATAGTACTTTGGAATGTGGTTTTGGCAGAATTTAGGTCCTACCTGTGCAATGTCAAAGTTACCCAGAGCTCAAAGACAGTTCCACATTGCATAGTATTGTGAAGCAGGAGAAGTTCATTATTTAATGATTGCAAGTTAACCAAACACAGTTAACTGAACTCCTCCAGGTATGTCAAAGAAGAATCAATTGAGTATTTTTGTGGCTGATTGATACTGAACATCAAAATACCTTCTCACTAATGTAGTTGCTACATTAAGCTCATCTTGTTTTACTCTGACCTTCTTACTGGTTTGTGCAATGGTCAATCTGCTATGTATTCCACAATAAAACAACCCCAACTGCACACATAATCTTCAGCCAAATAATCCTGCAAAAAAAAAAGTGACTATAAGTAACTACAGTTCTAAAACTACCTAGGGCTGATATAATCAAAATAGCAGACATCTTTTATATTCTTAAGAGCCACATCTACTCAGTTAGAGGCAGATAACACTAATAACCTGTTACACACACAAAATGCTGGGGGAACTCAGGTCAGGCTCCATCTATGGAAATGACTGAATAGTCTACGTTTTTAGGCCAAGACCCTTCAGTTATCATCATTGAGAGAACATGGAAAATGGAATTATCAAAAAATCAAGATAAGTTGTAGCAGAGATCATAGAGTCATAGTCATAGAGATGCCCCATACAGAAACAAGCTCTTTAGTCCACCACATCAATGCCAACATTTTGCCCCTTTACACTACTCCCGTCTCTTAAGTTAGTGATTACATCTGACTCCACTACCTCCTCTAAAGTGAGTTAAAGATATGAAGAACTCTCTGTGTGAAACCTTTCTCTCAATTCTCTTTTAAAATTCCTTCCTCTCAACTTAAAGCTAAACCTTCCAATTTTTGATACCTTCCCATCTTGGGATAAAGATTTTGACAAGTTTCCATATCTGTGCTTTATATAATTATATATACCTCTATCAGGGCACTCCTCAGTCTCCTTCACTCCAGGGAAAACAAGCCCTGAAGTCCAATCTCTTGCCTTAACTCAAGTCTTCCAATCTATGGAACAATCTGGTGAATTCCCTCTGACGCTACATCACAACCACATCTATCCTATAGTTTGGCAACTAACCAATGTTTTGAAAAGTTGCAACATAATGTTCCAACTTTTACATTTTGTGCCTTAACCTATAAAGGCAAGTATGGGTTATGCCTTCTTCACCACACTATCTACCTATGCTGCAATTTTCAGGAAACTTTGGAATGGATTCTCTAGGTTCCTCTGTTTATCAACAATACTTAGTGACCTACCATCTGTCCACCTAACTATCCATCTGATCTATATCCTGTTGTAGACAATACCATCAACTTTCATGCCATTCACTATGGGAAAACTTTGCAATGTGCTTACAATAAAATTACAGAGTTGGTTCCAAATCTAGCTCCACT
Organism: Mobula birostris; assembly: GCF_030028105.1. NCBI lineage: Eukaryota > Metazoa > Chordata > Chondrichthyes > Myliobatiformes > Myliobatidae > Mobula > Mobula birostris. Next base: position 82,042,282 of record NC_092372.1, on the reverse strand, counting down.
GGTATGTCTTCATCTGCAGTCCAGTCGAGCAACATAAATATCTAAGTATGTGATTTGCTCACCTATTTGACGTGTAAAATTGGTTTAATTTGTGCTTTACAAACAAATTCTAAGATGAAGCAAAATAGCTTAAAAGGTAAAATAAATCAATTATTACTGATAGGAGGATTTAATAATAGATGAATATTCAGGGAATAGCTTTAAGTGCCTGTATTCAGCAACAGCAACATGAATTTAAAAAGTACCTAGACATTGATCAATGTCTCAAGACACTTTGTAAGTAGCTGCAAGGAGAACACGTACCGAGACACAAGAACAAGATTCATTACAAAGAAGAACATGGATGAAAATTTTAAATGTGGGTAGGTTTGTTGACAGAAATTAGGAGAGAACTCAAAGATAACTTAAATTTTTGGCAAATGCTATGTAGCAGATGAAATATACAAAAGGCAAAAGAGAGAAGAATACAGCATTCCAATGAGGGTTTCAGACTGATGGAAATTAGTAAGTTCAAACACAGCAAAATTCAGAGGTATTTATAAATTGATGTATATAATCCATCTTAATACATTGGAGATTGGGTGCCAATGACTGCCAGTGATGATCAGGATCATCAGGGTGGAAATTTTAATGAAAGTAATTTTAAATTTCTATAGGTCTAGGATGGAAATACTGCTAGTGGTTAAATCACAAACTTCCAAGCATCCAGTAGTTGCAGAAGCTCAATTTAGAAGTAAACATATAATACTTTGCAGAGGTGGTTAGGAGTGACAGTGGTGATGGATTGTGTGTGCAAGGTTTAATGTACACTACATAATATATATTGTAAAATGTCTGCTTCAGCCTGAGACAATTTGGCTACTGGCACAATGGGTTCACAGCAGATGCCATTTCATTGGCTCTTCACTCAACCCTGAAACATCTAGACAGCAAAGAATCATACATCAGGATGGCCTTTATCGTCTACGGCTCAGCATTCAATAGTATCATCCCCTCAAGACTAACCAATAAGCTTCAAGACCTTAGTCTCAATACATCCTTGTGTAATTGGATCCTCAATTTCCTCACTTGCAAACCCAAGTCAGTTTGGATCAGCAACATGTCCTCCACAATCTCCATCAGCACAGGTGTACCACAAGGCTGTATGCTTAGCCCCCTGCTCTACTTTGCTTTACACTTATGAACATGTGGCTAAGCACAGCTCCAATGCCATATACAAGTTTTTTGATGACACTACTGTAGTAGGCTGAATCAAAGGTGGTGATGAATCAGCATACAGGAGGAATATGGAAAAGTTAGCTGAGTGGTGCCACAACAACAACTTCTTACTCAATGCCAGCAAGACCAAGGAGCTATTTATTGACTTCAGGAGGAAACTGGAAGTCCATGAGCCAGTCCTCATCAGAGCATCAGAGGTGGAGAGGGTCAGCAACTTTAAATTCCTCAGTCTTATCATTTCAGAGGAGCAGTCCTGGGCCCAGCACATAAGGGCAATAATGAAGGAAGCATGGCAGCACCTCGACTCCCTTAGGGGTTTGCAAAGATTTGGCATGACGTCACATCTAAAACTTTGACAAAATAGCATCCATCATCAGGACCCTCCCCCATCCAGGTCTGCTGCCTTCTCACTGCTGCCATCAGGAAGAAGGTACGAGAGCCTCAGGCCTCACACCACAGTTATTATCCTTCAACCATCAAGTTCCTGAACTAAATGGGATAACCTCATTCACCGCATCACTGAACTGTTCCCACAACTTATGGACTCACTTTCAAAGACTCTTCATCTCATGTTCTCGATATTTATTACTTATTTATTATTATTACCATTTATTTTTTATTTCTTTTTGTATCCACACAGTTTGTCCAACTATTGGTGTGGTCCTTTATTGATTCAATTATGATTATTCGACTTATTGAGTATGCCTGCAAGAAAGTGTACCTCAGGGTTGTATATAGTGACATAGCTGTACCTTGATAATAAATTTACTTTGAACTTTGAACTATAGCAAGAGATTGAAGTGTTATTGGAAGTGGGAAGTAGAGACTGAGGTGGACCAAAGAATATAGATTATGTTTTCTTGAAGTTGTGAATTATTCAGAATCAAATGTGTTAAAAATATTAAAGTTAGAATTCTATGTAATTGATAAAAATAAAGGTATTTTGGCTTTTCAGAATCAGGGTTATTATCACCAGCATGAGACGTGAAATTTGTTAACTTAGCAGCAGCAGTTCAATGCAATACATAATATTGAAGAGAGAAAAAATAAATAAAATAAAAATAATAATAATAAATTAATTAATTAATTACAGTACATGTATATTGAATAGATTTAAAACATGCAAAAATCAGAAGTACTGTATATTAAAAAAAGTGAGGTAGAGTCCAAGGGTTCAATGTCCATTTAGGAATCGGATGGCAGAAGGGAAGAAGCTGTCCCCGAATCACTAAGTGTGCACCTTCAGGCTTCTGTACCTCCTACCTGATGGTAACAGTGAGAAAAGGGCATACCCTGGGTGCTGGAGGTCCTTAATAATGGACGCTGCCTTTCTGAGACACCGCTCCTTGACGATGTTCTGGATACTTTGTAGGCTAGTGCCCAACTTGGTGCTGACTAGATTTACAACCTTCTGCAGCTTCTTTTGGTTCTGTGCAGTAGCCCCTCCATACCAGATAGTGATGCAGCCTGTCAGAATGCTCTCCATGGTACAACTATAGAAGTTTTTGAGTGTATTTGTTGACATGCCAAATCTCTTCAAACTCTGAAAGTATAGCCACTTTCTTGCTTTCTTTATAACTACATCAATATGTTGAGACCAGGTTAGATCCTCAGAGATCTTGACACACCGGAACTTGAAACTGCTCACTCTCTCTACTTCTGATCCCTCAATGAAGATTGGTATGTGTTCCTTCATCTTACCCTTCCTGAAGTCCACAATCAGCTTTCGCCTTACTGACATTGAGTGCCAGGTTGTTGCTGCAATATCATTTCACTAGCTGGCATATCTCGCTTCTGCACGCCCTCTCGTCACCACCTGAGATTCTACCAACAATGGTTGTATTGTCAGCAAATTTATAGATGGTATTTGAGCTATGCCTAACCACACAGTCATGTGTACATAGTGAGTAGAACAGTGGGCTAAGCACACACTCCTGAGGTGAGCCAGTGTTGATCATCAGCGAGGAGGATATGTTATCACTAATCCACACAGATTGTGGTCTTCTGGTTAGAAAGTTGAGGATCCAATTGCACAGGGAGTTACAGAGACCCAGGTTCCTGCAAATTCTCAATCAGGATTGTGGGATTGATGGTTTTAAATGCTGAGCTAGAGTTGATGAACAGCATCCTGACATAGGTGCTTAAGTTGTCCAGGTGGTCTAAAGCCATGTGGAGAGCCACTGAGATTGCCTCTGCCGTTGACCTATTGTGGCAATAGGGAAATTGAATGGATCCAGTTCCTTGCTGAGGCAGGAGTTCAGTCTAGTCATGACCAACCTCTCAAAGTATTTCGTCACTGTCGATGTGAGTGCCACCGGGCGATACTCATTTAGGCAGCTCACATTATTCTTCCCAGGCACTGGTATAATTGTTGCCTTTTTGAAACAATCACAAAGTCATCAGGTGCAGCAGGGATCTTCACAGCTGCAGTTGTGTTCTCCCTTTCAAAGCGGGCATAGAGTTCATCTGGTAGTGAAGCATCGCTGCCATCCATGCTATTGGGTTTCACTTTGTAAGAAGTAATGTCCTGCAAACCCTGCCAGAGTTGCCGTGCATCCGATGTCACCTCCAACCTCGTTCAAAATTGTCCTTTCGCCTTTGAAATATCCCTCCGCAGAACATACTTCTTCAGAAACATGGTTGATAGCAAAGGCACTATTCTGGCTTGGATTTGTACCTCAGAACATTTGTTTTTAAAGATATTAACTACAAGTGAGAAATTTAAAAATAAAAGAAATTTAAAAGAAAAATAATATTGAAACAAAAAGGATGGATAGTGTCAGAATTTAAAGAGTATTATAAAACAAAATATAGTAGGCACTGTTTTATTGGCAAAGTCATTTGAAAACAAAATTAGCATGTGATAGTATGCTAAATGGGCAATATAGACACTGAACATGATTGTAATGTGTAAATCTGGGGAAGATCAATGTACCCCAGGTTGACAGATAGCATTAACAAGTAGGAATCAGAGCAAATAGCAAAAGTGACTTAATCAAGCAGGTAATGGGTTAATGTTTTGCACTACCGGAATGTCACACTGGCAAAGACCAGCTTCTCTAGAGGCACATTAAAAAGATTTCTAAGTGTGGTGATTTCATGTCTTGGGAGAATAAAAAAGACAGCTTTTAGAAATTCAGAGCGCCATAGAGCATATCCACAGCTAATGAAGTACTTAGAAGAAATTGGAATGTGAAGAAATGCACATTCCAAGTTTTAACGCAGCCATGTCCCTCAAATACCAAAGATATAAAAGGCCAGACAACTTGTTTTAATGATATGGGTCAAGGGACAAATACTCCCCAGGATACCTAACTACGACCTCGTGCTTTTTAAATAATGCCATGAATAAGACAAAGGTGAAAATTAGTTTAACATCTCATCTGAAGAAATGAATCTCTGATAATCTGCAGTCTTTCAGTACTGCACCAAAGTTTCTAAATTATCACAGCACCGGAAGAGAATATTCAGCCCATTTTGTTTCTGTCAGTTCTTTATTAAAGGAATCCAACCAGCCCCACTCCCCAGCTCTTTCTTCACTGCACTGTAAATTGTTTCCAATCAAGTACTGATCCAAGGAGACCTTAGAGCCTGCTGATGCTGGAATCTGGAGCAAATAACAAACTGCTAGATGAACTCAGCAGGTCTGACAACATGTATAGAAGCAAAAGGATAGTTGATGTCTTGGATTGAAACCCTGTATTATAACTGTTCAATTCATTTTTGAATGTTACATTTAAATCTGTTTCCATCATCCTTTCAGCAAGTGCATTCTAGATCTCAGCCAAGTGTGCATGAAAAATCCTTCAAAAATGTTTATGATTTTGAAGCCTTCTTTTTATCACATCACACCATCCTCTGCTCTGGGAAGGATGACAGCAGTTTCTCTACATGACTGCAGCCCTTCATCAAGTAAATCTCTTCTACACCTTCATCTATCCTAAAATGTGATGCCTAGACTATAACACCACCTGAGCTCTAACTGGTGATTTATAGTTTAGAATAACTTGCTGCTTTTGTACTCAGCTTCTATTAATAAAGCTAAAATGCTGTTTCATAGCCTTTTCAACTCCTCCTGCCACTTCAAAGATTTGTGAATATATGCCCCAGGACTCTTCTGACATGCTCTCTAAAAGTGCATATTGCTTTTCTTTATTCTTCCCACCATTTAAATTTAATCTTCAGTCAGAATATTTCATTCCTGTCCAAGAAACAATCATTCACGGTTACCCACAACTCTCTGTCCTTAACATATTTTTATATCCACATTGCCATTCCACATTTAGTCCCTTGGGCTTTATTTCAAGCAGCATTCATCAGAAAAAAAACATAAATTAAACATACATTAGATACAATTTTTGCAAGAAAGAATAAAATTGGAGCAAAAGAGAAGTCCATTGTAGTGCAAAGTGGTCATTATGATGAAGGTTTTGCTGGTTGGTTCAAGAACTAAATGGCTGAAGGGGATTAGCTGCTATTGAACCTGGATGATTTCCAGTTGTACCACTCTGCCTGATTCCCTGTGGTGTCCAACAGCAGAGCATCAACTTGATGAAATTCTCCAGAACTTACACCAGGATTGTGATCAGGTGAGGACATTCATTTCATGGGAAATGTGAGACCACAAAGAAGGAATGGAAGAATAAGTAACAGCTTTACAAAAAAGATTGTATGCGTTTACAGTTTTAGATTTTTTTAGATGTTTTAAAGAATTTTAATTGATTTATTTTATTTTCAAATGTGTTCAATACTTCTGATACATGACCAATTTTTCATTTTATTTATTGATTTGGAATAGGCCCTGCCGGCCTTTCAAGCCAAGCCACCCAGGTCACCTGATTTAATACTAGACAATCAGGTGACAATTTACAATGACCAATTAACAACCGGTAGGTCTTTGGACTGTGGGATGAAACCAGAGCACCCAGAGGAAACATGTGGTCAAGGGGAGAAGATACAAACTCCTTACAGGCAGTAGTGGGAATTGAACCCAGTGTGGCTCTACTGTAAAGAGTTGTGCTAACTACCACACTACTATGCTGCCCCTTGTTTTTGATAATATTGAAAAACTCAGAGCCTTTTCAGACGGCAGGGCTCGGGTTGGGGCTTTGGCATCTGTTAAAAGCTTCTGGAGGAGTTTTGAACAGGGCTTGTTCTAGTTTTCACATGTTATCCCATTACCTTGCCATATAGAGATGTATAAGATCTTGAGGGTTTTAAATAAGGTCATTGAACACAGTACATTTTCCAGAGTTGGGGGATCAGGAACTAGGGGGCATAGGTTTAAGATGAGAGTGTAGAGATAAAATTAGAACCAGAGAGGCTATTTTTTCACCTGGAAGGAGGTCAATATACAGAACAAGTGGCCAGAGGAAGTAATTGAGACAGGCATATTAAAAGCATTTAAAAGGTATATGGAAGGATAAATGGATAGGAAGGGTTCCCAGACTGTGGTCCATGGCATTAAAAAGGTTGGGAACCCCTGGTTCAGAGAGATCTAAGGCAAACACAGGCAGCTGGGAATAGGTTAGATGGGAATCTTGTTTGGCATTGGCCAACTGAACTGGGGGGCCTGCTTCTATGCTCTATGTCTATGTCCACAGACTACTGTATACTTTTTTACGATTCAAATGGCATTTTATAGTTCTAAAGCTGCAATTTTAAAGTTAGTGACTAGTTCCCTAAATCACTCTGAACAGAACAGAATAATGGGCTGTTGTTGGAATACAGGTTATTTTAAACAGGCAATTATACCATGAATGGATGGAGAGAGTAGGTGGAAACAGATGAGAAATTTCAATTAAGTTGAAAGAAATCTAGAGCAAAGAACAAGCATGATGTACATAAGTAGTTTGGTTTAAGACAATGCATTGCCAGAATCAGTGCTTGAAGCAGAGACTAGGCCAACATTTAAAGGAAAAAATGCACATGTGGTTAAAGGAATTCAGGGGGAGATACATCGGACTTGGACTGATATAAACAAACACAAACAAAGGATTAATTGAGAAGGAAGATAAATTTGCATTCTATAATCTCCATGTAATTTGATGCCCCAGGTTTCATTCCTACACACTCAACTGTTCTTTTATGCCCTGGATATAGGACTGAACCAATGGAAAAGAATAATCTTGGATTTCTACTTGTGAGTCACAGCTGAGTATCCTGCTTGAGAAGCTTCAGTTGGAGGTGAGCTGGTGTCCTCACAAGGGGGCATCAATGTCCTGAACATGCATACCAAGTAATCTCTCAGGAGACTGGGTGGACAATGCTGCATCAAACTGCTCCTGTACCGTGTCAATTTGAAGGCCAGTGGCTAAGCTGGTTTACAAGCCCTGAGTAATAGGTGTCTGGACCCTACTTCACTCTCTCTTCTTCTTGGATTCCATTCTCAGCACAATCAGAACTAGACTCTCTTCATGCTGAGGTGATGTGTGAGCACCAAGGAGCAGATTGAGTTCCCTTGTGCTATATCTCTCTGCTCCTATAGGAAAGTGGTCGGCTGGCGTGCGGCATCTGTCTGTTCATTTGGAACAGATGTCTGTTAACACAGAGCATCCCTCTGGTCACATGTCCACGGATAGAAGCAGACTGCTCACAAATGAAAAAGTGAGACAGCAGTCTATTCAGGAGTGGCATCTCTCCTCTCTGCAAACCAAGTCACTCTTTGGTAACATGTCACTGTACTTCAAGAATTTTCTGCTTGGGAGAGAGCAGACCCTAGCTGAATTAGTATGTGGCTGTGCAGAGACAGAAGGATTTTGTGTTGCTTCAGATTATGCTTTCACTATAGCTGCAACTTGCATTAATAAGCACCATAATAGGATTTCAACACATCCTTGATATCTAAAGTCTAGGGCAGGATCTCTCATCTCCACTACTAGTGTCTTCTGTAGCTCACTGTGATGCATATTCCTTCAGCTTGTTTTCCTCGTCCAACATAGAGCTCATCCCTGAAGTGATGCTGAGATGATTAGGTTGTTAAAGGAAAGTGTGGAAGATATTGAAGGAGGAACAATCTGTGTAGTTAACTGCTTAATGGATTGTTTGTACTTTGATTATGTGGAAAGATGAGAGTAGGGAAGGCCAGTATTTATATTGATCTGGGACTCTACTTGGCCCACCTAGTAAGGTAAGAATCTTTTGGCCTTGCAGACTCTCTTTCTTCAATGGCAGTTATAATTGTGTTGTTGCTCTGTCACAGGAAGTGTGCCTTTAAGAGTGACACCCTTTTGTGATTAATTTGCAGCAAGGTGCCAGCTGCTGTGCTAAAATGAATGAGATTCCATTAGGAACCATATTGTATTTAAATATCTTTTTGGCTAATTTACTGATATTTTTGCAAAGAAACCTGACAGATATTCATCTTATATTTTATGCAGTCTCAATCTGATGTGAGTTCCAATCCCTAGGGACTTGATCTTCAAGTGACTTTCACAAACATAAAACTAATCTAAGATAGTACAGCAACTTCTACCCATTATTGTGAATATGTAGTCCTAAATTTCACTACTCAATTTTGTTTGTTTTTTATGTACCTACTTCTTTCGTTAGGGTGCTGCTCTATGTGCACTGAGTTCCTTTTCATACCTCACCCAAGTGAACATTATTCAAGGGCAGCCCTAAGCATATTTAGTTACCAGTTGGCACACAGACTGCTCCACTATTATTTCATCTCCAGAGCTGAGATCACAGGTGATTCATCTCTGCTGGAGCTCCCAGGTACTCCACATTTATCTTGACTACTCTTTGTTGTGCCTTGAGTCCTGCAAGAAACTCTATTCAATTCTTCCATTTCCTCCTTCTCTGTTGCATTTCCTTCATTCACATTGGTGCCTCTGAAATATTTTCCTTCTTCTTGAACCAACAGCCATTGTGAACAACGTCCCGGACTGCATCTCAACCATTTCCTCTACCTTTGTTTTAATTCCCTCTCCTCCAGTATGGAACAAGAACAAACTTCCCCCTTGTCGTCACCTTGCACTTCACCAGCATCTGCATTCAACACATTATTCTCCCCAAATTCCACCCCTTCAAAGATATTCCATCACTCAACACCTCTTCCACCTCCTCTCCTTCAGCATTTTGCAGGAACTGTTTAGTTCATGACTCCCTGGTCTACTCTTCCAGTTTCAGCAACCATCCTCTTCCCCACCTTTTTATGGCACTTCATGACACTTGTCCATTCACTTTTTCCCTTCTTACCTTCCAAAGAGCTAAACAGCTTTTTCCCAAGTGAAGCAGTGATCACTTCCAATTTAGTGTACTGTATTTGGTAGTCACAAAGAGCCCTCTTCTATACTGAATATATTAAATGCAGATTGAGGACTCTGAGCTTCCTGTTGCCTGCCTTTTTTATTCTCCATCTGTGATATTGGCTCATTGTGTTTGTTATTGTTACATTTTTCTCTTTTTTTTTCTCTCTTGAAATAGAGGACATCCACATCACGACCTGCCAGGCATGTTTTATTGCTCTGTATTTTACACTCCTATTTTCTTTAGTCTATTTTCTCAGTCTTAAGCTGTTCCCATTCACTCATTGACCAGATAACTTTGTTTACAACTTAACCTCTTGGTCATCCTTGGAAAAACTTCTTTTCCCTTCTTCCCAGTTTTGACAAAGTTTGACACTGAAATATTCATTCTGTTTCTGTTCTCACAAATGTAACCTGACATGCTGTTTTCATAATGTATTAGAATATTTGATTTTACTGGCATACAATATGATTTCTATTAACCCATAATTTAATTTGGCTTTTTAATAAGTATTCTCAATACACTGATATTGTTGAAAGATATTCTCATTTGTTGCCCATTTCATTCTTATTTTCCCAGAGATAAGTCACACAGGTGTTGCAGCTGCTGGCATTTCTGCAGCCCCTTCCCCATCTCACTCTAAAAGGTCATTAATAGAGCGTTCTCTATGGTATCATCAACAATTCACCTATTGAATGGGTTGAGCACCTTCGCTCCATCTGCCTGAAGTGGCCAACTATTTTAATTTCAATTCCCATTACCGTCTCAACATGAGAATCCATGGCATCCTCTCGTGAAACGATGAGGCCTCTCTCAGGGAGGAGGAGCAACACCTCATATTCCTTCTGGATAGCCTCCAACCTGTTGGCATGAACATCAACTTCTCTTTCCAGTTAAAAAAATCTGTCCCCCTTCCCTCTTCTTCTATTCCCCACTCTGGCCTCTTATCTCTTCTCACCTGCCTATCATCTTCCCCCCCCCCACCCGGTGCCCCTCCTACTTCCCTTTCTCCCATGGTCCACTTTCCATTCCTATCAGATTCCTTCTTCTCCAGACCTTCACCTTTCCCACCCACCAGGCTTCACCTATCATCTTCTAGCTATCCTTCTTCCCCCTCCCCCCATCTTTTTTATTCTAGTGTCTTCCACCTTCCTTTCTAGTCCTGGTGAAGGGCCTCAGCCTGAAACATCATCTGTTTATTCATTTCCATAGATGTTGCCAGACGTGCTGAGTTCCTCCAACATTTGGCGTATGTTGCTTTGGATTTCTACCATCTGCAGATTATCTTCTGTTTACCTATTGAATGGGAATGTAGCAAATGAATACCGAAGGAAGTGTTGGCTTAAACACAATCTGGCTCTTCAGATGGGGTTTGGAAGGCCTGCAGTCTGTCCTGAAGCTGCTGAAGCTGCTGAATCAGGATTCCCAATGTCAGCAGAATGATCATTTAAGTAGATATAAATGCAACTAAGTGGTGAAAGTTAAATCCTGTAGCTACACACACAAAATTCTGGAAAAACTCAGCAGGCCAGGCAGCATCAATGGAATTTTGGGCCGAGATTGTTATCGGAAGTTAAACCAAAGAGCTTCAATGAGGAAATGCTCAGTTTGCAACTAGTAAGCATGGGTGGTACTGGAAAAAAAACAGCAGGTGTTTTAAGATGAACTGTGCATGGAAGTGCCTGAGACAATTTCACTGAGAAATTATAACTAACGTGATCTAGTACAGACTGAATTGCATCCATGTATAATTTGTGCATAAAATTGACATCAGTGGCTCCAATTTTTCATAAAACATCATGAATTGCCAGGACTTACAGAACAGCATTGTTTAATTTCCCTGTGTAATGTTGCATTAAAGCTATTATTGTCTGTTTCAGCATAGTTTTGTGTACTGCATCTTCTGACAGTTGTTAGCACTTAACCTTGCGGGTATGACACTTGCAGCCCACTCTTGAAAGGAACATATCACAATACATGTAACATTCCAACATTCCTGCAGATGCAGGGAAGCAATGAATACTAAACAAATCAATGCAGCAATGATGAGAGAGTCAGAGCAATCTGGATGGGCTGATGAGCAACAGTGCCTGTGGAAAGGGGGTCATAGAGATTTATAGCACCAAGCCAGGTCATTTGTCCCATTGAGCCCGTGTTGACCATTAAACTATACATTTATACTATTTCTAAATTTATCATTTAAAATGTTTTCTCCACATTCTTATCAATGCCCCAGCCCACACAGCTGCAAGGATAATATGTATACTCCACACAGACTGCATCCAAGATAACATTTGAACCTGCGTCTTTAGTACTATGAGACAGCAGCTCTCCTTGCTGTACTATTTTTATATGCATGGGGGCTTGAAAGCCCTCTGGGGCTACAACTAAGTCCTCCAGCTGGGCTAAATACTGACAGATGCAAGATTATGCAAAGAATTAATCGACTATTCCATGGTAAAGCAGACAATATTGTCTTTAGTGCAACATTACACAGGAAACATGACAACACTGTTCTAAAAATTAATGTCTCTGTTCTTTTTTTTGCTGGGAGGTCATGGCAGTAGCCCTGAAAAGTTTCTAAGTTGCCAGGGGGACGTCTCTGTTCTGTCTATGCAGTCCTAAAGAAGAGTCTTGGCCCAAAACGTCGAGTGCTTACTCTTTTTCATAGATGCTGCCTGACCTGCTGAGTTCTTCCAGCATTTTGTGTGTGTTGCTATGATCTACGAATGCCTGAATTTTGGAGAAGCCTGCATACTGACAAATGCCCTTATTCCCTTTGCCTGCTGTCCTGGGTTGACAAGAAGTGGAAGTCACCTTCCAAAGTCCACCAGTGAGTTGCAAACTACAAGATATGGCACAGGTCAACTGCAGCAGCCTGCAATGATTTAGGAAAAGTTGACAGTGACTGTTACCCTGACCTCCGCAAGCAAAATCATGTAGGCACACGTGTGAGATTGTTTGAGATTATGGAAGGTCACAGACTCTCAGAAGACAAAGAAATCAGTTAAGTGTTAAGCCCATTAAATAGCACTGTTTCAGGGGAAGTAGTGAATAAAAGCAAGCTGTGGTGCAAGTAAACAGGAATTATTGTTTTCAGATCAGTGAGGTTGAGAGTCTCAATGCAGTTGATTTTTTTAATGCATTGCTCTACTGGTGATGTCAGTTGAGATAGTTTTGTGCAAACAAAAGTGCTAGGCAAACAAACTCCCCACTGAAAAGTCAGGAGTCAGGTTTCTAACAGGTGCTAAGACTCACAGAAATGTATGAAGAATTACTCTAGTCTGTGTTATGCTTATTTTAAACTGTATAGCATATTTTATGGAGTTGTACAAACAAATTTTGAGGCCACATTGCATAGAAATCTTCAGGTAGGTTATCCAGTGCACCTGTATCAGACCATTGTTGATGAAGCTAAAATTCAAGTTCATTATTAAGCCCCCAATTCTTTTCCTGGTCTCTACTGTCCTGCCTGGTTGCTGCCAGGTCAGCAGTTGTATAGGTCAGTACTTCAGGGATTGAAATGAAAACAACATCCAAGAGCTCCCATCCTTAATACTAACCTAACAGAAAGTGCAAATGAGAAAATATGCAGATCAGGGTGAGGACCCTTAGAGTTGGATTTCATCCAGATGCTCCCTATAATGACTATCACATGCAGGAGGACTAATGGCATCATAAATGCTCTTAGAAGTCTCATCACAATGTGAATCAGCACTGTCTAACACAGGAGAATTAGAGCTTTAAAAATTTTTATTACAGATGACCGATGAAGACCAAACATGGACATACCCTATTCCTTTAAAAATATTCTGGATTGTCATTATAATCTCTTTTAATCTATCTACTCAATTATAAAAACAATCTTGAATGTAGTGGCAATTATACATGATTTGGTTGGTAAACATGACAAAATTGCTCTGCAGAGCTTTGTGGCTAACAAAAGGCAATCTTTGGATAACACTACAAATAGCTCGATACATTTTTGCTACTCTGTTTCTCCACCTGTTAGCTGGCTTACTGGTTAATAGTAAAACTCTGAGCAGGCCAGTCAATTGTTTCATGGAACTATGTGAGGTATGCATCATGATAAAGTCATGTGGCTTTAACTGATGCTAGTTTCTTAGTATTAATTCATGAGGCCTGTCCCTCCAAATTTGACAAGACTTTTCTTCAAACATTGCTGCAGTGTTCTTAAAAATTACCTTTAGTTTAAATTAAATCCCCTTGAATTTGATTTAAAAAAACATTTTTATTTCTAATAAACTTTTTTTAATTACATCTTTCACTAGTGAGATGGCTTGAGATTAGAAAGTGGAGGGAATGAGTGTGTTTAATTTAGCCATTTTATGTAGAGTACAATGAATATATGAAACAGTTTACTAATAAAGTCAGTGATGTACACTGTATCAGCAAATTTCAAGCACTTTAAAAATGTTTTCTTTTCAAGAGGCTGATTTTTTTTTATCAGCATTGGAGAATGTGGCTTCTAACATCCTAACTACATTCTACAGAGGCGTGGTTGAGAGTGTGCTGACCTTTTGTGTCACAACCTGGTACTCCAGCTGCAGTGCTGTCGACAAAAAAGCCTTGCAGAGGGTGGTTAGAGGAGCAGAGAAGGTTATTGGGGTCTCCCTACCTTCTGTCCAAGACCTCTTTCAGAGTCGATGCCTCCAAAAGACACGGTACATCATTAAATACCCCTCACACCCTCTCCATGAACTGTTTGTTCTTCTGCCATCAGGCAAACGTTACAGGAGCATCAAAACTAAAATCACAAGGCTACTAAACAGCTTCCTCCCACAGGCAGTCAGACTGCTAAATAGCTGCTCTACCTGACTCTGCTCTGGACACTTTTAACTTGCAATGGACACTTATAACTGATTTTAACTGACATGTGGCTATTTATTGTTATGTTTATTATTTAGTGTTGCATTTGTTATGTTATGATTCCACTGCTCCTGGGAAATGCTGTCTCATTCTGCCCTGCAGAGCTGATGTACGGTTAGAATGACAATAAAGTTTTTTGAATCTTGAATCTTTGATTCTTCTCTGCCTACTATGGAGATAATAACCTCCATAAAACATCGGCTAATTTTCTTCAGAAATAAACTAAACCCTCAAGGAGAAAAAATTCAGCTTTTTACCCTTCCTGAGAAAGCAGCCAGCAATATAATAAACTAACTTTGATGCTTTAATCTTTGATTATAAATAAAATCATGAAAATATCCAAAATTAGAAAATGCAATTAATGGCGCACCACATTTTAACATCTTCTGTGAGACTGCTATGTTTCATTACTGAGTTTCATAGATACTTAGCTCAGTTTAAAGGTTTTTTCTTGTTTTTAGAAAATTAGAATTTGTGCTTTAATGGACTTGACCTATACATTCTTCCTCCTTGGTTTCTGGTGGAAGGAATGGGTCAGCATCTCAGTATACAATACAGTTCCTAGTATTGGACTTGAATGTGATTTTTGTAATTTTCCCAGTTTCTTTGGTTAATAAGTCTGTACCTACCGATAGTACTGGAAATTAGTCCTTTTAGAAGTTCTTCCACCACATGACCGTGAGGACACAAAGGAAGTTGGATTTTGTCATGGGAAAGGGTAGGTGAAGAAAGACAGACTGAAAAATATGAAATCACAAGGGAAACTGGAAGATAAACTATATAAGGCCCTCTTTTCTTTTTCACCCTCCCAACAACTAAATGCCTTTTCTCGGCTAAGGATGGTTAGGCCCTGCCCATTCTTTCTACATTTAAAATTACTCCAAATCTCATTCCCATATTTAGACTTACAGTTTTTCAACTATAAGACAGCCATCATCCAGTAATGTTTCAAGAAGTTCAACAAAATACTACATTCTCTAGAAGGGTTGGAGTGATAGCATTGTAGAAGAGGTTGCTCAGATCCTGTGGTCACAAGCAGGGCATTGAAGAGAATAACATCCTTATAACTAATCTGCCTTCTAGCTTCCATTTCCATTGCATCTCATCCTCTCTTCCAATTTACGGGATGAAGATAGCATAAACCATGCCTTCCATTGCCTTCCTTGCTGCTTGGCAAGCAGTTAGCCCTGGCAGCTGCTGCTCACTGTAAAATGTTGGGGTTCCAGGACATTTTGTGGTCTGCTTCATGGAATCTCAGAGGGCTGTGAATTATGACATGCTGTCCAAGGAGATCTGTGGATGTTTGGTCATTAAGTATATTCAAGGATTATTCAGAATTTATTTTAGTGACAGGAATTCTGGGGTTATATGCACCAGGGATGAAAGTGGAGTTGAAGCCAACAATCAGAGCGCTCGTGATCTTATCTAATACTATCTCTAAAACACACTCTTGTTCCTATTCCTTATGTTCAGATCACCCCAGTGGCCTTCTGCACATGGGAAGCAGCCTTCCTGCTATGTTCCAGCCACTCGGGCTGTATTACATAATGGCAAAAAGACGACATAGACATGTAGGACCAGCATTTGGGGAATGCTGCAGGGTGAATAGTTGACTTTTATATGTTATTGTCAAACCTGGATGTATAATTACATCCAGGTTGGTAATTCAGTTTGATCTTATATTTATGAATTATAGATTAGCAAAACAGGAGAAATCAGATAGAACCTAGAAATTGTTGTTCGTTCACTTGTGGGATTAAGGTAATGTTGACAAAGTTTGAATTTAATCATCATCCCTTATTGCCCATAAAAACTTTCTGCACCTGCTGTTGCCACTTGGCTGAAATGACTCTCACAGTGGTTAGTATGGGAGTTGCCAATCTATGAGCTACACAAACCTATTCTAGGCTGTGCTGTCAGGCAATGGAACTATTGCTTAAGTATCTTTTGGCGGGGGGGGGGGGTGCAGCATCCCTATCTGTGTCTCTTTCTTGGCTTTAGGTGGTCGAAGCCTACCTGTTGATTTTGTAAGATGGCTGAAAAAACATGGACAAAGTGAACTGGCATAAGGTGCAATTCTCATAGTCAGACACCAGTTAATGAGAATTAACTATTACCATCTGCCAACTACATTGAGGAAGTGATTTCCTTTTAGGTCCCTGACATGCGGGGTTCTGTAATATTGTTTCCAATGAAATGAGGAGCAAGTCATTTGCTCTCAGTATCATTGGGAATACTGTCAGACAAGAAAACCTGCAGGTCTGCCTGACCAAGGCAAAAGTCATGAGCTTGGCTTTCATTGACCAGGGAGACTCTGCATCCCCTTTATCTGGCAGTATCTTATAAATTGGGAGATGAGACTTTGTCTCAAGTACCACCCTGGGAAAACACAAAAGCATAAAACAAAAATGCTCCACTGTTGGACTGCCACAGGCAAACTAATTGTGCTGAAGAGCAGCAAAGTGTGGCAATTTTTTTTGAACTGCTGTGGCCATTTTTGTTAGTATACACCAACGTGAATATACTGTAGGTTATGCATTAGAGTCATAAGTCGTGTCTTCACTCAGTGTTCTGCAGTGTTACTTCAAACTACAAGGAACAGGACTGTCACAGAACGAAGTCATGACTGCTGCTAGGATACTGGGCGTTGAAGTGCATAATTCACAGCCCCTAGTCACATGTGTCTTGCCATTAGGCGAGTGGAATTCCTGATAGCTCACAAAACTGATTTGCTGCACCAATAAACCACTTGCAATCATAGGTACCTAAACAATGAGAAAACCTGAAATTACAGCAAGGCTGTGTACTAAGCTATGTTAACAATTATTAGTAATTCTCCTTGAATTGAGAGTTTCTGTGACCTCATTAGACAACAGTGGTAATAAATCTCCAGCTCTGCTCTTGTAGCATCTCCATATTGTATGTAAATGATATTTGCATCTTTATCAAAATGAAAAGATCTTACACATTATTTGTTGTTATAATTAAGGTTGGAAAATTACTTACAGAATACCTTTGGGAGGTACAGTCTCCATGTGAGAATCCATTCTTTTTGTAACTCCCTCCACACACCCCCACAGCACACCTAAAATTCCTCACTTTTCTGGAAACTTGCCCTACCCTAAATGCCTTCTGTTCTTTCTCCCAATTATGCTACAATCCAATGCTTATCAATGCATCCGAATCCTGGAAGCACTAGGTATGTGCAGAGGTCCTGAAAACTCCAAGAAAAAAATCTTTCAGAGGAAGTCATGTAACAAGAAATCTGTAAGTAATTTATGATTCTTTTAAGAGGGTATTAAGCAATTCTTTCAAATCAGAAATGGATATGAATTGGCACAACATGCTCTTCTGCATATCTGTGGCAAATAGCATGTCTGCGCACACTGCTATCAAATCCAATATGGTGCTGATACAATTTACAGACATTGAACAGTTTGATTATGTAACAGCACCTATAAAACCTTAATAAGTGCTAGCAGCCCCAACAATTTACGTAAGTCTGTCGTAATAGCTCTGCATGACGTGACCTGAATAATGCACTGTTATTTCCATTTCATCTTTTCGAAAGATCTTTACATAAGAGCAATCTAATCTGAAAAGACTGCAATATGAAAGTATAATCAGTACAATATTTTGCTCTGATAAATCTCACACACCTTACTTGTCTCTTCCTCACCTCACCTCCAGGTTCTTATTCATTTAATCTTCAAACAGAGGACAACTGAAAAATCAGAATCTTAGGCACTCTTAGTGGTTCTTAGCTGACCCTCATAAAAATTAAGAAATGCATTATGTCATTAATCACACAAAACTAGCATACTATGATCTGACCTAAAAGAATAAGCTGTTGGTTGCTTTTAAATCCTGTTTCACGTTGTCTGGACTAGTTTGGTTAAAATATCATAAAGCACAGACCAAACAGCTCACCTGAATGTCACATGACTCTAAAGTACAGATCTGTCCTTCAGCTGAACTTCGCCTTACTTACTCTGGGGAAGGAGAAACACGTGCAAGAGGCTATGGTTTCTCAGCTGTTACACCGTACTAGAATGTTTGTCTCATGACAGATGCAGACTACAAGACAGAGCAGAAGTTACAGGATACGGCACACAGCCTAATGGGATCCATATCAAAATGTTCCATAGTTGTAAAAGGCCTCTTATAAGTGAAACTCATGGTTCAGTTGTCATCACGTGTACGTAATACAGATATTTTGCTCATCTCTAAAGGCGAAGTGCAAAGAATACACCTTCATTGTCCTTGTGCTCTTGAACCAGAAGAGGTAACTTCACTAGTCCTATCACCAAACTATTCCCACAACCTATGGACATATTTTCAAGGATTCTTCATCTCACATTCTCAATATTTATTGCTTGCTTGCTTGCCTATCTATTTCTTTCTTTCTTTCTTTCTTTTCTCATTCTTTTTGTATTTGCACAGTTCATTGGTTTTTGCACATTGATTGTTTGTCTGTCCTGTCGGGTGTGGTCTTTCATCGATTCTGTTATGTTGTATTTACTGTGAATGCCCACAAAAAAATGAATCTCAGGCTTGTATACAGTGATATAGGCATACTTTGATAATAAATTAACTTTGAACTTTGAAAGCTTGAAAAATTCCCTTCACTATACCACATGGCGTTTGATTCAATTTCTTTCAATACAAAACTTTACAAATATTATATTAAGAAAAGACAAAATGTTTAAGATAGGAGGAAAGTAAAGGTACAGTATTAGATTAGTTTCTAAGCTTCAAATGATACATTGAAAGAGAAAGACGGTAACTTTACACATTAAATCAACCATATTACATAAAGTGAGGAAATATTTAAAAATCTGATTCACTGACAGATTATTAATCTAAGATTTATATCTTGCTCAAAAGTATTATTTTATTGAACTACACCTAAATATTTATTTGTCTACTAAGCTATTTATTTTCTGGTCAAAACTTTAACGCAAACACACGGCAAATGAAAAATAGTAGATCTATTTCCCACGGAATGTCAGCTCAGTTTTGCAAATTTGGACAAAAATTTGTTGCTGCATTCCTCATGGGAATCTTGTGTCATGCTGCTTTGAACATCTAAATGTACAATACTGTAGTGAGCCATAAAACTTTTAAAACCACATTATCGCCTTAGGTAGAAAAGAAGTCTGGAAAGTCTTTCCAATTAGTTTTAAAGATTTATCCATCTAAATCAGCTGTTGATGCACAAACAAGATTGCCAGATCTAATACAAAGAAAAAAAAACAAGGCCACAGACACATACTGTAATTGAGAGTGGGACTGGGCAAGATAGACAATTAAAGTGGGTGGCAACCAGAAGCTCTGGGTCACCTTTAAAGCAGTCAACCAACCTGTTTGGTTCCTCCATTGTAGAGGAAATCACATCATGAGCACTGAATGCATTTCACTATAATTAAAGAAATACAAGTGGATCACTGTTTCAAATCAAAGGGACTGTTTGGGTCCCTGGATAAATGGTAAGAAGGGACAAAGTAAAACAGCAGATGTTGCAAGTCTTACAGTTGTTGGAAAGGTGCCATGAAAAGGAAATTATCCAGTGGAAATAGAAGAGCAAGCCGCAAAGATCCTTACTGAATGTTGAATGGAAGGGGAAAGTGAAGAAGTATCAGAAGTGGAAATTCACTAAATAAAATGTCATATTCTGCATGGTTTAATGGACCTTAGTCACTTAGTTATGTCCTCATAGACATCCTTATAGGGAAGGGAAGAGTCAAATATGAACTTAGTGAAAGTGGCAAGGTGGATAATTGACAACAGAAGTATCTAAAATTTCAAGTTCCATGAATGTAGGGAGTAGCACCAATGTACAGTCATCAATGCACTATAAAAATAGTTGTAGGAGGCAGCCTGAGTGGGATTGAAATAAGGACTGTTCCATGTATCACACAAAAGAAATAAATATAGTTGGAGCCTATGTGAGTTTTGATGGCCACTCCTTTGGTCTGGAGAAGGTGAGTGTAGCACCTTTTCTCCATTTGTTTTCCAGACTTTCAAACATTTTGTAATGAAAACAGATTGCAACCAAATTTGTTTTACTGGAAGTCAAAAACCTACAAGCATCTTACAAAATGCAAACTTTCCTCAACCCCAGGAAATACTGTGCAATTGATACAAAAATATTTCCAACAACTAAAGACTAAGCTATTCAGTTACTTAGTCAAAATAAAAACAGGTTTACCTTGTTTACTACATCACATATTGTTGTTGGATCTCGCTGTTTCAATACATAGATTAGACTCTTTAATTATTATTTTCTTTGTAGTTTAACAACTAATTATCTGCTTGAATTATAAGTAGTTCTTACACGCACAGAACAGTTGAATATGCCTCCAGTGGTTATACAAAGTATAATTCTGGAAAGCACTAGATAAGCTTCTTAGTTCTGCATTACTTGAATATGAGCTTTTTCTTTGGTTAACTTGGTGCTGCAGTATTGGTTAATTCTTATTTGTAGATTTGAATGGAATTTTTCTCATATCTGTAATATAAAAATAGCTGTTCTATGCTAGGCACCATCTTTGTTCCTTTGTCTTTCTCTTCACTAGTAGACCCCATCACTGTTCTAACAATTCTTAATAAAAATTGTCTTGAAGCAGCAAATTTTGTGCCTCTTTCCTGACTTCCAAAAGAACCTTGGATTAAAACTATATCGTCCAAAATGAATTTTGCTTGCAGTTTGAAATTAGTTTACATTGATACTTCCTGACTCCAAAGGATCATAAAGTTAAAACTCCAGAAACCTCATATCCATTTGCACATCTGGAATGTTCTATCTGCTACTACCTTCTGAAATTTTTCACCTACTGCAACAAAATACATATTACATATTACAAGAACATAAAACTTGTTGGTCATTCTACCCTTTGAGCCTTTCTCCAACTTAATAAGGTTGATATCTACCTTAATTTCATTTTAATGCTTTAGATCTATATCTTTTTACAGCCTTACTTAACAATAACCTATCAAATTCATTTGTTAAAAATTTCGAATAACTTGGTTTGAAGGGAAGAAATACAGACTCCCACTATGTGAGAAGAAATTATGCATATGATACTAATGAAGGAACTGGACATTTGAAGATTATTACCACATCAGAGAAAGCAATTTCTCTCTATTCAAAGTTCAAAAGTTCAAAGTAAATTTATTATCAAAGTACATATATATCACTATACCGGTGTCCCCCGCTTTTCAAACGTTCGCTTTACGAAACCTCACTGTTACAAAAGACCTACATTAGTACCCCGTTTTCGCTTTCAGAAGGTGTTTTCACTTACAAAAAAAAAGCAGTGTGCGATAAAAGGCAGCGTGCCACGTGCCACAAGCAGCCGCTCTCCCCGGATTTGGAACGGCATTCTCACCGGCATTGCTTAAACACGTGCCTGTGAGCAGACGTTTGCAAGATGAGTTCTATGGTATCGGAAAAGCCTGAAAGAGCTCGTAAGGGTAATTAAGCATTTCGATTGTGGTGAACTAAGTAAGGACAAAGTGAGTTTGGCTAGTGGAAGCTGACGAAGATGATGTTGAAGAGGTTTTGGCATCCCATGACCAAGATCTGACAGATGAAGTGCTGATGCAAGTGGAAGAAAAAAGGATAACAATCGAAACCGAATGAGTAATGATAAAGTACGTCTTTAATTTTGAAAGGGTACATCGGTTTGGGAGATATTTGCAGGATGGTTTGAGTCCTTATTAAAGAACTGTGTGATAGAAAAATGCGCGAGGCTCAGCAGTCAAGCAAGCCTTCCACATCAGCCACAGCAGACGACGAACCTCGACCTTCGACATCGAGGCGGACAGAGATAGGAGAAGATGAGCTGCCTGTTCTAATGGAAACAGACGACGAGATGACACCCCAGTGTCCCACCACCCCAACCCCCAGGCCACGGACAGATACTGTACCAATTCGCGGAGAATGCAGCAGTAGCCGGGAGGCACACAGCACATCTTTAAGAAAAAAGCCAAAATAAACATGCTAATTAATTAGGTGCCGCCGACACGTAATTGTCGGCCCAGATCAGAGACGATGCAATCGGAAATCGGCACTGATCTGGGCCGATAATTACGTGTCGGGCGGCACCTAATTAATTAGCTTGCTTATTTCGGCTTTTTTCTTAAAGATGTGCTGTGTACCTCCCGGCTACTGCTGCATTCCTGCATACTTCATGAGCGGCCTGGAGGGTGGGGACCACTGCACCACCCAACCTGCGACGACTCAGTCTAACACACCATCATCAGTGTGCTCGGCAAGCTATCTTCCCGATTCCCATAAGTGATACTATACTGTACATACATTATTTCTACTTTATATAGGCTGGGTATTTTTACGTGTTATTTGGTATGATTTGGCAGCTTCATAGTTTAAAGGTTACTGGGGAGAGTGTTCTTGCCAACAGCGCTTGCGTGAGATTTTCTGCCGACAGGGCTTGTGTGAGATTTTCGCTATGGAGAACAGTTCAGTAATGATTGTGGAAAAGTATTTCTACTTTATATAGGCTGTGTATTTATCATATCATTCCTGCTTTTACTATATGTTACTGTTATTTTAGGTTTTATGTGTTATTTGGCATGATTTGGTAGGTATTTTTGGGACTGTGAACGCTCACAAAATTTCCCCATATAAATAAGTGGTAATTGCTTCTTCGCTTTACAACATTTCGGCTTATGAACCATTTCATAGGAACGCTCTACCTTCAGATGGCGGGGGAAACCTGTATTGGAAAAGCCTAAAAGAGCTCGTAAGAGTGTTACACTTAGCGTAAAACTAGACATAATTAAGCATTCTGAGCGTGGTGTACAAAGTAAGGACTAAGTGAGTTTTTGGCTTGTGGAAGCTGACGAAGATGATGTTGAAGAGGATTTGGCATCCCATGACCAAGAACTGATAGATGAAGAGCTGATACAATTGGAAGAGGAAAGAATAACAATTGAAACTGAATACAGTAGCGAACGGACTGAAAGTGAAGTCGTCCAGGAACTGAACGTAAAGCAGCTGCGTGAGATTTTCGCTGCAATGATAAAGTACAACTTTAATTTTGAAAGGGTGCGTAGGTTTAGGGGATATTTGCAGGATGGTTTGAGTCCTTATAAAGAACTGTATGATAGAAAAATGCGCGAGGCTCAGCAGTCAAGCAAGCCTTCCACATCAGCCACAGCAGACGACGAACCTCGGCCTTCGACATCGAGGCAGGCAGTCATAGGAGAAGATGAGCTGCCTGCTCTAATGGAAACAGACGACGAGATGACACCCCAGTGTCCCACCACCCCAACAACCAGGCCGCGGACAGATACCGTACCGATTCGCGGAGAATGCAGCAGTAGCCGGAAGGCACACAGCACATCTTCAGGAAAAAAGCCGAAATAAATATGCTAATTAATTAGGTGCCACCTGACACGTAATTAATTAGCATGTTTATTTCGGCTTTTTTCTTAAGATGTGCTGGATGCCTCCCGTCTACCGCTGCACCCCTGCATGCTTCGCGGTTCGGTATCTGTCAGTGGCCTGGAGGGTGGGGGCCACTGCACCACCCAACCTGCGACGACTCAGTCTAACACACCATCATCAGTGTGCTTGGCGCTGAACCAATTCCAGTAAGTGATACTACACTGTACATACATTATTTCTACTTTATATCAGCTGTGTATTTTTACGTGTTATTTGGTATGATTTGGCAGCTTCATAGCTTAAAGGTTACTGGAGAGCGCTTGCGCCGTGTTTTTGCCAACAGCACTTGCGTGGGATTTTCTGCCGAGAGCGCTTGGACGAGATTTTCACTACGGAGAACAGTTCAGTAATGATTGTGGAAAAGTATTTCTACCGTATATAAGCTGTGTATTTATCATATCATTCCTGCTTTTACTATATGTTACCGTTCTTTTAGGTTTTATGTGTTATTTGGCATGATTTGGTAGGTTATTTTTGGGTCTGTAAACGCTCACAAATTTTTCCCATATAAATAAATGGTAATTGCTTCTTTGCTTTACGACATTTTGGCTTATGAACCGTTTCATAGGAACGCGCTACCTTCGGGTGGCGGGGGAAACCTGTATACAACCCTGAGGTTAATTCTCTTGTGAGCAATCAGAGTAACAAAAATAGAATAAATGAAATAATGCATCCAGCAGAATGAACAACTAATGTGCAAAAAGAGAAGAAAAAAAGAAATAATAATAATAAATAAACAATAAATATCAAGAACATAAGATGAAAAGTCCTTGACGGTGAGTTCATACACTACTGTGCAAAAGTCTTAGGCACATACTGTGTGTGTATATATATATATATATATATATATATATATATATATATATATATATATATAGAGCAAGGGGGCTCCTAATACTTTTCACAGTCAACATGGAGCGCAGAGTGAGATCGTAAATTTGGCGGAAGCAAACGATGTTGGGAATGGCAATGGTGGAGTGCTGTGGAAAGGGTGTGGGATAGGTGGCAGAGAGAGAGCACTGGGGCAGAAGATGGCACAGGTGCAGACACACCCAGCCCTGAGACACCAGGCAAGGTTATTTGATTTCAAACAATTGGTTTATAATCATTACAGAATGTCTCTCTGGTGCTTCCAGCTAGTTACCCTCTCTTGTTCTTCCCCTTTGCCCTACCATGATTCCCCTCTCACTGCCCCCTTCCTACACTCACCCCACAATAGAGACCCATATCAGAATAAGGTTTATCATCACTCATATATGTCATGAAATTTGTTTTTTTTTTCTTCAGCAGTACAATGCAACACATAAAATTACTACATTACTGTGCAAAGGTCTTAGGCACTCTAGCTATACAGGACTTCTGCACCGTACTTAGTTCGTAGCAAAAGTTTAGTGACATGGCAAGTGAAGTTATTCCCCCGGTTCAAGAGCCTGATGGCTGAGGGATAATAACTGTTCCTGAACCTGATGGTGTCGATACTGAGGCTCTTATACCTTCTTCGTGACGGCAGCAGTGAGAAGAGAGTATGGCATGGGTGGTGGGAGTCCCTGATAATGGATGCTGCTTTCCTGTGAAAGCACTCTGCATAAATGTGCTCAATGGTGGGGAGGGCTTTGCTTGTGATGAACTGGGCCATATTCAATACTTTCTGTATGCTCTTCTGTACAAGGGGATTGGTGTTTCCTTACCAGGCTGTGATGCAAACAGTCAATATACTCTCGATGACACATCCTGATAAGTTTGTCAAAGTTTAGATGACATGCTGAATCTGTGAAACTTCTAACTAGAGGCGCTGCCATGCTTTCTTCATAGTGGCACTTACGTTCTGAACACAGAAAAGATCCTCTGAAATGATAACACCGAGGAATTTAAAGTTGCTGACGTTCTCCATCTCTGATCCCTGATGATGACTGGCTTATAGACTACTGGGTCCTCCTGTTGAAATCAATAATCAACTCCTTGGTCTTGCTGACCCTGAGAGGTTATTACTGTGTCAATCTCCCTTCTATATGCTGATCGTCACCACCTTTGATTCGGCCAATGACAGTGGGCTCATCAACAAACTTAAGTATGGCATTGGAGTTGTGCCTAGCGTCACAGTCATAAGTATAAAGCAAGTAGAGCGGGGGTTAGGTACACAGCCTTGTGGTGCACCTGTCTGACTGAAATACTGTTGCCAATCTGAACTGACTGGGGTCTGTAAGTGAGGAAATCGAGGATCCAGATGCACATGGAGGTTATTAGGTCAAGGTCTTGAAGCTTCTCGATAAGTTTTGAGGGGATATAGTATTGAATGGCAAGCTGTTGGCAATGAAGAGCATCCTGATGTATGCATCTTTATTGTCCAGATATTCCAGTAATGACTGAAGAGCCAATGAGCTTACCTCTGCTGTTGACCTATTGTGACAGTAGGCATGGAGTGGATCCCTGTCACTTCCCAGGCAGGAGTTGGTATGTTTCATCACCAGCCTCTCGATATACCTCATCACTGCGGATGTGAGTGCTACTGGATGATAGCCATTGAGGCATATTACCACGTTCTTCATTGGTACCAGTAGAACTGAAGTCTGCTTGAGGCAGGTGGGTACCTCAGATTGTCGAAGCGAGAGGTTAAAGATATCACTGAACACTCCAGCAGTTGATAAGCACAGGTCTTTAATATTTAGCCAAGTACCCCACCGAGCTGGATGTCTTCTGTAGATTCATCCTTATGAAGGATGCTCTCACATCGGCCTAGGAGACTAAAATCACAGGGTCATTGGGAGCTGTGGGCATCCATGAATGTGCCTCTATGTTTTCATGGTAAAAGGGAACATAAGATGCATTGAGCTCATCTGCGAGTGAAGCCTTTTTGTCACCTATGTCGCTTGGTTTCACTTTGTAGGAGGTGGTAGCATTCAAGCCCTGCCACATCTATTTAGCATCCTTCAGTGCTTCAAGTTTGGTCCGGAATTGGCACTACAAATGTGAGATGGCTTTTCAGAGATTGTACTTGGACCTCTTGACTGTAAAATGGTCGCCAAATCTGATTGCCATTGATCTGCCACTCGGCAGGCTGAGGATCTCAGGGTTCATCTACGGCTCCTGTTTAGGGAAGACTCTGAATGATTTTGTGGGATATACCCGTCTACAACTGTTTTTATAAAGTCCATGGCAACCATGGTGTATTCATTCACATTCTCTGATGAGCCCTTGTACACAGCCCAGTCTACTGACTCCAGGAAACCTCGTAGCCACTCCTCGGATTCCCAAGACCACCTCTTTGTTGTCCTTATCTCTGGAGTCTTGCTCTTTAGCCTCTGCTTATATGCTGGTAGGAGAAGAACAGCAAAGTGATCAGACTTCTCGAAATGTGGTCTAGGCACGGAACAGTAGGCATTCCTAATCATAGTGTAACGGGGGTCAAGTGTGTTGGGACCCCTGGTGCTGCAGCTGATGTGCTGATAATAGCTGGGCAGAAATTTCTACAAACAAGATTGAAGTCCCCAACTATAATGTGAAAGGCTTTGGGGCAGACAGTTTCTTGTTTGCTAATTATGGCATTCAATACATCGAATGCTTTTTTAGCAACTGCCTTTGGCAGTATGAAAACTGTGGTCAGGATCACAGAGGAGAAACCTTTTGGTAAGTAGCACAGTCCGATCTTAATCATCGGATGTTCCAGGTCTGTGTAATGAGTGCGAAGGCTGGGCACTGTGTCCAAGCACCACAAATAGTTTATCAATAAACACAGGGGCCCACCTTTTACCCTCTCCAAATTCATGGTCTGGTCCATGAAGTTATACTTTCTACTTGCCTAACTATTTTCTAGCAATTTCTGTTCTCAGAATCCTAGTCTGCTGCCTTCCAGCTCCAAGTGCCTGGGTTCAATCCTGACTCTAGGTGCTGCCTGTGGCAGTGTCCACGGTCTCTCTGTGATCACGTGGGTTTCTTCTGGGTGCTCCAGCTTCTATCCACATCCCCAACACATGCAAGAAGTAAATTAGTGATTGGAAATAACCCCTTAGCATAGGTTAATAGCCGAAAGAATCACAGCAGGGTTGATGGGATATGTCAGAGTGTGCTGCAGGGGTAGAGGGAAGTAATGGAGAACAGTAATGACACTGCTGAAGGGTCTCGGCCAGAAATGTAGACTGTACGCTTTTCCATAGATGCTGCCTGGCCTGCTGAATTCCTCCAGCATTTTGTGTGTGTTGCTTGGATCTCCAGCATCTGCAGATTTTCTCTTGTGTGTGAGAGGAATGAGACTAATGGGATTTTCCCCAGTGTGCCAGCGTAAACTCAATGGTCTGAATACTTTCCTTCTGTGTCATTAGAAGTATAGAATATCTCTATTTCTCTAAATTTTCCAGCATTTCACAAGTTAGATTAAAAAAAAAAGCTGAGCTCTTTTTCTGGTCCGTTTTGTATGACCATGCACTTTCCCACATTTTCCCACTCAGTTAATCAGTGATGCACTTGATCCTCTCAGACAGTAACTCTCTCAGTGATCTCTCCTTCTGCTTAAGAAATCTTGCTGAACCTGCATTTTCCTCTGACAACATGATAACTTAGCCACAATGAAAAATGAAACACTACACCTGGCTAGTGATTATAATTGTCTAAGATCTTTATCTTTTAACACACATATAGGTATATTAACATCTTTGGTAATAGACAAAGATAGTTGTAAAACATATGACTACTGCACTTTTTATAGAGCGGAGCAGAACATACTATAATCAAATAAGTTTTGCCAACAGTAACAAATAGGGATGAAGGGTCCTCTGCCTCTTTCTATGTCAGTGACTTATTAGATGGAATATTCAAGGAAGCCTTCCCATCGACAGGCTGACTGAAAAGGTAAAAAAACTAAATTCCTACACAAATTTCAGGGCTAATTCATAAGGTTTACACAAAGCAGTGAGAAGCCTCAACTAGATTTCTTAAACGAAATCCCGTTGCCACTCCAAAACAAAAGCATAAGAATTCTAATAATGAATTATTTTGGGATTCTGAGCAACCTTCTTGCTTCCTCAAGCAATCCCATGTGCTGCTGAGAAACAGAATGTTCTGCCCCTTCATCTCTATTCGTTTCACCCTTTGGGCACCCATTCCACGCAACTCAATCCTAACCCCTCTGACTCAGTGTCTGAGGCTTCTCCATATCCCTTCCAGCTTCAGTTAGGCCACTAAATGCTGGTTTTCCACCTCCCATCCCTTGGCTGTGTGACTAGTAAACAGCAGGGCTCAAGATCGCAGACCCTAAACACATCTGAATTTTGATATGGAGGGCTCATGACCAAAGCTTCAATTGGTAACCTGAGTGACGACACAAATCTACTATTAAAGATGTAGACGTAGTTACAGTTTCCTGGCATTAATTCCACCCCTCTCCAAAGTAATTTGTGAAGCTGAATCAATTGGTAACCTTCATGTCACAGGACCCATTAGTTCTCCCTGTATGATATTACCTGACACTACCATTATCTCAGATCTGATGTTGCTGAATCCTACATCCACATATTTGGTACTTCCAGATTTGTCTATTACAATTTACCACCAGATAGTATTCCTCACTCCCACATCTTGTAAATGTGAAGCCATCTATACCCCTGCTCTCTGTGTCCTGAAACACACCATGTGGAATACACCAGTTACGCTTGGTTACAAGTTGACAATGTCACCTATTTAAGCAGCATATCAGTTTAAAAATTGTCACCAATATTCTCTCCTTGATTTGTCCCACCACACAACCCCCTGCAGCTTTGTAACAGTATTCAGCCATTTAATCCTCTGTGATATCTATACTCCTCTTCAGAGTTCTCTTCTGTCGATTGTCATCATAGTTAATGACTTCACTTATTCACAGCTATGCCTTTAGCTACCAAGGCTCCAAGCTCCTGATTTAAACCTTTAACCCCTCTACCTATCTTTACAAATAACTCATTAAAGCCTAATTTCTTTGACTAAGCTTTTAAAATCTCCCATGTGACCCGATGTGGTTTTTTAAATTTGAGGATGATCCCTTGAAGCAATTTCTAACATGCTACTGGGTTAGAGGTTTTATATAAAGTAAGGATGATATTGTGTAAAAAAAAGCCATTGCTCCCTCTTTCAGCAGTGTGTGAGCTATGATGTTCATGAAATTATTGTAACCAGGTGACTGCTGAATATCATATTTTATTATTAAAGTGCACTTATGTATTCACGCTGGTAATGCTAAAATAACTGCCTGTCCCTTTAAGAGAAAACAGTGCCGTCATTTTGCACAGGTGGAGTAGAACGAAGAGTTGCCATGTTTAGAGAGAATGACGTTCGAGTGATTTTCCCAGGTTTGGTGAGGAAATTCACGAGTAAATTGATCAATGCTGGAATAGCACGGTTGTGCAAATTTCCTTATTATTTCCTATTTCCTAATAGCATAAGTGAGGAGAACTCATTTCAAGGTCTTGCCCATTTGTGTTTGGAATTAAAGCATGTGTGTGCGCCAAAAATTGCAATTACCATATTGGTTTTGCATATTTTGTTTTAGTTATTTTCATACTGCATACGTAACAAGGGTGTGTTCCGAAATTAAGTTGAGATTGTAGCAGCAGGAACTGTGATTTTTTTTTTATTCATTTCGTTGTTTTTATTTCGATACCCTCTTTCTGCATTAAAGCATCTAAAACAGATAAAGGAATTAAAGACCCAAAAAAGTATTTCTTGTCCTGCGCATGTATTTTCCCCCAGGTTACATTATAAAGGTAATGTAGATACACAAGGAGCAGGAATAAGTAATATGAAAATGTAAGAGAGTTTGATATTGAACAGAAACCAAAGAAAGAACTCAGCTTGAGAAAGAGAATTCGCAACTTGGGGCATCAACAACAACTATATGCACATCAAATAAATATGAAGAAAAATAAAAGGGGTTGGATTTATGAGTATTTGGATAGACAGGGACTGATTAAGGATAGTCAGCATAATTTCGTGAGTGGTAGATTGTGTCTAGCCAATCTGATAGAGTTTTTCGAGGAAGTTACCAGAAAAGTGGATGTTGTCTTACATGGACTTTTGAGCAGCCTCTCCCACTACTTCCAGTTAGCTGATGACATTGTGGGCAACGGTAGAGTTTAAATCTGGCATGCAATAACCATGTGGCCTTTTTTCACATCTCTAGGTCACTGTGGACCAGGTAGTAGAGGGTGCTATGGAAACTGTAGACACTGGGGGTACACTGTAGTAAAGGAGACCCGGGCACACCTTTTAGATAAGTATTTGCCACTGTGTATATGTTTAGTGTCTGTTTTGTCCCAACACTTTGGGTGCTCAGTTTAGATATGTACTTATAACAGAGTTTAGCCTGAAGAGTTTACTGAATGTTTAGTGTCTACAGTATCTTGTCTTGTAGACAAATAGTTAACCTACTTACTGGTAGTGAATCTCTTCTGTCCCCACTCATGAACCCGCAAACCGGAGTCCACACAACAATTTCCCATGGCACTTTTCAAAATAAGTTGGAGGATACACAGTTTTGTCATAATGGGACATCTTATGGCTTGAAAAGTATAACATTAGGGCATTGAAATGTTAGCCATTACTTAGTTAGTTACACGCTCGCTTCTGTGCCAAAGGGTTGTGTGCTTGTTCAAGCACCGCTTGAAAGACAAACACAAAAAAATCAAAGATGATACTACCGAGTCACAATGACAGAGAAATGCAGTTAATGGTTCCACCATTTAGGTGAAATATAATGGAACCCATGTCTTGAAATTACTTCAAGACTGGTTTCACATGGTGTCCTGATGAATATTACCAATATGTATAAAAGCAGTTCCGCTGGTCATTACCACATTGTTATACGGTTATTTGTTATGCGCAGCATTGCTGCCTCATTCTCAAGATAAACAGAGCTACTTCTCTAAAAAAAAAGCTTAATTAATATAAAATATCTTGGGTTTTCCTGAGGTTGCAGAAGGTGCCAAAAATATACAGTGACTTCTTTCAGATTCTGTTTGGGATAATCCTTTGCATTCAATTCAATAACCTCATCTATTATGTCATGAAAGTGATAAATGATAGACTGCATTTCCTTACCTATTAAGTTAAATTAAGGCCTTACTTGTTTTAATGTTTAGTTATATGCAGCAAAATCATGTGCACTACGTGAAAACACTGAGAGAGTTGAACACAAATGCAGGAACTTTCTACCACTGTTTAATCCCAGGGTTAAGGCGGATGTGTGTTTTTTAAAGCAAATTTCAATGAATGTCCCAAAGAAAAATAATAACCAATTTGTAAACTTCTCACTATTACCCTTTGCAATTCTCTAAATTCCAGCTGCTGGGAACAATCCATATACAGGGCATGATTTGGCATCTGTTCTTGCTCTGTGTCATTTTAGCCATCTGACTTTTGGAATGGGAAAGCCACCAACTGTGGAGAAGCATCCTGAAAATACCACTTCAATGGGCAAGCTTATTCAACTTTCATTTTTGTGGTTCATTAACCACGTGTCCTCCAAATTACTGAATTAAAGATTACCTTAGTGAACGGGGAATGGAAATAGGTGGTGCAAGAAGCTAGACAAGTGACCAATCCCCTGATTAACAGTAATGACACACTGGTTAAATTTGCTGACTCATAATCCAGAGTCTAGACTAGCAATCCTGAGCTCAAATACCACAGTCAGGTGGGGATTTAAATTCAGTTATTTAAATAAACTGGAATTTTTTTAAAAAGTAGTTTCATTAATGGGAATAATAGAACAAGTTGATTGTCATATATATTCATGCTATTACTTACATTTTACTGACTCACCCAGTTTGCTCTATGTGTGACTGAAGGCGCACAGCAATCTGGTTAATTTGTAACTTTCCAGAAAGTCAATCAATTTTATAAAATCTTGTGTTGAACACAATAAGGATGAAACTGGGCAGCCTACCTGGCATCAGCACTGGCACCAAACCTGGAAAAGCTGCACTTGACCAAATTAATCCACTTCTCAAACATCTTATCTAACATGGGAGAACTGTCCCACAGACAAGCCTGTACTCACATGAATAAATCTAACAGCCACGTACCACAATATTCCATCAAAACTCACTAGTGGACAGGGCTACACGGGTGGTGGCACAGCAGGGAACTAATAGAACCTGAGAGACCTCACATTGATTTCAATTCCCGTAATAGTCTCTTGGGATCAGGACCAACTCAGGCGAGGAGAAGTCCTTCTGATTATCATCCTAGGCCTAGAGTAACTTTCTGTTGAAGGATATCACTGGGAGTAAAAAAAGGTACATGATGTGTTTTGCTCGAAGAATTTAATGTCTATCATCATGAGCAGCTCACTAGCACCATTGCTAGGTTCGCAGAGTCCTGAAAGACATGGCTGCTAGACAGTGGTAATGATCAGTGACAGGGTGGTGAGATGGAAAAAAAAACTTATTTTGGGTTAAGGCCACTTGTTTTAGATCTTTGATATAATTAAAAAGATGATTCCCATGGGTGAGGTTTGTGTGACTGCCCTTGGCATAATATCAATTTGGTATTTCACTGAAAATGAGGTCAAAGAGCCCTAGTAAAGCTGAAGTCAATGGGCAGCAGGGAAAGACAGTCCTATATTGGTAATCATTCCTTTCACAAAAGGATGAAGTTATCTTTTGTGTCTTTCAATTATCCCAGTTCCGGGCATTGCAGCAGGAGCTCCTTCAGGTAGAGTCAATAACCTTTCCTCCACCACGGAGTCCAAAGTTGTGGGGGACTGTGTGATGCTCAATAACATTTGTAATTCCTCAGCAAATGAAGCATACAGCAAGGCTTAAAGAACATTTAAACAGGAACTGGTAAGCAGCGAGTAACATTGTGCCACACTAGTGCTAGGCGGGGGCCATCTCCAATAAGAAAGTTCAATCATTTACCCATGGTATTCAATGGCATCAACAGAGCCAACCCCTCCTTCCACAACCTCCACCCAACCCCACCGTCAACATCTTGATGGGATGTCATTCTCTAAAAACATAACTGGCAAAAAAAAATCAGTAAAAACGAAAATAGGATGGGTATCCTGCAGAAAGAAACTGACTTTGTAACACCCCAGATCTTCTTTATCCTAGACAAGCTACAAGTCAGGAGAGTGAATAGTCTTCACTTGCCTGGATAAGCACAGCTCCAAATTCACTTAATTGGTACTCCGACCAACATAAGCACTGTGATTGTATTGTGTACTATCTGCAAAATGCATTCTTATTATGTGCCTGAGCTGGTCATACAGTACCGATATGATCTTTACCACTGGCAGCCTAAGGGCAGTAGATGCATAGGAATCCCATCAACTGTAAATAACATACCATATTGACCCTAAAATAAATTGTCTTTGTCTTATTGCTACTCAGTACAAAGTTTGGTACCCTCTACCAGAACACAGTGGAAGTTCCTTCACCAAGGGTTGCAGCAACCCGAAGTGGCAGCTCACCACCATTTCTCAAGGGCATTATGGCCTAAAAATACCACCCTTACATGAATAAAAGGAAACATTCCCCATGCTGAATAGAAAGTAAAGCAAATTAACTTTAAGGTTATCTCACTTTTTTCACTTTATCCACTTCTCCTTTCTATTAGTCTCTCCCATTATTCCTCTTCTTAACACACTCTCCCTTCTGTTTCTCAGAAGACATAGAAACAGAATGGAGATTCTATCTCTTGTTTTATTTCTTTTCTCTCTCATTATTTTTTCTCTGTGTACATATTCTCTGTTTGATTTTCTATAGTTTTTGCTTGCTACAGCATTTCTAACTTTTGGTCCACCATCATCTTCCTTCCAATAAAGAACCTCTCATCTAAGCAGCTGTTAATTAAATGTACCAACGCTTGCTGTAAAATGTGCTAAGCAAAGCAAAGATTAAGTTGTGAAACCAACATTTTTAAAAAAAATCAGTTGTAGCTGGTGCAAACTGAAATTGTTCATTAACAGCAGACTGAGAATTTTATTTGTGAAAACGCCGAGAATTTCTGCCTGTGAATTTGGGGTGGGCAAGGACTGTTCAAATTGCCAAAGGGAAATACAAATATAGGCATTGTCCCAATTAGATGCCATGCAATCTTGCTGTGTAAATATAATTGCACATTGAATGAACCTATAACTTATAATTCACATGTCCCAAAGAGTTTCAGGCATTGAAATGCATTTCAATTATCAACAATATGCATATGGGTTAAATTTTACTTAGTCAAAACAAGAGCATAAGATCTTAATTAGATGCATTTTAGCTTAATGTGAATAACTCACTTCACAATACAGACTAGCAACAGCGCTCAGTATTCCTGTGCAGGGAAGGCAAAGATGAAAGTCCTACTTATCCGCAATTGATGGAAATAATTTTAATACAAGACATTTTTAAATAACTGCAGATGTACAATAATATATTTTCAAGAGACAAAACCAAACGAAAAGCTAATGAAGGGTCTTGACACAAAACTTCAATTGTCCATTTCCCCACATAGATGCTGACTCTCCTGCTGAGTTCCTCCAGCATGTTGTATTGTTGCTGTTTTCCAAGCACCATGTTTTAGTTCATTCTCTGATAATCCATGTGATATATTATTATTGATAAATTATTAAAGTACTTCACCGAGTACAGTATAATTGCTAAATGTAACACTGTGTTCGACTTTTGCCAAAGGCAACTCACTATTTATTTACATCAAATGAAATTTACTGTGATGGATTGTTGCTGACTAAATTCACTATGATATAATTGTTGACTGTAACTCATTGTAATATCTTATCCTCTACGATGAAATATCATTACCGTCAACGGTATTGTGTATTAACTGACTAACTCATTGATGCATTATCACTCATGTATCTCACAGGTAAGCATTATTTTCCTTCAATATGAGACCAAACTCATTGTGATATACCAGTATGATGTATAACCATTTAACATGATGTATTATCAGTCCCTAGAACTCATAGTGTTATACTATCACTGGCTGTAGCTTACTGTCATATTATATCATCCCTGTAACTCACTGTAAAGCATTGTTGTTCACTCTAACATGTGAAATATTCTGACTGACTCTGTGTCACCAAAATATATGATTTCTCCATGTTAAACATTGTGACATATTGCCGCAGACTGGAACTGATTGTGATGTATTATTGTTGATTATGATTCAGTGGTGTATTTTCATTTATGTAACTAATCATGAAGGGTTATCATCCTTTCTAACTTACTATCTTTATCACTCTCTGCAACTTATAAGCCTGTATTTTCCTGTTAAGTGTCAATGGTTCCATCAAATGGAACAAGTGGAATTTATTTCATTCAACAGGAAGCAAGGCAGGGGCTCTCACATTAGTCTACAAATACACAAAAGCCCTAAATTTACAGACAGATTCAGAACACCAAATCTGCTGGTGGAAATCACACGAGGTCGAGTGGAAAAATTCAGTATAGGTGTTGGGTAATCTTATCAAAATTACCCTACACCTATACTGAAGAATCAGCTACCAGATCTTGTGTCAACTTGGATTTGGCACAAGGTATGAGACCCCACTAATTTTAATGATAACTCTGAGTCTCCAGTGAAGAACTCAAGGGGAAGATATGTACAATTTTTGAAATTAAAAAAAGTATTTAATAGGTTAAATGATTTGGCTAATTTATTTTTAAGTTTGTTTTTTTTTAATTATCTATCACACTTTACATAGTTTGTAAATGTCTTTGAGTCAAAATCAAACTTGAGTTTATTGTTATGTACATCTCTTTATATGTGCAATGAAAATCTAGCAGGAACATCACAAACATAAGGCGTGTTATAGTGGCGTTCACAAGAAATACATAAACACAAATTACGCACAATTTTTATAATAGAGTACATGATTTTCGAAACAATGAAAACAAAATTTAGTGGAGTGATCAGTGGTCAGAATGTTGCTAAACTTTAGTGATTAGGGCTGTGTGGATTTGTTCACCCTCCTTTTCCTTCCTAAAGTCAACAATCAGCTCTTTATTTCTACTGACATTGAGTGAGAGGTTCTTGTTCCAGCACTACTCAACCAAATGACCTATCTTGCTGATAGATAGCTGACTCATCACTACCTGTGATTCATC
Source organism: Mobula birostris (assembly GCF_030028105.1). Taxonomy (NCBI): domain Eukaryota; kingdom Metazoa; phylum Chordata; class Chondrichthyes; order Myliobatiformes; family Myliobatidae; genus Mobula; species Mobula birostris. The sequence goes on along the minus strand of NC_092372.1, from coordinate 82,005,364 downwards.
CAATTGCAGGGATGTCATTAGCATATTTGTATATGGCATTAGAGCTGTGCTTAACCAATCATGTAATAGCGAGTAGATCAGGAGGATAAGCATGAAACCTTGAGCTGCAACTGTATTGATAGTCTTCAAGGATCAAAATCAGAATCAGGTTTTTTATCACCAACATGTGACATGAAATTTGGAATTTGTTAATTTAGCAGCAGCAGTTCAATGCAATACATAATCTAGCAGAGAAAAAAATAATAATATTACATAAAACAAAACATAATAAATAAACAAGTAAATCAATTATGTACATTGAATAGATTTTAAAAAACGTGCAAAAACAGAAATACTATATATTTTTTTAAAAAGTGAGGTAGTGTCCAAAGCTTCAATGTCCATTTAGGAACTGGATGGCAGAGGGGAAGAAGCTGTTTCTGAATCGCTGAGTGTGTGCCTTCAGGCTTCTGTATCTCCTACCTGATGGTAACAGTGAGAAAAGTGCATGCTCTGGGTGCTGGATGTCCTTAATAATGGATGCGGCCTTTCTGAGACACCGCTTCCTAAAGCTGTCCTGGGTACTTTGCAGGCTAGTGCCCAAGATGGAGCTGACTAGATTTATAACCTTCTGCAGCTTCTTTTCGTCCTGTGCAGTAGCCCCTCCATACCAGACAGTGATGCAGCCTGTCAGAATGCTCTCCATGGTACAAATACAGAAGTTTTTGAGTGTATTTATTGACATGCCAAATCTCTTCAAACTCCTAATGAAGTATAGTCGCTGTCTTGCCTTCTTCATAACTACATCGATATGTTGGGACCAGGTTAGATCCTCAGAGATCTTGACACGCAGGAACTTGAAGCTGCTCACTCTCTCCACTTCTGATCCCTCTATGAGGATTGGTATGTGTTCATCATCTTACCCTTCCTGAAGTCCACAATCAGCTCTTTCATCTTACTGATGTTGAGTGCCAGGCTGTTGCTGCGGCACCATTCCACTAGTTGGCATATCTCACTCCTGTACGCCCTCTCGTCACCACCTGAGATTCTACCAACAATGGTTGTATCGTCAGCAAATTTATAGATGCTATTTGAGCTATGCTTAGCCACACAGTCATGTGTATATAGAGAGTACAACAGTGGGCTAAGCACACACCCCGAGGTGTGCCAGTGTTTTTCGTCAGTGAGGAGGGTATGTTATCACCAATCCACACAGATTGTGGATTGGAACTGCATCATTGAAATTGCGTCTGCCGTTGACCTATTGTGGCAATAGGCAAATTGCAATGGGCCCAGGTCCTTTCTGAGGCAGGAGATCAGTCTAGTCATGACCAACCTCTCAAAGCATTTCATTACTGTCAATATGAGTGCTACCGGGTGACAGTTATTAAGGCAGCCCCCGTTATTCTTCTTAGGCACTGGTATAATTGTTGCCTTTTTGAAGCAAGTGGGAATTTCACCCATAGCAGTGAGAGATTGAAAGTGTCCTTCAATACTCCCGCTAGTTGGTTGGCACAGGTTTTCAGAGCGTTACCAGGTACTCCATCGGGACCTTCTGCCTTGCAAGGGTTCACTCTCTTTAAAGACAGTCTAACATCAGCCTCTGAGACGGAGATTACAAGGTCATCAGGTGCAGCAGGGATCTTCACAGCTGTAGTTGTGTTCTCCCTTTCAAAGTGTGCATAGAAGGCGTTGAGTTCATCTGGTAGTGAAGCATCGCTGCCATTCATACTATTGGGTTTCGCTTTGTAGGAAGTAGTGTCTTCCAGACCCTGCCAGAGTTGCCTTGCCTCTGATGTTGCCTCCAACCTCATTCAAAATTGTCTCTTTGCCCTTGAAATAGCCCTCTGCAAATCATACCTAGCTTTCTGGTACAGGCCTGGGTTGCCAGACTTGAATGTCACAGATCTAGCCTTCAGCAGATGATGTACCTCCTGGTTCATTCATGGTTTTTGGCTTGAGAATGTACAGTAAGTCTTTGTAGGCACACACTCATCCACACAGGTTTTAACGAAGTTGGTAACAACTGCAGTATACTCATCCAGATTCAAAGATGAATCCCTGAATACAGTCCAGTCTACCGATTCAAAGCAATCCTGTAGGAGCTCCTGTGCTTCCCTTGTCCATTCCTTCTTGGTCCTCACTACTGATGCTGCAGTCTTCAGTCTCTGCCTATACTCAGGGAGTAGAAGTACAGCTAGGTGATCAGACTTTCCAAAGTGAGGGCGTGGATTAGCACGGCTGGCATTCATGATGGTGGTGTAGCAATGGTCCAGTGTGTTGTTTCCTCTGGTGTTGCAAGTGATCTGTTGATGGTAATTGCTTAGTGATTTTTTTCAGACTGGCCTGGTTAAAATTTCCCAAAATGATGGTGAAGGTGATATTGCCACTGACTGAGGTCTGCCAATCAGAGGACAGATCTAGAAACTTGATGACAAATTTGGACGATGGTTGTATTGAATACCAAGCTGTGGTCAATCAACAGCAGCCTGATTTATCAGCTCCTGTTGTCCAGATGGCCCAGAACAGTGAAGAGCCAGGGAAATCACATTTCCTGTTGGCCTGTTGTGGTGGTAGTCAAACTGAAGCGGATCCAGGACATCTCTGAGGCAGGAGTTGATTTGTTCCATAACCAACCTCTTGAAGCACTTTATTATAGTTGATGTACATGCTACAAGCTTGTACACACTGAGGAAGGTCACCACACACTTCTTGATAACAGGTACAAAAGCTGCCATTTAGAAGCAGATTGGGACCGTAGACTGCAGAAGTGAGAGCTGGAATATGTCTGTAAATACTCCAGCCAGTTGGTCTGTCTAGGTCTTTAGTACTCATCCAGGTACAGCTTTGGGCCAGATGCCTTTTGCAGGTTCACCTTCTTGGAGGATGACCAGACATCAACCTCAGAGACCGTGATCACTAGGTCACCCAGAGATGTGGGGACGTGTGGGAGGAGCAGAGTTCTCCCTATGAAATTGTTCATATAAGGCATTGAGCTCATCCATGACTCAATGGGTTGTCACCACTATCTCACCTCACAGGAAGTAATGCAGTGCAAGGCTTGCCACAGCAAATGGTCATCTACTTGTGTTACCAGTTTAGTCTGAAATCGCATCCTTGTGCTCACAATTGCCTTATAGAGGTCATATGTAGACTTCCTTGTACAAATCTGAATCGCTGAGTCTCAGGTTAGTAGAAACTATTCAAGATCCATCAGATATGTTTCAGCCAGTAAAACTGGAGTCAGGGCTTCAACAAAGATTCAAAGATTCAAGGCAATTTATTATCAAAGTATGTACGCAATATACAACCCTGAGAAATCAAAATCAGTTCAGCTAGCATTCAATGTCCACAGGCTGCCCTGATTCAAAATCGCCCAAAATAGCAACTTTACTGGTTACCTCAGTTACTGGAGCTATCTTTGGGGGTTGCGCCTCCTCACTGCCATCTTAGAAACCCTGCTACTGTTTATCACATGGCGCACAATAAAAGGGAGCAGAGTGAAACTATCGGTAATGGCACATCACACTGGGGTGCTGAACACAATAACGCATCACAGTGCATTATAGTATATGAAAAGGCATCGTGAAGTATTCCTGCAGTAGTGAGGCATCTCCTGCAGTAGTGAGATCTTGCTGGCTTAGGTCCAGTAAGATAGGCCTCAGGATGTAACTACAAGATTGAGCTGTATATGGAACAGCAAAACAGGGACACAAGAGATTCTGCAGATGCTGAAAATCTTGATCAACATGCAAAATGCTGGAGAAACTCAGCAGGTCAAGCAGGAGGGAAATTAACAGTCAGTGTTCCAGACTGAGACCACTCAGCAGGACTGGAATGGAAATGGGCAGAAGTCACAGTGAAAAGATAGTGGGAGGGGGATGCATGATGGGACGTGAGATGCTAGGAATGATAAGTGGAGGAAGTAAAGGGCTGAAAAAGAAGGAATCTGATAGGAGAGGACAGTAGACCATGGAATAAAGGGAAGGAAGAGGGGAACCAGCTGGAAGTGATGGGCAGATCATAAGGCTGGAGGAGGAGAAGGGAAAGGGAAAGAGGACTACTGGAATAAGGGAAAATGAAGTGGAGTGAAGAGAAAACAAAGGGGAGTAGTTACCAGAAGTTAGATCATTCAATGTTGATGCCATCAAGTTGGAGACTACCAAGATGGCCTGTAAGGTATTGTTCCTCCAACCTGCATAAGGCTTCATCCTGACAGTAAAGGAGACCATAAGCAGCCATGTTGGTTTGGAAATGGGAAGTGGAATTGAAATAGGTGGCCACCAGGGGATCCTGGTTGTTACAGCAGATGGAACAAAGGTGCTTGACAAAGCGATTCCCCAGTCTGCATTGGGTCTCACTGACTGTAAAGGAGGCTGAACCAGGAGCACCAGATGCAATAAAGGACTCAGAAGACTCACAGGTGAATCACCTTCTCACTTACAAGGACTATGAAGCTCCCTATGGGGTGCATTTGCAGTTGGTGGTTGCAAGCAAAAAAGATCTGACATATTATCATAAAAGTTGCTGGTGAACGCAGCAGGCCAGGCAGCATCTCTAGGAAGAGGTGCAGTCGACATTTCAGGCCGAGACCCTTCGTCAGGACGAGACCCTTCGTCAGGACTAACTGAAGGAAGAGTGAGTAAGGGATTTGAAAGTTGGAGGGGAGGGGGAGATCCAAAATGATAGGAGAAGACAGGAGGGGGAGGGATGGAGCCAGGAGCTGGACAGGTGATAGGCAAAAGGGATACGAGAGGATCATGGGACAGGAGGTCCGGGAAGAAAGACGGGGGGGGGGGGGACCCAGAGGATGGGCAACAGGTATATTCAGAGGGACAGAGGGAGAAAAAGGAGAGTGAGAGAAAGAATGTGTGTATAAAAATAAGTAACAGATGGGGTACGAGGGGGAGGTGGGGCATTAGCGGAAGTTAGAGAAGTCGATGTTCATGCCATCAGGTTGGAGGCTACCCAGACGGAATATAAGATGTTGTTCCTCCAACCTGAGTGTGGCTTCATCTTTACAGTAGAGGAGGCCGTGGATAGACATGTCAGAATGGGAATGGGATGTGGAATTAAAACGTGTGGCCACTGGGAGATCCTGCTTTCTCTGGCGGACAGAGCGTAGATGTTCAGCAAAGCGGTCTCCCAGTCTGCGTCGGGTCTCGCCAATATATAAAAGGCCACATCGGGAGCACCAGACGCAGTATATCACCCCAGTCGACTCACAGGTGAAGTGTTGCCTCACCTGGAAGGACTGTTTGGGGCCCTGAATGGCGGTAAGGGAGGAAGTGTAAGGGCATGTGTAGCACTTGTTCCGCCTACACGGATAAGTGTCAGGAGGGAGATCAGTGGGGAGGGATGGGGGGGGACGAATGGACAAGGGAGTTGCGTAGGGAGCAATCCTTGCGGAATGCAGGGGGGGAGGGAAAGATGTGCTTAGTGGTGGGATCCCGTTGGAGGTGGCGGAAGTTACGGAGAATAATATGTTGGACCCGGAGGCTGGTGGGGTGGTAGGTGAGGAGCAGGGGAACCCTATTCCTAGTGGGGTGGCGGGAGAATGGAGTGAGAGCAGATGTACGTGAAATGGGGGAGATGCGTTTAAGAGCAGAGTTGATAGTGGAGGAAGGGAAGCCCCTTTCTTTAAAAAAGGAAGACATCTCCCTCATCCTAGAATGAAAAGCCTCATCCTGAGAGCAGATGCGGCGGAGACGGAGGAATTGCGAGAAAGGGATGGCATTTTTGCAAGAGACAGGGTGAGAAGAGGAATAGTCCAGATAGCTGTGAGAGTCAGTAGGCTTATAGTAGACATCAGTGGATAAGCTGTCTCCAGAGACAGAGACAGAAAGATCTAGAAAGGGGAGGGAGGTGTCGGAAATGGACCAGGTAAGCTTGAGGGCAGGGTGAAAGTTGGAGGCAAAGTTAATATAGTCAACGAGTTCTGCATGCGTGCAGGAAGCAGCGCCAATGCAGTCGTCGATGTAGTGAAGGAAAAGTGGGGGACAGATACCAGAATAGGCACGGAACATAGATTTTTCCACAAAGCCAACAAAAAGGCAGGCATAGCTAGGACCCATACGGGTGCCCATAGCTACACCTTTAGTTCGGAGGAAGTGGGAGGAGCCAAAGGAGAAATTATTAAGAGTAAGGACTAATTCCGCTAGACGGAGCAGAGTGGTGGTAGAGGGGAACTGATTAGGTCTGGAATCCAAAAAGAAGCGTACAGCTTTGAGACCTTCCTGATGGGGGATGGAAGTATATAGGGACTGGACATCCATGGTGAAAATAAAGCGGTGGGGGCCAGGGAACTTAAAATCATCGAAAAGTTTAAGAGCGTGAGAAGTGTCACGAACATAGGTCAGAAGGGATTGAACAAGGGGGGATAAAACCATGTCGAGTTTGGTGGGGCAGGAGCAAGCTGAGACAATAGGTCGGCCAGGACAGGCAGGTTTGTGGATCTTGGGTAGGAGGTAGAAACGGGAAGTGCGAGGTGTGGGAACTATAAGGTTGGTAGCAGTGGATGGGAGATCCCCTGAGTGGATAAAGTCGGTGATGGTGTGGGAGACAATGGCCTGCTGCTCCTTACCTTCCTGATGGGGAATGGAAGTATATAGGGACTGGACATCCATGGTGAAAATAAAGCGGTGGGGGCCAGGGAACTTAGAATCATTGAAAAGTTTCAGAGCGTGAGAAGTGTCACGAACATAGGTCGGAAGGGATCTATGTTCCGTGCCTATTCTGGTATCTGTCCCCCACTTTTCCTTCGCTACATCGACGACTGCATTGGCGCTGCTTCCTGCATGCATGCAGAACTCGTTGACTTTATTAACTTTGCCTCCAACTTTCACCCTGCCCTCAAGTTTACCTGGTCCATTTCCGACACCTCCCTCCCCTTTCCAGATCTTTCTGTCTCTGTCTCTGGAGACAGCTTATCCACTGATGTCTACTATAAGCCTACTGACTCTCAACAGCTATCTGGACTATTTCTCTTCTCACCCTGTCTCTTGCAAAAACGCCATCCCCTTCTCGCAATTCCTCCGTCTCCGCCGCATCTGCTCTCAGGATGAGGCTTTTCATTCTAGGACGAGGGAGATGTCTTCCTTTTTTAAAAGAAAGGGGCTTCCCTTCCTCCACTATCAACTCTGCTCTTAAATGCATCTCCCCCATTTCACATACATCTGCTCTCACTCCATCCTCCCGCCACCCCACTAGGAATAGGGTTCCCCTGCTCCTCACCTACCACCCCACCAGCCTCCGGGTCCAACATATTATTCTCCGTAACTTCCGCCACCTCCAACGAGATCCCACCACTAAGCACATCTTTCCCTCCCCCCCCCTGCATTCTGCAGGGATCGCTCCTTACACAACTCCCTTGTCCATTCGTCCCCCCCATCCCTCCCCACTGATCTCCCTCCTGGCACTTATCCATGTAAGCGGAACAAGTGCTACACATGCCCTTACATTTCCTCCCTTACCACCATTCAGGGCCCCAAACAGTCCTTCCAGGTGAGGCAACACTTCACCTGTGAGTCGACTGGGGTGATACACTGCGTCCGGTGCTCCCGATGTGGCCTTTTATATATTGGCGAGACCCGACGCAGACTGGGAGACCGCTTTGCTGAACACCTACGCTCTGTTCGCCAGAGAAAGCAGGATCTCCCAGTGGCCACACATTTTAATTCCACATCCCATTCCCATTCCGACACGTCTATCCACGGCCTCCTCTATTGTAAAGATGAAGCCACACTCAGGTTGGAGGAACAACACCTTATATTCCGTCTGGGTAGCCTCCAACCTGATGGCATGAACATCGACTTCTCTAACTTCCGCTAATGCCCCACCTCCCCCTCGTACCCCATCTGTTACTTATTTTTATACACACATTCTTTCTCTCACTCTCCTTTTTCTCCCTCTGTCCCTCTGAATATACCTGTTGCCCATCCTCTGGGTCCCCCCCCCTTGTCTTTCTTCCTGGACCTCCTGTCCCATGACCCTCTTGTATCCCTTTTGCCTATCACCTGTCCAGCTCTTGGCTCTATCCCTCCCCCTCCTGTCTTCTCCTATCATTTTGGATCTCCCCCTCCCCCTCCAACTTTCAAATCCCTTACTCACTCTTCCTTCAGTTAGTCCTGACAAAGGGTCTCAGCCTGAAACGTCGACTGCACCTCTTCCTAGAGATGCTGCCTGGCCTGCTGCGTTCACCAGCAACTTTTATGTGTGTTGTTTGAATTTCCAGCATCTGCAGAATTCCTGTTGTTGACATATTGTCATGCCTTAATGCTAGTGTAACATCCTGCAATGTACTATCGTACCCCGTAACTTACTGTGATGCATCTTTGCATTAGAACATAGAACATAGAATAGTACAGCACATTACAGGCCCTTCAGCCCACAATGTTGTGCTGACCCTCAAACCCTGCCTCCCATATAACCTCCCACCTTAAATTCCTGCATATACCTGCCTAGTAGTCTCTTAAACTTCACGAGTGTATCTGCCTTCACCACTGACTCAGGCAGTGCATTCCATGCACCAACCACTCTCTGAGTAAAAAACCTTCCTCTAATATCCAGCTCGAACTTCCCACCCCTTACCTTAAAGCCATGTCCTCTTGTATTGAGCAGTGGTGCCCTGGGGAAGAGGCGCTGGCTGTCCACTCTATCTATTCCTCTTATTATCTTGCACAGCTCTATCATGTCTCCTCTTATCCTTCTCTCCAAAGAGTAAAGCCCTAGCTCCCTTAATCTCTGATCATAATCCAGATTCTCTAAACCAGGCAGCAACCTGGTAAATCGCCTCTGTACCCTTTCCAATGCTTCCACCTCCTTCCAATAGTGAGGCGACTAGAACTGAACACAGTACTCCAATTGTAGCCTAACCAGAGTTTTATAGAGCTGCATCATTACATTACGACTCTTAAACTCTATCCCTCAACTTATGGAAGCTAACACCCCATAAGCTTTCTTAACTACCCTATCCACCTGTGAGGCAACTTTCAGGGATCTGTGGACATGTACCCCCAGATCCCTCTGCTCCTCCACACTACCAAGTATCCTGCCATTTACTTTGTACTCTGCCTTAGAGTTTGTCCTTCCAATGTGTACCACCTCACACTTCTCCGGGTTGAAATCCATCTGCCACTTTTCAGCCCACTTCTACATCCTATCAATGTCTCTCTGCAATCTTCGACAATCCTCTACACTATCTACAACACCACCAACCTTCGTGTCGTCTGCAAACTTGCCAACCCACCCCTCTACCCCCACATCCAGGTCGTTAATAAAAATCATGAAAAGTAGAGGTCTCAAAACAGATCCTTGTGGGACACCACTAGTCACAATCCTCCAATCTGAATGTACTCCCTCCACCACGACCCTCTGCCTTCTGCAGGCAAGCCAATTCTGAATCCACCTGGCCAAACTTCCCTGGATCCCATGCCTTCTCACTTTCTGAATAAGCCTACCGTGTGGAACCTTGTCAAATGTCTTACTAAAATCCATATAGATCACATCCACTGCACTACCCTCATCTATATGCCTGGTCACCTCCTCAAAGAACTCTATCAGGCTTGTTATACACGATCTGCCCTTCTCAAAGCCATGCTGACTGTTCCTGATCAGACCATGATTCTCTAAATGCCCATAGATCCTATCTCTAAGAATCTTTTCCAACAGCTTTCCCACCACAGACGTAAGGCTCACTGGTCTATAATTACCCGGACTATCCTTACTACCTTTTTTGAACAAGGGGACAACATTCACCTCCCTCCAATCCTCCGGTACCATTCCTGTGGACAACCAGGACATAAAGGTCCTAGCCAGAGGCTCAGCAATCTTTTCCCTCGCCTCGTGGAGTAGCCTGGGGAATATTCCATCAGGCCCCGGGGACTTATCCATCCTAATGTATTTTAACAACTCCAACACCTCCTCTCCCTTAATATCAACATGCTCCAGAACATCAACCTCACTCATATTGTCCTCACCATCATCAAGTTCCCTCTCATTGGTGAATACCAAAGAGAAGTATTCATTGAGGACCTCGCTCACTTCCACAGCCTCCAGGCACATCTTCCCACCTTTATCTCTAATCGGTCCTACCTTCACTCCTGTCATCGTTTTGTTCTGCACATAATTGAAGAATGCCTTGGGGTTTTCCTTTACCATGCATGCCAAGGCCTTCTCATGCTCCCTTCTTGCTCTTCTCAGCCCCTTCTTAAGCTCCTTTCTTGCTTCCCTATATTCCTCAATAGACCCATCTGATCCTTGCTTCTTACACCTCATGTATGCTGCCTTCTTCCACCTGACTAGATTTTCCACCTCACTTGTCACCCATGGTTCCTTCACCCTACCATTCTTTATCTTCCTCACTGGGACAAATTTATCCCTAACATCCTGCAAGAGATCTCTAAACATCGACCACATGTCCATAGTATATTTCCCTGCAAAAACATCATCCCAATTCACACCCGTAAGTTCTAGCCTTATAGCCTCATAATTTGCCCTTCCTCAATTAAAAATTTTCCTGTCCCCTCTGATTCTATCCTTTTCCATGATAATGCTAAAGACCAGGGAGCTGTGGTCACTATCCCCCAGATGCTCACCCACTGAGAGATCTGTGACCTGACCCAGTTCATTACCTAGTACTAAATCTAGTATGGCATTCCCCCAGTCAGCCTGTCCACATACTCTGACAGGAATCCGTCCTGGACACACTTAACAAACTCTGCCCCATCTAAATCCTTGAAACTAATCAGGTGCCAATCAATATTAGGGAAGTTAAAGTCACCTATGACAACAACCCTGTTATTTTTGCACCTTTCCAAAATCTGCCTCCCAATCTGCTCCTCGGTATCTCTGCTGCTACCAGGGGGCCTATAGAATACTCCCAATAGGGTAACTGCTCCCTTCCTGTTCCTGACTTCCACCCATACTGATTCAAAAGAGGATCCTGCTACGTTACCCACCCTTTCTGCAGCTGTAATAGTATCCCTGACCAGTAATGCCACCCCTCCTCCCCTCCCCCCCCCATCCCTTTTAAAGCACTGAAATCCAGGAATATTGAGAATCCATTCTTGCCCTGGTGCCAGCTAAGTCTCTGTGATGGCCACTACAGCATAATTCCATGTATGTATCCAAGCTCTCGGTTCATCACCTTTGTTCCTGATGCTTCTTGCATTGAGGTACACACACTCTAGCCCTTCTGCCTTACTACCTTTACACTGTTTATTCTGCTTCTCTTTCCTCAAAGCCTCTCTAAGATCTGGCTTTACTCCATGCACTTCTATCACTGCTCTATTGCTCCGGGTCCCATCCCCCTTGCAAATTAGTTTAAACCCTCCCGAACCATGCTAGCAAACCTACCTGCAAGGATATTTCTCCCCCTCGAGTTCAGGTGCAATCCATCCAATCTGTACAGGTCCCACCTTCCCCAGAAGAGATCCCAATGATCTAAAAATCTAAAACCCTGCCCCCTGCACCAACTCCTCAGCCACGCTTTCAACTGCCATCTCCTCCAATTCTTGCCATCACTGTCACGTAGCACTGGCAGCAATCCTGAGAACGCCACCCTTGAGGTCCTGTTCTTCAGCCTTCTGCCTAGTTCCCGAAACTCACACTTCAGGACCTCATCCCTCTTCCTGCCTATATCGCTGGTACCAACATGTGTCATGACTTCTGGCTGCTTTCCATCTAGTGTCAGGATGTCGTGCACCCGGTCAGAGACATCCCGGACCCTGCCACCCAGGAGGCAAAAACCATGCGGGTGTCCTTCTCACGTCCACAAAATCTCCTGTCTGCTCCCCTGACTATAGAGTCTCCAATGACGACAGCTCTCCTCTTCTCCGTCCCACCCTTCGGCACCACAGGGTCAGACTCAGTGCCGGAGGCCCTGCCACCATGGCTCACACCTGGTCGGTCATCCCCGCCAACAGTATCCAGGACGGTAAACTTATTATTCAGGGGAATGGCTACAGGGGTGCTCTGCACTACCTGTCTGCTCACCTTCGCTTTCCCCCCTCTGACTGTCACCCAACGACCTGCTTCCGACAGCCTAGGTGTGACTACCTCCATTCTGCATCTCCATGTGATGTTCCAATGCCAGCAATCTCAGTCTGCTCCATTACTATTCCCTGAAAACCAGTGAGATACGTTGGGCTGAAACTTTGGCATCAGATAATGCCATCCTTTCAGGTCAGCTTGCCTGTACCTTCTGCTACTGCTCTTTGAAATAAAGAACTCACAGATGAGCTGGAGCTGAGATGCTGTCACATTTGACCTCCCACTCTACAGCTGGCCTCCGCTGAGACTATAGGCAGAACACAGATGTATCGAGTAGCAGACCCGGATGTTCTTCACTAAAATAATACTGCCCACCTTGATTAGATAAAACACAGGCAAGTGGCTTTATCCTTGTACTTTCTTTGTTCTTAATTAATTTTTAGTGCTTGGGAGTCTTAAGTTTTTTTTTGCTTTTGAATAATTTCTATAATGTAAATCAGTTTGAACTGATTTTGGTTAATATGTCTGATCAGTGAGCCATCAAAAGGCCATCAGGTACTCCAGCATGTCTCAGGATTGACCACCCAAAGCCTTACAATCCAGTCTGCCTCACAGGACAACTGTAAGAGCTAGGGCTTGAGGTCTATATCTACTGCAGGTACTTAGGATCATTCAGTACTATGGCTGTCTGTTTGTTAATTACTAAGGTGCATTTCTTTAAGGAAGGTTAAAAATGTCAAGGGCAGAATGTTATATTTTAGTACTACGTAGAATTGTATAATTTTGTTTCAACTCTGGTTATTTTACATTAAAATGCATATCTTAAATAAACAAAGAAGGCCCAACATTAAAAAGAAATTGGTTGTCAAAGGCAAATCTAAATACATGTACTTGAAACCATGCTGTGCGAAATATCACTTTATTTTACAGCTAACTTTCAGTAAGTGGTTGTGGTGTTTTTCCACAAAAATGTTTAATTCTTTGAACAAGGCAGACAAGAAGTATGAGATTCCATTTGCAACATTTGGTTCAGCGTCTTTATTTTTTTAAATCAAGAATGTTATTAATTTATTTTAGTACCATGGGAAAAAAGAGGGCATGCTAGGATTCACATTGTATTCTTAATTTTCATTCCTTTTTTATGATTTAACAAATCACATGTACTATCCAGCGCCACAAGGGCAGGCATGCTTCTTGCACACTTAAGCCAATAAGTTCACTTGAGCTGTCACCAGAAAGTAGACGGCAGCAGTGCTGATCATTTGTCCTTCAATCTATTTTTTCCCTTGTGGCAACATGCTAAGCATTCATTCTGTTATCTCTCTTACAGCACAAGAAAGAAAATGGAATCACTACATGGAATGGCAGACATCACTCCCAACCTACTGCATTACACACTGTGCCAAATCATTATTCAAACCAGCTGCACAAAATATTAATGGCAATTTATAGAAAATCATGTTTTTCTTCTAATATGAAGAACTTTGCTACTCTGAGGTGTAACAAAGACACTGATTTTAACTATTTCTGCCAAACGGAAACAGGTAGCATATGCACAGACAGGCCTCTTACACCAGGTCACTGTGGGTTTTTTTTTCACAACAAGGCAAATCTAAAGTTGTACATCTATTTCTTACCAGAGGAAATAGATGTACTACAGTGATTTACTGCAACTCTCTGTTCAGTACTGTATGGCTTAGCTTCATCAATATACTTTTACGGCTTTATCAGTTCATCTGGTGAGTTCCTTTGAACGCAGCCAGCCATAGACTGGTTTGTAACAAAAACAACCAAAATGACAATTCATACATGAAAGGGACTCAAGTTTGTTTGCTAATAACAGAGCTGGTGCAGAACTAATTTTAAGTAGTTTTGAGCAGCACTGGGTTCAGTCTGAACTGGATAATAAAAGGCATCTTCAAATTATGATGCTAACATATTCAATGCCAGCTTTCAACCAGTCTAGTATTCCACAAAAATCTTTCAGACTAGTGTACACTCTCATTACTCCTAATTACTGCAGCATTTTTTCATAAATGATACTCAAATCACAAAATCCCCAAAGCATTTCTGTCACTCAAATGTGTTGGGCCCTATTTATCTGCACCCTGGACAAAAGATACCTATTGCAAAGTTTTTATGTTTTCATGGATGACAAAATCATGTGTTTTAAACCACAGTGTGTTTCAAAATATTTTTAAGATTAAGGGATGGAGTTTAAATATGAAGATCTTTTATTTTGATACAACAGTAACATTCTACTATGTAGATGAAAACTCTAGGAGGATCACAGGACATATATAGTGTATACATTAGGGCTGCAGTATTTACAAAAGGATGTTCTGCTTACATGAATCATGCAGTTTTCAAAATTACTAATTAAATTAATAGATTAAAGCTAATACCAACCAATACAACTATCATTCAAACACATGATATTGTTGCAGTTTTCACTACAGGGTCAATTATGCCTGATTTTCTGTTCTGTACCACCAATATCACCAGCTGGTTATTGGGGCCAGTAATAATCACAGTATTAAAGGCAATACAGCAAACAGGTTTGTAGCAATTGATTGCCACAGAGAATAGGTGGCAGCTATGAAAGGACGGAGTGAACAGCCCAAACCCCAGCCATTAACCACAGCCATCACTTACTCTTGCCCACGCTGCACCAAAATATGTGACACCCTCTACAGCCACCTGAAGATCTATCAACAGGCAACCCATTAGGAGAGCATCATGCACGATTTGAGTGATTATACTACTACAAGTAGGGAATACCTCTAACACCACTGACTGGAAAATGGCCAAGTTCAGATTATTTAATTGGACTGGAGAAATCATGAAAATAAATGACTGCTAGTGGAACCAAGGCTTTGCTTGATGATTTGTCAGAATCTTACAGAATAAAAGAAGTTGCAAAGAAGTGTGAAAACTTTGTGTCATTATACCCTAAAACTTCCACAGGCAAAGGGACATGAGGCTTGTCTTATTTTAGCATCCTGGCCTTATTAGAATATTGTGCATTGCCTGGAAAACTGGCAGCTTATCCCACTGCTGCCCAGTTTCCCCTTTGTGATTCCTGACTGTTCTTTTAAGATGCATTCCTTATTTTGATTTGATCTTAGAGTGCTGGAAATAGTGGAAAAACACTTCAGCACAAATGGGGTGATGAGATTCCCTAAGTTATCACTGTACATTCTACGCTTTTCTCAAGTTGCAATTGTGTCTCCAAAGGCAGGGTGAAGTAGGTGTGATGAAAGGAGTCAATATTACCAAAAGTACCCTGGAAACATTGGTTAATGTACAAATCTATGCACAGATCTTCCTTTCTTTTGCTCTCTCAACAACAAACTGCTATACCCTCCCCTTCCTCCCTCACCACCATAATAAATTGCCTTCTCAAAAGTACCTATCTGCACCGTAAAACCTTACTTTCTCATGTCAAACACCTTCATCTTTTGTTTCTTCAATTCACACAGTACAGTGACACTATTCTCTTCCATCAACGACCCGGATGTGGGTTACCCTTACAGTCTAGTTTTCTCACAAGTCAAAATGATATTGTGTAGGAATGTGTTACAGATATAGAATGAAAGGCCTTGGCTACTATTTAAACTATCTTGCAGTCCTTTTCACACTGGTTCATGGAAATCACTCTTTTAATACTGTATTCAACTGCCAGGTCATGGGGTCAAACGAAGGAAGAATGCTACATCGATTGAAGGTACGCACCAATATTACTGACACAAAGTAGCTCTGTAAGTATTTATTCACTTCCACAGTTATGCATAACCTCCGGTACATCTGCATGCAACAGGAAAGGAAGATTTCCATCATAGCAACTAAACCAGGTAACACAAGAAAGTGGAACAAATGTTTTTATTTTTAATTCACTCAGACAAACTGATTGTTCCTAACAAGGTCAACATTTAATGGCCCTTCTGAATTGCCCTTGAAAAGAATGTTTTATTAGAATTGTGGATCTGGAATTCTCTGAAATCCGAGCAAGCAAGGATCTTAGTGAAGGAGTTATTTTTCCCAACAATCTAATGTTTTTATGGTCATGATGACACCAAACAGCATTTTTTTTTTGAAACTGTTGCTTCCTCAGAAATTCTGTATGGCTATAATAGACTGCTTGAAGTTAAATACAAATACAATTTCAGACTGCTTGTATCACATAGGAATTAAAGGAAACATGAAATTAACTTTTATTGTATATACTGTGTTGAGTATAACTGCATAACAGTGCTGACGCTTTGCAATAGCTCAACTAAGCTAAAAATGTTTTGTTGATGATTTTTGTTTGTACTCATTGTCTGAGACTTCTCGCTTAAGTCTACGACAATAATCAGCCAAGATTGATAGATACAGTTTCTCCGTGACTGCAATGTCCTGGTGAAAAGTTCCACCAAGCTTGTCACTGACAGCATCAAGATTTGCAGGGAACAAATCTAAATGGGAATGCAGAAAATTAATCTACAGTGACATGTTACACTTCATGGTTTTGTATGTTTGAAGCATGTTGTCAACCAACTGCACGTAGTTTGGTGCTCTGTAGTTGCCAAGAAAAGTTTCAACAACATCCTTGAATGCCTTCCATGTGACTTTCTCCAGTCCCACTAAAAGTTCTTTGAATTGCCTGTCATTGATGGCCTGTTTGATTTATGGACCAACTAAAATGCCTCCCTTAATCTTGGAATCAGTTATTCTGGGAAACATCTGTCTCAAATATTGAAATCCTTCACCTTCCTTGTTCGTCACTTTCACAAAATTTTACAATGTTAAGCCTGAAAGCAGTGCTGCTACACGACGACAATATCCACGATAAAAGCTCCACTTTATATGAAAAGGAGGCAAAAATATTTTTGTTGGGTCTACAAGAGGCTCAGGTGCCATACTTTACTGTCCTGGAACCAACCATTTATGGAGTGGCCAATCCTTTTTAATGTAATGAGATCCTTTAGCACGGCTGTCCCACTTGCAAATGAAATAACAGCACCTGGTGTATCCGAGCTGCACTCCTAGTAGCAGCGCTGTTTCTTTCAGATCAACGCAAATGTTCTAGTTGTAGTTGTTGTATTGTAGATTGTTCAACAAGACTTCCAAACATCAGTAGTTTTCTTTCATGAGTACCACATAGCCAACTGGCATTGAAGAGTGCGCATTGCCGTTGTGTGTCAGCCAGCTTTCAGGTTTAACACTGAAGAATCAATAAAAAAAACGCCACTGCTCTGGGTCATGCTGGCAAACCAAAGCCTGCCCAGGCATGCCGGATAAGATAGAGACTTCTCAGCTTACATTGAGGCAACTTTTTAATTGACTTGAATTGTGAATTTTAATAACAAATATATGCAATTTTTTTTTAAATGCACAATAGAGAAATTTCACGGTGATTTTCATAATCAGCAGTCCAAAATCCAATACGCCCAAACGTATTCGGGGGCAAAATCTTTGCTGTCCAGTGTTACTATCGGAATAAATGTTTCAATCCAGAATTTATTTAACTGAATTAAATGTCCTAACATCTTTTACACAATTCAAATTCATGCCCATTGTCCCACTTAAGCTGCGCCAGTGTGCAGCCACATAGTAGCTGAGAAACTGAAAGGCTCCTGCACACACAGCCTTTGTTGCTGCACAGCTGGAATTTTCTTTTACATAATGTCAATATCATTTTGAAATCTATGTTAATATAATTGTGAAGTACCCTGTAATTAATTGTGTGTTAATGAATGTAATCCATAACTTTTCTAAATAATAAACATACCACAACCTTACTTTGAAACATTTTAGAGATTCAATATATTTACATTGTTAGTGTTTCAAGTTACAACATTGTTACAAATTGTAACAATAAAAACAATGGAATTAAGGGCAATGTTCTATGACTGACAAAAAAAACCTCAACTACTATTGCAAGCAACAACGAAAGTGTTGCCCCAAGATATCGCAGCAATACTGTAATTTCAAATTTGTCGTATCTGAGAAAGTTAGACTGGTTCAATTAAGACGTGCAGTGATATGTTGAACTACGTGCTTAGAAATGAAAAATTTGAAGAACTGTCAATTCTTGTTGACATTGTTGAAACACCAAGTTTCTAGTGCTGACTGTGAATGTCGATTCAATCTTATGAAATCGATCAAATGTAAATCCCAAAACAGACTGGAAGTGGAACAGTTGGATGGTGTAATGAGGATTAAGACATATCTTTCATCTGGATGCAAAATTAATCTGGACAGTATTTATAGACAATGGATTTATAATAAAGACAGACGACAAAAAGTTTAGAAAACATGAAAGATTTTCTCTTTTCTACTGTATTTTATTATACTCTTCAATTGATAAATAAAACCTAAAGTATGTGATTCTTCAACTTCATTCTAAATATTCATAAAATGCATATTATAAAAAAAAATTAAAGTGCCACAGTTTTCAGGCCACATCAAAATTTCCTGCTCAGAGCAATGGCTGGTCTATACAACTGTAAGAACAATTAGAGGGAATGTTGTTCATGCCCAAACCTATGGATTAATAATCCAGAACTAAGCCATTATGCCACTAGTACCATTATGTAATAAACCTAATGTGATCCAAACAAACACCAAACTTAGTATTTGTAGAAATACTTGTTGGAATGCCCTTGTTTAAGTACAAAGGCTTTCCTACCACTTTGTGTCATGAAACCACTGTGAGTTAAAAGGTCAGAGGAAGTCAATTCTGTCCTCTTCCCTGAAATTCAGGCACTTTTGCCCAATACCTTCTGGGGCTAAAGACTCTTCATGCACTTTCAAAGACTGTTCAGTCTAAACTTGTGCAGAACCAATCTTAATAATTAGAAGAGAAAATGTCACTCTACTCTTTAGGAAGGGAGTGAGGCAGAAGAGAGGAAATTATAGGCCAGTTAACCTGACCTTAGTGGTTGGGAAGATTTTGGAGTTCATTGTTAAGGACGAGGTTTCAGGATACTTGGAGGCACGTGATAAAATAGGTCAAAGTCAGCATGGTTTCTTTTAGGGGATATCTTGCCTGACAAATCTGTTGGAATTCTTTGAAGAAACAGCCAGGAGAGACAAAGGAGAGCCAGTGGATGTTGTATACTTGGATTTTCATAAGTCTTTGACAAGATGCCACACATGAGGTTGCTAAACAAAATAAGAGCTCATGGTCTTGCAGGAAAGATACTAACATGGATAAAAGATTTGCTTTATGTCTTATGGTCTTAAGGAGAAACAATATATTAAGTACTAGTTGGGAGAGCAATAGCTGAGAATAGGGAATACTTACCACTTCCATATTCCCTAGCTCCATTATTCTTCTCAATAACCCTCAACTACGACAAGGAAAAGGATTTGTGTGAATAAGTGACATCTTAGAAGGCATAAAATGACTATGTCAGTTGACCTATTTAAGATTCCAGACACATTGGCATCCTGAGGCTGCAGAGTTGTTGTCAAGACTTGAAAAGATAGCAATGAGAATAAGGCATGACCTGGGTGATGGGAGTCCTTAATGATGGATGCCGCCTTTTTGAGGCATCACTCCTTGAAAATGTCTTGGATACTACGGAGTCTTGTGCCCATGATGGAGCTGAAAAAGTTTACAACTCTCTACAGCTTATTTTGATTCTGTGCAGCAGCCACTCCACCATACCAGACGGTGATGCAGCCAGTCAGAATGTTCTCCACGGTACATCTGTAGAAATTTGCGAGTATCTTTGGTGGCATACTAATTCTCTTCAAACTCCTAATGAAGTATAGTCACTGTTGTGCCTTCTTTGTAGCTGCATCGATATGTTGGGTCCAGGATAGATCCTCAGAGATATTGACACCCAGGAGCTTGAAATAAATTTAAGTTCTCCACCCAGGTCTAAGTAACATCCTAAGCATATCCAGCTATATTTTGTAACTTAGGAGAAATTATGATACTTACTTTTTAAAAAATATGCACCAAAAAAGGTTACTTTGAAGTAAACAGCAGGCACTGACTGATGTAGGAGATGAATAACCTTGGAATATGGACAGTTTAAGCAGAAGAAAGGGAGCTGCTTGTGCTGTTCACATTCACCCTGTGGAATGAATATTAACTTCTCCAATTACAAAGCTCAAGTCAGGTGTTAATAGTGTCCCACTGGTGGGACCATCCTGCTACCAGTTGTACATTGCAATATTTCAACATGTCTTTTGAGATCAAATCTAATTAATAATACCTTACTTTTTTTAAATTTACAGATTTAAACCAATATTTCTGTTAGAAAGTAATAATTATATATTCAGTTTATCCTTTTAGATTATTAAGTCCGTCATATTGATTAGATATTCTTCTAATGCTGCTGCTGATTTTTCAGTTCTACTCCTCTAGCCTATACGCAGTATTGTAAAAGAAAGTTATTTAGACTATCTATTCTATCTAAAAATATCATACTTCCAATTTCATACCATGCTATCACAAGTATACCTTGTTGTAATATTTATTAATAGCACTACTACTGAGCTAAACAACTCTCAGGGGGTTAAATTCACAGGACAGCACGGCTGGCAAGTGTCAATGAGATTTTAGATGGGTCATCTTCATAAGCTTACTGTTAAAAACAAAATAATAATTTGCCATTCCAGCAACCTTTCACACTCATTTGTTCCTGTGACAATGTAACCTATTTACACCCTGCAGAACCTGGTGCCAAGAAAGCTTTTCGAAACTCATGGCTTAAAAACAATTTTATAAAGTCAAAATTACCTGAGTGAGAACTTTAAAGAGTCAGATTGCCAAAGACTCTAAGACAGACAGAAATTAAGAACATCATTTCAATTAGATACATATAACCCCTAAGTGGTGCATTGCAACAGGTCCTTGCTTTAATGTATCACGCAAAACCAAGTTTAAATAATTGCAATAAAGGAATGGGATCATTATTATTCTATTCATGTGATGTAAAATAAAGTTGTTTAATCTTTCTTTCCAAGTTTCTTTATATGTGTGTGTATGTGTGTGTGTGTGTGTGTGTGTGTGTGTGTGTGTGTGTGTGTGTGTGTGTGTGTGTGTGTGTCTGTCTGTCTGTCTGTCTGTCTGTCTTCAGATTGACAATAAGTGCATGTATAAGATGTGGCGATTTAGTCAAGTCGCAATGGAATTCCATTATTCCATACCAAGTCCTGTTATAGTACAAATAGGTACATACAGAATCAATTTCCATAACAGGATAACATACTGGGAGTGCCTAATGCCACTGCTGAAAGAATATATTAAAAAATCAAATCTACAGTCAAAGGGTATAATTTAGATAGCAATAGAATTTATTTTTTTAAATCAGTTGCTATATTTTTGTGACATAATATTTATAGTTAGCGTCAGAGTAGGCACTAAAGAAAAGGATATGTGAAGTAAAGAAACAAAGCAATATGCTGGTCTTGTGACAACATATTTTTAGAGAACAATATAGCACTTGACAGCACAAACACTAATAAAAGAAAACTAACTCTGCAGAAATTTTGCTGTCATGTTCCTGCTTTATATCTAAGAACATACTCCAATTTAGGAATAAAAGCAAGATATAATTTGGGACTCCTTCAAAGTATGTATTTTAATAGAATGTTGTCATGTAAACACCATCATATAAAAAATTTGATTTACTGAAATAAAGAAAACTAATCAGAGAGGAGCACTTAAGTTGTGGATCTTATTAATATTTACATTAAATTAGTGGCAGTATTAAATAAGGTTATAAGAGACAGCGTGTAATATATGTTGTTGAGCTCATAAGGTTTACAATTTTACTATAAATTATAAAACCAGCTTAAAATAATGTGTCCAATTACATGATCAACCAGTTTAGAAAAGTCTATTCATATCCTAACTCCGAATACTCAAGTGGAGTGGTGGGAGCTGTGGCAAATTTAATCCCCATTCCCAACCGAAGGAAGCTATGCCTCAGACAATTCTATAATTACAAATATAACTTTTTGCAGTGTTATAGGGATTTAATGAATAGCTTCTAATCCTGTATCTAAGGTGCTGGAAGTATAAATGAGTACCATGGGTTCAGCAATGTGATTACTAATCATTACTACAAGCACAAATTCCAAACAGACATCATTTGTACACTATTGCAAGGTTATTTTAAGTCAAACCTCTACCCTAAAGTTTTCACAATCATTATTTTTACTGCAAAGATATCGAGACTCTTATATTGTCCAAAGTTTTTTTTTGGTTTGTACAGAAACAATTCTAAACAATTCATTTGTTTATCAAAAATGGAGATTATGACAGGAGGAAGTGTAATAGAACAATGGATGATCTTAAAGGAGGAGGGACTTTTCCTTTAAAGTGAAAGGGGAAAAGGGGGAAACAAAACAAATGATGCACATCAGGTGAATTCTTTGTGCAAAATAGGCTAAATGCAATAAACTGAGAGGAGAAATGAAGAGAAAATAAAGCTGATAAAAAGAAAATATGAAATAGAATGACTGTGAACACAGTTTTCAACAGCAATTAATAAATGGATAGCAAAGCAGAGATAGATACCTAGAAATCGGATTCCAACTATTTTCAGTATGCAAAAACAGAGCTTTGTTAATATTAACATGCAATGGAATCCAATGAAAAGAAAGAAAATCATAAAATTTCCCAAAACACTGTTTAGGACAGATTTAGAAATGCTTACTCCCAAAGAAAAAAAGATAAATGCTATATACACAAATCACACATGACTTTGTCTCTCCAAATACTTTTCCATACAAAAACTGGACAAGAATATCAGTCCTTAAAAACAAACTCTCCATTGTAGCCATTCAGCAACAACATGTACTTTGGCTGCCCTGGGAATGACCAAGTCTCAAGGAAAAGGACGTTCACTCAAAGGAATGTGCAAGTTCTGGCCAATGGAATACATGTCAGGGGGAGGAAGATATACATTAGCAAAGCCTAAAGGCCCTCCAGAACCACATGAAGAACCTAGCCAAAATGACAGCAATAGTCTACACCAGGAGTGAGATTCCCCAAGAAACAATCAACGTTGAAAAAAATGCTTTAATCCTACAAAATATATCAAGATTATCTGCACACCACTGTTCATTGCTGTAAAATGTTGGTGTTAAGGATTCTACTTCAGAAGGGCATTTATCTTGCACGGGGGAATATTATTTTGCAGGATCCTTATGAAAATCATCTGACTATGAGGGATTCCTTTTATATCCTAAGCAGCTAATGCCCGCTTCATCCACTCAATAGGCTGTAGAGTCTTAGATTGACAACTTGTGCAGCAATAATGAAGTCTCCATATTTGCTTGGCATGTAGTACTAGAGGCCGCTGGACCAATGCATGGAAAATATCTCAAGATCAAGAGATCTGTGCAATTTTCCACTACAATCTTTCAACAGCACTCATTATACCTGTGCACAGATGCTGTAGTTAGAGAGCCTACTAGTTGCAACAGCTGAAGATGTAGAATGTAGAAAATAGCCACTGTCCCCCAGAAACCAACGTTCCACTCAATTCCAGCCACTGAATAGATTGTGCAGTACGGATTCTCTCAATATGACAATAATCTACATTTCCTTAAAATGTGAACTCTATAACTTTCTTACCATTCTTTAGCTTCAAATTCTCTCTAAAAACTTATTTCTAACTTTGATTACCTCTACTGTATAGCTATGAGGCACAGGTACAGGCCATTCAGCCCAACCAGGCCATGCTGCTCTTTATAAGAATATAATACAGTCTTTCCTCATCAAAGTTTAAATTACACAAACTTCCTATTATTCTTTCATTGGCTTCTTACTTAACTGAAAAGCATCTTGTGGCACACAAACACGCTAAGCACTTTTGTTGCATACTTGTATAAGCTACTATTTCCTATTATTATTACATTGTTATTACTTCATTACTACTGTAACATTTTATTTAATGATCTCAATTTAGTGTAGGTTAGTAAGGCTTGTTACTTAACGAAACTGGAGTTATTTCTGTTGGAAATTACTTTGAACATTCTCCTTTCTTATTTACCTTGTTTTAATATAGGCTATTTTAAATAATCGTTAAAGGCAAAATTCATCTTTTCTCGTTTATCTGTTTAAAGAATGAGTATGTGTACTTGTGAGCTATATTAATCAGAATTCTTTACCAATGAAGAATACTTGTTGCTCAAAATGTTTACCATGAGACGTTGACAGATGATATTGAAGCGAAGGCATTTGATTTTATCATATATGATACAAAGAGCTCGAAGGCTTTCTGTTTATTTGTGGAAGTGAGCCAAACAATTAATGTCTCTTTTCAATGGGGTAGCAAATCAATACAGGTTTCTTTCAAAGATAGAATAGTCAGATTCTTTAAGTAGTTGCATTGACTCTGCAACTACTTCATGCCTGTCTAATGTCTGATAGTGTCTTCTCCCCTTCCAATCTGGCACTTAATGCAAATATAGCACTCTGAAGAATCATCTTCATTTTGCAAGGCAGCTGTTGTCCGCAGTCTGAGCCAACTGTCAGTTTTTCTAGGACACAGTGTGTCATGTATATCAGTTTGCAGAGAGTATATACAGAAGTACCAGAAAGTTTGTGAACCCTGTAGAATTTTCACTATGTCTGCATAAATATGATCTAAAATGTGATCAGATCTTCACATAAGTCCTAAAACTAGATAATAACCCAATTAAATGAACAACACAAAAAAAATTATACTTGTTCATTATTTATTGAGAAAAATCCAATATTGCATGTATTTGTTAGAAAAGCTATGTGAACCTCTGGGGTAATGCCTTCTACAACAGTTATTTGGAGTCAGATGTTCCAATCAATGAGATGAGATTGGAGGTGTGTGATGTGGAGGTGCCTTACCCTACAAAAAAGACACACAAAGTCAGGTTACTGACAGGGCCTGCTCTTCTCAAGAAAGATCTGTTTATGTGCACCATGCCTCCATCAAAACAACTTTCAGAGGACCTTAGAAAAAGAATTGTAGAGATTCATGAAGCTGGAAAAGGCAACAAAAGTATTTCTAGAGACTTGAGTGTTCATCAGTCCACAGTAAGAGAAATCATCTACAAATGGAGGAAACTCAGTACTGTTGCTACTCTCGCTTGGAGTGGGCATCCTGCAAAGATCACACCAAGAGCACAATGTGCAATGCTGAAAGAGGTGAAAAAGAACCCAAGGGTAACAGCAAAAAATCTGCAGAAATCTCTAGAGCTTGCTGAATTCTCTGTTCATCTGTCCACTATAAGGAAAACACTGAACAAGAATGGTATTTAAGGAAGGACACCACGGAAGAAACCAGTGCTCTCCAAAAAAAACATTGCTGCACATCTCAAGTTTGCAAAAGACCACCTGGATGTTCTGCAACACTTCTGGGACAATGTTCTGTGGACAGATGAGACAAAAGTTGAACTTTTTGACAGAAATGCACATTGCTATGCCTGGAGGGAAAAGCGCACTGCACACCAACACCAAGACCTCATCCCAACTGTGAAGCATGGTCAAAGGAGCATCATGGTCTGGGGCTGCTTTGCTGCCTCAAGGCCTGGACAGCCTGCAATCATTGAAGGAACAATGAATTCAAAATTGTAACAAAGCGCATTTTATTGGAGAATGTCGGGGTAGCAGTCCATCACCTGAAGATTAATAGAATTTGGATAATGCAACAAGACAATGATCCCAAAGACAAGAGTAAATCGATAACAGAATGGTTTAAAAAGAAGAAAATTTGTGTTTTGGAATGCCTAAGTTAAAGTCCTGACAATCTTATAGAAATGCTGTGGAAAGAGCTGAAGCAAGCAGTTCATGCAAGGAAGCCCACCAACATCCCAGAGTTGAAACAGTTTTGTAAGGAGGAATGGCCTAAAATACCTCTATGCCAATGTACAGGATTGATCAACAGTTACCAGAAACAGTTGGTAACAAGGGGGTCAAACCAGTTACTGAAAACAAAGACTCACATACCTTTTTCCAACAAATACATATTGAATCAATTTTCTCAATAAATAAATGAACAAGTACAATGTTTTTGTGTTATTTGTTTAATTGGGTTCTTTTTATCTAGTTATAGGACTTACATGAAGATGTGATCACCATTTAGGACACACTTATGCAGAAATTGAGAAAATTCTACAGGGTTCAAAAACTTTCTATTACCACTTGTAGCTAGCTCTATGGCCACTCTAAATAGCAGAAAAGTTTCCTGGGGAATAAAAAGCCCAAACTACTCCATTAATCCTGTGTCATAACAGATCTACTTTTCTATCAGGTTTATTTGAATCCCAGGTGACTATCTAGTTAGAAAATATTCTCTACCAAGCTAGTACTAATAATTGACATTGGGCAATTCATTAGGGTGATTCCCCAAACCTCACTGCTTCTAGATAACTATGCAGTGGGAAATGAATAAAGTGACTAGAATGCAAACTTCACAGTTATATTATCTTTCAACTGTCACTTACTTTATATGCCGCCTAAGGACAGAAAATGGTCCTAGTCAATGATGCTGTTACAAATGTCTGGTAATGTAATTTGCTGTAAGTATGGTTTGTATTTCAGAGAATTTAATTAAATTGTTCATTGCAAGGCAATCTTTGAACAGGGACATGTTAGGCTCTGAGTGCAAACAGACTGTGCTGCCTACAGAAAATCTATCAATTTTTACCCATTTATCTATAGAGAATTGATCATTTTTCTGTATATCTGCATAAAGACTAAAGTGATTATAAAACAGAAGTTTCACTTTAAAACTAGCTGCAAATATAGCTATTTTATTTATCATGTGCTCTAAAAATTATTCAGAATAACCTTGCTGTCATTGTTTATTTAAAAAAACCATAGTGGAATTGTCCTTTGCAGTTAGAAAGTGCAGGAGGATGTCATTTCTAAAGTCCCTTTAATGTAGGAAATGCCACAGCCAAATTGCAGACAGCAAGCTCTAACAAATAGCAATGAACTTACGGTTAGCTAATACATTTCAGTAATGTTCTCTTGGGTAAGATTGAAGGTAAGAAAGCAAGAGGAATACAAAGACAAATGATGATGGAGACAGCAGCCAGAGACTGGAAATGAATACCAATGAATTGATCCACTTGACCCAAAACAGGAGTATGTGGGCCATGGCAGTCAAAGCTCAAACTGGGCATGGCACCTGATGATGATGATGATGAATGTTCTCTTAGGGTTTCAAACATACATTGAAAGGATTCAAGGAACGACACCAAGATGCAATCTTCAGCTTCTCTTGAAATAGTACTGTAAGGTCCCTACCATCCACTTGAGAAGAGAGGTATGACCTTAATTTAAAATTTCAGAAACAGCAGTTTATAAACTTCATTCACTTTCTTTATGCTCCCAAAACAGGTAAAAAAACAGATATGTTTGCCCACTTTTGCAGTTTGAGCAAAATGTTCTTTTTTTTTGCATGTTGGATATTTGTTGTTTTCATGGTGTTTCTTTGTTTCGTGGCTGCCTTGCAGAAGGACAAATCTCAGAGTTGTATACTATATACATGCTTTGATAATAAATGTACGATAAATTTCAAACACAGGACAAAAAGTCAGATATTCTAGATCCCAACAGCTAGACTGCCAACATCATAGAGTCATTACAACACAAAAGGGCGTGTAGCCATGAAGTCCACACCACTTCTCTAAAGAGTAATTCAATGAGTATTATTTCCCTTGCTCAATATTTCACAGGTTTATTTCCTTTGTATCTACCCAATTTCTCTTTGTAATTATTGATCAACCATATTTCTGCCACCTTTTTAGGCAGAGTTTCAGCCGATACCCATTCCTTGCATAAAAGTATATTTCTCATATCCTCTCAGTGTTTTGCACAAAACCATAAATTATATCCCTTGGTCCTTGTACCATCACCAAATGGAAACTGCTTTTATTTGTCTACCTTACCTAAACCTGTCATAATGTTCTACAGATCTATCACTTTTCTTCTCGAACCTTCCTTTCAAGGAAAACAGCACCAGCATCTCTAGAACAACACACAAAATGCTGAAAAAACTCAGCAGATCAGGCAGCATCTTTGCTAGGGAATAAACAGTCAATGTTTTGGGCCAAGAAACTTCATTGGGATTAGCTTCTGGTCTTCATCAGATCACAACCAGCTTCTCTAATTTGTTACTACTATAACTATTATGGTGTAACTTCTCTGCATCATCACAAGAATCTTCACATGCTTCCTGAAGTTTTGTTAACAAGTATTCTATGTGGTCCTTTCTCAGAAAAAAAAAGTCCATTTTGACAACCTCTATTCCCTTCATCAACTATTAATTTAATTAAAAAAAAGATATATTAGTCAAGCACAATCTGACTCTCACAAGTTCATGCTGCCTTTCATTAACTAACTTAAACGTTTTCCAAATGCCAGTTAAATCTTCTTGATTATTGTTTCTGAAACCTCATCTGCCAGTGATGTTATTGACTAGGAATGTCATTATTAATAACATTTAACGTCTTTTCCACTTTCCAAGCATTTGGCTCCTTCTCCTTTAGACTCAAAAGATTCAAAATACATTTTATTTATTGATTAATTGATTGATTGATTGAGGTACAGCACAGAGTGGGGCCTTCTGGCTCTTTGAGCCATGCATCCCAGCAATCCCCTAATCTAATCCTAGTCTAAACTATGGGACAACACACAATGACCAATTAACCTACCAACACGTACGTTTTTGGACCATAGGAGGAAACCAGAGACCCACGCAGGCACGGGGAGAATATACAAACTCCTTATAGGCAACAGCAGGAATTGAACCCAGGTCGCCTGTACTGTAAAGCATTGTGCTAACCACTATGCTACAGTGCTTCCTTATTGACAAAGTATGTATAAATTATACAACCTTGAGATTTGTCTGCTTACAGGCAGCAACAAAGCATAAAACCCGAAAGAACCCAATTAAAAAAAAGACTAACACCCTCTGTGCTGAGAAAGAGCAGAAAAAACACAAATCATGCAAACAATAAAAGCAAGCAATAGCATTCCGAACCAAATTGAGTCCATAGACCCGAATCCTGGAGCAGCTGGAGTAAGCCCATAGCCTCGGTCTCAGTTCATCACATAGCAGGGAAAATCACCACAAAGCTCATAGACACGAAGCACGTAAAAGCCCGAGCAGTCCCATGGCCTGAGCATCACGGAGGGAGGAGTGAACGTTGAAGAAAAGCAAGCGGAATTGGCCCAACCCTCGCCTCCTGTCCTGACACTCTGCCTTTTCAGTCTATCTGGGCTGGTGTATAAATTGTCCAAACACTCGGCCGTGCCGCGCACTAGGACCTGAGCCCCGCCGCAGTGATACACTCCGGGCCTAGACCTTGCTGCCTAGCACAAAGCCATTCTTGACCTTTCCAAACCAGTTCGCTGCTTAGATTGATCCAACCTTGCTCCTGGTTTAGGTGGACGGGCACAGAAACACCTCCGCCTTGACTCCTCTCTAAATCGCTGGCTGTAACTCCATCTTTGACTCTGACTCCACCTTGAACATGTGACATTCTGACTTTGCGTCGCACCAGCACAGCTCACCCCTCAAGTCAGCTTTGCCTTCACTCACTTTTTCAATGTTTGCGGTGATAGTTTACGGCAATTTACCTCAGATAAAGTGTTATTAATAATATTTTAGTTATACTTCTTGCTTTTTGAACTACCAGTGAGCTGTCACCAACTTCAGTCGTGCCACCTTAAACCAGAAGTACTTCGATGTACGTTTGTACATTGGAAGATTGTGACACTATGTCCTGTCCATTTACAGGACAACTCTTTAACCAATCTGGACCCAACTGGACTATCATCTTTCTAACTGAAGAAATCAGGAGCAAGTTTCAATCATCCACTAAAGGTTGCTTTCTGTTGGGGAGCGACCTTCCCAACAGAAAGTACTTATTATTTTAGCCTTGCCCTGGACATTTAAGTATAAATCCTCAACTCCCTCACCAGAAGACCATAATCTGTGCGGATTGGTGATAATATCTCCTCCCCCCTGACGATCAACGATGGTGACCTCAGGGCTGTGTTCTTAGCCCACTGCTCTACTCTCTCCATACCCATGACTGTGTGGCCAGGCATAGCTCAAATACCATCTATAAATTTGCTGATGATACAACCATTGTTGGTAGAATCTCAGATGGAGATGAGACAGCGTACAGGAGTGAGATATGCCAACTAGTTAAGTGGTGTCACAGCAAAAACCTTGCACTCAACGTCAGTAAGACGTAAGAGCTGATTGTGGATTTCAGGAAGGGTAAGACGAAGGAACACATACCAATCCTCATAGAGGGATCATAAGTGGAGAAAGTGAACAGTGTCAAGTTCCTGGGTGTCAAGATCTCTGAGGACCTAACCTGGTCCCAAAATATCCATGCAGCTATGAAGAAGGCAAGACAATGACTATACTTCATCAGGAGTTTGAAGAAATATGGTACATTAAAAAAAACACTCAAAACCTTCTACAGAAGTACTGTGCAGAACATTCTGACAGGCTGCATCAATGTCTGGTATGGGGAGACAGTGCTACAGCACAGGACCAAAAGAAGCTGCAGAGGGTCATAAATTTAGTGAGCTCCATCTTGGGTACTAGCATCCAAAGTACCCAGGATATCTTCAAGGAGCCATGTCTCAGAAAGGCAGCATCAATTATTAAGGACCCTCAACAGCCAGGGCATGCCCTTTTCTCACTGTTACCAGCAGGAGGTACAGAAGTCTGAAGGCACACACTCAGCCATTCAGGAACAGCTTCTTCCCCTCTGCCATCAGATTCTTAAATGGACATTGAACTCACAAACACGGCCTCACTTTTTTAATATATATTATTTTTGTTTTTGCACAAGTTTTAATCTATTCCATATACGTATACTGTAATTGATTGATTGATTGATTGATTCCTCTTTTATATTATGTATTGCATTGAACTGCTGCTGCTGGTAAGTTAACAAATTTCACGACACATGCCAGTGACAATAAACCTGATTCCAATTCTTCATTAGCCTTGAAACTAAATTTCTTAACATTCATTTTCAGATGATACAGAGTTACATTTTAACTTTACCGGAAGTATATCACACTGGAGATCGCTTCATACTGAACTTGGGTGGACACAAAATTGCACTGGGCTTTTGAATACACTATACACAACAGAATTCCTGATGTGTTCACATAAGACCTATGTCAGTTTTTGGATCACACAGGTTTCTATTCATGCTGACATTAATTGGAGCAAGAAGCTCCACACTACAACTGATGGACACTTCTAGTCAAACCAAGGAACATTGTATAACTTGTTATTTTTCTTGATACTTAAAGGGGCACTTAGTCAGAGGACCTGACTGGACACTTTCAAAAGTGAACGTCGGCTGCTTAAACCTACTCTAAAATCTACAATGTGTTTTGAAAGTAAGGGTGATTTTATTTTTTACTGCTGCAGTGATGGGTCCCTCAAGAGTGTCTGCTGGCACCATTCCATTACTGGAGGGATCACTATGGCCATCAGCTCCTTCATCCCAGCATGACCCACCTCCCTGGTTTACACAGTGTCCACAGGCTCAAGTTTTCGAAGGCTATCATCACTGAGATGTGTGACATTCTGTGGAAGGTTTCCATAACCAGAATGCTCTCTCTATGAAGGCCAAGGTCATATTGACTGTTAACTTCCTCAGCTCACATATTTCCATAACTTCTACTGTGAATTCCAATTTGCAATTATCTACTACATTAGAAAAGTCACGTATATAATACATTTACATAGAAATAAATCTGTCTACTTTGATATGAGTGAGGCCCATGTGGCACCATGGACACTGTATAGAATTAGTAATGCAGGGTAGAAACTATTCTTCTCATTTTGCAGTGTTACTAGGAAATTCAATGAAAGGGAGGGACTCTAGATGTTTTTTTTTGTCTTTCATTCTTCCAATCACCCATGCTGCAAACAGTTTTGGATGTGTGAGTGACATGGGTTTGGGATTTCTTTGATCTTCCTCCCTGTTTACTTCATTGTACTATCAACAGTAAATAGTATCTCTAGGTAGGAGATGTACATAATTATTGATAGGCTCCAAATATCAATAACTGAAAGACTATTGACTTGAGTGCAGCTAATTACTGTTAGCATAGCAATAGCACATCGAGAAAAAAAGCATTCAATTTCATTTATGTCTTCTGCAAGCTGCCACTTTAAATTTAATTAGCTTTGCTGAAGCCCACCCTGTATTAAAATGGCCTCTTTGTCATGGCCGAAATGAAGCCAACAGTACTGAGTCATGAGCCATGCACTGAGTCCTGCACCTGACTTTTATTCCAATCTGGTGCTCAGCAGCACTAAATAAAATAAATGGTATTGGTGCACTGGAGTAAGGTTAGAAACTCTGGAGGGGTCCTAGGATTGGATGCACTGGGATGATCTTTAAATATGATATCACTCTTGAAGGGAAAATTTGCCCTGCAGAGGCTGAGGGAAGTAGAAAATAAATGTGAGGACTAGTTTACTGATTGAATCCCAGTATCTACTAGCAGTAGCTGAAGATGTTAGACAAGATTTTATCTGGTTTGTGTAGAACAGGTTTTGTAATTTTCAGAGATCTTTGCAAATAATAAATTTGTATTTATGATTAGCACGTGAGCAGCAGGCTATTTGGAAATACACAGAAACAAAAACAGTTCATCTGTCAACGTCAACATGGAAGACTAGTCTTCAAACATTCTCGCTTTTCAGAAAGCAAAATAATTACACTTTTTGGGAAGTGTATCTTTGCTTAGAGTCAGAGTCATCTATATTTGATACTATGATACTCAAAGAGGCCTAAAAACATAAATAAAATAAAGGTCAGGTTGGTCTTGTTTAAGAACTACATCCACAGTTATCATTTAAATGCAGTAAAATGGTTCTTAAAAGTCCTTTGAAATGGTCTAGTAAGCCATTCAGTTTCATCACATTGCTGTGTTGAAGCTGAAAATAATTTGAACTAGGCAGACCAGATGGCATAGCAAATTCATTCTGAACACAGTTGACCTTGTAAGCTCATCTCGGGACTGGTTTCGAAATTGGGAGACCTGTCCAATGGAACATCAAGCAATAGCCTGACATAATCATGCCGCAGAATCAAAACACACGGAGGATATGCCACACATTCTATCATAACCCCTGGATATACCTTGTCCCACAGGAACACACCCACCAGAGGTGGCAGCTTAGTGCAATTCAAGTGCAAGGGAAAAGAATTTGGAGTCTTCAACAATGACTCCAGATCCAATGAACTCATATATCACTGGGTCAAACTTGGGCAAGGAAATATACTCCTGATTACTATCCTCTCTCAGCTGATGAATCAGTGATCCTTGGCCTTGAGCAATACTTGGAAAAAAGCACCTTTAAGCTCAGCATTCAATACTATCATCCCCTCAATACTGATCAATAAAGAAACACCAATCCCCTTGAATGGAAAATCCTACAAAAAGTAGTGGAAACAGCCCAGTCCATCATGGGTAAAGCTGGTGGTTGGGGACCACTGACATTGCGCACTGCCATGGGAAATTAGCATCCATCATAAAAGACCCCCATCACCCAGGTTATGCTTTCTTCTCACTGCTGCATCAGGACAAACGTATAAGAGCCTCAGGATTCACACCACCAGTTTCATGAATAGTTAATACCTCTCAGCCATCAGGTTCCTGAACCAGTGGGGATAACTTCATTCAACTTCACTTGCCCTATCACTTAACTGTTCCCACAAACTACGGACTCACTTTCAAGGACTCTTCATTTCATGTTCTCGATATTTATTGTCTGCTTATTAGTTTATTTATTAATTATTATTATTATTACTTTTTTTTCTTTCTTTTTGTACTTGCAGTTTGATGCCTTTTTCACACTGGTTGTCCACCCTGTTGGTGCGGTCTCCCGTTGATTTTGTTATGGTCACTGGATTTATTAGGTATATCCACAAGAAAATTAATCTCTTGAACAATTATCTAATAAATATAATTTATCAAGAATACATTTTTTTAGATATCTACAAGTTAGAAATTTCCTAAGTACTATACTTTCTTCCTTTCCAATGCTTCCTCCTACATATATTTTAGATACTATAATTAACCTTAATCCATGTCAGAAAGGTGCATCGGCTATGATTTATAATATTATTATGAAACTTAGGAAAGCTCTATTTGATAAGATTAGGGTAGGTTGGGAACAGGAATTGGGGTCTATCATTTCCGTGGATGACTGGGGGCAGATTTTACAATTAGTCAATACTTCCTCTATCTGTGCTAAACATTCCCTAATTCAATTTAAAGTTGTTCATAGAGCACATATGTCCAAGGATTAATTAGCTCGCTTTTACTCTCATATTAATCCTTTTTGTGATAGATGTCCGGGGGCAGATAGCCTCTTTAACTCATATGTTTTGGTCTTGTCCTACTCTGGAAACTTTTTGGAGAGACATTTTTAATATTATCTCAAAGGTATTGAATATAGATATCTCTCCTCACCCTATTACTGCTATCTTTGGACTACCCAAAATTTCCAGTAATCTTTCTCCTTCAGCCCGTAGAATGATTGCATTTCTTACTTTAATGGCGAAAAGATGCATCTTACAACATTGGAAAGAGCTTAATGCTCCAACTACCTTTTTTTGGTTTTCTCAGACGATATTATGCTTGAATTTGGAGAAAATTAGAAGCAATCTTTATGATTCCTCACTTAAATTTGAACAGACCTGGAGATCTTTTACTCAATATTTTCATTTAATGTAATTTTTTTTCTTCTCTTTTTTGCTCCATATTTATATTCCCTTCTTGTTTTTTTTACTGTTTTTAATGGAGGTCGGGTTTGAGGACGTGATTTTAAGTTCTTTAACTCTATTTGGTTCCAAGTTAGCCCATTGCTTTGCTTTGCTTTTAGTTTAGTTGCACGGTGGTTTTTTTTTGGGGTTTTTTTTCCTTTTCTCTATTGATATATATATATAAAAATTAGTATACTATTATGTTACCTTAGTATGTTATGTTTAAATTACATTGTTTGTATCATTTATTTTTCTGTATTAATATCTCCTGTAATTTTATTATATTCTAACAGTGTATTAGTGCCTATATGGCTTACCTTTTTGTATACTTATTCAATAAAAAGATTTAAAAAGAAAGAAAAGAAAATTTATCTCAGTTGTATATGGTGACATATATGCACTTTGATGATAAATTTACTTTGAACTTTTAATAGCAAGGCACAAGATGTACTTTTTCTGGACAATTTTAATGTAATCACCAAAGATTCTTGGTATTTTTTTTTCTTGCTCTTAGGCAGTACATCGAAATCAAGGATGACCTACTTCTACTCCAACTTTGTGGGCTTTGTTGTGACTTATGAAGCTAATGTGGGACCATCAGATTGGGGCAGGAGCTGCTCAGTTGAGTGCTCAAGTTGATTGTTTGCAGGGCAGTGTGCTACCTCTACCATTCAAACTGCGCATCTTCATGCTCTGGATGAGGCATCAAGGATTTTTCCAAATGTTGGGAGAAAATGCACATTTTAAAAAGGCTTTGTCCTCACTTATCTAGCTCTGACAGATGCATCAGTCCATGATATCTTCAGTAAGAGACAGCCAAGTGAGACGTTATGTGCCAAATGATGAAGCTGGGTTGAATAACAGACTTGGCTGGAAAGCAAACACAAAGGCTGTTTACAAGAAGGGGAAGAGCTGACTCTATTTTCTAAGAAAGCTAAGGTCCTTCAATGTGTGCAGCAGGATGTTGGAGATCTTTTACTAGTCTGTTGTAGCGAGTGCAGTCTTCTTTGTGGCTTTATGTTCGGGGAGCAACATTGGTGCTGGTGAAGCAAAACACTTAATAAACTCATCAAAAAGGCTGGATCCATCTTTGGCTACAACTCGGTCTCTTTTGAGTTAGTGGTGGAGAGGAGGAAACAAAACAAACTGTTATCCATTATGGACGGTCAGCACATCCTCTCGATGACCTACTGAACAAGCAGAGGAGTATCCTTTCAGACACGCTCATTCAGCTCCGCTGTTACAAGGATCGTTACAGAAAATCTTTCCTACCAAATGCAATAAGCACATACAACAGTTCATTACTGTGCGACAGGAGAACACACGTCATAGTACAATAGTCTCTGTTTTATTACTTCGTATATTATTATTGCAGATTGGTAAATTATTATTGTGTAAATTATTATTCTGTTCTTTATTTTTAGTTATTATTATATTTATTATTATTGCTAATTGTGTTTTTAAAAGTTGCTGCTGTAACAAAATAATTTTCCACTTGGGATCAATAAAATACTTAATATTATTATTATAATTATTATTGTAAATGTGAGGAAGACAATCAACAGAATGTTTTAGTTAATATTGTACTGTGCCTCTTAGAATCTATCAATACATTGCTACAAACAACCTAT
The DNA here is from genome assembly GCF_030028105.1 of Mobula birostris. Taxonomy (NCBI): domain Eukaryota; kingdom Metazoa; phylum Chordata; class Chondrichthyes; order Myliobatiformes; family Myliobatidae; genus Mobula; species Mobula birostris. Next base: position 81,968,999 of record NC_092372.1, on the reverse strand, counting down.
AGATGTGAAGATGAAATTTTCTTTATGATCTATTGCACATTGTTAATCTCTCCTCAATATACATTTCATTTATTTATACTTCCTGATATTATCTTTCTGTGACTTCAATAATTAATTGAAAAATGCTTAGATCCTGTTGCCTTCTTGAATTTACAATTCTAAGTCATTGAATTCAATTGTATCTGTTCTCTTGCATGTTGTCAAGCATAAAATAGCCTCCAAATAGCCTTAAGATATCTACAGTGTCTATAAAATGTATTCACCCCCCCCACCCATAGAAGTTTTCATATTTTATTGTTTTATTTAATATAATTTGGCTTTTTTGATACTGATCCATAGAAAAGACTGTTTCTTGTCCAGGTGAAAACAAATTTCTACAAATTGGTTTAAATTTATTACAATTATTAAACACAAAATAATTGATGCATAATTACTCACCCCTTTCAAGTCAGTATTTAGTAGATGCATTTTGGCAGCAATTACAGCTTTGAGTCTGTGTGGATAGGTCTCTATCAACTTTGCACATCTGGACACTGCAATTTTTCCCAATTCTTCTTTACAAAACTGCTCAAGCTTTGTCAGTTTGCATGGGGATTGTGAGTGAACAGCCCTTTTCAAGTCCAGCACAAACTCTCAGTTGGATTGATGTCTGGACTCTGAGTTGGCTACTCTAGGACATTACCTTTGTTGGTTTTAAGCCATTCCTATGTACCTTTGGCTTTACGCAGTGGGTCATTGTCTTGCTGAAAAGCAAATCTTCTCCCAGCTCACAGTTCTCTTGCAGATTCCAAAAGGTTTTCCTCCAGATTTCCTTGTATTTTGCTGCATTCTCTCTACCTTCACAAGCCTTCCAGGACCTGCTGCAATAAAGCATCCCTACAGCATGATGCAGTCACCATTGTGCTTCATGGTAGGGATAGTGTTTTTCTGATGATGTGCATTGTTTAGCTAATGCCAAACATAGTGTTTAGTCTGATGGCCAAAAAGTTCAATGTATCAGACTATAGAACCTCCTTCCAGCAGACTTCAGAGTCTCCCACATGCCTTCTAGCAAACCCTAGCTGAATTTCATGAGATTTTTTCAACAGTGGCTTTCTCTTTGCCACTCTCCCATAAAGCTACAACTGGTGAAGCACCCAGGCAACAGTTGTTGTACACGCAGTCTCTCCAATCTCCGCCACTAAAGCTTGTAACTCCTTCAAAGTTGTCATACTTTGTGGCCTCCCTCACTTGTCCCCTTCTTGCATGGTCACTCAGTTTGTGAGGACAGCCTGCTCAAGGCAGATTTACAGCTGTGCCATATTCTTTCTATTTCTTGATGATTGACTTAATTGTACTCTAAGGGATATTCAGTGACTTGGAAATTTTCTTGAATCCATCTCCTGACTTGTGTTTTTCAAAAACCTTTTCGCGGAGTTGCTTGGAGTGTTCTTTTCTCTTTATGGTGTAGTATTTGCGAGGATACTAACCGACCAGCAGTTGCACCTTCCAGATACAGGTATACTTTTAAGACAATCAATTGAAACACCTTGACTGTACACTAGTGATCTCCATTTAACTAATTATATTTAACTAATTATTGCTCTGCTTTAAACCTTTTCTTCTTACTAACCTGTCCAAATGTTCTTTAACTAAAAACAATTGTCTGCAGCAGTGATAAGTTGGTGTGTCATATTAAAGGATCAATTATTTTTGTCCTTGGCCCGAAATATTGACTGTACTATTTTCCATAGATGCTGACTGGCCTGCTGAGTTCCTTCAGCATTTTGTATGTGTTGCTTGGATTTCCAGCATCTGAGGATTTTCTTTTGTTCACAGACAATTATTTTGTGATTTATATTTGTAATTAATTTAGATCACTTTGTAGAGATCTGTTTTCACTTTGACACAAAAGAGTTTTGATCAGTGTAAAAAAAACCTAATTAAATCCACTGTGATTCACTGTTGTAAAACAATAACACACAAAAACTTTTAAGAGGGTTGAATACTTTTTATAGGCACTGTATATAATACATAGTCATAGAGTACTGTAGCATGAAAACAGGCTCTCCGGTCCAACTCACCCATGCCAATCAAGGTGCCTAACTGAGCCAGTTCCGTTTGCCTGCACTTGGTCCGTATTCTTCTACATCTTTTCTTCTTACTAAAGGTTCTTTAAATGTTGGCATTTTACCCCAGTTCTACCACTTCCTCTATCAGCTTGTTCCATAAACCCAATATCCTCTGGAAGATGAAGACGCCTGTGAACAACACTACCAAAGGTGATATTCTCAATGTGATTCACTCCGCAATTCCTTTTATTTTGGATATTTTGGCTATGTTTCTGCTGCTGTTGGAGCCTGTTATTTACAGTCTGGTGGTGTGACTTCAGGCCGATCAGGCAATCTGGTGCTTTGCTGTCTCCGAGAGTGTTGCACAAGGCTGTGACTAAAGCATGCGGCAAGGAGGCCAGGAAGCCAAGAGACAGGGTGCGAACCCATGATAGTCTCCAACTCTTGCCGATCGTGCCGATTAAAGCCCTGAGGAAGATTGAAATCACTGAGGCCGGTGAGGAAGTGAGCGAATGTCAGCCGCGTCTACCAGCTCGCTACTGCAGGAGAAGTCTGCGTGTGGCGGTCTCTCGTCCTCCGCTCCCAAGGGAAGGTCCTTGCATTTGAGTGATCTCTCTCTACCTCCGGTGGATGGTGTCAGAGCAATGTTTAATTGTCACAGATTGTAGATTTGACCATTAATTCAGCTTTTATGATGCATGCTCTTTTTGGTTACTACTTTTGGGTGTATTTTGAATTGGGCAACCTGCAAATAAAGAACACTGAGCTGAAATATGCCTTTTGATTTTGAGTTTTGTATTCTGTGTTTTCAGTCTTTTTTTGCTGTTTGCACGATTTTTTGTGCATGGTGGAGAGGGGGATTGATATTTGATGTTTTATTTTGAATGGATTTGTTTCATGGTTCTTTGTTGTTTTGTGACTGTGGGGAAGGTGAATTTCAGGGTTGTATACAGCACACACACTTTGATTATAAATGTACTTTGAATCTTGAATCCTCTGTAGGAAAAACTTGGCCCTCAGGTCACGTTTAGATTTTTCCCTCTCACCTAAACCTATGCCCTTTTTCTTAGACTCCCCTACTTTTAGAAAAAGATTATGACCATTCATCTTATCAATGTCTCTCCTGATTTTACAAGCCTCTGTAAGGTCACCCCCTCATGCTTCTTTGCTCCAGAGTAAACAGTCCAAGTCCAAGGAAACGTCGACTGTACCTCTTCCTAGAGATGCTGCCTGGCCTGCTTCGTTCACCAACAACTTTTATGTGTGTTGCTTGAAATTCCAGCATCTGCAGAATTTCCTCGTGTTTGCAAGCCTATCCAGTCACTCTTTATAACTCTTGACCCAGTAACATCCTTGTGAATCTTTTCTGCACCATCTCTAGCTTAATCACATGCCTTGTACAGTATAGCAGGAACCAGAATTGCACAGGTGCGCAGGAGTAATGATTTCAGCTATTCAGCTGTAAAGGTATTTTCATGGTTGCTATTAAATAAGATTGAAACCAGAAAGAAAGTAAATTAAATAAAAGAAATAAATAAAGAATAGTCCACCTCATAAGATACCATTCACAATGCTTGTGCCACATAAAGCAGTTCAGGATGGTTTGGTTACTAATGCCACATACAGTTACAGAGCCCAAATTTGACCTTGTCCTTGAGTGGTATCTGTTGAGAGTTTGCTCACCATCCCCATGGTTTCCTCCAAATGCCCCAAGTTCTTCCCACATCCAAAAAACACGCTGGTAGGTTAATTAGATTCTGTGAGTTATCCCTTCGTGTTGGTTAATGGCAAAAATAGAAGGATCGAAGGCATGTGAGAGAGAATAACTTGTAGGGGTAGGATGAAATAAGTTCAAGTTCACTTTCAAGCTAAACTGTCATTCAACCATACATGATTACCCATAAGTACAGCCAAATGAAACAGCATTACTTCAGGGAAAGGTGCAAAACACAGTAGCAACAGTCATACACAGCTAAGGCATATATCACACATATAAGATAGCACTCAACATAGAGTCACACAAGAAAAAATAAGTATGTAGCCCAAGGGCCTGAGTGGCTTGTCCCATAAATTGATGGTGCATGGGTGTCAATAGCAAGAGCAAACAGCTTTCATAAGTCCACAGATGAGCACACACACACACGCAATCCAGCTTGTCTTCCACCGAGCGAACACTAGAGGGCAGCACTGATGGTAAGGGCCAACCCTCAAACTAGCATGGCACACAGCCTCAGGCGTCTCCCCTCATGGACTGCTGCAACAGGCAGGCCTGCGGCACGAGGCCTAGTCCCCGCTACAACCATGGGTGAATAGGACTGATGGGATTTAGGGTTTAGAGGTAACAGGCCCTTCTGGCCCAATGAGCCCACACAGCCATTTACACCCATGTAACTAATTAACTTACTAACACATCCGTCTTTGGAAAGTGGGAAGAAACCTGAGAGCCGGAGGAAACACACACAGTCACGGGGAGAACGTACAGATCCCTTACAGATAGTGGGGATAATTGAGCCCCAATTACAGGCACTGCAAAGTGTTATGCTAACTGCTATGCTACAGTGCCACCAAGCATGGATAAGACAAACTGAATAACTTTCTCTGTTGTCAGAATTGTACAACAGCATATTGGATAAAGCATAGGAAGCAACTAATCCAAAAGAATATTCTAGAGTGTGCTGCAATGTGTTTTTCTGGTCATATATTCCTGATAGTTTGCCCTGTAGAATACTGCCCAGTGGCACTGACCTGAAGTGCTTTGTGCGGCTAGTAATGGATTGTATAAAATCCCTCCTTCCAGCTACATTAGACCTTTTCCAGTTCACCCACCGCTCAAACTGGTGCACTGATGACGCCATAGCTTCGGCCCTCCACTCCATCCTGCCCCACCTAGAAAATGATGCCCCATATGCCAGGTTTTTGTTCACTGACTTCAGCTCAGCACTTAACACGATCATCCCTCAGAGGCTGGTGGATAAACTATCATCATGGACTCAACAACCTTCTCTGTAACTGGATCCTGAAAGACCTCAGTCAGTCCAAGTTAGCAGCCACATCTCAAGCTCCATCACACTGAGCACTGGTGCCTCTAAGGCTCTGTGCTCAGCCCACAGCTGATTCACGACTGCACTGCCAGATCCACCGCAAACCACAACATCGTTCACCGATGATACTAGAGTAGTTGGGCTCATCAGCAACAATGATGAGTCAGCATACAGAGAGGCAGTAGAGAGGTTTGTCAAATGGTGAGAGAACAACAACCTGAGTCTCAACATGGACAAGACAAAAGAGATGACTGTGGACTTCAGCAAGGCACAGGTCGATCACTCTCCATTGCACATCAATGGTTCTGCCGTGGAGAGAGTGAAGGGCCTGTTACCACACCTGAATGTTGCCTGTGTCTCATTACAAGCAGTCATGGACAGCTTCATTTGCAGAAAAAGAACTGAACGTTGTACAATTAATAGCAAGCCACTGCATTTTGGATCTTTTGACAGAACAAAGGTCACCAATGAAGCAGTTGAAAATGGCTGTGGATAAGGAACTCCTACTGCGATATCCTGGGGATGAAAATGACTAACCACCAACCAAAATCATAATCAAGGCAACACACACAAAATGCTGGAGGAACTCAGCAGGTCAGGCAGCATCTATAGAAAGGAATATGATGAATGGTCTTGATCCAAAACGTCGCCTATTTATTCATTTCCATAGATGTTGCCTGACCTGCTGAGTTCCTCTAGCACTGTGTGTATGATTTCCAGCACCTGCAAGTTTATCATAATCACAATCAAGGTCGCTCTCATACATAGTATGACTCCAACTATCGTACTGGTTTCACATTAATGTCCACTTACCTACTAAACAATGGAGGAGCTAAAATGAAACTTATTCTACATCCTCCCCAATCATGCAACATTTTACATTAACTGACATTGAAATATTTTTGCATTTTTAGATGGAAAGCATCATCAAACACCAAATTATTTATAATGTATGAGCAAAAGAATTTAAAGAATCAAAGAAAGACCAATCATTTACCAAGCAGCTGTTCCACCCAGTATAATGAGCCTGAAACCTGTTCTTGTCTTTTACATTAGTCATATTGAGCAGTAGAAATATTACAAAGAAAGTGTGGGCTAAATGACAGACAATTCATTGTATTGTTGCAGGCATTTTGCTGGATATTTTTATGTGGGTATGCAGAAACTGAAAACTTAACCTTGCTGACATCCAACAGTTGACAGCTCAGCATACTTTAAAAGGGTAAGTTTTCATTTCTTTCCTTTGATTTAGAAATTAGTGCATGAAATGGAATTTTAAATTACAATTAGTCCTGAAAGAATGCTGCATTTTTGCCAGGAATGAAAGAGTACAATCATAGCAAGTACTTTGAGAATTCAGGATCCAGAAGCGGATTTGTCTCACTATTCTTGCAAGATCACTATCACTGATTTCTATCAGCAAAAACTAAATGAACATCATTGTATGTTTTCATCTGTAGCTTTAGTGAGACACAACATTTCAAATTCCATTGTTATGATTTAAATTTTATCAGCCTGATTTTGAGAGTCTACTAGGGAAGGCACTGAAGCCCAGTTTTAAATTGCTGGTTATTAGTATAATCTGGAAATGCATTTCAACTCTCTGCTTAATTGAATTTATTAAATGTCTAGAACAAGCTTCCCAGTTTTGTTCTTTTTTATCTCCTATGGTGATGACATATTGCTGCAAACAGACAATGATGCCACTATTCCCAGAGGACTCCCATGTAGGGGATAAAATAACAAATATTTTCACCTTTGCATTTTATACCTGATTAATTTAGATCCTTCCTTGCCACCATTTCTTTAGCATTTCCATGCCCTCTGTTGACATAAAAATGTTTCAGATACAGTTCTAGCAACTACAGTAAGTGTTATTGTTCAAGTCAGTACAAATTATAAATACAGCATAGTTAGTTTGAAAGTCATAGTAAATGTTTGTCAAAGATATTCAGGGTTGTCATTTCCATATGCGAAAAGTTAATAAATCATTTTTAATTAAGGTAAAATGTATTTATTTATTTAAAATATAAAAAGCATTCTGGCATTTTTCTATCTGCTGATAACTCATTTCTTTTTCTTTCCCTCATAATCTCCAAGTTAAATTTGGAAGTATTTTTCTGCTGCTTTCAATAGCAAAATAATACAAGGTAGTTGTATACAACAATATAAACAGGGAAATGATAAAAGGACTGAGAAATGCATAAGTAAAAACAAACTATACTTGGTTCAACAAAACCTCTTGCTGAAAGTATTCACAAAAGTAATGAACAAAAATAACATTAACCTTGACAATGTTAACAGAACAATTCTATTGTATACAGTTAAACAGCATACTGCCCTTCAGGGATCATATTACTCAAATTGATCTTTTTAGTATCAGGAGAATAACACACACAAAAAAAACACGTATTACAGGGAATTAAGTAAATATCAGTTAAGCACAATGTGAAAATTCCACTTTATATTGACAATACTGGAGTAATCTAAATGTAAAACATGTAAAAGTATCAAGTTGTAAGGAGATGGGAACCAGAGTGCCAGAACAGATAGTGGTGAGGATGGGAAGACAGATGTTGTTCAGACCCCAAAGTCAGGAATCAAAAGGTTGAGCATGGTGCAACTAATGTTCTGAGCTGTGCACATTTCAAGAAATATTGTAGGAAAGGCAGAAGAGTTCAGGGCATGGATCAACACATGGAATTATTATATTTTAGCCATTACCGATACTTGGTTGCAGGAGGGGCAGGACTGGCAGCTCAGTATTCCGGGGTTCCATTGTTTTAGATGCGACACAGCAGGAGGGATAAAAGAGGGAGGGGTGGTGTTACTAGTCAGGAAAATTACTGTGGCAGTGTTCAGTCAGGACAAACTGGAGAACTCGTCTAATGAGGCTTTATGGGTGGAACTGAGGAACAAGAAAGGTATGACCACATTGATGGGGCTATATTATAGACCACCCAGTAGTCCACACCCGATTTAGAGAAATCAATTTCTAGAGAGATCGCAAACTGTTGCAAGAAACATAAGGCTGTTATAGTAGGTGATATAACTTTCCATGTATTGACTAGGACTCCCATACTGCCAAATAACTAGATAGGACAGAGTTTGTAAAATGTGCTCAGGAAAGTTTCCTTCATTAGCACATAAAAGTCCCAATGAGAGCTCACAATACTTGATCTCCTCTTAGGGAATAAGACAGGGCAGGTGATAGAAGTTTGTGTAGGGGAACACTTCGCACCTAGTGATCATAACTCCATTAGTTTCAAAGTAAATACGAGAAAGATAGGTCTGTACCCCAGGTTGAGATTCTAAATTGGAGAAAGGCCAATCTTAATGGTATCTGAAATAATCGGGCAAGTGTGGATTGGGACAGGCTGTTTTCTGGCAAAGGTGTACAGTACTTGAGGGAGGGAGGCCATCAAAAGTGAAATTTTGAGGGTACAAATTTTGTAGGTGCCTATTAGAATAAAAAGGTAAAGTTAACAGGTTTAGGGAACCTTGTTTTTTGAGCGATATTGCCCTGTTATTTCTCCCCATGCCAATTTGGCGCATTGGGTGGCAAACTTGCTGTTTTTTTAGCGTTTGTCTATTTTATGAGGCTGAATTGCTCGCTCGATGCTCAACCCAGCACCAGTAGAACTCATGCAAGGATTCGAATCCCAGGACCTCTCAACGAAGTCTGGTGTTGATACCACCACACCATAGTCCCTGGCTAAGAAAAAAAAGGTGCACAGAAGGTAATAGACAGGTAAGAACAAATGAGCTACTCATGGAGTCTAAGAAATGCAAGAGAACACTTAAGAAATAAATCAGGAGGGCTAAAAAAAGGCATGAGGTTGCCCTAGCAGACAAGGTGAAGGAGAATCCTAAGGGATTTTACAGATATGTTAAGAGCAAAAGGATTGCAAGGAACAAAATTGGTCCTCTGTAAGATCAGAAAGGTAATCTATGCATGGAGCCAAAAGAGATGGGGGGAGATCTTAAATGATCGTTTTGCATCTGTATTTACTCGTGAGATGGACACAGAGTCTACAGATGTGCAAAGCAGCAGCGAGGTCATGGGCCCGATACAGATTACAGAGGAGGTTCCTAAACCTGTTATCTTTACCCTTGATCACCTACCTACAGGCAAGATGTAAATAAGGTTGAAAGAGTAGAGAAAATTTACAAGGATTTTTCTGGAACTGGAGTACCGAGTTATAAGGAAAGATTGAATTGACTAGGACGTTACTCCTTGGAATGTAGAAGATTGATAGAGGTACAGAAAATTATGAGGGATAAATGTAAGCATTCTTTTTCCTCTGAGTTTGGGTGGGACTTCAACTAAAGGTCATTGTTTAAGAGTGAAAGGTGAAAAAGTTAAGGAGAACATGAGGAGAAACCTCTTCACTCAGAAGCTCGTGAGAGTTGGAACAAGCTGCCAACGCAAGTAGTGCATGCAAACCCGATTTCAACATATTAAGAGAAGTTTGGATAGGTACATGGATGGTAGGGATATGAAGGCCTAGGGACTGGGTGCAGATAGATGGGACTAGGCAGTTTAAATGGTTTGGAGTAGACTAGATGGGCCAAAGGGCCTGTTTCTATGCTGTACTTTTCTATGACTCTATCAACTGCATTAACCAGTCTGGGGATTCTTCTTGATGCCTTGGTAATTTTAATCAGTGCAAAGCTGAACTACAGTATGCAGTCCATTTAATCCTCAAGTTCAATCTTTACACTCCAACATTTAGCTAAATTTATTGGGGTCAACAGCAAGGATTCTACTACCTAAGGTGAGCATAGTCAGACAAAGCTTCCAACCTAGAATCACAAGAGGCTGGCGATGCTGGAATCTAGGTTAAACAAAAGACAACCCGATGGAAACAACAAATGGTTGATGTTTCAGGTTATGAACCCGCACAAAGCATCTATTTACTTCCAAAGATGCTACTTGATCTGCTGAGTTCTTCCAACAGTTTGTTTTTTTTGCTAAGCTGTGGGCAGGCATTGGATAGGGGTTCAGCTGCGATGTACCCTCATCCAGAATGACATTGTTTGCCAAGATTCAACGCACATACACAAATATTGGCAAATTAGCTAAGGAACTCAAAGAAAACCACTACTGAATCCTCAAATATCAATCACAAATAAACCACAAATAATTGTATTGTTGCTTGCTCAAATAAAATACTTTAGTTACTGGGATTTTGCTGTTGTTACAGCCAATCACACGTTCAATAATTCAATGTCCCCTAGCCAAAGTAAATAAACAGAGATCTTTCTTAAACGACTTTTGACAACTTCTGATAATTAAAGTATAGACGATATCTCTTTATATCACGTTAAGTTGAAGGCACATTAATCTGATGGCAGTGAATAAAAATCAATCTGTCATATTAAATAATTCAATTTCATACTTCATGAGCGTCTGATAAAATGTATGAAAATACCAAAAATAGGGTTGCAGCTTTACTGTATCATATCACCTAGTTTTGGCATTACATGTATGACAACTGTTATTGGTAGCAATATAGTCCAAAAGAAAAAGATATAGGAAATACTCAAGAAGTAAGGCAGCATCTGAGAAAGTACTTACCAACCTAATATTTTAGATTCATAAGTAAATGCAGGGAACTTAAGTAATTGCCCAATCATCACAGAGGCGTGAGGGGTGGGAGGAGGGGGGAGAGGGAGTCGGCAAGGAGGGAGGGGTAGAGGAGGGGAGGGTGGGGGGAAAGTGGAGAAGGGGAGAGTGGGAGGATGGAGAGGAGAAGGGATGAGGGGGAGGGGCTGAAGGAGGAGAAAGGGTGGAGGGGTGGAGGGGTGGAGGGGTGGAGAGGGAGGAAGGAGAGTGGGAAGGAAGAGGAGTTCTTCTTCTTGTGGGTTTTGATGAGAAGGGTAGGCAATAGTAAGGTGACGGATGGTTTAGTTTTTATTATCCTCGAAGCTTTTTAGTGACAGCAGACGTCATGCTCCTCTTCTGCAATGTGAGAACTCAAGGAGGCTGCTAGAGTCCCTGATGACTTTGCACAGGAAGTATCCAGCTACAGCTCCTAGCAGGCAGCAAGGTGCCATTTGAGTTGTGCACAGATACATTTTGTAGCCTCAGTGATGTTGAGAGCTTGTAGGTAATATGTTTAGTGAGTTAATCACACTGCCATTGATGGGCCTTAGGGTAAGGAATGGGTGACCAATAGGTAGAGCTGCAGGTGGTGCAGGAAGTGTGTGGTCAGCTTCCATTGCTTTGGTTACAGTTTAAGAAGATGCATCATCTGGAGAAGGCAGCAGTAGCCAAGATCAATAGAATGAGGTGGCAGATAAATGTGCGGTTGAAGAATTGGAACAGGGGGCAGGGATTCAATTTTCTGGAAAATTGGGACCTCTTCAGGGGCAGCTGTAACCTGTACAAAAGGGATGGGCTATACTTGAGTCCGAGTGAAACCAATATTCTTGTGGGCTGTTGGGAGTGGTTTAAATTAATATGGCAGGAGGATGGGAACCAGTATGATAGAGCTGAGGATGAGGCAGCAGGTTTACAAGTAGATTATGGATGTAACATGAATGTAAGGAAGGACAAGCCAGTGATTGGGTACAAATGCAGGTAGCGCAAAGAGTTAAATTGTACCACAGAGGCAAAATTCAAAACAGCGAAGAATTCAGGACTGAAGCTGCTATATTTAAATTCATGTAGTACTCAAAATAAGGTAGTCAAACTCGTGGCGCAATTACAGATTGGTCAGTATGTTGTTGGATCATCACTGATTCATGGCTGAAAGAAGGCCATAGTTGGGAGCTTAACATCAAAGGATATACTTTGTATCGAAAGGACAGGCAGGAAGGTATAGGTGCTATAACCAAAGCAACAGTGGCTCTGTTGGTAAGAGATGGAATTACACCTTTAGAAAGAGGTGACATAGGGTCAGAGAGTGTTGAACCTTTCTGGGTGGAGTTAAGAGGCTGCGAGGGTAAAAAAAAAACTGTTATGGGAATCATATATAGGCCTCCAAATAGTAGCCATGATGTGGGGTTGAGATTGCAAAGAGAACTGGAAAAGGAATGTAATATGGACAATGACACAATTGTAATGGGGGACTTCAATGTGCAAGGGGATTGAGAAAATCAGGCTGGTGTTGGGTCACAAGAGAGGGAGCTTGTTGAATGCCTACAAGATAGTTTTTTAGAGCAGCTTGTGTTTGAGCCTATTCAGGGAAAGGCTATCTTAGATTGGGGTTGTGTAATAAACCAGATCTTATAAGGGAGCTTAATGTAAAGGAAACCTTAGGAGACAGTGAGCATAATATGATTGAATTCATACTGCAGTTTGAGAGGGAGAGGTATAAGTCACATGTATTAGTATCGCAATGGAATAAAGGGAATTACAGAGGCATGAGAGAAGAGCTTGCCCAGGTGGATTGGAGGAGAATACTGGCAGGGATGACAGAAAGCAGAGATGGCTGAAGTTTCTGGGAATAGTTCACAAGGCGTGGCATAGATATGTCCCACAGAAGAAGTTGTTCTCAAATGACAGGAGTAGGCAACCATGGCTGACATGGGAAGTTAAGGACAGCATAAAAGCCAAGGAAAGGGCATATACTGTAGCAAGAGAAAGTGGGAAGTTGGATGATTGGGATGCTTTTAAAATCCAAGAAAAGGCCACTAAAGAAAAGCTATAAGAAGAGAATGATGAACATGAGGGCAAACTAGTCAATAATATTAAGCAGGATACTAAAAGATTTTTCAGTTATGGAAAGAGTAAAAGGGGGGTTAGAATTGATATTGGACCTGTGGAAAATAATGCTGGTGAGCTGATAATGAGGGGCAAAAAAATGTCTGATAAACTTAGTAAGTACTTTGCATCAACCTTCACAGTGAAAGATACTTGCAGTATGCCAGAGGTCCGTGAGTGTCAGGGAGCAGGACTGAGTGCCATTGCTATTACAATGGAAGAAGTGCTAGACAAACTCAAAGGTCTTAAGGTGGATAAGTAACCTGGACCAAATGGACTACATTCCTGACTCCTGAAGAGATAATGAATGCATTGGTCATAATTTTTCAAGAATCACTTGATTTTGGCATGGTCCTGGAGGACTGGAAAATTGCAAATGTCACTCCACTCTTTAAGAAGGGAGAAGGCAAAAAAAAAAAAGGAAATTATAGTCTAGGTCGCCTAACCTCAGTGGTTGGAAAAGTGTTGTCCATTATTAAAGATGAGGTTTCAGAGTACTTGGAGACTAATGATAAAATAAGTCAAAGTCTGTATGGTTTCTGTAAAGGGAAATCTTGCCTGTCAAACCTCTTAGTGTTCTTCAAGAAAGTAACAAGCATTGTGGACAAAGGAGAGGCAGTGGATGTGATTTAGTTGGATTTTCAAAAGGCCTTTGGCAAGGTGCCACACATGAGGCTGCTTAACAAGATAAAATCCCATGGCATTACAGGAAAAATACTGGCATGGAATGGCTGACAAGCAAAAGGCAACCAGTGGGAATAAATGGGGTCTTTGCTGGTTGGCTGCCAGTGACTAGTGCTGTTCCTCAGGGGTCAGTACTGGGACCACCACTTTTCACATTGTATGTCAATGAATTACATAATGGAATTGTTATCTTTGTAGCAAAGTTTGTGAATGATATAAAGATAGGTGGAGGGATAGGTAGTGCTGAGGAAGCAACACGGTTGTAGCAGGACTTAGAAAATTTGAAAGAATGGGCAAAAAGGTGGCAGATGGAATGCAGTGTTGGAATGTGTATGATAATGCATTTTGGAAAAAGGAGTAACAGTGCGGACTATTATCTAAATGGGGAGAAGGTTCAAACATCAGACATGAAAAGGGACTTAGGAGTCCTCGTGCAAGACTCCCAGAAGGTTAATTTACAGGTTGAGTCTGTGGTAAAGAAGGCAAATGCAATGTTGCCATTTATTTCAAGGGGAACAGAATATAAAAGCAAGGAAATAATGCCAAGGCTTTATAAGACACTAGTCAGGCCACACTTGGAGTTTAGTCAACAGTTTTGGGCCCCATATCTCAAAAAGGATGTGTTATCATTGAAGAGAGTCCAGAGGAGTTTCACGAGGATTATTTTGGGAATGAAGGGGTTATCACATGAGGAGTGTTTGGCAGCTTTGGGCATATAGTCACTGGAGTTTAGAAGAATGCAAGGGGATCTCATTGAAACCTACCGAATGTTGTAAAGACTGGATAGAGTGGATGTGGAGAGGTTGTTTCCTATGGTGGGGGTATCCAGAACTAGAGGGCACCCCCTCAAAACTGAGGGGAAAACCTTTTAGGACAAAGCTAAGGGGGAATTTTTTTAGCCAGAGAGTAAGTCAATCTGTGGAATGCTCTCCCACAGACTGCAGTGGAGGCCAAGTCCTTGTGTATATTTAAGGCGGAAGTTGATTGTTTCCTGATCAGTCAGAGCATCAAAGGATATGCCAAGAAGGTAGGTCTATGGGGTTGAATCAGACGCGGGATAAGCCATGATAGACTGGCAGAGCAGACTCAATGGGCTGAATGGCCTAATTCTGCTCCAATGTCTCATGGTCTTATGACCCTGAGTGGCTCTGTTGCATGGGAAGGCAGGTCAAAAGAGTGAGGGAAAACAGAGGGAGAGCTACAATGATAGGGGATTCCATGGTAAGAGGAGTTAGGAGATAGGTTAGAAAGTAAATCTTCAAAGGTAGTAGTCTCGGGATTACTACCTGTGCCATGAGGTGTTAAGATGAATATGTGGCTTGAGCACAGTTGAGGGGATAGTTTCATATTCTGGAGGTATTAGAACTGATTCTGGGGAGGTGGGAACAATACAAATCAGATAGTCTACAGCAGGGCAGGACCAGGATCAATATCCTCGCGGGATAGTTTGTGCAGAACTGAGAACAATGCCATGGGGGAGGGGATTGTTTACTAGTGATTTAGGGGAGGGCTTAAACTAAAATGTCAGGGGGATGGAAGAAAGGTGAAGGAAAATGATGTAGAGACCAAAGCAAATTTTATTTTTAAAAACATGTCAAATATAAAGGACAGATTACTAGATTCTAAAAGGACAATGAGTGTAAGAGCACTTCACCTCAGTGCCCATGGTATTCAGGACAAGGTTAGTGAACTTGCGGCACAAATCCATTCAAAGAGGTATGAGCTAGTGGCCATTACAGAAACATGGTTGCAGGATGAAGATGGTTAAGAATTAAATATCAAAGGGTATTAGGTAACAGAGAACAATAGGAAGGAGGGTAATAGTGGCGGGGCAGCACTCTTCAGGATGAAATCAGTGATAGTAAGATGATCTAAAATCTAAGAAGCAGAATGTTGAGTCTCTCTGGGTTGAGATTAGGAATAATACAGGGAGAAATCACAGAGCTGTCAATAAACCAACTAAAACAACTTTACAGTGGCACAGGCAGTAAACCAAGAAATAACTGATGCATGTGAAAATAGAATGGTGGAGACTTTAACTTGCACATAGATTGGGTGAATCAAGTTGGATGAGGCAGTGTTGATAACTATAGAATGCACCCATGACAGCTTTCTGCATTACTGAACCTGCAAGGGCAAATGCTGTGCAATCTGATGCAATAAATCTGGTCTTGTACAATGAGACAGGTAAAATTAATAATCTTATCATGAAGGATCCTCTTGGAAAGAGTGATTATGGTATGATTGAATTTATCACACAAATGGAGGGTGCAACAGTTTGATCTATAGAGAATTGT
This sequence comes from Mobula birostris, assembly GCF_030028105.1. Lineage (NCBI taxonomy): Eukaryota > Metazoa > Chordata > Chondrichthyes > Myliobatiformes > Myliobatidae > Mobula > Mobula birostris. Next base: position 81,953,215 of record NC_092372.1, on the reverse strand, counting down.
AAAATTCGTCAGCTCCATCTTGGGTACTAGCCTCTGTTATATCCAAGACATCTTCAAGGAGCGGTGCCTCGGAAAGGAGACGTCCATGATTAAGGATCCCCATCATCCAGGACATGCCCTCTTCTCATTGTTACCATCAGGAAAGAGGTTCAGAAGCCTGAAGGCACACACTCAGCGATTCAGGAACAGCTTCTTCCCCTCTACCATCTGATTCCTAAATGGACGTTGAACCCATGTACACTACCTCACTTTTTTTAATATTATTTCTGTTTTGCTCTAGTTTTAAGCTAACTATTTAACATACATATATATATTTATTGTAATTGATTTACATATTTTTCTATGTTATCATGTATTGCATTGTACTGCTGCTACTAAGTTAACAAATTTCATGACACATGCTGGTGATAATAAACCTGATTCTGATCTAAAATCAGGTATCATGCCGAACAAGAGAGACGACAATGGGTAAGGGATGAGTTGGCTAGTGTAGAAGGGGACACAGGCTATGACAGTTAAGAATAGTGGAGGACTTTTATTGCTCAACAGAAGCTTATTGCAGTTAAAAGTAATGTACAATAAGGGTGAGGAGAGCCAGTCTTGGATTACTAGAGAAATAAAGGAGGCATCAAACTAAAAGTTTGTGCATACAAAGATGCCAAGAGTAGTAGGAAACAGAAGGAATGAAGGAACTTTAAAAAGCAATAAGGAACCACTAAGCAAACAACCAGAAAGGAGAGATACTCTATGAAAGTAAACTAATGCAATATAAACAGCTTTTATAGAATAAAAGCAGAAAAGAGTAGCTAAAGTAAATGTAGGTCCCTTGGAAGATGATGGGGAGAATTAATATCGCATAATGCAGAAATAACTGAGGGTTTGATTGACTTAGTGTTGGTCTTCATGGTGAAGGATGTAACTAATATGCCAAGAGATTTTATGGATGCAGTGGGAGGTGAGGACCTTGATATAACTGCTATCAAAGTAACTGCTGAGTATATTAGTGGGCTTAAAGGTAGATAAGTCCCTTGCTCCTGATGGAATGTATCCAGAGTACTGAAAGAAATGGAATAAGTTATAGTAGAGCTTTCTGTGATAATTTACCACTATTTAAAGGCAAAACCAACAATGATGAGATGGCCTACAGAGAGGAGGTGGAAGAGCTCAAGGTTTGGTGCTAGCCAAAAAAACTCTTTCTCAATGTTAACAAGACAATGGAGATGGTATTCAGCTTCAGGAAAAGCCATACCACACTGGCAACACAGCAGTGGAAACTGTGAGCTGTTTCAAACTCAGATGGCGTACCTTGCACAACCGCTCATGGTCCTAGAACACATCCTCCATAGCCATGAAAGCTCACTAATGCCCCTACTTTCTGAGGAGCTGCGAAGAGTTTGTCTACGCACATCAACACTCATAAACTTCTACAGATATGAAATGGAGAGTATCCTAACACACTGTATCATTGTGTGGTATGGAAACTTCATTGTGGAGGACATAAGGGCTCACACAGACAGCTAAAACTGCCCAACGTAACGCCAGCAGCAGCCTACCCACCATCAAGCACATACATGCAGAACAGCACCGGCAAAAGGCCAGCAATATCATGAAGGATTCCACCCACCCTGCTTATAGACTGTTTGTCCCACTCCCTCCAGGGAAGAAGCTGCCCAGCATCCACGCCAGGACCACTCGGCTCAAATCAGTTAGTTTCCTCAAACCATCAGGCTGATCAACACCTCCACCCATTACCCCACCGCACCACCGCTACATACACAGCACCTAGCATTACTTTATACACATGCAATCAGTCAATGAATTGATACAGTGTGTACATTTAACAGTTAATTGTACATTATGCTTTATACAATTGCTTTTACATTTATATTTGTTGTGTTTTTTTTTGTTTTTGTTTATTGTGTTCTTTATGCTACATTTGATCGGGACTAACAATCATTCCATTCTCCTTTACACTCATGTACTGAAGAATGACAATAAGCATTAACCTTGAATCTTGAAAAGGCTGGTGACTATAGGCCAGTGAACTGAACATCTGTGATGAGGAAAATCCTTGAAGTTATCATAAAGTAGTAATAGTGAGTGGTATCATAAAGTAGTAATCCAACATCCATCAGTTCCCCTCTATCTGCTGCTCTTACGCTTCAGCTCAAAGGACTCCAGTAGGTGCATCAGACAGCATCTGCCCTTCATGAATCCATGTTATGTCATAATAAGTGGTTCCATCTGGCAGACATAGCATAGATTCATGAAGGGCAGGTGCTGCTTGACACACCTACCGGAGTCCTCTGAGCTGAAGTATGAGTGCAACAGACAGAGGAGAACAATTACAGGGGTTAGGAAAGAGGTAGATTGAGCTGAGTCCATGGGCAGATCAGCCATATCTTATTGTATGGCAGAGCAGGTTCTACAGGCCAGATGAGCTACTCCTGTTCCTCTTTAGCTTCCTTTGTGCAATAGAAATGTAAGTCAGAGACAGCAAAAGAACAATTACTAACCAGTTATGAGAGAATTCTTTTACTGGACAGAGGTATGTAAAGTGATTAATGAAGACCTTGGATAGGAATGCAGACAGGAACATAACCCAGGAGATAAAGCCAGATTATAACTAAGATCTAGACCATACCTTATATTAATATATCAATAAAGTTCATGTATTAATAGTTCAGTAATGATAATGTAATACCTAAAGGTTGTAACCTTATGCACTCAAAATGTTCTCTGTAGTCTCTTCAGAGGGAAGAACCCAGTAATCTGTGGGAATCAGCAGTACGGAAATGCTTGCTCACAGAACCATCCATCAACATTTTTATTCGCCCCAGGCACCAGCTCAGATTCAGTAGATTATAAAATGAGAATAATAATGCATTTCTGAAAACATTTTGTGAAATACAATATAATAGTGAATGACTGATGCATAGGGATGAGGTAGGGTAGTTGAGCCTTTTTAATTTTTGACCTATGGCAGCTCTCATCTCTTATCTCAGCCACAATGGCAACTACAGGGACAATAGGATGGCAACCTCTTTGCTTGGCCAATATTTTAGGGCCTTTAATGCTAGGAGGTTCCTAAAGCTTGTTATAGCCAGGGGTGATAGTGGAAATAAGCTGCCACTGCCTATTAGGTGCTCCTAATGGTGCACGTCTCAAATAGCCTCTGTGGCTTAACTAGTTAACAACCGTTTTCAAACCAAACACCAAATCTCCAGATTTCAGTACTTTAAATAAACATGCGTAATATCAATTCTGTTCAAATCACACACATCTAGTTTTTGATTTTTGTAAGGGTTGTGAAAAACATTAACAAAAATTGGATAAAATTATTTTATTTCTGGGGAGTTGCCCATTAATATTTTCTTCAATTAACTTTTACTTCTCTTTATAAGACTACCAGACCATAAGATATAGCAACAGAATTAGGCCATTTGGCCCATGAAATCTGCTCTGCCACTTCATCATGGCTGATCCATTTCCCTCTCAAACCCAATCTCCCACCTTCTCCTTCTTCATGCCCTGAATAATCAGGAAGCTATCAACCTCTGCTTTAAATATATCCAATAACGCAGCCTCCTCGGTCACCTGTAGCAACAAATTCCACAGATGCAAACAACAGGAATTCTGCAGATGCTGGAAATTCAAGCAACACACATCAAAGTTGCTGGTGAACGCAGCAGGCCAGGCAGCATCTCTAGGAAGAGGTGCAGTCGACGTTTCAGGCCGAGACCCTTTGTCAGGACTAACTGAAGGAAGAGTGAGTAAGGGATTTGAAAGTTGGAGGGGGAGGGGGAGATCCAAAATGATAGGAGAAGACAGGAGGGTGAGGGATAGAGCCAAGAGCTGGACAGGTGATAGGCAAAAGGGATACGAGACGATCATGGGACAGGAGGTCTGGGAAGAAAGACAAGTGGGGGGGGGGGACCCAGAGGATGGGCAAGAGGTATATTCAGAGGGACAGAGGGAGAAAAAGGAGAGTGAGAGAAAGCATGTGTGCATAAAAATAAGTAACAGATGGGGTACGAGGGGGAGGTGGGGCCTTAGCGGAAGTCGATGTTCATGCCATCAGGTTGGAGGCTACCCAGACGAAATATAAGGTGTTGTTCCTCCAATCTGAGTGTGGCTTCATCTTTACAGTAGAGGAAGCCGTGGATAGACATGTCAGAATGGGAATGGGATGTGGAATTAAAATGTGTGGCCACTGGGAGATCCTGCTTTCTCTGGCGGACAGAGCGTAGATGTTCAGCAAAGCGGTCTCCCAGTCTGCGTCGGGTCTCGCCAATATATAAAAGGCCACATCGGGAGCACCGGACGCAGTATATCACCCCAGTCGACTCACAGGTGAAGTGTTGCATCACCTGGAAGGACTGTTTGGGGCCCTGAATGGTGGTAAGGGAGGAAGTGTAAGGGCATGTGTAGCACTTGTTCCGCTTACATGGATAAGTGCCAGGAGGGAGATCAGTGGGGAGGGATGGGGGGGACGAATGGACAAGGGAGTTGCGTAGGGAGCGATCCCTGCAGAATGCAGAGAGACGGGGGAGGGAAAGATGTGCTTAGTGGTGGGATCCCGTTGGAGGTGGCGGAAGTTACGGAGAATAATATGTTGGACCCAGAGGCTGGGGGGGTGGTAGGTGCAGACCAGCGGAACCCTATTCCTAGTGGGGTGGCGGGAGGATGGAGTGAGAGCAGATGTACGTGAAATGGGGGAGATGCGTTTAAGAGCAGTGTTGATAGTGGAGGAAGGGAAGCCCCTTTCTTTAAAAAAGGAAGACATCTCCCTCGTCCTAGAATGAAAAGCCTCATCCTGAGAGCAGATGCGGTGGAGACGGAGGAATTGCGAGAAGGGGATGGCGTTTTTGCAAGAGACAGGGTGAGAAGAGGAATAGTCCAGATAGCTGTGAAAGTCAGTAGGCTTATAGTAGACATCAGTAGATAAGCTGTCTCCAGAGACAGAGACAGAAAGATCTAGAAAGGGGAGGGAGGTGTCGGAAATGGACCAGGTAAACTTGAGGGCAGGGTGAAAGTTGGAGGCAAAATGCCACAGATGCATCACTCTCTGGTTAAAGAAATCCCTCCTCATCTTCATTCTAAAATGGAAGTCCCCATATTCTGAGGCAGTGCCCTCTGGTCCTCGACTCCACCACTCTAGGAAACATCGTCTCCACATCCACTCTATCAAGGCCTTTCAACATTCAATAGGTTTCAGTGAAATTTTCCCACCCCCCCACATTCTGAATTCCAGTGAGTACAGGCCCAGAACCATCAAACACTTCTCATATAAAAAGCCTTTCAATCACAGAATGATTTTTGTGAATCTCCTTCGAATACTTTCCAATATCAGCACATCTTTTCTTAGATAAGGGGCCCAAAACTGCAAACAATACTCCAAGTGAGGCCTTACCAGTGCCTTATAAGGCCTCAATATTACAGCCTTAATTTTATATTCTCATCCTCTCGAAATGAATGCTAACACTGCATTTGCCTTCCTCACCACCGATTCAACCTGAAAATGAACCTTTAGGGAATCCTACACAAGAACTCCCTAATCTCTTTGCGCCTGAGATTGTTGAATTTTCTCTCCATTTAGAAAATTGTCTATGCTTTTATTTCTTCTACCAATGTGCATGACCGTACACTTCCTGACACTACATTCCTTACCTATTCTCCTAATCTGTCCATGCTTCTCTACTTCCTCAACACTACTTCACCTATCTTTGTATCATCCACAAATTTGGCCATAAAACCATCAATTCTGGCATCCAAATCATTGACCTATAACATAAAAAGAAGCGAATGAAACATAGCCTCCGTGGAACACTACTAGTCACCGGCAGTCAACCCAGAAAAGGTTCCCTTTATTCCCACTCTTCGTGTCCTGCCAGTAAGCAAATGCTTTATCCATGCTCATATCTTTTCTGTAATACCAGACCTCTAAACTTGTTAAGCAGCGTCATCTGCAGCACTTTATCAAAGGCCTTTTGAAAATCCAAGTACACAACATCCACCGATTTCTTTTGTCTATTCTGCTTGTTATTTCTTCAAAGAATTCCTACAGATTTGGCAGGCAAGATTTTCCTTTAAGGAAACCATGCTGACTTCAACCTATTTTATAATGCACCTCTAAGTATCCCAAAATCACTTCCTTAATAATCAACTCACCAACATCTTCCCAACCACTGAGGTCTGACTAACTGGCCTATGGTTTCCTTACTTCTGCCTCTCTCCCTTCTTAAAGAGTGGAGTGACATTTGCAACTTTCCATTCCACCAGAACCATGCCAGAATCTATTGATTCTTGAAAGATCATTACTAATACCTCCACAATCTCATCAGCTACCTCTTTCAGAACCCTGGGGCGTACACCATCTGATCCAGGTGATTTATCTACCTTTAGAACTTTCAGTTTCCCAAGCACCTTCTCTCTAGTAATGGCAGCTTCATTCACTTCTGCTCCCTGACATTCTCAAACCTCCACCATACTGCTAGTGTCTTCCACAGTGAAGACTGATGCAAAATAACTATTCAGTTCATCTGCTATTTCCATGTTCCCCATTACTATCTCCAGCATAATTTTCCAGTGATCCAATATCTACACTTGTCTCTCTTTTGCTCTTTATATATCTGAAGAAACTTTTGGTATCCTCGTTAATATTATTGGCTAGTTTACCTTGGTATTCCACCTTTTCCTTTTTAATGACTGTCAGCAATGGTTGCATTATCCTGCCTTTAGAATGCTACTTCTTCTTTGGGATGAGTCTATCCTGCACCTCCTCAATTGCTCCCACAAACTCCAGCATTGCTGTTCTGCCGTCATCTCTGCTAATGTCCCTTCCAATCAAATTTGGCCAGCTCTTCTCTCGTGCTTCAGTGATTCCCTTTACACCACGGTAGTACTGATATATCTGACTTTAACTTCTTCTCAAATTGAAGGGTGAATTCTATCATATTACGATCACTGTCCCCCAAGGGCTCCTTTACCTTAAGCTTCCTAATCAATTCTGGTTCACCGCACAACACCCGATCTAGAATAGCTGATTCCCTAGTGAGTTCAACAACAAGCTTCTCTAAAAGTTATCTTATAGGCATTCTACAAATTCCCCCTCTTGGGATCCAGCACCCACCTAATTTTCTTCAATCTATCGTAATATTGCCCTTTTCACGTAAATTTTCTATCTCCCATTGTAATTGAGAGCTCATATCTTTGCTAGTCTTCGGTGGTCTTTTACCCTTGTAGTTTCTTAGCTATATCCACAACTATTCTAAGCCTTCCAATCGTATGTCACCTCTTTCTAAGGATTTGAATTCATTTTTTTTTTATCAACAGAGCCATGCCACCCTCTCTGCCTATCTGCCTGTCCTTTCAATACTATGTTTATCCTTGTACATTAAACTCTCAACTATAATCTTCTTTCAGCCATGATTCAACGACATTCACAACATCACACATGCCAATCTGTAACTGTGCTACAAGTTCATCTACCTTATTCAGTATACTGTGTGCATTCAAATATAACACCTTCAGTCCTATATCCATCACCCTTTTCAATTTTGCCCCATTTAACATTGCAACTGATCCTGTTGACTGCAATTTTGTCCTATCATCAGCCTGTCTTTGCTAGCAGTCTCACTGCACACTACCTCTATTTTTAAACCAACTACCCCATCCTCAGCCCTATCACTCTGCTAGGGTTTATATGAGATAGGGTTCATCTCATATCCACAAATACCAAAACCAAATGCTTCCACCTCAGTAACATTACACATTTGACTCTCAATCTCTCTGGAAATATAATGCCTAATTATGCTTTTTATTACCTCTCAACTCATTTCCTTGTTGTCCCACCCCCTTTGTTATTCTTCCATATTCTCTGCTCAATAAGTTCAAAAGCGATAAAATCCAGCTGACCATATTCTGTCACTCACTCAAAGGTAAACCTTAATACCCCAAACAGGAGAGCTGATGTTATATTATGTGTTAAAATGTAAAATGAAAATCCGGACTTGACTTGGACTTGAAATGAACTTATTTCAACTGAATTGGAGCGAAAAGTCAGGCAACCAATCAGGTTTTGAGAATAGTTTGAAACTTTAACTATTGCAATAAGGCCAAATGCTCCCCAATCCCAAATAACCATATTTAGAACTACAGAACTATAGAAAATTCATAGCATCTTGGAATCATAGAATCAGACGATTGTGGTCAGTCAGTTCTAAGCCCTTAGCATCCTCCAGTTGAACAAAACATTTAGTTATTTCTTCTCTGTTCCCTCTGCAAATTACATGTTTCCACTGATGCTGCGGGGGGGGGGGCAATTTTGGTGTTTTATTTCCTTCCAGATTGACAGACATGCAACCCACCTACTCCGATCTTCTAGAACAAGATACTTGATGAACTCAGCAGGTCAGGCAGCATGAAGTATAGGAATAAACAGTTGAGGTTTCAGGCTGGGACCCTTCATCAGGACTGGAAAGAAAGGAGGAAGAAGCCAGTACAAGAAGGTGAAGGGAGGGGAAAGTGTACAAGGTAGATGGTGATAGGTGAAGCCAGGTGAGGAGAGGGGAAGGTAGAAGCTGATAGGTGAAGCCAGGTGAGGAGGGGGGAAGGTAGATGGTGATAGGTGAAGCCAGGAGAGGAGAGAGGAAGGTAGAAGGTGATAGGTGAAGCCAGGTGAAGAGAGGGGAAGGTAGAAGCTGATAGGTGAAGCCAGGTGAGGAGAGGGGAAGGTAGAAGGTGATAGGTGAAGCCAGATGAGGAGAGGGGAAGGTAGATGGTGATAGGTGAAGCCAGGTGAGGAGAGGGGAAGGTAGAAGGTGATAGGTGAAGCCAGGTGAGGAGAGGGGAAGGTAGATGGTGATAGGTGAAGCCAGGTGAGGAGAGGGGAAGGTGGAAGCTGATAGGTGAAGCCAGGTGAGGAGAGGAGAAGGTAGAAGGTGATAGGTGAAGCCAGGTGAGGAGAGGGGAAGGTAGAAGGTGATAGGTGAAGCCAGGTGAGGAGAGGGGAAGGTAGATGGTGATAGGTGAAGCCAGGTGAGGAGAGGGGAAGGTGGAAGCTGATAGGTGAAGCCAGGTGAGGAGAGGGGAAGGTAGAAGGTGATAGGTGAAGCCAGGTGAGGAGAGGGGAAGGTAGAAGGTGATAGGTGAAGCCAGGTGGTGGGGGGGGAGGGGGGGGAAGGTAGGTGGATGTGGTGGGTGATGATATGATAAGCTGGGAGGTGATAGATGGAAAAGGTAAAGGACTGAAAAAGGAATCTTATAGGAGTGGAGAATGAACCGTGGAAGAAAAGGAAGGAGGAGGGGCACCACAGGGCAGTGCTATGTAGGTGAGGAAAAGATAAGATGTAAGAGTGGAAGCCAGAATGTGGAATGGAAAGGAGAAGTAGGGGAGGGGGGAGAAATTACCAGCAGTGAGAGAAATCGATGTTCATGCATCAGAATGGAGGCTACCCAGGCAGATTATGAGGTGTTGCTCCCCCATCCTGAGAGTAGCTCCATTGTGGCAGTAGAGGGCATCAAAGAGTGACATAACAGAATGGGAATGTGGAGAAGAATTAAAATGGTTAGTCACCAGGAAATTTTGCCTGTTGCAGATGGAGCAAAGGTGCTAGATTCCATCCTTCAGCAACTGGTCCATAACTTTGCAGATCATGGCTCTTCAAGTACACGCAAGTATTTTTTTTATTATGAGGATTTCTGTCTGCCTCACCCTTGTAGCCAGTCATTTCTAGGCCCTTACCATCCTCCAGCTGAGCAAAATATTTGTCATTTCCTTTCTGTTCCCTCTGCAAATTACTTTAAGTCTATATTTTAATCTGTTTTTGACCCTTGCTAAGAAAACTAGGCCCCTTTCTTTCAAATATGTCTTGACTCCTCTGTGATTCAGCACTTGTGAAGGAGTATGTCTGGTATGCAAAATTGATCTGCAGCTCAGAAGAAAATCTGGGAGTAAATGCTTCATAGCAAGACTTAATCTCCATTGCATGACACACTTATTTATTGACTCTTTTATTAAATGTACTGATCTCTTAGCTTCTCTGTCTGAGGCTGGCTGATAAGGAAAAGTGAAGCAATTCTCTTTCACTTCATGTTGAAATGACTGAGATTGTGGATTGTTACTGAATACAATATGAAGACTGTATATCATCTCAATGAATCCGACTTCTTCTGCGGTATGTTTAGTGATGATGCAAGATTCTACATGTGTTACCTCTTTCCATCTTGAATAGCTGTGCACAAACACCAGGAAGCTGCTCACACCTTTTGTCAAGGAAGTCTATCTGTGCTCACTGGAATGGGCAGCTTATAATTTGGAAAGCTGAATTCAGCAGCTGTGAACTACAGCCTTAGTGCTGTGCGTACTTACTGGCTAGAACATCCAGATTCTTGCCAATACTGGACCAGCAAACAAAATTACAAATTGCTACCTTCATATTAATAATGCCAAATGTTCCTCAGTGAATTTCCTCAATTAGTCTGCTTCATAGTATTTTTTGAGTAACCATTATGTGACCCACCTAATGAAGCCTTGATTGAAGGATAACTGATAATGTATGTGATGGGAAGGTTTTATATTCTAATCCAAACATATCTTTGAATTATTCCAGCTACTTGAAACATATTCATAAACTTGCTTTGGAACTAACTCTACCACTTTAACAGGAAAATCATGCTCTTCAATCTGTACCACATCTTTGTCAGGCAGTCTTAACAATGAACCTGCTGTGGTGTTCTGTTTAGGTGCTCTATTTTCAATGTAATAACTACGCTGGAATAGGATAATAGCTCTTTGCTGTAGTTTTGAATTTTTGTGGTAATTGAAATTCTGATCCAAAAATGGAAAACAACTGCTTCTCAAACAAGAGAAAATTTGAAGATGATGGAAATCAAAGTAGTACACACAAAATGCTGGAGGAACTCAGCAGGCTAAGCAGCATCTATGGAAAAGAGTAAACAGTCAACGTTTGGGCTGAAACCCTTCATTGCGACTGGGAAAAAGAGATTAGTAGTCAGAGTAAGAAGGTGATGGGAGGAGAGGAAGAGGTACAAGGTGGTAAGTGAAAGCAAGAGAGAGGGAGGAGTGAAGTAAAGAGCTGGGAAGTCAATTGGTGAAAGATAAAGGGCTGGAGAACAGGGAATCTGAAGGGAGGGGACAGAAGGCCATGAGAGAAAGGGAAGGGGGAGGAGCACTGGGGGAAGTGACGGGCGGATAAGGCGATAAGGTGAGAGAGGGAAATGGGAATGAGGAATGGTGAAAGAGAATTACCATAACTTTGAGAAATTGATGTTCATGTCATCAGGTTTGAGGCTACCCAGATGGAATATAAGGCGTTGCTCCTCTAACTTGAATGTGGCCTCATCGCGGCAGTAGAGGAGGCCATGGACTGACATGTTGGAATAGGAATGGGAAGTGGAATTAAAATGGGTGGCCACCAGGGGATCCCGCTTTTTCTGGCAGACAGAGCGTAGGTGCTCAGCGAAGCGGTCTCCCAATCTACATCAGGTCTCACCGATGTACAGGAGGCTACCAGGAACACCGGATACTGTTTCTGACCCCAACAGACTCAGGGGTGAAATGTCACCTCACCTGGAAGGGCTATTTAGGGCCCTGAATGGTAGTGAGGGAAGAGGTGTAGAGGGAAGTGTTGCACTTGTTCCATTTGCAAGGATAAGTGCCAGGAGGGAAAGATCAGTGGGAAGGGATGAATGTTCAAGCGATTTGTACAGGAAGCAATCCCTGCGGAAAGTAGGGGGAGGGAAAAATGTACTTGGTGGTGGGATCCTGGTTGGAGATGGCAGAAGTTAAGAAGAATGATGTGCTGGACGCAGAGGCTGTAGGGGTGGTAGGTGAGGACATGAGGAACCCTATCCCTGGCAGAGTGGTGGGAGAATGGGGCGACGGCAGACGTGCACGAAATGGAAGAAATGTGGGTGAGGGCCATGTTGATGGTGGAGGAAGTAAAGCCCCTTTCTTTGAAGAAGGAAGAGATTTCATTAGTTGTGTGAAAAGCCTTATCCTGAGAGTAGATGCAGCAGAGATGGAGAAATTGAGAGAAGGGGATGGTATTTTTTACAGATGACAGGGTGGGAAGAGGTATAGTCCAGGTATCTGTGAGAATCCATGTGTTTGTAAAAGATATCAGAAGACAAACTATCTCCAGAGACAGAGAGAAAAGGGAGGGAGATGTCAGAAATGGATAAGGTAAATTTGAGGGCAGGGTGGAAGTTGGAGGCAAAATTGATGGAGTCAAAGAGGAAGCAGCACCAAGGTAGTCGTTGACGTAGCATAGGAGGGCAGTAATACCAGTGTAGGCTTGTTCCATGTAGCAGACAAACAGGCAGGCATAGTTGGGACCCATTGGAGTGCCCATTGCTACACCTTTTGTTTGAAGGAAGTGGGAGGAGCCAAAGGAGAAATTGTTGAAGGCAAGGACCAGTTCCAGCAGACGTTGTAGAGTGGTAGTGGAGGGGAACTGATGTCCAGAAAGAAGCGGAGTGCTTTGAGGCCTTCCAGTTGGGGGATGGAGGTGTATGGGGACTGGACATCCATACTGAAAATGTGATGATCAGGGCCAGTGAACTTGGAGTCATTGAACAGATTAAGAGCATGTGAACTGCCACGGATGTAGGTAAGAAGGGATTAAACCAGGAGGAATAAAACAGTCAAAGTATGCAGATACAAATTCAGTGGAACAGGAACAAGTAGGTACAATGCGTCTACCTGGACAGGCAGGTTTATGGATTTCAATTCCATTTCCCATTCCCATTCTGATACGTCAGTCCATGGCCTCCTCTATTGCCATGATGAGGCCACACTCAGGTTGAAGGAGCAACAACTTATATTTCATCTGGGTAGCCTCCAACCTTGACACACATGAGACCCAGGTTAATCTTGAGCTTGAGTTCTGTCTGTCTGAAGTTTGCATGTTCACATAGTGACCCCATGGGTTTTCCTTGACTGCTCCAATGTCTTCCAATATGCCTAATATGTGCTAGTTATCAAATCAGTTGACTACTATAAATTACCACTTGTGTTAATGGGTGGCAGGAGATTTACAGAGGTGAAGGGCTGGTCAAGTCAAAGGAGAAGTTAAAGAAAAATGTTGAAGTGTAATTACTACAGTTGGTGCTTGATGGTGGGTATGGATGCAGTGAGCTGAAAGGGTAATTCTCCTTCTAAACGATGCTCTTCCTGCATCTGTAATATTTTGCCTCTGCAACTGGATTCTCTTCTCTTCTGATCTTGGCCTTTTTCACATTTCCTTTCCTTTATTTCTACTAATAATTAAGGCTTTCACTGCCTCAAATGTACCTTTAAGAACTAGGTGTCGTAAGGTCTTTTTCTTGCTATTTTCTCCCCATCTTTAAAATTTACATTTGTAAGCAACCTTAGTTACTTTACTTAATCTCACCTCCATAGTTCAGGTCCATTGCTTTTAGCAATTTTGCTTCTCCATTCTCTGTTAAGTATTATGTTTTGCAACTTCAAAAATTAAACTAATTCAAAGGAAAACACGGGAGTCCGAAAAGTGACTTGAGTTTACTTTAAGCAAGGCGTGCAGTATATCACAGTAGCGCGATGTCATATGCAATTCACATATTTATGCATCTAACCCATAATGAATTATTGAAATGATCAAGAATGCTCAATCAACCAATATGTATATACAGTACAAGATTACTCAAATATTACTGAATTATTAAATACACAACACTCCTCCCTGCTTAGCAATAAACTCCAACTCAACACAGAATGCTTCTCAACTACATACACAGTATCCTATATAATACAACTACTATATACAGACATCCACGGCATAGTAAATTTTAAATTGTCTTACTCACGCCTGAAGATTTAGTTGCTGTGGAGACTTTCTTACTCTTGTGGGATAACGTCTTTCCTGACAAGAAGGTCTGCTGGTATCCCCAAAAGTGCATCACCAACCGCTCGAGCTGCTGATCTAACCCAGGCTACCAGACAAATCTTTGAGCACTTTCATTTTAACCACGCCTAGATGACTCATATGTAGCTCCTCCAACACTTTAACTCTCAGTTTGGATGGTACAACAACTCTCAATCCCCACTTAAAGAAACCTTCATCAAGTCCAAGTTCACCCCAGCACTGGTAAAAATGGGAAACTGGAGTTTCTGCTGCACATTCACACTTGTTGCATCATACTCTGACCCGATAATCTTCTAACCTTTTTAACAGTCTTGAGATTTTGGACATGTTCCTTGTAATCCTTACCAGTAACAATAATGTTATCCAGATAACACTGCATCCCTGGACAACCTTGCAGCACCTGGTCCATAGCCTTCTGCTGGAGTGCAGGTGCAGATTCCACCCCAAAAATCTTTGTGAGTGTTTATGGTAAGAAACACTTCGGACACTTCTTCCATTTTCATTTGTAGGTAGGCCTCAGCTGTCCACTTTGTTGAAGTGTTTCCCTCCAGAAAAGTTTGCAAAGATGTCCTCTACCCTGGACAAAGGGAATTGATTTACTTTCAGCATTGGGTTGATGGAGACCTCATGGCTACTGGGACCTCTGGTCTCCACTCAAACTTGGGAAGAAATTCTTCAACCTCCATGCAATTGAGCTCACTGGCTATTTTATCGCAGATGGAATAAGGACAGGCTTTGTAAAGCTTGAGCTTGGCATTTTCAATTAACAGTATTTTACTTTTAATATATATAATTTTAATATATTTGACTTTTCCTATGCCGTTTCTTGAATACTGCTGTGACACCATCTGGTATCTTTCTTAATTTGCTTTCAGTTGACTCGATTGCAGGCGATGTTGCATGCAAATGGTGGATGAATCTCCAATCAAGTTACAGTTGTCTCAGCCAGTCACATACCACAGTGCTGGTCACCCACCTGTCTTTACCACATACAATCCTACTGTAGCTTGTTGTTTGTTGTTCTTCATTGTTGTATCATTCCCACAAGAGTTATCTTTTCTCCAGTATAAGTTTTTATTTGGATATCTGCAGGCTTCAGTTCAGTACCTTTAAAATGCCTTTCAAACTCATTCTCTGGAATGACTGAAACAGCCGAGCCAGTGTCCAATTCCATTTTAATTAAGTTGCTGATCACATTTAGTGTTAGCCATATTGCTTGTCTGTTGTTAGTTTTCACATTGTAAATCCCAAGGCTAGTCATTCCTGTGTCACTTTTATCAGATTTTTCATCAACAGCATGCAGATTATTGTTCTTTTTGAAGCTGCAATATGATTTTTTTATCTTTTTCTCCTCGCGGTACAGTCCATTTGTTTTTGTCTGCCTGACATGCTCTTGTATGTGTCCTACTTTTGTTAAATTTTCTGCGAGATTCACTTTTAAATCAACAATTGTTTGGTGTATGCTCCTGTCACAACAGTAACACGATTTGCTCAGCCAGACAGGTTTCTGCTTAGATGGTGCAATTTTGTTCGTGCTCACTTTCATTCCTGACTGCAACTCAATTGTGTCTCTGTCTGCTGTTTCCATAGATACAGCAATTTCAACTGCTCTTTTTAAGTGTAAGTTGTGCTTCAGCTAGGAGCCATTTTTGAATGTTTTCTTGTGAGATTTCACAAACTAAACAATCTCTCAGTGCATCAAGCCCATCACTGAACAGACAATGTTCAGGCAACCTCTTCAATTCAGCCACATACACTGAAATGGACTCCCCTTCCTTTTGATTCTGTTTATGAATCCAAAAGCATTCTGCAATGAACAATGGGTTCAGTTTTAAGTTCATTAAAAACTTCCTTATCTCTACTGCTATGTTATGTTTTGCAACTCCGAAACATAAAGCTAATTGCAAGTACAAGACGGGAACCCAGGAGAAAAGGTCTTAGTTTCTTTTTTTTTACTTAAGCGAGATGCACACATACGATGTAGTGGCATGATGACATATGCCATTTACGTACTTTTACATATAACCTGTAATGATTTAAATTAACTAACAAAATGTTTACAATATTGTTCAAATATTACTGAAATATCAAATACACAATACCTTCTCCTTTGTAATAGCAACTACTCTCACTTCTGCCTCCTGACATTCTCAAATTTATGGCATAGCACTAGTGTCTTTCACAGTGAAACCTGGTACAAAATACTTATTAAGCTTGTTCGCCGTTTCTGTGTCCCTCATTGCTACCTCTCCAGCTTCATTTCCATGGTCCACCTCTCTTCTACATTTTGTCTATGTGAAAAAAAAACTAGGTATCTTCTCTTTTATATTGTTGGCTAACTTAACTTTAAATTTCATCTTTTTTCTCCTTGTGGCATTTTAGATGCCTTCTCTTTGTTTTTAATAGTTTCCAGATTCTCTAACTTCCCACTAATTTTTGCTATGTTATAGCCCTCTCTTTTCCTTTTATACTATCTTTGACTTCACTCATCAGTCACAGTTGCCTCGTCCTCCCTTTGGAATACTTTTTCTTCTTTGGAATATATCTATCCTACATCTTCAAATTTGCTCCCAGAAACTCCAGCCATTACTGTTCTGCTGTCATCCTGCAATCTCTTCTAATCAACTTTGGCCAGCTTCTGTAGTTCCCCTTTATTCAACAGTAATATCTTCTCGCCCTCAAACTGCAGGGTGAACTCAATCATATTATGGTCACTGTCTCCTAGGGGTTCCTTTATGTTAAGTTCCATAATCAAATCTGCTTCATTATATAGAACTCTATCCAGAATTGCCTTTTCTATAGTGGGCTCAACTACAAGCTGCTCTACAAATTCCCTCCCTTGGGATCTAGCACCAATCTGATTTTCTCTATCTACCTGCATATTAAATCCCCAATGACTATTGTAACACTGCCCTTTTTACGTGCTTTTTCTATCTCCTGCTATAATTTGAATGCCACGTACTGGCTACTGTTTGGAGGCCTGTATATAACTCCCATTAGGATCTTTTTACCCTTGCAGTTTCTTAACTCTACCCACAAGGATTCTACATCCTCCAATCCTATGTCCCCTTTGGTCTAAGGATTTGATCTGATTTTTTGTCAATAGAGCTATCCTATCTCCTCTGCCTTCCTACCTGCCCTTTTGATACAATGCGTATCCTTAGATGTTAAACTGCCAATTATGATTTCCTTTCAGCCACAATTTAGTAATGCCCACAATGTCATACCTGCAAATCTCTATCTGCATTACAAGATCATCAGCCATATTTCATATACTGTGTGCATTCAAATATAACACCGTCAGTCCTATTTTCATCACCCTTCTTGATTTTTCCCCCTTGTTACATTTCAACTCGTGCCACTACTGCAATTTTGCTCTATTATCTTTCTATCCTTCCACACGTTCTCACTATACTCGTATAGCAACTGCTCCATCCTCAGCCCAATCACTCCGGTTCCCATCCCCCTGCAAAATTAGTCTAAACCCTTCCCAACAGCTCTAGCAAAGCTGCCCACAATGATATTAGTGGCCCCTGAGTTCAAGTGTAACTCATCATTTTTGTGTGGGTCATATCTTCCTCAGAAGAGATCCCAACAATCCAGAAACTGAAGTCCTGCCCCTGCACACATTCTGCAGCCACACATTTATCTATTAAATAATTCTCTTCTTACCCTTACTGCCACACAGCATAGGCGGTAATCCAGAGATTACTACCCTTGAGGTGCTGCTTTTCAGCTTTCTACTTAGCTTCCTATATTTTCTTTTCAAGACCCTTTTCTTACCTCTGTCATTGGTACCAAAATGTACCACAACTTCCAACTGTTCACCATCACCCTTTAGAATACTGTGAACCCAATCTGAGACATCCCTCACCCTGGCACCTGGGAAGCAACATAGCTTCTATAGAATCTCTTGTCTTCTCCTCTAACTATGGAATCCCCTATCACTATCACTACACACTCCTCTTCTCCACCTTCTCTTCTGAGCCACAAAGCCAAACTCTGTGCCAGAGACCCCCAGTAGGTTGTCCCTCAATAACAGTATCCAAAGGGTATACTTATTATTCTGGAGAAAGGTCACAGTGTACTCTGCACTGGCTGCTTACCCTCTTTCTCTCTCCTGACACTGACCCAGCTACCTGCCTCCTGTAACTTAGGGGTGACAACCTCCCAGAACCTCCTACCTATCACCTCCTCATTCTCCCATATGAAACAAAGGTCATCCAGCTGCAACTCCAGTTTTTAACACAGTCACTAAGGAGCTGCAGCTCTATGCACTTTGTGCAGATGTAATTATCAGGGAGACTGGAGCTCTCCCAGAGTTCCCACATCTCACACAAAGAACATACCACTAACCCTGGACCCATTCTCAACGCACGAATGGACAAAGAAAGAGGAAAATAACTTACGAGAAATTTATTTAGGGCCGCTGCCTGTTCTCATTGAAGCCTGTTGAACCATTTGGTGGGAGGAGGAGGAGAAGGAAGATGATGGATGGGGTGCACGTATGATGCAATAGAAAAAAGGGTTTAAGTTACTTTGTTGTTACATTTTCAATAGCACAGCCACTAATTACTAATAATAAGACCATAAGACATAGGAGCAGAATTAGGCTATCTGCCCCATCGAGACTACTCCGCCATTCAATCATGGCTGATCCTTATTTTTTCCTCCTCAACCCCAGTTCCCGGCCTTCTCTCTGTAACCTTTGATGCCATGTCCAGTCAAGAACCTATCAATCTCTGCCTTAAATACACCCAACGTTCTGGTCTCCACAGAGCACATGGCAACAAATTCCACAAATGCACCACCATTTAGCTAAAACAAAAATTCCACATATCTGTTTTGAAAGGGCGCCCCTCGATCCTGAGGCTGTGCCCTCTTGTCCTAGATTCTCCCATGATGGGAAACATCTTTTCCACATCTACTCTGTCTAGGCTTTTCAACAGTCAAAAGGTTTCAATAAGACTCCCCCCGCCAATCCTTCTGAATTCTACCAAGCACAGACCCAGAGCCCTCAAACATTCCTCGTATGATAACCCTTTCATTCCTGGAATCATCCTTGTGAACCTCCTCTGGACCCTCTCCAAAGCCAGTACATCTTTTCTAAGATGTCGGGCCCAAAACTGTTCAAAGTACTCAAGGCCTCACCAGTGCCTTATAACAAGGGTACCCAACCTTTTTTGCACCGCGGACCGGTTTGCTATTAACAATATTCTGGCGGACCAGCTGACCGGGGAGTGGGGGCGGGGGGGATAGGATTGCCAAATTTCTCACTGTGTTTACCCCGAGAAAGACTACCATGACCATGAAGACTTGCACGGGCACCTGTGTGCACACGCATGCTGTGTGCATACATTCCGTGCGCATGCGTGTACGTGCTGATTTTTTTCTACAAATCATTTTTGACGATTCTGCTCAGTGAAACTACACTGTACATACATTATTTCTACTTTATATAGGCTGTGTATTTATCATATCATTCCTGCTTCACTATATGTTAGTGTTATTTTAGGTTTTATGTGTGACTTGGTATGATTTGGTAGGTTATTTTTTGGGTCTGGGAACGCTCAGAAATTTTTCCCATATAAATTAATGGTAATTGCTTCTTCACTTTACGTTATTTGGGCATGAAAGGTTTCATAGGAACGCTCTACCTTAGCGGGGGAAATACGGGACAAGGGCGGTCTTGGAGGGGCAAACCAATTTAGCCCAATATACGGGATGTCCTGGCTAATACGGGACAGTTGGCAACCCAATATCGCTGTATCAGTGGGAGCCCTGGGCTTGTGCCATCGAGGGGTGACGGGAGACAGCGATACTCGAAGCGAGTTCCTTATGTCCAGTCTATTCCGCAATTTAGTTTTCATTGCATTCATTGCAGAAAATCCTGCTTCGCAAAGATATGATGTTGGAAATGGAAGCAACGTTTTCAGTGCTTTCGTGGCTATCTCAGGGTATTCAGCCTTGACGTTGATCCAGAATGCCAGCAGAGATATTATGTCAAACATACTTTTCAGCCCACCATCATTTGCAAGCTAGGGGAGTTGATCTTCTTCCCGCGCTGACATGGATGATTCACCAGGGACATTCACAAATGGGTCACGGACCCATTCCTTTGCACGTCTTGGGTCATTTGCGGTTAGGAAGTAACGCTCAAATTCTGTCGACAGCGAAGTTGGTGCAGCCTCTGTCTCTCCCAAAATCCCAGCTAATGTTGGGAACATATCAAATATGCCCCTGTCCATTCGCTGTCCCCACATTCCAGTTTGGCTTTGAAAGCAGACACTTTATCTGCCAACTTGAAGACAGTTGTCATTCTCCCCTGAAGTGACAAATTGAGTTCTTTGAGCGGGTTGAAGATGTCACACAGATAAGCGAGTTTTGCTATCCACTCCTCGTCACTGAAGTGTGCTGCCAGTGGTGACTTTTTTTTCCTGAAAGAAATCCCTGCAGCTGCTCTCTTAACTCAAAAACCCTGGCCAGGGCTCTCCCCCTTGATAGCCACCTGACTTCAGTGTGTAAGAGAAGGCGTTTGTGCTCTGCATCCACTTCCTCGCAAAGTTGCTCAAACAGACGTGAGTTAAGGTCTTTTGCTTTGACATGATTGATAACTTAACAACGTCACTCAATACGCTGTTACGATCAGGTGACATTTTTCAGTGAACCAGCATTTCCCTGTGTATGACACAATGTGTAGACTGGCATTCAGGAGCAACCTCTTTGACTCGGGTAGTGAAACCAGACAACCATCCAGTCATAGCTGCAGCCCCGTCTGTGCACATTCCAACACAGAATGACCAGTCCAGTTTGCCTGACATGTAGTCATTCAAAGACTTGAATAGTTTTGCCCCAGTTGTGTTAGTTGGCAGTGGCAGTGCACACAACATATCCTCCTGAACATTGTCTTGAAATATATATCGCACATAAACGAGCAGCATTGCCTTGTTGTCGACGTCGGTAGTCTCATCGACCTGGATAGCATACCATGGTGACTCGTTAAGTCGTTCCACCAGCTGTGCTTTGATGTCCTCCGCTATGTCATCGATTCTCCTTGAAACTGTGGTAGCTGAAAGAGAAACCTGTGCCATCTCGTTAGCTGCAGCTTCTCCCAACAGTTCATGGCACATGCCCTCGGCAGCAGGCAGAATCAATTCTTCACCAACGGTGAAAGGCTTCTTAGCCTTAGCAATAAGGCTAGCCACTAAGTACGATGCTCTCAGAGCAGCAGCATTTGTGGAGGTGGTGGCTCTCAGCACTTGCTTCTGTCCCGCAAGAAGCACTCAAAAAACTCAACGGGTTTTCCGCTCAAAAAACTCAACGGGTTTTTCTTTAAGTGCAGGGTGTTTGGACTTAAGGTGCCGAAGCAGTTCTGAGGGCTTCATTACCTCATTAGATAGCTTGTCTCCACATATCACACACAGGAGGCTTGGAACATGCGAGTCACCAGTCGCAATAAAGCCATATCTTATGTATGGTTGTGACTCGTTGTATTTTCTATTGAAGGAAATGTTCTTTTTTTTTGCAGTCTCTGCCTCAGCTGTCTCTGTGTTATCATCATCGTTAGGCATTTTATGTCCTCTTCCAAAGAAATTCTCAAGCGATGTTTGTTTTTCCTCATACTGGCTGATGACCTCCGGCGTGGGTGATGTCCGGCATGGGTAATGACCTCGCGTGCGTTATGACCTCGCGAGCGTTCAAGCTCAACAGTGGGTGTGACAAGGAATGAGGAAAGGTGCAGCTGACCCATATCGCTTCATATCACCAAATCATATTGTTTCCTCGTGGTCCAGCAGCACATGCTTTGTGGCCCGGTACCGGTCCGCCGCCCGGTGTTTGGGGACCACTGCATTGTAAAGCCTCAATATCATATCCTTGCTCTTGTATTCTAGACCTCTTGCAATGAATGCTATCATGGCATTTGCCTTCCTCACAACCGACTCAACCTGCAAGTTAACCTTTAGGGTGTTCTGCACAAGGACTCCCAAGACGCTTTGCATCTCAGATTTTTGGATTTTCCCTATATTTAGAAAATAGTCCGCACATTTATTTCTACTACCAAAGTGCATGACCAGGCATTTTCCAACACTGTATTTCATTTGCCACTTTCTTTCCCATTCTCCCAATTTGTCCAAGTCCTTCTGCATCCTACCTGTTTCCTCAACACTACCTGTCCCTCCACCAATCTTCGTATCATCTGCAAACTTGGTAACAAAGCCATCTATTCCATCATCTAAATCATTTATATACAGCATAAAAAGAAGTGGTCCCAACACCGACCCCTGCAGAACACCACTAGTCACTGGCAGCCAACCAGAAAAGGATCCTTTTATTCCCTCTCACTTCCTCCTACCAATCACCCAATGCTCTAACCATGTTAGTAAATTTCTTGTATTACCATGGCCTCTTAACTTGGTAAGCAGCCTCATGTGTGGCACCTTACCAAAGGCCTTCTGAAAGTCCAAAAGTACAACATCCACTGCATCCCCTTTATCTATCCTACTTGTAACCTCCTCAAAGAATTCCAACAGGTTTGTCAGGCAGGATTTGCCCTGAAGGAAAACATGCTGACTTTGTACTATCTTGTCCTGTATCACCAAGTACTCCATCAGCCCATCCTTAACAATTGACTCTGACATCTTTCCAGCCACTGAGTTCAGGTTAACTGGCCTATAATTTCCTTTCTGCTGCCTTCCTCCTTTCTTATCAAAGAGTAGAGTGACATTTGCAATTTTCCAGTCCTCTGGCACCATGCCAGAGTCCAATGATTTTTGAAAGATCATTTCTAGTGCCATCACAATCTCTAATGCTACCTCATTCAGAACTCATTGTAGTAACCTGAGAAGACCATGTGACAGTTGATGTTGAAATGTCACCAATCTTAAAGTTAATTCTTTTATTTTCACATATACCGTCTTTCCTGCCGAGTTTTTCAAGCCAGTTTTTGTTCCTACATTATATCATACGCAGTTATGTGACTCTTAGGTTCCACAATGCAAGACTTGATCTGTATGACTCATGTCTGTAGACACATTTTGGAGGACCCTGCAGTTCATGTTACATGTGTTTCTGGATTCTGGTTACTCTTCCGTTGCTATTTTGCACAATTTGATTGGGGCATATTGGCACATAATAGCTCTGTTGTCAATGAACGACACAGTGCTAGACTGAACTGAACTGAACTGTACTCCACTAGACCATCTTAAGGACACTACAATTTGATGTTTAATATTTGGTGTGTTATTCAGCTGCTTCTTGCTGCTTGCTCACATTGATCTTTTATTTCTGTGTTGTTGGATGTTTGAAGTTTTCTTTGAATGGGTTCCATGGTGTTTCTTTGATTCGTGGCTGCCTGTAGGAAGACGAATCTCAGGGTTGCATACTGTATACATACTTTGATAATAAATGTACTTTGAATCTTTGAATCTCTAACGTGGGGTGACATCCAGTGACTTTTTTCATGTGCTCCCAGTCTTTGTGGATCTAGGTTTCCTTGCTGAATCTGAATCTGACCCTACTCTGATCTTTCACCATGCCCAGATAAGAAACACTGCTTTAGTATACACCTGGGTAATGTATTTCATAGTACCTGAATTTCCTTGGGCTGCTCTATCCTTACAATATACTCAACAATTGTTCCAGTCATATCCATAATGTTTGACAAAAATTCATTGAACAATTAACTTTTCCAAGTTATAGTGATGCAACTAAATCTTGTGACTAACTTTCCTTCTGAATGACCATTCAATTTTTATCTCAGCCCGAAATGTAGACTGTACCTCTTCCTAGAGACGCTGCCTGGCCTGCGGCGTTCACCAGCAACTTTGATGTGTGTTGATTCAATTTTTAATGCTCCCTTTCCCCAAATAATAAGGCCTTCAAACTGGCCATCATAATCTTTAAAATGCTAAAGTACTCTGAATAATGAATTATTCTTGAGAGCCGGTGTGGACATAATGGACTGAATTGCTTCCTTCTATTTTGTACCCGTACTATGATGAATGATTTTAAGCTATGACTAGAATTAGATTAAATGTTGAAATAAAACAAAAGCTTGTTAAATAAAATACCAGTTAATTGAGTTCTTCTATCAGATTTGAATCAATATACAGCTAATTGTATCATAGAACCATGGAGTCCAACAGCACGGAAAAAGGCCTTCCTTGTTCATGCCCATCATTTTGCCTATTCACAATTTCCCATTTGTTTGCATCAGGTCTGCATTCTTATGTTTTGTCCATTTAAGTGCCTTATCTAAACGCCTCTTAAACATAGTGACTATCTGATTCCACACCTCCACAGGCAGGGAGCTTTAGGTAAGAATAAACCATACTCTTCAAAATAAAACTAAAGCTCTATCCTCTCACCTTAATTCTATGTACTCATCGATTTGATATTCACACTATGGGAAAAAGATTCTGGCTGCCTTATCTATGCCTTGTATAATTTTATATTACTCTACTATCAACAGTATGTTCCCTGTGGTGCTGCCTACAACCCAAGAAATAATAATATTTAAAATAAAATCATTGAAGACTTTTAACATGAGATGCCACAGCTTGAAAAAACAGTTCTTAAATCTATTACCAGAACTCTGATTGTGGAAAGAAAACAAGTAGACTGCTTTGGCTGCTTATGGTTTTAAGACCATAAGCCCATAACACCATAAGATATAGGAGCAGAATTAGGCAATTTGGCCTATCAAGTCTACTCCACCATTTCATCATGGATGGTCCTTTTCCCTCTCAGCGCCAAACTCCTCGCCATGCCCCCTCATGCCCTAAGTAATCAGCCTCTGTCTTAAATATACCCAATGACGTGACTTCCAGAACCGCCTGTGGCAATGAAGCCCACGTAGTTCACCACTCTCTGGCTAAAGAAATTCCTCCTCATGTCTGTTCTAAATGAATGTCCCTCTATTCTGAGGCTGTGACCGCTGGGCTTAGACTCCCCCACCATAGGAAACATCCTCTCCAGATCTACTCTATTGAGACCTTTCAACATTTGATAGTTTTCAATGAGATCCCCCCCGTATTCTTTTCAATTCCAGTGAGTAGAAGCCCAGAGTTATCAAACACTCCTCGCATGATAAGCCTTTCAATCCTGAAATCATTTTCGTGAACCTCCTTTGAACCCTCTTCAATGTCAGCACATCCTTTCTTAGAAAAGGGGACCAAAACTGCTCACTATACTCCAAGTGATGCCTCATCAGTGCCGTATAAAGCCATAAAATTACATCCTTGCTTTTATGTTCTAATCCTCTCGAAATGAATACAAACATTGCATTTGCCTTCCTCACCACTGACTGAAACTGCAAATTAACTTTTAGGGAATCCTGCATGAGGATTGCCAAATCCTATTGGACCTCAGATTTTAGAATTTTCTCTCCATTTGGAAAATAGTCTATGCTTTTATTTCTTCTACCAAAGTGCATGACCATACATTTCCTGACACACTGTATTTCACCTGACACTTCTTTGCACAATCTCATAATCCATCTATGTCCCTCTGAAGCCTCTGTTTCCTCCACACTACCTTCCCCTCCATCTATCTTCATATCATCCACAAACCTGACCACAAACCATCAATTCCATTATCCAAGTCATTGACATATAACGTAAAAAGAAGCGATCCCAACGCAGACCCTTGGGAGCACCAATAGTCACCAGCATACAACTAGAAAACGTTTTCTTTTTTCCTTATTCCCTGCCTCCTGCCAATCAGCCAATACTCTATCCAAGCTAATATCATTCCTATGATACCATGGGCTCGTAACTTGTTAAGCACCTTGTCAAAGGCTTTCTGAAAATCTAAGTACACAACAGCCAATTCTCCTTTGTTTCTCTTGTTTATCATTTCTTCAAAGAATTCCAACAGATATGTCAGACAAGATTTTCCTTTAAGGAAACCATGCTGACTACAGCCTATTTTAATCATGTGCCTCTACATACCCTGAAACCACATTTTTAACAACTAACTCCAACCAGTTAGGTCACACTAACTGGCCAACAATTTTCTCTTTCTTCTGCCTCTTTCCCTTCTTGAAGAGTGGAGTAACATTTGCAATTTTCCAGTCCTCTGTAACTACGCCAGAATCCATTGATTCTTGAAAGAGCATTACTAATGCTTCCATGATCTCTTCAGCACCCTCTCAAAACCCTGGGGTGTAGACCATCTGGTCCAGGTGATGTATCTACCTTCAGACTTTTTAATTTCCCAAGCATCTTCTCCCTCGTAATGTATCTTCACTCACTTCTGTTCCCTGACACTCTCGAACGTCCAGCAGACTGCTAGTGTCTTCCACAGTGAAGACTGATGTAAAATACATATTCATTTTGTCTGCCATTTCCTTGTCCCCCATTCTCTGGCTATCCATCCCATAGGATGATGATCGTTCCTTTCAGTCAGTTAGTGGGGTGGTACCCTACTCCTCAGAAAGGAACAGTGTGTGTGTGAATGGATTTTAGGTGAGTAGGGGGTTGCACAGGTCCAGACCCACCCTCTCGACATCCCCTCCCGGATCCAGCAGTATGGTGGGGTCCAAGACGGCTGGGGGAAGTTCTGTTGCAGTGAATGGCCAGACCAAGCTTCGATGCAAGGGATGTCCTTTCCGCACTTCACGGCATGTGTTTGCTAGATGGCCGTTGACCCTACGAGAGGGTTCATCCGCCCTTTGACAGGTCTTGTTTTTTGTCCTGCAGGGTGTCTAGCCACCCTCCTCACCAGACAAGCCTGGTGGAGGATCCAGTTTAGTCGCCGACCACCCGACCATGCGACAGGTAGTACTGGGTTACATGGTACCAGTAGCACTCAGACGAGTGACCTGACCAATGTCCCCCAGTGCTACCTCTCCAGCATTATATTTCAGCAGTCCTACTGTATATCTACTCTTACCACTCTTTTACACTTTATATATCTGAAGAAACTTTCAGAATCATTTTTAATACTATTGGCTAGCTTACTTGTGTATTCCACCTTTTCCCTCTTTATGACTTTTTAGTTGCCTTTTGTTAGTTTTTAAAAGCTTCCCAATCCTCTAACTTCCCACTAATTTTATATGCTCTCTCATTAGCGAATATGCCTTTGGGATGTATCTATACTGTAGCTTCCGAATTGCTCCCACAAATTCCAGACATTGCTGCTCTGCTGCCATTCCTGCTAGTGTCCCCTTCCAATCAACTTCAGCCATCTCCTCCCTCATGCCTTTGTAATTCCCTTTACTCCACTCGAATACTGATACAATCTGACTTTAGCTTCTCCTTTTCAAATTGCAGGGTGATTTCTGTCATATTATGATCACTGTCTCCTAAGAGTTCCTCTACCTTAAGCTCTCTAATTAATTCTGCTTCATTGCTCATCACCCAATCCATAATAATTGATCCCTTTGTGAGCTCTACCACGAGCTTCTCTAAAAAGCCATTTTGTAGGCTTTCTACACTTTCCCCCTCTTTGGATCTAGCACCAACCTGATATTCCCCAATCTACCTGCAAACTGAAATCTCCCATGACTTTTGTAACACTGCCCCTTTGCCATGCATTTTCTATATTCCACTGCAATTTGTTAACCACATCTTTGCTATTGTTTGGAATATATAATTCCCATCAGGGTATTTTTACCCACAATGATTCTGTATCTACCGATCCTATGTCACCTCTTTCTAATGATTCGATTTCATGTTTTACCAACAGAGCTGCCACCCCACCCCCTCTACCTTCCTGCCTGTCCTTTCAATACAATGTGTATCCTTGGACATTACGCTCCAAGCTATAACTTTCCTTCAGCCACAATTCAGTGATACTCACAATGTCATACATGCCAATCTGTAACTGTGTTACAAGTTCATCTACCTTATTCCATATACTGTGTGCATTCAAATATGACACCTTCAGCCCTGTATTCATCAACCTTTTCAACTTTTTCCCCCTTTTACATTGCAACTGATCCAATTGGCTGCAATTTTACCCCATCATTGGCCTGTCCTTGCTAGCAGTCCCACTACACCAACTGCCCCATCCACAGCACTACTACTCTAGTTCCCATTCCTCACCAAATAAGTTAAACCCTCTCAAATAGCACTAGCAAACCTGCCTGCAAGGATATTGGGTTCAGTTGCAATCCATCCCTTTTGTACAGGTTGTAACTTCCCCAGAAGATAACCCAATGATCCAGAAATCTGAAGCCCTGCCCCCTACACCAGTTCCTCAGCCATGCATTCATCTGCCAAATCATCCTTCTTACCCTCACTGATACGTGGAACAGACAGCAATCTAGAGATTATCACCCCAGATGTCCTGCTATTCAGATTTCTACCTAGCTTCCTAAAATCTCTCTTCAGGAGCTTCTCACCTTTCCTACCTATGTCATTAGTGCCAATATGTACCAAGACTTCTCGCTGCTCACTCTCCCCCATTAGAATGCCATGAACCTGATCCCAGACATCCCTGACCCAGGCACCTGGGAGGCAACATACCATCTGGGTGCCTCTATCGTGCCCACAGAATCTCGTCTCTATTCCCCTGACTGTGAAATCTCCTGTCACCACTGCTGTCCTCTTTACCTCCGTTCCCTTCTGAGCCACAGTGTGAGACTCAGTGCCAGAGACATGGTTGCTGCGGCTCCCCCTAGTAGTTCCCCTCCACCCCGTGACAGTATGCAAAGTAGTATACTTGTCATTGAGGGGAACGGCCACAGCAGTACTCGGCACTGGCTGCCCATTTGCCTCCCTTCTCCTGAAGTCACCCAGCTGCCTGCCTCCTGAAACCTAGGGGTGACTACCTGCCTGTAGCTCCTGCCTATCATTTTCTCAGTCTCCCATTTCTTCTAGTATTCCGGCTCACCGAATGGGCACAGTGCAACTTACTGCACACTTCAGAGCATGAAACAATCACAAGTTGCTACTTCAGTGGTTGACTTTTTGAAAAATACAGTGGACTCTTTAAAAGTCTTCAATCATATTTCTGGCAAACATAATCATCTATTCCAGGGGTGGCCAACCTTTTACATTCCATGTGTCAATTTTTTCACTGATGAGTTCAGATGTGCCATACAACTCTTGTACCCCCATTCAATTCTTGTAAAAATATGTTAATATGGAACTCGTGCATGAAAAAAATCGCATCTGAACTCATGTGTGAAAAAATTGACGCATGGAATGTAAAAGGTTGGCCATCCCTGATCTATTCAATCTTGGAATTATCATGAAGTAGAATTCTGTGCTAGTTCCTGGCTTGGGTCAGGAAGAGGGGTCAATAGCAGGATAGAAACAGATTATCAGCAGTATCTGCAAACTTCAGCTATCTGCAGCTACTTCATCCATAAATTTAAACCTAGCTTTGAGACCGTGCCCAAAGTTGCTGATGCAAGACAGTTAGCTTTCAACAGTACTTATTTGACAGGAACAAATTGCAAATCATTTTTCCAGGTGTATCTGCAATAACCTGGATAAATATATTTTGAATAAATTATTCATTTCATAATGCAAATGGATAAGTTTCAGCAATATGAAGCTCCACATGGCACCAGGTTGAATCTGAGCTTCTAGGTAGAGTTGACATATACCGCAAGTTTAAAATGAGTTGAGTAAGAGTAAAACTCTACTTCCATCCAAGAAGAAAAAAATAGTAAAATGGGGTCATTGAACCCTAACACTCCATTCTCTGTGGAAATATCCGGGTCTTGTTTTAAGATCCTTGCAGACAATATTCTATTTTCTACTAATAGAAAAATATTATGCATTGAAGGCAGTTCAGAGATCAGCACTGAGCTTTCTAGTATAATGGGAAAGAATTCTGAAAAGTTACATTATCTATATTCAGTAAAATACAGAAATAAGTTATTCATTGTATGCTGTGAATAAGAACTTAGAGGAGACACGTATAAAACAAGTTAGCCTGAAGCAAGATGTAAAATCATCAGGACGTTACTCCCACAGATTACTGAATTATGTGGCATTGATTCCTAGATAAAGTAGTTAATGCTATGTTGATTAACATCTTCAGTAAAGAGTTAGATAAATATCTAATTAGGAAGGAGTTGAAGGTTAGGAAAGCTAGGTACACAAAGCAGTAATTGAATGCTGTGTGAAATATGATGGCATTTGAACTGCTGGGACTACACATCTAACCCATTTGTGAAAGTTGAGGATAAGTAAAGTAGTCTGTAAAATTAGGTCAGTATTTAGCAGTTTGCTATGATTGTGTTGTATGGCGGGGTAGAGGGGATCTGGATGGAGCTGGGAATTTGCATAATCTTTCATGAGAGATTAAATGAATGGGTCAATGAGATGATGGTTGGAATTATTCATAGATTCACGAATATAAAGTAATTTAACTTTCATAATAATAGCATAGGGTACACATTGTGATTTTTTTTTTGTTTGCATTGTGGTGCAGCCACATTTGAGGCATTTTGTGCATGTAGAAAATAGCCACTATAGAATGGATAAGGATACTGATGCTGAGCAACACCAGCAAGGATACCAAGTGCCCAAAAGTTATAATAAATTATTTTTAACTATTAAGGATTCAAGTAAGTTAATACACAAATATATTCTCTGGTGTGAAATTAGTGGCAAGGACTGATCAATTTGAATTTGTGCTGAATGAGTAAGAAGAGGAGATATAAGAAATAATTTTCCATAAATAGCTGATAAAGCATGAAATGGTTTGACACTTAGTTACATGAAACAGAACAGAAACAACCCCTTCAACTCACTGACCCTGCACCAAACATCAGGCATTCATTTTTATACTAATCCTACTTAAAACCATTTCATTCTCTCTACATTCCCAATAATTGTCCACCCATCAACAAACTATTAGCAATTAACTGTGGTCAGTTAAATTATCAACCTGCATATGTTTTTGATGTAGGAGAAAAGCAGGGGACAAGGAGTAAACCTACACAGTCACAGGAAAAACGTGCATATGTCAGGAAATGCAGAGGAGACTTGACATAAATGCAAAACAGTGGAGACTTTAGTAGTAAGCAATAATTTCAATAATAAACTGCAATATAACAAGCCATGAGGGCCCACAAAACAAGAGGGAATGGAAACTTAACATGAGAAGGCAACAAGGTAACTATAGACTAGGAGTAACCGGATGAGGCTGGCTGGTTTGAATGACAGAACATAGATTGTGAATGAGAGCTTGGTTTAAATAGGCTGCAGATTATAAGTTCACAAGATCACAAGACAAAGGAGCAGAAATAGGCCATTCGGCCCATCAAGTCTGCTCCGCAGCTCCTCCATGAGCTAAATTATTCACCCATCTAGTTCCAATTTCTGGCTTTTTCCCCATATCCCTTGATACCCTGACTAATTAGATACCTGTCAATCTCCTCCTTAAACACCCTCAATGATCGGGCCTCCACAGCTGTATGTGGCAATGAATTCCACAAACCCACAACCCTCCGGCTAAAAAAATTTCTCCTCATCTCTGTTTTAACTGGGTACCCTCTAATTCTAAGACTACGGCCTCTTGGCCTGGACTCACCCACCAAGGGAAACAACCTTTCCACATCTACTCTGTCCAACCCTTTCAACATTCTAAAAGTTGGAAATGAGTAGCAAGTGACTCCTGTTAGCTGGGTGGAGACTGTGAGGTACTTGCCTGAGCAGGCCTGAAGGGAACCCCTTCACACAGCCAGCAATGGCCCGGGATGATCCAGATAGGGACTGGCATCCTTTTAGAATTAACTTTCTTTAGTCAGGGAATGGTGAATCTGTGGAATTCATTGCCAAATGCAGAGGTGGAGGCCAAATCTTTATGTGTATTTAAGGCAGAGGTTGATAGGTTCTTGATTGGTCAGAGCATGAAGAAATACGGGGAGAAGGCAGGAGATTGGGGCTGAGAGGAAAAATGGATCAGCCATGATAAAATGATAGAACATCTGCATGAAATGCTGTCTTTGAAAAGCAGCATCTATCATTAAAGGTCCCAACCACTCAGGCCATGTTCTTTTCTTGCTGCTGCCATCAGCTAGACAGTACAAGAACCTCAGGAGTTGCACCACCAAGTTCAACATTTACTACCCCACAACCATCAGGCTCTTGAACAAAAGGGGATAAAAACACTCACTTGCTCACCTATTGTGACGTTGCCACAACCAATTAACTCAATTTATCATGTTCTCATTATTTATTGCCGTTGATTTATATTTGCATTTGCAGTTTGTTATCTGCACTCTAGTTGATTTTTCATTGATCCTGTTATAATTACTGTTCTATGATTTGCTCAATATGTCTGCAGAAAAATGAATCTCAGGATTGTAGATGGTGACATATAGGTGACGTATACAGTGCCTATAAAAAGTATTCCTCCCACCCCCCCCCCCCCCGGAAATTTTCATGTTTTATTGTTTTATAACGTTGAATCACAGTGGATTTAATTTGGCTTTTTTTGACACGGATCAACAGAAAAAGACTCTTTCATGTCAAAGTGAAAACAAATCTCTACAAAGTGATTAAAATTAATTACAAATATAAAACACAAAATAATTGATTGCATAAGTATTCACCCCTTTTAATATGGCACATCAAATCATCACTGGTGCAGCCAATTGGTATTAGGAGTCATATAATTAGTTAAATGAAGATCACCTGTGTGCAGTCAAGGTGTTTCAATTGATTGTAGTAAAAATACACCTGTATCTGGAAGGTCTAACTGCTGGTGGTCAGTATCCTAACAAAAACTACACCATGAAGACAAAAGAATACTCCAAGCATCTCTGCAAAAAGGTTATTGAAAAGCGCAAGCCAGGAGATGGATACAAGAAAATTTCCAAGTCACTGAATTTCCTTTGGGGTACAGTTAAGTCAATCATCATGACATGGAAAGAATATGGTACCACTGTAGATCTGCCAAAAGCAGGTCATCTTCAAAACCTGAGTGACTGTGCAAGAAGGGGGACAAGTGAGGGAGGCCATCAAGAGACCTACAACAGTTCTGGAGGAGTTACAAACTTCAGTAGCTGAAATGGGAGAGACTGCATATACAATTGTTGCCCATGTGCTTCACCAATCACAGCTTTATGGGAGAGTGGCAAAGAGGAAACCACTGCTGAAAAAACATGAAAACTCAGCTACAGCTTTCCAGAAGGCATATGGGAGACTCTGAAGTAAGTTGAAAGGTTCTATACTCTGATAAAACCAAAACTGAGCTTTTTGATAATCGGACTAAATGCTATTTTTGGTGTAAGCCAAACACCACACATCATCAGAAACACAATAACCCTAACATGAAGCATGGTGTTGGTTGAGTCATGTTGCGGGGATGCTTCACTGCAGCAGACCCTGGGAGGCATTTGAAGGTAGAGGGTAAAATGAATGCAGCAAAATACAGGGAAATCCTGGAGGAAAACCTGACGCAAGTCTGCAAGAGAATTGTGACTTGGGAGAAGATTTGTTTTCCTACAAGACAATGACCCCAAGCTACACAGGAACGGCTTAAAAACAACAAAGTTAATTTCCTGGAGTAGCCAAATTAGAGTCCAGACCTCAGTCTAATTGAGAATTTGTGGCTGGATGTGAAAAGGGCTGTTCACTCACAATCCCCATGCAATCCGACAGAGCTTGAGCAGTTTTGTAAAGAAGAATGGGGAAAAATTGCAGTGTCCAGATGTGCAAAGCTGATAGAGACTCAATCCACACACTCGATCCAATGAAATTCTTTTTCTGTTGATCAATGTCAAAAAAGCCGAACTTAATCCACTGTTATTCAATGTTGTAAAACAAAAAAATGAAAACTTCCAAGGAAGGTGAATACCTTTTATAGGCACTGTATGGACTTAGATAATACACTTTACTTTGAGCTTTATGACATGACTCCATCAAGCAGCAAACCGTGCACACTGGAGCACCCTCCAACATCCTAGCCTGGCGGTGAAGGCTCAGGGGAGCTAAACCATCCATAGTCAAAGGGCTAGAGGCAGGACATGTGGAACATGTAATCCTGACGTACGGTGGCAGCTTGAGACTGGGTTGATGCAATGGGTAATCTCGAAGAGACCAATGGACTGAGGCAAGGGCTTGCAGGAGTCGGTGTACAGGTGCAGATCTTGGGTGGACAATCAGACAAATTCTCTTATCCAGAGTAATCTGGATGGGTGCTGATGGTGGTTAGCCTGACAGCAGTAGGCACGGTGAGCAGCCAGAATGGTCCTCCATGCCCTTTTCCATGCATTCTATCCGCCAATGAGGGTCCAAGGTGGACAGCACCTCCATCAGTGGCTCTTCACAGGGAAGGGGAGGGGGGTTGGTATCTATAAAGCACTTCAAAGGGCGACATACCTATAGTAGAGATAGTGTAGATTATGGGGCAGCTCACCCCAAAACAGATGCTGCTTTCACGTGGGAAGGTCAAAGGTGGCAAAGCATTGCAGAAACTACTCCACTTGCCAACTGGCTCTTTCTGACTGTCATTTGGTCTGCAGGTGATAGCCAGAGGATGAACTCAATGAGGTGTGGAGGAGGGAGAAGATGGCTCACCAGAAGTGGGAGATGAACTGTGAGCACCAGTCCAACACAATGTCCTGGAGGCAAACTACATGTTGGAGTACCAGGTCTGCCATCTCAGCGGCTGACGTTAGTTTGGGGAGAGCAACTAAGAGGGTCACCTTGGAGAAGCAATCAACCACTGTCATGATCACCGTGGACCTATTGGATGGTGAAGAAATCCATGGCAATGTGCAACCAAGGGCGTTGAGCGACCAGAAGGGTCCACAGGATTCCAGAAGGTCACTAGATGGAGGAATTGGACTGGGCACATTGAGGGCAGGCAGCATCAAACTGATGTACTTCTGCGATCGTGGCAGGTGAGCAGAACCAGCATCGCACATAATCCAGTCCATTTGTCGCCTGGATGGCCAAGGAGGCATGTGGAGTGGGTCCACTAGAGTGCCTCAGAGCACACAGCTGCCAACACGTACATGCGGTTTCAGGTGTGTCAGCCAGAGCCGTAGGGCCTGGCAGATCTGGTTTTCAAGGTCCCAGATGATCGGATTGAGGATCTGGAAGGATGAAATGATGGGCTGAGGGTTGATCTCCTCCATTTTCAGCTGGGGCTGAACTGTCATAACAGGGTGTCCATTTAGTGTTTATGAAGCCGGGTCGATAGGAGATGATGAAGTTGAATTGCTCGAAGAAAAGAACCCAGCGAACTTGACGTGGTTTGATATGGCAAGTCTGTTGAATGGGTATAAGGTTCTGGTGGTCAATCCACATCAGAAAGGGTTCGGTGTTCCCCATCAGCCAATGTTTCCATTCATCCAAGGCCCATTTGATGATGATTAACTCCCTGTTTGCTACTCCATAAAGGCACTCTGTAGAGTTGAATGTGCATGAGAAGAAGGCATGTCTTCCCATCCAGTCTTCGCAGGGAGGGGATGCCACCAGCACCCATGTCAGATGCATCCAGCTCTCCCACAAAACGTCCAGAGGGGATTGGAAGGCAGAGAATGGTGGTGAAGTGTCTATTGAGCTCCTTGAAAGTGTGGTCCGCAGCAGTTGACAGGTTATCAATGAGGTAGGTGGGTGATGTAAGAGGAGCAGCAATTTGCCTGTAACTTCTAATGAACCAGTGGAAAAAGTTGAATAAGCCCAAGCAGCACTGCAGCGGTCAGGAACATTCAACAAAGGCATGCTCTCCCTGGGGGTCCATGGTCCTTTCACTGTAGCACTTCCGCAGACACAGTGGGCATTTGCTGTGTGGATGATCGGCAGCTCCGCAGTAAGTGCTCAAGTTGTTTCTCCACATGCGTTCACACTCTTTGGGTGGGGGGGGAGGG
Organism: Mobula birostris; assembly: GCF_030028105.1. Taxonomy (NCBI): domain Eukaryota; kingdom Metazoa; phylum Chordata; class Chondrichthyes; order Myliobatiformes; family Myliobatidae; genus Mobula; species Mobula birostris. Next base: position 81,917,518 of record NC_092372.1, on the reverse strand, counting down.
TCAAGGGAGCTCTCCCTAACTGCGTGGGTTCTGGAGGCATTGTTGATGAAGGTGCTGCAGCCTGAAATGGTTCTGGGACCTGAAATGAGGTTCCAGCAGATGAACTGGAGAGTTGTTCTATCAGACTCTTGTCAATTCAGAGGGCCCGAGTGATGAGGTCAGTGAGCATATCCCAGATAGATAACTAGTCTTTCAAATGTTGGTAATGAGCCAGCAGTGTTTTGGCATTCTAGCCACACTCCACCGTGATGGTCCTGAATTCCAAGGTGTAATCTAGCACTGAGCATGAGCCTTGATGCAGGTGAAGTACCTGATCCTCTGCTCCCTTCCATTTCCTGGATGAGAATGGGGATTGGAATTAAAAGTTGCTTTGTTGGTTCATGGCCTCCTTTTCTGCCACCATGAGGACACTCTCAGGTTGGAGGAGCGACACCTCATATTCCACCTAGGTAGCCTCCAACCTGATGGCATGTACATAACATCAATTTCACCATCTTCTGGTAAATTTCTTCCCCTCCCATTTCCCTCATCTTTATTTCCCCACTCTGGCATCTTAGTTCTTCTCCTTACCTGCCCATTACCTCCTCCTGGGGCCCCTTCCCCTTCCCTTTCTCCCATGATCCACTCCCTGCTCCTATCAGGTTCCTTCTACAGCAACCCTTTGCCTTTTCCACTTATCACCTCCCATCTTCTTACTTCATCCCCCTTCCCCCATTTGCATGGCTTCACCTATCACCTTTTAGCTGGTCCTCCTCCCCCCACCCCCCCCCACCATCTTACTCTGGCATCTCTTCCCCTTTCCCCTTTCCAATCCTGATGAGGGATTCTGGTTCAAAAATGTCAACAGTTTATTCATTTCCATAGATACAGCCTGACAAGTTGAGTTCGTCTCACGTCTTGTGTGTGTTGCTCTGGATTTCCAGCATCTGCAGGATCCCTTGTGTTTTGACATGGGGAAAAAAAATCTGATGGGTTTGTGAGTGGTAATACCAGTTTGAATTTTGGGGTTGGTACAATTCCATCTGGAAACCCCTGCAATTATATTCTATTTATATAAAAAAAAAATTTGAGATACTGGAAACTAAGCAGCAGTGATGTGAATTTCCTAATTATTGTATTATATTGCACAGTATCTATACCTCAACTTCACACCTCCCTGCATCTCCTACCTTACTACTGTAATCCTTAATGTTTTTGCTGAAAACAAAAATTGACCCACCTTAGTTCTGAAGATTTTAAGTCATCTAGTTTCAATAATGCTTTTATGCAAATCTGCAAATTTCCATAACCTTTTGTATAAATGTGTTGCGCTAGCTCTAATTTTAAAATCATACTCTTGTAGCCAGCCGGCTCCCCTGCACGCTTTCCATCTGTGCTGGGTTACGAGCTGGTGAGCTCTTTGGAAACTCACCCGGCAGAAGGCAATGGCAAGCCATTGCTGTAACTTGCCTCGTACGTGATTCCCCACCTCGTCAGACAGGCATGGAGGGAAATCGTCCGCTAACCGGAGAAACTCCGGATGTGACGTACCTTTCCTTTCCTTTTACTCTTGTACTAGGTATCCACACCAAACGAAATTGGTCATTTCTGTCCAAGTTTTTCATTCATCATAAACATTCCAATTCTACAACAGTCTTTTTCTGCATTCAGCTCATTTATAAATACTCATTCAAATACTGACAAACAACTCTCCATGAAAACATTGCCATCTGGTCGCTACAGGGTTGGGGAACATATCACCAGTCTTTCATCACTGATGGCTCTAAATGCTGCAATATGCTATCATACAAGAGCATGTGGGAGGCCCTGCACAGAAGATGGTAGCAATTCAATAAGGCAACTCTACAGCATTGTCTTTCAGGTAATTACGGATAGACAATAAGTACTGGTCTAGCCAGCAAGACTTCATCTTGCAAATGAGAAAATAAGGACAGGATCAAAGAGGCATTGACAATCCTTCAGCTTAGACTATGAGACATTGGAGATACATAGGCCAATCCCCTGTTCAGTGGATACAATGAATTACAGAAACATTGATGAACTCCAACCATACCAACAACTTTGTGAGAAGAGGTTCATCATCGAGTGAGCACATGACACAGTGCAGGGAAAGCAACTCAGATCATGCACAGCTGACAGTTCTTTTGACATCAAAGTCCATATTTACCTTGGGTACCTGGAAAGTGAGAACCATGTACCAGGCAGGAAAACTCACTATCATAGCAAATGAGATGGAAAGGTAGAAATTATCAATTCTTGGATGTCAGCTGGAGAGACTCAACTGACAGATGGGATAAAAATCATCTACTCAGGCCATCAGAGCAATGATATACCACATACACCATGACACCAGAAGCACATGGAGCCATGATCGCATATGGGAAGACATCAGTTCCAAAACCATCACTGCTAGCATTAAAACCAAGCATAAGATAACAGCTCAAGTTATCCAATATAACGCACAAGCAAATGATGCTAAATGAAGAAGACAAAGATGAGTTCTACAATGCACACAGCAGAGTCATCAGCCGAGGGAAGTAAAAAGACCTGACCATTGTCATGGGAGGTTTCAATGCTAAAATAGGCAGGGATAATGGAGGATATGAACAGGTAAAGGGGAAACAAGGTCTCGGAGAAATGAACAGAAACAAGGAAATATTTGATACACAAGGCAACATGGTTCTCACCAAACAAGGTAACAAGAGAACCAGATAAACCATGTATGCTTCAGATGAGTACAGATGAGGCTAAAAAGAAACTGTGCACCACCTAATCAGTGACTGGAGTACAATGTGAGCTACCTGAAAGACAAAGAAACAGCTCAGAGATTTGCCCTCACACTTTCCAACAGGTTCCTGGCACTTAAGGACCTTGATATTGAAGACGAATGGACTGCTATCAAAGAAGCAATAAATGAAATTTGAGAGGAAGTGCTGAGAAAAAGGACATTTGAGCATAAGGAGTGGACTGCACCAGGAATAAGCAAGAAGAGAATATTAAAAGAAAAATGCAATAGAAGCAGAACTAGGAATGAGAAAATGGAAGCACGAAGCAAATATGACATGGAGCTCAAGGAAGTATGGAGAAGCATCAAGAGGGACAGGAGAGAGTACAACAACACTCTTGCGTCCCAAGCAGAGGAAGCCTCAACAAATGGGAATATGAAAGAACTATATGATGTGAAGAAACTAGCTGGCAAATTCAGCCAGATCAACATCCAAACTAAAAACAAACAGTTCCAGCATTGGGCACAGTACTTCAATGAGCTTTTGAACAAACCACCTCGTCCAGAATTTCCTTTAATTCCATAATCACCATCAGATTTGGATGTCAACTGTGCCAGGCCATCAAAGAAGAAAATCATACAGGCAATCAAGAGCCTAAATCAGGAAAAGCAACAAACCCAGACAGTGTTCCACCAGAGACATTGAAGGCAGATCTTAAACTTTTGGCATGTATCCTATACTCCATGTTCTGTAACATCTAGGACAAAAAAGAGGTGCTATAAGAGTGCAAGGAAAGTCACATAATGAAGCTCCCAAAGAAAGGTGACCTATAAGACTGAAAACTACAGAGGTATATCCTTAATGTCTGTGGTCAGAAAGGTTCTGTAACACCTTCAACAAGCTGCTGGCACAACATTAAAGGACCAGTAAGCAGACTTTAGGAAAACTCACTCCTGCACAGATTAGATAGCTACCTTAAGAATAATTATAGAACAACCAATTGAATGGAATATTTCCTTCTACATCAACTTCATCGACGACAAGAAAGCCTTCGATAGCTTAGACAGAAACAACCTATGGAAAATTATGAAACATTATGGAATATTGCAGAAATTTATCAATATCATCAGGAACTCCTACAACAATATATCATGCAAAGTCATACATGTGGGGAAAACTGTCAGAAAGCTTGAATGTCAACACTGGGGTAAAGCAGGGATGTTTGATGGCTCCTTTCCTGTTCCTGTTGGCAGTAGACAGGTTTATGAAACAGACAAGTGAAAAATGAGATGGAATCCAATGGACTATGTGGAGGCAAATTGATAACCTAGGGTTTACAGATGACATTGCCCTACTGTCTAGCTCGAACCAACAGATGCAACAGAAATCAACACTTTTTACCCCTAACTCCACCATGCTGGGTCTAAGACCAAATGTAGATAAAATGAAAGCGATGAAGGTAAACTGCACTAGCAATAGACCCATAGAGATACAGCCCTAGAAGAAGTGACTTCCTTTGTCTATCTTGGAAGCATTGTGAGTATATATGGTGGAATGGATGAGGATGTCAAACCAGGATCAACAAGGCCAGAGCATGTTTCAACATCATAAAGAAAGTGTGGACATCCAGAGTCATAACAAGGAAAACTAAAGTCAGAATCTTAACTCAAATGTTAAAATACTGCTCCTATTTGGCTCTAAAGCCTGGATAACAACAAAGAAGACATCACAAGATCTGCAGATTTTTATCAACCAGTGCCTGAGAAGGATCCTAAACATCAGATAGACTGACAAAGTAACCAACCAGACACTATGGGAAAACACCAACCAGCAATCTATAGAGATGCAAACGGAAATGGAGGTGGATTAGCGGCACCTGAGGGAAGCCAACCAACAACATCACCAGGCAGGCATTAAAATAGAATCCCCAAGGAAAGAGGAAGAAGGGACATCCAAAGAACACATGGAGGAGAGATGTCGAGGCTGAAATTAGACCATGGGGTACTCCTGGTCCACCCTTGAGAAGCTGGATCAGAACAGAGGATAATAAAGATGGGAGGTCATTGATGGCCTATTGGGAGCTAAGCGCCCAAGAAGAAAGTATGTGTAGCACAAGCTAAGAAGCTGTACAGGTCAGAAATAACAGGGTATGCTGTAAAAGCAGAGGAGCGGAGCACAAAGGATTTCCCAAAGTAAGAGCAAAGCAAAAAGGAAGGCTCAAACAGCAAACGTGGAGGTAGTCACAGAAAGTCCTGTAATAAGAATCACTTTGCAATGTGCTGCAAAGCTGGATCTACCAAGAGAAAGGTGCATATGGTTGTTGAAGAAATGAAGGAAGTCTTTGTGGATTCCCTACAGTCTGCTGGTGCTGGTGAAACAGAATGGATTTTTCCAGTGACTGTGAATGAGACAGTAATTCCATTCAAGCTTGATGCCTGAGCCCAGGTAAATCTGTTATTCATGGATAATTACAAAACTCTCAAGCCTCTCATAATGGCTTCACAGACCAAACATGACCACAGTTCACTCATAGGAAAGTACGCAGATGTCTTTGAGTGGGTTGGATGCTTACCTAATGTTACTCAAGAAACTTGTAACAGCTTCCATAAGAGCTCCAGAGAGGTTATGCAAGACGAGCACAAGAACTCCACCTTCCATAGGCATCTGTACCAGCTACAGAAGCATGGCAATCAGGATGCCGGTGCTGAATTGAGTGATCTTTATGAAGAAGTCACTCGTATTGCTTCCACATCATGCAGCTTTGGTTCAAAATGTGCCTTTCATTGACTTCCAGTTAAAGCCCCGAAATCAAAAATATCTCCATGATCCTCTCCGAATTTGAAGAGAAAATATTTTTAAAAAAAGGAAGATGGGGAGATCCAAAGTCAAAACAACTGCAACAGTTCCACACAACCAACCAAAGTTGCTATTGACGAAATGCAGTCAACAGATGGAGCTCTGTGAATTGAGGGAGAATCAGTTGGAGTTTGTGCAAAGACTCACTGATCACATGGATGCAGTCCAGAGCTCCATTATAGGGCAGGTGGAGCTAATTACAGTCAAACAGCAAGAGCCAAATCAGAAACGGACAGATAGGATCTTGGCAGAAAGATGTGAAAGAAATGAACTTGTTGATCAGATTTCTCAGAAAGACAGAAATATTAATACACCAAATACAAGCAATACACCTGTGGAGACTTTTAGCAGACCAAAAAAGATCATTAAACCACCTCAGAGACAAATTGAAAGTTGTTGAGTAAAAAAGGGTCTGGCTAAAGAATGTAGATATCTTTGTTGGAATGGATTATTGTTCATTGCAGGTTTATGAGGTCTTTGTTTCTTTTTAAGAGAGAGAGTGTGTGTGTGTGTGTGTGTGCGTGTGTGTTAGTTAAAGTTGGGTAGGTGGGGCTCGTCAGCCTTGGATGGCAGCCCGCCTAACCGAAGGAAAACCCTGAATTAAACCTCTGCTGCTTTGTGGCCATACTTGCCCATGGGAAAGGAGTAAAGGAGAAAAGGAGGAAGAAATCTGGAGCCAGGGTCCCTAAGGTAGTTTGATATTGTTTACAAGTTCACTCGGGCAACCTCTGTGATGACAGTGGTGCCAAGCTGTAATGGTACTTGCCCTTCCCTTGGACTACATCGATGATGCGGAGAGGGGGATCCTGCTGCACGGGCAACAGTCGGTTCTTCAAATCTTCCCGCCCAGACTTGCGCCCTGAAGACACAATTCACCAAAGGCACAAACCCATAATCCCCTGGCAGACAACCCACCCTGCAAAAATTCATTTCAGGGAGGTAGCACCATCAATTTGTGGGAGACTCCCGGAACTTCCGGGAGAGGTGGGATGTCTGCAATAGAGTAGCTCCTTAGCAGCTAGCCAGCTAGTTTAAATAACGTTAGCTATGCTAATGAATGAATGACACCTGTTAAACTCACCTCAACATGTCTTTTACACTCTTAACCCACTATGGGCAATAGAAAAGTCATTGTCGCTAACAGTGCAGCCAGCAACACTGTCATTATTTTGACCCCTATTAGGCAGGGGTACACTTTAGTGTAGTCTGGGCTGATGTACATTTTTTTTTTTTGGAACACTCTGCCATGGCGCTTTCTTGCTCACGCTCTCACTTGCTTTCTCTCTCCCTTTTTCTCTCGCTTGCGCTTTCTCTCTCTCTCCCTAGTGGTCGCTCTCACACTCTCTCTCTCGCTTGCTTTCTCTCTTGCTCTCATTTTTTTCTCTCACTTGCGCTCTCTCTCGTGGTTGTTCTTGCGCTCTCTGTCTCTCTCGCTCGCGTGATCGCTCTCAAAAAATTGATTTCCGTGATATTGTATATAATTTGCAAGCATCAGGGAGCCACTATTAATATGCGGGAGACTCCCGGAACTTCCGGGAGAGGTGGGATGTCTGCCCTGGGATCAACGGCTGCCTACTAATAAAGAACTTCAGTTCCTAGTGGGCAATGCTGGCAGCTTACCCGGAATCAGAAGCTTCAATGATGACCAGGTCACATGCACTCAGTGTTAAACAGTGTTGAGTAAAAAAATGTTCTAGCATTTAACCATGCCAAATTTGTCTTTATTAAGAACAAACATAACACTGTCTACCATCTACAAGGTAAACGTCAAGAATACCACAAAATGTTGTTTATCACTGTGGTTGAATACATTCTACTATTACATCGACTCAGGCCTAGGGGACCGGTGTCGGGCACGATGTTGGACTCTTCACTTCTCCCTCTCCCTCATCGGTGTGTTTAGTTCATCTACATTAGCCGCGCCACTGTCTTCTAGGAGTGTGTTGACCATAGTCTTGGGAGGGCGCCCAGGGTTCATCCTCCCATGCTTGGGCTCCCATATGATGACTAGGCCGGCAGGTAGCTCGGGGTGGCGTAGACAGTGCCCTGCTAGTTGCAGTCTTTTCACCTCAGTTTTAGTGGTGAGCATCAGTAGGTCATCATAGAGCTCGACGTTCATCATGTGCTATTGCCAACTCACATCAAGAGCCATCCGGAGCATTCATGTACAGCAAATGTTTGGATGTTACTTAGTGAGGATTCCAACATCTGTATCTCTCTCTGTCCACCCCTTTACTGTATCCTCCAAATCAAGAGCAGAGAAGCAAGATGCCCATCCCAATGTTCATCTCCACATTTCATATTAGTTCACTCAAAATTGTGTCATGACTTCAAGTTATAATTGAGCACTATGGTGCTAAAAGCCAGTAACTAAACTTGCAATATATACTGTCATTGCTAGAGCATTGAACAGATTAGTTCACAGTTCATGTTCCAGTTCTAAAGTTAATTATAGTTACATGGAACTTTGAACAGAGTGCACCAATGGTTTTCAATACCCTTAAGCAATGGAAAATCATTACTCTGTACAGCACCATTTTAACACCTATTTTCATGCATGAATTTCTAGCCCTGAGTTTACTATTAACATAGTGCCATTTTTCTGGCACTCCTGTGTTGTTGTTGGCCTTGCAGCACAGAACACAGCTCGGCAACCATCCAGTTTCCATAGTCAAGGCAATGTGGGAACTTGTAGGCATGATAATAATAGGCATTGGTATTGTAGTTCTTTTAACTGCTTTTCGCTGTGGCACGTCTCTCATGCAATACCATATTAATCATGAAATACTGTTAAGAAGACCTAAAAGTCCATCTCATATCAATTATGTCACCATGATGTGCTGACCACAAAATATTGCAACTTGTATTTAAACATTTCTTCTCCATTATAGTACTATAAAAGCTAGTATTTTTATGCCAACCTTTTCCATCTACGCTCTTCTTTAGAAACCTTCCCCACATATTAATTAATTGACTTTAATAAACTAGTGCACACAATTTAATTATTTAGTGTGAATTTAAGCTTAAAATTATGATTGAATTAATGAAGAATAGATTTCTTTTAAATGCCAGATGATGTAAAGCAAGACCAAGAATGGAAGATTAAACTGCACATGAAACAAAATAGCAAATAATTCTCAGTACTTTATGAACGCATGCAGCTTCCCTTAGGCTTGGTCCAGATGGGCTTCAAAAACAAGCAAGATCATATTGATAAAGCCAAAATATAATACCTTCAGTCTAATTAAATATTTTTTCATTATTCTGTCCATTTTAATGTAGTTCACGAATGTGCAGTGGCATTCTTAATCATTCGTTTTTTCCATCATTACCTTGCATCAATTGAGAAATAAGCTAAGTGATCCTTCTCTGAATTTCCAGACTCAGATCTACATCTCATTGGTGAAATGAGTCGGAAAACCTATCCTCAGTTGCCACAGAGTTCACAGTTAAATTAAACACGGCAAGTGTACAAATCTTTCTTTAATAATTTAATGAATTCTTAACCTCAAAGTTTCTAACTCTCTCCAACCCACAGCATTTGCTTCCTGACATTGCCTCAATGGATCTTCTTGCTTTTTAAATGCCAGCTGTTATTAATGTAGCTCACGCTTTATTTGGATCTTTCCTGCTGCTATCCACAATCTGCTCTTCTACTCCTTCTTCTCCTCATTCATTTACTTTTAGTTATGTTTCACTGACTATTGTATGACTCCCGGGCTAAAACAGAGAAAATCAATTGATTTCTACCAACTTAATCTGTAGAAGGATTACAGTGAATAATTTTGGAATAAAATGTCCCAACACCAGTCTCTCTCTCCACCACTCCCCACTCCAAGTTCACTCACTGTTCCTTTCTACCATGATCTCATTTTTAGGAGCATGATTCAAATGTGTTGGGCGGTGGGGGGGGGGGGGGGGTGTAAAGTGGATTGATCATTGCAGTCGATGTTCCAAATCATTGGAGCCTAACCGGTGGCCCTCAAAAAGGATTCCTGGTGGCTATTCTCAACAAAGCAAGAAAACATTTTAATAAGTGGGTTACTGACTGAAATTTTAACCCTGTTTCTCTTCCTACTAATCAAAGTGGCTGATTATAGTCAGCATTTTAAATTCTTTGTTAAGAAAGAAGGGCCAGGAGAGCTTCACAAGGATGCTTTAAATTAATATTACTCCGATCCACCCTTGTTCAACGTAAACCCAGGCTGAAACGATTGAGCCTTTTACTTGAGGGCTGCCTTTACAGTGCCTACGAGGCAGCTGCAACTCAGATTTCATAAAGCCAAAAACAAAATACAATCCGAAAAAGGGTCCAGTACTCTCCTTGCTTATATGATGAATAAACTCTTCTCAGGCTTCCTGCAGTACAGGTATTGATTTTAACTGACACTTCAATGACAAATTTGCCATCCCTGATGAAGATAGTAGAGTTTGTCATCGAAATGCTGGGTAAAATTGATACCCGTACCCGGCTGGAAGCCTGAAAAGAAACAATCCATTGGAGTTTGGACACTTATCATAATTTCCAATTAATAATCTACATTTGGATCTTCACCTTTCATTTTTAAAACAGCTTAATCTGCATTCTTTCTTTCATCTATAAACACTGCAAACATACTAATTGTATTAATTAGGGATATTAAGAACAAGAGAGAGAGCACTGGTGTTGACTGATGACATTATGCCTTGTTGTTTTGCCTGTTGTGGCAGTTGCTACAGCTTAATCATTTGTTGAACTCTGTTTATTCAGCTTCTACCGTGGGTATGCCAAAAAGTCCATATGTACTTCAGAAGCTCTGATCATCAAATACTGTAGTGCATATAAAAGCAATCTTTGAAATTCTTAGTGTGATAAAGCACACAGTCAAACTCAGCACTGATATAACATATTTTGAACACTTAGTGCTGTCCTCATCTGCTTAAGCAGTCTAGCTATTACTCCTGTGCTGGTTTTAACCTCTCTTTTTGTTTGCCTTTTAAACCTCAGTGGGAGCACCATGCTCTTCACAAAATATTGTCCTTTAAGAGCAGTGCAACTATTATGACTATAACTTACTCATCAGAAGAACATCCCAACATTTGCATTGGATACCAAAATGCAGCTCATATTATTTTAAATATTCAGCAATTACAGATTCGATTTAATACTCGGCCTCTAAATAATATTTGTGATTCACTATTTTAAAATTCTGCACTATAACTACAAATGGGTTTTCAGAAAACAAAGCAGTTAGTTAATGCCCTACCCACCCCATCAAAATATGAAAGTAAATATCATTTTAACAGTCAGAGCACAGCAAAACCTGGCTGGAACTTTGGAAAAGATGGCATGACTATGATCCTGCCATTCTTAGCCCAACACTGGAAAGAAAATTACTTGTTGGTTTCGTCTCTTAGTGGTTGATTGACCTGCACTGTTCTAGTAAAAAGCTGAAGTGCATTAAGGCTCAAGATCGAGATAAAGTTTTATTTGAGCTTTGGAACCTCCACAGCATTGGTTAAGAAAAGGTGTTTGTTGTTGCTTCTAATAATCCCTAAAACCACCTGTTATGAGATGGTTATACTAATATCCAGTACTGCGTTAATCACAATTTTCTCAAATTAATTATTTGAAAACCAAATTCATTATCTTCAGCATCCTCCATATACCCAGTTCCCTGATCATTGTTTCTTTTCCTCACAATGGCCATAGTTGCAGATAGGACTAGACTTTGACAAATTCAGTATCTGAAACAATGCTGATCAAGCTTTTAAAAATCATAACTTCTTTATCACATGAAACTGTCGATGCTCATCTCCATAAATCACTCTTCATCTTCTCTGCTGCTGAAACTCCCACCAAGACAAGTTTGATCACTTCCAGTGCTGAGTTGAGAAATGCTTTTAAGTTCATAATTATGTTCACATCATTTCCAATGTCTCACATATCTCTATCTTCTCAAACTCCTCCAGACCTTCCAAAAGCTCTTCATTTCCTATTTTTCAGTCTTTGTGCATCTCCAGTTTCTTTCACCTCAAATTTGACAACATCTGACTCTTTCAGACTCCTTACATGACCATGCTATTTCTCCACCTCTCCCTCTTCTTTTAAGTCCCATTTTACCAAGTTTCAAGACACCTGACTACCTTAGAGAAATTTTATTATATACCCCTGAAATAAAATTACCATATGAAAGCAAGCTGTGATGACAAGGAATTGGACTGAAAATGTGGTGGTCTATAAACTTGATGATACAAAAAAAATCTATTTATATTATATGTATCTTTTAATATATAATTTTAGGGGATGAGCATAATTTATTGCTAGTCATGAGATGCCCATGAAAAAGACTTGGATCTATCTTTATGAAGCCCTGCAATCTGTGTGATGAGTATGGTATCACACTTTCTTTGGATATGGAGTGCAAGCATGCACAGTGACAATGGGCCAGCAGTATATTTCAAAGTCAGGATATTGATGTTGATGCAAGAAAAGTTTAAATTACATTTTGCAGAGTTGCAGTGAATTTCAAAGCTACAGAAAGGCAATGTGAATATAAAGGTACACCAATCATTTTTAATTTAATTTGTGACACTTTAGTTTGGGCCTTGCATGATTTCTTGAAACTTAATGCAAAAATGCTTCCCAAGTCAAAAACAATTTCTCCTGAAATATTTTGATAATAGAATTGTTTGTAGTCACTTCCATGGGAGTTTATAAGGTCCATCCCTAACTTTGGAGATATAATCACTGATTAATCATTTTCATTTCTGAAGTGCAACCTTTTTTATAACCTGATTAATCCTAATCAGCAGACCACTTAATACTCAACAGACACAACCAGTTCCCTATCCCATCCATCATTGTCCAACCTAAGACAGCCCAAAGGCATGCAGGAGATTGTAACATTTAAATCTGCTGATTTAATTATTTTAAATAAAGAATTTCTTGCAAACAATAGCTGGAATACGATCAGCTGATTCATTGGAGGGGAATGTTACCCAAGAATGAAATTTCCTTGTTGCCACATCCTTCAACATCATCAGAGAGTGAACTTACAATTACAAACAGACAACAGTAGACATTGTTATCAAGCACATGCAAACATCTTGGTTTTAATATTTACAAGGGAGGTGCAGAAAAGGTCAAAAATAGGTGATGAGATTGACAAGGTTAGTTTAAGCCAAACATAACTGCCTGGCATTAAAAGACTAGCTCTTTTTTTCTGTCAGGGAGCCAGCAAATGGACCACCTGGGGAGGAAATGATTAAAGGAGGATGGAGGTGACTAAAAGCTTCCTTGAGGAGCTGAGAGTGCACTCCTCTTCACCATCTATACACAGTGGGTGCCAAGTTGAGCACTTGCCTTGTGGCACCTACAGCTCTCACCCATTTTTCACTACTGAGTTTCCTGACACCTGGGAATCCTGCAGAGCAGTGATGAATTTTAGAGCAGGTTCCCTCCTGAGAGAACTGTTCACTCCACTGCTCCAAGCTATTAGTCAGAATTGCCTTCCCTTTTATTCCCAATCTCTTCTATGTGATTTGATACCTGGTATCTTTACAAAAATTTCAGATCAATTTGTTTTTATCAAATCCTCCCTTCTCTACTACAAATCTATTTACCCACTCTACTGTTTTATTATTGCCCTCTAGTAATGAAATCCCATTTCTTCAATAGAAATCAAGGATTTTTTTTATTAGCCAACTTGTGCAGTGGGTCTCCAAATGTTTGTAAGTGTTTGTCTCCTTGAATTCATCTGAAAATACCTGGCAACATTTATGTTTCTATTCAAAGCCGATTTCAATCCCTTGAGGCCCAGATGTTTGAGGGTATTCCCTATAGCTGTAAATTTATAAACTTGCCCACTATGGAAAATAAGTGCATTGCTGGATAATTGAAATCAAATTGGTCCACACAACTATTGTGTTATCTTCTCACAGGGAATGCTGGTCCATTTTACATACAGTGCCTATAAGAAGTATTCACCCTCCCCCCACCCCTGGCAACTTGAAAGTTTTCTTGTTTTATTGTTTTACAACATTGAATCACAGTGGATTAAATTTAGCTTTTTTTTGACACTGATCAACAGAAAAAGACTCTTTCATGTCAAAGTGAAAACAGATCTACAAAGTGATCTAAATTACAAACATAAAACACAAAATAATTGCTTGCGAAGCATTCACCCCCTTCAAGTCAGTTTTTAGTAGATGCACCTTTGGCAGCAATTTCAGCCTTAAGTCTTTGTAGATAGGTCTCTATCTGCTTTGCACATTTGGGCGTTGCAATTTTTCTCCATTCTTCTTTACAAAACAGCTCAAGCTCTGTCAAATTGCATGGGGATTGTGAGTGAACAGTCCTTTTCATGTCCAGCCACAAATTCTCAATTAGACTGAGGTCTGGGTTCTGATTTGGCCACTCCAGGACATTAACTTTATTTTTTTTAAACCATTTCTGTGTAGCTTTGGCTTTATGCTGCGGGTTAATTGTCTTGCTGGAAAACAAATCTTCTCCCAAGTCGCAGTTCTCTGCAGATTGCATCAGGTTTTCCTTCAGGACTTCCCTGTATTTTGCTGCACTCATTTTGCCCTCTACCTTCAAAAGCCTTCCAGGTCCTGCTGTAGTGAAGCATCCCCACAACCTGATGTAGCCAGCACCATGCTTCACAGCAGGGATGGTGTTTTTTTGATGATGAGCAGCGTTTGGCTTATGCCAAACATAGTGCTTAGTCTGATGACCAAAAAGCTCAATTTTGGTTTCATCAGACCATAGAACCTTCTTCCAGAATCTCCCACATGCCTCCTGGCAAACTCCTGCCAAGATTTCATGCGAGTGGCTTTCTCTTTGCCACTCTTCCATAAAGTTGCAACTGGTGAAGCACCCAGTCAACAGTTGTTGTGTGCACAGCCTCTTCCATTTCAGCCACTGAAGCTTGTAATCCCTCCAGAGTTGGCATAGGTCTGATAAAGTATGTAAGGGGTTAACATGGTCAGTTAAACAGAGCAGGTTGTTTTTCTGAAAGAAACTGCTGATGATCAACAGATGTGCTAAGCCATGCTGAGCCATATTTCTTCTCAGAGTTAGACAGTGTTTCAAGGTCTTTGTTTCTTTCTGCAGTCATGCACAGAGATAAGACCACTCCAGCCTGTTTTGTGTATGAGGCCTTGAAACCTATTCTGTAATTTGTCTCTTGGTACTGTCAAGCAACAGATAAGTCTGCCTCTAGCCTGTCTTGTGTGAGGGTATCTGAACGACTATATCCCTTTTTGTAAGGGGAATTGTGAGTTAGTTGGTGGACCAGGCAGGAACAGTCACAGACTAACTAAGTAAGCCCCAGTCACAGCGACTAACTGAGTAAGCCCCAGGTGCTTTGAAGAAAGAGTTTGTACTTATACAGTCTCTGAGTGACTTTATCCGGATTTGACTTCCACAAGTCTCTTGGCGGCCTCCCTCACTAGACCTTTTCTTGCATGGTGACTCATTTTTTGAGGACTGCCTGCTCTATGCAGATTTACAACTGTGCCATGTCCTTTCCATGTCTTCATGATTGTCTTAACTATACTCCAAGGGATATTCAGTGACTTGGAAATTTTCTTGTATCCATCTCCTGACTTGTGCTTTTCAATAACCTTTTTACTCAGTTGCTTGGAGTGTTCTTTTGTCTTCATAGTGTAGTTTTTACCAGGATACTGACTGACCAGCTGTTGGACCTTCCAAATATAGGTGCCTTTTTACTGCAATCAATTGAAACACCTTGACTTCACACAGGTGATCACCATTTAACTATGTGACTTTAAAACCAATTGGCTACACCAGTGATGATTCTGTGTGTCATATTAAAGGGGGCGAATACTTACGCAATAATTATTTTGAGTTTTATATTTGCAATTAGTTTAGATCACTTTGTAGAAATCTGTTTTCACATTGACACACAAGTCTTTTTCTGTTGATAATGCCAAAAACACCAAATTAGATCCACTGTGATTTAACATTGCAAAACATTAAAATATATAAGCTTTCAAGGGGGTTGAGTACTTTTACAGGTACTGTACTTCTGATTTCTTTTTCCATGGATCTTTAATAGACAAGCAAGTAAAGCTAATAGAAAAAAAAGATTTTCTATGTAAAGTGGATTACGATGAACTCATTTCATGCCGCTAATGTAGACCAATTTCACTCAAGCATTAATTACCCGAGCCGCCTACGTTAAACAAATTTCACAAAATTGATCTCATACGATGTACCAGTTATTTTTTTTTATTTACTATCACTCTCATTCACCATTTGACTCATGTCAAATATTGCCCATCTGTTATGAGCTCCTTGTAGCTTATTGTCTCCCCCTTACTTTAGTCAGCCACATTTAACATCAGTCAGATAGTTATAACATAATTACAATGTTAAACCAGTTACTGGTTTCTGCTTGATTCTTTCTGCTTACCAATGGATTACAAAATTAATCAAGAAATAATCAATACATACCAATGAATTCACATTAAAATCACTCTCTTCTACCCTCAAACTCAATTGCCCTCACAGCTATTTAGTTGAAACAAAGCCTTGGAATGATGGTCTGAGAGGCAGCTAACCATTTCCTTGTATTTTTTAACTTTTTAATGTTCAACACCTTGACATGCATGTCCAACAATTTTGGTTCATAACATCACAAAACATTACTAATGGCAATAACAGAGATAAGATCTTTAAAATACATGCCTTTTGATGTCTTAAAACAAACATGTTAACTTCTACTAAAATAATCATAGAAATTTCATTAAAAAAATAAATCATGCCAGCAGAAATTCTTTTCCAATTATTTTTATTATTAATTTTACATATAAGAATACAAAGTACAAGAAAAAAATACATAGCAATACATTATACTAAATCACATGTAAAGACTTCTTACCCTATATTCTTACAGATTAATTAATTCATAACATTGAAATATAGTAATTTTATCATATAAAAAAAACCTAACCCACTACCAATACCGAAGCTGATTAGTGAAGAAAAAAAGGGAAAAAAATTATTAGTCATCATCTGTGCTTTAACAGCAAATCAAAGGTTTTGAAAATAATTCAAAAAGGTCCCCACAATGTTTGAAAGTCTTGGCTAGATTCAGAGATTGAACATCGAATCTTCTCTAAATTTAAACATGACATCACATCACGTAACCATTGAGCGTGAATAGGAGGGGCTGCATCTTTCCATTTAAGCAAAAGTGTCCTTCTGGCCATAAGGAAATAAAAGCCAAAATGTGCAAGTCAGATGACTCCAAAATAATATCCTTTCCTCCAACAATACCAAATAAAGCGGTCAAAGGATTAGGCTTAAAGTTTACTTTGAAAAGTGTCAAGAAAGTTTGAAGTATTTCTTTCCAATATTTTCCAAGACTCGGACATGTCCAAAACATATGAATGAATGAAGCTTCTCCATTATTACATTTATCACAATACGGAGATATATATATATAAATAAAAACGAGACAACTTATCCTTGGTCATATGGGCCCTATGGACCACTTTAAATTGTAGGAGAGAGTGGCGGGCACATAACAATAGTCATAGTCATACTTTATTGATCCCGGGGGAAATTGGTTAAATGAACTGTTAACCGATTTAAAATTTTGATTCCAAGTTTCCTCACAAATCAAAGTCTGTAAATCTTGTTCCCAAAGATTTTTAATTTTATCTAAAGGAACACTTCTCATTGCCAACAGCATATTATAAATATTAGATATAGATCCATTATAAAAAGGTTTCAAATTAAAAATTACATCTAATAGATTCTTATCAGGACTTTTAGGAAATGTACTTATTTGAGACCGTAAAAAATCTCTTATTTGTAGGTATCGAAAAAATGAGTTTTGGGTAAACTATATTTAGTTGACAGTTGTTCAGACGAAGAGACTTCCCGCTACAAGCAAGTCCTGAAAGCATCTAATACCTAATCTCTCCTGTTCTTTAAAAGCCACACCAATCATAGAGGGTTTAAAAAAATAATTAGAAAAAATGGGACTTGAAAGAGAAAATCTCATTAAGCCGAAGTATTTTCGGAATTGTATCCAAATTCTCATAGTGTGTTTAACTACCCGATTATCAGTTAACTTACTCAGAGACAAAGGAAGTGAGGATCCAAGAAGAGAAATAGTAGAAAATTTATTGACAGAGTTAGCTTCTTAAAAAAACCCACATTGGGCAATCCTCACGATTAATGTAATATAACCAAAATGTAAGATTTCTTATATTAACTGCCCAATAATAAAATCTAAAGTTTGGTAAGGCTAATCCTCCATTCTTTTTATCTTTCTGAAGATGAATTTTATTTAATCTAGAACACTTATTCTTCCATATATAAGAAGATATAATAGAGTCAAGAGAATCAAAGAAAGATTTAGGAATAAAAACAGGCAATGCCTGAAAAAGATATATTAAATTTAGGTAATATATTCATTTTAATAGAGTTAATTTGGCCAATCAGTGATAACGAAAGAGGTGACCAATTTGATAGTATCCTTTTTACGTGATTCAGCGGGCAGAAATTCTAACATTTCTTAATCATTTTGCAGTTCAGGAATCAAAAATGTTAGACAAGACAAGCATTTAAAGTAAAAATATAAGTACAGCAGAGGTTCGGGAAGTTGAAATCTATGGTCTCTGCAATTTGCTCAAATGTGGATGGTCAAAGCTTTCTGCAAATTACTCCATTCTAAATACTGTAGCATATATTCAAACTGAAAATGACTTTCAAAGGGGTAAAAAAAAAAGTTATTTCAAATTAATAGAAAATAGTATGCACTATTTGTCACAGTAAGTCACAACAGTACATTTCTAAATCTCAAAACCTTGGAGTAGCTTTTATTTTAATTAATGGAACTCACAACTGCTCCACGTCTCACTCAATATATTTCCAAGTTCCATTAATATTTCAAGGACAGTAACAGAAAAGGGCAAGTAAAATTAGTTAATCAGTTAACCTGGGAATATCCACTTTATCACTCATGGTGCTGCACTTGGCTTTGTGGGGAAAAGAAACTCCTTGAAATAGCAATTCTCATAGAGTTAAATATATCAAGATTGATACATAAAATACTATTGGGGATAGAATTTTCTTTATTGATGAAGTTAGATTCCTAACCTTTGAATTTCTGTCAGGCTTTTCCCAGTCTCCATTCAGCTAAAAGAAGTCACCTACCATTCGTTTCCAACTCATCTCCTGCAGCCTACTTAAACCCAGCTTTTATCCATAGTCCTTTGTCCGCCCATTGAAACAGGCAGCCTCAATCAGTTGCTCCAAGCCTTCAGTTACTGCTAGGTGTTTGCTCTCTTGTTTGTGGCCCCTCATGTCTTATTATTTGCAGTTTATTAGTAAAGTATCATTTACTGCTAAATCAACACCACTGCTCTGCTTTTGGGTCAAATCTCCTCTATCTTTCCTGACAATTTCCAATCAATTATGCATATTTAACTGAAGTCATATGGAACATCAGGAAGTGTATTAGTTCTGGGGTGTGCATATTTTCCAACCTAACATTATTTGTTATGTGTTTGCATTATGTAAATTCTAACTCTAGTTTCCAGGGGATGAAGTGGCTTCAACTCCCACTCATTAAAATCTCCAAAGTTCTCAGATGATTGCCAAAATGGGGAATACAATGAAAGATTCATTCAGCATTGCAGTTAAATTAGCATCTAGATTTTGCAGAAAAATGCAGGCATTTCTGGAACTTAGAAGCTGGAATTTCCCCACACCGATCCCAGTAATTTTGATAGTTTTGTAAATTCCATCTGGCAAATTGCACTATGTGAAGAAGAAGAAGAAGAAGAAAGCCCTTAACTCCGAATGGAATCATTGGGAGGCCGTTGTGACGGCGTTTTTTTTTTTAAACAGGCTTTCTTATTTTTACGAGGCTGAGTTGCTAGCTCAACGTTCAACCCAGCATGGATGGAAAGCGTGCAAGGGAGCCGGCTGGATTCGAGCTCCGGAGCCTTCGCTCCAAAGTCCGGCGCTGATGCCACTACGCCACCAGCCAGCCTATGTGAATGCACACTTAATTATCCGGAACATTTAGATCAACGAAGATGAAGGAATGCATATGAAACGCCTAATATAATGATAAGAAACCACTATAGTTACAAGCCAAAGAGTGGGAAGCTTCCATTCAGTCATCTTCCCAACAACATTTTGAAATTAAACTAAACATCCTGTAAAACACAACAGAGAATGAGCAGCAACATACTTCTGATCTCAGAGTCGCAGTGATTTACATTAATAAAATACATCACAGGATGACTGCCAATCTCACAAACACTGAAGAGGGCAGAGGGGATCAAAGCTAGTTAGCATTTCTACTGTAAAGGTTGTGACTAAGCCTACAGTGAACACGGACTCCAATATGCATCAGTCTGACAAGCCTGGACCAGACTGTCTGTAAGGATCAGTTTAAGAAAACCTGAACAGCTGGCTTCACAGTCCTCAGTAATAATCTAGTTTGTTCACATGGTTTGTTTACAATCAGAACAAAAGGGCCATTTTACAAAACCATCCAACAGAAATAGGATCAGATAAGGCAATGTCCTCTTCCACTAAATGAATCCAGCCAAGCTTCTCAAATCACTTCAAATAATATCAACCAGCAGGCAGACTTTCCTAGTTGCTTTCTTCTCAGATGTGACTAAAACAGCATTAAGGGCACATCGTGTGCCACTAAGAACTACCTGTGCTACCTCCCCTGAGGTCAACAACGTATTCCAAAGTCTGTTGCCAGTCTTGTTACTCTTCTGGAGGAAGCACTTAAAGGTAACAATAATTAAGCAATATAGGGAGCAGACTACATAGAATCAACAATTTGGGACCTAATGGTAAGCAATTCTTACAATTTATGTTCATAAGATAACAATCAATCAATCAATCCATTTTGGGCCCTTTTACTAATGCCATGTTTTAACTGAAGAACCATATTAGTCATATTGATGACAATTTGAAATTGATAAACAGAACACCACGATGCACCTTCCTTTCTCTGAGGTCAGTGGTGATTCAGTAATCTAAAATACTCGTACAAATAATTTCACAGGATCATAGAGTCGTTCAGCATAGAGCTTGGTCCTTCGTCCACCCTTCCATTCTGATCTTTTTGTCCATCCACATTAATCCCATTTGCCCGTATTGGGTCTGTGTGCTAAACCTGTTTATTCAAGTGCCTGTCAAATGTAGCAACTGCACCTGATTTCATCACCATCTCCAGCAGCAGATTCCAATTTTTAACCATTCTCTGCGTAAAGAAACCCTTCCCTTTAGATTTCCTTTAAACTCCTCCCATTCACCTTATAGCAATGGCCCCTTGTAATCCAATCCAGCCAATATCCTGATGAATCTTCTCTGATGTGTCATGAGAACTGCCCGATAAATGGGTGATAGTTTTCATCATACATCAAGTTGGATCTTTGGTTCACTTGTTCCTTCTCTGTTACTGTTATACCATGGAGCTTCTCTTTATCACTGGTTTAAGTCATGCAACGTCTCAGATCTGATTATTTTGCTCAATTCTAGGGGAGCATCCCATTTCATGCACTTAAACAATGTTTACTATAGCTGTGGGATTTAGGCTTTGTCTCATTGCTAGAAGAAAACTGGGAAGGGCAATCAGAAATGATGTTGCAATGAATTGTTGTGGTCCCAGTAGCCAGCCATTCCATCTGTGTGAGCTACTAAATATTACAGGCAAATAAGCTGCCTGTTCAAGCTTTCCCAGATACTTTCCAGATAATAGATATTTGTTCATATTATGTTCCTCAAGTCTGATGTAACATGAACATTAATTGAATGGCAACAACCTTTGTTGATGTGACATGCAGGATCAGTGAAGAAGCATTATACCTTCAGTAAAATATTCTGCATTTACATTCTTGACAGCCCTGCATCCAAATACAATCCAGGACTGTCCTTTCCACAAGGGGTGAAGGTGTCCATGAACAATATATCTGTCATTTTATTGAAACATATGTGGAATTTACGTTAGTTTAAGTGGCAAATGTTCCCTGGATTGCTGGAAAAAGTGTGGTTTAGCACCCAGGAGAAGATTGTCCATCCAGTAGAATTTTACCTGCTGTTTACTATGGAAGAAACAACACTTTTCATTGTTAGTTTTCCTATGAAACAGAAACAGTAGTTTCATAGTTCTCCTAGATACGCACCAGAGCTTGTGATTGTATTTATGCAGGTAAGTGCGGGTTCTAAGGTACAAACAGATCTGAACATATTCTCTAATTATCACCAAACACCTATTTGGTGCCCTTGCATTCAAATTGTGGAATGTTGTGGGAGTTCGCAATGGAACTCTCCGCCTCAGCACTTTGTTTGCAAAAGGGAAAAAAAAACAAGTCATTATGCAAAATTATGCCCTCTGCAACAAAGAAATTAATGCAAGGAGTGAAATTAAATTAAACATTAATTTTCTTCAGACAAATTCAATAATGGCTTTGCAGAAAAAAAAGCTAACTTGAAGCTTCTGAAACCCCTTGAAATCCTTGGAGCTCAGACTGGACTTGATGATAGTTTTGTCCAGCACCATTTTACATGGTCAAGGTGAGTAACCAGAGCATAGCTCACCGCAGATCTGAGTGGGCTGTGGCTTCCATAATGAGCAGCTCACAAAGAAATTGGCATTGATAAGCAAAACAGCATTCCAGTGTTTGGCATTTCCTTTACCATGAATTGCAGAGTACTGCAAATCAGTTGCACATTTCTCCGGAGCCTTGTAACTGCAGGCTAACCTGTGTTTCTGATTTCTAAAAAAAAACTAATTAGTTAATAAACTAAGTTCCAAATTGTCATTTTTAATTTTGCCATTAGATTATTACATAAAGCTTTTTAAAGACGATTGAAATGTCAGCATTTTTCAAGATAACGTGAAACGAAGTTAGTCTTGTTACATTAGAACAAAAGCTTAATTCAGTGCTAACTCACGTGATTGCAGTAACCCAATTTCCCTTTGTTTTTCTATTCAATGAATACAAAACAATGAATAAAGAAACAAAATTAGCTTTAAACATTAGGGACAGTCTATAATAGCTTTGGCAGAAAAATGTAGAGGACTTGATGAAAAGCTGAATATCTGGTTTATATTGATATTAGAAATACAAGATTTTGAGTTAATCCAATTGAAATCAGGTGTCTTTACAAAAGCAAAATACTGCAAATGTTGGAAATATGAAAGAAACACACAAAAAAATTAACAACGCTAGTTGGCCTGCATTTGCAGAAGTGTGCAAAATTCTGATTAACCTATGCCTCAAAATTCTATTACATATTGCTGTGTTTTTTGTTCATTG
Organism: Mobula birostris; assembly: GCF_030028105.1. Lineage (NCBI taxonomy): Eukaryota > Metazoa > Chordata > Chondrichthyes > Myliobatiformes > Myliobatidae > Mobula > Mobula birostris. The sequence goes on along the minus strand of NC_092372.1, from coordinate 81,894,620 downwards.
TTATGCAACTTAAGATTTATTTTCCCCTGAGTAAAGAGGAGTAAAGTTTTTCTAGATCATTCTGCATTGCTCAAAAAATACAATCAGACAATAGTCGTCGTACCTTTGCAACCTAGGCTGATGTTATTCCCCATGCAAATCTTGTTCTGGACCACTGCAGGGGAACCTAAACTCTCTGTCCAGGGAGAACCTATCTTTAGAAGATCTCAGAACAATATCTCTCTCCCAACCCATTACATCTGACTTCAGTGAGAATTCAAAGTAAGTTTAATATCAAAGTACGTGTATGTCACCATATACTACCCTGAGATTCATTTTCTTACATTCAAAACAGTAGAACAAATAAATATAATAGAATCAATGAAAAATGAAAAGTACACACAAAGTTTGACAATCAATGTGCAAAACAAGAGTGTGCAAATACAATCAATAAATAAATAAATAAACAATTTTGAGAGCATGAGTTATAGAGTCATTGAAAGTGAGTTCACAGGTTGTGGAATCAGTTCAGTATTGAGGTGAGTGAAGTTATCCAGGAGCCTGATAGTTGAAGGGTACTAACTATTCCTGAACCTGGTGGTGTGGGACCTCCGGCGCCTGTACCTCATCCCCAATGACAGCAGTGAGAAAAGAACACAGTCTTGATGGTGGAGGTCCTTGATGATGGATGCTACTTTCTTGTGGCAGTGGTCTTTGTAGGGTTCAATGGTCAACAGTAGAGAGGGCTTTAAATGTGAGGGAGAAATTAAATTCAACACATCAGGACAATTAATAAAATTCATATCAAAACAATCCCAGTGCGTTCTTTACAGGCCCACCAAAATTTCTGTAGATCACTGGATTTGTTTACCAACTTAATGATATTCACTAGCCAGGAGTATCTGCATTAAAATAGTGTCCAAAATTCAAAAGTCTATAAATCTCTAAGATTGTAAAAGCCACTATGCAAAGCCTTTCTCACTTCTTCATATGATACATTTTCAATCTTTGTTGGATTTATTAGCAACTGGATTATCATTTTGCACCGTTAATTTTGGATTCACCAGAGTGGAAACATTTTGCTAAACCTAATCCATCAAATCCTTTCATTGCGTAAAAGACTTCAGTCAGACCATTAAAGCTTTCTCATTATGCTCAGGATTTCCTAATTTGTATCTCTTTGCAAGTCTAGTACAACTTGACTACCCCTTATCCAAAATTCCTAATTCTGAAAACCTCTGAAATCTGGCATTTTTATGAGCACTGACAGGTTGTCTCAAATGGAAAATTCCACAAGTCACTGGGAAGGATCCCAGGCATGCACAGGTTTCTGTGCATCACAGACGGTTCTGAGAAGTGACCTCACATGTGCAATGAACAGAAGTTAATAAAAAATAGAAAAACACTGCAGAAAGTGAAAAATAAAGATCTTGATCGTGTATTGAAAGAGTGGATTTGTTTGTGTCAGAGTGAACACATGCCACTTAACAGTATGCTGATCATGGTACAAACAAATATCTATCACGACAAACTGAAAATTGAAGGAAATTATGAATATTCAGCTGGCTGGTTGCAGAAATTTAAGAAAAGGCATGGTATAAAATTTTTAAAGATATAAATAAAGTTACAGGTAAAGCATCTGCTGATCATAAAGTATCACAGACATTCATTGATGAGTTTGCAAAGATTGTCACTGATGAAAATCTAACACCAGAACAAGTCTACGATGCTGCTTGTTTTTATACTCTACTTAAAACTGAAAAAAAATGTAGAATACTAGTACAGTGTACTGTAACCTTTCCATCAAAACACAGCATTGTAAATGGAGACTGATATCTGCCATTTTTTGTTGTTCATCAGCTGATACAGTTACTCTCCTATGCTGCTGTGCTGCTTTTGTTACCCTGCACACATTAAACTTTTATTACATTACAGGTATGTGATAAAATTTACTGTTAAGTACATATATGTGATGAACAAGTGTAAGAGAAAGACTCCTTACCGGTGGCACATAATTTCAGAGTCAGAAATGATGACAATCCCAAGCTATCTCACTATATATTCCAAAATTGAAAACAAAAACAAAATCTGAAACATTTCCAGCCCCGAGCACTTCTGATAAGGGGTACTCAACCAGTATTAATCTTATGAATCTTTACTGGGGCCATCTCCAGTAGGCCTGTATCCCTTCTTTGATTTGAAGTACGATACAATGCTCCAAGTATGGACTAAAAATGATTACTATATACTTAGCAAAATCCAAAAGATTGACCTTGGTTTTCCTGTTGTGGATTGTATTGTAAGAAAGAATGAAGCCATGTAGTTTGGTAAGATAATTCAAATGGTAGACTAATACACAAATGGAGAGAGAAAGTAAATGAGTAGAGTACAGAAGAACCTAGGCTTTATTTTGCCGAAACACACAAAGTTAGAGCTGAAATTTAGAGTAATGAGTAATGTTAAAATAGTACAGGATGTTGGGGAGGTTGTACCTAGAATACAGTGTTCAGTTTTGGTCCCCTACTTTAAGAAAGGATATATTAGCATTGGAGACAGTCCAGAAGAGATTCACTCAGCTAATTCCTGTGTTGAGAAGGTTGTCATCATCACAAATTACCAAAGAAAAGTTAGAAATATCTTCATTGAAGTTTAGAAGAATGAAAAGTAATCTTATTGAAATACAGTCGATTCTGGTTAACTGAGCTATCAGTTAATTGAGGCAGCCTTTTATTAGGGACAACTCTTTAAGAACAAAATCTAAATCAAGAAAATACCCTGGATTCCCTCCATTTATTTGGGACACTATGCCACGTAACTGGCATAGGAGAATGTTCCTGAACAGTTTTTAATTAGCGTCAGACGCATGCACTTGCTTAACCGTTAGACATTACACAGTGCTTAGAGTATCCAGTTTTTAAATACCATCAGTTGCGTGTGTTTGTGTCCAAAAAGAAGTGATTTTTGTCACTGATAGTTGGTGACAAATAAGCAGTAAGACAATTTGGAAGAGTTTTGCTCACTCTGGTTTTAGGCATTCAGGCTTGGAGATGCCATAAATGTCTGGGAGTAAAAGTAAAATGATTTTCCTATTTCAACAAGTTAGGAATTATGAAGGTATCGACAATCATCTTGAATGTTACATTGAAAATGAAGATCTGGAGGATGCAGTCAACTGAAGCATTGTATGAAGGCAGTCCACTATCTGCACTAAGTGCCCGTGCTGATTTTGTTCATTTACAGTCAATCAAAAATACATGGAAGATGAACTCCTCCGTTGATAACCATTGGGAATTAATACACAGTTTTATAGTACTATAGAGATATTGGTACTACTCTAATTTGTTCTGTATTTCATCTGAGTACATAAATTGTTACTCAGTTAAATGGTAGTTCGGCTTTTCTATATTGTACCTTTTAACTATTTCCATGAAACTTTAGCTAATTGGGACAGCCGCTTAATTGGGCCAAAATATATTGGTCTTGAAGTGCCCCAATTAACTGGAATACACTGTATAAAATATCCTAAGGTGGCAGGTATTATACTTCCTCTTGAACAAGGGGTTATCATTACGAGGTAAAGGCACAGTCATTTTAAAACTGAGGTGTGTAGGATTTTTTTTCTCTCATAAAGAATGGTGATGCACTAGAATTCTCAACCTCAGATGATTGTGAAGGCAAGAACACAAGGTATTTTAAAAAGTCCAATCACAAACAAGAGAAAATCTGCAGATTCTAGAAATCCAAGCAATACACACAAAATGCTGGCGGACCTCAGCAGGCCAGGCAGCATCTATGGAAAAAAATACTATCAACGTTTCGGGCCGAGACATCGACTGTAATTTTTTTTTTCACAGATGCTGCCTGGCCTGCTGAGTTCCTCCCGCATTTTGTATTTATAGAGGTAGTAGGTTAAATTTGAAAGACCAGAGAATCATAAATCAGTGAGCTGTTTGTTATGTCTCCCCTCTCGCTGTGAAATGGGGACACAGTTTTTTCCCTTATTAGGGAGAAAGAGAGAGCCTGTGGTATGTTGAATTACTGGGTGGACAAGTAGTTTATGGGGTACTGCAAGTCTGTGTCTTCATTGATGCTTGCTGTACGCTTGAGTGCCCGGTGGAGGGTGCCAATGTTTTTTGCTGGTGGGGGTGGGGGTGTGTTGTTGCTGCTTGTGCGTGGGAGGGGGGAGCTGGGGGGGCTTTGGGGTCCTAATGTTTAACTGTCATTCATTCTTTGGGGCACTTTGTTTTTGTGATGTTTGAGAAGAAAAAAAATTTCAGGATGTATATTGCATTCATTTGTCTGACATTAAATGTACCTATTGAGGATCTGTGGGACTAGCACAGAAGTAGAAGCTATGGGGAGATCAGTTATGATCATAGTAAATGGTGAGGCCAATTTGAGAAGCCTGATCGATTGTTCCTATGTTCATGTGCGTGGATCTTTGTGCATATTCCTGTGGGAAACTTAATTGGAGTTCAAGGAACAGCAACTCATCACATTACTGACTTCTGGACAATACTGATATCAATGATATCTGATCATAACTGCTACTTCCATTTTTCTGCACAACAGATATTGGTAATGAATTTATTAGCATGATTAAACAACTATCAAACCTATCATTCCCTTGTCCATTAACAATTTATTTTGCTTTTCAATATTATCATTTTGCCATTTAAATTATTCCCATCCTATTATAGGCTTTCCCTTGTTATTTTCTCCTCCCTTCTATGATTGCTTATAACCAGTTATGTCTGTAACATTATTCACCTCTTTGTATAGCCACAGATCTCAAATTTTAACTATTCGCTCTCTACAGATGTTGCCTGATTGTCTGGGTATTCTCAGCTTTTTCAGATAACTATAGACTGATCATGTCAATTGGTGTGCAATGCTGTGAGGAGCTCAGCAGTGCAGTTAAAGCCCTCACTTAACCTCTCACAGCTGAAACCTGCCTTTAGCTGCACAAGGTAAAAACCTCGTGACTTCCCTCCATTTCAACTCTTTCCCTTTAAAAGTGAACCAAAGTGTGAAATCAGCTATTTTTTAAATGCCCTCGTTAATCTGTTGCTACTTTTAATGGATTGTGAATGCTGTGTATTAAATATTTCAATAAAATATTGGAATAATCTTGTATATATATTGGTAGATTAAGCATTGTTTGCTTACCTAATTCATGACAGGTTTATATGTAAAAACATGTTAATTGCATACATCATCGTGCTACCATGATATGTGCACCCCTCACTTAAAGTCGACGTTAAACCTTCGATGCCAGACTCCCATGTCTTTCTTTGAATTAGTTTAATGCTTTGAAGTTATGTGACAGTGAGTGTACTTCATTTGCCCCTTTAGTGCTGGAAAACTAGTTCAAGCGTATTGCTTCAGATGCCTAGATGTTGAATCAATTCTGATCTGTTATAAAATCTAGCCAAAAATGCACATGTGGATATTATTGAGTTATGTAGGTCACCATTTTGTTCAGGCATGAGCATGCGAATAACAAAAAAAGTATGGAAATTTACAGCAAAATGTACCATGAAATGCTTAACTAAAGTGAAATTCATTTTTCTATTGTATAACCATTCCACAGTTTATTAATCCATGCTTTTTACTGTGCTATTGTGTTTTTATGTTATAATGTTAACACATTTTACTCGTATTATTTTATGGTAATGACAACACCAATTTATTAAATCTACAAATGTTTACATCAGATTTATAAGACCATAAGACATAGGAGCAGAATCATGCCATTCAGCCCATCAAGTCTCGTCAGCCATACCATCATGACTGATTTACATATTAACCCTCTCAATCCCATCCTCCTGCCTTCTCTTTCTATCATTTGATGCTCTGACTAATCAGGAACCTATCAAACTCTATTTTAAATATACTCAATGACTTGCCTTCCATAGTCATCTGTGGTAGTAAATTTTACAGATTCACTACCCTCTGGCTAAAGAAATTCCTCCTCATCTCTGTTCTAAATGGACATCCTTCTATTCTGATGCTGTCCCCTCTGGTCCTAGACTTACCCACTATAGGAAACATACTCTCCACATCCACCTTATCCAGAACTTTCAAATTTTGATAGGTTTCAATGAGTTCCCCCCACCATTCTTATAAACTCCAGCGAGTACGGGCCCAGAGCCATCAACGTGCCTCGCATGTTAACCCTTTCATTCCCAGAATCATTCTCATGAACCTCCTCTGTACCCTCTCCAATACCAGCACACCTTCTCTTAAATAAGGGGCCCAAAACTACTCATAATACTCCAAGTGCACTCTGACACAACTGTCATTGGCCTTATCTGAGATGGTGATGAGCCTGCATACAGACGGGTGGTGGAACGGCTGGCCCTCTGGTGTGGTCAGAACAATCTGGAGCTAAATATGCTCAAGACTGTGGAGATGACAGTGGACTTCAGGAGGAGCCCCCCAATACTCCCCCCACTCACTATACTCAACCGTATTGTGACTGCTGTGGAGACCTTCAGGTTTCTGGGTGTCACAATCTCCCAGTACCTGAAGTGGACACCCAATGCGGACACTCTTATCAAAAAGGCTCAGCAGAGGTTCTATTTCCTACGTCAACTCAGGAAGTACAACCTGCCTCAGGAGCTGCTGATTCAATCCTATTCAGGAATAATCCAGTCTGTTCTCTGTTTGTCCATCACTGTCTGGTTTGGATCAGCTACCAAACAAGACAAGAATAGACTCCAAAGAACTATCAGGGCTGCAGAAAGGATTATTGGTGTGAAGCTGCCCTCGATCCAGGACTTATATGCATCTAGAGTCAGGAAGCGAGCAAGCAGCATCATTGTAGACCCATCACACCCTGGACATCACCTGTTCCAACTCCTTCCTTCTGGTAAGCGCTTTAGATCACTGTACGTCAGGACAAATAGGTACAAGAACAGTTTCTTTCCGTATGCCATCAGTCTTATGAACACTTGAATTTTAGTCTATTATAAACCAAGTCCACCTGTACATACACAGGTATACCTCATTGTATATAGTTCACGATTATTTGCACTATTGTTTTGTTTTGCTTTTTGATTCTGTACAGCGAGAGCTCAGGGAAACTGGCATCAAATTCCCTGTATGTGTCCACATACTCGGCGATAATAAAGGATTCTGATTCTAACGAACGCCTTATAAAACCTCAACATTACATCCTTGCTTTTGTGTTTGAGTCCTCTCGAAATGAATGCTAACACTGCACTTGCCTTCTTTACCACCAACTCAACCTGAAAGTTAACCTTCAGGGAATCCTGCACAAGGACTTCCTAGTCCCTTTTACCTCATATTTTTTTAATTTTCTCTCCATTTACAAAATAGCCTATGCCTTCATTCCTTCTACCAAAGTGTATGACTACACACTTCTCAACAATGTATTCCATCTGCCACTCCTTTGCCCGTTCCCCCAATCTGTTAAAGCCCTTCTACAGACATCCTGCTTCCTCAACACTACATGTCCCTCCCTCTATCTTTGTATCGTTCGCAAACTTGGCCACAGAGCCATCAATTCCTTCATCCAAATCATTAACATATAATGCAAAAAGAAGCAGCCTCAATACCTACCCCTGTATAGCACCACTAGTCACTGGCAGCCAAACAAAAAAAAAGGCCCCCTTTATTCCCACGCTTTGCCTCTGTTAGTCAACCAATCTTCTATCCATGCTAGCATCTTTCCTGTGATACAATGGGTTCTTGTTAAGCAGCCTCATGTGCTGCACCTTATCAAAGGCTTCCTCAAAATCTCAAAACATAAGATGCTAGAAATGCCCAGCAGCTCGAGCAGTATCTATGTAAAGAGAAGCAGTGTAATATTAGGGGTTCTCTCTGTTTCTCTTTCTGTAGTTGTGTTGGTGCATGGCCAAGTGGTTAAGGCGTTCGTCAAGTGATTTGAAGGTCGCTAGTTCGAGCCCTGGCTGAGGCAGCGTGTGTGTCCTTGAGCAAGGCACTTAACCACACATTGCTGTGCAACGACACTGGTGCCAAGCTGTATGGGTCCTAATGCCCTTCCCTTGGACAGCATCGGTGGCGTGGAGAGGAGAGACTTGCAGCATGGGCAACTGCTGGTCTTCCATACAACCTTGCCCAGGCCTGCTCCCTGGAAACCTTCCAAGGCGCAGGTCCATGGTCTCATGAGATTAATGGGCGCCTATATTAAAAAACTCTGTTTCTCTTTCCGTAGTTACTGCCTGGTTTGCTAAGTGTTTCCATTATTTTCCATTTTGATAAAGCATGACTTTTTCATAAATCCGTACTGAATACTGTTCATTACATTTTAAGATTCCAACTGTTTTTTTAATATAGATATTCAGAAAGAAAATAACATATAAACTGTTCAATTGTTACCTGTGCTTGCTCTGTCTGATAGTTTAAATAAAGAAACTACATTAACTATATTATAACCCTCTTGCAACTTTCTCTTTAATAATAAAAGCTGTTATTTTGATTTCTTTCCTAACTATATCCCATTTTGTGCTCAGTACCTATTAGCAATCTCTTTCTGATTAAGCATTTTAATTAGTTGCAATTATACCTATCTTTAATCTGTTGTTTATTATTATCAGATTTCTTGAATTTTTAAGGAGGGGTTTCTTTATCATATAGATAATAGTTTTAATTATTTACAGCCACAGTTTTCTCACTTTACCTTTTCTTTTGTTTTACTCTCCTCACTCCAATCTTACTCCTTCTAAAATTGGTTACATCCCAATCTAACACATTGGTCTTCATCATGTTTTTATCCTTTCCATTAACTTGTACGATGTTATGATCAATACTGACGGAGAGTTTTCTAGTACTTACTTTACCTTTATTTTGAGTTAATACAGGATATCACCAAGAATGATGGCATATATTGCCATTCTCAAATGATTCTCTGTAATCAATAATTTACTTTTTCAATTTGAAGGTAGTTAAGAATCAATAACCGAGGTGAGATTGGAGTGACATATGGACTGGATTGTATGAGAGTGAGGTTTTATTCCCTGAAGTACATCAGCGGGCCTATTGGATCTTAACAATATTCTATTACTTCAGTGTTACCAATGTACTTTGTTCCTGTATTTAATATTAATTATATGTTTCCTATACATGCAATGTCATTTACATTAATGCCTCTTGGCCAACAGTTGAGCACTCTAGATACTATCCCAGTTACTCAACCACTATCTTACTATAGTTGCATACCTGATTCTCTGCTGCATTCTCTATATTAAAATCCAGCAGTGACTCCTCTCTGGTTTGGCTCCTTACTGAACTGGGTAGGAAAATTACCTTGAACATATTGTAAATGATCTATTTCTTTTTCCATTTTTGTTCTGTCTCTCTTGTTTGCATTCTGATAGTTGAAATTGCCTGTGATAATATTCAAGATCTTTTACAAATTCCTTTATATGCCTATGCATTTCTTCTTCTATTTAATGACATGTAATTATCCTTATTAAAATGATTGATCTCTTCTTAGGCTTGGTTTCAAACCGTACAGATTCAGCATCTTACTTGATCATGTAACTTTTTTTTCCCTCTACCACCAATATCTTCTCATCAGTGCAACTAACTTACCAGGCCTTCTCACTTCACAATCTTTTCTCAATGATATCTGTCAATACTGAATTTACAATTCTGTTATCTTATAACCCAAATTTCAAATCTTTCTATAAAAAATCCTACAATTCTGATGATTTGTTAGGAATAACTTGCTTTCCATGAAGTTTGAATGGTTCTTAATTTTCCCTTTTGCTCAGTTTTGAACAGTTACATTATACTAGTATATATTGTTCTTTATTTTTGCCTTTACTTAAAATTCCTTTTATCAGACACATATTACTTCTTGCAAATATACAATGTCTCCTAATTTGTATCAAAACTGATGATCAGGATTATGGGATAATTGCATTCCTGAAGTATTTCATAAGTGGTTAAGAGTAGAATTGATTGGCAGATACTGAATTTGCCAACAGTATAAGAGCAACATGACAAGGTAATTCATTGTATGTAAAGCATTTTGAGATGCCTCTGAGAAAAGTGATAAGGCACTATACAGTATATGTGATGAATTATACTCAGCTATTAAAAAAGACAAAATATGCAAGAGTCAGCAAATTATATAGCAAAACTTGCATAGGTGCAATCACCATTTTAAGATAAAGAGCAAAACTTCAACAACGCATTACATTGCATCCTTTGAGTATTTTATGTCACATGCAAGAAAAAAAACCTTTAAGCAAAAAGGCCCTTTATTTATTTTGCAACTCCACTAGATTTGCAGCTTTTTCTGTATAATGGCTTCGTCAGGAAGGACAGACATTTTCAAGCACCATTAAGTTAAAAATAATAAATTGGAAAAATATAATAAAAGAAATAATTCAATAAAAGTAATGTAAAACTGTCAAACCTCAGGAGGAGTAATGCATAGGCTTAAACAGGACTTTAAATTATAAGAATAAATTAAATAAACATTAGTTGAGTTTACAAGATTGAGGAGTGATATAATTAGAAATAATGATGGAATTCCACTCGCTGTATGCACTGAAATAATAACTTCTGGGGCTGAGATTTTGAATTCAAAGCAATCTGATTATAATCATGAAATGAGAACTTTAATACATAAAAGTGAAACATATACAGTAATGGAAATATGTGCAACACACACAAAATGCTGGAGGAACTCAGCAGGCCAGGCAGCATCTATGGAAAAGAGACAGTCGACATTGCAGGCCAAGACCCTTCAGCAAGATATATATGATTTTTTTCCATAAGATTTATGGATATAGGGTTAGTTGAAATGTTTTAGATTCAGTTGATACATTTTGATCAGATTGAGAGATAAGAAGGCAGGTAAATTATGTCGAGTTACTGTGCGGCTGCCACAGAATGCTGACATGGTTTCAAGGGGCTCAATTGCATAGCCCGGTTCTCATGTTCCTTATTACCTCGTGTTGCCTTTGATGGCTGCTTCACTGGAAATTGTCTGCATCCACTAATTACATACCTTTAAATCATTCTCTTACATAATTTCATAAGCTTTTAAGTTTATAAAAATAGCACTTAATTATCAAGAATCCCTTTATAAATCTGTATGAGAAAGTACTCAGAATGGTTATACATATGCTTTCTGTAGATTCACCTTAAGGTTTAATCTTTGATATTCCACACTTCTTGTCAGAAAATCCAGTATTCCATTACTTTTGACAACCTTGTCAATTTGAGATGCTTCATATTTACATTGTGAACTGGAACATAGAGATCTTTGCACTTGTGCTTTCCTTGGTCAAAGCGTAATTATTCTGTTTTGTTTAAAGTCACAGAATCTGTAATTCTCTGATTCTCTTTTCAAATTTTGTTTTGGTGTCACTATGAACAGAGATTGTTCATGTGCAAGATCCTATAGAGCATTTACACTGATTTCCAAGCAGCTGACTATCCTGGTGACAAAGAAAAGGGAATACCCTCCATCATGTCCTCCCCTTTTATTCGGTAAATATAACTTCCTGCTTTTTTCCCTATTTTTATACAATTTAATATTCTCCCTTAATATCCAGTGTGGTGCTTGTCAAAATTTCATACCTCTGAACTTCAAATCTTGTGCAATTTTTCCTAATACTGTACCATAACTTTAGCCTCCTTGAAAGCCTATAGGTCGGTCCAGGAATACGTTACTGAGGCCTGAATTAGTTACCTCATGCACATATTTATTAACTTTAAATATAATCAATCAATCAATCTAAAATATTCCCTCCAGCAACTAAATGGACTATATATAGCCAGGGTATTGCTCTCGTTTTTTACATATTACCCCATATAGTGTAGTACTTAACTCTTGTTTAAATTAACTAATTTGCTCGATTGTTCTTTTAATTTACTATAGTATATGTCACCTCAATTTTATAGTATCTGGCACCTTTTGCCATGTTCGAATTTGTATTCCCCATACATCCTCTTTGAAAACATAGATAAGAAATACTTATCAAACATCCCTGCCAACTCAAATTTGTCCTTTAACTTACTATCATCTCCCTTCATATTTAACAAACCTTTCTGAAAAACATGCTGAACATGTTGCATTTTGAAACTGATCCCTTAAACTCACTTTTTCCTTTATACACATCTTTCTTACTCCAGTTATTTTTTCTTTCATCATTTTATTCTTATCATACACCATGCCTTGGAGAGAGTGAATTACATAGGTTCACCGTTATCTTTTTATTTATTCACAAAATCACTAGCTTTCAACATATCCCCTTTTGGAGAACAGAATGTATTTATTCCTCACAAAAATTACTGTTGATCCTATTCCTCTTATTTTCTTTTCACCTCACCTAAACCAGCTCACTTCTTATTGTTTTCAGTTCCTGGACTAAATTTTACACCTTCTATTTGGAGGTCAAATGTATTATATAATATTTACAAGATGTTCATTCACGATCAGACTATATACCTGATCAATATGATTGCTCATACATAGATCTAACAATGCCTCACTGCCTCTCCACCCCTAAACAAGTAATCTGAAGGATTTTATACTCATTTCAGGAATCCCAATGTACATTTACTATCTTTTCCCTCCCAATGTAAAATTAATTAATTTGTATTTTACTTTCAATTTCCTTACAGATGTAGCCCACCACATTACAACCCATTTTTAATCTTTGATCTCTAAATACAAACATTAGTTTTCACAGAAACACTACTGTGCTTATTTTAGTCCTTCCTAAATCATTCACTCTCTCTTTCATCTGGTTTTCCATTTCTCCTTCCTTATTCATTGTATCCCCTCTAAAAGGTGATATATTCAAATAGTATTTTCTACTCCGATTTAGATTTCAGCAAGGATTTGGTCACTGTTTTCAAAATGTATTTTCATCTGGCATAATTGCTTCTAGTTTCTTTCCCACAATTTAAGCATTGCAATCCTTACCGTTTAGCATTTTGAGTCACATTTAATAATAGCTGATTTTTTTTAAAAATTAAAGCCCAAATCATGCTACATCAGAATTTCCACATATCTACTCTCACTGGTTTCACTCATTCCCAGAACCATGATAAGGTTCTCCTTTTCTTCACACCAGCCTTTGAATCATCTCCTTATTTCCAGCAGCTCCAGCACAAAGCCACCATTAAAAATATATATTCCTGTCCCAAGACTCGAGTCTGTTACCAAGACTTCCTCTTCCACTATGTTCCATCTGCTTACCAACCACATATTTATCCACCTCATTTTTTTTCCCTTGGCTCATCTTTGCTATCCCCCCTTCTCTCCTACCTGGTTCCAACTGATCATCCCTCCTTTGCCTGGTTCAATCAATTAGCTACTGGCTTCTGTGCCCCAGTATCTATCCTCCATCTTCCTTCTGCCATCTGGTTCCACTTAACTGTTTCCAAATGTCAACTAATAGCTGTCAACTACATTTCCTCCCACGTCTGTACACTGGCTATCTTCCAATTACACTGATGCTGGCACTTGACCTAAGACACCAACAGCTCCCTTACTTCCATAGATGCCACTTGATCCATTGAGCAGTTTATGTTTTGCTGTTGGATTAACTAGCTGCTGTAAATTAACCCTCAATGTAAGATAATAGCAAAAAAAATCAAAATGGAGTTGATTGGCAAATGTGAGAGAAGAAACATTGCAGGAAATTGAGGAGAAGGGAAATGGGATTAATAGTATTGGCCCAATCTCAGGAGGCCTCCAATGACATCATGAGGATGAGATAATATATCTTCACACTTTGCATCACAGAATGCATCAATTTACAGGATTTCTAGTCAACTTGTTTTGTGGCATCATCATAACTTATGTAAACTGTTGAGCATCAGCTTTCAAATTAATACATCTTCATGAATGGGAAAAAAATTTAAATTACAAATACTATACCTTCATCCAAATACTTCACAAGTAGTTTAATACTGAGAGTAGACTCTGATAGATTCTCGTTAAATATCTAAAATTCGGCAGATCTATAATTACTAACTCTTGTACCATGTGTCTCATTAATTATTTGCATTCTTCCCATTTATTGTTTTATTGGAACATCTTACTTTGCTTGCCTCATTAGTCTTCTATTTCCCTCATTTTTGAGCAAGTTTTCATCAGTTGATTTAATGGCTCTACATCACTGTATTTACTTCCAAGGTTACTACAAGAATATCTCATTCAGCTGAGTTCAGAAGGTTAAGGATGTTCTAAATCAAGATAATAAGCAGGTCTCACAAGATATGCTACTGAGATTATGTGCTCTAGAGGCAGTAGCCAGAACGAAAGGACTTTATCTCAGAAGTAGGCCAGTACCATTTACAAAAAACTGTCACAAAGCAATCGTTCATACAAAATCTAGGAGAAATCTGCAAGCACTCTCCCAAAATGTGCTGTGTCAACTGAGATTAAAAGATGTACTTTGTTGCATCATGTGATTATGACCCAAAAGATCTAAAAAATTGTTCTTTCTCCATTACTTGATTTAAATAACATTATTGTGTTAAAAGGCTGAATGGCACATCCCTTTTCTTTGCTTGCCATATTCCTATGGCTTGATTTATTTTGATCCATTCCTTTTTATCTACATGGCAAATAAACCCCACAGCATACCTTGACCTGAAACACCTAAGTGCAGAAAATAAATTTTACCACTCTCTTGTACACATTGGCATTTTGACCTGATGTCAAATCTGAGGTCACCATAAAAAAACTACAATATTAGGACATCTAAAAACGCAAACACAAGGAAATCTGCAGATGCTGGAAATTCAAGCAACACACATAAAAGTTGCTGGTGAACGCAGCAGGCCAGGCAGCATCTCTAGAAAGAGGTATAGTCGATGTTTTGGGCCAAGACCCTTCGTCAGGACTAACTGAAAGAAGAGCTAGTAAGAGATTTGAAAGTGGGAGGGGGAGATCCGAAATGATAGGAGAAGAGATTCTTAGGACATTCTTGCTTTAAGAAATTGACAATACAGTAGTGTTCTCTCACAGAAGTAGTAGACTGCAATTTTGCTTTCAGGTGGAGTTACTTGCTAAGCTCAGAGTTGCCACAATCATATATTACCCACTGCAGAGGAGGTCAACACTATTACAATGCACCCTCTATGGCAGTCACAGAAGGCCACTGCCATCGCAAACATAAGGTGCACTTTGCACAGGTGCGGCATTTTTTCCCAGTGCTGTCAGTGTGCAAGGGGACTGTACATAAAATTCAATACAAGAGACTTCAAGGTAAAATCATTGTCCTGGTGGGGTCCCATTATTTCATATATGGTTCCCATATTTCTTTGCACATCATTTCACTCTAAATTAGAGACAAAGGACACAGGAACTTATTATCCAATTTTGCTAGTGAGACAGGAAAACACATCACCTACACTGATTACACCCAACTTGCTTGAGTGATGATGCAGACATGTCACCCATAATGGGGTGAATGCATGAAGAAGTGTCCAATGCAATTTTGCAGTGGGTTTGACTTCAACAGTAAATTGTTGCAAAAAAAACTTCTGAATATACATAAAATGCTTTCGATGTATGAAATTAAACACATTTTTTTCTGATTTAATTTCTATTCATGACAGTTTGTTTGCCCAGAGATGCTGGCTATCCTGCTGAACATGCACGGTATTTATTTGAAATGTTCACTTTAGTTAGAGTTAAGCATCACAAAAACTGTAATTTGATGCAAACACAACCCCAAAGATGAGTGACAAAGCATAAACAGTGCATCTCCTGTACCAATGAATTTTAAATACTGAGAAAATGAAGGAGAAAAAGTGAAGGTGGAAAAAAGAGCAAATTAGAGTCAAAGCAAGTATAGAAAATAAAAGTCTATAAATAGATAAAGAATGTTGTATTAAGCAAGAAAGAAAATCAAATTTTAAACTCCTACTTAAGCAATTGCCCACACGTAGCAATTATATTGAAGCATTAATTTCCTCTATTGGGGCCAAATGTTGATTGGCATCACATTAATAATTAAAACCCTGTTAAAAACTTACTAATGTTCTTATCTGTCATATTTAAATTTCTGCAGTGAGTATGATGGCCAATTAATTTGCAAACCCAGTAAATTCTTAAAATTAACAACTAGACTTGGGGCAAGCTGTCATTTGTGCAAATGGTATAACATATAAATTGACCAGCATGTTATGGATAATCATAACTTATGGTTTCCCCTCTTATCCCCTAGACTTGCTAGTCAATTTTCATATTAATAACTATATGCTTCCTTAGCACTTCACTGTTTTTCTACCATGATCTTATCTAGAGTTTAACGACATAATAGAGTATATAATATGCAATGTGTGGAGCCACTAGCAAAGATGATTGGTTACAGTATCAATGTGGGCAAAAAAGAGGCATATTTGATATTATGTGAAAAGTTCAATCTTTTAACATCTAACTTTAAGAGGACCCAGCACCTGCTTATAAACTGCCAGAATACAACCACCTGTCCTGATGTCTGAAGGCAAGAAATTAGTCAAATAATGCAATTTTTAAAAAATATATAAATGAAGTAGTAGCCTAAAACCTGTACTACAAAACACACAGGAGATATTTCAGATCATCTCGAGCACAATATTTTTAATCAGGATTTTTAGAATAAAGCCGATACTTTTGTTTAAAATCCATGATTCTGAAAACTACATAATGCCAAGATGTTGTTTACCAATATCGTTAGATAGTCATCAGTGTATGAGAGAGCTGACAGAGGTCTGAGTCAGCACCGATATCAGATAATGTTTGATGCAATGAGAGCATTCGATTCTGGAGTCAGAATCCTAAAATAATGAGCAGTGCTAATTTGAACATAATTCTATATGCTGCTGAAAGCAAAAGTACTGCACTTACAAGAATACTAAAATAAAAATATAAAATGTTGAAAATGCCCAGCAGTCCAGGCAACATTTATGGAGAGAGAAACAAGAGTCAAAATTTCAGGTTGACTCTTAGGAAGATGTGTATTATCACACTGTTTGTTTTAGTGTGAAATTCAGAGGAAAATAACTTCCAGGCCAAGGTTTCCAGTGGCTGAGGGACCCAGAAATAAAGAACAGTTTCAGACGGGAGAGATCTATGTTTCCATCTGGGCCACCTGCCCTCAGATTTTACTTGCTACACTTCAAAAGCCTGTAAGTCTTATTAATTGCCAAGAATCTGTCTAGATGCTTCTTGAAAAGGATTAAAGTTTCCTATTCCACCACCCACACCAACTACTTGTTCATATACTTGCCATTCTTTTAGTAAAGAGGTTCCACCTGCACTTATATGAAGGATTTCTGTCACAGAATAGAAAAACATTTCTAGTATATGGTCACATGAACTTGTGGAACATTAACTAAAGTTAGTTAGTTGAAGCTATGTTAATATTTCAAAACAAAGATTAAAGAAATGGCTAAAAGAAATACAGCTGTAAAGGGATTTGAACTACATAGAAAAAAGACATGTAGGATTAGAATGAAAGCCCATGGACACGTCTGGCCATATGGGTGCTTGTTTGTAACCTTCACATAATTTTGTGAACTAGCCAAACCAAGATCTCCTCCTGTCTAATCACATCAACCAACAGCAGGCTTAGTATGCACTGTAGCTCAAAACTATCTGCACAGTCCCTCCTTTTAATCAGCAACCACCACACGACAGCTTCATTATGCATTGAATAGTCAGGCAAGCTACTTCATCAAATCAAACACAAAAAATTCTGCAGATGCTGGAAGTCCAGAGCGACCAACACAAAATACTGGAGGAGCTCAGCAGGTCAGGCAGCGTCTATGGAGGGAGATAAACAGGTGACATTTCGGGCTGAGAAAACGTCGACTGATTATACCTCTCCATAGTTGCTGCCTGACATGCTGAGTTTATCAAATCATCACAGCTTTAAAACTACTACCACTAAGAAAAGCCAATTTCAGCTTCTACAACAGGTCACACACTATCCTGGATTGGACATTTATCACTGTACCTTCATCATAATTTGGTCATAGTCAATAACTTTTCTTCTTAATAAGACTGCGTAAGCAACCTCAGCACAGCTGCTATTGACTCAACAAAGCCAGTTTTCAACAACAAATGTTCTTGACATTATCTACATTGTGAAAAAGAACAGAAATATCATCAAAGTACAACAACTGATCTCTTGATGATACATCTCCATTGATTATCAAGGCAACATAGCTGCAATGAAGCATGAGGATGCGGTAAGTTAAACCTATCATTGCTTGCAGCAGTGTTTTGGCTGAATGGCAAACAATTAAAGCTGGAATTCCTTTCATACTATGTCAGTAAAACCTGCTGTATCCTGTATTGGGATATTTAGACAGTACATCCAAGATTGTGGATTATCTGGTATTCCAATTTCCTTTCAGAAAATGAACTTTTTGATGCTTGACTTATTGCCAAACCGAGACAAAGTTGCCTCAACCTATCTTACCATGGGGAAAGTCCAAAGCAGTAGAAGGAATCACAAGTCCTTTCTCTGTCAGACAGACTCTCTCCGTTGCCATATCTATTGTTAGGGCTGTTTGTCTATAATAGGGGAATAGGGGAAAGCCTTTTAGGAACTACCCCAACCATAGGTTAAGAGGGAAAGGCTTACATTCACTAGGAGTGTATATTCTATTGGACATCAGCTGAAAATTCAGAGCCAGATCACTAGAAAAAAGATTTCAAATACTAAAAAAAAAGTTTTTTTAAATCAGCTCTCAAGACAGCTTGTTTCCTAGGAATTTCAGTTTATTTATTTCCTGTGTATATTCTTTGAATAGGACAATTTGTGCTAGATGCAGAGATGCATCTGTAGGCAGTAGGTTTGGCCCAATTCTCCGGTATAAAACCTGGACTTATTTTGCTCTCAGATCTTCTTCAATATCCCACAAATAGCTCACAGCTGACATCAAGCGAAGGTGGCAACAAGGTAAAAACCTATAACAGAAGGCTTCCAAATTTTTGTCCCTAAAAGAATGTACCGACCTGGTAATTAAAAGGAAAGATGATCATAATCATGGGAAAGGGGGAGTAAAGCCCAGGGAGCAAAAAGCACAAAAGTGACTTGCATTTCCTTTCCCATATAGAGAACTTTCCAAAATTTAAAATACATTACCAGGGCCCAGATCTGATGCATGGTATCATTCTAGGTCACAGTCTATAATTTATGTCATTCACGTGGCCTGGGCTAATATCATGTCTTGCATTGGAATGCAGATAGTAAATCCTGATTTTGCATATTCATAGATCTCTCATTTGGCTATAACAAAGATTCACATTCCTTGCCAAATTCTTAAGTACATAAGGACAACATCTGTAGAACTGAGGATATTGCCTCAAATTTATCATCTTTCACATCTTACTTTTCTAGCTATGGGATGATGGAAGGGGGCATCTAAAAGAAGAGCTGATATCCTCATTTCCCAATAAAAAACTGAAGTCCCCATCTGTTTTAGGCAAGTGCTTCTAATGCTCAGAGAAAAGGTTTCAGCCATTCCAAATTTTCAATTTTGCAAAGGTAAATCAAAGTGCTAAAATAGAAAATCTTGCCTTCTAGTTCTCATTCCACCATAGAGCCAGCTTAAAACTAAATTTACATCCACATCAAAAGCTTTTCTCTTATGGCTAGCTTGCAGACTATTAGCAATGCAATACCAATATTCAACAAAACATATTTTCCAACATAGTTTGTCAAAATAGTAACTACCAGAGTAGCCATACCATGCCAGTAAAAATTACACTGGTACAGTTCAATCCTGCAACGTATCTCCCTATGCTGGCTGCCTATTTAACGAGATCAGCATAACAACATTTCAATTTTTACGCTACTTCAAACTGATGTTCAATTTTCCTATGACCACAAATTTTCAAGAAAATTATGCACATTATTTTGCTTGGTAGATATAATAAAAATATTTATGTTTAAGTTAAGCAAAAATTTCATTCTAATCTAAGCATGGTTGATACAAAATACGGTTGAACAATATTATACAGGAAGATATAGTTTGTATTTTTTAACAAAGCAGGACAAGATGAAGCATTGCTTATCAGAGCCCATGATGCTCATTTACATTGAATCTAGCCTGAAATTACTTACATTAGAAAACCATCAATGCAGTATTGGATTAGTAATGTTCACCTGCATTTTGTAGAGCACATGAACATTAGCTATGAACCATGACTGATACAGATTAGTAGTCAAGCAATGGAAGTTCAGTGAATTGAGGAATAGATCATGCCAAATGGTAAGATATGAATTTTGATGATAAACTTTCACTGACTGAAGCCAAGTCTTCAGGACTATACTCCTGATATTGACACACAGAGCAATCTGCATGCTCTTACGAACAAGAGAAAATCTGCAGATGCTGGAAATCCAATCAACACACACAAAATGCTGCAGGGGCTCAGCAGGCCAGGCAGCATCTATGGAAAAGAGTACAGTCAACGTTTCAGGCCGAAACGTCAACTGCATGCTCTTTCTCTTTTCCTCTCTCTTTCTCCCTCTCCCTCTCCCTCTCTCATAACCACACAGTCTCTCTAATTAACTACTAGATAACATAATTAGGTCACAAGATATAGGAGCAAAAATAGCCTATTCAGCCCATCAAGTCTACTCCACCATTTAATCATGGATGATTTATTATCCCTCTCAAAGTCATTCTCTAGCTTTCTCCCCATAACCTTAAACATGTTCTTAATAATCGGGAACATAACAACCTCCACTTTAAATATACCAAATGACTTGGCCTCCACAGCTGTCTGTGTTCAAAGTTCAAAGTAAATTTATTATCGAAGTACAATAATGTCACCATATTTAACCCTGAGATTTACTTTCTTGTGGGCATACATAAAAATCCATAATAGAATAAAATCTATAATAGAATCAATAGACCAAACTGGCTTGGGTGTTCAACCAGTGTCCAAACACTACAAGCTATGCAAATACAAAAATAAATAAATAATAATAATAAATAAGCAATAAATTGCAAGAACATGACATGAAGAGTCCCTGAAAGTGAGTCCATAGGTTGTGGGAACATCTCAGTGATGGGGCAAGTGAAATTATGTGATGTTATCTGCTCTGGTTCAAAAGCTCGATGGTTAAGCGGTAATAACAGAACCCAGTGGTGTGAGTCCTGAGGTTCCCGTATCTTCCTACTGATGGCAGCAGCGAGAAGAGAGCATGCCCTGGTTGGTGGGGGTCCCTGATGATGGATGCTGCTTTCCTGCATCAATAGTTCGTGTAGATGTTCTCAATAGTGGTGAGGGTTTACCCATGATGGACTATGCCATATCCCCCTACCTTTTGTAGGATTTTCTGTTCAAGGGATTTGCTGTTTCCATACGCTGTGATGAAGACAGTCAATATACACTGCAGTGCATATCCATAGAAGTTTGTCAAATTTTAAATGTCATACCAAATCTACGTGAACTCCTAAGGAAGTAGAGGCGCTGTCGTGCTTTCTCTGCAATTGCACTTACATGCCGGCAATGAATTCCACAGATTCACCTGCTTCTGGCTAAAAGAATTTCTCCTCATTTCTGTTCTAAGGGGACGTCCTCCTATTCAGCATATCATGATGACAATCCTAGTCTCATACTTACAAAGAAAGTCTTCTCTGGAGAACTTCCTGGTCTATTATAGGTGTAACCAAGTATCTCCTCCACCAAAGCCTGCTCATTATCATGTTACACCATTCTTCAATATTTCCAGGATTAGCCCTGCTTATGAGTAGTAATCAGCACATGGTCTAGTGCACTTCCTTGTTAGGATTAGTTTTAACTGGAGCAAACCATTCATGATATTACCATCTTGGTGATACCTTCAGCTTAGCAATGGCACAGTTATGACTATTTTGATATTGTGACCATGGAAATATAAAGATAGCACTGCAACTCAGTCAACTCACATAACTTAACTGCATATTATGGTCTTCTTATCTGTTTCAGAGTGCTATTGAATATAGATCAGAATCCATTCTTTTTAATTGGCCTAATCAGACTTAATCTAGGCTGACATGAAAACATGCTCAAGGAAATTGTGCGTGCTATGCACTTATACTTCTGATATGCTCATCAGCGATGAAGCCTCCTTATCGATAGACCAAAAATGATCCTTAATAAGAGTAACATATTAAATGGTGAAAGATTATTAAAGACAGAAATATAATGCAAATGAATTCCAACCCAATTTTATTCAGTCATTGTTGGAAATTCCTACACCACAATTGTAACTCTTACAAATCCTAATTTAAGTCATTTTTGCTATCTTCAAGTCAGAATGCATACAGCTCGACGTTATGTGATTCTTGAAATATCTTAATCCACTGGGATAGATATAACAATGCTAAAAATTGAACTCAAGATTAAATAATCAATTCAAATTGAATGTTTGAGCCAGAACTATAATCTCACATTTGATAAATGGATTTTGCATATTTTATTTTACAAAATATGAACCATGTAAATGCTGCAATAATTTTCTGGCTAAATAACTGCATATGTTACTGTGCTCTATTCACCATTCATTGTCATTATGTTTCCATTTAATGTTACTGACCTGCCAGGCAGCCTCCTTTATTAGTCTGCTGATCAACACTTCTTTGTTCCATTGCTCATTCCCTGTCACACGCACTACCTCCATTGCTGTATACAAACAGTGGCACTGTGCACCAGCTGGTCTTGTCACCGAATACTGATTCTTTCTGTGTCTTTCCACAGCAGCAGCTCAGTGACAGGTTCACCTCCTTGCAGCAACTCTGCATTGCTGACCTCTGGAAATGGTGTCATGGGTTGACACTGAGGGCGCATTACTTACCAGCACTTCATGAATGTCACCACAACTTCAACAACTATCAAACATCGGGTTGGATGCCAGGCTTCTTTGTAACTTGTTTGACGAGTTATGGCTGCACCTTCTGCTTTTTTCCCTATATTATGACTTTTTTTTTGTCTTATGAATTTTCTGTAACATCAGTGACAAAGGTTATTAAGTCACTAATTAGACCAGTTTATGAATGTGATCTCTGGGGTTTTCAAAACCAGACTGTTTCATGTTAGTGGTCTTTTCCAAATGGCAGAGGTATTTGTTCTTTTATTGTTAAAAACTATTTAAAATAATTGAACATAAAGATATCATCAGCTTTGTAATTACATAGTTTAATGGGTCCTGACTGCCTCGAGATGGGGAATACAACATTTCAAAACTGTGAAGACACAAGTAACTGCAGATGCTAGAATCTGGAGCAACAAACAAAAACCTGGAGTAACTTAGCAAATCAAGAGTATTTTGGGAAAGAAATGGACAGTCAATGTTTCAGGTTGGGACCTTTCACCTGGACTCGAGATGAAGGATCGCGACCCAAAATACTGAAGGTCTATTTCCGTCTATAAATGCTGCCTGACTTGCTGAGTTTTTCCATCTGTGTATGCTTTCCTTCAAAACTGGATGGAAAGATCCAGCCCAATCGATAGTACGTAAGAGACAAATAACAGTTAAGGTAATTCGGGTTTAGCCATAGTTATTTTCCACGCAGGCAACACTGATATAAATACATTGAAAAGAAGAAATTGAAGTCAATAGCTATGGCTGGCGTCAAGCTGAAGGGCGTAATGGGAGTACATCCAGTTCCTTATCGCTAGCAATGGCGTGAGAAGTCAGATGTACCAGACTGACTGACAGCTCATCTCTGACTTCCACATTTCCATGAGCAGGAATAGATGTTAAAGACAAGCTAGCCCAGGACCAGAAAATTGAAACAACGAACAGATTTAAGTATAATCATGCCATTAAACCGAGTGTGCCTACTGAAGAGATATAAATTTCAGTTGCACTTTTTGAAGAGCTTAAGAATTATCATTAACCTTTTATTTACCCCTTGAAAAGGATTTTCCAAACCCAACCATACCATCAAACCTGCAGACAGATGGGTTGGTGTTAAAGTGTGGTGAACTAACCTTTACCTTGCTGAGGCCACGCAGCAACTCTCAGACACCTCCTCATACTTACCCTTTGAATAGGACTCCACTCAGAACCATCAGGCCATAGTCTCCTGCGCCATCACCAACCTCACCAACTCTGGAGACCTCCCATCCACTGCCACTAAACTCATAGTTTCCTTACTCCACAGTGTTCACTTTTACCTCTTACCCAAAAGCCACAAATCTGAATATCTGGGTAGGCCCATTGTTCCTGCCCCACTGAACCTGTGTCTGCAGACTCTACTCTTTCATTTAACCTCGGTTCAGTCCCTTCCCACCTACATCCTCGACACTTCACATGCTCTCGATCTCCTCAACCACTTTCAATTCCCCGGCCCTGAATGCCCCATTTTCACCATGGATGTCCAGTCAATATACACCTTAATTCCCCCATCAAGAACGTCTTAAAGCTCTCTGCTTCTTTCTCAAAAAAAAGACCCGACCAGTTCCCCTCCACCACCTTCCTACTCCACCTTGCAGGACTAGTCCTCATCCTCAACAATTTCTGCTTCAGCTCCTTCCATTTTCTCCAAAACTCAACAGGTAGCCATGGGCACCCACATGGGCCCCATCTATACCTGCCAGTTCAGTGGCTATGTGGAACAGCCTCCCCAAATCCTTCTGTGCTACACTGACAACTGCATTGATACTGCTTCATGCACCCAAGCTGAGCTTGTCAATTTTACCTCTTTGCCTCTATCGTCCATTTTACCCTTAAATTCACTTAATTCCTTTCCAATACCTCTTACCCCTTCCTCAATCTCTTTGTCCCCAACTCTGGAGACAAACTATTTACCAACACCTTCTATAAACCTACAGATTTCCATGGCTATCTTGACTATATCTCTTCCCACTCTATCTCCTGTAAAGATGCTATTCCCTTTTTTCAGTTCCTTCAACTCTGCCACATCTGTTCCCAGGATAAGGTTTTCCTTTCCAGGACATCAGAGGTGTTCGCCTCCTTCAAAGAACGAGGTTTCCCTTCCTCCACCATTGATGCTGCCCTCACCCACATCTCCTCTATTTCTCAGACATCCATGCTCACCCATCCTCCTGCTGCCTTGACAGGGACAGAGCTCCTCTTTTGGTCACCTACCACCACATGAACCTCTGCATGGAGCACAGAGTTCTCCGCAACTTCCACCATCTTCAACAAGACCCTACCATCAAACTTTACCCACCTCCCTCCCTCAACTTCACTCTGACTTTTTGCAGGGATTTCTCCCTCCAGGAATCCCTTGTCCATTTGTCCCACCCCATTGTTGAATTCTGGTGACTAAATCCAAGGTTCTTTTAGAAGTCAGGAACAAGGAACAAAACTTGTTGCTTCAAGATGGTTTAATTAAAAGTTGATAGAACAATGATAATAGGAACAGAACAGTGACTTGGGTCTACTACTTGAAGAAGAGGGAAATTTAAGACGACACCTAGCATTAAACGGCAAGTTTTATACTACTGGGATAAGGAACATGCCACTGAAATTTGTAGATAAGAGCCAACCAATTAGAAAGTACTCATTCATATACTTCAATACCAAGTTAACCAATAAGAAAACAGTTAGTCGCTTATTATAGAACAAAAAAGCTTTCAGAGCTTTCCAAAATTATACTTTATATAATCACTAAAGTCATATTAAACAGTTACCTGAATACTAAGAGCCACAAGGAAACATAATAAGCAGTTATTTGTATATAAGTAATTATATAAAATACAAGCAGATAATTGTTAAATTACAAAGAAATAACAATAGTCCAATCTAAGAATTAAACAGTCGGATCCAACACCACTAATCTTCCTCCAGACACATATCCTTGCAACTGACAGGAGTAGACCATTTAAGACTGAGATGTGAAGATTTTTTTTCTGGCAGTCAACATTTCGTCCTGCAGACTGTAGATGATGAATTGTTATGTTTATTTAAAACAGAGCTCAATAGTTTCTGGGAATGAAGAAACCTCGAACTTCTCTTTCACTTCCTCATTCAAGACATTTATAAAAATCACAAAGAATAGGGGTTCCAGAACAGATCCCCATAGAACATCTCCAAGCAGAATACACTCCATCTGCTACCACTCTCTGCCTTCTGGACAGGCCAATTTCGAATAAAGCCATTCAGACAATCCCTAACAAGACTATGCTTTTCCAAATACTTATACCTCCTGTCCCTACATATCCTCTCCCAACAGTTTGTCCTATCGCCTGCGTAAGATTCACTGGTCTACAATTCCCAGGGCTATTCCCATTACCTTTCTTGAACAATGTAACCCTCCAATCCTCTGGTACCATTCTTGTGGCCAGGAAGGAGACAAAGATTATTAACGACAGCCCTGCAATCTCTCCCCTCATTTCCCATCGTAACCTCTCATATACCTTGCTAACCCCAGGGACTTATCTATACTAATGTATTTTAGAAATTCCAACACATGGTTCCTTCTGGAGGGAGGAGAAGATGGCGGTGCGATGCAGCGTGCACAGCCATTCCGAATGAATATCGTATGCATAACTAGGGGGCCGTGCACAATCCGGATTTGATGGAGACAGCCGTGTGAAATACGGAGGAACACCTGGAGTAACTTCTGAAATGCCTGCTTCGCTGCTGCTGCTGCTGTGCAACGTGCATGCATTAATAAACGACAATAAAAGAGGACTGCGTGTCCTCATAATCTAAACATGAGCAGGGTGCATAGCAGTGCAGTAACTGAAATACTTCTGCACACATTGCCTTTGTTGCTGCGCAGCTGGAATTTTCTCTTATATAATGCGATCATAATTTTGTCACAGTATCTTGGCAATGCTGCTTATTGGAGTGACAAAGTGAAACGTTCTTGGAACTGTGAGTTCTGAAATCGACACTGAGCCTATTATTCGAGTCACTCAGTATATGCGTAACCACTTGGATAATATATTTCCTGACGATGAGTTAAGAGAATGGCAAGCTTTTGACCCTGTTGCTATTGCAAACGCAACTGATCTTGAATCTGCAAAAGAGAATGTTGAATGATCTACAAAAAAATACTCAGCTACTATTATAAACTACAACAAAAGTATTGCCTCAAAAAAAATCGCAGCAATACTATGGTTTCAAATTTGTTGTTTCTGAGAAAGTTAAGACTGGTCCAATAAAGATGTTCACTAATATGCTGAACTACATGCTTAGAAACAAAGAATTTGAAGAATTGTCAATTCTTATCGACATCATGGGAACATTTCACGCTTCTAATGCTGACTGTGAACCTGGGTTCACTTTTATGAACTCAATCAAATGAAATTACAGAAACAGACTGGAAGTGGAACATTTGGATGATCTAATGAGGATTCAAGACATAACTTTCATCTGGATGCAAAATTAATCTGGACAGTGTTTGTAGAAAATAGATTTGTAATAAAGACAGAAGAGAAAAAGTTTACAAAGCACGAAAGGTTTTCTTTGTTGTACTATATTTTATTATACGCTTCAATTAATAAATAACATCAAAAGCATGTGATTTTTCAATTTTCATTCTAAATATTCATAACATATATATCAAAACAAAATTTTAAAGTGCCACACAGTTTTCAGGCGATGTAAAAATGTCCTGCTCCGAACAATGGTTGGTCTGCACAGCTGTTAAAAAAAAAGTTCAGAGGAAATGTTACTCCAAAACTGCTCCTAACTTCAACATGCTCCAGCCCTTTAGCCTATTTCAGGCTGATCTCACAATCATCAAAGTCCCTCTTCCTGGTGAACTTGAAGCAAAGTATTTATTAAGGACTTTGTGCATGATACAGTGAGTTAATACTGACATAGTAGATCCTGTGATTTCAGAAGATTACTTTGCTCAGTCAGGTCTGCACTTAGTCTCAGTATCTTGGATACAGTAGTGGAAAAAAAGGGTCTTTGATCTCAACCAGAGGCCAATAACCACTTTTGGGAGTTGAATGAAATTGTAGTCAGGTGCAGTATTTCATGAAGCCTGCTAACATTCACTTTCACGAATAACACCTGAAGAAGGTTCAATTAGGCCAAGTACGGGAAAGACTGTCAACAGCGATAAAGCAATATGGAAGTGCCTTAGGAGGAAAGCAAACATAAAGTTAGCTCCAGAACAATAAAGTAGGATGGGAGGATCTATCTTCTTGTAGATCTCCTAAATATTATTCAATTAAATTACTATTTTATTGTCACATATTTTCCATTTAACTATTAAAATTTGGCTGAAAATTATAATTAAAAAAAGAAACAAATCTATCAGTTTTTTGAACTCTGGCAGGGAATGCCTCACCATTTCTTGGATATAGTATAAACAAACAGCACAGTGGGGTTTAAAGGAAGAAGTCATTAAAAAACTGCAGGTATCCTTAAGTTTCCAAAGAAAGACCTAACCATTTTTTCTTATCCCAAAGTAAATCACTGTGATGTGATGAAATCAAAGCCTGAAGGTAGAATATCTATGAAGCATTGAAAATTTAGACTAAGTGGTTGCAATGCAAATAACTGTTGAAACCATAAGTCTTTCTCATGACTTGAATATTTTATTATTCTGGCTCTGTTAATTTGAAAGACTGGTTATACATACTATGTGTGCTTAAATTACAATATTCAATAAGTGGTAAATGACATTTATGATTTTAAATTTCAGAAATAATAGTATTTAATTTAACTGAATTATTTTAGTAAACAATCGCTTCTTAAATTTGTTTGTCAATAATTATTCCTGTAAATGAACAATTTTATAAGGAATACAGTGGAATATTAGTACACAGACTAAAAAAATAAAGCATATGACACCACTTAACAACAATTAAATATTAAATCAGAACTACCTAATCATTGTATGTATTTCAGCAGTTATTTGCATTTTTGAGGCTGCTTTATTTCCAATGAAACTCTGAATTTTAATCTTAATACTGAGAAGCTCCCAAAAGGCAATACAGAGAACTAAAATATTCAGAACATGGAACTACACTGAGTAGCCACTTTATTAGGTACACTTGCTCATTAAGACTAATATCTATTCAGCCAATCATGTGGCAGCAACTCAATTCATAAAAACATGCAGACATGGTCAAGAGGTTCAGTTGCTGAGATCAAAATTCGGAATCGGGAAGAAATGTGATCAAAGTGACTATGACGGTGGAATAATTGCTGGTGCCAGATGGTGTGGCATCAGTATCTCAGAAAATGCTGATCTTGTTATATTTTCACACACAATAGTCTCTAGAGTTTACAGAGAATGATGTGAAAACAAAAAGAAAACATCCAATGAGCAGCACTGCTGTGGGTGAAAACATCTTGTTAATGAGAGAGGTCAGCAAAGATTGTCCAAACTATTTCGGGCTAACAGGAAGGCAGCAGTAACCTAAATAACCACTCATTACAAAGTGGGTTGCAGAAGAGCATTTCTGAATGCACAACACATTAAACCTTTGAGTGGATGGGCTACAATAGCAGAAGACAATGAACATACACTCAGTACCTAATAAAGTGTCCAGAGAGTGTAGGTCAGTAACAAAAGATAGAACCATGTATATTTGTACTCTCGGAAGCGCGAAGCGCACAATCAAATATCGCTGTGATGATTGTACGCTCTAGTATCAATTGTTTGGTGACAGTAAAGTATAAAGTATTTTGGTCTAATCTCACCAAACCTGAAAATAGCCAACTCACAACTGAGAAATTTGCCTCAAAGGTGAAACAGGAAGTACAAGAGGAAATGACTGAGTTGATAATGCTCAATTCAAAATCAACAAACCATTTTTAAAAAAATAGAAGATATTTGAGCAAGCTTAAATGTCTATCTTATGCATATTTCATTACACTATTCAAGTTAGAAGACACACAAATAGTCTAAATTCAATAGCTCCTGAAAACTTTCATAAGGATTATGGGAACATCACTGTTAAATTGCAATTGATTGCAATACAGTTAAACATGCCCACTTTATCAATTCATCCATCAATACCATATCCCACTAATTTAAGTACTGGTCCTAGACAGAGCTCAATTCACCGACCCTCACCTTAGACATCTGCTACAGTTGTCCATCAATAGTCACTCATACCCAAAATTATCTTACCCCACAAGTTTAGTGGTGCTGCAACATTTCACAACTCGCACACACTCCCAGCTACTCAAACCTGACATTCAGAGGTGAAAATACTAGGCACAGGCTAGTAAAGAGTGTGTCAGAGAAAGTAAGTGACTTATACAACAGATTAAATTGGCAAGATGACAACACCTGTGAAAATTTTAAGCAAAAGAAAATAAACTGCTGAAGGAATTCAGCAGGTCAGGCAGAGCGTAGTCATTAATTAGATATGACCCTTGTGGCTACGGGGGTCAGGGGGTATGGAGGGAAGGCTGGGGCGGGGTTCTGAGTTGGAGGATCAGCCATGATCATAATAAATGGCGATGCAGGCTCGAAGGGCCGAATGGCCTACTCCTGTACCTATTTTCTATGTTTCTATGTTTCTATTATTTTGGATTGAGACCCTGCATTAGGACTGAGAGTGTAGAAGGGAGTTGGCCAGTATAGTCAGCAAAATTCCTTCGTTTTATTCCAGGCTACATCACCAAAACATATTGTATGGCACTTGTTGACACATATCCCTCACTCTTCCAGGGCATTGTGGCATACTGATAGCAATGGTAAATGTCAAAACAGAGAAAAATATGTACATCTCCATATCATATATTCACCATTATATATCACAGGTAGTGTGTAAGTGAGTGGTAGAATCTGGTGAGAGCTGATAGGAATATGGAGTTAATGTAGGTTCAGTACAAATGGGCGCTTCATGGTCAGTAGGAACTCAGTGAACTGAAGAGCCAGTTTCCATGCTGCATAACTCTATTACACTTTGAAGAATCAAAGGCATTATTGGGTTGGCTATTGCTGAGGTCATGACTGAAACCAGAGGATGGACATCTAACCTCTAATTCTAAACACATTTATGTCTCTTTTCATAATTGCAGCACAGTATTCTGGTAACATTTGACACTGCTGTACTTTTTGTCTGCCTTTTATATCCTCCCCAGAATGGAGTGCTTGAAATTATAAACCTCAACCAAACTGCGAACCAACTGACCTACTAAATATCTACATTTTCTCTTTATATTATGTGCCTTTCAATGCATAATAATGGTGTTATTCACTCACAAGGCCTAAGTATCTATACATCAAAACCTACTGCTCCACTTAAAATGTTACCATAAGATACATTTCGATACCTTATTCTTATTCCAAAATATTTATTTCCTTTCCATATTCCACTGGATCTTATCTATCAATTCTTCAAGTCTAGCTTTGTGTTGCAAGCTTTCACAATTTATCACAACTTGCAGCTTGTGTCATTATCGAGTTTAGATACTGTTTCTTCAGTCTGTAAGTCCATAAGTCATTTATGTAAAGGAGTTTGCATTGCAGAAGAGACATTAACCATTTGGTTACCCGGTGAAACTGCTGTTCAGATTAAGTAGAATGGCAGACAGAGCTATTGTAATACATTACTCAGTTAAAAGTTTTCCTAAAAACAATTAGCAGACCTCATTGCAATTCTTACATGCTGTGAATTTCAAAAATTTGAAGCAACATGAGGAGCTAATAGAATTCAATGAACCAGCAGAATAGTAAATACTTATAGAATTAGTCAAATCATTAATTCTGGAGAACACAGCAGACCGAGTGTATTGTCTAGGTTCTTCATTATCATTAAGGATGAAGGACCAGAAGCTTAATTTGCCTGATAGAACACAGAACAATACAACACAGAAACAGGTCCTTCAGCACATAATGTTGTGTCGAACTAATTACATTAGTAATCAAATGCCCAACTAAACTAATTCATTCCGCCTACACAATGTCCACATCCTTCTTATTTTCCTGCACATCTATGTGCCTATCTAAGAGCCCCTTTAACACCCTATCATAATTGCCTCCACCACTACACCAGGCAGCACATTCCAGGTATCCACCACTCTCTGTGTAAAAATCTTTGCCCTGTGCATCTCCTTTAAACAGGCCCCTCTTACCATGCCTAATACCAGAGGAAATGCATTCCCTCTGGTATTAGATATTCCAACCCTGTGAAAAAGATACTGTCTACTCCATACTCTCATCATCACATAAACCTCTATCAAATCTCTCACCAGACTCTGCCACTCCAGAAGGGGAAAAAAAAACAAAATACATGTCAGATTCAGATTTATTCATCACATGTGCATGGAAACATACATGCATTAACAACCAACATACCTAAAGATGTGCTGGTGGCAGGCAGCCTACAAGCATTGCCACACATTCCAGTGACAACAAAGCATGCCCACGATGCTCACTGAACAACACAGAACACCACAAGCAACTGAACAACAACTGCAAAACAAGTCCCCTTTCCATCCTACCACCCTCCCTCCTGCCCACACACAATGGTAGTCCACCTCCTCCAGATCAATCCTCCAGGCCTCCAGTCTTTTGGCTTTGGCCATCAGGGTTCAATTTCCAGACTTCTGTTTGACTTTCAGGGTTTGGTTTTCGGTATTAACCTCCACACTAGCCAATGACGGGACCCCAAACACCAGGCACACTAATTTTCACACCTTCTGCTCGCACGGACATCCAGTCCTGGATCCCATAAGCCTGGAACAGCCTGACATCCATGGATGTCTTTCATCACACTACCACATTGCTGGCAATCCAACACAGACTCTGGGATGTCCTTTGTCAGCCAACTACTGGACTTTAAATGCAGAGGGGAAAAGGCTGTCCCTAAATTGTTGAGTATGAGTCTTCAGTTTCCTGTACCTCCTCCCTGATGGTAGTAACCAGAAAAGTTCATGTCTGGGTGGTGCGCATCCTTAATGACTCAAGGTGGCCTCGATAGCGGGGAGGATTAACCCTGTGATGAAGCTGGTCCACTGTAATCTGCGGCCTCTTGTGATCCTGCACATCGTAACCTTCATAGAAGGCAGTGATTCAGCCAGTCAGAATGCTCTCCACTATATATCTTCAGTAAATTGCAAGAGTCTTTGGTGACACATCAAATCTCCACAAATTCCTAATAAAGTATAGTCTTCTTTGTGATTGCAGTGATGTATTGGGCCCAGGACAGATCCTCAGAGATGTTGATACCCATGAACTTGAAGTTGCTCACTCTTTCCACCACTGCGCCCTCAATGAGGTTTGGTGCAGGTTCTCCCTACTTCCCTTTCCTGAAGTGCACATTCAACTCCTTGGTCTCCCTAATGTAGAATGCAAGATTGTTGTTGTGACACCACTCAACTACCCAAACTATCTTATTCCTGTACACCTCCAGATTTTATCAGTAACAGTTGTGTCATCTGAGAATCGATAAATGCATCTGAGCGGTGCTTCACCGCACAGTTGTGAGCGTAGAGAGAGAGGAGAGCAGTAGGCTGAGCAGGCATCGTTGAGAAGTACCCGTGTTGATTGCTAGTGAAGGCAATCCATGCCTCTCTATCTGTTAGTAATAATAGCAACTGTTACTTAAAATAATGGTGAAAACTAGTAAGAAAAATGCAGATTTCTAGGAACTCCTTCCAGCAGAGCACATTGGGTGAACTGACAACTCAAAAATAATTTAAGAGCAAGTCAAAGTACAAAACTAGTTTCTTACAGAGACCATGAAATGAGTTTGGACTATCCTGGAGGTGGCATATTCATGTGGGTGTTGGCAGAAACAATGAACTTCCACATGAAAGAATGTCATGTCAGCTTCATCACAGTGGAGTGTAGCATTCCAGCACACATTTGACCCTGCAAGGTTGAAAAAGTGCTCACTAATAAGAAAGACACCTAGCCCCTACTTAAAAATGTCACCCACCAATTATAGTTAATTGCAGGTTGATTTAGAGTCAGACGGCCCAGAAAGAATCCCTTGGGTACATCTGGTCCATGTCGACCAAGGATCCCATCTAATTTGGTCCTATTTGCCCACAGCTTGGTAATATCCCTCCAAACCATTATTATTCATGTTCCTATTGAAATGTTTTCTAAATGAAGTTAAACAGCACACAACAGTAACAAATCAATTGTCAAGGGATTTCTTCCTCAATTCTCTGTCCTGAATGTTAGCAAGAAACAATATGTATGATATCTACACTTCATTAAAGACAACTTCAGGAATATGAAGGCAACTGCAATCTCAACTAAGATCAAGGACTTCATTGCAAGAGGCTGTCATATTGACCATGGTACTAAAGATATACTGTATGCATTTGGATCCTCCCCATCTAGAGCAGGAAATCTTTGCATCATTCACAGTTTGTTACCCATTGTTTTCGAAGAGAATTCAACCCAAGGAGGGCAACATCAATTACATTCGGCCTTGGCAATGCCAAACAGGCAAAAGAGCACATATGCAGCCTCATGAGGATTGTTGGCTTTGCCAAGCCATTGGCTGTAAACGTCACTTTGTAAGACGTGCCAGTTCTGCTCGTTCTACTCACTCAATGGCCAAGCAGAAAATCACATCTAATATTCTAGTAGCAATCAGAATTCTGCTGTAGTCTTCAATGCTAGTTATATCTGACTTACCACCAGAAACCAAAGTCTGAGTACCCAGTCGGGTGAAAAGATGTTCACAGCTGCCTGCAGCTGTATAGAGAAGATCTACACCACTCATCAGGATGGTGTGAAGATTCACAGAAGTCTACTGCATACAGTGCAGCTTCCTGAGAAGTGTAAGCCCTGTGAGATAAGCTAAGTGGTGAGCTACTGTGGAACTAGAGAGGAAGGAAAAGGAGTATTGAAGGAAGCAACCATTTCCATTGTTCTGTACACAACCACCTCGTTCAAGTAGGATGACAGTAACTGCAGCTCCAACATATACAGTCCTGCATCTTACCAATAAACAAAAACACACAAAAATGTGTACTATAAAAATTATCACACACTAAACATTGTAAGCCAAAATCATATGTGAAATCATTCTGCATACAATTGTCCATTCTTATTTTTGATGGCTTATTGGATGTGGGAGTCTGCAGATTGCCTTGTAGGTCAGCCTGCAACAGTTCTAATGGAACCATGTTGGCTGGGTGGCATCACTGAGTTGGCTGCAAGGACATTGGCTAATGGGTAAGAATGAGATATGTTGGTGGGGTGATGGGTAGCAATTATTTCCTTACTGGGAGAGAGAAGAGATGAAATGCTAAGTTCCAAGAAATCACAGCATTACCCTAAAGCACGGGCTCAGCTACTCTAGTAAACACTGTAATTCACAGCACAGATTAAATGCTTGCTAAGTGAGAGGGCTTCGTGGTGAAATAGTGAAAATATAGAGTTTGTATGTTCCTGTAAGAATAAAGACAAGGCTAACAGATTTAGGGAACCTTGGGTTTTGGGGATATTGAGTCCTTGGTTAAGAAGAAGATGCATAGCAGGTATAGGCAGCAAGGAACAAATGAGAGGCTTGAGTGTAAGAACTGAAGAGAACACTTAAAACAGAATTCAGAAGAGCTAAAATAATGCATGAGGTAACTCTGGCAGACAAAGTGAAGGTGAATCCCAAAGGCTTCTACGGATATATTAAGAGAAAAAAGATAGCAGGGGACAAAGTTGGTCCAATTGATCAGCGTGGTCATTTATATACGCAGCTGAATGAAATAGAAAAGATTTTAAATGGATTTTTTGCTTCTGCATTTACTAGGGAAACCGTTGCAGATTCTGTAGAACTGAGGCAAAACAGAAGTGAGATCATGGACTGTATCCAGATTATAGCAGAGGAGGTACTTCCTGTCTTGAGGCAAATTAGAGTGGATAACTCCCCAGGGCCTGGCAAGGTGTCCCTCGAATATTGAGGCAGGCTAGTGCAAAATTACAGGGCCCTGGAAAAGGTAGTTAAAATGTTCTTAACCATGGGTGACGTACCTCAGGACTGGAGGATAGCTAACACTGTTCCATTGTTCAGGTAAGGCTCTAAGAATAAGCAGGGCCATTATAGGCCAGTGAGCCTGGCATCAGTAGTGGGTAAATTACTGGAAAGTCAGAATCAGAATCAGAATCAGAATCACTGGCATATGTCATTTTTTTGTTCTGGAGCAGCAAAAGGAGAGGGAAAATAGTGGTTACAGGTTCATTGCCCATTCATAAATCTGATGGCGAAGGGGAAGAAGCTGTTCCTAAAATACAGAGTGTGTGCCTTCAGAATCCAGTTCCTCCTCCTTGATGGTAGAAATGAGAAGACGGCATGTCCCGGTTGGTGGTGGTCCATGACGATGGATGCTACCTTTTTCAGGCATCGCCTTTTGAAGGTGTCCAAGATGCTGGAGAGGCCAGTGCCCATGATGAAGCTGGCTGAGTTTACAACTTTCTGCAGCTTTTTATGAACCTTTACGGTAGCCCTCCATTGCCAGACAGTGATGCAACCAGTTAGAAAGCTCTCCATGTTACATCTGTAGAAACTTGCAAGTGTCTTTGGTGACATACCAATACTCCACAAACTCCTAATGAAGTATAACCACTGTCATGCCTTCTTTGTAATTGGACCAATACATTAGGCACAGGATAGATCTGCAGAGATGTTGACACCCAGGAACTTGAAACAGCTCACCCTTTCCACTTCTGATCCCTCTCTGAGGACTGGTCTGTATTGCCTCAATTTATCCTTCCTGAAGTCCACAATCAATTCCTTGGTCTCACTGATGTTGAGTGCAAAGTTGTTGCTCTGTAACACCACTCAACCAGCTGATCTATCTCACTTCTGTATGGCTCCTCGTCACCATCTGAAATTCTGCCAACAATAATTGAGCCGTCAGCAAATTTATAGATGGTATTTGAAGTGTGCCTAGCCACACAATCATAGATGTAAAGAAAGTAGTGCAGTAGACTAAGCATGCATTCATGAGGTGCGCCAGTGTTGACTGTCAGCAAAGGGTAGATGTTATTTCCAATCCATACAGACTGTGATCTCTCGATGAGAAAGTGAAGGATCCAATTACAGATAGAGGTACAGAGTCCTGGTTTTGGACCATGTTGATTAAAACTGTGGGCATGATTATGTTGAATGCTGAGCTGGAATAAACAAACAGCAACCTAGCGTAGGTATTACTATTGTCCAGATGATCTAAGGCTGAATTGTGATGCAGTAAAATTGCATCCACTGTAGTCCTATTGTGGTAATAAGCAAATTGCAGCGGGTCCAAATCCTTGCTTAAGCAGGAATTGATTCTAGCTATGACCAAACTCTC
Source organism: Mobula birostris (assembly GCF_030028105.1). NCBI lineage: Eukaryota > Metazoa > Chordata > Chondrichthyes > Myliobatiformes > Myliobatidae > Mobula > Mobula birostris. The sequence goes on along the minus strand of NC_092372.1, from coordinate 81,857,481 downwards.
AAAGCAATTCATCACAGTAGATGTGAGTGCAACTGGGCGGTAATCCTTGAGGAAGCTCACCCTGTTTTTCTTGTGCACTGGGATGACTGTCACCATTTTAAAGTGAGAACCTCCGACTGCAGTAATGAGAGATTGACTATGTCCTTGACCACTCCTGACAGTTGGCATAAGTTTCAAGGCTCTAACACAAACACCATCAGGGCCTGACATCTTGCAAGGGTTCATCTTCTTTGAAGATATTCTGATGTCAGCCTCCAAGACAGAGATCACAAAGTCACCAGATCCTGTAAGAATTCTCACAGGTATAGTTTTATTCTCCCTTTCAAAGCATGCATCAAAGATGTTGAGCTCATCTGGGAGTGAACCATTACACCCATTCATGATGTTAGGTTTCATTCTGTAGGAAGAAAGGGACTGCAAATCCATTCAGAGATGACATGCAACCGATTCCGTCTCTAACCTCAATCGGAATTGTTTCTTTGCCCTTAAAATAGCCTTCTATAGCTTGTACCTTGACTTTTTGTGAAGTTCTGGATCTATCTGGTCTGGAATGCCACAGACCTAGCCCTCATTAGACTATGAATCTCCTTGTTCACCCCCGACTTTTGGTTTGAGTATGTCCACTACATTCTCAAAGGTGCACACTCATCCACACAGGTCTTGATGAAGTCAAGATTGGCATATTCATTCAGACTTGAAGATGAATCTCTGTAAGTCAGTTGTTTACACTCCACCAACTCAAAACAGTCCTGTAAGCGCTCCTCCGCCTCCCTGCAATTGCAACCCAAGTCTGCTGTCTGAAATTTGATGATTTTGAGTACTGATAGATTTTTTTTAAGGTCTTAAAACAACGCTGCTTCAAAAGTACCCATAGCTGTGATAGTGGATTTCAGCTTAGTAGTCCTAAGTGGGAATATTCGATGATTCACATCGGAGTTGCACACAAACAGTTGCTACTTAATTGTGCCATCTTAATTACATCATTAATTAATTCTAAGGCACAAGATATATATGTTTGGATAGACAAGGACTGATTAGGGAGAGTCAACATGAATTTGTGTGTGGTAGATTGTGTCCAACTAATCTTACAGGGTTCTTCAAGGAGTTTACCAGGAAAATTGATGAAGAAAAGCCAGTGGATGTTCTCTACTTGGACTTTGGCAGGCCTATGACAAAGTTCTGCCTGGGAGGCAGGACAAGAAGGTCCAATCACTTGGTCTTCAGTATAAAGTAGAATATTGGATTCAACAGTGTCTTAACAGGGAAGTCAGAGAGTGGTAGTAGATGGTTGCCTCTTTGACTGGAGGCTTGTGACTAATGGTACGCCAAAGTGATCAATGCTCGATCTATTGTTGGATCAGTGGTAAAGCTGTTGGTGAGGGTTTAAACTAATTTGACAGGGGATGGCAACTGGAGTGGTAGGGCTGAGGATGTAGCAGTTAGTACACAAGTACAGTGGTGCTAGAAAGTTTGTGAACCCTGTACAATTTTCTCTACTTCTGCATAAATATGATCTAAAATGTGATCAGATCTTTGTGCAAGTCCTAAAACTACATAAAGAGAACCCAATTAAATAATAACACAAAAACATTATACGTTAATTTATTTATTGAGAAAAATGATCAAATATTACGTGCATTTATCAGAAAAAGTATGTGAACCTCTAGGGAAATACCTTCTACAATAGCTATTTGGAGTTGAGTTCCAATCAATGAGATGAGATTGGAGGTGTGGGTTGTGGTGCTCTGCCCTTTAAAAAATAGATGCAAAGTCAGGATACTGACAGAGCCTCTTCTTCTCTACTTATCTGTTTATGTGCACCATGAGTCGATTAAAGCAACTTTCAGAGAAGAATTGTAGAGGTGCATTAAGCTGGAAAAGTCTACGAGAGCATTTCTAAAGACCTGAGTGTTCATCAGTCCATGAAATTCTCTCAGTACTATTGCTACTTTCCCTAACAGCAAGCATCCTGCAAAGATCACACCAGGAATACAATGTGCAATGCAGAAGGAGGTGAAAAACAACCCAAGGGTAACAGCAAAAGTCCTGCAGATATCTCTAGAACTTGCTCAGGTCTCTGTTCATGTGTTCACTATAGAAACAACACTGAACAACAATGGAGTTTGTGGAAGGACACTACAGAGCAAACCACTGCCTTCAGAAAAAAAATTGCTGCACATCTCAAGTCTGCAAAAGACCACCTGAATGTTCTACAATGCTGGGACCATGTTCTATGGACAGATGACAAAAGTGGAACTTTTGTGCAGAAATACACATTGCTATGTTTGAAGGAAAAAGGGCACTGCACACCAACACCAAAACTTCAACACAACTATGCAGCATGGTGGAAGTCGCATCATGGATTGGGGCTGCTTTGCTGCCTCAGGGCTTAGACAACTTGCAATCATTGAGGGAACAATGAATTCAAAATTGTATCAAGACATTTAACAGCAGTTTTGTGAGGAGGAATGGCCTAAAATTCCTCCAAGCCGATGTTCAGGACTGATCAAGAGTTACCGGAAATATTTAGTTGAAGTTATTGATGTACGGTTGCGGGGGCGGGGGGGGGGGGGTAGAATCACACCAGTTACTGAAAGCAAAGGTCCACACACTTACTTTTTCCAACAAAAACATTTGTTGGATCATTTTTTTCAATAAATAAATGAACAAGTATCATGTTTTTTCTGTTATTTATTTAATTGGGTTTTCTTTATCTAATTTTAGGACTTACATGAAGAATTTGATTGTATATAGTTATGCAGAAATAGATAAAATTTTACAGGGTTCACAAAATTTCTACCACCACTGTAGATGCAGTGTGTAGTGAGTGTGAGGACAGACAGGTAGATGATAGGGCAAAATTGCAGTCAGTGGGGTGAGATGAAGTATAACATGGGGAGTATTGAAAAAAACATAGAACATAGAAATCTACGGCACATTACAGGTCCTTCAGCCCACAATCTTGTGCCTACCACATAACCTGGTCTAGAAACTGCTTAGAATTACCCTACCACATAGCCCTCTATCTTTCTAAGTTCTATGTACCCATCTAAGAGTCTCTTAAAGGACCCTATTGTATCCACCTCCACCACCTTTGCTGGCAGTGCATTCGATGCACCCATCACTCTGTGTGAAAAACTTACCCTACATCCCCTCTGTACCTACTTCCAAGCACCTTAAAACCATGCCCCCTCATGGTAGCCATTTCAGTCCTGGGAAAAAGCCTCTGGCTATCCACTTGATCAATGCCTCTCATCATCTTATACACCTCTATCAGGTCACCTCTCATCATCCATTGCCCTAAGGAGAAAAGGCCAAATTCACTCATTCTATTCTCATAAGGTACGCCCTCCAATCCAGGCAATATCCTTGTAAATCTCCCCTGTACTCTTTCTATAGTATCCACATCCTTCCTGTAGTGAGATGACCAGAACTGAACACGGTACTCCAAGTGGTCCGACCAAAGTCTTATAAAGCTGTAACATTACCTTACAGGATTAATACAGGACTGAAGGTGTTACATTTGAAAGCACACAATATATGGAATAAAGTAAGGTATCACTGAGTTGCGGCTGAAAGTAGATCATAGCTCGGAATTTAATATCCAAATATCAGAAGATGTAGAACGCTTGTGAGTAGAATTAAGTAACTACAGGGGTAAAAGACCTGATGGAAGTTATATACAGGCCTCCAAATAGTAGACAGGATGTGGGATATAAATTACAATGATAGATAGAAAAAGCATTTAACAAAGGTCATGGGAGATTTCAATATGCAATATGCTAAAAGTGGCTACGCGATGGTTTTTCAGAGCAGCTTTTGGTTGAGCCCACGAGGGATCAGCTATTCTGGATTGGGTGTTGTGTAATGAACCAGATTTTATTAGGGAGTTTAAGGTAAAGGAACTCTTAGGAGGCAGTTATCATTATACAATAATTCACCCAGAGAAAGAAGCTAAAGGCTGATGTATCAGTATTCCAGTGGGTTTGGGGAATTACAGAGGCATAAGAGAGGAGTTGATCAAAGTTGACTAGAAGGGGACATTACTAGTCATGACAGCAGAACAACAAGGGCTGGAGTCTCTAGGGGCAATTTGGAAGGTGCAGGATAGATACATCCCTAAGATGAAGAAGTATTCCTAAGGGAGGATGAGGCAACTGTGGCTGATAATCAAAGTAAAAGACAGCATAAAAACAAAGAGAATCACATAATATAGTAAAAATTAGAATAAGTTGGAGGATTGGTAGCTTTTAAAAATGAACCAAAGGCAACTAAGAAGTCATAAGGAGAGAAAACATGAAATATGAAGGTAAACTAGCCAATAATATAAAAGAGAATACCAAAAGCTTTTTCAGATATGTAAAGTGTAAAAGAGAGGTGAGAGTGAACATCAGACTTTTTGAAAATGATGCTGGAGAAGTTGCAATGAGGGACAAAGAAGTTGTAGACAAACTTAATAAATATTTCCTGTCAGTTTTAACTGAGGAAGACACTAGCAGTCTGCCAAAAATTCAAGCATGTCAGGCGGCAGAACTGAGTATAGTTGCTGTTACTAAGGAAAAGGTACTTGGGAAGCTAAAATGTCTGACGGCAGGTAAGTCAGCTAGACCAGATGGACTGCACCCCAGGTTTCTGAAAGTGGTAGCTGAAGAGATTGTGCAGGAATTAGAAATGATCTTTCAAGAATCACAAGATTCTGGAATAGTTCAGGAGAATGGAATATGGCAAAAGTCACTCCACTCTCTAAGAAGGGAAGAAAGCAGGGAAAAAAAGGAAATTATTGGCCAATTAACCTAACTTCAGCGACTGGGAGGATGCTGGAGCCCATTATTAAGGATGAACTTTCAGGGTATATAGTGTAGGCAAACGTATGGGCATGCATTTCGATAGAAGGAATAAAGGCATAGAATATTTTGTAAGTGGGGAGAAAATTCAAAATCGGAGGCGCAAGGGGAATTGGAAGTCATTGTGCAGGATTGCCTGAAAGGATAACTTGTAGGTTGAGTCAGTGGTAAAGAAGGCAAATGCAATGTTAGCATTCATTTCAAGAGGACTATAATACAAGAGCAAGGACATGATGCTGGGGTTATGTAAGGTACTGGTCAGGCTGCATTTGGAGTATTGTGAGCAGTTTGAGCCCCTTATCTGAAAAAAATGTGCTAGCATTGGAGAGGGCCCAAAAGAGGTTCACAAGAATTATTCCAGAAATGAAAGGGTTAATATATGGTTACTCTGGGCTTCTGCTTGCTGGAGTTTAGAAGAATGAAGGGAAATCAAACTGAAACCTAACGAATATTGAAAGGCCAAGGCAAAGTGGATGTATAGAGGATATTTCAGCTAGTGAGTGTGTGCAGGGCCAGAGGCACAGCCTCAGGATAAAAGGATGTCCATTTACAAAAGAGATGTAGAGTAATTTCTTTAGACAGAGGGTGGTGAATCTTTGGATTTCATTGCCATGGACGACTGTAGAGGCCAAGTTACTGAGTATATTTAGAGTGGAGGTGGATAGGTTCTTGATTAATCAGGGTGTCAAAGGTTATGAGGAGAAGGCAGGAGAATGGGGATGAGAGGAATAATAAATCACTCATGATAGAATGCCGGCACAGACTTAATGGGCTGAATGGGCCTAATTCTATGCTTTTATGTCTTCTGGTCTTATGTTATTTGTCATCTACTGTATCACAACAAACTCAATGATGATATGATAAACTGGATCAGCAAATTTGCAGATGACACTAAGACTGAGACGTAGTGTGTTTTGTAACGTGAAACCTAATCAAAAAATAAAACATGGAAGACTGGGAAAAGCATGTGGACTTCTTAGTTTCATTTTAACCGTAGTGAGAACATAAGAACATAAGAAATAGGAGTAGGAGTAGGCCATCCGGCCCATCGAGCCTGCCACACCATTCAATAAGATCATGGCTGATCAGTCTGTAAACTCAGCTCCACCTACCTACCTTTTGCCCATAACCCTTAATTCCCCTACAATGTAAAAATCTATCTAACTGTATCTTAAATATATTCAGTGAAGGAGCCTCAACTGCTTCCCTGGGCAGAGAATTCCACAGATTCACTACTTTCTGGGAAAAACAGTTTCTCCTCATCTCCATCCTATATTTTCTCCCCTGAATCTTGAGGCAATGTCCCCTAGTTCTAGTCTCACCTACCAATGGAAACAACTTTTCTACTTCTATCTTACCTCGTATCTATCCCTTTCAAAATGTTGTATGTTTCTATAAGATCCCCTCTCATTCTTCTGAATTCCAAAGTGTATAGTCCCAGGCAACTCAATCTCTCCTCATAGGTTAACCCCTTCATCTCTGGAATCAACCTTGGTGAAGCTCCTCTGCACTGCCTCCAAAGCCAGTATATCCTTCCTCAAGTATGGAGACCAGAACTGCACACAGTACTCCAAGTGCGGCCTCATCAGTACCCTGTATAGTTGCAACATGACCTCCCTGCTCTTGAATTCAAACCCGCTAGCAATAAAGGCCAACATTCTGTTTGCCTTCTTAATAACCTGTTGTACCTGCAAGCCAACTTTTTGCAATTCATGCAGAAGTACTCCTAAGTCCTTCTGCACAACAGCATGCCACAATCTTTCACCATTTAAATAATAATCCTCTCTTCTATTATTCCTTCCAAACTGTACAATTTGCTTTTCCACTCAGTTTAGTGTCAGCAGCAAATTTTGCTACGCTACACTCAGTTCCCTTTTCCAAATCATCAATGTAAATGGTAAACAGCTGCGGGCCCAGCACTGACCCCTGCGACACCCCACTCAACACTGACTGCCAACCGGAGAAACACCCATTTATACCAACTCTCTGCCTTCTATCAGTTAACCACTCCACTATCCATGCCAATACACTTCCTCTGACTCCATGCATCCGTATCTTACTTCTAAGTCTCTTGTGCGGCATCTTATCGAACGCCTTCTGGAAATCCAAGTATACGACATCCATCTGTTCCCCTCTATCCACTGCACTCATTATGTCCTCAAAGAACTCCAGTAAGTTTGTCAAAACTGAGGCGCACTCTTATGATGTGGTGTGGTGATGATGTATGCCATTCACTTACGTTTACATACAGAATATTCATACTGAATTATGTAAACAAGAATATATATATATTATACTTAAGGATGCATTAAAGGAATTACAAAATAAGCTGAAGGAACTGGAAAAAAACACAAATTGAGTTTGGCACAGGATACACTAGAGGAAATTTTAAAAATTAGGAATGAAATTAATAGTTTGGCTACACAAGAAATTAGAAAAAATTTAATGTTTCTGAAACAGAGACACTATGAAAGTGGATATAAATCTATGAAAATACTGGCGTGGAAACTGGAAAAAAAGATAGCAGGAAATACAATTCATAGAATTAGAGATCCAAGAACAAAAGTGATAAAAAAAAATAAGCTAAGTAAAATTCAAGAAGCTTTTGAAATGTTTTACAAAACCCGATATTCCAATGCTCCAGGGGGAAGCATAGCCCAGACTGACACCTTCCTGAATTCTTTAGAGTTACCCACTTTAAGCAAAGAACAAAATAGAAAGATGACTGCTGACATAACTGAAGCTGAACTAAAAATTAAGCAAGTCACCAGGATCAGATGGATATACGGCAGAGTGGTATAGGGAATTTAGAAATGAGTTAATTCCTATTTTGCTCCCCACACTGAACTGGGCTCTAAGAAAGGCGCAAATGCCACCCAGCTGCAAGGAGGCGATAATCTCAGCTATACCAAAAGAAGGCAAGGATAATGGAATGTGGGTTATTTAGACCAATATCTGTTCTTAATGTGGATTATAGAATATTTACCTCCATCATGGCCAAACGATTAGAAGAGTTTCTACCCACACTGATACATAATGATCAGACAGGTTTTATACAACAACGCCAAACACAAGACAATATACGAAGGACACTCCACATTATGGATCATATTTTAAAAAATGAAATTGAAGCAATAGTGATAAGCGTGGACGCTGAAAAGGCATTTGATTCAGTTAATAGGAATTTTCTATACAGAGTTTTACATAGATTGGGTCCACATGACACAATTATTAAAACTATACAGGCACTATATGACAATCCTACTGCTAGGGTTAAAATCAATGAATATTTATCAAATAGTTTTACCCTAGAAAGGGGCACGAGACAGGATTGTGCATGGTCACCTCTACTCTTCGCATTATATCTGGAACCATTAGCTCAATACATCAGACAAAATGAAGATATCAGGGGAATTACTATTAAAGGGACAGAACATAAATTGGCCTGTTATGCGGATGACATTTTGATTTATCTAGGGCAACCAACAAACTCTTTACCTAAATTGATGCAATCCTTTGAACAATATGGCCAATTATCAGGATACAAGATCAACATAGATAAAACCCAACTACTTTCATATAACTATAGCCCACCAAGAGAAATTGAAAGTAGGTATCCTTGGGCATGGCAAACAGAGTCCGTCAAATACTTGGGCATCATTATGCCAAAAGATTTGGCAAAATTATCAGAATGCAATTAGCAGCCTATATATAAAAAATTAAGGAAGATATAACAAGATGGAACCTAATTCCTTTTCTTGGTCTCAGTTTAAGGATTGAATCTATTTAAATGAATGTACTGCCCAGACTACTATATCTCTTTCAGATTCTACCAATAGAGATTAACCAAAATCAATTCAGTGAATGGAACAAGATGCTATCAAGATATATATGGCAAGGTAAAAGGTCTAGAGTTCGTCTCAAAACTTTGCAATTATCCAAGGAAAAGGGGGGATGGGGCTTACCTTCTCTTAGAGATTACTATTTTGCAGCACAGTTGAGAGCTGTGATATGCTGGTGCAATCCATCATATGACACTCAATGGAAAAACATTGAGGAGGGGATACTTCCCATCCCCATACAGACAATTTTGGCTGATAACAACCTACAAAGTTACATAAATAATATTGATAATCCATGGGTGAAATGGACTTAAGATATGGAAACCTATTATAAAAGAATATAAACTAGACGGAGATATTGCAATTCTTAAATGGTGTGCATATCTCAGATTTTATGCTGAATAAGCTGGATGCTAGATTTAAGGACTGGATAGCTAAAGGAATAACAGCTATTTGCAATATAATGGAAGAAGGAACACTGTTCAGTTTTGAAATGCTCAAAGAGAAACATTTATTAGAAAAACAAGACTTTTCCAGTATTTACAGATGCGACAGTATGTTAATAGGATGGTTAAAAATGTAACCAAGGCAAGTACATGTCTGACAGAGCTATTTAGAAAAGCATACAATTCAGAGAACGGTAGTAGAATAATTTCAAGCGTTTATAAGGGTTTGTCAAATCTTAAAACACATTCGACTTCATACATTAAAACAAAATGGGAGAAGGAAGGAGGGATAAAAATATCTGAGGAAGAATGGACAATAATATGGAGGTATCAATAGAAGTGTACCAGTTCACAGAAGTGGAGGGAGTTCAGGTGGAAAAAATTGATAAGATATTTTACTACACCCTCTCAGAAATCCCATTATGATAGTAACCTCCCTGGTTGCTGGAGAAATTGTGGAAATCAAAGAGCAAACCATTATCATATTTTCTGGGAATGCCCCGTTATCAAAGACAATTGGAGTGGGATATACAATGCCCTACAAGACATCTTTAAATGTGAAACGCCCTTAGAAAGTAAGACCATATTTTTGGGGTATATATCTCAAGAATGGTTGAAAAGAGATAAATATTTAATGAATATACTGCTGGCGGCTGGTAAAAAGACCCTTACAAGGAAATGGTTATCACAGGAGAGCCCAACTTTAAATGTGTGGATGGAAATTACAATGGACATTTACAAAATGGAGAAGATAACAGCATCTGATAATCATAAGTTGGAACAATTTGATTCGTACTGGGAAAAATGGTTTAACTACATAACACCTCATAGGCCTCATTTTATTCTCACAAGTCAATGAATATGTTGTAAAAAATCACTCCCTACTTTGTACATAGTTTTCTTCTTTCGATTGTTCCTTCTTTCCTCTCTTTTCTATAAGTGTATACCTCAGATAAATATTATGTGGAGATTTGTGACAAATATGACTATATGATGTATATGTACAGTATCTGAAATACATCTTACGGAAAGTTTTGTTTGATGATGAACTTCAATAAAAGATAAATTACAAAGAAAGAAGGAAAGAATACCTTCACTTATATGTTTTTGGGAAGGACATTTGTAAGCTATAACTAATTTAGTTAATAAGTGACTCCAGATCCACAGCACTTGACTGTGAACTGCCACTCGGTTCAAAGGCAATAACTGCTGACCTTTACAGCAGAACGTTTATCCCATGCATGAAAGGAGAATTAGCAAGTTTCAGTTTTCTAACCAGCATTCAATACTAGGACTGCATGTTAGCATTAAAAAACTCATCCAGGGCCTTGCATTACCTAAAGAAAAAAGAATACTCTTGACATCATCAATACCATTTTCATATTATTACTGTTTAACTGACTGGCTATAACACATCATTCAAATGCACCTGCAAGCCAGAACGACAAAGAAACTATGCACATATTGGAAATGGACATCAAACTTTCCTTCAACAAAACCCAGCTGACAATTTGATGTCAATGAGACATCAAGAATATTAAGCTTGGCAGTTGATACATTATATCGGCTGAAAAATGAAATCTAAATGCATTAAAATTCTATGAACTGATATAGAAATATACTATTATCTGAATCTACTATTAAAATTACCACAAATACAGCTGGTGTTACCTTTAAGTTTAGTTGAATAACTAATCGAATGCTGATTTTTTAAAATTACTTTCTTGTTGTAGCATGCAAATCTTTATTTCACATCACATTTCATTCCAATTCTAACTAATTTTGTTAAAAAATTCCTGCAGTTTGTTGAGTTCCAGTAGCATTCAATATGTTTTTTGCTTGTTTGTTTTTAGATTAGATTATGAGAGCACTCAGTCCTCTTTTATTGTCATTTAGAAATGCATTCAGGCATTAAGAAATGATACAATGTTTCTCCGGAGTGATATCACATAAAACAGAACAAACCAAAGACTAACACTGACAGAACCACATAATTATAACATATAGTTAGAGCAGTGCAAAGCAATACCATAATTTGATGAAGAACAAACCATGGGCACGGTAAATATAGTCTCAGAAGTCCCCGAGTCAATCGACTCCCGAGTCCCCGATAGCAGGTGGCAGAAGGGAGAAACTCCCTGCCATAAACCTCCAGGCACCGTCAACTTGCCGATGCCTTGGAAGCAGCCGACCACAGCCGACACTGAATCCATCCATCTGAAAACTTCAGCTTCCAAACAGCCTCTCCGATACAGCCTCCCGAGCGCCATCCTCTGCTGAGCGCCTTTGATCTCACTCCAGCCACTGAAACACGCAGAGCTGAGGATTCTGGGGCCTTCTGCTCCAGAGATTCCGGTTACTACACAGCAGCAGCGGCAGCGAAGTGGGCATTTCAGAAGTCTTCCCGATGTTCCTCCGTACTCTCACGTCTGTCTCCATCAAATCAGAATTGTGCACGGTCCCCTACTTGACAGATTACAGACATCACCACCTAAGTGGCCGCGCGCGTTGCCGTCGCGCCGCCATCTTATCCTCCTCCTCGACAATGGACATTTTAGACAATGATATATGCAATTATTAAATAAATAAATCCACTATGGACATTTATTAGATTTTAATCCCAAAACTCATGTAAAATGAAACCTGCCATGTTCTGACTTTCAGGTATTGAATTGCCAAAGAGAACTGAATTTGCAATAGCTCAGAGAAGTTCAAGCCAACATCAGCATAGCTTTTTTTTTTAGCTTAGTCCCAGCTAGAAATAATCCAAAAAAAAAACAAACTTGTGCCAATAAAGAGTCAGTTATGCCAATTTTCCACTGTTAGATATTGCTATTATTTTTACTATATTGTATTAGCATAACGAGAACAGTAAGAAAAAGGAATTTTAAACATCAAATTATATATCATGCACATATGATTTTAAACACAAGCATTTTTATTCAAAACTCATATTAGCACAAAGAGGTACTGATAAGTTATATTTCCCTTTGTTAATATTCATGTTAGCAGTGGTTTTGCAACTCCATTATTTTGATGCAGTGGCAGCACAGCTGACAGCATTCAATATTGGACTGGAACATATCAGATTTAATTTTACTCCATTTTTTCCTGTCTCAGGATAGCAGTTACACTACCCCTGAGAGACAGGTCACATTCTCATAGAAGGCAGAGCTTTTTCATATCAAGGGTGTGATCTTTTGTCACTAATAGGCATTCAAACATTGATATATTACAGTATTAATAATAGATAATGAAGTAACAAAATAGATGCTAAAATGTTTTGCATATTGACTTGATAGACAAAATATTCCTTGCAATGAACAATAATATAATTTAAGTATCTTGTAAACCTTCATGGCAGCTATAGTAAATACTCTGAATGCCATCAATTTTGACAGGGAACATTAATCCATTGTATATGTCCAGAAAATACAGACATTGGTTTAGTATATAATATAGAATGCACTGTTTCATTGTTTACACTTTTCCCAGAACAGACCACTAAGGTTCATATAATCTGCAGGCGCAATTATCTAGAAATGCCCTGCACCCTTCAGCTCAAAATATTTTTTCCATGCATGATAATAAAGGCACAGTGAATAAAAAAGCTTATCATCTCCTCAAGTAATTCACTTGAAGGTTTGACAAACCAACAGTGGAATGATAAAGAAAGAGGCACAAATTAAAACAGTAACACAGAGGTTAGCACAACTTTTTACAGTACCAGCAACCCGGGTTCAATCCCTGCCACTGCCTCTGAGGAGTTTGTACATTCTCCTCGTAACTGCGTGGGTTTCCGTCAGGTGCTTTGGTTTCCTCATACAGTCCAAAGACATATCAGTTGGAAGGCTAATTGGTCATTGTAAATTGTCCCATGATTAGGCTCAGATTAAATCAGGGAATTGATGAGTGCCATGGCTCAAAGACTGCTCTGTGCTGTATCTCAAAAAATCAATTTTAAAAAAGTCTGTTCAGTGTCAAATCAGATACAAAGAATAAAATGGAAGGAAAAACTGAATTAAGAGAGAGCAAGAAGTAATGAAACAAATTAAAATTTCTTATTTATAAAAACTCCAAAAAACAATAGCCTGCATTTTCAAGTGACTAATTCTGGATGAGTGGCTAATTAAAAATGATTAACAATTGTCACAAAAATTTCTTGTACTTGTAATAACCAGACTTAACTTTCTGTGGCTGGTGATAGTTCGTAGATCCCATGCAAATAAAGCAATGTCATAACATTCAATGAATTTCAGTGGGGAGGCAGAAAATGAAATGCTTACGTCTGTGAAGAAAATGTCATCAGAGCTTTGTAACTCCACAACGGTTGGATGTAAGAAAGCAAGAAGTGGGTGCAGGAGTAGGCTACATGACCTTTCAATCCTACTCCTGCATCATTTCAGTCGGGTCATGGATGAACTGGTCTGCCTCAGTTTCAAAAAAATTACTTTTAGTTCTTCTAAACTCCAATGAGTACTGATCAGACTTGCTCCATAGGACAAGCAGTTCATCCCAGAAATTCTCTGAACTGTCTGTCCCCAATTAAAAATATTGGCCTCCTGAAGCAATAGTGCAAAACTCTTATACAGTACTCCAGGTGTAGCTCCACCAGGAACACACAGTTTTAACAAGACATCCCTAATTTTGTAGTCCATCAGCATTACAGTATCTGCCGATGTTCCAATTGCCTTCCTCATTACTTTACACATATGCATGCTAAATTTGTGTTTCTTGAACAATTTTAACCAGGTACATCTGTACCACAATACGTACTCCATAGAATCTTTCCATTTAAGTAATATTCTGTTGGTCTATTCCTACTGAAAAAGTAGATTCACCCATATCAAACTTCATCTGCTGAATTTCTCCCCTCTCACCCATCTATATCCTTTTGCAGACTCTTTGTATCTGCTATACAGCTTGTTTTGCCACCTATCTTTATTTCATCAGAAAACTTGGCTGCGATACACTGAGATCCTTTATCAAATTATTATGGATTGCAAGTAATTGAGTCCCAGCAGTAATCCTGGTGTTCCAAAATAGTTTCAGCTTCTCAGCCTAAAAATGACTTATTTATTATTCTCTGTTCTCCAATGATTAACCTATAATCTAAACATACTAATATATTAACAACAACCCCCATCCTCACACCCACCATCCAACAATGCTATGAAACTCTTACCTTATGCAGGAACGGTCTGTGTATCAAATTACACTGGACAACAAAGATTTTGCTTCCTGAATACTTTTAGGTGTATCTTACGAATTTTGGGCTACTGATCATGAAGATCGCCATGAAATTTCCCTATCACACACCATATTTTAATAAACTTATGTTTATTATCTCAATTCATAATTCAAGTTAATTAAAATGTTGCCTACTATGTAAACTAAAAAGTTTCCAATCTTGTCCAGGCATGCTTGGGCATGCTTAGGCAGCATGGCTGCTGCATGACAGGACAGCTTTTAGTAATAATTATCGGGTTCAGGACTGTAAGGATCGAATTTGCTATCACCAGGCACAAAAATTTCTATGAAGGACTTTGATATTTGAGACAGATGCTTCCCAGAATAACTGACGTGAAGATTAAGGAAAGCATTTTTGTTGGTCCACAAATTAAACAGGTCATCAATGACAGGCAATTTGAAGAATTTCCAGTGGGACCAGAGAAAATCACATGGAAGGCATCCAAGGAAGTTGTTGAAATTTTTCTTGGCATCTACAGAGCACCAAACTACATGCCGCTGGGTGAAAGCATGCTTCAAGCATATAAAACCATGAAATGCAACATGTCACTAAAGATTCATTTTCTGCATTCCCATTTAGACTTCTTCCCTGCAAATCCTGGTGCTGTTAGTGACGAGCATGGTGAAAGGTTTCACCAGGACACTGCGGTCATGGAGAAAAGGTACCAGGGCAACTGGAATCTATCAATGCTGGTGAATTATTGTTGGACACTTAAGCGAGAAGCCTTAGACACTGAGTACAAATGAAAATCATTAACAGAATATTTTTAATTTAGTTGAATTATTGCAAAGCATCAGCACCATCATGCAATTAAACACACTATATTCAATAAAATTTAATTTGTTATTTCTCCAAATTCCTACGTGATACAAGTAGTCTGAAATTATATTTTTGTTAATCTTCAAACAGTCTATCATAAACAAAAAAAGAATTCTGAGGAAGCAACACTTTTGAAAAAAATTGTTGTCCAGTGTTACTAAATTTCTTTTGGAAACCCAAATATGTTATGTCTACTACTTTACTTTTACACATGATTTCCCTTTCATTAATCCATATTGATCCTGTTTATTGTCTTGTAACCATTTAATTTTCTTGCCACTATGTTTTTATAAACAGATTCCAACATTTTCCCAATGACAGTTAGACTAACTGGCATATAAGTTTCCTTCTTCTATCTCCTTCCTTTCTTAAATAGTTATTGAAATCTGGCAATTATCCATATATGTGGATAAATTGCATCACACCTGACACTGTAAAACACTTTATGCATAAATAATTGCAAACATCCTTAGCTTCATTCTAATTTTAAGGGCAAAAGCTGATCTATTATCAACCATACAAATTCTCACATATGAAATGCAGAGATGCTATTTATTACACTTCTCTGATTACGCAGTTCCAGTAAAAATAGAAGGCTGGATTTTTTCTGTCGGGGTGAAACTATATAATTTGCTACCAACCTCAAAGGTCTAGAATTCTGCAGAATGAACTTAGCCTTTTCTTGTGCTCGTTGCTGACAGGCATCAGCCCAAGCAGATCATCAAGCTGGTCATGCAATCTCAATGATGATTCTTACACCAAGCATATCAGGAAGAAAAGTATTTGATTTTCTTAAAGTATTTTTTTTAACATTCTACAAGCATAAAAAAAATTTGAATGCACATTTAAGCATAAAGTGGAAACTAGAAAATCAAATCATTTTAAAACTTAAATTAAAAAATAACTAATTCCTGTTGCAATATTTGCCCCTAAAGATTTACAATCCACATGCATAAAATTATTTTTAGGGCCATAGCTTACTGCTAGTTGTCAGGGTTAACAGCCTTAAGTAATTAACTTAGACTTTATACGATGCAGTATGATATTTTCAAGGCTTCTTGCAGCAAGAATATTTTGTTACTGCCTTGAGTTCTCATCAGTTCATTGATTTCATAGGATTATTATAAGGAGAGCTGCAAAACAAGGCTCTGTGGATAAACAGGGAATCACTGATAGCAGTCTCTAGATTTATGTGTGTAACTGCAGATGTGCAGGCTGCAAACTCCAGAAGCTACCGTCAGTCTTACAGTATAATAGCAGTGCATGCCAATAATACGACTGTAATTACAACCAAAAAATCAAGCCTATTATTTTTAAATGACAAAACGCTCTTATAGATTAACTTCAATCAATTTACTTTGACTACAATTGCTATTACTCTTGATTTAAAATTCTACCTGAAAAACTCAAAGCATCACAATTAGAAAGTGGTGGAATACAATATGATATCACTACCTATAAATATGTGTATCCTGTCAATGGAGTCTCATTTTCCATCAGACAATACAGTATGTTGAGGAAATATCTTGTAACATAGTCTGAACTCTGAAGCATGGTGCTGCTAAACAGTTTGGTTTTATCCCTGACAAGTGAATGAGAAATAAGGAGAACACTGAAATCGGTAGCTGGTAGCTAGGACAAGTAGGAAGCAGAAGAAATCAGGGGGAAGGAGTATCCCAAGATAAAGGTAAAGATCCAGGCAGCGCAGCACAGCACAGAACCGAGGCTGGTGAAGAAAGAAACTGATGACCACAGTATGACCACGGATGAGCCAAGGTAACCAGCACTGCAGCGGGAGGTGAGAGTAAATCAAAGTAGAAGGCAGTTTTGGGGCAGAATAGAGAAAGCAGCAGGCTGCAAGATTAAAAGGGGAGACTTGGGATAGGGTGAGGTTGGGTAGGGAAATAAAGTGCAGAGAGCCAGATGCAGATCACAGAGAGGAAGAGTAGCAAGGCTGGTGGGGACTGCTGTCCAAAAAACATTTTTTTGTTTATTTACCCATTCTACTGTCTCATCTTCCCCTACCCTTATGTCCTGCCCATCACGGTCACCACCCACTTCCCTTTATCCTACATCCTCACCTATCAGATTTCTTCTTCTTCATCCCTTTACCTCTTCCACCTATCACCTCCTTGCCTCTTACATCATCCACCCTCAGCCACCCACCCACATAACTTTTCCCTCACCTGGCCCCACTTTTTTATTCTGGCTTCCGCCCCCTTCCTTCCCAGTCATGACGAAGGGTCACAGCTCAAAATGTCAACTGTTCATTTCCCTCCATGAATGCTCCCCGACGTGTTGAGTTTCTCTTGCATGTTTATTTTATATTTTTATTTAGTGATGCAGCACAATAACAGCCCCTTCTGGCACAACAAGCTCACGCTGCCCAATTACACCCATGTGATCAATTAGTCTACTAACCCATACGTCCTTACAATATGGGAGTACCCGGAGGAAACCCACATGGTTGCAGGGAGAACATACATATTCCTTACAGATAGCTGCAGAACTGAACCGGGGTTGTTTGCGCTGTAATAGTGTGACACCAACTGCTACACCACCGTGCTGCTCTTGTGTGTGTTGCTCAAGATTTCCAGTATCTGCAGTATCTCTTGTGCATCTGTCTCCATAAACTAAAAGTTTGCAAAATTGTGAGAGAGAGAGACAAAGCCTTACAAGTTTAAGAGCCAGGGTTGAGGAGAATGCATCTCCCTAAATGTTATATCCAGTAAATGGTTGTAGGTAGGGAAAAAATATTTCCGTTTGTTCCATCACCAGACTGATTTGTGCTGGAAAACAGAAATGACTTTACACAAGGTAACCAACGGAGTCCATTTTTTCCGCAGTTGTTATTATTGTTTCCTTCTGAGTAAATATATAAAATAAATTAGGCATATTGTTCACTCTGGTGTATTTAGCAATTTTGTTATTAACAACTTTCAGTTAATCTCACCAGTTCCAAAATTTCTGGTCAGATAGCAAAATTTGGCTCTTTCTTTCGCCTTCTGTTCATAAACAATATTTCCAGCCCACTTCATGCGCACAGTTACCAAAATGAGCAAGTACAAACAAGCTTCAGGGCTGCCTATACAACTGTAAACTACTTGATATGTAGAGGCAGCATGTATACGGTTCCAGGGAAGGGCAGTGGCTCAGCAAGCAATGCTGCAGCCTCAGAGTATTAGCAATCTAACTTCAATGCTGACTTCTTGTGCTGTCTGTGTGGATTTTGCATGATCTCCTTCTGGTCTGGACTCCCCTCCCCAGGTATCCTGGTTTCCATCTACATCCCAAAGGTGCATGGGTTAAATTGCCCTTTTGTCTAAATATCTAGACTGAAAAATAGCTAAATAATTAAATTGACCAGAAGTCATGCAGGATAGAATCTGGTGGTAATCCTCAAATATAACTGCCATGTTAGAAAGTTGATTGACAAAGATACTAATATATTTTAACAATGGTATTAAGAAACTTACACAAATCAACAATGCCATTCAAATGTATTTTTTCAATCACCCTACAACCCTCAATAAAAGGAGATTCAAGTGTCATATTAATTAACCATACTCTAATTGATCAGAACTTATATTTATGGAATAATCAATTGTTTTCAACTAAACTGCCAATAACATAACGTTACCTTGTTTTGAACACTACCATACACCCAGCAATGCATATATTTAAAAATAAGTGACTACATTTCAGCTCAACATCTTGTCCTTTTTGATTTATATACCTTGATGAGGTGTCTCCAGTAGCTCAGTTACTGCAGGAGCTGTAATTTTTTCTAAAATAACTGTGCTATTTTAGAGTAAACTAAGTGTTTTTTTACTGCCTAACGCTGCATGTGACTACAAGGGAAACAGATGTTTTCTTTTTTCTTCCCAAAGCACAGAAGTATCATTGTTGTATTACAAACAGTTATAATTCATGATTCCAGCAATCTGAAAAATATAACCCAGAAGCTGATTTATTACATTAAAACCTTCCACCCAGCTGTATTCCTGCTTCTTCCAAGCATTGATTACAGCCTTCAGGCAAGAAGGTTGCCTTTTCAGCACAGGGAAATGCCAAGCTAGGTAAAATGAATTCCCCTGCTGTCTGAAAGCAATTTTGCTTCTCAAAGATTTTTTATTAATTCTTTTACACTGAAGATACATATTGCAATTGATCAATAACAGGCTATATTTATACTTAAGATACATTACTTGTCACTGTGCTCCAAGCAGAAACAACATTTGGAAGCTTATATTCAAGTCAGCAAGATCTGTGAAACCACATTATCGTATTGTTACACCACAAGTATTTGACTAGATAAAGGCAAAATAACAAGCCTTTTACCTAAATATCCAGACTAAAAAATAGTTAACTAATTAAATTGACCAGCAGTCATGCAGCATAGAATCTGGTGGTAAAACTCAAGTAAAAGAATGCCATTTCCACAGAATTACATATAATACAGAATACAAAAAAAGGACCATTTGGCTCAACTAGTTAATAACCCTAAAGCACATTTTTGGGCTCCAAGTGAACTTTCTCTCTCCCATATTCATTTCATCCTATCAGCATGACCTTCTGCTCCTTTCTCCTTCATTTGCTAATCTCACATCCTCTTAAATGGACACATTTGATTCAGCTCAACATATCAATGTGGGTGTAATTTCTACATTCTAACCAATCTCGACTGAATGGGTCGCTTGTCCAGTTAAGCTGATGGAGACTGAGAAAACAAATAATTCCATGGAGTAATTATAAAGTTATAACTGAAATAAAATCAAAGAATTTACAAATGTTAACAAAGATATCAATACCTATCCAAGTTAATTATCTTGATGTAATGGAAAAAAGAAAAAATTCAGTGAGTTGTTTTCCAAACTCAACAAATAGTCATAGGAATAGTCATAGTCATAGTCATACTTTATTGATCCCGGGGGAAATTGGTTTTTGTTACAGTTGCACCATAAATAATAAACAGTAATAAAACCATAAAAAG
This sequence comes from Mobula birostris, assembly GCF_030028105.1. NCBI lineage: Eukaryota > Metazoa > Chordata > Chondrichthyes > Myliobatiformes > Myliobatidae > Mobula > Mobula birostris. The sequence continues at coordinate 81,837,286 of NC_092372.1, read as the reverse complement.
TTAAATAGTAATATGTAAATTATGCCAGTAAATTATGAAATAAGTCCAGGACCAGCCTATTGGCTCAGGGTGTCTGACCCTCCAAGGGAGGAGTTGTAAAGTTTGATGGCCACAGGCAGGAATGACTCCCTATGACGCTCTGTGTTGCATCTCGGTGGAATGAGTCTCTGGCTGAATGTACTCCTGTGCCCACCCAGTACATTATGTAGTGGATGGGAGACATTGTCCAAGATGGCATGCAACTTAGGTAGCATCCTCTTTTCAGACACCACCATGAAAGAGTCCACTTCCATCCCCACAACATTACTGGCCTTACGAATGAGTTTGTTGATTCTGTTGGTGTCTGCTACCCTCAGTTTGCTGCCCCAGCACACAACAGCAAACATGATAGCACTGGCCACCACAGACTCATAGAACATCCTCAGCATCGTCCGGCAGATGTTAAAGGACCTCAGTCTCCTCAGGAAATAGAGACGGCTCTGACCCTTCTTGTAGACAGCCTCAGTGTTCTTTGACCAGTCCAGTTTATTGTCAATTCGTAGCCCCAGGTATTTGTAATCCTCCACCATGTCCACACTGACCCCCGGATGGAAACAGGGGTCACCGGTACCTTAGCTCTCCTCAGGTCTGCCACCAGCTCCTTAGTCTTTTTCACATTAAGCTGCAGATAATTCTGCTCACACCATGTGACAAAGTTTCCTACCATAGCCCTGTACTCAGCCTTATCTCCCTTGCTGATGCATCCAACTATGGCAGAGTCATCCGAGAACTTCTGAAGATGACAAGACTGTGCAGTAGTTGAAGTCCGAGGTGTAAATGGTGAAGAGAAAAGGAGACAAGACAGTCCCCTGTGGAGCCCCAGTGCTGCTGATCACTCTGTTGGACACACAGCGTTGCAAGCACACGTACAATGGTCTGCCAGTCAGGTAATCAGGAATCCATGATACCAGGGAAGCATCCACCTGCATCGCTGTCAGCTTGTCCCCCAGCAGAGCAGGGCGGATGGTGTTGAACGCACTGGAGAAGTCAAAAAACATGACCCTCACAGTGCTCGCTGGCTTGTCCAGGTGGGCAGAGACACGGTTCAGCAGGTAGACGATGGCATCCTCAACTCCTTCTCGGGGCTGGTAGGCAAACTGGAGGGGATCTAAGTGTGGCCTGACCATAGGCTGGAGCAGCTCCAGAACAAGTCTCTCCAGGGTCTCCATGATGTGGGAGGTCAATGCCACTGGTCTGTAGTCATTGAGGCCGCTGGGGCACGGCGTCTTCAGCACAGGGACGAGGCAGGACATCTTCCACAGTACAGGAACCCTCCGGAGTCTCAGGCTCATGTTGAATACATGGCAAAGTACTCCACATAGCTGAGGGGCACAGACTTTGAGCACCCTGGTACTGACACCATCCAGTCCTGCAGCCTTGCTTGGGTTGAGACGTTTCAGCTGTCTTCTCACCTATTCAACTGTGAAGCCCACTGTGGTGGTTTCGTGTGGGAAAGGGGTATAGTCATGAGAGCAGGGTGATTTGTTCTTTTGAATATTACATAATTATTTAGAGATACAGAATGGTAACAAGCCCCTCTGGCTCAATGAGTCTATGCTGCCCAGTATCACCGATGTGATCAATTAACCTACCAACCTGTACATCTTTGGAATGTGGGAAGAAACTGGGAGCATTCAGAGGAAACCCACACAGTCATGGGGAGAACGTACAAACTCCTTAAAGACAACGGCAGGATTGAAACCAGGCCACCTCCATTGTGATAGCTTTATGCTAACGGTTACGTTAGTCCCATTTTTAACGCATTGAGCAACATTCTTGCATAACATTACAATGCAAACAATTTTAAAAGTTGTTGACCATTTTGATCTTGATAAAATATCTCAGCCAGAAAAGCTATGCGAGCAGTGATTGATAAGTTCGTGGCCCAAGGTAGAAGGAGTCAATTTTAGAAAATCTAGCACATTTATTTTTCAACATAGTCCCCTCCTACATTTACACACTTAGACCAGCGGTCGTGGAGCATATGGTCCACAGCAGGGGTGATTGATAAGTTTGTGGCCTAAGGTAGAAGGAGATGAGTTATTAACTTCAAGCTTTCTGCATAATCACTCAAAGAGTTGAACTGCATGTAACGAGAGCTGTATAACTCATTTCCTTCTACCTTAGGCCACAAATTTATCAATCACCCCTGCTGTGGACCACCTCCTAGAGGTCCAAGATGCTGACTTCTACAAAGAAGGGATCCGTATGCTCCACGACCGCTGAATTAAGTGTGTAAATGTAGGAGGGGACTACGTTGAAAAATAAATGTGCTAGGTTTTCTAAAATTGACTCCTTCTACCTTAGGCCGCGAATTTATCAATCACCCCTTGTACGTTATTCAGATTAGACATTAAACCAAAGCTGTCTGCTCACACATGGGCATAAAGATCCCTTAGTATTATTCAAACAAAAAGATCAGGAAGGTGTTTCTCTATATGTTGTGACTAACATTTATCCCATTACCATCCTCTTGGAAAACGTATTATCTGGTCATTAATCTTGGAGGTTTTTCCGGGACCTTGTGTCTATAAGTTTGTTGTGTTTATCTACACTACAGCATTCTCACTACAGTTTATAAAGTACATCGTTAGCTGTGAGCAACTCCCAGATATTTTGCATTATGGAAAGTCACAGCATAATTGAATGCTCGTTCATTCAAACAGGGAACACAATTTGAAGATACAGTATTTATTTACAACCTGCAAATATTTTCCTTTAAAATGTTGAGTTGCCTACGAAGATATTAATGTTTACAATTACAGTTAGTATTTGTGACAAAGAAAACATAAAATCATTTCTCCAGCATATCTCTGCTGTTGAGATACAAAATAAATTGATACATGAAAATGGCATTATTATACATGAAAAGCTATAATGTGCCATCCCGTTAAGCAGCTGATTATTAAAACCAAGCAGATAGTGCCAAAATGCACAAGATATTAGGTATGTGTTTGCTAATGGATGACAGGCTATATTAATGTAGTAAATGATTTATAAATCAAACAATATTAAAATAGCAAATTGATTTTTAATTAGAACTGATGATAAACTGAAACTGTCATTATTTTTGCTTTGTATTAATAAGTCAGCTGATGTCAGAAATTGTGAAGTATCTAACCTGGATTAGAAATGTGGAACAAATAAGAGATATTCTTCAATAAAGCAATTATGTTGGTCCTGGATATCAAAAAAAACATATAATCAATTTTGTTGTTGCCAATACAAAATAACAAATTGGATTGAATCATTCTAGGATTGAAAATTGTAGTTGGATATTACTCATCCTGGAACTGCAATTTTCATATGTTCCAATGCGAGCTTTCAGTTACTCTAATGAACCTTGCTGAAACCATAAGAAAGCTACATTTTAACATGTTAACAAATAATAATGAAACGGAAATAAACACATGCAAGATTTTACCCATGGGAAATCATTGTGTACTTTCTTATTTAGAAAATGAACAATGAGACTCAGGCATAGAAGGCCTTACAGGAAGTTGTTTAATGAAGTGGACCATCTATATTTTTTCTATTTCTGGCTTACAGAAATTAAATGTTTCAGTTTGTTTTTACTAATCTTTGATTTGGAATTTTGCCAGCATGATTTCACACAGCTACAATTAAAAATTGTTATTTGCACCCCCTCCCCCAAGTATACAAAACCAAACACCTACGCTTCTGAAACATTTAAGTAAATATTTTCACTTCACAAGGGGAGAGTCACACTCCTGAATCTGACATTACTAACTGGAGAGCTGAGAGTACTAGTGGAAGTCAATGATACCCCTTGTGCCTAGGCCAATTCAATACCTGTAGTCAATTCAAGGTGACAATACAATACAGTCCAACATGCAGAAAATGCCAAGAACCTTCAAGATCATTATAAAGTTCTAATAGAAGATCCCGTTTCTTGAAATATATTGATTGAAATATTGATTAAAAATCTATACAATCATTAGTAAGTGCATATAAATGCAATTACGAAGAAAGAACGGCAGTACTTCTACTTTCTTAGGAGTTTGCAAAGATTCACTTTTCACTGCTGTAATCGGGAAGGTGGTACAGGAGCCACAGGCCTCACACCACCAGGTTCTGGAATAGTTATTACCCCTCAACTATAACCAAAGTGATTAACTTCACTTGCTCCTTCATTGAAATGTTCCTACAACCTGTAGACTCACTTTCAAGGACTCTTCATCTCATGTTCTCAATATTAATTGCTTATTTAAGTATTATTATTATTATTTCTTTCAGTTTGTTGTCTTTTACACACTGGTAGAATTCCCAAGTTGGTATGGACTTTCATTGATTCCATTATGGTTATTATTGTATTGATTTATTGAATATGCCCACAAGAAAATGAATCTTTGGATTGCATCTGGTGACATATATGTACTTATTAATAAGTTTACTTTGAACTTTGCATGGCCATCATTTTGTTTTTGATGGAATAACAACAAAAAATGAACAATGCACCTTCAAGATGAACAGCAAAAGAATATCATATCATGGAAAGCGCTCCAATCACAAAATTGTGAGAAGAAATGGATCATTGAGGGAGTTTTGTTTTCCTAGTTCAGGCACATTATCTTCATTAATGTGACTTTGCGAGTTAAGGCTAGTCAGAGCATTGAGAATACACCAATATCTCACTGAAAAAGCCAGATTGATTGATTGATTGAATAAGCATTTAAGCATTTCAGATCTAAGCATTTCAGAAATTTCTAAGCTAAGTCTGGGAGGTGTATGATGGCACTATGCCACATCAATGGTAAAACTTCCCTCTTTGTACCAATGCTTCACATATGATGCCCTTAAAATTTAAGGGTATGAAAAAGGAGTGATTGTGTCTGGTTGGGAAACTTCATACCAGACATGCTACTAAATTATATCTCAGACCTATATGGAATTTTCAATCCAGTAATCAACAAGATTGCTATGTTGACCAGCATAGAAAAAGCTGTAAATCCAAGGCAACAATCGAGAAACAAACAAGCCAGAGCAAGAAATAGTAGGGGTAGGGGCGGCAAGAAGATGAAGGGGTGGAAAAAAGTGGCAGATTCAAGGCATTATAGGCAGAGGTCACATGGGAGAGTGTGGCAGAGTTCAAGCAGGGTCCAGTTCATCTCTAATGGCTGGAGGTCAGGAGGGCTTTATTTGCTTGCATGGAAAATATATCTGATCCAGAGGCTAAGGCAACCAATTATATCTGATCCCAGACCTACCAACTGAATTAGTGGCCAATGCTAATTGATTTCCCTAGCACAAGAAACCAAAAAAATCTATTAAATTACCAAATATGCAGATGGTTGTTATTCCAGCTCTTTCACTGCATATTAATCCAAAAATTAGTCAGGTGAGTATGGTTTAAATTTCAGTATTTTACCGTTTGAAACCTGACACTACCCAGCAATCTTTTGAGGTTAAAATTCTCTTTTCCTCAGCCCTATCAATTTTCATTTCTGCCATATAGTTGATCTATGTGTAAGAGTCCTCATGATCTTAATTGTTTTGAGAGTCTTAATAAATGCCACTACTTCTTCTCCTTTAAGCAACAATCTGCAACTGCTATTGTACTAACTGTTTCATCTTTGAAGCACCAGTTCAGGTACTAGTACCCAGAACAATGGAGTCATTGTGTTTGAGGTAAAGCAAATAAACATAGTGAGAAAGCATAAAAATACAAACCACGATAATATATAGATGACTCCAAGGTAAAAATAATCAGCTGGCAATTCCAATGGGATGTGAACATGTTTGGCGAGGTAAACTGCAATCAGAATTGGCAGCCAATGAAAGACAACTGGAGACCCCGGCTACTGTCTTAAGTGCATTCCCACAAGGGAGATGGATGAGGGACCCAAAGCCAGAACATGAAGGAAGACTAAATAAAACACAGAGTAGAGTAGAGTAAAGTGCATGTGACAGATGCTAAGTCGTTAACCCAGATGAATTTCAGAGCGGAACCAGCAAAGAAAACGGCTAAGAGAGAGGACAAGAAGAAACTAGTCACAACACAGAAATATTCTGTGGAAATTTAAACTCAAAAAGTGCTGTGATGTTATTAGTGGAAGTGTTCAGAAACAAAATGAGGCAATTTACACGGCGACAGAGAACATGGATTAGAACATAAGAATATATGAAACAGAAGTAGGAATAGGTCATTTTGCACTTCCTATCTGTTCTGCCATTCAATAAAATGATGGTTGATATCTTGCCTCAGCTCCATTTTTCTGTATTAACCCCATAGTCCCTTGATTCCCTTAACTTCTAAAACACCTATCAACTCTTGCACTCCCTGAGTGGTGGCAGATTTTCTCACAAGTAATTAAATTGACGAGGCATAGAATGCAGTGGCCCATTTCTGTGCAACATTATACTACAGTGCTATAAAAAGTACTAACCCCCTCGGAAGTTTTCATGCTTTATTGCTTTACAACATTGAATCACAGTGGATTTAATTTGGCTTTTATTGGACAACGATCAACAGAAAAAGACTCTTTCATGTCAAAGTGATAGCTGGAGGTTAGGAGGGCTCTTCAAAGTGAACTAAATTAATTACAAATATAAAACACAAAATAATTGATTGCATAAGCATTCACTTCCTTTAATATGACACACCAAATTATCACTGGTGCAGCCAAATGGTTTCAGACGTCACATAGTTAGTTAAATGGATCACCACGTACAGTCAAGGTGTTTCAATTGATTGTAATAAAAATACACCTGTATCTAGAAGGTCCAACTGCTGATGAGTCAGTATCCTGGCAAAAACTACACCATGAAGACTAAAGAACACTCCAAGCATCTCTGCAAAAAGGTTATTGAAAAGCACAGGTCAGGAGATGGATACAAGAAAATTTCCAGGTCACTGAATATCCCTTGGAGTACAGTTAAGTCCATTATCAAATGAAAATAATATGGCACAGCTGTAAATCTGGCTAGAGCAGGCCATGTTCAAAAACTGAGTGACTGTGCAAGAAAGGGACTAGTGAAGGAAGCCACCAAGAGACCTATGAGAAATCTGGAGGAGTTTTAGGCTTCACTGACTGAGATGGGAGAGACTGCACATACAACTTTTAACCAGTCACAGCTTTATGGGAGAGTGGCAAAGAGAAAGCTGCTGTTGAAAGAAACTCATGTGAACTGTCACCATCCCTACCGTGAAGCATGGTGGTGGCTGTATCATGCCGTGGAGATGCTTTACTGCAGCAGGCTTTGGAAGGCTTTTGAAGGTAGAGGGTAAAATGAAAGCAGCAAATACAGGGAAATCCTGGAGCAAAAACCTGATACAGTCTGTAAGTGAACTAAGACTTGGGAGAAGATTTATTTGCCAGCAAGATAATGACCCCAAGCAAAAAGCCAAAACTACATAGGAATGGCTTAAAAACAACAAAGTTAATGTCCATGAGTGACCAAGTCAGAGTCCAGACCTCAATGCAATTGAGAACTTGTGGCTGGAGTTGAAAATGGCTGCTCACACATGATCCCCATTCAATCTGGCAGAGTTTTGTAAAGAAGAGGGAAAAATGCAGTGTCCAGATGTATAAAGCTGATAAGACACCTATTCACACAGACTCAAGGCTATAATTGCTCTCGAAGGTGCATCCACTAAATACAGACTTGAACGAGGTGAGAAACTATGCAATCAATTACAGGTCGACCTTCACTAATCCGGCACCATTGGGACCTGAGGAGTGCCGGATTAGTGAAAATGCCGAATTACAGAAGGATCACATTAAGCAATAGCTAACCGCCTCATCATACCTTTAAAATATCATGTAAATCAGTACGAGTTAGATAATAATGAAACAGAAATATTAAATATCAAGTGAAATTTTAATAAAGTAATATACTGTACAGGCACAGATAAAATAAAGGGTACAGGTAAACGTACAGGAATTAACTTATACAGAAAAGTTGAGCACTTCTGCTTGTAAAGTGAGGCGTTTAATATCAGTCAGTCAGTCAGTGGGTGCTGTCCTGAATCCAGGGTTGGCAGCTATGCACCTCTATCTTCTTCGATCTTGTGACAGCACCAAGTACAGCCTCTCCTCCAGTTTATTCTCACTGGCCGCCTTGGCACCACCCGCAGCCGCCCCCACCAAACTCAAGGCCATATCGGCCTCCAGCCGCGGCCGCTTCTTCGATCTCGGCCCTTCCTTAAGCGGAGGCCTTGGGCAGGTCCAGGCACACGGTGCAGCACTCAAGTTCACCATGTCTTTTCTAACTAGGTGCATAGCATACGACTCGTAGATACATGGTGAGACTTTAATCTCTTCCATGGAAGATGGCCGTTGGCTCACAAGGAGCTCATCCGCCCTTTGTCAGATCTTGTTTTTTTTAGTCCTGCTGGGTGTCCTCACACCCTCCTCACCAGACTAAGTCCGGTGGGGGAGCTGGCCCAAGTCGCCGATCACTCGACCCCGGCCCCCGGCCAAGCGCTGGGCACCTGCCCCCCGCCGAATCTCTCCAAGCGTCCGGCGCCAGACCGAAAACCATGGTCGAGCGGCCGGCAACCAAACCGGAAGCTTACATTTAACATACCTTCAGGCAAAGTTACACGTCTACAAGTGTGAGGTTGTCAGGATCATGAACATCTTCATCTTGAACAAACTCTACTGCTGCTTCCTTGTCTGCTAAACGTTTTTCACCACACACTGCACGAAATTGTAAGCCATGACGCTGCTTGCACCGCTAAAGCCAGCCTTCACTATAGTCACACTCATAATCTAGTCCTCGTTCTTCATGAAACACTTCTGCTTGTTCCTTCACCATATCTCCAGATAGTTCAACACCTTCACTTACACGAAGATTAAACCACGTTATCAGCACTTTATCTAGTTCCGAACTTCTTCTATCTTTCATTGTTTTTCTTACGCACATCTGTTTCTTTGAGCTACCATCAGCAAAAAAATGTAACAGTTTTTCTTTCTGTTTCTTTATATCGTACACTGTGGAAGAGCCAATATTGTAACACTCGCACAAGCTTTTCACCGATACACCACTGTCCAATTTTTTTCAAGAGTTCAACCTTATCTTTAATGGATAATGTGTGGTGTTTTCGCTTCACAGCACGAGGTGCATTTCCTTTACTCACTGGGGCCATAATTGGGGCTAAAAAAGAGCCAATGATATTAATAAATGCAAGAAAACAAGCAGGAATCCCCTGTCTGTGCTTACAAGAGCGCGTCAACACGTGAACAGATCTAACGCAACCAAAACAATGCACAGCAGATTGGTACGGTGGCCTGGGAAATTTGAAATTACAGTTGCACCGAAAATTTGAAATCAGTGCCAGATTATTGAAGGAACCAGGTTACAGGTAGTCGGATTAGTGAAGGTCAACTGTATTTCGTTTTTCATAATTGTAATAAATTTAGATCAATTTGCAGAAATCTGTTTTCACTTTGACATAAAGGAATCTTTTCTGTTGATCAGTGTCAAAAAGCCAAACATGTAAACATGAAAACTTTCGGGGGGGGGGTGAATACTTTTTATAGGCACTGTGTACCTATACAGTTGCCAGATTTTTATGACAGACATTAGACTTCGGTAAATTTAATAGATGTAATGCATTATTTACATTATATAATGCAAATTATTTGCAAAGTTAATAACAGGGTATGCAAAGGTAATGGCAAAACAAAAGAATATAGAAAAAACACTTCACTTCTTACAATAAATGGCTGCAGCACCAGAGGAAAGCGTATGCATAACTGCACTTGCATTTTGGTAGATGAAAGCAAAATGGTGTTCGTTTGGCACCCAGTTGATGATATGAATTGAATTCTAGAGATAATTTCAGCATGTGACTCCCAAGGGCATATTTCAACAGAACACAAATCAGATTTTTCAGAAATCATAGTCCCATATTTCAGAAACTTTGGTAAAAGTCAATTATTTAACATTCTAGATCTTCAAAAAAGGTCCCATTTAGAAAGATAGAAATGCATTTGGTATAATTTAAATATATGCATATAAATTAGCAAATTGGTTTATTATCGTTACGTGTACCAACATACATTCAAGACCTTTGTCTGCTTGGCACCTATACAGATAACTTCATAACATTAGTGCATTGAAGTAATAAAAGGAAAATAATAACAGAATGCAGAATAAAATGTGACAAAGAAAGCGCAGTGCAAGACCATAATGAAGTAGATTGTGAGATTAGGAGTGCATTTTTGTCATATTAGGGGACCATTCCAATAGTCTTATAACAATAGAATAGATGTACATCACCATGGGGCATGCGCTTTCAGACCTCTGTCTGATCACGGGGGTGGAGGAGAAGAGAGAATATCTGGGTGTGTGGGGTTTATGATTATGGGTTGATTGCTTTAAAGAGACAATGCGAAGTATAGACAGAATTCATGGAGGGGAGTCTAAATTTCATGATATGCTGAGCTGTGTCCATAACTCTCTACAGATCCCTGCAGATTCTTGCAGTTACACTCCAACAAAATGAAATCAAACATTATAACTGAACTTTGTGATTTTATTATTTCTTCTGATGCATGCATGTTTAATATGCCTCTCAAACACATTCAAGTTTAAATTCCTGCATACAATTTGATAGCTTGAGGACCAGAAACCTATGAATAAAATAGATGTTTTACTTTTTCCTTTACTTATCAACTGTGAAATAAATTATTATGTTTTTTTCTGATAGTTGCATTGAACTTCTGAAGTAAAATACCAATGTTCATTGATAGGATGCAGAAGTGGGCTGAGAAGTGGCAGATGGAGTTTATTGGAAAACATTGCAATACTCTGTTTTCTAAGTGTTTATTTAAGTGTGTTTTTATTGCGCATCAAGTGTTTATTCAGATGTTGACCATGCCTTTACTATCTATTAATTGTCTGTTATTGAGTGTGTAGGGGATTATTATGGTATTTCGACTATGTAACCATTGATTCATTAGTTAGAATGAAACCTGTGTATTTTTGACCCCTCGAGAAAAATGAATGTAGACAAGTAAGAGAGATAAGAGCAATTGATTTATTAGCTAGAGTGAAACTTACAACGGTATGCTAATGCGAGAAGAGGCCTATAAAAATTGCTGTGTGAAACAGACAGGCGGGCATTCAGTGGCAGACTCACAGAGCCTAGCCCACTGTCCGTCTCAGCTTTGATTTGCAAATTAAAGTTTAAAGTTTCTTGAAGAATCTTTGGCGCTTCTTTGTCATTTGTAAAACCATGACAAGTTCAACCCGGAGAAGTGTAAGGTGGTACACCTTGGAAGGACAAACTCCAAGGCAGAGTACAAAGTAAATGGCAGGATACTTGGAAGTGAGGAGGAGCAGAGGGATCTTGGGGTACATGTCTACAGATCCCTGAAAGTTGCCTCACAGGTAGATAGAGTAGTTAAGAAAGCTTATGGAGTGTTAGCTTTCATAAGTCAAGGGATAGACTTTAAGAGTCATGGGTTAATGATGCAGCTTATAAAACTCTGGTTAGGCCACACTTGGAGTACTGTGTCCAGTTCTGGTCACCTCACTATAGGAAGGACGTGGAAGCATTGGAAAGGGTACAGAGGAGATTTACCAGGATGTTGCCTGGTTTAGAGAGTATGCATTATGATCAGAGATTAAGGGAGCTAGGGCTTTACTCTCTGGAGAGAAGGAGGATGAGAGGAGACATGATAGAGGTGTACAAGATAATAAGAGGAATAGATAGAGTGGACAGCCAGCGCCTCTTCCCCAGGGCACCATTGCTCAATACAAGAGGACATGGCTTTCAGGTAAGGGGTGGGAAGTGCAAGGGGGATAGTAGAGGAAGGTTTTTCTACTCAGAGAGTGGTTGGTGCGTGGAACGCACTGCCTAACTCAGTGGTGGAGGCAGATATACTAGTGAAATTTAAGAGACTACTAGACAGGTATATGGAGGAATTTAAGGTGGGGGTTATATGGGAGGCAGGGTTTAAGGGTTGGCACAACATTGTGGGCCAAAGGGCCTGTACTGTTCTATGTTCTGTGTTCTATGTTCTATGATACACATTGTATTCAAAGAACAGGCAGGGAGGCGTGGGGAGGCATTGCTCTGTTGGTAAAAAATGAAGTCAAATCATAAGAAAGAGGTGACATAGGGTTAGAAGACATTGAATCTTTATGGATAAAACTAAGGAATTACAAGGGTAAAAAGATCCTGATGGAATTTATATATAGACCCCCAAATAATAGTAAGGATGTGGTCTATAAATTACAACAGGAGATGGAAAATGCATGCCAAAAGGGTAATATTACAATAGTCATGGGAAATAATAATACACAGGCACATTGGGAAAATCAGGTTGGTACTGGATTCCAAGAGGGGGAATTTCTAGAATGCCTATGAGATGGCTTTTTAGAGCAGCTCGTGGTTGAGCACACTATGGGATCAGCTATCCTGAATTGGTTGTTATACAAAGAACCAGATTTGATTAGAGAGATTAAGGTAAAAGAACCCTGAGGGGCAAGTGATCACAATATGATCAAATTCACCCTGAAATTTGAGAAGGAGAAGCTAAAGTCAGATGTATCAGTATTACAGAAGAGTAAAGAGGATTACTGAGGCTTGAGAGAGGAGTTGGCCAGAATTGATTGAAAAAGAACACTGGCAGGGATAATGGCAGAGCAGCAATGGTTAGAATTTCTGAAAGCAATCCAGAAAGCACAGGATACGTACATCCCAAAGAGGATGTATCCTAAAGGAAAGATTACGCAACTATGGCTAACAAGAAAAGTCAAACCCAAGGAGAGGGCATATAACAGAGCAAAAATTAGTGAGATGTTAGAGGATTGGGAAGCTTTTAAAACCCAACAGAAGGCAATAAAAAAGTCATTAAGGTAAAGATAGAATAGGAAAGTAAACTAGACAATAATATTAAAGAGGATACCAAAAGTTTCTTCAGATACATAGTGTAAAAGAGAGGTGAGAGTGGATATCAGACAGTTGGAAAACAATTCTGGAGAGGTTTTAATGGGGGACAAGGAAATGGCAGATGAATTGAATAAATATCTTGCATCAGTCTTCACTCTGGAAGACACTAGCAGCATGGTGAAAGTTCCATCTGTCAGGTATCATGAAGTGTGTGAAGTTACCATTACCAGGGAGAAGGTAGGTAAGACACCTAGACCAGGTGATCTACGCCCCAGGGTTCTGACAGAGGTGGCTGAAAAGATCATGGAGGTAATTATATCACCCCAGCCGACTCACCTGGAAGGACTGTTTGGGGCCCTGAATGGTGGTAAGGGAGGAAGTGTAAGGGCATGTGTAGCAACACTTCACCTGTGAGTCGGCTGGGGTGATATACTGCGTCCGGTGCTCCCAATGTGGCCTTTTATATATTGGCGAGACCCGACGCAGACTGGGAGACCGCTTTGCTGAACACCTACGCTCTGTCCGCCAGAGAAAGCAGGATCTCCCAGTGGCCACACATTTTAATTACACATCCCATTCCCATTCTGACATGTCTATCCACGGCCTCCTCTACTGTGAAGATGAAGCCACACTCAGGTTGGAGGAACAACATCTTATATTCCGTCTGGGTAGCCTCCAACCTGATGGCATGAACATCGACTTCTCTAACTTCCACTAATGCCCCACTTCCCCTTCGTACCCCATCTGTTACTTATTTTTATACACACATTCTTTCTCTCACTCTCCTTTTTCTCCCTCTGTCCCTCTGAATATACCCCTTGCCCATTCCCTGGGCCCCCCCCCCACCTTGTCTTTCTTCCCGGACCTCCTGTCCCATGATCTTCTCGTATCCCTTTTGCCTATCACCTGTCCAGCTCTTGGCTCCATCCCTCCCCCTCCTGTCTTCTCCTATCATTTTGGATCTCCCCCTCCCCCTCCAACTTTCAAATCCCTTACTCACTCTTCCTTCAGTTAGTCCTGACAAAGGGTCTCGGCCTGAAACGTCGACTGCATCTCTTCCTAGAGATGCTGCCTGGCCTGCTGCGTTCACCAGCAACTTTTATGTGTGTTGCTAGACAAAGAAGAATTGGCTGATGTTGTGTACTTAGATTTTCAGAAGGCCTTTGACAAGGTGTGGCACATGAGGCTACTTAAAAATCTACAAGCCCATGATATTACAGGAAAGATTCTCGCATGGATAAAGCAGTGGTTGATTGGCAGGAGATGAAGTGTGGAAATAAAGGGAGCCTTTTCTGGTTGGCTGCCAGAGATCTGTGTTGGGACCAATTCTTTTTATGCTATATATCAATGACTTGGATGATAGAGTTAATGGTTATGTTGCAAAGTTCGCAGATGATATGAAGATAGGTGGCAGGGCAGGTAGTTTTGAAGAAGTAGAGAGGCTACAGGAGGACTTAGATAGATGAAGAGAATGGGCAAAGAAGTGGCAAATGGAATACAGTGTCAGGATGTGTATGGTCATGCACTTTCGTAGAAGAAATGAAAGAGTTGATACTTTTCTAAATGCAGAGAAAATGCAAACATCTGAGGCACAAAGGGACTTTGGAGTCCTTGTCCAGGATTCCCTGAAGGTTAATTTGCAGGTTGAGTCTGTGGTGTGGAAGGTAAATGTGATGTTAGCATTCATTTCAAGAGGATTAGAATGTAAAAGGAAGGTTGTAATTTTGAGACTTTATAAGGCATTAGGGAGGCCTCACTTGGAGTATTGTGTGCAGTTTTTAGCCTTTTATCTTAGAATGGATGAGATGAAATTGGAGAGGGTTCAAAGAAGGTTCATCAATATGAATCTAGAATTGAATGGCTTGTCATATGAAGTGTTTGATGGCTTTGATAGAGCGGATGTGGAGAGTCTAAGACCAGAGGGGACAGCCTCAGAATAGAGGGGCATGTTTTTAGAAAGGAGATGAGGAGGAAATTCTTTAGCCAGAGCGTGGTGAATCTGTGGAATTTGTAGCCACAGGCATCTGGGGAGACTGTCTTTATGAATATTTAAGGCAGAGTTCGATGGATTCTTGATTTGTCAGATCATGAAGGGATATGGGGAGAGGCAGGAGATTGGGGCTGAGAGAGAAAATGGATCAGCCATGATGAAATGGCAGAGGAGACTCGATGGGGCAAATGGCCTAATTCTGCTTCTATACCTTAGGGTCTTTTGGTCTTACGGTCTTAACAAATAAAGTTATTTCGGAAGATCATTAATTATTTGGTCTCTTGGTTGCTCATAATCACGTGGTGCAGCTATTTTAACATCTTCACATTAAAATAAAATAAAAAGGTAAACTTATTTCTACAGAAGTTTTAGAACTCAAATATTAGTCAATAGCCAAGGATTTACAAATCAGTTCATTCTCCACAAGCATGCACTTCAAACTAGAGTTGCACGTAGATCATTGCACCCTTCCTCACAAATTCACCTGTAATAAAGTCAATAGAATTGAAGCCAGAGGACCAGTAGTCTCTGTGTTATTATATAAAGCATTTAGCATTATTCATCAAGGATGAATTTCAATGCAGACATTTATAGACCATTTGTTGCTCTATGTATTCTTAATCAATAAATGCAGGAATAAAATCATAAACATTCATGGCACAGTGGAAGGCTATTTGGCTCACAATCTATGCTGGCGGAAAAAATTCCCAACTTCTGGTTAATTGCCTTGGAAATTACAGCATTTGAAGGGCTCATCTGAGTACTTCTTAAATGTTGCAAGGTTTTCTGTCTCTCCAACTCTTTGACGTCGTTAGTTCCAGACAACATCTAGGATTCCAAGGCACCAGACATTGCATTTATGTAATATAATGCTCATCACATTAAATTTTAAAATCTGTAATTCTAAATTGAATGCAAAGTCTTGCAGGTCAAAACAATGCCTGCCAGCAATCCACTCCGATTGTGCCAGAGTTAAACCTAGGAAATTTAACTCCTGGTTATTCCTCTATATCCCTTTCACAAAGCTCCTACAGAAACACTGGTGGACGGTGGTGATACACAAATGGGAAGGAGTTCCAACAGAGAGCAGAAAACTACCATTAAGAGCCAAGGGAATAATCCAGGTACTGGATTAAGTGGCCAGAATGGGCTTCCGATAGGGGTAGCTGAAGGAAGGTAAGGCAGGGAAGCTCCTTGCCGTACTCTAACAGGACTACTGTTCTTACAACATTGCGGCCTCAACTATATTTATTTCCTTTTTTGGGGCTCGTAAAAATACTTGGTGGGAACTAATATGTCATCAGATCTGACATTCATAGCAAAAGTAGGGCCCTACTGATATCAGTAAACATCTCTTTTCTCTGCCCAGATGAGAAATATAAAGCAGAAAATGCTGGAGATACTCAGCAAGTCACAACATCTGTGGAAAGAGAAGCAGGGTTGACATTTCAAGTCAGTAGCTGTTCATCAGCATCTTTCCTGCATTTACTGTTTTTATTTCAAGTTTCCAGAATCTGCAGTATATGCTTTAAGGTAATTTCAGAACCTGGAGAAGAACAGCAAGACAAGAATAGCAAGTTGTATGGGCCATTGAATGCTCATTAACTCACTTTCCTTCAAAATCACAGGTTTAAAAACAACTCAAGATTCATTCTGCTCATATATAGAACAATACCCTGGAGTGCTACTAAGATCTTGTTATTTGAGCTGCAGTCAACATTTTTAAGGCAAAGACAATTGCTTGAAGGCAAGTTGAAGCATTGGGAACTCTTTTAGTCCATTAGTTGAAATGTAAAAGCTCGACAAGATTAATCTTTATTTTCCCTTCAGGAAATTATTTTGGTATAGCAGTGCTGAGTAAGAATACTAACATTAAGGAGTTTGATGGAATGTGATGAGGACATAATTTAGCATTTTTTCAGAAAAAAATTATATTCTTTTAGTACCAGAACATGTAGCTACCATTCATAAAACACAGGCCTGAACTTACTTCAATAAAATTACATACTATCTTAAATGATTGTATGTATAAGTATTGAGTTACAATTGACAAATTAGCGGTTGAAATTCAAACACTGCCAAAGGATTTTAGTGTACTAAGGTAACTCAGGACTAATGCCATCTGGCAGTTCCAAAGAAACCATCTGCTTTCCTAGCAATTGTTAATAAAATATTTATTATTTTCTTGTAACCAGTTTATTTAGACATAATTTTGGATTAATTAATTGTTTTCAACATGTCCTAATGGGGCAGTTCAAATCATGCTATATTACCCTTGTGTTAATTATACCAAATCCTAAATCTTTATTACTGAATACTTAGTAGAAGATTATATTAATATTTCTGACCCAAACAGGCCAAGCAAAGCATAACTGTTTCAAAACGGCTTGAGAAACACCCAGGAAATTCAGTAAATGACAATGTATTGGTAAGAAACAACTTTGGGTAACACCTAAGCAGAAATGTATAATGAAGTTTGAAGCAAGAAAAGCAAATAAATTGCTGAAAGAAGGTCAATGGAATTAGGAAAAAAATGATTTAAGAACAGTATTCAAATGAAAATGATTATCTTTCTCACTGTGATCTAATGCCTCTCTTGAATGCTGTCAATGGGATGAGACTACTGTAAACAATGCTTAAATTGCAATTTATATTGGTCTCTATCATTGTAGAAAATAAGAACATCAAACCTCTCTCATTCCTCCATTCCCCCATTCCCCCTCTAAGCATCCCTTTGCTTTTCCATTTGCAACAAAGTGATCCAGGCAGCTAACTCAGTAATATACATCATCTTCTCTCAAATTCCTGAAGCCCTTGATATGTTTTTGTTTTTCCGTAAAGTTATCTGTTCCCTGACACCCAGTTTCTGCAATCTTCATCTCACTCCCAACATATAATCCAAACTGAACTTTGGAAGCAACTGATCAACCTGCTTGAACATTAAATTGTCTTTAGCACTGCCCTGACACTATATTGCCAAAAATATTCCTCCACCCACTGCTGAACTACGGGAATTTTTAAGCTATTACATCTTTGGAGTGTTAAGTGCAATTCTGGTCAAAGCATTACAGGAAGGATGCGGAGGCTTTGAAAAGTGTTCAGAACAGGTTCAGAAGGATGTTACCTGGATTAGAGAGAATAAGATATGAAGAGTAGGAAAAATCTTGGATACTTTCTCTGGAGTGTTAGATGATGAAGAGCAATCTGGTAGAAGTATATAAAATTATAAAAGGCAGAGACAGGATAGAGAGAGTCTTTTCCCCAAGTGGAAATATCAAATACCATAGTATATAGCTTTAAGGTAACATGGGTAAAAGATTTAGGAGGGAAATATTTTTAGATAGTGAATGGTAAGTGCCTGCAATGCTTTGCCAGGGGAAAACAGATACAAAGGCAATGTTTAAGAGACATTTCCACAGGTGCATGAGGGACTGGAGGGATATAAATGATGAGAAGGCAGATTGAATTAGTTGGCACATGGGTTGACACTGACATCACGGGCCAAAAGGCCTGTTCCTGTACTATACTGTTCTATATTCTCTGTGCCTTCATTCATTTGTGAAGACACTGCAACCATCCCAACAAGTAGCAGCTGCTTCCTATTAATTTAACTTCTTTGTTACAGTGAATCCCTGTTTATGTTTATTGGCCATAGTTTTGTCAAAGGATAGGATGAAGAGTATTATTCTTTCAACTCTCTACATTAAAAGTATCAGAGGAGTACCTAGACAAGTCCTAGACTGTCCATTTTGGAACTCCCTTTATTGAGGAAATTGCTACTCCTTTGCTCTCCTTCATTTGTATCTTTGTGTATACATATGCATATACAGTGTACAGCACACAGTACATGTGTTTATTTGTGTAAAGGAAAGCAGCAAAAAGGAATGGAGAAGTTCGAATCCAAGATTTAACAAATATCCTTTCTTTTTGCTCATTTTCCCAAGAACTGCAGTAGACTGAGAGAGTGACAGGAAATGCCCCAAGGTGCTCCATAGAGAATTAACTTACTTTCCTTCCATCCATTTCCAAAACCTTGAATGATGTCAAGGCCTTCCGTGAACTTGATTCCCAAACTGCATCGAATATATGCCTCTATATTGTGCTGGATCTTCCAGAGATGCATTATCAAATTTCTTGCTTTACACTGGCAGGCTGATTACTGATGATGATAATCCCTCAAGGAGTCCATTTGACATTCATAATGAGCTCCAACTCAAGAAAACTGACATCCTGCCTGCCAGAATTTTTTTGCACAGATCTTTTCCTCATAAACCACAAATAAAGTCTTTCACTGTTTTTACAGCAACATCATTTCATCAGAAAATCACGTTGGAACAGAAATTCTATTTATGAGGAACCATGACGATAACTCTCTACAGCCTCTTGCAGTCCTGTCAATTGGAATATCCATACCAGGTTGTGAGGTAAACAGTCAGTGTGCTCTGTACATCTGTAGAAATCTGCAAGATTCTTTGGTGACTTACCAAATCTCCTCAAACTCCTAACAAAGAAGAGTTGCTGATGTGCCTTCTTTGTGATTGCATTAATGGTTGGGCCCTGGATAGATCCTCCAAGACGTTGACACCCAGGAACTTAAAGCTGTTCACTCTTACCACCACTGACCTCTTCGAGATAATAGGTGTTTGTTTTCCTGACTTCCTCTTCCTGAAATCTACAATTGATCTTGCTGACCTTGAGTGCAAGGTTGTCATTGCAACACCACTTAAACAGTCATACTCTCCCACTCCAGTATGCCCACTCATTGACATCTGTATGCTAGGATAAACATCTTCAATCTACAGGGATTGTTTGAAAACCTCTGAGTAAATTCAGAAGTTATTAATTACACCTATTATCATTAATCTTACTTACAGGCCAGGTTACTTTTGCCTAGAAGGAAGTGATCAGCGAACTTATTTTTTTTTCTCCATTTTTGCACTGTTAGCATTTTTTCAGAAAGCAGAGTAGTTTCTCTTTATTAGTGTGTCCCACTTTTTGTACTTCTCTCTCACCTTTCCAATCAGCCATCTCATTAACGTGTCCTCTTTACATCACCTTCAACTCTTCTGTTTTCCAGGTAACTTTCTATCATTTCTAACTGCACATCCCATCACAAAGCACATTGTTCCTAAGGAACATTTCAGTGACATTCATGATTCATTGGCCATTTTCAGAGCCACACAGGATTATTTGTCTTTTCCCACACCAATATCCAGGATCAGCTACAAGATTTCACTGTGAGACACGAGTTCAAATGTATTCCTTCCTATCTGGTATACTGTATTCAGTGCTCATGGTATGCTCTCCTTGCTAATGGAAGAACAAATTGCAACTGGGCAACTACCTTCTAAAATATCTATTCCCTCTCATATCTCATTTCAATTTCACAACCTGTATCTTGGCTTCAACGACATTAACCCTCCTCCAGTACTTTATACTTTATACTTTATTGTCGCCAAACAATTGATACTAGAGCGTACAATCATCACATCGATATTTGATTCTGCACTTCACGCTCCCTGGACTACAAATCAATAGTAAATATTAAAAATTTAAATTATAAATCATAAATAGAAAATAAAAAATGGAAAGTAAGGTAGTGCAAAAAAAACAAGAGGCAGGTCCGGATATTTGGAGGGTACGGCCCAGATCTGGGTCAGGATCAGTTCAGCAGTCTTATTATAAGTTTTGGCTTGGTTTCCCCATAGTTAAGAACGTACAAAAAAGAATAGGTCATTTTAGCCCCTGTCTAAGTTCAAGTTTAATTGTCATTCAACCATACACTTGAATACAGCCAAACAACAACGTGTCCCTCTGAGGCTAAGGTGCTAAATACAGAACTGACAGTCATAGAGAGCACATATAGCATATGTAATTGATAGCAGATAAACATAGTTACAAAAAAATTAATAATAATAGTAATAATATAATAGTTCAAGTCCCTGAGTGTCATGGCCTGTGGGTTGATGGTGCATGGGTGTTGTTCTGGAGGCACATTTCTGCAAGAACAGCCCATAACAATTCCTCATATTGCATAGTGCAGCCGCAGTTGGACACAATCCAGTTTGTGTCCCACCGAGCGAGCACTGGAGAGCAGCCCCGATGGGAGGGGCTGGCTTCCAACCCAGCACGGAATCCAGCCACACACTGCCAGCTCCAGCATTTCCATCCTCGGCAGCTGCAACAGGCTTTATCCTCTGATGAGGAAATAAGCAGAAGATTAGTCCCATCAGAGGATATGTTCATCCATCAATCCTTTCATCAACAAATCATTGTTCACATTCAGGAGAAGTAAAGCTCAGCCCCATATACAACTTGTCCTCATTATTTAACTATTTTGGAGCCAAAATTAAAGCACAGAGTAGTTCATAATTCTTCTGGACACACTACAGATTATTACACATAATGCTGACTTTAATAACTATGAACTATAACCATAACCTCTGTTTTCTGATCAACTTGTCCAATCACTTTGTTCTTCATTCACCTCAGACATTTTGTTTTGGGTAGGTATGTATTCTGACTTTTCATATGAGCTGCTTTACATGCTTTTGTCCTGTGATGTCTACTCCCACCATGATCATTCCAACATGAAAAGTTCATCAAAGCCGATGAGAGAGTTCAAAATGGATAACGTAATCACAGAAAAACTGATTTGTACAACAATGAATAACCAATATCGAGTTCTACCTTAAAAGCTACAATCTAGGCCATGGTTAAAGCAAATCAATAAAAATCAAAAAGTTGCATTGATTACAATGAATTTCAGATACTTATTGCTGTTTTGGATGCACGTCCACAATTCATATTTGTGAAAGTTACAATCCACTGCCTTTACTTATAGAAGATTAAACATTACAGCACAGGACATGACCTCTGGCCCATGAATCTGTGCCGACCTTTTAACCTATTCTTCATGTTCTATCATCCGTATGCCTGTCTAAGAGTTTCTTAACTGCCCAGCATGTATCTGTCTCAACTACCACTCCTGACAGGGTATCCCATGCACACACTGCTCTCTGTGTAAAAAACTTATTCTGACATCTCCCATACTTTCCTTTCACACCTTCAAATTATGCCACCACCTATCAGCCATTTTGCCCAGGGGAAAAAATCTCTGGCTATTCACTCAAGCTATGCCTCCTACCATTATGTATATCTCTCATCCTCCTTCACTCCAAAGAGGGAAGCCCTAGCTCACTGAACTCATCCTCAAAAAACATGCTCTCTAATCCAGCAGCATCCTAGCAAATCTCCCCTGCAACCTCTCTAAAGCTTCAACGTGCTTCCCATAATGAGGTGACCAGAACTAAACAGGATATTCAAAGTGTGGTCTAACCTGGGCTTTATGTAGCTGCAGCATTATCTTACAGCCCCTAAGCTAAATCTCCCAACTAATGACGGCAACACCATCTGCCTTCTTATCAATGTGTGGCAATTTTGGAATCTACGGAAGTGGACCCCAAGATACATTTGTTCCTCCACACTGCTAAGAATTCTTCTATTAACCCTGTATTCTGCCTTTAAATTTGACCTTCTAAAGTGAATCACTTCACACTTCTCTAGGTTGAAATCCATCTGCTTCTTCTCTGCTCAGCTCTGCATCTTGTCAATAATCCATTGTAACACTTGACAGCCTTTTAAGCTAACCACAACTCCACCAATATTCATATCATCTGCAAACTTACTAACCCATCCTTCCACCTCCTCATCCAAGTCATTTATAAAAATCACAAACAGCAGGGATCCCGGAACAGATCCCTGCAGAACACCACTGGTCATCAATTCCCAGGGTGAATATGTTCCATCTACATTCACCTCTACCATCCGTGGGCAAGCCAATTCTGAACCCATTCAGCTACTGTATGTTTTGCCTCTAATACCACGCTTCCTGACTTTCTGAATGTGTCTACCATAGGAAAGTTACCAAACACCTTACTGAAATCCATATAAATTATACCACTATCCTACTTTCATCCATATGCTTTGTCACATACTCAAAGAATTCAATCAGGCTTAAGTGGCACGACCTGCCCCTCACAAAGCCATGCTAAATATCCTTAATCAGACTATGCTTCTCCAAATGCTCGCAAGTCCTGCCTCTAAGAATTTTCTCCAATAATCTCCACTAAAGCAAGACTCGCTGCTCTACAATTCCCAGGGTTATCCTACTCCACACCTGTCCATGGTCAGTAAGGATGTAAAGCTCATGGCCAAAGATATAGCAATTTCTTACCTCACTTCCCATTGTATCCTGGGGTACATCTCGTCTGGCCTCAGGGTCTTATCTATCCTAATGTTTTTCTTTAGTTCCAGCACATCCTTTTTCTTAATGTCAACATATTCTAGGATTTAGGGAAATTCACTATGGACTATAGGTGATGTTATATTTCTTCAGAAGATAGTGAACCTGTGGACATCCAGGTTCCTTATAGAGATGAGGCCAAGCCATTAAATATGTTTAAGAAGGAACTAAACAGATTTCCAGATATTAAAAGCATCATGAGATATGGGACCTCAGTAACCATAAGGTATTGCTGTAGATGACAGCTTTGATGGTATTGAAAAGCAGAGCAAGCTTAAAAGGCCAAGTGACCTAATCCAATTTATCTATGTTTCTCCACTACACAAAAATGCTGGAGCGGCAAAATACACTTCAAAAGTTTGCAAAATATTCCTATACTAGGATCATGATCAAATGGTTTACAAAAATTTCATCAAAACTACACAAATATATGTCTACTGAGCTATGCAAGATTCTGTCCTATGCATTTTGCAGAAGGACAAAATATTAACATTTCATGTCAGAGAACCTCCAACAGAATCCAAGGGTCTTCAACCTGAAACATTAACACCACATATCTTTCCATAGAATTTGCTTGACCTGCTGAATACTTCCAGCATTTTCTGTTTGCATCTCATTTTCTGTTTGCATCTCAGATTTTAAGTAACTGCAGATTTTATTTGATTTTCACCAAAATGTAATTGTCCAATTCTAAACTCTTAAGGAGGTTACAAAATGGTCCGGTGTAAATTCAATGGTAACGTTTAAAAAAAAACTATCTAAATATCCATGGATTTCAGGAATTTTCATGCATGTCCACAAGCACAAACTGCAATTGGTAAGGTAATGCAATAAGAAGCACAGTTAGCAATTAAAGTTCCATTGACTGCTATGCATCTAGTTTAGATCCATTCAGTATCTTTATCCCACACAGGTATCCCACAGGTAATGCAATAAGAAGCACAGTTAGCAATTAAAGTTCCATTGACTGCTATGCATCTAGTTTAGATCCATTCAGTATCTTTATCCCACACAGGTGAAAATGTCTTGTGTTACACACAAACAACCAGAATAACAGTTCAAATAGTACATGTGAGATATCAAAACTACCATTCTCCAACTCGGAATGTTATGATGATCCACTTGTGCTACCAAACTAATGCCACAGCAAAAGACGTATATTGTTATTGGAATAATGTTGTAACAAATTCAGTTGAGAAACAGATTGATAGATAAAGTGCAGGATAAACCAACATCTATCTTGAAAGAAGTCTGAAATTCACATATTAACAACCCAACTTTGATTGGTCAATAATTATAGACATCCTACATACACTTCAGCTCCCATAGTAATCTGGGGAAATTAAGTAATATAAACAGGTGGAAATCCATACTTCTGATAATGGGTTTTGTTACACTACTCCCTGCTTCACTATAAACTCCAAATCAATATAAAATGTACGTCAACTCAAATATGTAATGCATTGCTCTCTAGTCACCTTGTATATACACAGACTATATCATAAAACTACTGTATAGACATCCACAGCATAGTAAATTTTAAATTGCCCCATTCAGCTCAAAAGACTTCATTGCTGTGGATTTCTTAATCTTGTGGGATAATATCTTTCCTGACAAGGGGGAGGGGTATCACTCTGCTTGGCAGGCTGTGAAACAACCAGTTCTGGGGCCTCTGTGGTGGTTGTAGGGGCTAACTCTGGGACTATAGGGTGTGCTTCTAACAGCTGTGCACACCCTCCTTCTGGACAAGCTGCTTGATCTGCTGATCTATCCCAGGACACCAGACAAAGCTTCAAGCCAACACTTTCATTTTGACCACAGCTAGAAGAGGTCCTAGAGGTAACTGCTCCTAACCTTTAGCTCCTAGCTTGGATGATTCACTAACTCTCAATCTCCACAAAAGGCCATCAATGTCAAGTGGTGTAAATCTTGGCACAGATGTTGTGGGTCTATACCATTCTATGTTCTGTTTACAGGAGGCTTGCTCTATACAAAGTAGCTGCTGTACTTCACAAATTATAACAGCAACAACACAGTGAAATATGTTGGGATGTACTAAAAGGGCTAAGTACGGGACTTTATTAATGGAGATCTTATTGCTTCATTCTTTTCTGCTGCCCCTTGGATCATCACTCACTTCCTTCTTTCAACATCGCCTCTGCCACCTGTCCTACTCCATACTCTGAGTGAAAATACTCTGCAGATTGCAGATCTTTACCCACTCAACTCCTCTCATTCTGCAGAGTGTCACCAATCTGAGCTCATCTTATTTCATAAAAATGTCTTTAAAATACTGAAGGATAGAATATGCTAAAGTACAAAACTATCATGACATAATTTCAAAGAACATGATGTAACTTTCTTCTTAAAGCGTTCTTTGCTAATAAGATGGATGGAGAATTGATTACAATTATTTCCAAAGTACATTAAAATTTTATGGAATTGTCTCCATTTGAAAATTTAAATGTGAAGATTATAAGATGTGAAATCCAATTCTGGTGACCTTTCTGTTTATTAACAGTCATGCAGTGTGGCAACAACTATGGATTCCACATTGACACAGCTCCAGTAACCCAGGGGTCAAACCAGGTAACAAACACACGTTGAAATTTATCAACAAGATGTTTGTTAAATATAGAATAATTTATATTCTGGTCAAATCAAGCTATACATTAAGCACTGCTCTTCAAGATATACACAGAAGTAACCTGCAGATTTTCCAACTTTTAGTTGGTCAATGACCTTAAAAAAAACCAGAAAATAGTTCTCAGAGAGGTCAGATGTAAGCAAAGCAATATAAAGCCTTTCCAAGAGTCCTTATATAAGGGGTTCTTCCTTCATGTTACTTGCTAAGTATAATAAAATGGTTTCTTTGTAATGTTAACTGCTGATGTAAGGGGTTTTCTGTAGCCACATGTTTGGGTCATAATTACTGATAACGGGACTTGATTTCATTTGCTAACCAATTGGGATAGATGTTATTCTTTCTCGTGTGTCTGTAAGTCGTTGTCTGTATGGGATTTGGACAGGACGTGCCCTGGGGAAGAACAGAGAAGACGCACCCGAAGAGATGCTGTGACCCAGTGAGGGGAGCGAACCCTGAGCAGGGTCTTGGGGCCCAGCGGAGTTCGAATGGTGGAAAGTGGATATTGCATGAGCTCCAACGAATTATTTGTGCACAGACTGAATAAAGATATAGTGGCACCTTTATTTTATTTTATATTTTGGTTCTCTACTAACTTCATAGTTCAAGTAAGAATGATAAAATCTTAATTATTTAACCACATCCTGTGTACGGCTTGTCATTACGGGGTACTGATTTGAAACATGGGACACATCGCACAGCATTCACCCAAATGAGAGTTCTAAGATTTGGCTGGGCAGGGGATATCACCCCAAGATCATGCCACTAGGCAAAGCGAGTGTTACACTTGTATGTTAGTTTATTACACATTTTAAATATTGAAAATTTTTTTCCAACAGGATTAATAGAATTGCCACAGAGCTAGATTAAAATTTTGACAAACAGAGGCAGTCCCCAAATTGCAAAATGGGATCTATTCCTGAGAAGTGTTTGTAAGCGGATTTTTCCAGAAGTCAGAAACATCTGCTTACTTCAGCTACCTATATTGTAGCACTCCACATACTCACTATAATCCATTCATTAATTGAATAATCACCATAACTCTACCCATAATTAAACCAATGGAATATATATTGTATCCAGATATTAGTAAATACTATGAAATATTTCCTTATTATTAGTATTACCTGCTTGAAAACTGCTTTAAGAATATTTTGGAGAATTTACATACAACTGGATATCGGTAAATCAGATCATTCATAATAATTTGGGCAGCCCCTATAATAAATAAGCAAAATATTGTAATAAAACTTTTATTAAAGAACAAATTGATATACTTGAAAGCATCAGGAATATTGGCTTACAGTATGTTGCTCACATTAACAGAGATTATACTGATATCTGGATTTATACAGCTTATATAGGAAGCTAAAGTCCAGTTTTTAAAAATTTCATTCCAAGTTTCTTCAGATATTGATGTCTGTAAATCTTGTTCCCAGAGATTCTTAATTTTGTCTAAAGAAACATTCCTCGTCTCCAGTAACATACCATAAATATTAGATATTGAACCATTATGAAAAGGTGTCAAATTAAAAATTACGTCTTATAAGTTCTTATCTGAGCTTATAGGAAATGTGCATAATTGAGATCTTAGAAAGTCTCTGATTTGTAGATATCTAAAAAAGTAAGTTTTGGGTAAGCTATATTTAGCTTACTCAAATGAGAAAAAATTTCCTCCAACAAACAGATCCCAAAAACATTTAATACCCAACCTGTCCCATTCTTTAAAAACTAAATCAGTCATGGAAGGTTTAAAAAAAATTAGAATAAATGGGACCAGAAAGGGAAAATCTCAATAAACCAAAATGTTTTCTAAATTGTATCCAGATCCTCAGAGTATGTTTAACTATTAAATTATCAGTTAGTTTACTTACAAATAAAGGAAGTGAGGATCCAAGAAGAGAAATAATAGAAGATTTACTAACAGAGTTAGCTTCTAAAGAAACCCATACCAGACAGTCTACACGATTAATATAATGTAGCCAAATCATAAGCTATCATATATTAACTGCCCAGTAATAAAACCTAAAATTAGATCAGGCTAAACCTCCAGACTTTATAGGTTTTTGAAGATGAACATTATTTAAACAAGGACATTTATTTTTCTATATATATGAGGATAAAATAGATTCAAGAAAGTCAAAAAAAGGATTTAGGAATAAAAACAGGTAAAGCCTGAAAAAGATATATAAATTTAGGTAGAATATTCATTTTAATAGAAATAACTCATCCAATCAACAATATTGGAAGAGGTGACCAATTTAATGATATCTTTTTTACATGGTTCAATAAAGTAAGAAAGTTTTCTTTAAACAGGTGTTTGTAATCCTTAGTCACTGTTACACCCAAATAAGTAAATTGATTCCTTACAAATTTAAAAAGGAGATTAGTATTAATTGATACCAAATTATTTAAAGGAAATAATTCACTCTTATGTAGGTTCAACTTATATCCTGAAAACCGGCTAAAATGGGAGAGTAAAGAAAGTATGCAAGGTAACAAGGTCTCAATATTAGAGATAAAAAGCAATATATCATCAGCGTAAAGGGAGATTTTGTGGGTGATATCTCTCCTTAGAATACCACAAATATCACTAGATTCTCGAAAAGCAATGGCAAGAAAATTTTTTACTGATTAATACTTCATCGCTATGTGCTCGCCATTCCCTCATACAATTTAAGGTGGTACATAGAGTCCATAAGCTATCTTGTTTTTATTCAGATAAATCTCCCTACTGTGACAGATGTAATAATAGAGAAGCTTCATTAATCCATATGTTTTGGACTTGTCCGTGTCTTGAAAAACATTGGAAGTAAGTTTTCAAACTTTTTCTTTACTTTTCAAAGTCAATTTTAAGCCTAGTCCTCTGACAGCCCTATTCGGTATTGTTGCAGGACAAGATATCAAGCTGAAGACATCTGATTTACATATTTTGGCCTTTAGCTCTCTCGCACTTTTGTTCAAATGGAAAGATGTTTTTCCTCTTACTCATGCTCAATGATTACGCGGTGTTATGTCATGCTTAGATTTAGAGAAGATTCGTTGTTCAATTTCTGAATCTTGTCAAGACTTTCAAACATTGTGGGGACCCTTTCTGAATTATTTTCAAAACTTTCAAAACCCTCAATTCATTGCTTAAATTCAGATGTTGGCTATTATTATTTTCTTACTATACGAGAAGGTATTTTACCTTTTTTCTCCTTAATAAACAGCTTCGGTCTTGGTAGGGGTTAGACTTTTTTTCTGTAATAAATTATTATATTTCAATATAACTACTGACTAACATATGAATACGGGGTAATGAGATTGTTATTATGAACGGATATAATCTAATTGGTAGTTTTAAAATTTTTTTTTGACCTGTTATATACACTTTCTTGTACTCTGTATTCTTCTATGTAGAAACTAATAAAAATATTGAAAACAAGGGAAGCTCAAGTCCAAAGGTGATTTGTGAATGACTGACCTTGTCATCAAGGAACCAGTGTGGCACCACAAATCCCAAGAAATACTGAATTACTATAAGGATTAGGGTAAAATTCACCAGTGACTTAAATGCAACAATTGACAATGATAATGGTTTCCGGAGGCCTGTTACTTGGGCTTGAGTCATTGTGCAAGAGTTCCCAGTTCCCATGTCTTTAGTTGCTTCATTAATAGCTTTCAATATTCAGAGTGGTGGAGTATTTTGCTGTTTTTACTTCTATTCACAATTTCTCATAATTAATAAGTCTATGCTATCATGAACTGTTGAAAACATGAAGGCTTGGGTTAATAAGTGGTAATCAATACCTTTGCAATAAACAGGTCAAAAAGTGGCAATTTCAAACACGAGTCAGAGTCTTACCATCATCACCTCACACTCAATTGCACCTTCCTTACTGAATTCCTCACTATCACAGGGATCAGGTTTGACAACTCCTCAATGAACCAACACATATTCCTTCTCTAGTAACACAAGTAAGAGGTAGAATATTCTGCAAATACATCACACCAAACGACTCATCAAAGCATGTTAGAAATATGATGAAGTACTCCTATAAAATGGATTAGAGTAAGAGGTCTCAGGGTGCCCAAACAATGGGATTTGATAGTTCCTTTTCAGAGCACAGTAAGGGCTGATGACACCTAGCACCTTTGTGCACTTGGTAGGTCAATGCACAAAGCCCTGGACATGTGCTATAGTATAAAATGAGTTTGACATTTTTTATGCAACTGTCTACATGAGAACAAGTCAGCAAGAACACTACAGCCAGCCTTATTGAAAATGATAACACCCACGTTTGGGTCGTCCAGGCTCATCAGAGGTCACGTCCTGATAGCGGTCTTCATTGACCATTGCCACCATCTCCTCTGAAGTCCTCGGACCGCCCTCCGTGATATGCCTGATCCCATTCCTCTCTAAAACCTTCTCAAATACCTTCCTCAAAATGCAAGCAACTCTGTCTCCAAACCAGCCTCATCTCCTATGATCCTCTCCTATCATCTTCCTCATGGGTGCTTCCTTCCTCAATTCACTTTATCTCTGTTCTCCACAATGGCAGGAAATCAAACAAGATAAGCCTCAAATACTCCCCTTGTGCATATATACTTGTCCTTATATACTTCCATCCCCCATCAGGAAGGTCTCAAAGCTCTACGCTTCTTTTTGGATTCCAGACCTAATCAGTTCCCCTCTACCACCACTCTGCTCCGTCTAGCGGAATTAGTCCTTACTCTTAATAATTTCTCCTTCGGCTCCTCTCACTTCCACCAAACTAAAGGTGTAGCTATGGGCACCCGTATGGGTCCTAGCTATGCTTGCCTTTTTGTTGGGTTTGTGGAACAATCTATGTTCCGTACCTATTCTGGTATCTGTCCCCCACTTTTCCTTCGCTACATCGACGACTGCATTGGCGCTGCTTCCTGCATGCATGCAGAACTCGTTGACTTTATTAACTTTGCCTCCAACTTTCGCCCTGCCCTCAAGTTTACCTGGTCCATTTCCGACACCTCCCTCCCCTTTCTAGATCTTTCTGTCTCTGTCTCTGGAGACAGCTTATCCACTGATGTCTACTATAAGCCTACTGACTCTCACAGCTATCTGGACTATTCCTCTTCTCACCCTGTCTCTTGCAAAAATGCCATCCCCTTCTCGCAATTTCTCCGTCTCCGCCGCATCTGCTCTCAGGGTGAGGCTTTTCATTCTAGGACGAGGGAGATGTCTTCATTTTTTAAAGAAAGGGGCTTCCCTTCCTCCACTATCAACTCTGCTCTTAAACGCATCTCCCCCATTTCACGTACATCTGCTCTCACTCCATCCTCCCGCCACCCCACTAGGAATAGGGTTCCCCTGGTCCTCACCTACCACCCCACCAGCCTCCGGGTCCAACATATTATTCTCCGTAACTTCCGCCACCTCCAACGGGATCCCACCACTAAGCACATCTTTCCCTCCCCTCCTCTCTCTGCATTCCGCAGGGATTGCTCCCTACACAACTCCCTTGTCCATTCGTCCCCCCCATCCCTCCCCACTGATCTCCCTCCTGGCACTTATCCGTGTAAGCGGAACAAGTGCTACACATGCCCTTACACTTCCTCCCTTACCACCATTCAGGGCCCCGAACAGTCCTTCCAGGTGAGGCAACACTTCACCTGTCAGTCGGCTGGGGTGATATACTGCGTCCGGTGCTCCCAATGTGGCCTTTTATATATTGGCGAGACCCGACGCAGACTGGGAGACCGCTTTGCTGAACATCTACGCTCTGTCCGCCAGAGAAAGCAGGATCTCCCAGTGGCCACACATTTTAATTCCACATCCCATTCCCATTCTGACATGTCTATCCACGGCCTCCTCTACTGTAAAGATGAAGCCACACTCAGGTTGGAGAAACAACACCTTATATTCCGTCTGGGTAGCCTCCAACCTGATGGCATGAACATCGACTTCTCTAACTTCCGCTAGGCCCCACCTCCCCCTTGTACCCCATCTGTTACTTATTTTTATGCACACATTCTTTCTCTCACTCTCCTTTTTCTCCCTCTGTCCCTCTGAATATACCTCTTGCCCATCCTCTGGGTCCCCCCCCCCCTTGTCTTTCTTCCCGGACCTCCTGTCCCATGATCCTCTCATATCCCCTTTTGCCAATCACCTGTCCAGCTCTTGGCTCCATCCCTCCCCCTCCTGTCTTCTCCTATCATTTTGGATCTCCCCCTCCGCCTCCAACTTTCAAATCCCTTACTCATTCTTCCTTCAGTTAGTCCTGATGAAGGGTCTCGGCCTGAAACATCGACTGCACCTCTTCTTAGAGATGCTGCCTGGCCTGCTGCGTTCACCAGCAACTTTGATGTGTGCCCCTTGTGCATGATGCCTTGTATTGTACTTGAGTTCCTGGGAGAATATCATTGTACCTTCAAGACACAAACTGAGATATACATCAGGCTACTTTTAGCCTGCAAGCCATACATTGTGCGCCCATGCTCCATAACAACCAAAGTAAATCAGTAAACCTTATTAGCAACTCAAGCACAAGTTTAGGCAGCCACCCTCTTCATTAGTAACATGCCATGACTTTATCTCTAGCAACACAAAAGTCAAGAGCTGCAGGATCATGGGTGCACCAACTGAAATCAACCTAACATGTATCATTAATACTTCTGGATCAGTATTGCAGCAGTAATTTGAACACATATACAGCTTGTTCTCAGGGTAACTATGAACAAGTACTGCAGCTGACACTCTTATGCATGTACGAACGTAATACATTGGTAAGCACAATCCACTAGATATGGCCAAGTTCATCTTGTCCATATAAGCCCAATGAGATCCTTAACATAAGGATGTAGGCTTGTTTCAGGATGAGCTCTACTCTGTCCACTACTGGAGGTGACATTTCCTCCGCCAGGAAGTTGTCTTCTTTAATGTCCATCTTTACTGAGTGTCCCAATCTCCTTTCCACTGCAATTAACCACAAATCTCAGCCCCAACACAAATCCCCAGCCAAACACCCATTATCTGCCTTACATTCCATTCACTTGATCCACCTTTTATAAGGTTCATTGGGTGAATGTAATACAGTATATCAGTATTAAAATATGATTTGTAAAAGAACAGAGAACTAAGTAGGAATAAACTGGAACAAACTGTGTTTATCAGGTTGTCAGGCTGTTAGTATTGGGGTGCCACAAGGATCAGTACTGCTGGTGTCTCCACCCACAGTATCATGTTCAGTCATTCCCAAGCTTATTGATCAACATGGTCTACCAATCAAGTAACATTATAAGGATAAAATGTTCATCATCCTTTCATGCTCTTACTTCATCCTGTTCTAGTTATCACTCCTTATCAAATGGTCCTGTTAGATTCTGTACTTTTTCAATTCTTATTTCTTAATCTTACCTAATTGCAGTAATTCCATCATTGTTTTTGACTAACTAGTTTCTTGAGCTCTGGAAATCCTGGTGTAACCCTCTCAGGACTCTGCAAGCCTATTTCTGCAACCAGAACTTTGACCAATTGCCTGAATACCTCTCTATGTACCTGATGTCAAATTTTATTAAACAACACTCTATAAGAAGAGATGAAATCTTATACCATCAAAGGTCCAGTGTAAAAGTCAGCTAAAGGATCAAAAACTCTAGAAAATTTCATTCTTTACCATTTTCTTCACCAGATCTGGAGATGGACAGCCAAATGAAATGCTTTAGTGTGCCTCAAAATAACAGTACAACATGGTTTAGGTAGCAAATCATTCTTCAATGGAATGAAAAAGGGGATGAAAGTAAATTGCTTGACCAGGAGGGAAGATTGCGGCGGAAAAATATCAGGATTTATAATGTTCCCCAAGGAGCAGAGGGATTGTCGATAATGGATTTTGTAGACAAGCTGCTGCAGGAAGCGCTGGAAATTCCCCGAACTATGGAGATTGAAATTGAGAGAGCGCATTGTTCGCTCTTCCAGCGGCCTCCCAGAGACAGACAAAGTAAACAGCGCTCAATAGTACTTAAATTCCTTCGATTCAAGAGCAAGGCGCAGATTCTACGAAGGGCCTGGGGTAAGAAGAGGGTTTTTTTGGAAACAGAAGTTAATATACTTCGATCATGATTACCCCCCAGTGGTCCTACAGAAATGGAAGGAATATTCCGAAGCAAAACTAATATTAAAGCAAGAAAAGATTAAATTCCAAACCCCGTACCCTGCTAAACTGAGGGTATTTTACCAAGAAGGGATACGACTATACCAGACGGTGGAAGAGGCGGCTACAGACATGAACAACAGAGGACTGTCCATTAGTGTGGTCAAACCAAAGGGAAAGTCTGGCTGAGCAGTTATCCCGAACGGCTGGGGGAACAGTAAGACAACCTAGAAAGCAGGGGACGGGAGCAGGACGAGAGAAGGATATTAGGAAGAGACTGCCAGTTCTCTGAGGGCAGCCCTCACCTCCTCCAGAAGAGCCATAAGGTTTGGCTAACTTTAAAAGTGCTGATAAACTAAACGGAAGCAAAGTTAGATGGTGATATACCTATCTCAAGAAATACGTGTTATAATGTGGATTTTATATTACTCAATTTTTTTTCAATCCATTTATTCATTCCTTTTTCCCCACCTAAATGAGAATATATACATGGGAGGAACACACAGGGAAATCATTTCTGTGTAATGGACATAGCTTTTTTTACTTTTATAGGTACTGCAGCGGAGGCCCTCAACCCACAGGTAGGAGGGGCTATCCCCCACGGCTAGACTTTTCTTCTAGCCCAACCCAGGGTCATATAGAGGCTCCAGCCTTGGAATCACACCTTTGTTACCTTTATTTTATTATTCGCATTTCTTGGCTCTTATTTGTTCAGGGAGTAGATTGATTAAGTTATATTCTGCAAATTTCAATGATATATTAACAGATAAATACACATGGCTAAGGACAAAGTAAAATTCATTTCTCTTAATGTCAATGAGCTGTTGAATCCAGTCAAGCGCAGTAGAATTCTAACAAAAATGAAAAAAGAACAAGTCCATGTAGTATATTTACAGGAAACTCACATAAGTGATAATGAGCATGGAAAATTAAAGAGAATGGACGTCACTAATTTGTTTTTCTCCTCATATAAATCAGGACATATAAGGGGAGTTGCTATTCTCAGCTATTCTCATTCTCATCTCAAGTAAGCTAATTTTTGAAAAAGTATTCAAAATGGAAGATAAGGAGGGCAGATATATTCTAGTAAGGGGGAATAAGATGGAAATCCAGTTACTTTATTGAAGCCCCACACAGACTTCCAATCTGTGCCTTGTAAGGCATGAAAATGCCCGACACAGGCCTCTCATGGCCTGAGTCGATGTTCCCCTCCCTTATTGAATATATACGCACCCCCAAGAAGTGATATTAGTTTCTTCCAGAAAGTTACTAATATTATGGTAACAGAAACAGAAGGTCTCTTGATATGTGGGGGAGACTTAAATTTACAATTACAACCAAAGTTAGACTCTTCCAATAGAAAAACTTATGAAACAAAGTCCTTACATAAGAAAGTTAATACTCTTTTTGAAGATGTTGGTCTAATTGATATATGGAGGGACCTTTTCCCCAACAGAAGGGATTACACTCATTATCCTGCCACCCATTCCGCATATACAAGAATAGACTATTTCATAACGTGGAAAAGATAGATACAAAATAATCAACTGTGGAATTGGGACAATAGATGTAAGTGACCATATACCTATATATTTATCTGTTGATTTTGACCAACAACCAAAGAATACTATTTGGAAACTAAACTCAAGTCTACTCAATGATCCCTATTTTAAGGAACAAATTAAAAAAGAAATTGGTCTTTACTTAGAATTCAATGATAATGGAAAGGTTTCACCTCCCATTCTATGAGATACTCTGAAGGCTGTCTTATAGCAATAGCTTCACATAAGAAAAAGATAAGGAATAGAACATTAGAGGAATTACAAAATAAGCTGAAGGAATTAGAAAAAAAAAACACAAATTGAGTTTGGCACAGGATAGAGGAGATTTTAAAAATTAGGAATGAAATTAAGTTTGGCTACACAAGAAATTAGTAAAAATTTAATGTTTCTGAAACAGAGGCACTATGAAAGTGGATCTAAATCTATCAAAATACTGGCATGGAAACTGAAAAAAAAGATAGAAGAAAATACAAATCATAGAATAAGGGATCCAAGAACAAAAATGATAAAAAAATAAGCTAAGTGAAATTCAAGAAGCTTTTGAAATGTTTTACAAAACCCCATATTCCAAAGTTCCGGGGGAAGCATAACCCAGACTGACACCTTCCTGAATTCTTTAGAGTTACCCACTTTAAGCAAAGAACAAAATAGAAAGATGACTGCTGACATAACTGAAGCTGAACTAAAAACTGCAATTAGTAGGCTTAAATTAAGCAAATCACCAGGATCAGATGGATATACGGCAGAGTGGTATAAAGAGTTTAGAAGCGAGTTAATTCCTATTTTACTCTCCACACTGAACTGGGCTCTAAGAAAGGCACAAATGCCACCCAGCTGGAAGGAGGCGATAATCTCAGCTATACCGAAAGAAGGCAAGGATAAAATGGAATGTGGGTCATTTAGACCAATATCTGCTCTTAATGTGGATTATAGAATATTTACCTCCATCATGGCCAAACGATTAGAAGAGTTTCTACTCACACTGATACATAATGATCAGACAGGTTTTATACAACAACACCAAACACAAGACAACATACGAAGGACACTTCACATTATGGATAATATTTTTAAAAATGAAATTGAAGCAATAGTGATAAGCGTGGACGCTGAAAAGGCATTTGATTCAGTTAATTGTAATTTTCTTTACAGGGTTTTACGTAGATTTGGTCTACATGACACAATTATTAAAACTACACAGGCACTATACGACAATCCTACTGCCAGGATTAAAATCAATGGGTATTTATCAAATAGTTTTTCCCTAGAAAGGGGCACGAGACAGGGTTGTGCATGGTCACCGCTACACTTCGCATTATATCTGGAACTATTAGCTCAATACATCAGACAAAATGAAGATATCATGGGAATTACTATTAAAGGGACAGAGCATAAATTGGCCTGTTACATTGATGACATTTTGATCTGTCTAGGGAAACCAACAAACTCTTTACCTAAATTGATGCAATCCTTTGAACAATATGGCCAATTATCAGGATACAAGATCAACACAGATAAAACCTAACTACTTTCATATAACTATAGCCCACCAAGAGAAATTGAAAGTAGATATCCTTGGGCACGGCAAACAGAGTCTGTCAAATACTTGGGCATCATTATGCCAAAAGATTTGGCAAAATTATCAGAATACAATTATCAGCTCATATATAAAAAAATTAAGGAAGATATAACAAGATGGAACCTAATTCCTTTTCTTGGTCTCAATTCAAGGTTTGATCTATTAAAATGAATATACTGCCCAGACTACTATATCTCTTTCAGAATCTACCAATAGAGATTAACCAAAATCAATTCAATGAATGGAACAAGATGCTAACAAGATATATATGGTAAGGTAAAAGGCCTAGAGTTCATTTCAAAACTTTGCAATTATCCAAGGAAAAGGGGGGATGGGGCTTACCTTCTCTTAGAGATTACTATTTTGCAGCACAGTTGAGAGCTGTGATATGCTGGTGCAATCCATCATATGACACTCAATGGAAAAACATTGAGGAGAGGGTACCTTCCATCCCCATACAGACAATTTTGGCTGATAACAACCTACAAAGTTACATAAATAACGTTGACAACCCGTGAGTGAAATGGACTCTTCAAATATGGAAAACTATTATAAAAGAATATAAACTAGAGAGAGACATTGCAATTCTTAAATGGTGTGCATATGACTCGGATTTTATGCCGAATAAACTGGATGCTAGATTTAAGGACTGGACAGCTAAAGGAATAACAGCTATTTGCAATATAATGGAAGAAGGAATACAGTTCAGTTTTGAAATGCTCAAAGAGAAACACTTATTAGAAAAACAAGACTTTTCTGGTATTTACAGATGCGACAGTATGTTAATTGGACGGTTAAAAATGTAACAAAGGCAAGTACATGTCTGATAGAGCTATTTAGAAAAGCATATAATTCAGATAATAGTAGTAGAATAATTTCAAGTGTTTATAAGGGTTTGTCAAATCTTAAAACACATTCGACTTCATAAATTAAAACAAAATGGAAGAAGGAAGGAGGGATAATAATATCTGAGGAAGAATGGACAATAATATGGTGGTATCAATGGAAATGTACCAGTTCACAGAAATGGAGGGAGTTCGGGTGGAAAAACTTGATAAGATATTTTATTACACCCTCTCAGAAATCCCATTATAACAGTAAATCATAAGTTGGAACAATTTTATTCATACTAGAAAAAATGGTTTAACTACATAACACCTCATAGGCCTGATTTTATTCTCACAAGTCAATGAATATGTTGTAGACAAAATCACTCCCTACTCTGTACATAGTTTTCTTCTTTTGATTGTTTTTTCTTTCCTCTCCTTTCTATAAGTGTATACCTCAGATAAATATTATATGGAGATTTGTGACAAATAAGATTATATGATATAGATGTACAGTATCTGAAATACATCTTATGGAAATGTTTGTTTAATGATGAAATTCAATAAAAAATAAATTACAAAAAAGAAAAAAAAGCAAAAGGGGATGAAAGGAAGAAAAGACCTTCATTTATACATCTTTCAAAATTCCAGTACTTTTCAAAGTATTTTAATGTATAGAAATATGTAATGCCCTGGTTTAGATTTCTACTGTTATGCTGTAGATATTTCATCTTAGCAGCTTCTGCAAAAGCAGTGCATCCTGTTGGTACAATGCTTTGTTTTCAGCTAGAGATAAGAAGCCCTGCTCCTCAACTTAGGAACATTGTTTCAGTCAATCAGGATGGTGGAATTGGTTGAAAGTTCAAGAGAACAGGGTGTAGAGAGATTGAGATGGACAGTAGTCTGGTTTGGGGTCTTTTTGACAGGAGCTGCAGGGAGGACAGGAGGGAAGATGGTTGAGAATGTTGTGAAATTGAGTGTCACTTTTGCACAACATGGAGGAAGAGCCAATACTCCCAAGAGAGGGCCATTCCAAGGAGGAAGAGCCAATACTCCCAAGAGAGGGCCATTTTTCCGAGATGGATTTCGAGCAACGTTCAGTATGTGGTGTGTGCTTTCACCCAGAGTGTGAGTAAAAATACAACTCCAAGATGAACTCCAACTTTATGTGCACATTTGGACTAGTTTAACTGTAATGGATCCTTTTACTCTTTTTTATTTTCTTTTTCCTACTAACAGTTCAATAAAGCTGAAATTTGTAAATGTACATTCTTTATCATTTTATACAGTGTATGGTCTGTTATGTCTAGCCAACCAATAATTGTGTATGGGCAGTATTTACACCACGTTCACTCAAATTGAGGTTCCTTTAATCAGAACATCACAACATTCCTGTTTGGCTGAACCCCAAATCATAGCGAACCTAGACGTATATTGTTTATGGAAGGTGGCCTTCTCACCACCGAGTCCAGTTAGCAGAGCCGGCCAATGAGCCAAGTTTGTATGTATACAAGCTCAGTGAGGGGGTTACATCTGTGGGGTCATCACCTGAGGATTGTCAGAATACTCTGCAGTTGCTGTTAAGAATTGATTAAGCAGTGTGTGTGCTTCAGCATGTGTTTAAATTAGTATCGGGGAAAGTACCAAGGTACTTTACAATGGACGCCACAGGGATTAAGATTTGGTTTAATAAATTCAAAAGTCATGAAGACATGACTATTTTTGGTGGGGGGGGGGGAGGAAGGGTAGACTATAATGCCCTGGTTAAGATCTCTACTGAGGCTACGTCTACACTAAGCTGGATAATTTTGAAAACGCCGGTTTTGAGTAAAAACGACAGGCGTCCACACTAAGTGTTTTTCAAAATATCTCCGTCTACATTAGGCGGATATTTGGGCAATTCTCCTCCTACTGGGCATGCACAGGACACACAGAGAACAAGTGAAGAGGAAACAGTATACTTGGTGCACGTTTGTCCAGTTACTGAGTAGAAAAACTTTAAAGGACTTGCTCTTGGCTCTCACGCAGGAGGACTTAAAACTAAAAAAAAAACAAATACTGGAGCGTATGGAGGCAACCGACAAGGAGTTCACGGACAGTATGACCCAGCTGACGACGAACATTGAAAAACTGACTATCTCTGTTGCATTAATAAAGCACCTTGTTAAATGTATAAAACATGTCTGCATCAGTGTTATCTTGTATTTCCGTACAATGTTACATTAGGCTGTTACACATCTATTGTCAGAGAAGTACTTGCATAAATAGGTAAACCACCTTCATACAAGCAAGGACAGAAAACAGGGCAAAGTGAGTATACTTATTTATTCAGTAAGCTGTGGGTCAAAGTACTTGGTGAGTACATTTCTAACTCTTCTGGCTTCAGTCTCGTTGCCGTCTGTTCTGAAATTGTTAGGTTATGTGGGGGGTTGCGTTCAAGAAAACAACGAAATGGCGCACTGCAGCCATCTGTTCCGGCACGTCATGACAGCGTTTTTAAATAGTCAAACAAGCTCACTTTACAAATTAACTCTCACGCCGTTCACACCGACTGCGGGTTATAACAGCCGTCCGGCAGTGCTTGCGCAGTACCAAGCAGAAGCAGAAAAAGCATTGTTGTTGTGGCGTTGGCGTTTTTAAATTTCTCCGGTTACCCCATACACACTACAATGGATATTAGGCGTTTTCAGATTTATTTACTCTGAAGACCGTTTCTGAAAATCTCCGTTTTCGGGGGATGAAAACGCCACTTTAGTGTGGACGGAGGGTCAAAACGAAGAGAAAAAGCTTTGTTTTCAAAATTATCCAGCGTAGTGTGGACGTAGCCTGAGATGCTGTAGTTATTTCATTTTAGCAAATTCTGCAAATACAGTGTGTTTTGCTGGTAAAATGTTTTGACTTCAGCTAGAGACAAGAAGTTGTGTTTGTTGCTCAGCTTAGGAATGCTGTGTCAGCCAATCACAATGGCTGAAATTTGTAACTTTAAATTGTTTATGAAAGGTGGCCTTTTTGCCAATGAGTCCGCAGCTGTTCGCAGAGCTGGCTAATGAGCAAAGTTTGCATATGAGCCCAGTGAGGGGGTTACAGATATCTGACAGGAGACTGTCGTGAACAGTTTCTAACTAACGTCAATCATGTGCAGTTGTGAAGCCATTAGACACTGCACTGTGCTTAGGGCGAACAGTTTTTAAATAGCATCAGTCGCATGTGCTTGTGTTCAAAACCAATGATTTTTGTCACTGATGGTGGGGAAGAAAGAAGCAGTAATAAAACTTAGAGCTGTTTTGCTTACTGCAGTTTCAAGCATTCAGACATGGAGATGCCAGAAGCAGCCAGGAGTGAAAATAAAACAAGTTCACTGCTTCAACAAGTTAGGAACTAAGAAGAATTTGAAAGTAACAACAATCAACTTGAATGTCACAATGAAAATTAAGATTTAGAGGAAGCAGTTGTCAAAAGCATTGTATGAAGGTAGTCCATTATCTGCTTTAGGTGCTTGCACTGATTTTGTTCATTCATAATCAATCACAAGAACATGCAGCACACCCTCCATCCATAATTATTTTAAAGAGTTCAAAACTAAATTTATTATCAAAGTACATACAGTATACACCGCCATATACAACCCCGAGATATGTTTACTTGCGGGCCTACACAGTAAATCCAAGAAACAATAAAATCAATGAAAGACCGCACCTAACATTATGGACAGACAACCAATATGCGAGGTCAACAAACTGCAAAATACAAAGGATAAAAAATTAATAATAATAATAAATAAGCAATAAAATCAAAAACATGAGATGAAGAGACCTTGAAAGTGAGTCTTTAGGTTGTGGGAACAGTTCAGTGATATGAGTAGTTCAACAGACCAATGGTTACAGGGTAATAACTGTTTCTAGCCTGATCTTTAGGCTCCTGTACCTTCTTTCTGATGGAAACAGCAAAAAGAAAGCATGCTCTGAGTGGAGGGAGTCCTCGATGATTTTCTGCAGTAGTGCTCTGTGTAGATATGCCCCAATGATGAGGACAGCTTTACCCATGATGGACTGGGCCAAATCCATTACTTTTTGCAGGATATTCCTTTCAAGGGAATTGGTGTTTCCACACCAGACTATGATGCAACCAGTCAATAAACTCTCCACCACACATCTACAGAAGCCTGTCAAAGTATTTGATATCATGCCGAATCTTTGAAAACTTCTAAGGAAGTAAAGGCACTGTTGTGCTTTCTTGGTAACTGTATTCGTGTGTTGGGCCCAGGACAGATCTTCTGAAGTGATAACACCAAGGAACTTAAAAGTTGCTGACCCTCTCCATCTCTGATCCCCTGATGATGACTGGGCCACAAAACTCCACTTTCCTCCTCCTAAAGTCAATAATCAGCTCCTGGGTCTTGCTGACATTGAGCAAAAAGTTGATTGAGATCAGGAACTTATACACAGTTTTTATAGTGCTGTAATAATATTGGTAGTGTTTTCATTTCTTCT
Organism: Mobula birostris; assembly: GCF_030028105.1. Lineage (NCBI taxonomy): Eukaryota > Metazoa > Chordata > Chondrichthyes > Myliobatiformes > Myliobatidae > Mobula > Mobula birostris. The sequence continues at coordinate 81,794,868 of NC_092372.1, read as the reverse complement.
GTATTTCAGGTAAATACATTATTTTATTTACTCAGTTAAACAGTAGTTCTTCTTTTTAACTATTTCCATGAAACTTCAGCTAATTAGTGCAGCTGCTTAAGTGAGCCAAAATGTACTGGTCCTGATGTGTCCTAAATAACTGGAATCCATTTATATGTATTTGTTAAGTAATAATTATTGGTTAGATTTCAAAGTAATTGTGAAATGGGATGCTTTCACTTTCCCAAAAAGGATGCCCCAATGCTGAGAAGAAATCCAAACTGACATGTTCAGAATTACTTTTCCATTAGCCATTGGCAGATTAAAAATAAAAAGCTAATTGCTGTCCCCCTCAGCCTGATACCGTTATGGACATGGCAATGAGATGTCCATGTCTATCTTCAAGCAGTATACAAACTTTACAGTATATAAAGTTGCCCTACAAATATGACTTACCAAAACATTCACATAACTAATAACTAAGCAACAACATACTTAAAGCATAACTGAAAATATCTCCCCACTTAATATGCACATGACTGTGCTTATGCAAACATACACACAATTCTATTCCATTCTCTCTATCAAAAGAGCTCCTGACTGATGATATCATGAGCACTGTGTATTTAAATCTAAACATTACTACACATTACTCTGTACCATGCATCAATAACCAAAGTTAAACATGACATTGGCCCTTAATTTCAGTCATACCCATGAATATTTCTTTTCCGTTTTAGTCAACATCAGGTAAGTCATACACATAGAGATAAGATCAATAAATGAATGCAGCACATGGAGTGATAAAGGTGGAAAATGCACAGTAGCACTGCACATTTTTGCCTGCACCTGATAGTGTGGGTTCAGACAGTGCCCCTGATTGTAATCCTGCAGGTGTGCAGCCAGCAATCATCACACCACTCACTGGCTCCAGGTCTAATGGATTTCAAGACTGCCAGCATGCCTTAAAGTGGAAATGCATTCAGGCCACACCCATCAGGAAGAATTTCTAATTATTAAATGGCTGTTGGATAAAGTAAGAGAACATTAATATTTACCAATGATGCTTTCACAGCCTACAACAGAATGTTAAAAAAAGAAAGCCAATCTTCTGCACCCAAGGAAGACTGAAAGCCTTTCAGCTTTCCAGTTCACTGGGAAAGGCAAAAGAAAATGTTGATCATGTCAATATAAGGGGAATTGTACTGCTGTAATCCAATTAACCATTCAATGATGTAACTATAACAGTTATTATAAGACTATGCTCTCAAACTATTCTTAACAGTTAGATCACTCACAGAGTCATTAACAACAACCTACAGGACCCATAAGAGTTCTCTCTCCCACTTATTTCACTGCTCTACAATTGCTGGATATAACTTCATTTCAAAACTCTACAATTACATTTTCAATATCATCAAATAAATTAATCAAAATTCATCATACACTTGGGTATAAACCATTCCAATTAATACCTATTTTTCTCAAATTGCTCACACAAGACTTGCACCAACACAATAACTTATCTGAATTATAGAATTTTTGGAACAATGCAAGACAACGCAGTCACTCAGCCATCATACTGCTGTCAGCTCTTTTGAAAAGTTCTCCAATTACAACAACACCCTTGCTCTTTCCACGAACATCCAGCAGAATGCTTTCACTTCAAAAATTTGCCCAATTCTCTTTTAAAGTTATTAGTGATTCACACTTCCATTCCAAGTCATAAAAATATTTGCATTCTTTCTTACTGTTGCCTCTATTCTTTTGCCAAATACCATAAATCTGTGCCTTGTGCCTACAAATTTTCCTATCAGTAGAAATAATTTCTCTTCATTAAACACTTCACCATCAGATTTACTTCTGGGGTGTGTTTTTCCAGCTGTAAGTATTAGCATTTCCCTTACAATGTGAGCTCTGCAAGGTGATTTTTAGGAATCCTGCTCAATTTACTCATTAATTTCTTGAGAGTTATCCAGCCTCTCAGTTTAATCGTTCATAAAATAATTAAGTTCATAATAAGCACCTTCTACTGAATCAGAAACAGTGGCCAGTTGATCCATGGTAACATTAAAAAGAATAAAGCATAATTCTTAAGTGGTGCATGGTGTTGCATACTTGAATTGTACAGGTTACCCGTGCAGCTACACAAATTAATCATCATTCACACAAATATTACTCTCATTTGCTGGGGCAATCCAAGGAAGAAGTTGATCATTAACACGTCACAGGAGCAGTGGTATCAGTATTCAAATGAAGTGAAATATGATTACATATCTTAATAAATGTGGTAAAGTACTGAACAATTTAATGAAGAAATATGGCTGTCTTCAGGAAGCCTAGACTGGAAATTAAAATTTATCACCTTTTTAATTCTCATTAAAATTTTCTGAAAAATTATTGCAGAACATATTGTGATGAACAGTGCAATTTATATTCCAGCCTGAAAAGCTTTCCTGGTTTGGGCAATGCAGAAGTTGAGAGTCAACATAACCAGAGTGGTACATCAGTCTACAATAGGTACTCATTTCCTAAATGAAACATCAACTCAATAGCTTCCTGGAGGTAGCATTTGACCCTATAAATTTGTTCTTTTCAACTTCTATATTTTGCTGAAACAGAGAAATTACATGGAAAAAGAACAAAATCTTTTTTGCCATATATTTATGGATGGTTGATGTTAATCACAGTAATATAATAAAAGTAACATAAATAATGGAATTTTGCAATAAATACAAACTAAAAACTGCTGAAGATTTATCATTAAATGTCTAGTACAGAACAAAGTATTGGTATTTCATGTCTAGCTAAAACATTAGCACTTCCACCATCTTGTGCCAATTGTCATAATATTTTCTATATTTTTTAACAATGGTTTGGTACCTTAGGCTGGGATCCCTCATAATAAACAGCTAGCAGGTTGTGATTGCTCTCTACTGGCTGACAATAGATCTGCACCATTTGGATACTGCCAAATAGATTGCTGCATGCTGATGATTTGCCACTGTACATAGGACAAAGTACAGTATTATTGAAAAATCATTATATATTACGATAAAAATACTGAGGGAAAATCTTTGGGCTAGAGTAAGTGAAAATATCATATTTTATAACTTTTTAGGACTGATGTAGTTGTAATGACATGTTTTTTCCAACACACAGAATTGCTAAATTAACACCAATGCATGAACAGTGGAAGTTGATTCCAAAGTAAAGTGTCTAGGAAAGCTGTGTATCAGCCTGAAAAATTCTGTGAAATGCCTTCAGGGACATTCACTGCCTTTTAAATAATAATTTACTTGAAATTTTATTCATTATTATAATTGTAATCATTAGTGTAGCCGCTGCATTTCCTTAAACACGTGTCCAAGTGCTACATTAAATGTGGGAATTATTTAGTTACATGGCTTAATTGATAGTTTCTATTCATGTCCTAGGAACGACAGGACAGACTGCATGTGTAAAAATGAAAATGGCTATTTTACCTTTCACTTATCAGCACTGGGATTTGCTACAGCATTATTCATAATTAGCTGTGTTGCTACAGAGGCAGCTCAAAGGACATTAATCAAACCAATCAGGAATATAAAATGATTGTGTTATTTGGCACAAGAAAATTATTGTAACATACTTTGAGTCTGAAATTACAATAACTTTGTTAATTAGTTTCTTAGTGGCATTTTCAAAAAAATGTATCAGCTGTCCTTTATTCTTTTACACAACTCAGAGTTGAGATATAGAGTGTGCCAAGATTTACCATAGGACATCGTGTAATTGATCCTCATTGATTTTAATATTCAAGATACTAATGGTTCATTATTATATATTTATTGAGAAGTACATGATAAATTGTAGCCTTCCTTCTGTTGAACAGAAATGAAAGTCCTTCACAAGTTCCTTCACAGAGTACTTTAGAGATCTTCCAATATCTGATCGCTTAATACAGAGCATTGTACGACAATATGTAGCACTGTGACCTTGTACCTATAAATTCTATATTTTGAATTAACTTCTCAGCTGAAATGTGTCTTTGATTTTCCAGGTCAAAACCTCAAATTGCCTCATGCTTCCTGATATACAGTTACAAAGTGAGTGCTGGGCACAGTTCCAGATTTTTTTTAGACCTACACAACTCAGTCATTGCACTGAGGACACTAAACATCAATAACTGCATCATGTTTTAACTTGAAATAACCAAAAGATCAAATTTGGGGGTGCTGGAAGACTCCTCGTGGTCACGTCTGGAATACAAAGTATGAAATGAGCAATTACATCCCGATTTGGAAATCATTTGGTAAAATGTGAATGGAAATGATCACATGGTAATTTCTCCAAGGTCACTGACATCATTACAGTGCAAGGCACTAAAATAAACTATAGCTGAGATTTATTTTAGACTGGTTCAAGATATTTATAAGCATGATGTTTGCATGTGACTGAAAGTCTTTCTCTGATCTGCCACTGAGATTGCAAACTCCGGGAGGCTTTGAAATTTAATATTCAATTGACTAGTCATGAGTTCATCTGCAGCTAAAATGGTAGCAGCACCTTTACATTTTTCTGTTTATTGCCCTAAGCATCTAGAAGTATATGTTAACATGCCATTACAAACATCTAATCAAACTTCCCTTCACAATAAATACATAATCAGGTTATTTTAATCACTACAAAGCAACAAAATTAATACTTAAACTGTAAATTCAAATTCAATGTAATTGGAACTAAATGCATTTTACTATTTAAATAATCAAACAAAAATGTATTTTAATAGGTTAAAATGCATAAACATGTTTCTGATATACTGCAATATGACACTTCACCTTCAATAGGCAGCTGTGTTTTGCTTTCTGTCCATTTATGGTCAAGCCTCTTTTTTGATTGACCTTTATTCCCAAGTCACTGATATGGTGCTCAGCACTATACTGGTGCTAATTACAGACTGGTGCAGCTACCACAAGATAATAAACTCCCTTACAGCACATAATCCTATGCACTACATCATTGAGAGTCACTCATAAATCAGTTTTACTGAAATACCCATCTTGTAGTCCAGTAGTTTAATCACAGATAAAATGGGTAGTCCCAAATGTCCTGAAGAAAAGCACACAACTCAGATTTGTTTTGTAAGATTTAAATTGATAATTTTCAATTCATTTTTCAAGAAGTACTTTGCAATCCAGAATATAAACTTGTGATGGATTTTTCCTGTCCTAGGCCAGTAGGCCTCTCGCTCAAGTTTTGCTGACTTTGTTTTCTAAATACAGTATCTGCCACTTGTAAGATCAGAAACAACTGCAAGTAAACTTCTGTGTGTTTAGTTTCTGCTCATATAAGGAAGCCAATATTCAGTTCTTAGTGTGTAAGTGGAAAGCAGTAATCAGGCTGAAGTTAAAACAAAGTATTGTCTATAGAGCAGCTTAACGGACCATAAATGTAGTCACTGCACCTGCTTTATTACTACTCAAGATGTGGTATAAGACAATGAGATGTTTAATCTGGGTTGTATCAAACAGACAAGCTGACTCTTAAGTTGCTTAGTTCAAGGAAGTTTGCAGATCAGCTGAGTAATATTATTTAACATGTCAATAACTGATGTGCTTATAGTTGGGAGTTTTATGTACTTGGAAGTACAAACATTTGTACATCTGAGGAAATATCATATGTATGTTAAGACATCCAAGTGGTAGAGAAAGGGTATAAAATTAAAGAGTAGTTCAGGGTTATTAGGAATGGAGTAAAAAACATCAAGAAGATATGTGGAAGAAACTGGGATGAACTAGAATCCATTTCTCTACCTACGGTTTCTGCAACAGACAACTACATTGTCTGCACTGTGGTAAGTCTTTTTCATTTATAGGAATTGTACCTGTGTTTTGGATATGTTCATTGCTTAATCCTTTATGCTTTGTACTTTCTGTTTATGAAATGGTTAGTGTTTTGGAAATTATTTGTAATTTGGAAGTGTTTAAGATGGAAATCCTCTGAGTTTTAAATGTGTTTTAGGAATCTTGTTTAGATTTAAACATATATTACTGTAAATAAATAAGCTATGATTTAATCTATTTGGTTGGCTGGAAGTACCTTCTCCTTGGTACGGAGAGAGGACCCATGATTCGAATAGTGGGTATTGCCATCTAAACACACCATGAGAACAAACAGGGAAGTAATCTAGTCTTTGAAGACTGGGCAGTTACAGTATAATCTTCTTTTAGTGTGAGCACATGTGGTTATTTTTATCTGATAGGACTTAAGGTCTTCATCTGAGTTCAGAACTTTGCAGTCAGCAAGCCCAATACCCTCAGAAATTTAGAAGCTTTAGATCTGCTGTATAGAGATCTCCATTTTGCAAGTATTGATGGAAATAAGTAATTCCCATTAAAGCTTAATTGTATTGTTTTAATTCTCACCTGTGAATAAGGAGGGCATCTGCAAGTAAAACAAAATTCAGTTCATCTTAAATGTTAACAGTTGACGTCTACATTTTTCACTAACAAACTCCCAACCGACTCATCACTCACCTCTTTCTTCAATTCTTTCCTCTGCTGTTATAAAGGCATTTTCAGTCATTTTGAAGGAAAAGACTGCAAATGAGATTATTTTGTGGCATATGACTGAACACTACCTGCTTTCAGCTAGTCTTACACTGGGCTAAATTACTCATTCAGGTATATAATCTAACATACACAAAGTGCTGGAGGAACTCAGCAGGTCAGGCAGCATCTATGGAGAGGAATAAACAGATAAGCAGTTGACATTTCAGGTTGGGACCCTTCTTCGGGGCTGGAAAGGAGGGAGGAAGATACCAGAAAGAAATTTAATGTTTCTCTCATTAAAAAAAATAAAAGTTTGTAAAAACAAATTATTCTAGAGTACTATCAAAAATAGAAACAGGCTGCACTAGATCATATTTTACAAATATCATGTCCAAAATACTGTGAAGAAAATAGTTCTGCAATTCCCTGAGACAAATGAAAATTAGAAGAAATTTGGAAATAGGTAACAGATATAATCATGCCACTTAAATATGTAACTCAAATGTTTACAACTGTAGATTAGTCAGAAGTGCTAAACAGCTGCAAAAATATCTTCCTCCGATTGCATTCCACCATCCCAAGTGATTATAGCTGATCTTCTATCTCAATATCATATTCATATCCTTTCCCTACTGTTAATTTTTTTGTATCTAGTAATCTCCTAGAGAAATCACCATCTCCTTTTTACAAAATATAGTCAATAACTTGGCTTCTGTGATAGAGATTTCTACAGATTCATCACTCTGAATGAAGAGATTTCTCCTGATCTATCTTAAATGTCTCACTCTGTATCCTCAGATTGTGACTCCTGGTGTTACACTCTTAAATCATGGAAAACATGCTTTCTTCATCCAGAGTCCTAACAAAGTCTCTATGTTTCAATGAGATCTACTTTCATTCCTCTAAACCCTCTTGGAAAGCAATCAATCATCCCAGAAACGGCCTAATGAATCAATACTAGACTCTCTTAACTCTAACTCTCTAAACTCCCGAAGAAAAGAGCATTTTTTCTTAGGCAAGATCAAAACTGCACACAATATTCCAGATAAAATAACACTAATGCCATGTATAACTGTGGCAAGAAATCCTTGTTTCTGTTCTTAATACCTCTTACAACAACTTGCCTTATGCACCCGCTTGTTTGCTTTCAGTGACTAGCATACAAAGACACTTAGGTCTACTTGCATGAACAGTTTCCAATCAGTCACCACTTAAACAGTATTCCTCCTTCCAGTTATCTGCACAGAATAAGATAATTTCATTCATTCATATTATACTGCATTTGCCAGTTAGTTCCACACTGAATCAAAGTGTCTGAAATGCCTTGAACCTTTTTATCCTCCTCACAGCTTACATCTCTTTCAGCTTTGTGTCGCTGGCAAACTTAGAAATATTACATCTGCTCCCCTTATCCAAGTCATAGATATATGATGTGAGGCCTCAAACACCGATCCGTTTGGTGCCACACAAATCACTGCCTACCTTTCTTTGTCAACTAATTTTTAATCCAGGTTTACATATTACCTCACAAGCCCATGCTGATCCTTCACAATGGACTGTATCAAAGCCCTTCAAAGATCCAAATACTTCACATCCACTGATTCATCTTTATCTAGCCTATTGGTTATATCGTCTAGTTTGACCTTGTTTAACCCTGTTGATATCTTCTAAATGCCATGCAATTACATGATTTTTAACATTATACCATTTTCCCTATTCTTCTTCTGCAGTCCTTTGAGAATGAGGCTGACTGTTTCCACTGTTTTTGTGGGTTCTCAAGTGGCTTTTGAGACCAATGTGGGAACCACAGACTCTTCCACAGCTGATCAAAGAAGTCCCTTTTCGGACAGATTAGTAATTGGTTTGAGAGCGGGTGTGTTCCTTCCATGTGCTTACATACACATGGCTTCTGGCTGCTGCTGCTATGTAAACTTAAGCTTCAAATTTCAAAGTATTATTATTAAAGTACGTATCTCACCATATACAACCCTGAAATTCATTTTCTTGCAGGCAGTAAATCCAAGAACCATAACAGAATCACCACACCAAACAACCAATGCGCAAAAGACAAGAAATTTCAAATACGAAAGCAAAAAAGAGATAACAGTAAACAAATAATAAATATTGAGAACATGAGATGAAGAGTCTTTGAAAATGAGTCCATAGGTTGTGGGAACAGTTCAGTGATGGGGCAAGTGAAGCTGAGCGAAGTTATCCCCACAGGTTCAAGAGTCGGAGTCTCATGATTGAGGGGTAATAATTGTTCTTGAATCTGGCAGTGTGAGTCCTGAGGCTCCTGTGCCTTCTTCCTGATGGCAGCTATGAGAAAAGACCATGGCCTGGGTGGTGGGGGTCTCTAACATAGAAACATAGAAAATCTACAGCACAATACAGGCCCTTCGGCCCACAAAGTTGTGCCAAACATGTCCCTACATTAGAAATACTAGGCTTACCCATAGCCCTCTATTTTTCTAAGCTCCATGTACCTATCTAAAAGTCTCTTAAAACACCCTATTGTATCTGCCTCCACCACTGTTGCCGGCAGCCCATTCCACACACTCACCACTCTCTGCGTAAAAAACTTACCCCAGACATCTTCTCTGTACCTACTCCCCAGAACCTTAAAGCTGTGTCCTCTTGTGGCAACCATTTCAGCCCTGGGAAAAAGCCTCTGACTATCCACACGATCAATGCCCCTCATCATCTTATACATCTCTATCAGGTCACCTCTCATCCTCCGTCGCTCCAAGGAGAAAAGGCAAAATTCAGTCAACCTACTCTCATAAGGCATGCTCCCCAATCCAGGCAACATCCTTGTAAATATCCTCTGCACCCTTTCTATAGTTTCCACATCTTTCCTGTAGTAAGGCGACCAGAACTGAGAACAATACTCCAAGTGGGGTCTGACCAGGGTCCTATATAGCTGCAACATTACTTCTCGACTCCTAAATTCAATTCCATGATTGATGAAGGCCAATACACCGTATGCCTTCTTAACCACAGTGTCAACCTGCACAGCAGCTTTGAGCATCCTATGGACTCGAACCCCAAGATCCCTCTGATCCTCCACACTGCCAAGAGTCTTACCATTACAGTAATACTATGTTCTGCCATCATATTTGACCTACTAAAATGAGCCACTTCATACATATCTGGGTTGAACTCCATCTGCCACTTCTCAGTCCAGTTTTGCATGCTATCAATGTCCGGCTGTAACCTCTGACAGCTCTCCACACTATCCACAACACCTCCAACCTTTGTGTCATCAGCAAACTTACTAACCCCTCCCTCCACTTCCTCGTCCAGGTCATTTATAAAAATCCCAAAGAGTAAGGGTCCCAAATCAGATCCCTGAGGCACACCACTGGTCACCGACCTCCATGCAGAATATGACCCATCTACAACCACTCTTTGCCTTCTGTGGGCAAGCCAGTTCTGGATCCACAAAGCAATGTCCTCTTGGATCCCATGCCTCCTTACTCTCTCAATAAGCCTTGTATGGGGTACCTTATCAAATGCTTTGCTGAAATCCAGAAACACTACATCTACTGCTCTTCCTTCATCAATGTGTTTAGTTACATCCTCAAAAAATTCAATCAGGCTCGTAAGGCACAATCTGCCCTTGACAAAGCCATGTTGACTATTCCTAATCATATTATACCTCTCCAAATGTCCATAAATCCTGCCTCTCAGGGTCTTCTCCATCAACTTACCAACCACTGAAGTAAGACTCACTGGTCTATAATTTCCTGGGCTATCTCTACTCCCTTTCTTGAATAAAGGAACAACATCCGCAACCCTCCAATCCTCCAGAACCTCTCCCGTCCCCATTGATGATGCAAAGATCATCGCCAGAAGCTCAGCAATCTCCTCCCTTGCCTCCCACAGTAGCCTGGGGTGCACCTCATCTGGTCCCAGTGACTTATCCAACTTGATGCTTTCCAAAAGCTCCAGCACATCCTCTTTCTTAACATCTACATGCTCAAGCTTTTCAGTCCACCGTAAGACATTGCTACAATCACCAAGACACTTTTCCATAGTGAATACTGAAGTAAAGTATTCATTAAGTTTCTATTTCCTCTATTGCTATTTCCTCCAGTTCCATACACACTTTCCTACTGTCACACTTGATAGGTCCTATTCTTTCACGTCTTATCCTCTTGCTCTTCATATACTTGAAGAATGCCTTGGGGTTTTCCTTAATCCTGCCCGCCAAGGCCTTCTCATGCCCCCTTCTGGCTCTCCTAATTTCCTTCTTAAGCTCCTTCCTGTTGGCCTTATAATCTTCTAGATCTCTAACATTACCTAGCTTTCTGAACTTTTCGTAAGCTTCTCTTTCCTTTTTGACTAGATTTATTACAGCCTTTGTACATCACAGTTCCTGTACCCTACCATAATCTCCCCGTCCACACAAGTATCCTCTGAACATTTGCCACATTTCTTCCGTACAGTTCCCCGAGAACACATGTTCCCAATTTATGCTTCCAAGTTCCTGCCTGATAGCTTCATATTCCCCCTTACTCCAATTAAACGCTTTCCTAACTCATCTGTTCCTATCCCTCTCCAATGCTATTATAAAGGAGATAGAATTATGATCACTATCTCCAAAATGCTCTCCCACTGAGAGATCTGACACCTGACCGGGTTTCTTTCCCAATACCAAATCAAGTATAGTCTCTCCTCATGTAGGCTTATCTACATACTGAGTCAAGAAACCTTCCTGAACACACCTAACAAACTCCACCCCATATAAACCCCTTGCTCTAGGGAGATGCCAACCCATATTTGGGAAATTAAAATCTCCCACCACGACAACTCTGTTATTATTACATCTTTCCAGGATCTGTTTCCCTATCTGCTCCTCAATATCCCTGTTACTATTGGGCGGCCTATAAAAAAACACCCAGTAAAGTTAATGATCCCTTCCTGTTCCTAACCTCCACCCACAGAGAGTCTGTAGACGACCCCTCCATGACATCCACCTTTTCTGCAGCCGTGACACTATCTCTGATCAACAGTGCCGCGTCCCACCTCTTTTGCCTCCCTCCCTGCCCTTTCCGAAACATCTAAAACCCAGCACTTGAAGTAACCATTCCTGTCCCTGAGCCATCCAAGTCTCTGTAATGGCCACCACATCATAGCTCCAAGTACTGATCCACGCTCTAAGCTCATCCGCTTTGTTCACAATATTCCTTGCGTTAAAATAGACACATCTCAAACTGTCGGTCTGAGTTCATCCCTTCTCCATCACCTGCCTATCCTTCCTCACACTGTCTCCAAGCTTTCTCTATTTGTGAGCCAACCGCCTCTTCCTCAGTCTCTTCAGTTTAGTTCCCACCCCTCAACAATTCTAGTTTAAACTCTCCCCAGTAGCCTTAGCAAACCGCCCCACCAGGATATCAGTCCCCCTGGGATTCAAGGGCAACTCGTCCTTTTTGTACCAGTCACACCTGCCCCAAAAGACCCAATGATCCAGAAATCTGAATCCCTGCCCCCTGCTCCAATCCCTCAGCCACGCATTTATCCTCCACCTCATTCTATTCCTATACTCACTGTTGCGTGGCACAGGCAGTAATCCCAAGATTACTACCTTTGCTGTCCTGCTTCTCAACTTCCTTCCTAACTCCCTGTAGTCTGTTTTCAGGACCTCTTCCCTTTTCCTACCTATGTCATTGGTACCAATATGTACCACGACCTCTGGCTGTTCTCCCTCCCACTGCAGGGTATCTTGAACGCGATCAGAAACATCCTGGACCCTGGCACCTGGGATGCAAACTACTATCAGAGTTTCTTCCCTCTGTCCACAGAATTGTCTGTCTGACCCTCTGATGATGGATGTTGCTTTCCTGCAACAGCACTCCATGTAGATGTGTTCAATGATGGGGAGGGTTTTACCTATGATAAACTGGGTCATATCCACTACATTTTGCAAGAATTTTCTGTTCAAGGGCATTGATGTTTCCATATCAGGCTGTGATCCAGCCAGTCAATATACTCTCCTCCACACATCTATAGAAGTTTGTCAAAGTTTTAGATGTCATGCTGAATCTTTGCAAACTCTTATGAAGCAGAGGTGTGGCTGTGCTTTCTTCCTAATTGCACGTACATACTGGGCTGAGTACAGGTTCTCTGGAATGACAACTCCAAGGAATTCAAAGTTGCTGACCCTTTCTACCTCTGAACTCTCAAAGAGGACTAGTTTGAGGATTTCTGGTATTCCTCCTCCTGAAGTAAATAACCAGCTCCTTGGTCTTGCTTGGTCTCAATACGATCCTGAATGTTCCTCCATCACCTTGAGTAGTAATGAGCCTGAGATGCCTGGAAAACAGTGGGGATGTTGAATTTTTTTGAAGGAAGCTTTTCCTATACCCATCCAATCATTTTTCCATGATTATCATTTGATCTCAATTTCTCTACAGGAATCTCACTGCAGACATGTGAATGATATGGTTTGCCTAATGTAGTTAACTAAGTGTAACCAATGCCTGAGGAAAAGACACTGAGGTTTGTTCACTAATCCTGACAGTGAATTTGGAGTATTTGGTACTGGTATCCTTCTAGTGCTTTGAAGTGCCTGTTGTAAATAACCCAGAAACATAAAAAAGTGCAGTTATCTCTACTGCAAACATGAGAAAATCTGCAGATGCTGGAAATCCAAAGCAACACACACAAAATGCTGAAGGAATTTAGCAGGCCAGACAACATCTATGGAAAAGGGTAAATAGTCGACATTTTGGCCCAAGACCCTTCATTGGGACTCATGTCACCTCATGAAATTAAATCAATTTTCAGTTGCAGTACTAAGAAATTACAGTAGTCTGTATTTGGATTTTAATGCCACTAAGTCAGTTAGCATTGAATGAGGGGAAATTTTGTGCTGCGGACCCATGAAAATCTAGGCAGAAATTTGTAAGGTTTTCACTGTTATAAGTCTAGGCTGGACATGACCCAGATCTAAAATGCAAGGACAAGACATAATCTGATCAATATCCAAACTGATAATTTTTTCATACATGAATAAAATAATGAAATATACATATTTCAAGTAGTGAAAACTTTTACAACTAAATACAATAGATGTCCTTTACTATCCAGTTCTCATTTTTATTTTCAACCTTTCACATGCTGCAATTGGAAGATTAGCAACAGAAATACATTTGAAAAAATAGTTTTAATAATGACTGTAACATTATTAAAAATTTAGTATGGAAAATTCTACCTTAATTTCAAAATACTTAAGATTTTCATTACCAAGTATGGAAATTTACTTCCAAACTATGACCAGAATAAAACATACAAAACATTGAAATGTATTTTGCCATACGGAAAGCAACAAAGCTGTTACTACAAAACTTCATTTTCTTACATTGCTATTTGCACATTACTGTGAATGAGAGCAGAAATATTAATGCATAATATAGATTACCTTTTACATTTACAGTCAGTAACAAGCTGACAATGGATATTTGAGGCTTAGAGCAGTGGTAACCTGCTTTATGAAGCAATTCACACATCTGAAGGGAATATGGTGTAATATGTTGACACATGCATCATATATAATAGCTTTGTCTCCACCTTTCCAGCAGGCTATTATCCACAGGTGCAGCAAGTTTTTTTTTCTTATTCTGTAGCCAGAATTATAAATTAATGCAGCTTCTCTTCAGTTTAACAAATCTGAAAATTAAAGCAGGTGAGAATCTGGAGCCTTTAATGGAGTGCAACGTCAAACATGGTTTAATAAGATTTCACTGGATCTCAAAGGCACTTTTCAAACCACCTGACTTCACCTTAAATAGCTAATTCATTACCTATGTTCTATGAGCATTTATGTTACTAACTGGAAAGCAAGTTCTGCATCTTTACACGTCAATGGTTATCCATATTTCATCTTGCTTTTCCCCAGTGAAGCAGGAGAATAACATATACAACGAAATAGGTCCCAAACAACTACTGTAAGCTCTGCCTGTTGGGAACCTGAATTTCAGATACAATTGGAAATGCATCCAAAGGTTCCCAAGTGTTGGAGGGTCATAAAGCTCTAAAGCACAGAAACAGGCCCTTTAGCCCATCTAGTCTGTGCCAAACTATTATTCTTCCTAGTTCCATCGACCCACACCTGGACAATAGCCCTCCATACTTCTCCCATCTATGTACCTATCAAACTTCACTTACATTTTGCAAACAAACCCACATCTACCATTTCCTCTGGCAGCTTATTCTGCACTCGCACCACACCCTGCGTGAAGTTGTTCCCCCTAAATATTTCACTTTTCACCTTTAACCTATGACCCCTAGTTCTAGTCTCACCTAATATCAGTCCGAAAAGCCTGTTGGCAATTACCCTATCTATATCCTTCATAATTTACCTCTATCAAATCTCCCCTCATTCTCCTAAACTCCGACTAAAATCTTTCCCTGGAACTCAGGTCCTCAAGTCCCAAAAACATCCTTGTAAATTTTTTCTGTACACTTTCAATCTTATTGATATCTTTCCTGTAGGCAGGTGAACAGAATTGCACACAATACTCCAAATTTGGCCACACCAATGTCTTATACCTCTTATTCAATGTCAACAAGACCAAGATTATTGGTCAGCAAGACCAAGACCAGATTATTGACTTCAGGAGGAGGAAACGGGAGGTCCATGAGTCATCATCAGGGGATCGGAGGTGAAGAGGGTCAGCAACTTTAAATTCCTTAGACCTATCACTTCAGAGGACAGCTGCTGGGCCCAGCACATAAGTGCAATTATGAAGAAAGCACAGCAGAGCCTCTACTTCCTTAGGAGTTTGCAAACATTCAGCATGATATCTATAACCTTGACTAACTTCTATAAATGTGTGGTGGAGAGTTTATCGACTGGTTGTATCATGGCCTGGTATGGAAACACCAATGCCCTTAAATGGAAAATCCTGCAAAGAGTAGTGGATACGGCCCAGTCCATCTCAAGTAAAGACCTCCCCACCACTGAGCGCCTCTACATGGAGCATTGTCACAGAAAAGCAGCATTCAGCATAAAAGACCCCCACCACCCAGGTCATGCTTTCTTCTCACTGCTGCCATCAGGAAGGTGATACAGGAGCTTCGGAACTCACACCAGCAGGTTCAGGAACAATTATTACCCCTCAACCATCAGCTTCCTGAACCAGAGGGACTACCATCACTTAATTCACTTACTTCTCACTGAACTGTTCACAAAACCTATGGACTCCCTTTCAAGGATTCTTCACCTCATTTTCCCAATAGTTAATTCCTTATTTATTTAATATTACTATTATTATTATTTCTTTTTTTTCTTCCTTTTTGTATCTGAAGAGTTTGTTGTCTTTTGCACACTGGTTGTCCACCCTGTTCATGCTGTCTTTCGTTGATTTTGTTATGGTCATTGGATTTATTGAGTATGCCCGCAAGAAAATGAATCTCAGGGTTGTATATGTTGACATATCTGTACTTTGATAATAAATTTACTTGGAACTTGTACAACTTCAGCATCCCAACTCTTGTGGTCAGTACTCTGATTTATGAAGGCTAATATGCCAAAAGCTCTCTTTATGACTCTATCCACCTGTGATGTCACTTTCAAAGAATTACGGATCTGTATTCCCAGTTCTTTTCATTCTACTGCACTCCTCAGTGCCCTACCCTGATTAGTCTTATCAAAGTGCAACACCTCACACTTGTGGGCATTAAATTCCATCTGCCATTTTCAGCCCATTTTTCCATCTGGTCCAGATCCCATTCCAAGCTTTGATAGCCTTCCTTGCAGTCCACTACCCCCCCAATCATGGTATTACCTGCAAATTTGCTGATCCAGTTTACCACATCATGATCCAAATCATTGCTATAAATGAAGAACAGCAACGGACCCAGCAGATCCCTGCGGTACACCATGAGTCATACGTCTCCAGTGGCAACCATCTACTACCACTCCTTGGCTTCTCCCACTAACCCAATGTCAAACCCAATTTACTACTGCATCCTGAATGGCATGCAACTGAACGTTCTTGACCAGCCTCCCATTCAGGACTTTGTAAGAGGTCTGCTAAAGTCCATGTGGGCAACTTCCATTACCCTTCCTTCATCAACTTCCCTGCTTATCTCCTCAAAAATCTTGATTAGATTGGTCAGACATGTTGTTGTACTGTGATCACTTGCTCTCCTAAATGGTTGTCTATTGATGAGTCCTAGGTGACTGCAGAGGCCAATCTGGAATCCACATATTCTGGTGCAGTGTGGATGTGAGTAAGTGGTTAGTGGTTGAGTATTTTGGTTGCCTATTCTCTCCTTTCACAGCTGCAGCTTGCTCTCTGAGGCACAGTGGAGGTCACTCTCATGTAGTGCAGCTCCCTCTTGAACAGGTTTCTTCCAGGTGTATCTATTGAGTGCAATGTCTACCCAGTTTTTTGATGTAATGCTGAATTTCTTCAGGCTGATTTTGATATTATCTTTGAAGCATTTCCTTTGCTCACCAGAAGCTCACTGACCATCCGTCAACTGGGAGTAAAGGATCTGTTTGGGATGGCATGAATTAAGACATCTGAATGACATGACCTATCCGTCAGAGTTGGTGTTGCTTTATTATGGTGGAAATGCTGCTCAAGTTGGCCTCCTCCAGTACACTGTGCATCTGTCCTTCCAGCTCAAAACCTTTTATAAGATTCTTGGGCGGCATTATTCCAGAGCTGTCAGGTGGTCCATGATTCAGCTCCATACAATCATGCAGGAAAGACAACTGCCGTATCAACCAAAGGCTTTGTTTGGACCTGTAGGTCACAGTCTTCAAAGACTCTTTTTCTTAATCTTGCATAGGCTCCATGAGCACTGCTCAGGCAGTGGTTGATCTCTAAGTTGATTCTGCTTTTGAGAAGAGAATGCTGCCAAGGTAGGGAAAGTAGTCTAAATTTTCATGGGGCAACATCATCAACTTTTATGGAAGGCTGGATCAATGACCGGTTGGGCAGTGGGTGATATAGGAGCTCTGTCCTTTTCATATTTAAAACAAGATCCAGAGCATTGGCAAAGGCAGTCAAGATACATTGGAGATCTTCCTCAGAGTATGGTGCAACGGTGCTTTCATTCCCATACTGAAGCTCCATGATAGTGGTGGTGCTGTCCTTGTTCTTGGCCTTGAACCAGTTCCAGTTGAAAAGCCTGCTGTATACGACTGGGATTCCCTATGGCAGGTCTTGGCCAATGAGGTGAAGGATGACAGCAATAAGGATGGCAAATAGGGTGGATGCAAGATACAGCCCTGTTTGACTTCTGTGAAGGGTTCTGATTCAGCACCACTATTGCTGAGCACTGTGCCTGATATGCCATCATGCATATTAGCCACAGTATATATGTGGCTCATATGCCTCAATATTTGTAAATAGTTGTTAGAACAGCCATGTCTTAATAGCATAAGCCAGAGAGCTTGGAAATCTACTGCATCAAATATCTTTGTCAGATCTATGAAAACCAAGTACAAGGGTCATCTTTGCTCATGGCGTTTTCCCTTTAATTGGTGTGCTGTGAAGATCATGTCTGCAGTACCTCTAGATGAGCAGAAACCACATTGTGATTCCAAGAGTACTTCTTCAGATGGCGGAAGGAGTCGGTTGATAAGGATACCTGGAAACACTTTGCCTGTTGTTGACAGGGAGGAGATATCTCTGTAATTGTTACAATCTGCTGTATCTCTCTTCTTGAAAATGGTCACCATTAGTGAATCCCTGAGCTCTGAAGGCAGTTGTTCCTTTTCCCAGACCTTCAGGAGCAAGGCATGTATGTGCTACAGGCGTGTTAGTCCACCTTTCCTAAAGGATCTCTCCTGGGATCCAGTCAGGACCAATGCCTTTTCAGGCTCCTGATGCCATCATGAACCTTTTTCATACTGGGAGTTTTCCCTCATGTCTTCTCACACAGGTCTCTAGACATGCGAGAGAAGTTAGGTTTGACATAACCTTCCACACACAAAGGCATGCTCACTATCCTTAATCAGGACCTATGTATCCAAATACTTTCATATCCTGTCCCTTAGATGGTAAGTAAAGATAGGAAAGAGTGGAAGAGTAGCAGAAATTTGCAAAGGAAAGAAGTGAAAAACACATGAAAAATCTGGCAACTGGAGGTAATGTGGGAAATGTAAAAATGTCCTTTTTGGTAGGATAATATAAAATTTAGTGTATTATTTAATTGGTAAGAGGCTGCAGAACTCTGAAATGCAGAAGGATTTAGGTGTCCTAGTGCATGATTGGCAAAAGGCTAGTATGCCAAACAGGAAGTAATTAGGAAAACAAAAAGAATGTTTTTGTTATTTGTAGCGTGGATTGAATACAAATATAAGAAAGTTACATTTAGTAAGACCATATCTGTAGTACTTTGTACAGTATTGATTTCTTATTTAAGAAAGACTATTAATTCACTGGATGCGGTACAGAGACAATTCACTGATCTGACGCCCATGGGTTAACTTATGAAAAAAGGCTGTAGAGGCTGGGTTTGTATCCAAGTTTAGAAAAACAAGGATGAAACATGCAAGATCCTAATTTGGATATAGAGAGGACAATTCTTCTGGTGCCAAACTATTATCCTGCCTAGTCCCATCAACCTGCATCTGAACCATGGCCCTCCATACCCCTCTCATGAGACAAGAAGAATCTATCTTTCTCACAAGGGGTGATGAGAATTTGGAATTCTCTTCCAAATAACCTTTCATGGAGATAGAATTGAAGTTACAGACATATGAGCATATTACGAAATAGCTGACCAGGCGAGACACAGGAGTGCTGAAGCAGTGCACTCTTGCTCAATGTTAATATGTTCTTATGATATTAAAGAGTTTTATACAGGCTCGACAATTGACTGACAAATTAACAAAGGCAACAGAATGCTAAACTACTTGAAATTATTCAATAGAATCACAAGCATCATGATTAATCTCATAGTTTGGTCATTTCTTTAGTATTGTGTCTAGTTCTCGATGCTACTGTACTTTAGTGAGGTCACAGAGTCACAAAGGTGACAGTGGTCCCTGTAAAGGAAAAAGGCAAGGGAGGTTCAAACCTTTCAGTGAATTCAAAGCATGACGCAAATTAATTAGGAATATACAGTAGCTATAGATTACAGGATTAAAACAAAGAGACACATTTTCAATAATAAAAGAAAACCTGCATTTATACAGCAAAATTTATCACTTAATACTGTACTTTTGAAGGGTAGCCACCAATGGGTTACAGGGAAATGTGGCAGTTAATTTACAATTAGCAATGTTTCCAAAACAAAAAGATAACAAATCTTCTGTTTTTTAAGATTCAGATGAAACTTCACTTGGCATTCTTTTTTTAGTGCCATAGTATCGTCTTTATGCAGCTGAGATTTACTGTACCTCAGGTTATTCTCTCATCCAAAAGACAACCAAGTGCTGATAAGTAATGGCTGTAGTTCAGCAACAATGATTATGTTTTGTAAAATATGTCAATTTTTATTCTTGAAGTTAGTAACTTAATCAGATAACAAATACATCAAATATAATATGGAATCAGTTGTAATTTCCTCATGCAAAGAATTTAGAATACACAACAGTACATAACATCAAAGAGCACAATATCAGGCCCATCAGCTTGAGTAAAGAGAATATCTCTTACCTGTTCATGCTTTTGTCTAAATGTCTCTTAAATACTTCTATCTTATCTGCTTCCACTACATCCCATGGCAGCATGTTCCAAGCATCTACCACACTCTTGTGTAAAAATTTGCCTCTTGCATCTCCTTTGAACTTTTCACTTCTCAGCTTAAAATTATGCTTTCTAGTTGTTGAAACCTCCACCCTGGGAAAAAGACTGACTATCTACCCTATCTGCACCTCTCATAATTCCTCAAAAGAGTTGAATACACTTGAAATAAACCTCATCAGTGAGAAATACAATAAAGAAAAGCAAGGAAAGTATGAATTTGGATCATAAAACACTTCCCATGACTGAGGATATCCTATAGCACTTCACACTTTAAGTACTTTTTTGATGAATCTTGACAATTGAATTCCAGAGAATTACAATAGCATTTCCAGGGAATTACAATAGCATAGTGAGATCTCACCAATATAAATTAGGTTTTAAAAACACCAAATGTTTTAATCATAAAATTGGAGAGGTGTATTAACCAGGACAGCCGTTGATCCGTCATATTCCTCTTCCCCATATATTCTACAGTTGTTTCATAACCACCTGACCAGGCAAATAATATTTGGGTTTAATTCAATTTACCTGTCTGCACAGTGATCTCTTATAATGAGATGCTGCAAAGGCAAAATGTGGGATGTACAAAATAGTTTTTCTTATTTTTAATTATCTTATAATCTTGAACCAGCTTTTATACTGTCTTATTCATAGGCTGCTGAGGTGAAAAACACGATATTTGCCCAATTGATTGAAAATACGAGGCAGGTGAGAAATTAGGGTGCTCAATGAAGGTAAATATCACATTAGCTCCTTTTCTCTAAAAGGAGATGAAGACAATAAAATACAAAGGGGGGGAGGAGAAAATAAATAGCATTAAAGACAGAGTTAAAATTATTATATATTGCATTAAAACATTTCAAAATGTCTCAGGTCAAATACCCATCATATTTTATTTGTTAATTTATTTGTGGTAATATTAGTTTATGTGTTGTGCGTTATATGTACTGTGTTGTGCACCTTGGTCTGGAGGAACATTGTTTCACTTAGTAGTATACATGTATAAAGTTGAATGATAATAAACTTTAATTTGAAGTGGAAATGAGCTGGAAAAGGGACTTTAAGTTGTGGAGAAAGCCTTAGAATTGTAGAGCACAGAAACAAGCCCTTTGGCCCAACTTATCCATGCCGACAATAATATCTGTCTAAGCTAGTCCCATTTGCCTGGGTTTGGCCCACATTCCTCTAAACCTGATCTACCCATGTGTCTATCTAATTGTCATTTAAACATTGTAATTGCACTCACCTCTACATCTTCTTCTGGCAGCTCATTTCATATCCCCACCACTCACTGTATAAAAAATTTCACCCTTAAGATCCCTTTTAGATCTTTCGCTTCTCACCTTAAATCTACTTCTTCCAGTTTTAGACTCCCCTACACTGGGGGGAAAAAACAACCATCCACCTTATCTACAGTATGTCCTTCATGTTTTAATATGCCTCTACAAGGTCACCCATCAGCATCTGACTCTCCAAGGAAAAGAGTCCCAAACTATTCATCCTCTCCTTATAACTCAAGCCTTCTGTCAAACAACATCCTCTTCAATCTTTCGAGCTTATTGACATCCTTCCTATAGGCCGGCGACCAGAAACACATGCAACACTCCAAAAGTGGTCTTACAAGCAACTTGTATAGTTGTAGCATGGCATCCTAACAGTGTTCTCATTGCACTAAAGGCAAGTATGCTAAATGCTTTCTTTACAATCTGGTCTGCCTGTGTTACCACTTTCAGGAATCTAGGTTTCTGTTTTCTACAACACTCTCCAGCATCTTGGTTAATCTACCAAAATGTAACACCTCGTATATGTCAGTGTTAGATTCCACCTGCCATTCTTTAGCTCATTTCTCCAATTCATCTAGATCCTGTTCAATCTTACATAACTTTCTTCACCATCCACAAAACCACCCATTTTGGTGTCAACTTCAGACTTATTAATCATTTTAACAACACTGTCATTCAAAGCTTTAACGTAGATGACAAACAGCAGTGATTATGTCAATAAGTGCTCACAAACCTTGAAGCTGAAACAAACCTCCACTACCATTCCCTCTCTCCTTCCACAAAGACAACTTTGCATCCAGTTGGCTAGCTCACCCCATATCCCATATGATCTACTTTTCCAGACTAGGCAAGGTGGTGGGAATAATGCACAGGGCAACAGGAATGTCTGTGAATTGATGAGGCCAGGCTTGACATAGACAAGAGTTATGGAAGTTATCCATCAAATGGGTTAATAGAGGCAATCAGAGGGGTGTTGTTAATTGCAGGGATGATCCCAGTGGTCAGGTTATGCTACTGGAGACAGAAAACTGAGTCAATATCTTAGAAAAAGCTGGCGTGATCGACACAGAAAATGTGAGTTCCTGAAATCCAATACAGAGTTCAGAAGGTTGCCAAGTGCTCCAACAGAAAGTAAGATAATATTTGTCAAGCCTTCTTTAGATCTTGTTACAACAGCACAGGAACCCGCAGACAGATAGCAAAGAGCAGGAATGGGATGGAAAATTAAAGTGACAGGTAACCAGAGATCCGCGTAATACACACAAAATGCCAGAGGAACTCAGCAGGCCAGGCAGCATCTATGGAAAAGAGTAAACAGTTGATGTTTTGGGCCAAGACCCTTCATCGGGATTCCAGTAGGGTCCTGTTGAAGGGTCTAAGCCCGTAACTTCAACAGTTTGGTTTCCAGCATCTGCAAATTTTCTCGTTTGTAACCAGATATCCCCTCCTGCTGACGGAACACAGAAGATCTGCAAAGCATTCACCCATTTGTTTACTCCGGTGTAGTGCAAACCACACAGTGAACCACATATATACAATACACTAGATTGGAAGAAGTGCAAATGGAAGGAAATGGAAATGGGTGGTGGAAAGGAAAAAGGTGAAAAAACAGGAGATGCATTTCCTGTATTTCCAAATTAAAGTGCCAGAAGATAGGGAATGTTTGGTGGCGATGGAAGAGCAGACCAGGAAGTCACAAACAGAAAAGTCCTTTGACAAAACTGAATGCAAGAGCCGGTGGAAATTGCAAAGGATAACCTATCAAATACAGTAAAGAGGCTGTAGTAGTGGTAGGCGAAGACCAGGATAATTGTCCATCTTCTAGAAGGAGAGAAAATGAGAGAAGAGGTGCAGGAAGTAGTAGAGATGCATAGAGCTCTGTCTTTGGTATAGGGAGAAAGAAGGTATTTCAAAGGTGCTTGTACAGCAAGTCGTGTTTTCAGAATCAATGCATTGGTGATGGAGGAAATGGGAGAATGAATTACAGCCATACAGGAGTCAAGCTGAAAGTCAAGATGGTTGTGAAAATCTGTAGGATTGTAATAGTTATTTCTGGATAGCCTTCTCCCCAGTTGCGAGACCCAGGAAGGGAAGGGAAGGGTCAAAAATGGACCATGTGAGGGTCTAAGCAAGGTGGATATTGGCAGCAAAAGCAGTGAACTTCTGAGCTCTGCATGGATGCAGGAAGCAGCATCAAGCAGTCATCTATGTCTGGAAATAGTTGAGTGAGTGGGCTCAAATAAGACTCACATAAAACTCAGATAAAAATTGTTCTATATCTTCCACAAAAATGGAGTCATAACTTGGCCTCATGGATATACCACAGCTACTCCTTTAAACTGGGGGAAGTGAGTGGATTTCAAGGATGACTACTTTAATGGAGGGAAACTAATTAGGGAAGGAAGAAGCAGAGGACACTCAATCTTCCTAATGGGGGGATGGTGGTATAAAGGATATTTATAAATACGATAAAGATGAGCTGGTTGAGACCAGGGAATTGGAAACCGTCGAAGTACTGGAAGATATCTGAAGAGTATTGTTTGTAAGTAGGAAGTGACTGGACCAGGGGAAACAGAATGCTGAAAGAATAAGTCTGCCCATCCTGCCTCACATCTTGGACAGGAGGTCGATGTGGGTGTGCAGGATCAGGGCACTACAAGTTTGGAAACATTTTCTCTGCCCTTTAAGAATATATACATCAATGAAAAATAGAAATGTTATATAGCAATGTATGGATAATGGTAATGATCCTCTCACCCTAAAGATCAGTCTAAATGTTTTAACTTAGACCATTATGTTCACACTGAATATTGTGAAATAACATAAGTTTCTTTATTACAAAATGAAATCGATCAAGAATACCGGTTGTCATATCTGTAGCTTTAATGCAGCCCTTCTACATTTGTGCAGTCAGAATAGACCAACTGGTCCTCCAGACAAAACCTCCAAAAGAAAGCTTTGGTTCTCCTGGAGGATATACAGTATGTCCACAACTATGTAGGAAGGTTAAGCACATGTATCTTTAAATAAAAAGGTTTACACATCAAGTAAAAAAAATACATTGTTTATTCTGAGGCATGAAGACACCTATGTAATATTAGCACAAAATGCTTCAAAAGACAAGAGTTGTGGATCTTAGATCTTTTAGAGTGCATTAGTCAGAAGTACGGTCATCCTTCAGTGCATTCTCTAATCACTAAGGTTGTATTGTGCTCCTTCCACTTTTCAGTGCCATTAAGATGGGATAATACAGAAAGTATGATTGATAGATTTTTAGATAATGGGGATCAAGAAGTCAGTTGTTGATAGATTTTTATATATTAAACAAATAAAGGGTATGGGGTTAGTGCAAACGTAAAAGACCAGCCATCATCATCTGGTTAAAAGACAGAACGTGTACAAGAGACTGAATATCCTATACTTGTTTTTATTTCTCGTGACTCTGGAAACCAAAATGGCATGGCAGAAAAACAAGATCATTTAAAAATAGGTCATCTCAGCATGTGTATTATTATAGCAATTTAACCAGCCAATGACTGAGATATTTTTATGGATTCAGCCACTGTTATGAAGGCAAACATTGTTAAAGGCAGAATAACATTTAGGAAATCAATGAAATGAATGGTTTAGAGAAAGCTATACGATGCAATTGTAAAAGGAGTGTAGTTCAGCTTTCAATCATAGTGCTCGGTAAGTCAACACTTCTTCATTTAGGCAACAAAATACAACACTAGTTAAAAACAATTTCACTTCTGTCATCCAAAACTAATCTTTATAAATAAACCTAAAAGTAAGACAAAGGATACTACAGTCAATACGCATGTGTCCAAAAGTCTCAAGAGCATAATACAGTGTATGGCCCTTTGTGTTAATGGTGATTGAACCTTCTTTCTGACTATACCCCTTGTCCTGGATGTTTTTTTGTAATTTTACTCTTCCCTGGCTCACTGTTATCATTCGTGTTCATTGTAATGCCTCTCGCTATCATAATATTTCATACCTTAGCTTACATCATTTTAACAATCTTATCAAGGAGAAAGAAGTAAGGTAGCCAATCTCGCATCACCCAGTTTACACATCAAAACTGAATCATTAAATATATTTAATAATATATGAATTAAGTATAGAATCCATATTTAGGATCCTGTCCTGTTGAAGGCTCTCAGCCCAAAGCATCAACTGTTTATTCCTCTCCATTGATGCTGCCTGACCTGCTGAGTTCTTCCAGCATTTTGTGTGTGTCACTCTGGATTTCTAGCATCTGCAGAATCTCTAGTATTTATCATTAAATATATTTGTATTTTTGCAGTGACCATATATAATTTGCATGTTTCCCATTTAGGCATATCACTGATAGCGATATGAATAGGTGTGATCAATAATCTGTCACATTATTGTAAATGAAAACAAAGCCTTTTTTGGCCAATAGTGACATGCCTTGTAAAATTCTTTGATTCCTTTGCTAAAGATTACCCCAAATATCTGATTTATGCATTGTGTCTGTAATGTCTTCAAACCTGCTTTAACTTTGACACTGAAATTAATGGCAACTTTCAATGTCAAAAGAAGTGCAATAGTAACATTTTATTGTTCCCATCATTAGCTTTGTAACAAATCAGGGATTTTTAACACTGTAAAAGGAATGCATGTTGTAGTTTATCAGTGTAATAGGAACTGATCAGATTACGTTTGAATCATACAGAATTATCATTATAAAAGCCCTGCTTGATTCTTAGCTTTTGCGCTTGTTTAGATCATGCCCTTCCAGTATCTTTAATTCTCTCCCTTCTTATCCCTCACCTTTCCTTTTCTTTCCTGAGCCTTCATACAGTCTGTATCATACTTGGTAGTCACTCTTGTTATGCCAGTTAAATGATAAAATATTCTTACTCTAGAGTTCTCTATTTTCCAGTATACTTCGACATTCTTTTTTTCTTTTCAAATACTTTACCAGTGCTTGGTATGTTATGTTGTGGTCTCTTTTCAGCAGTCACATGGTAATTTGGGTAAAAGCATTCTCTCTTCTAATAATCAACTTTTTTTTAAAATACGATAATTGTGGTTTTTTGCCTGGAGGTGTTGGCTTTCCTTCTTTCAAAGAATATCTTATGGAGCATTTGAAAATTAACTTTATTTCAGGATACAAAGGCTACGTTTTTCTTGATCCTGGTGTAATTCTCATTATTTATTGTTGCATCCACATTATTTTTCATTTTGTTTTGAATTGTACTCAATCGTCAAATTGCAGCCTATCAAGTTTCACATTATATCCTTCTGCTTCTGTATTTGATAATGTCAGCATACTGCACTTTGGCAGCATACTGTACTATCAATGTTTTTTTAAAAACAGATGTTGTAAGTACAAGCCCCACATTAGTTTGAAATCTGGACTAATATCCAGAGCTTCTCCTTTCTGTCCCATCAGCTCAGGTTTTCTCAGGTTGACATTTCAAGCAAGAATACAGAACTCTGCTATTTCTTTTCTCACCACATCACATTCCAGTGCTTCTCTTTGTACATATTATTCTTACAACCAATATGAACCCAGAATGGTTGATCTTTCTCTCAAGCTGATCCCTTCTGATAATTATTCCCCCCCCCTTCTCTTTGGTTAAACCCGTTTAGTAATCCCTCTGTTTCACTGATCTCTTTTGCTAATCTCTTGCTTCCTTCTCTGCTTTGCTTTGATATCATTAGTCTCTGGCGGTCTGTCTCTATCTCATCTTCCAGCCATTGTTCCTCTCCCTGCTTTCTTCTCATCGTGCATGGATTCTTTCTCTGCTTTGTATGTGTGCCAGCAGCTAACTTTGGCCCAGGAAATAATTGTACTATGGCACAAGCAAACTAAAATCTGGCTCTCTGATGCATTGTTTTCATGATGCAATGTGTATAACATATTGTAAATAACCTAGTTATGATGCTAGGTGTATTTAGTAACAACAGTATGGCTTCACATAAACAAAAAGCATCAAGGCAAACAGCTTTACCGGTACTGCTGTACTATTAGATTCCACCTTTCTGATATATTGTCATTATTGAACAATTTCTAAACAAAAATAGTCTTATAATTAATATACTAGTTTTATCAACATAAGAATTAATCAAATTTCAACAGTTAAATCACGTGTAAACCTTATGATATAACCTATGACACCACATCACCAAATACTGTATGTACAAATTTCTTGTTCTATGTGGAAGTCTGCCCTTCAGGTGAAGTAAAATTCAAGAGAATTTCAGAAGCATTGTTTCCCACACCATCAAGTTCAGGAATAGTTATCACCCTACAACCATCATGCTCCAAAAAACAGCAAGAGATAATTTCATTCACCACAACTCTGAACTGATTCTATGACCTAAAACTCACTTCCATGGACTCTTCACAACTCATGTTCTCAATATTATGTTTATCTACACAGTTTTTCTTTTTTTGCACATTGGTTTCTGATCAGTCTTAGTCAGTTTATGTATAGTTTTCATAAAACTCTTTTTTTTAAAACTGCAATTGCCTATAAGAAAATGACTCCGGGTAGTATATAGTAACATCTACGTACTTTGGTAATAAATTTATTTTGAACTTTGAGAAAGTGATCAGAATTTGGATTATTATTTGATGACTCCTGCAACACAGTTGCCCCTAAGAGTTCACATTTCAGCAGATACTGTTCGATTGTTGCAATCAAACATATTTAAATCACTAAATTTATGTTTTGCTTGATTATCCTTTGATGAAACCAATGTTTCAGGAATGGCCACCAATACCAACCTAAATGAAGGGCCTGATTCTTTTTCAAAAAATCAAGGAATGATTCTGAGCTACTTTTGACTCTTCATCCTGTCCTGTCATTCATTTAAATCCAGATCATAGCATTTATGAATTCCTAGTCAGTCAGTATCACCCCAGAGTGAAAATGCTTCATTTTTCATAACATGCTATTGACAAAAACCTTAGTGAGCAATCATATATTTTAAAAATAGTAATGCTGAAATATTAATTAAGAGCATTAGAAAATGCTAGCGAGCTTTTTTTTACATTTTCAAAATATTTGGGGTGGAACAATGAAATTCGTCATAATAATTTAGTATTCTGAAGAAAATTTTAGGTAGTATTGGAGATGAGCAGAATTAGAGTTAAGCTTCACACACTTTCATGATAGATATTAAAAAGGTAGGAATATTTCAAAAGAATAATAACCTCCCAAGCTCTGTATCACAGTCAAAATTCACAGCATTGTTGTACATGAATCCTCTACAAAAACAGTGACTTAAGTCCATCAGAAGGCCTTAAAACAGGAGGAATCCAGATATATTGATTCCCAGATCAGTTCCACCTATTAGTAAAATATCACTCCTATTATTCAATACAGATAACCTACCCTATGAGAGCAGAAAGGAACCATACCAGATTAATTACTGTGTCTCAATGAAAGATTAATATTAAAGGTGTTCTTGTCAACCAGGTGTACATATACTATCCAATTAAATGGGATGTGGTTATGTCCTCTATTGCTGAAAATGTTTAGTTCCCATATTACAACCTGGTACAACTCAAACAACACTTGCTATTCATCATCCCAACCCTAGAACATGTCCATATCTTGCTGCATGAAGGCATGGCCTTTGGATTATATGAAGAATTTAAAACGGATCTGAGCACTATGCAATCATAACAACTGGCACCATTTCTTACTTAGGACACAGGGAAGGATATTGATGTGCAAGGACAGCATTCACGTAATAGGACTTGCATGCTGAAAAGTGCTAGATATTTAACTAAACATGCCAGAAACTACAACAGTCGTACTCAGGAGGATGAATAAATTGAATGATCAAGAAACACATGGTTCCACAATTATGTTAAATGTAATTAAACACTGGAATGACAGTAACAATGAAAAAAGAGAGAAAAACAATTTGTATTTCAAAAAACTGAAGTGTTTGTTTATCCTCACCTCTATTAGCAATGTGACTACGTACTTATGAATAAGGAAAACAATTTGTTATTTTTTGTTTCAGAGTTTATCCAATTCTTGTAAATCCCAAAACATTTCCATAGGGCAGGTTTATTTTGAAGTATGATCATTGATCTTTTGTAAGCAAACATGAAAACAACTTTCTCCCAACAGGGATAAAATTAAATGAATAATTACACACCTTATTTGGGGTAGAAGGCTTGGAGGGATTCCGTACAATGCCATAATATTTTCCATGTGCAAATGAAAGCATTCAAATTTAATTCTATGTTATGCCTCATCTGGAAAGATACACCCAATTTATTACACCCTTATCAGACACTCAGGTCCTGATCTTTATGAAACAAGAATATAACCAACTGATGATTGATTAACGAAAACAGTAGGGATTCTAACAATCACAATGGGTTTAATAGCTGTAGAAGCCTTAGAGGAATCATGCAAAAGCTCAAATATATCCATATAATATTAAAAATAAGTCAATGATTTAAAAAAACACACAGACAAAGGGACTACATTTATTTGGCAATTCCAACTTACTTCTTATGATATTGTCAGAGAGTCTAATAGCTCTTGCATTGGCAACTATTCAACACTACCCCTTCTCTCACAAAAACAGTGATATGAAAAGCAATGGGTCAAAGAAAAAGACAGTATTCCTAATACTGGGAGTTCTCACTCCATTGACCTTAGTGAAATCATTAGAACTAGTATGTCATGTAAGATGAGAACTTTCTCACATTAATATTGGCCTGTGTGGAATCCACTTGCCTCCCAGCTCCTTCATTGGACAGTCAGATGCAAACATTTTTGCAGTAACATCTATAGTATTTATGTGACAGCATACAACGTAGAAGTCAAAAGAATTATAATTTTCACAAATACCCTATTAACTCTGGTAAGGGAATACTAGACAACATTGAGATGGCACTGCGTATGGCAGTCGTGTTGCAAGCGTATTTCTGCAATTTCCTTCGCATTTCTTGTTCAAGAAGCTGATTGCCACATCAGATATGATACTGACTCTTCTGAACATCGGCAAGATAGCATTTACTCACAGCATGTCGCCTTTTCTATGCAAACACGAGGAAATCCGCAGATGCTGGAAAATCAATCAACACACATCAAAGTTGCTGGTGAACACAGCAGGCCAGGCAGCATCTCTAGGAAGAGGTACAGTCGATGTTTCAGGCCGAGACCCTTCATCAGGAGTCCTTGGATATGTGTTGCTCATCTTTGGGAACCCCAGCTTACGTGATCTATGGGATGCTCATTTATTACACCGCTGCTACCTCAGAAGCAGCACCGGAGGCAAGGGAGAGGGCTGGCATCCTGGTGAGTTTGAGATGGCGTGCTAATCGGCCACCGCTCCCCAGCATACTCCTGAGTAACGTTCAATCCCTAGACAACAAGCTGTGTGAACTCAGAGCCAGAATCTCCTATCAGCAGGAAACAAAGAAGCGTAACATTTTGTGCTTTGTGGAAACTTGGCTGATGAAGGAGATACTGGATCACGGCATCCAGCCCTCTGGGTTCTCCCTGTTCTGAATGGACAGGTCTAAAACCCTCTCTAGGAAGAATAAAGCAGGTGGGGTATGTTTCATGGTCAATAATGTTTGGTGCGACCCCTGGAATGTGCATGCTCTCAAATCCTTTTGTTCCCCAGATCCGGAGTACCTTGAGCTGCTGTGTAGACCTTTCTGGCTGCCTAGAGACTTCATGGCTGTCATTATCACAGTGTTGTATATTCTGCGGCAGGCTGATACTGACCTGGCTCTCAAGAACTGTACAAGACCATCAGCACCCTGGAGACTGTACACCCCGAGGCTGCCTTTATCGAAGTTTTGTCAACACAACCAGGTGAGCACACGGAGAGACAGCATACTAGACCACTACTACTCTTCCTTCCACAATGCTTACGAAGTACTCCTCTGTCCACCATTTGGAAAATTGGATCACTCCTCCATCTTGCTTCTGCCCATATACAAGCAGAAGCTGAAACAAGAGGCGACCATAGTTAAGACCGTCTACTGTTGGTCCAACCAATCGGTCTCCATGCTACAGGACTGCTTTGATTACATCAACTGGAATGTCTTTCGTGATGAGGATGTCTCCGAGTTCATGGATTGGGTCATGAGCTTCATCTGGAAGTTTTTTTTTTACGTGTCGCATCAGACAGTCAGTCATTCTTGTCTGGCGCGTGGTGTCAGGATTGGTCTCCTTTTGGATTAAGTGGTCACATACGAACGTTCCTGACTTGACCCTTTTTTTTTTTTTTACGAGGCCGAGTGGCTAGCTCGACGCTCAACCGGGCATGGAAGGAAAGCGTGCTCGATGGGGTGACCCAACTTGGATTCGAACTAGGGAGCCTTCGCTCTGGAGTCCGGCGCTGATGCCATTGCGCCACCAGCCAGCCATCTGGGAGTGCATCGAGGTTGTTGTCCCTCAAAAATTGGTCAGGGTCTATCCAAACCAGAAACCTCGGATCAACAGTTCCATGCAAGCAGCACTTATCACTCGAGATAGAGCTTACGTTGCCAATAATCAGCAGGATTTCAAGAAATGCAGCTATGATCTACGCAAACTCATCAAGGCAGCAAAATGACAATACAGGGACAAGATCCAGACACGGCTCTCCACCAACAACACACGCAGCTTATGGCAAGGTCTGCACACCATCGCAGACTTCAAAGCTAAGCGCAATGGTACTGCCAACATCACTGCCTCTCTCCCAGATGAGCTAAATTATTTTTATGCTCGGTTCAATATCGCCAACACTGAGCCCCCGAGGAGAGCCACAAAAGTGACCTGCACCTTGATCATCTCTGAGGCTGAAGTGCACAGATGTTTCCAATGAGTGGCCAGTCACAAGGCAGTGGAACCAGACAGCATTCCAGAGCAGGCACTCAGGATGTGCGCAGCACAACTGGCAGGTGTACTTACAGACATTTTTAATCCCTCCCAATTCCAGTGCAGAGTGCCCTCCTGCTTGAAAACATCCACCATTGTTCTGGTACCTAAAAAGACCAAGGTAACAGGTCTGAATGACTGGCGTCCTGTCGCACTCAAATCAATAATAAGCAAATGCTTTAAGATGCTGGTCAAGGATTACATCTGCAGCATGCTACCACCCACACTGGACTCCCTACAATTCACCCACTGACACAACTGATAATCGACAGATGACACAGTAGCCACAGCTCTATACACTGTCCTTACACATCTGGAGAAAAGGGATGCTTATGTGGGAATGCTGGTTTTGGACTACAGTTCAACATTCAACACCATAATTCCCTCCAGGCTTGACAAGAAGCTCAGAAACCTCGACCTTCACCCTGCCTTGTGCAGCTGGATACTGGACTTCCTGTCAGATCGCCGGCAGGTGGTAAGAGTGGGCTCCCTCACCTCTGCACCTGTGACCCTCAACACAGGAGCCCCCCAGGGCTGTGTACTAGGCCCCCTCCTTTACTCTCTGTATAACCACAACTGTGTCGCCACCCACAGCTCCAATCTGCTAATTAAATTTGCTGACAACACTACACTGATTGGTCTAATCTCAAATAATAATGAGGCAGCCTACAGAGAAGAAGTCATCACCCTGACACAGTAGTGTCAAGAAAACAACCTCTCCCTCAATGTCACAAAAACAAAGGAGCTGGTTGTGGGAATGGAGACTGGCTAACCCCTATTGACATCAATAGATCTGAGATTGAGAGGGTGAACAGCTTTAAGTTCCTTGGCATACAAATCACTGAGGACCTCACGTGATCTGTACATACCGGCTGTGTGGTGAAAAGGGCAAAACAGCGCCTCTTTCACCTCAGATGGTTGAAGAAGTTTGGTATGGACCCCCAAATTCTATGGACTTTCTACAGGGGCACAATTGCGAGCATCCTGACTGGCTGCATCACTGCCTGGTATGGGAACTGTACTTCCCTCAATTACAGGACTCTGCAGAGAGTGGTGCGGACAGCTCAACACATCTGTTGATGTGAGCTCCCCACTATCCAGAACATTTATAGAGACAGGTGCGCAAAGAGGGCCCGAAGGATCATTGGTGACCCAAGTCACCCCAACCACAAACTCCTCCAGCTACTACCATGCAGAAAACAGTACTACAGCATAAAAGCCTGACGGTACTAACAGGCTCTGGGACAGCTTCTTCCACCAGGCCATCAGACTGATTAATTCACGCTGATACGATTGTATTTCTATGCTATCTTGACTGTCCTGTTGTAGATACTATTAATTACAAATTACTATAAATTGCACATTGCACATTTAGACAGAGACATAACATAAAGATTTTTACTCCTCATGTATGTGAAGGATGTAAGAAATAAAGTCAATTCAATTCTGATTAGTTCCAAGGGTTCAGATGGGGCAGAGTTTGTTAAGTGTGTCCAGGATGGATTCCTGTCATAGTATGTGGACAGGCTGACTAGGGGGAATGCCATACTAGATCTAGTACTTGGTAATGAACTGGGTCAGGTCACAGATCTCTCAGTGGGTGAGCATCTGGGGGACAGTGACCACCGCTCCCTGGCCTTTAGCATTATCATGGAAAAGGATAGAATCAGAGAGGACAGGAAAATTTTTAATTGGGGAAGGACAAATTATGAGGCTATAAGGCTAGAACTTGTGGGTGTGAATTAGGATGATGTTTTTGCAGGGAAAGGTACTACAGACATGTGGTCGATGTTTAGAGATCTCTTGCAGGATATTAGGGATAAATTTGTCCCGATGAGGAAAATAAAGAATGGTAGGGTGAAGGAACCATGGGTGACAAGTGAGGTGGAAAATCTAGTCAGGTGGAAGAAGGCAGCATACATGAGGTTTAGGAAGCAAGGATCAGATGGGTCTATTGAGGAATATAGGGAAGCAAGAAAGGAGCTTAAGAAGGGGCTGAGAAGAGCAAGAAGGGGGCATGAGAAGGCCTTGGTGAGTAGGGTAAAGGAAAACCCCAAGGCATTCTTCAATTATGTGAAGAAAAAAAAGGATGACAGGAGTGAAGGTAGGACCGATAAGAGATAAAGGTGGGAAGATGTGCCTGGAGGCTATGGAAGTGAGAGAGAGGTCCTCAATGAAAATGTCTCTTCGGTATTCACCAATGAGAGGGAACTTGATGATGGTGAGGACAATATGAGTGAGGTTGATGTTCTGGAGCATGTTGATATTAAGGGAGAGGAGGTGTTGGAGTTGTTAAAATACATTAGAACGGATAAGTCCCCGGGGCCTGACGGAATATTCCCCAGGCTGCTCCATGAGGCAAGGGAAGAGATTGCTGAGCCTCTGGCTAGGATCTTTATGTCCTCGTTGTCCACGGGAATGGTACCGGAGGATTGGAGGGAGGCGAATATTGTCCCCTTGTTCAAAAAAGGTAGTAGGGATAGTCTGGGTAATTATAGACCAGTGAGCCTTACGTTTGTGGTGGGAAAGCTGTTGGAAAAGATTCTTAGAGATAGGATCTCTGGGCATTTAGAGAATCATGGTCTGATCAGGAACAGTCAGCATGGCTTTGTGAAGGGCAGATTGTGTCTAACAAGCCTGATAGAGTTCTTTGAGGAGGTGACCAGGCATATAGATGAAGGTACTGCAGTGGATGTGACCTATATGGATTTTAGTAAGGCATTTGACAAGGTTCCACATGCTAGGCTTATTCAGAAAGTCAGAAGGCATGGGATCCAGGGAAGTTTGGCCAGGTGGATTCAGAATTGGCTTGCCTGCAGAAGGCAGAGGGCCATGGTGGAGGGAGTACATTCAGATTGGAGGATTGTGATTAGTGGTGTCGCACAAGGATCTGTTCTGGGACCTCTACTTTTTGTGATTTTTATTAGCGACCTGGATGTCGGGGTAGAAGGGTGGGTTGGCGAGTTTGCAGACGACACAAAGGTTGGTGGTGTTGTAGATAGTGTAGAGGATTGTCAAAGATTGCAGAGAGACATTGATAGGATGCAGAAATGGGCTGAGAAGTGGCAGATGGAGTTCAACCTGGAAAAGTGTGAGGTGGTACACTTTGGAAGGACAAACTCCAAGGCAGAGTACAAAGTAAATGGCAGGATACTTGGTAGTGTGGAGGAGCAGAGAGATCTGGGGGTACATGTCCACAGATCCCTGAAAGTTGCCTCACAGGTGGATAGGATAGTTAAGAAAGCTTATCGGGTGTTAGCTTTCATGAGTCGAGGGATAGAGTTTAAGAGTCGCAATGTAATGATGCATCCCTATAAAACTCTGGTTAGGCCACACTTGGAGTACTGCGTCCAGTTCTGGTCGCCTCACTATAGGAAGGATGTGGAAGCATTGGAAAGGGTACAGAGGAGATTTACCAGAATGCTGCCTGGTTTAGAGAGTATGCATTATGATCAGAGATTAAGGGAGCTAGGGCTTTGGAGAGAAGGAGGATGAGAGGAGACATGATAGAGGTGTACAAGATATTAAGAGGAATAGATAGAGTGGATAGCCAGCGCCTCTTCCTCAGGGCACCACTGCTCAATACAAGAGGACACGGCTTTAAGGTAAGGGGTGGGAAGTTCAAGGGGGATATTAGAGGAAGGTTTTTTACTCAGAGAGTGGTTGGTACATGGAATGCACTGCCTGAGTCAGTGGTGGAGGCAGATACACTAGTGAAGTTTAAGAGACTACTAGACAGGTATGTGGAGGAATTTAAGGTGGGGGCTTATATGGGAGGCAGGGTTTAAGGGTTGGTACAACATTGTGGGCCGAAGGGCCTGTACTGTGCTGTACTATTCTATGTTCTATGTTCTATGTAATTCACTTCAATCATGCCACTAATGCAAAGATTCTTCCCAAGTAAAGGACCTTAGTAACAGGATCTTTCTTTATATCTGAGTTGTCAACAAGAGTTATGAACAAATGATATATCTTTGTTGCTAATGTTTTGTAAGCAAGAAAAAGTATACTTTTTCACTTATCGAACTGTTAACATTAAAGGGCATCATTTCTCCTTCATAGGATAGATGGAACAGCTTAGAACTCATGCACTAAAAATAAGTAGGTGTTTTTTAGCACCTCAGGGCTTCTTTGGTGTGTTTTTCATTTTCCTTCATTGTATTCTTTTTGTCTTTTACCACCTATTTGAGGTGAGTAATCAATTTCTGACAATCCTGTGGCATTTGTGAAATTACAAAAATTTGTCCATCTCATGAGATTTCATGGTCAATGGGCATGTTTGCCCCTCAGTGATTGGTAATATTATTTTCAAGGCACAAAGAACGTCTTTGAAGTTAAAAAAAAATCTGTTGACCAAAAGGTACAGATCTCTTTGTAAAATCTGGTTGCCTTCAAAATTATTATTTATTTTGCATCCTTTGCAATTATCAGTAACGTTTTTGGCATGTGTTTTCTTACAAAAATCTGACTTAAATAGTCGAAGATTTTTACTGAAAGGAATGTTCTATAGAGGAAAGATGGTACAGCAAAGTCCCAACTGCATGGAACATTGCATAGCAATGTCCAACCTCAGCACATGGTGACACTTAGTGTTTGCATACTTCTGTTCTATGTACACTCATTTGCACAGGTAGGCATCAGGACAAGGGGACAAATGATGCGTACACTTGCCCCCCACAAGCCTCCCCCTACCCCCCCCCCACCCCAAGCCTCCTCCTAGCCCCATGATGCTGAGATATATCCTAGGATGTGCTGGTCACTGCATTCAACCCATGCCCAAGTGCAGTAGAATATGGCTCAGGTGATTGCCACAACAGAGAAGTCGGATCTGGGCTAGCCTTCTACAGCGACAATGAGGGCTATGACGAAGGTGAGGAAGATGACAAGAAGGTGACTAAGACCCTTTGAGATTCTTTTCTGATTGAGTGGCTGCCGGAAGAGAACATAATCTTCTGACATGCAGGTGGATCTTTGAGCTGATTAGAAGACCAACCTGATGCTCCTTTCCTGCATCAAGAACATCTTCAAAAGGCAAAGCCCCAAGAAAATGGCATCCAGACCCACCTACTTCTCATTACTACCACCAGGGAGGAAGTACCGGAGCCAGAAGATGCACACTCAACATTTTGGGAACGGCTTCTTCCCCTCTACCATCAGATTTCTGAACGATTCATGAACCCATGAACACTACCTCACTATTTTGCTCACTTAATTTTTATGTACTGTGTTGTACTGCTGCTACAAAACAATGAACAACATAAGGCAGTGATAATACACTTGATTCTGAATCTGCAAATACTGTATAACCTACAATAGTCTGCTCCATCACAATAGCTACTGCAGCAAAATATCCATCTGGAGGAGGACAAGGCATTTGCAAAAATTAACAGGATGACAGTGAAGGATCTCGGTGATGGGAACCCCTGCAACTGAGATCTTTTCATGAGGAATGTCCTGGAGAAAAGCTGCTATTGAACATGATCTTCTTCCAGACTTACCAGCTATTTTGACATTTCTTTCAAGGATGGCAGAGGCTGCTTCAAGGTTTCAGGGAGAAGAGAAGTGAAACACTACTGTCATTGCTCAAGATATTTCTGTGTTTCATCCACCGTGCAGAAAGAATGTACAATTACTATAGCAGCACACAAAATGCCAGAGGAACTCAGCAGGTCAGGCAGCATCTATGAATAAATAGTCGGCATTTTGGACCAAGACTCTTCTTCAGGACAATTACTGTACACATGTTAAACCCACAAGTTGATGTCATTGACATGTTAACTTTTCTGTGTTGATACATTAAGGGAGCAGGAAACTGCATTAACATGAAAGACAACTTTGGGATCTGGACAAGCAAACACAAGGTCAAAGTCACGCCGAAGGCTGATGAAAGGGGAACCTTCATTGATTCACCCCGCCTTTACAATTGCAGGAGATCATTCCTCAAACCTTCCTGAGCTAGTTTTCTACTGGCATAGAAGAAGATTGTAGAATAATCATCGTAAAGAAATTTCTGAAAGAAATATTAAGTTTAAAAATATTACATTTAAGCTGCATTTGTGAAATAGTGATTTTATTATGAAAACAGAGAAGTTGGAGGAAGAATTGAAAGGAATACTAGATACTTGAAGCTTAGTATTTGCAGTTGAATGGGAAAAGATGATTTTAACCTTCAAAGTGAAAGCAAGTCTAAACAAAAGAGCAACAGAGACTGAAGATTAAAAGAGATAGCACAGACTAGAGTTAAAAATACAAGCATATGAAAGTAAAATAAATTCAATTAAAGAGGAGTACTGAAACTCTAAAATACCCTGAATGACACCAAAAATAGGGAATGAAACTGTTGACGCCGAAGTTGAAAGGAAATAACAAAATTATATTTAGAAATTGTGGGTGGATATCAAAAAAAGGATAAATACCAGTCTTGTGAGTAAAATAAAATGAGTAAGATCAGCAGTAGAGCTTAAAAATATAAAAAGCCAGGCACTGGAGCACACTTGAGAAAAGCTGCCTTGAAAAATCAGAAACACATGCTAGGGGAGTTTATTTTTAACAGAGAGAAACACGGGAGAAACAGTAGAAAATTATGCAGCAGGAGATGTCTGGAAAATTTACAAAAAATAGATTAAAAGTTAGACAACTACCTCAGAAGCAGACTAAAGAGATGAACAAAATCAGAACCCAACTTAGTAAAAAAAAAAACAAGATACCAACAGATGCCATGACTGGAACTTAACATTAAGAAGGAATATCCAATATAAACCACAAGGGCTGTGTTGAGAAAAATTACAAGCATCAGGGGCAAACCAAGTGTAATACAATGTGACACAAGTTGAATGCTATATTTAGACAGGGATAAGCTGGATTTGGGCTTGTGTAGCAAGTGTGAGAGGAGAAAGAGACCAAAGATGCTTAAGAAAACTTCAGGAGGATGTTGCTATGATTATTTTCACAATCAGCTTTGAAACAAATTAGCATGTCACATACCCAAAATTACCAAATGCAGTCATGCCACAATCATCACCACTCCAACCCTATCATTATTTCCTCCTTGATTCACATTTCCTCCCTTGCATAACTTTCCCCAATACACTCCTTTCCTTACTATTATATTTTATCCAGATGCTGCACTTTTAGTGGCAATAGTTCCTCATTTCAGCATAGCATTGTGTACTTCTTTGGCTTTCAACCATCTGGTCTTCAGTATGCTTCCCCCAAATATTACTCTGTTTCAATTTGCGATTTCTGCCAAAACATATATTAGATTACAATCACACTTCCACAGCGGATGAAATTGGCTGCCCAAGTTCAAACTGAACCCAAAATTTCATCCAATTTGAGATGGTTTCTCTGTCACATGCCAATCCACAGGCAGAAGCCTGTATTTTTAAAACATACAAATTTGCATCAATCTGTGTTTTAAATTTTACAATATTCGTGCACAATTTATACAGCATTCAATTCAACTCATCAGAAAAACTGAGAAGTTCACTTCAGCCCCATGTAGACAAAGTATATCCCTAACCTGTAGATACAACTTCCGTTACAGCAAACATTGACAATTTTTCCATCTGGATAATACAGCACAGAATTTGTTGATTCCTATTGAAATTGAATGTTACAAACTCCTCTGCTATTCCAATATATAATAGGTGAGGGAAGTAAACAGCGCAAAAAGATGAAAACAGTTACATAATTTCCCTTATCCCTGGCTGACATCCAAGTAGGAAATCACAAGAACTTCTATGAAAACACAACTGAAAACCTGAAAATTTATTCTTGGTGCATATTCTATCCATGCTGTTTCTAAAATTCAGCAACATTTAAATGGAGCATAGCACACTCCACAACTGTGCCATGTACCTAAACTTCTGGCTAAGCATGAACTTCTTCCCCAATAGGATCATGTCTTATTTTCCTATTACCTCTCCAGCACACATCTAAATCTAAGCTTTTTGCATATTTCCTTCACACATCCAAAGCCTTTTCTTTCAAAACATTGAAACTTTTATTTGGAGGTATTAATTCGAGACCCGATCATTAATGATCTATGAATCATGGGATTAACTATTCCAATGTAACTTAGACTGTATTTTGTTAATTGACACACTAAAGATTAAACCAGAATAACAAGTATGCTCAGATTTCTACATTGTATTTTTATTGTTTATTTGAACATTATAATTGTTAGCTAGTGCTATTATACAATGAATAATAATACTTAACAACAGAGGAAAAAGTGATGTACAAATGGTAATCAGCAAAAAAAAGCTAAATCTTGATCACTGAGGAGATAAATATTTTTAAGAAGTGATTAAAAATATTGTAGGTTGTTAAAAGTGATGAATTTAAGATTCATAGCTGAGGGAAAAAATTATCATCTTCCCTATTTTAGGGATTATCCCAAAACTCTGCTTCCTAGTTCCAGATGCCCCAACTATCCTTTGAACCTACTCAATCCCATTTAGGATATAATATGTTGCATAAAATCGCTTACTCTTCTGAACTACAGTAAGTATACACCTAATCTAATCAACCTTTACTACTTCAATAACTTCTTCACAGGAGTCAACCTGGTGATTCTCATTTGTATTACCTCCAATGTAAATACAGCTTTCCATAAACATGAGGACCAAAATTACACTCAGTACTCCAGGTGCAGGCTTACCAGCACGCTATAAAGTTACACCAAAACTATTTTATACTCCATACTTCTACTACAGATCATTACTCTATTAATATTCCTCATTACTTGCTATACCTGAAAGCTAACTTTGTTGCGTCTTATCTCAATGATTTATTACAAACAGATCCATTTGTACTGAAAGGATTTTGTAGTCTCACTCCACTGAAACAATAATTTGCTTCTTCCCTCCAAAGGAGATAATTGCACATGGAAATCAAAAGGAAGCAACAGATGTGGGAAATTTAAAGTAATAACTGAAAATGCTAGAAATACACAGCAGGTCAGTCTGTATTTGCGGGAAGAGAAGCATGGTTAACGTTTTTGGTCAAAGACTGTTCTGTTTCTCTTCCCATAAATGTGGTGAGATCTGCTGTGTTTTCCAGCATTTTCTATTTTTATATTAAGCTCACATCATCACACATTATCCTCCATCTGCCAAATTTCTGCTTACTCTCTCAATCTCTCTATATCCCTTTAGAGCTTTATTATTTCCTCCTCACAATCTGCTGACACACTTATTTACTGTATATCATCAGCAAATTTGACCACGGTACACAAGGTCTGTTCATTAAAGTTTTCAATATGGGCTATAAGTATTTGAAGCCCTGGCACTGATACCTGTGTCACACTACTAGCTACTGACTGAAAATCTGAAAATATCCACTGCATTCCAACATAAAAAGCCAGATTACTAAATGGAGAGTTAGCAATAACAAAGAGTGTGTAGTGCTAAACTGACACAATGAAGAGACTTGAGCATCATAATATGTTTCAAATTGAATTTAAGAGAACTAAGCAGCAAAGTTTTGCAGCAAGGAGAAGGATAATGAGGACCTGAATATGAGTAGCTGAGCTTTCGCTGCATTAGGACATATTTAAAATGGGAAGGTGTTCTTGCTGACATCAGGATAAAATCAAGACTGGAAGTGAAATGTGGAGTTTGGGAATCTTAGACCCTCCACAGCATTGCCCAAGGTACTGCCACCACTCAAGGCCCCATCATTAGACTTTGAGATACCTTGGACTTTCCCATGCAAGTTACTGACACAGATGTTATGATCGGCGGGCTCCTGCCAGCAAATTATAGTTAAAAAGCAGAATGCCAAAAGAGGAGTTTGATTTCATTTGGTTTTAGAGAAGTTTGACCATATCACTGCCACAAATGTTTACAAAGTTTCAGCACTTCCCCTCCGCTCTCTTTGGAATTGATTTTGTTTTAATTTCTTCTAATTCAGCTATTATAAAATGCTGAAGTGAAAATGGATTTAAGTGCTTATTATTCCACTTTCATAGTTCAATTAATGACCTAGGGATTTGTATAATGAATAGTTCTATTTGGTATGATGATTATGAGTTAATTATAACTATAAGGAATGCTATAAATCAGACAATAGAAGATTATTCCAATTACATCTGAAAGAAAGGATATCCTTTGGGTCAATCTTGAATACGTTATTGTTGGAAGACTATAAAATATTGTACCAACAGCAAAAATAATTGAGC
This sequence comes from Mobula birostris, assembly GCF_030028105.1. NCBI lineage: Eukaryota > Metazoa > Chordata > Chondrichthyes > Myliobatiformes > Myliobatidae > Mobula > Mobula birostris. The sequence continues at coordinate 81,752,286 of NC_092372.1, read as the reverse complement.
TGATTAGTTCTTAATCACTGAATGTAAAGTTACTGATTAGAAAATGATTTAGGAAAGCATGAAAGATTTGCATAAAAATGGAGGTATAATCAATGGGAAAAAATGGCAATTTAGAACTCGAAAGGGAGATGCAGTGGATGTTGTATATTTGGATTTTCAGAAGGTCTTTGACAAGGTGCCACACATGAGGCTGCTTAACAAGATAAGAGCCCATGGAATTACGGGAAAGTTACATACGTGGATAGGGCATTGGCTGATTGGCAGGAAACAGAGAGTGGGAATAAAGGGATCCTATTCTGGTTGGCTGCCAGTTACCAGTGGTGTTCCACAGGGGTCCATGTTGGGGCCGCTTCTTTTTACATCATACATCAACGATGTGGATTATGGAATAGATGGCTTTGTGGCTAAGTTTGCTGACGAAACGAAGATAGGTGGAGGGGCTGGTAGTGCTGAGGAAACAGAGCGTCTGCAGAGAGACTTGGATAGATTGGAAGAATGGGCAAAGAAGTGGCAAATGAAATAATGTTGGAAAGTGTATGGTTATGCACTTCGGCAGAAGAGATAAACGGGTAGACAATTATTTAAATGGGGAGAGAATTCAAACTTCTGAGATGCAACAGGACTTGGGAGTCCTCGTGCAGGATACCCTTGAGGGTAACCTCCAGGTTGAGTTGGTGGTGAAGAAGGCGAATGCAAGGTTGGCATTCATTTCTAGAGGAATACAGTATAGGAGCAGGGATGTGATGTTGAGGCTCTATAAGGCCCTGGTGAGACCTCACTTGGAGTACTGTGGGCAGTTTTGGGCCCTTTATTTAAGAAAGGATGTGCTGACATTGGAGAGGGTACAGAGAAGATTCACTAAAATGATTCCGGGAATGAGAGAGTTAACATATGAGGAACATTTGTCCGTTCTTGGACTGTATTCCTTGGAGTTTAGAAGAATGAGGGGGGACCTCATAGAAACATTTCGAATGTTGAAAGGCATGGACAGAGTGGATGTGGCAAAGTTGTTTCCCATGATGGGGGAGTCTAGTATGAGAGGGCATGACTTATGGATGGAAGGGCACCCATTCAGAACAGAGATGCGAAGAAATTTTTTTAGCCAGAGGGTGGCGAATCTATGGAATTTGTTGCCATGGGCAGCAGTGGAGGCCAAGTCATTGGGTGTATTTAAGGCAGAGATTGATAGGTATTTGAGTAGCCAGGGCATCAAAGGTTATGGTGAGAAAGCGGGGGAGTGGGACTAAATGGGAGAATGGATCAGCTCATGATGAAATGGCGGAGCAGACTCAATGAGCCGAATGGCCGACTTCTGCTCCTTTGTCTTATGGTCTTATGGAAAATAATGAAAATATGCAACAGTACTGACAGCATCTGTGGAGAAAGAAATAGAGTTAATATTTCAGATCAATGATCTTTCATTGGAACTGGGAAAGATTAGTAATGAAATAACTTTTAACTTGCAGAGAAAACTCAGGGAGAGATTCAAATACAAAACAAAATGATAATGGTAGAAAAAGCATTAGTGAATAACAATGATAGGTTTTGATGAGATGCACATATTGACCCTGTAGTTACTTGGAAAAACAAACTTATCACTGGAATCATGAGAGGCATATAGGATGCAATTCCTGACTTTCTGTAAAATTCAGTACTGTGTACAGAAAGCAATCATATGAGGATGAAACTCTGCTCCTTGAACCTACTGTAAGCTTCACTGGAAGCTGAGGACAGGTGTCAGAGTGGAAACAGGATGAAGAATTAAAATGACAAGTAACTTGGAGTTCCAGGTTGTGCTTATTAGAATAAACAGATGTGTACTTGGCAATAAAGGCTCAATACAAATTTAAGTGAAGATGGCTGATCTCTTGCCAAGGATCATAAGGTTGCCTGCGATCTTCTGTCAAAAAGGAGAAAAACTAATCTGATGGAAATCACTGAGCTCAAACATTACCTCTGGGTTTTTTTTGGTCACAGATGCTGTCTGCCTTGCTGATTATTTATGATGATTATGATAATGAGGGCACTCAGTCCTTGTTTATTGTCGTTTAGAAATGCATGCATTAAAATATAATTCAATGTTCCTCCGGTATGTTATCACAAAAACACAAGACAAACCAAGACTAAAACTGACAAAAGCCACATAATTATAACATATAGTTACAATAGTGCAAAGCAATACCGTAATTTGATAAGAGCAGACCACGGGCACAGTAAAAGAAGTCTCAAAGTCCCGATAGCCCTAACATCTCACTCACGCAGACGGTAGAAGGAAGAAACTCTCCCTGCCATGAGCTTCCAGCGCCGCCAACTTGCCGATGCAGCCTCCTGGAAGCACCCGACCACAGTCCAACTCTGAGTCCATCCGAAAACTTCGAGCTTCCAACAACACCGAGCACCGAGCACCATCTCTGCTGAGCGCTTCGACCCCAGCCCTGGCCGCCAAGCAAAGCCGAGGATTCGGGGCCTTCCCCTCCAGAGATTTCAGATCACACAGTAGCAGCGGCAGCAAAGCAGGCATTTCAGGAGTTTCACCAGATGTTCCTCCGTGCTCTCACGCCTGCTTCCATCAAATCAGAATTGTGCACAACCTCCTACTTGACAGATGACAGATATTCATCACCGGAGAGGCTGCGCATGCTGCATAGCGCTGCCATCTTCTCCTCCTCCCGATTATTTCCAGTATTTTTTGACTTTTTAAGAAATTAACCAGGCTTTCTGTTAATTATTAATGTTAAATGACCCTTGTACTAGTGTGGCTATGAAGTAAGAATAGGTTCTGGCTCAATTCTGGAGCTCCTAAAAGTTAGCTAGTCTTCCAATATGCTCAGTTGATACTTAAATATGAGTATCAGTGAGAGAAATAAGTCAACTAGATGATATGCACTAAAACCTGGCAAGAAGTCAACCCCTCAGAAAAGAAGAATATTAAGTCAATAATTAAGACTCCCCCTTGCTAACCTGGGTAAAGAATTAATGTTACCACTGAAATAGTCTACAAATTTTCAAAGGCATCGGTGAGAATCATAAAGGTTTTTAAATTAATGTTTTTAAACATATCTGCTTTTGTTGTGGCAATTCAAATAAATCTTGTTAATTCTCAGGACACGGTCATCCCTGAAAAGATCAGCTTAGTTTCCTTTCAAAAGATGGCGATCAGTCATATTTCTGAAGCGGTACGATCTTCTGGAGAAGACAGAATATAGAACATAGAACAATACAGCACAGGAATGGGTCCTTTGGCCCAAAAGGTCTGTGCTGACCAAGGTGCCAATTTAAACTGCACATTGCTTTGTACATGGTCTACACTCCTCCATAATCTGTTCATCTATCTTAAATGCCTCTTAAATGTTACTATCATATCTGCCACCCCCTCCTGGCAAATCATCCCAGGCATCTGCATACAACTTCATGTAAAAAACACTTGCCTCATAGATCTCCTTTAAATGTTTCTTCTCTCACCTTAAAACAATGCCCTCTGATATCATTTGACAATTCTACCCTCTGGAGAAAATTCTATCAATACTGTCTAGGCCACTCTTAATTTTATAAACCCTTTACAGGTTGCCCCTCAGCATCCAGTGCTCCAGAGAAACCAATCCAAGTTGTCACACCTCTCTTTATAGTTAATGCTCTCTAATCCAGGCAACATTCTATTGAATCACTTCTGCACCCTCTCCAACCCTCCAAATCCTTTCTGGAGTGACCAGAACTGTATGCAATACTCCTAAAGTTACCTAACCAACATTTAGACTATTGCACATAGCTGCAACATGACATCCTGATGTAATAATCAACATTCCAATAATGAAGGCAAGTATGCCATATGCCTTCTTTACAAACATATCCAGTTGGGTTGCTACCTCCAAAGAGCTATGGACTTGCACCCCAAAATCCATCAATACATCACTTCTCTTAAGGGTCCAAACATTCGATGTATACTTTCCTCTTACATTTGACCTCCCAAGGTGCAACACTTTACACCTGAACAGATTAAACTCAGTCTTCCATTCCTCTGCACATAGTTTCAGCTGACCTATATCTTTCTGAATCCTTCCATAACCCTTCTCACTGTCCACAATTTTGCCAACTTTATGTGCATCTGCAAACTTACTAATTAGCCCACCATTTTTATAAATCTAACTCATATACATCTTATAAACCACATGGGTCCCAGCACTGATCCTTGCAAAACACCCTGATCACAGATCTCCAGCCGTAATAACACCCTTCCACCACACACACTGTCTTCCACGGCATAGCCAATTTTGAATACAACAGACCATAGGTGCAGGAGTAGGCTATTCGGCCCTTCGAGCCAGCACCGCCATTCACTGTGATCATGGCTGATCATCCACAATCAGTACCCTTTTCCTGCCTTCTCCCCATATCCCTTGACTCCACTGTCTTTAAGAGCTCTATCTAACTCTTTCTTGAAAGAATCCAGAGAATTGGCCTCCACTGCTTTCTGAGGCAGAGCGTTCCACAGATCCACAACCCTCTGTGTGAAAAAGCTTTTCCTCAACTCCGTTCTAAATGGTCTACCCCTTATTCTTAAACCGTGGCCTCTGGTTCTGGACTCCACCAACATCGGGAACATGATTCTTGCCTCTAGCGTGTCCAATCCCTTAATAATATTATATGTTTCAATCAGATCCCCTCTCATCCTTCTAAATTCCAGTGTATACAAACCCAGTCGCTCCAATCTTTCAACAAATGACATTCCCGCCATCCCTGGAATTAACCCAGTAAACCTACGCTGCACTCCCTCCATAGCAAGAATGTCCTTCCTCAAATTTGGAGACCAAAACTGCACACAATACTCCAGGTGAGGTGTCACCAGGGCCTTGTACAACTGCAGAAGGACCTCTTTGCTCCTTACTCAACTCCTCTTGTTATGAAGGCCAACATGCCACTAAGCTTGCTTCACTGCCTGCTGTACCTGTATGTTTACTTTCAGTGACTGATGAACAATCTACCAAGTCTTTAAGGATCTGTTGTACCTTAATCTTCTGGATCAGCCTACTATGAGGGACCGACAAAAGCTTTACAAAAGTCAAAAGATGCCTCTACAGTGCTGTTATATGTGGGATTCCAGGGGTTAGACTAAGGAGCAATGAAGGAACAATGAGAAAGATTCTCAGTAAGGACGATGTGCAATGTGGAGGGGAACATACATATGGTATATTTAAAGTGGAGAGTGATGGGTTCTTGATTGGTCAGGGCATCAAAGTTTATGGGGAGGGCAGGAGAATGGGGCTAAGAGGGATAATAACATTGTTCCTCTATCAACATTCTGGGTGCCTTCTTTAACTTGACCAGCCACATATGTACGGTAGTTGAGAATTAAAAGTATGGGAGTCTGGGAATCCTGCAGTGGCTGAATCACCTCCTGATGCCCACAATCTACAAGGCATAAACAAATGAAATAGTTCGCACCTACAGTGTTGGATGTATTTTGATGGAATGCCTGGATACGTACAACCCTGAGAACACTGTGAACATCATCCAGAGCAAAGCAATCCATTTCATCGGTATTCCATCCACTGCACTAATCGCACACATAATAATGGTGACTTGGATATAGGAAGTACTATCTACAAAGTGAACTGCATTGATACCAATGCTTTGACAACACCTTCCAAACATTTACCTCTGCCACCAGGAACCTTAAGGGCAGCATTGTATAGGAACACTACCATAAGACAAAGGAGCAGAATTAGGCCATTCCACCCATTAAATCTACTATGCCATTCCATCATGGTTGACTTATTATCCCTCTCAACCAAATTCTCCTACCTTCTCTCCATAACCTTGATGACCGGACTAATCAGAAACCAGATGAAAACTAGGAGAAAAGTAACAATTTTATACTCTAATCCAATAGCAAACATCTCTATCTCTAACCTCATGATGGAAGAAATATTACTGATAAAGCACCTGAAGATGATTGGGACTAGAAACCGGCCTGAGGACCCCTGCAGAAGCAATCTTGAGGCTGAAATAATTAACCTACAACAACCACAACCTTGTTCCTTTTGCGTGGCATTATGAATGTTGTCCCTCAATGTGCACAGACATCAATTTCACCAACACTCATTGGTGCAAAACATGATAAACTGCTGCCTTAAAATCAAGGGCAGTTACTCTCACCTCTCCCCTGGAATTCATCTCTGTGTCCATGCTTGGAAAAAGGCCTGATGAAATCCAAAAGCGAGAAGTCTTTGGAAACATACTGGATATTAATGAACAAGTTACTGTTCAGTTAATAATTAATAGTACTGTCTGTAACACATTTTAATCACATGCCGATGTTTGAGAGTAGACTGACTGGTTAGTAATGAGCTAGATTTTGTCATTTCTTTTAGGACAAACTTGGATAACTTTCCACATTTTCAATACTGCAGTCATGGCGTTGCCAGGTCTTGTACACTTTGCCTGATCCTATGCCCTGACTTGTTTCTTAATCGGGTAATTCAAAATAGTTAAAGATAAATTTTCTACAATGGTAGAAAATTACCTACCAATACAAAAAACTTAAGTGGAAGCTTGACGTAGATTGTCCACTCAGCATTTCCAGCTCAACATTGTTAATAATACTTCACCTTTATTTTTAGCATTCACAATGCTGGGATCTACCATTGCTGAGGATGTCCTCTTTCTGCTTAATTGGCCACTGTCATTCACATCCACATGCAACACAATTGCAAAGCTCCAGTCCCATCCATCAGTTACAGCGTCATCTAGTCCTGTATGTTTCATGCCACGCTAGTTATAGTCTCGTGCTGCAGCTTCATCATTCATGATGCTGCTCTAGCTATGTGCTCATAAAACCAGGCTGATCTGTATCTTGATTGTAAGAATACAGTGTGGGGAATATGCTCAAGATATTACAGATTAAAATGGCATACAGTTCTTCTGCTATAGATAGTTCACAATGATCCAAAGATTTTTGGGTTTAAGATGCCATATCAGTTTTGAGACTAAGCCATTTAGCACAATTGTCGCACAGTAAATTGCAAGGATCATTGCAATATGAGCAAGTTTGCAGTGCCCAGTTAGTATCTAGGTCAATGGACAGTCTAATTTTACTCTTCTACTGTTTTATTGTACCAGTTATGGTACAAATGAATAGATTTTGGGGCATGTCAGAGAATAGTTAAAAGTGAGCAGTACTGCCACAGATTTTGGAGTCACATATCAACTAGACTAGGTAAGATGCCAGATTTCCTACAGGACATTAGTGGGTCATGCAGGTGCTTATGACAATCCAGTAGTTGTATGATCATTTTTTCTAAGGCTGGTATTTTAAATTTCAGATTATTAACTCTGCTTATACAGTATTTTTTGGCCATCACTGTGGGATGCTCTCCTTCCAAATTAGGAATTCTCTGTTTTAGAATTTGGATGAGGGAGCTCTTGTCAAAGGATAATGCTTACAGCTTGGGTTATGGTCTGTTGTTGTAGGATGTGGGATGGGGAGAATGGTGGCAGGGGTCAAGGATAGTTAGAATAGGGCTATTGGTACTCCTTTGTGCACAAGTACATTCTATGATGATGACTTTTTCTCTCCTCTAATTCATCAAGCACGAGTATCCCTTAGGAAACAACCTTTGATTAGAAATTCTCCATGCTGAGAATTGTGGCCTTAAACTGACATTAGAAAGAGCTGCCAGAGAAAGTGGTAGAGTGATTAAAAATACAATGTTTAGAAGATACTTGTATGGGTAAATTTTTCAGCAACGTTTTGAGGGTTATGGACTACAGGCAGACAAATGGAACGAGCTCAGCAGGACGTCTTGAATGACTTGGAAACTATTTCTATGCTGCATACTCTGACTCTGCTATGATACTGTATGCCAAAGAATGTAAACAGACTGCTGTGCTAGAGGCTATTGAAAATAACACTGTACACTGCACTAGAGAAATTACTGTACCATGTCATTTTACAATTATACTTAACTTGTTAACCCAATAATTCAACTCCATAACATTAACAAATTGCAAAACAATACAACCAGTGATTCAAATGTAAGAACCAGATGAAACAGATCAGTACTGATTACATACATATTTACAAATCTAATAGTTATATTAAGAATGATTATCAATGAAATATTGTTTTGAAAGTATAGTGCATGCATTGTAAATCCATCTTAGATATTACTGAACACAGCCAATCTTAAAATTTTCCTTTGCACTTGTCACTATGGTAAAACAAAGTGTTTTTCTCTAACTGAGGAGAAATTAACTGCTTGTAAATGGCAACTTTTACAGACTTTCAATGGAGAATATTTCCCTTTCAATTCAAACCCTCACTCTTCTCTCTATGTGGATTTCTGTGGATTTCTGTAGATTTCCCGTCTCAATGCACTAAACCTTAATGGCAATTTTTAATTGTTGAATGCTACGTGAATAATTGTCCTGAAGAAGGGTTCCAGCCCAAAATGCCGACTGTTTATTCATTTCCATGGCTGCTGCCTGACCTGCTGAGTTCCTCCAGCATTTTGTGTGTGTTGCTTTGGATTTCCAGTATCTGCAGAATCTCTTGCGTGCGCATGAATAATTAGCTGTGTTTGGTAATAGTTTGTAATTTTACCTTGCGTTCCAATGTCCTTCAAATTTGATTGAAAGGAGATGAAACTTGGGTAAAGGTGTAATACAAAGTATATTTGTGTTACTTTTTTTAAATTGTGTTTTTCACTTGGATACCATATGAGTAGCTCCAATGCATTAAATTAGTGTCTAATGGCATCTCCTACGCAATTAACAAAATACACGCTAATGACGTGCAGGCTCATTTAAATGGGTCACATGCAAATTAATTTCCTGCAGCAAAGGAAAAGAATGGTGCAGTTAGCTGTCAGGTGAATCTGGTCCAATGTGGCAATTTGATTTTACATGGAATTATGTTTCCAACGGTTTCAATTGCACATCCTCAAAGAGATAATGAAAATCAAAATCAAGCTGATTGGATTACACTAAAAAGGCACAAAAATGCACAGTAAAAATGAGTAGAAATGAATGCAGAGTATTGGGAAAAATTACTCTGTTCAATAAGGAAGAATGTTTTTTTTAAACTTACTAACATTGAATTGCGAAAACACAAGTAATGGCACGGCCTGAAATGAATCTTAAACAGAGAAAGTATTATTTTGGTATACAAGGTCATTAGAAAAAATTGTTTCTGGTCACCAATAAAATTCAAGTACAGAAAGAAAGCAATGAAGCAAAGAAGAATTGAGAAAATGGGATTACATATGCCAATGTTACAGGCAAAATAAATTTATCATTTTGTTTAGAGCAGGTTAAAAGTGGAACAGACAAAAATGTGTACTTCTGGAACATAGAGGGGGCAGCTTAAAATGAGAAGGATCTCCAGCACAAAGACACAAATGCCTTATCCTTTATATTGTAAATGTAATGATAAAGCAATACAGAGCTGCTTTACAACTCCAGGTACATAGCTACTCACACAAAATGCTAGAGGAACCCAGTAGGCCAGTCTGCATCCATGGAAAAGAGTAGAGCTGACGTTTCAGGCCGAGACCCTTCTACAGGTACATAGCTACATGGTTCCAGTAGCACATGTTGACTTTGCACATTCTCCCTGTGACCATGCAAGTTTCCTCCTCTTGTCCTCCAACACACTGAAGACACGTAGGCTGGTAGGTTAATTGGCCCGTGTAAATAACTCCCATTGTGTAGGTGAGCGTACACTGGGGTACTGGCAGAGTATTGCAAAAATTGATGTGAATATGTGGAGAACAAAGTGGATATGTGTAAAAGAGTGCTTGATGGTTGGCGGAGTTTTGATGGGTCAGAAGATCTGTTTCCATGCTATAAGCCTCTCTGATTTTAAGAAGATTGCCCCATAGTAATCTACAAATATGAGGAAAATTGACATTTACGTCTGATAATGTTCTCATTTGGATAATGAGTAATAGACACTAAATGTGTAAAGCTTAATGCAACATGTAAATACTAGAACTATAAATATCAAATAGGCGAAAGGGCAAGGCTCCAGAGGTTAAGGGCAACAAAGAGGTGTTTGCAGGAGGCAGAAAAGCAGCTGCAGGATTGCTTCAAGTCAGTGAAATGGGCCAGTTCAGGGGCTCAGTTGTGGATCTGAATGAATACACAATGGTTGTCACAGACTTTATCAAAGCAGTCATATACAACAGTGACCCACAAAATCTTTCAGAATCTTCCCCAATCAGAAGCACTGAATGAACCATGAGATCTGCAATCTGCTGAGGGCCAGATCAGAACCACTGAAGTGTAACAACCAGGAGAGTTACACGATGCCCAGTACAATCTCTGGAAAGCCATCTCATGAGCAAAGTGACAATTCCGGACTAAGCCTGAATCAATGAACAATGCTCAACAGCGGTGGCAGGGTGTGAATGCTATTAACTCTTACAAACTGAAATCAAGCAATGGGGTTTCGCTTCCAGATGAGCTCAACGCCTTCTACGCTCGCACTGGCAGCTTCCCACAGGTTCCGACGACCCTGTGATTTCAGTCTCTGAGGTCAACATGTGAGCAGCCTTCAGGAGAGTGAATCCACAGAAAGCAGCCGAACCAGGTGGGAGCATCCAGCTCAGATGGGGTACCTGGCCAAGTACTAAAGACCTATGCTGATCAAATGGCTTGAGTGTTCACTGAGATCTTTAACCTCTTGCTTTGGTAGTCTGACATACACACCCACTCAAAAAGGTTTCAATTATTCTGGCACTGAACATCATGGTAACCTGCCTCAATGACATTTGTCCAGAAGCAGTTGCATCCAGAGTGATGAAGTGTTTTGAGAGCTTGCTGATGAAACATATCAACTCCTGTCTGAGAAGCGACTGGAATCCACTTTAATTTGCCTACTGGAGTAACAGGTTCACAGCAGATGCCATTTCTAAATGAGATCACTGGGCGCAAAGGAAAGGCTGGGAATATCAATAACTGTGGCGCTTCTCTTCCTAACGAACCTAACGTATTCTACGCAAGATTCAAAAGAAAGAGGAGCGTCCCGCTCCCTCCAGATTAACCGGACCTGGTGGTATCGAAATTCATCGTCACCGAGGAAGACGTTAGAAGGGCCTTCATAAAGATAAATCCAAGGAAGGCAACGGGCCCAGATGGCATCCCGGGATGGGTTCTCCAGGCCTGTGCAAGCGAGCTAGCTGGAGAGTTTGCTGACATTTTCAACCGCTCCTTGCTTCAGTCTAAGATCCCCTCGTGTTTTAAGAAGGCAACAATAATCCCAGTGCCGAAGAAGAGCAAGGTGGCATGCCTGAATGATTATCGACCTGTGGCTCTGACATCAATTGCTATGAAGTACTTCAAGAGATTGGTTATGGCACACATCAACCACAGCCTACCGGTCAACCTCGACGCTTTGCAAATCGCCTACCGGAGCAACAGGTCAATGGCAGATGCCATCTCTCTGGCCCTTACATTCCTCCTTAGAACACCTGGAGAATAAAGACGCATACATAAGGCTCCTTTTCATTGACTACAGCTCTGCCTTTAATACCATCATTCCAAATAAACTGATTCCTAAGCTCTGGAACCTGGGCCTTAGCACTCAGATCTGCAGCTAGATCTTCAACTTCCTCACAGACAGGACCCAGGCTGTAAAACTAGGGGACAAGCTCTCCTCTACAATCACTCTGAGCAGCGGTTCCCCAACAAGGCTGTGTACTCAGCCTCCTGCTGTACTCACTGTACACCCATGATGGTGTAGCCAAGTTTCCATCAAACTCAATATATATGTTTGCTGATGACACAACAATTGTAGGCCGTATCTCGGGTAATGATGAGTTTGAGTACAGAGAGGAAATTAAAAACCTGGTGGCATGGTGCGAAGACAATAACCTCTCCCTCAACGTCAGCAAGACGAGGGAATTGGTTGTTGACTTCAGAAGGAGTAGCGGACCGCATGACCCAATTTATACCGGTGGTGCGCAAGTGGAACAGGTCAAAAGCTTTAAGTTCCTCGGGGTCAATATCACAAATGACCTGACTTGGTCCAACCAAGCAGAGTTCACTGCCAAGAAGGCCCACCAGCGCCTTTACTTCCTGAGAAAACTAAAGAAATTTGGCCTGTCCCCTAAAATCCTCACTAATTTTTATAGATGCACTGTAGAAAGCATTCTTCTAGGGTGCATGCACAACCTGGTATGGAAGTTGTCCTGTCCAAGACCGAAAGAAGCTGCAGAAGATCGTGTACACGGCGCAGCACATCACACAAACCAATCTTCCGTCCCTGGACTCACTTTACACAGCACGCTGTCGGAGCAGTGCTGCCAGGATAATCAAGGACATGACCCACCCAGCCAACACACTTTTCGTCCCTCTTCCCTCCGGGAGAAGGTTCAGGAGCTTGAAGACTCGTATGGCCAGATTTGGGAACAGCTTCTTTCCAACTGTGATAAGATTGCTGAATGGATCCTGACCCGGATCTGGCCCTACATTCAAATATCCAAATATCCGGACCTGCCTCTCGGTTTTTTTGCACTACCTTACTTCCCATTTTTCTATTTTCTATTTATGATTTATAATTTAAATTTTTAATATTTACTAATTTTTACTATTTTTAATATTTAATATTTGTAATCCAGGGAGTGTGAAAGCGCAGAATCAAAAATCGCTGTGATGATCGTACGTTCTAGTACCAATTGTTTGGCGACAATAAAGTATAAAGTATTTCATTGGTTCTTCACTCAACCCTGGAACATTTGGACAGCAAAGGTGCATAAATCAGGATGCTCTTTATCAATTATAGCCCGCCACTCAATACCATCATCCCCTCAAAACTAACCAATAAGCCTCAAGACCTTGGCCTCAATACTTCCATTTGCAATCGGATCCTCAATTTGCTCATTTGCAGACCCCAGTCAGTTCAAATTGGCATCAACATGTCCTCCACAATCTCCATCAGCACAGGTGCACCACAAGTCTATGCACAACAGCCCCCTGTTCTACTCGCTTTACACTTAATGACTGTGTGGCTAAGCTCAGTTCCAATGCCATATTTAACTTTGCTGATGACACCACTGTTGTGGCCAAATCAAAGGTGGTGACTCATCAGCATTTAGGAGGGAGATTGAAAATCTTGCACAGTGGTGCCACAACAACCTCTTACTCAATGTCAGCAAGACCAAGGATCTGGTGGTTGACATCAGGTCCCTCTGCCAGTCCACATTGGGGGATCAGTGGTGGCGAGGGTCAGCAAATTTCAATTCCTTACTTTTATCATTTCTGAAGACCGGCCGTGGGCCCAGCATGTATATGCAATTATGAAGAAAGCACAGCAGTGCCTCTATGTCTTTAGGAGTCAGCGACGATTTAGCATGACATCAAAAACTTTGACAAATTTCTATAGATGTGTGATGGAAAGCATGTTGACCGGCTGCATCACAGCCCATTATGGCACCATCAATGCCCCTGAATAGAAAATCCTACAAAAAGTAGTGAATATAACCCAGTCAATCACAGGTAAAGGCCTCTCTACCACTGAGCGCTGTCACAGGAAAGCAGCATCCATCATCAGGGACTGCCACCACCCAGTCATGCTCCCTTCTCACTGATGCCATCAGGAAAAAGGTACAGGAACCTCAGGAATCATGCTGCCAGGTTCAGGAACCTCTCCCTAGCCATCAGGTTCTTAAGCTAAAGTGGATAACTTCATTCAACTTCACTTGCCCATGGACTCTTCATCTCATGTTCTCACTATTTATTGCTGATTTATTTATAATTTTTAATATTTCTTTTTTCTTTCTTTTTATATGTTCAGTTTTTTTCTCTTTTGCACACTGGTTGTTCCCCCAGTTGATGCGGTCATTCATTGAGTTGATTATGGCTATTGCATTTATTGAGCATGTCCACAAAAAAAGGAACATATATGGACTTTGATAATAAATTTACTTTGAACTTTGAATTATCAAATAAAATTGAGCAAACATTGAAAGTATATCTAGAAATATTTAGGCAGAAATTGGGAATAGTCTAATTATTGGGGATATCATCACGTTTGGTTGGAAGGAAGGGGTGAGGTTGGGTGGGAATATTCCCTTTCCTCCTATTCACAATGCTGAAAAGTACTTGCTTCTTCCATGAAGGATTTCTCAGAAGCTCAAGTCAATATTAAGAAGGAAAAGAAATAAAATATGACCTTCAAGGGCTCGTCAAAATAGTTAAGTAAGTAGCCCACATCCTGGGTTGGACTAGCCTCCTGACCTCATTAAAACTGCAAGTGGGTGGCTTTAAGGCATAATGCATTTGATTTTTTTTATATTTCATACTTCTATTTCCAGTTGATCCTATGTTTTTGTAGCAGAAATGGTAGTGTAGTTGGTGGGTTACAGAGGCTCAGATGACCAGAACAAGCCTTCATGCAATGCTGCCTGCAAAGCAGATAAGCCTCATCTGGTATACATCACTGCTAATTGAGAACTGATAAATCAAACATTCCCCTTGATAGAATGTTTCTTTCTTCACTCATTAAAAAATCCAGTTAATCCAAAACTTTTCACCTCAAACTGTGTTGGCTGACTGTACTGCTGATTCCCACTAACAACTCTTATTTCAAAGCTAAAATACTGCACATATTAGAAATCTGATATGAAATGCTGGAAACACTCACCAAATTAGGTAAAATTTCCAGAAAGCAAAGCAGTTATTGTTTCACATTTTGACGCAAGGTCATTGACCTGAAATATTAACTCTACCTTTGTGCACAAACTGCTGCTCATTTGTTCCATAAACAGCATTTTTGGACTGCATTTTCCTAATATAAATCGGGAAAAGATAGGCAGAGCATGCTGTATGTGATTAGATCATAGTTATCTTTTTCAGCTCTTTCCATAACATCTCGATGTTATTGTGCTGTACTGGGACAGTTTGGTCTTCCACGAAGTAGCAAGCTCTGACAGTTAGATCTTCCACAACTTACCCAGGATAGTTCCGAAACACAACAGGCAGATAATTTTCCCAATTCATGTAGACAGTCAAACAGAAACAGTCTTTCATTACTTTGGTAAAGAGGGTGGAGAAAATCCCCATATACCAGATCAACCTACCAATGTTATCAGGAAAACCTTCGATTGTTGTGATCAACATCAAAAAATAACATTCACTAAAAAAACTTGAAGAAAACTGCCCACAAAGATCTGATTATCCCTATCATGGAATTCTGCATTTCTGATGTTGGTTATTGACAGGTGTCATACCTAGAAGGTTCTTGGCATGCAGCAACAGTGGTGTTAAAAACTGACTGAGCACCCAATCACATTGAAGAATTCACGTAAGTAACAAAACAGGAATAAACATCACAATTTCTAACAGTTTAACCATTTTATACAAAGTCAGGACAACACAGAAGCTGAGATGTCATACAAGTTTTAAGTATTATAAAAGTTCATCAGTTTAAAATACTTTACATTTTTAAACATTTATCTGTGAGCATTATAGACAAGCAGGAAAAGTAAGGGGAGTAGCAGTTGATTCAAGATTTCCCTATGGACATTCCCCTCACCAACAAGTATCTTTGTTTGGATATTGTTGAGGGAGATTTTTTTTTTAAAAAAAGGGGCTAGCATCAGCAGTCATATTTCTGGCTTCGAGGCTTTGAGGAAAAGGTGCAGTCAGGCAGTGTTATAGTGATAGGAGACTTAATATTGAGGAGGGTAGACAGAAGACTCTGGGCCGCAGAAAAGATTCCAAGATGGTGTGTAGCCACCCAGGGGCACAGGGTCAATGATGTTTCTGAATTGCTATAGGAAATACTTGAGGGAGAGGGTAAACAGCTAGAAGTTGTTGTACATGTTGATACAAACAACACAGGTAGAACAAGGAAAGAGATCCTGCAGAATAATTATAGATCTAGGTTAAAAAAAAGTTAAGATGCAGGACCCCGAGTTGCAGCCAGGTGTGTCCCCACAAAATCATTCAGAGTCTTCTCCAACCAGAAGCTTTGGATGAACCATGAGATCTACAATCTGCTGAGGGCCAGATCAGAGGCATTCAAGTCTGGTGACCAAGAAGGTTACAGGAGGTCCAGTTACGAACTCCTGAAAGCTATCTCACAACAAAGTGGCAATTCCGAACTAAACTTGAATCAACGAAGGATGCTTGACAGTTGTGCTAGAGCTTGAATCCTATCACCTTCTATAAAGAAAAATCAAGCAACCAAAGGGCTTTGCTTCCAGATGAGCTCAATACCTTCTATGTTAACACTGACTGTCAAAACATGGAGGAACAATCACGAAATCCTACAGTCCCCAATGATCCTGGAACTTCAGTCTCTGAGCCCAACATACAAGCAGCCTTCAGGAGGGTGAACCCATGAAAAGGATGGGGTACCTGGCCAAGTACTAAAGACATGAGTTGTTCAACTAGCTGGAGCGATCACTGAGATCTATCATCTAGTAGCGCTGACATTCATAGTGATAAAGTGTTTTGAGAGGCTGGTGATAAAACATAATCAAACTCCTGCCTGAGAAACAACATGGATCTGCTCCAATTCACCTACTGGTACAACAGGTCCACAGCAGACACCATCTCATTGGCTCTTCACTCAACCTGGAACATCTGGACAGCAAGGATGCATACATCAGAATGCTCTTTATCGACTACAGCTCAGAATTCAATACCATCATCCCCTCAAAACTAATCAATAAGCCTCAAGACCTTGGCCCCAATACTTCCTTACGCAACTGGATCTTTGATTTCCTCATATGCAGACTCCACTCAGTGTGAATTAGCAACAACATCTCCTCCACAATCTCCAACAGCACAGGTGCACCACAAGGCTGTGTACTTAGCCCCCTGCTCTACTTGCTTTACACTTGTGACTGTGCGGCTAGGCACAGCTTCAATGTCATATTCAAGTTTGCTGATGCCAGCACTGTCGTAAGCCAAATCAAAGGTGGTGAGGAATCAGCACATAGGAGGAAGATTGAAAATCTACTGAGTGGTGCCACAACAACTACCTCTTACTCAAAGTCAGCAAGACAAAGGAGCTGATTATTGACTTCAGGAGGAGGTCAATAAGGTCTACGAGCCAGTCCTCATCAGAGGATCAGAGGTGTAGAGGGCCAACAACTTTATATTCCTCGGTATTATCATTTCAGACTACCTGTTCTGGGCCCAGCCATTAACTGCAATTTCAAAGAAACTCCAGCAGAGCCTCTACTTTCTTGGTGGAGAGCATGACATCCAAAACTTTGACAAAATTCTATAGATGTATGCTGGAGAGTATATTAATTGGCTGCATCACAGACTGATATGGAAGCATCAATGCCGTTGAACAGAAGCTCCTACAAAAAGTAGTGGATACTGCCCACTCCATCACAGGTAAAGCCCTTTCCACCAATGAGCACACTTACATGGAGCATTGTTGCAGAAAAGCAGCATCCGTCATCAGGGATGCCCACCACCCAGGTCATGCTCTCTTCTTGCTGCTGCCATCGGGAAGGTAGTACAGAAGCCTTAGAACTCACACCACCAGGCACAGTTGTTACCCCTGAACTATTAGACTCTTGAACCAAAGGGGAGAACTTCACTCAACTTCACTTGCCCTATCATTGAAATGTTCCCACAACCAATGGACTCACTTTCAAGAATTCTTTACCTCATGTTCTGAATATTTTTGCTTATTTATTTGTTCTTATTATTTATTTCTTTTTGTATTTGCACACTTTGTTGACTTTTGCACACTGGTTGAATGGCCAAGTTGATGTGGTCTTTCATTGATTCTCTTCTGGTTATTATTCTATTATGGAATTACTGAGTATGCCCACAAGAAATCTCAGGGTTGTATATGGTGACAATAAATTTACTTTCAACTTTGAGGATGGACATCTCTAGATCACTCCCAGTGTCACATGCTCAGGAGGTCAGAAATAAAAGGATAGGCCAGATGAATATATGGCTGAGAAGCTGGTGCAGGTGGCTTCAAGTTCTTGAACCGTTAGGATCTCTTCTAGAGTAAAGGTGACGTATACAAGAGGGAAATGTTGCACATGAAGCAGAGAGGTTAGTGCTACATGGATAGATTTAAACTAGGTTGACAGGGGAATGGGACTCCGAGTAGGAGCAAGTCATACAATAAAGTGGTAGCCAGCAAGAGCAAGTTTTGTAATCAAGACAGATAGGGTCACAATATAAGTAGGGAAAGTTAAACAGCATTTATTTCAATGAACAAAGTTTAATCTATGCTTCCAATATTAAATCCATTAGGCTGAAATGTGTCCAGATGGAAGGTGGGCTGATACATCTCAAGCTTACAATGGGCTTCAATGAAACAGTACAGGTGGCCACTGACAGAGGGGTCAGAGTGATAGCAGGATGGAGAATGAAAGCAGCAGGCAAAAGAGAAGGAACTCCAGGTCATACTTGAAGACTGCAGGTAATCCATAAAGTGATCACAGAATCTGCATTTGGTCTCTCCAAGGTACAAGAGATAATTAACCAATTGTACAGTTATGTTATTGTTCACTGAACACTGATGTGACAAATTGCATTCATTATAGGTGATGGATAAAATACTGAAATTGGCATCAGAAAACCAATATGGGAACCGATTATTGCTTTTCTTTTTATTTATGATCTTCTTAATTCATTGGTACAAGGAGCTGATGACAATTGTGCAAACATGATTACTTTTTGCATACGGTTATTTTCCTTTTAGATTGATATAGATTGCGACTGGCTGAAACCTAAGCATTGGCTTCTGGACTTTCGCCTCATTTATTTTTTCCCCTACACTCTTTCCTTACAAATTTATAGTTTCTGTTGGACCTTTGGCTCTTTACTATTTCTGGATTTTTAAATGTTATTCCTAGTGAAGATATATAGAGTACATGTTTAATGTATGTATCACTTTCTATTCCCGTTATAAAGAGTTTATAAAAGGGCGAGAGAATAGGGTGAGATGAATATCACCTAAGAATAGAAACACTGCAAGCAAGATGAGTCAAGTGGTCTTTTTCATTCTAATAAAATCTGTTGGGCAAATTTAAATTCTGTGTGACGTCATCCTTTGATATGGCGTCTTGAATATGATATATTTTCTGGCATTATTTATGTGCTGAATTGTTTCCTTAAATAATCCGTTCCGAATCTTTCCTATTTCAAGTTGGGCTAGTATTTACAGTATTCTTGAATGGAAACTGGAGCATTCTGGTGATGTTAACTGTATACCTTCTCTACATTAATAAAACACCCTGACTGAAGAATTTTTTTTAAAGGAGGTCTCAAATCTACTCACTTCAATGAACTCCCTCATCCATTTGATTTCAGTAAATTTCCTCTGTACCCTCTTCAGGGCTTTGACAATTTCTGGACCATTTACCATAATACCCCAGCTCATTCATGCTTCATGAAAGTTTAACATAATTATTTTGTTTTTGTTCCCTGATAATCAACAATTAACCACTACTCTCTACTTGTTTGGCCACTTTCTGAGATGTGTATGTATTATATACCCCTGTCTCTGTGTTTCCTCTAATTACACCATTGTTTAAATTGCCTACCTTCATTCTTACAAAAATATCTCTTCACATTTCTCTGCCTTGATTCGTATCCTTTGTGAATCTGCATATTCCCAAATGTGCCTGTATGCTTCTTAAATTTGTAAGTATTCTCCTTACAGTTAACAAAAAAAAACATGGATTACAGATCCAATTTCCCTACGCAAGCCAGAGTATCAAATAACTTTGCAACATGCTCAAGGACTAATCACGCTGCTGCTGTCATGATCTCTGGATATTAGCTAAAAGTGGAGTCCAACACTAGGAAAACAGTGGACTAGCTCTGGAGAGCAGCAATCTGATTTTCCACTGCAGTAATGAAACATGTTTGGTTGCACTTCAATGACAACCAAGCTTTCAGATAGCACCTGCTGACCCATGGATGAGTTACACCTTCTGGCACAGAGCTAACCATCTTCATCTTGTTAGGGCGGATGATCTCCCATGTCCATGAAAAGATTTGTTAAAGCTGACCTACTCAGGTTCTTTGATATCTGCTGCAGGCTTTTCAGCAGCATGCTTGAGCAGTTAATGCATCAAGCATGTTCATTTACATTCTTATAACGCCTTCACTTATGAACTACCCACTCAAAAGAGAGAGAACTGATATATTTGGCAACCTCCGAAGAGATAGCAGGAATCTGTCAGGTTAGTGCTGGATCTCAAATTGGGGAATTGCTAGAATGCCTATGCGATGGCTTTTTAGAGCAGCTCATAGTTGAACCTACTAGAGCCAAGGTTTAAAAAGAGAAATTTTCAACGGTTCTTGTTTCAGTCGAAGCAAGCAGCTGAGAAAGAGTGAGGAAATCGGGTAGAAAAAGTCATTTTTTTTTAAACACTGCTCGAGGAAAAGGGTCTGCACTGCGCAGGCGTGTGACGTAGCGCGCCGAGGTTTAAAAAGCAGATCACCATATACAGCGGCCATCGTCGGAGTGGACTGAGTCAGAGTGGGACGGCTTTGGCTCAAATAGGCTTCGGTGAGAGCAGGCAGAGGCCAGGGTAGGGTCTGGTAAGTTTTTTGTTCAGATTGTTTAGAGTAGAGAGAATGCCAGGCAGGACGTTGGAATGCTCCTCTTGCAGGATATGGGAAGTCAGGGAGCCCTCCGGTGTCCCTGACAATGACACCTGCAAGAAGTGCATCCAGCTGCAGCTCCTGACAAACTGCGTTAGGGAACTGGAGCAGGAGCTGAATGACCTCCGGATCATTCGGGAGAATGAGGAGATTATAGATCCTAGCTACAGGGAGGTAGTTATGCCAAAGGAGCAGAGGACAGGAAATTGGGTCACTGTCAGGCAAGGGAAGAGGAAAGGGCAGGCAGAGCAGGGTTCCCCTGTGGCCATTCACCTCAACAACAAGTATACCGCATTGGATACTGTTGGGCGGGGGGGGGATGACTTACCTGGGACTAGCTGCGGTAGCCGGATCTCTGGCACTGAGTCTGGCTCTGCAGTGCAGAAGGGAGGGGGGAGAAAGAGGAGAGCGGTAGTGATAGGGGACTCGATAGTTAGAGGTGCAGATAGAAGGTTCTGTGGTTGTGATAGAGAATCCAGGATGGTTTGTTGCCTCCAAGGTGCCAGGGTGAAGGATGTCTCTGATCGATTGCATGACATTCTGAAGTGAGAGGGTGACCAGCCAGATGCCATGGTGCACATCGGTACCAATGACATAGCAAGGAAGAGTGAAGAGGTCCTGGGCAGTGAGTATAGAGAGCTTGGTAGGAAGTTGAAAAGCAGGACCTCGAGGGTGGTAATCTCAGGATTGCTACCTGTGCTAGGTACCAGTGAGGGTAGGAATAGGATGCTCTGGAGGAGGAACAAGTGGCTGAGGAACTGGTGTAGGGGGCAGGGTTTCAGATTTCAGGATCATTGGGACCTCTTCTGGGGCAGGTGGGACCTGTACAAGAGAGACGGGTTACACTTGAACCACAGGGGGACCAATATCCTTTCAGGGAGGTTTGTTAGTGCTATTGGGGAAGCTTTAAACTAGATTTGCAGGGGGATGGGAACCGGAGTGCCAGAGCTGACAGTGTGGCTGGGGTGAAAATAAATGATGTTGAAAGTTTAAGCAAATCCGCTGATAGAAAGGTTGTGAGTGGTGGTAAAAATCTTCTGAGGTGTATATATTTTAATGCTAGGAGTATTGCGGGGAAGGCGGATGAGTTGAGGGCGTGGATTGACACGTGGAATTATGATGTTGTAGCAATTAGTGAAACTTGGCTACAGGAGGGGCAGGACTGGCAGCTTAATATTCCAGGGTTCCGATGTTTCAAATGTGATCGAGGCAGAGGAATGAAAGGTGGGGGAGTAGCATTGCTTGTTAGGGAAAATATTACAGCAGTGCTCAGGCAGGACAGATTAGAGGGCTTGTCTACAGAGTCCTTATGGGTGGAGCTGAGAAACAGGAAAGGTATGGCCACATTAGTGGGATTGTATTACAGACCACCCAATAGTCAACGAGACTTGGAAGAGCAAACCTGCAGAGAGATAGCAGGCAACTGCAGGAAACATAAAGTTGTGGTGGTAGGGGATTTTAATTTTCCATACATTGATTGGGATTCCCATACTGTTAGGGGTCTAGATGGTTTAGAGTTTGTAAAATGTGTTCAGGAAAGTTTTCTAAATCAATATATAGAGGGACCAACTAGAGAGGATACAATATTGGATCTCCTGTTAGGTAACAAATTAGGGCAGGTGACAGAAGTCTGTGTAGGGGAGCACTTTGGTTCCAGTGATCATAACACATAGTTTCAATTTGATCATGAACAAGGATAGATCTGGTCCTAGGGTTGAGGTTCTGAACTGGAAGAAGGCCAAATTTGAAGAAATGAGAAAGGATCTAAAAAGCGTGGATTGGGACAGGTCGTTCTCTGGCAAAGATGTGATTGCTAGGTGGGAAGCCTTCAAAGGGGAAATTTTGAGAGTGCAGAGTTTGTATGTTCCTGTCAGGATTAAAGGCAAATTGAATAGGAATAAGGAATCTTGGTTCTCAAGGGATATTGCAACTCTGATAAAGAAGAAGAGGGAGTTGTATGAAATGTATAGGAAACAGGGGGTAAATCAGGTGCTTGAGGAGTATAAGAAGTGCAAGAAAATACTTAAGAAAGAAATCAGGAGGGCTAAAAGAAGACATGAGGTTGCCTTGGCAGTCAAAGTGAAGGATAATCCAAAGAGCTTTTACAAGTATATTAAGAGCAAAAGGATTGTAAGGGATAAAATTGGTCCTCTTGAAGATCAGAGTGGTCGGCTTTGTGAGGAACCAAAGGAAATGGGGGAGATCTTAAATAGGTTTTTTGCGTCTGTATTTACTAAGGAAGTTGGCATGAAATCTACGGAATTGAGGGAATCAAGTAGTGAGACCGTAGAAACTGTACAGATTGAAAAGGAGGAGGTGCTTGCTGTCTTGAGGAAAATTAAAGTGGATAAATCCCCGGGACCTGACAGAGTGTTCCCTCGGACCTTGAAGGAGACTAGTGTTGAAATTGCAGGGGCCCTGGCAGAAATATTTAAAATGTCGCTGTCTACGGGTGAAGTGCCGGAGGATTGGAGAGTGGCTCATGTTGCTCCGTTGTTTAAAAAAGGATCGAAAAGTAATCTGGGAAATTATAGGCCAGTGAGTTTAACGTCAGTAGTAGGTAAGTTATTGGAGGGAGTACTAAGAGACAGAATCTACAAGCATTTGGATAGACAGGGGCTTATTATCAACATGGCTTTGTGCGTGGTAGGTCATGTTTGACCAATCTGTTGGAGTTTTTCGAGGAGGTTACCAGGAACGTGGATGAAGGGAAGGCAGTGGATATTGTCTATATGGACTTCAGTAAGGCCTTTGACAAGGTCCCGCATGGGAGGTTAGTTAGGAAAATTCAGTCGCTAGGTATACATGAAGAGGTAGTAAATTGGATTAGACATTGGCTCGATGGAAGAAGCCAGAGAGTGGTGGTAGAAAATTGCTTCTCTGAGTGGAGGCCTGTGACTAGTGGTGTGCCACAGGGATCAGTGCTGGGTCCATTGTTATTTGTCATCTATATCAATGATCTGGATGATAATGTGGTAAATTGGATCAGCAAGTTTGCTGATGATACAAAGATTGGAGATGTAGTAGACAGTGAGGAAGGTTTTCAGAGCCTGCAGAGGGACTTGGACCAGCTGGAAAAATGGGCTGAAAAATGGCAGATGGAGTTTAATACTGACAAGTGTGAGGTATTGCACGTTGGAAGGACAAACCAACGTAGAACATACAGGGTTAATGGTAAGGCACTGAGGAGTGCAGTGGAACACAGGGATCTGGGAATACAGATACAAAATTCCCTAAAAGTGTCGTCACAGGTAGATAGGGTCGTAAAGAGAGCTTTTGGTACATTGGCCTTTATTAATCAAAGTATTGAGTATAAGAGCTGGAATGTTATGATGAGGTTGTATAAGGCATTGGTGAGGCCGAAGCTGGAGTATTGTGTTCAGTTTTGGTCACCAAATTACAGGAAGGATATAAATAAGGCTGAAAGAGTGCAGAGAAGGTTTACAAGGATGTTGCCGGGACTTGAGAAACTCAGTTACAGAGAAAGGTTGAATAGGTTAGGACTTTATTCCCTGGAGCGTAGAAGAATGAGGGGAGATTTGATAGAGGTATATAAAATTATGATGGGTATAGATAGAGCGAATGCAAGCAGGCTTTTTCCACTGAGGCAAGGGGAGAAAAAAAACCAGAGGACATGGGTTAAGGGTGAGGGGGGAAAAGTTTAAAGGGAACATTAGGGAGGGCTTCTTCACACAGAGAGCGGTGGGAGTATGGAATGAGCTGCCAGACGAGGTGGTAAATGCGGGTTCTTTTTTAATATTTAAGAATAAATTGGACAGATACATGGATGGGAGGTGTATGGAGGGATATGGTCCGTGTGCAGGTCAGTGGGACTAGGCAGAAAATGGTTCGGCACAGCCAAGAAGGGCCAAAAGGCCTGTTTCTGTGCTGTAGTTTCTATGGTTCTATGGTTCTAGAGGATCAGCTATTCTGGAAGAAAGGAAACTATAGGCCAGTTAGTCTGACCTCAGTGGTTGGGAAGATGTTGGAGCCGATTATTAAGGATGAGGTCCCAGGATATTTGGAGGCACATGATAAAATAGGCAATAGTCAGCATGGTTTCCAAGCTGAATAGACAAAGGAAAATTGGGTGATGTTGTGTACTTGAATTTTCAAAAGGCCTTTGAGAAGGTGCCACACATAAGGTTGCTGAACAAGCTACAAGCCCATGATATTGCAGGAAAAACTCTAGCATGGATAAAACAGTGGCTGATTGGCAGAAGGCAAAGAGTGGGAATGAAGGAAGCCTTTTCTGGCTGGCTGCCGGTGACAAATATAATGCATAGTAATGGAGTATTTAACATAATTCAGCAAAGCAAGATGTGGACATGAAAATTAATAGCAAAGAAACAAGTAGAGATCCATCTCAGAATTTCATTTTAGTATTTGTTTGCATGGGTTGTACAAATTTCAGTCCACAAAGTCTGCAAATTCTGTAGTCAGCCAAAATGTGATGATAAAACAATCATTGAAGCCAATAATAAAAAAAATAGTTTAGAAATGTGATGCTAGCAAAAAAAGAGATAAGTAAAATATTTTGTGAATGTGAAGAGACTGGAAATGAAAGTATTCAGACGAGCCCTGTACATAAAGCATAATGTAAAGGTTCAATAACAAATTAGGAAATAACTGACATTCTAGCATTTATTAGAATAGTGTAAAAGTATAACAATAGCAATTGTAAATAAGTCTTGTACAGAACTTGGGTGCAACCAGATCTCCAATACATTATCAGGGTTGCCTTATCGAAAGAATAATATATTTGTCTGAGAACATACGTAGTATTTCACTAGATTGATTCCAATGAACGGATTTATTTCTGAGGAAATATTGAAGAGATTAAACATTTTCCCCACTAGTGTTTTAAAAAAAAAAGACAATCTTATAGAAAGATAAAGCTCTTATGGGTCTTGAGTACATAGATACTAGAATAAAATATCTAAATACTAGTAAGTGTTGAACTGAAAGGTTAAAAGGACAAGGCTGTGGAGTAACGTCTTCACCCAAAGATTTGTGGTTCTTAGGAGCTGTACATCCCATGGCATACAGATAACTCAGTTGCTGAGTATGTTCAAAACCAATTGATATTTGAATATTACAAGAATCAATGGATATAGGCATTGTCATATTCAAAATTATCAGAGTCGCACAACACCAGGTATGTACTATTAGGTTCATATCAACCATCAAGCACCCACTTTACACTAGTTCTAAATTAATCCCATATGTTGTTCTCCCCAAGTTCAATCAGTCCCCTATTGCCACCCCAACCCTCCAAACATACCACTGACTTACAATTAGGAATAATTTACAGTGGCCTATTAACCTACCAACCCAGACATCTTTGGGATGTGGCAGGAAACTGGAACACCGAGAAGAAATCGGTGGAGAACATGCAACTTTACACAGACAGAACTGTCGTGATTGGCTGGAGCTATGAGGCAGCAAACCTGTGCAGAAATAATATGGATCAGCAGTGATATTATGGAATGGCAGAACAGGCTTGAATCGTCAAATAACAAACTTTTATTTATTATTATTTAAGAAGATTGCATGGTAATATCGTAGAGCTGCCTTAAAAATGTTTGCATCCTAGGACAATAAAAGCCTTTGCTTTCTTACTTTCTGGCATGCCTATGAAGCACTGCAATGAAAATCTTGTATTAGGCAATGCATTATCAGTAGCAACTGGAAGATAGCTGCATTCTATTGTGGCACATTCTCAAGAGCAGACTGTCAAGGGCACACAGTGAGGGTGAATGCCAACAGGTGTAAGGTTTGCAAAAGATTAAAGCAATGGTGTGCTCGGAGGCTATCACAGCATGGTGTTACATCAGGAAATACAAGAACACTGCGCTGTAGTCCCCACAACTGATAAGTGAAATGATTATAGGCCTCTTTAAAACATCATTATGGTGACACAGAATGTTGTTTCTATACCATTAAAAATATTAAGGCTTGGTCTCAAATGAAGAACAAATGGATAAACATCCAGCTTAAAAGACCTCACCTCTCCTCTCACTTCAGCAGTCATGCTGTTCTGGTCTTTTGTATACAGAGAAATCAATACTGATGTAAGTGATTCACTGCTAATTTCCTTGACATTTCATCAGAGCACCACCAGAGTTGCCAATGGAAAGTAGTACAAGAATTCTAGTGGAATTTCAAATCCTTTCTCTCACTTTACTGAAATTTATTTCTTTTGTTACCTCCTCCAATTGATCCACAAAAGAAGTGCATCCCAAGGCTGCTGTTTTCTGTGTGTGCTCAATTTGAATGATTCATTATTTTTTTGTAGACTTTATAGAGTCACATGACACTACAGCACAGAAACAGGCCCTTCGGCCCATCTAGTCTGTGCTGAACGATTAATCTGCTTTATCCAATCAACATGCACCTGAATCATACCCATCACCCATGCATTTAACCTTAATTTTTTTTAATATTGAAATCAAAGCCATATCCACCACTTGCACTGGCAGCTCATTACACACTCACCCCACTCATGTTTTCCTTAAACATTTCACCTTTCAACCTTATCCCATGGCCTCTAGTAGGAGTCTCACACTACCTGAGTGGTAAAAGCCTACGTGCATTAGCCCTCATAATTTTATATACTTCTGTCAAATATCCTCTCAATCTTCTACATTCTAGGGATTAAGGTCCTAACCTACACAACCTTTCCCTACAAACCAGGTTCTCAATCTCAGCAATATCCTTGTAAATTTTCTCTGTACGCTTTCAATCTTATTTCATCTTTCCTGTAGGTAGGTGACCAAAACTGCACATGATACTCCAAATTAGGCCTCACTAACGTTTTATACAATTTCAACATAACATCCCAACTCGGGACTCAATACATTGATTTATTAAAGCCAACACGCCAAAATCTTTTCTTTACAACCCTATCAACCTGTAACACCACTTCCAAGGAACTTTGGATCTGTATTCCTAGATCCCTCTATTCTAGCATACTCCTCAGTGCCCTACCACTCACCATGCAAGATCTACACTGGTTAGTCCTCCCAAAGTGCAACACCTCACGCTTATCTGCAATAAATTCCATCTGCTATTTTTCATCCCATTTTTCCAGCCCGTCCAGATCACACTGCAAGCTTTGATAGTCTTCCTCACTATCCGCTAGATCTACAGCAGAAGCAGTCTCACTGGCTCTCCAACCCAGTGGCCTTCAATTAGAACAAGGGAGGGGAACGTCGACTCAGACCATGAGAGGCCTGAGTCGGGCATTTTCATGTCTTACAAGGCGCAGATTAGAAGTCTGTGTGGGGCGCCACTCCTCGCACAGACAGTAGAGCAATGTGTGGTTAAGTGCCTTGCTCAAGGACACAAACACGCTGCCACAGCTGAGGCTCGAACTAGCGACCTTCAGATCACTAGGCGAATGCCTTAACTACTTGGCCCCTTGCCCAACACAAATATTTATTGACTATAATTCAGCTTTCAACACCTTCGTACCCTCAGTTCTAATCAACAAGCTCCAAAACCTGAGCCTGTGTACCTCCTGCAACTGGACACTACCTCTTTTTTTGCACTACTTATTTCTTTTTATATATACACATCGTAATTTCTAGTTTTTATTATGTATTGCAATGTACTGCTGCCGCAAAAAAAAAACAAATTTCATGACATATACCAGTGATACTTAACCTGATTCTGATTCGCAATGAAAGTTTCATTTAATGAAATATATTTTCTGAATAGGCAAACAGTTAGATATTCTTGAACAATGCAAATGTTAATACATTGTCCATCTCATAAACATAGTGACACTTCTTGATTTTGCAAGGCAAATTTCATTTACATGGTGTGGCTGAGTAAGGGTTATTGGCCTAGGATAAGAATGGCAGGTGCAGAATTGTGTTTAAATCCTACTTTTCTGCAATTAACTGGCAAATAAAATCAAGATCACATAAGAGCTCTCCCGGTCATGACAGTGCCAACATTTCTTCCTGATAGTCAATCATTTCAGTTTTTCTATGCATTCTGCTTTTTCTTTTTATCTTAATTTTGCTTTTGAAACTGTTACTTACAGTCTGTAGTTCAATCAAGTGAGTTAGCACTCTGCTGTCCCGAGAAAACTCTAGGAGAGAAATGCAAGCATGAGCTACCACAAGGAGAAGCTCAGAAACAAGACGAGAGGCCATGATCGACTACATTTCTTGCCGATTAAAGCTTTGAGGAAGATTGAAACATCAAGGCAAATGCAAAGGACAGCGAGCAGTTCTCAGAGAGGCCACTGGGTTTGAGTCGCTACCCTCGGAGGGGCCGCTGGGTTCAAGTCACTGCCCTCAGTGGTGTTATCGAAATTCTGTGATTTATGGATTGGACTATAGCTCAAACCAACAGTAGTTCATATTGGCTCTTCCAGTTCTATGTTTATTTCCAAATACAAAATGCTGGAGGAACCCAACAGGCCAGGCAACACCTATGGAAAAAAAGTACAGTCGACGTTCGGGCCGAGACTCTTCGAAGGTTCTTGGCCTGAAATGGCAACTGTACTTTTTTCCATAGTTGCTGCCTGGTCTGCTGAGTTTCTCCAGCATTTTGTGTGTATTGGTATGATTTCCAGCTTCTGCAGATTTTCTCATCTATGGTTTTTTTCTCATGCCTTTGCCCATTCTTTCTTGTTGCCGACTGGCGGGTTGGGGTTTTGCGACTTGATATTCTTGCTGTTTCTACATATGGGTGACCTGTCAACTTTGGTGTGGGGGGGTGTGGGGTTTTGTGAGTTTTTGTTTATTTTTCTTTAGATGCAGGGGGTATCGATGTCTTTCTTTCAACTACTTCTATGGTTTTCTGTATTTTATGGCTATCTGGAAAAGAAAAGTCTCAGAATTGTATTCTGCATGCATACTTTGATAATAACATTTTTAAATGTACCTTTGAAATAAGTCAATCTCTTGCAGGCTTTTAGTACCTATCAACTACCTTTTAAAAATTTTTTTGCCATCATTTTGCAGGGTAAGAAAATTATGCAGCAAAACTCAGTGGCTTGCAAAATGAATTTGGAGCTACAAAAGCACATCCATAACAAAGCGACAAGCACTGGAACACACCAATTCCCTGTATGAAAAGGAAGAGGTTCACAATGAGATGGCAGTAAAGAGAAAATCCCTATCTCCCACTCCTGTAAAAGATCCATTTATAGGACAGAATTACTACACACCTTTAGGGATGTATAGCGCAAGGACTCAAGGAGCCAGTTGACTGTTACTGCCATTGGTGATGCCAGTATATAATAGATGATAGCTGCAGTGTCCTTGAAACAGATGGTTTTCTGCTGATCCAGAGACTTCAAAGACAGATGTAGCAGCAGTTACCAGGTAGATGTTCCTCCATTTGAAAACAAAGGTTTTAAATAGCAGCTGATGAATACAATCTGAGGTCTTGTGCAACCTGGGATTACTACTGCTTCTACTTACTTACTCAAAAAACAATCCACTGGACAATGCGAAAACTATGCATCCTGGTAATATTCCTGCTACAGTTCTAAAGATAAACAGCTTTTTACATTAAGTACACACCACTTACTAAATTCAGCACAAATCTACACAGTCCGAATATCCGTATTTGTTCCCTCCCATTCATGGAAGAAATGAATAAAGTTAATAGCATAATCCAAACAGTTACAAATATAAGGTAATAGTCTGGAAATAGTCTCAATTATACAAGTGCCCTACTCGTTCCATAATTGGTCAGAGCAGTTTTTATGTGGAGTTATATCTGCATTAGCCAATATTTATCTTTACAATAACACATTATCAGACTGCAACAATATTGCCACCCCCACTCCTACACCTATGACATAGTCATGGAGTACTACAGCACAGAAACAGGACCTTCTACCCATCTAGTCCATTCTGAACTATTATTCTGCCTACACCTGGACCACAGCTCGTCATACCATTCCCATTCCATGTACTTACCCAAACTCTTCTTAAATGTTGCAGCTGAACACACATCCTCCAGTTCCACTGGCAGCTCATTTCACACTTGCATCACTCTGAGTGAAGAATTTCCCCCTCAGCATCCCCTTAAATATTTGACCCTTCACCTACGACTTCTAGTTCTCACCTCACCCAATGTTGTTTCCACATTGGAAAAAGCCTACTTGCGTTTTATCTGTCCATACCTCTCATAATTTTGCATTCTTCCATCAAGTCTCCCTGCATTCTTCTACACTACAGGGAATAAAGCCCTAACTATTCAACCTTCCCCTATAACTCAAGACCTGGCAACATCCTTGTCAATCTTCTCTGTACTATTTCAATCTTATTGCCCTCTGAGCTGAGGGCAATACAGAGGGACCTGAAAGCCAGGATCAGGGAGGCTAAAGACAGGTACAGGAAGAAGCTTGAGTGGAAACTCCAGCAGAACAGCATGGGAGAGGTCTGGAGGGGGATGAGGACCATTACTGGGTTCCGGCAAACTAGCAACAGAGGAGCTGAAGGCAGTGTGGATGGGGCCAATGAACTTAACCTGTTCTTTAACAGATTTGACATTGTGACCCCTACCCATCCCCCACATGAGCCATCTGTTGTCGGCCCCCAACCAACAGATATTCCACTCTCCCCTCCTACCCCTCCTCACAGTCCCCCACCCTGCTCTCATGACTATACCCCTTCCCCACATGAAACCACCACGGTGGGCTTCACAGCTGAACAGGTGAGAAGACAGCTGAAACGTCTCAACCCAAGCAAGGCTGCAGGACCGGATGGTGTCAGTACCAGGGTGCTCAAAGCCTGTGCCCCTCAGCTATGTGGAGTACTTCACCATGTATTCAACCTGAGCCTGAGGCTTCAGAGGGCTCCTGTACTGTGGAAGATGTCCTGCCTCGTCCCTGTGCCGAAGACGCCGCGCCCCAGCGGCCTCAATGACTACAGACCGGTGGCATTGACCTCCCACATCATGAAGACCCTGGAGAGGCTTGTTCTGGAGCTGCTCCGGCCTATGGTCAGGCCACACTTAGATCCCCTCCAGTTCGCCTACCAGCCCTGACTGGGAGTTGAGGATGCCATCGTCTACCTGGTGAACCGCGTCTACGCCCACCTGGACAAGCCAGCGAGCACTGTAAGGGTCATGTTTTTTGACTTCTCCAGCACATTCAACACCATCCACCCTGCTCTCCTGGGGGAAAAGCTGACAGCGATTCAGGTGGATGCTTCCCTGGTATCAGGGATTCTTGATTACCTGACTGGCAGACCACAGTACGTGTGCTTGCAACACTGTGTGTCCAGCAGAGTGATCAGCAGTACTGGGGCTCCACAGGGGACTGTCTTGTCTCCCTTTCTCTTCACCACTTACACCTCGGACTTCAACTACTGCACAGAGAGTCTTGTCATCTTCAGAAGTTTTCGGATGACTCTGCCATAGTTGGATGCATCAGCAAAGGAGATGAGGTTGAGTACAGGGCTACGGTAGGAAACATTGTCACATGGTGTGAGCAGAATTATCTGCAGCTTATTGTGAAAAAGACTAAGGAGCTGGTGGTAGACCTGAGGAGAGCTAAGGTACTGGTGACCCCTGTTTCCATCCAGGGGGTCAGTGTGGACATGGTGGAGGATTACAAATACCTGGGGATACGAATAGACAATAAACTGGACTGGTCAAAGAACACTGAGGCTGTCTACAAGAAGGGTCAGAGCCATCTCTATTTCCTGAGGAGACTGAGGTCCTTTAACATCTGCCAGACGATGCTGAGGATGTTCTACGAGTCTGTGGTGGCCGGTGCTATCATGTTTGCTGTTGTGTGCTGGGGCAGCAGGCTGAGGGTAGCAGACACCAACAGAATCAACAAACTCATTCATAAGGCCAGTGATGTTGTGGGATGGAACTGGACTCTCTCACTGTGGTGTCTGAAAAGAGGATGCTGTCTAAGTTGCCTGCCATCTTGGTCAATGTTCCCATCCACTACATAATGTACTGGGTGGGCACAGGAGTACATTCAGCCAGAGACTCATTCCTCCTAGATGCAGCACAGAGCGTCATAGGAAGTCATTCCTGCCTGTGGCCATCAAACTTTACGACTCCTCCCTTGGAGGGTCAGACACCCTGAGTCGATAGGCTGGTCCTGGACTTATTTCATAATTTACTGGCATGATTTACATATTACTATTTAACTATTTATGGTTCTATTACTATTTATTATTTATGGTGCAACTGTAACGAAAACCAATTTCCCCCGGGATCAATAAAGTATGACTATGACTATGACTATCTTTCCTGCAAGTCGATACCAGAATTGCACACATTACTCCAAATCTGGCCTCACCATCGTCTTGTATACCTTCAACATAACATTCTAATTCAAGAACTGCGTCTTTTGATTCATGAAGGCCAATGTGCCAAAAGCTCTCTTTACAATTCGAGGCACCATTTTTGAGGAATTATGAACCTGTATTCCCAGATCCTTTTGTTTAACCAAGTTAGACAATCTTGATTTTTGCATAAACAACTACCCGACGTTTCTCAAGAAATGTCGAATGTTGTGCATACCCATGCATGAATTATTAAATAGTTTAATTCCATAATAAATGAGCAAAGCACGCAACAATAAAATCTTACTCAATTTATTTTAACTTACATGCAATGTTACAAAATAATGAACAATCTCAGTTTCTGCACAGCGCCCAGTTTGATTGGCCAAAAGAACCTTTGATTACTTTAGGAATCGTTTGAGCATATAAAAGAGAGTTTTCGCTTACATTCATTTAAAATAAATGAATGTAAGCAAAATAAATAAATGAAGTCCATAATTCAGCAAGTGAAAACATCCAGAAGAACTAAAATGCAATGTTTGATTTTGTTACCATAACATAATTTGGCTGTATTGGACACTACTAGAAAACCTCACAGGGACCATGATGCATGATGCCCATTCGTCCTGGTTCAGATTGCATGGCCTTGGTCACACTGTGCTGCTAGTTCACTGTCAAGATTTTAGTGGCCAGCTGGAACTGAATGTATTGTTTGTCTTAACGTATCAATATCAGGGTCAATTTCATGAACAGCCGCCACCAATTCAGGGTAAAACCTTTTTTAAAAGAAATGGCATGTGGATGCTATTCAAATCATTTTAGAGCTGATTTCAATCTCATGGAAGATATGGTGCAACAAGGACATAAAGGAATACCGAATGTTGCACTGGTAGCCTTAGTCAAAGAGAAGGAAATTCTCTTGGCACATTTTACTACTGAAAGAGACAGCTCAGGCAGTTAATGCTAGAAATCAAACTCATAAGATCTGGTTACGTCGAGCCAAAAAATTAATGACCATATTTTCAAATGCCATATCCTATCAACTACTCCACTGACATCATAAAGTGCTAAAAAGGACCAAGTACCCATAATTCAATTACTAAAAGTCACCATTCACAGCTCACAACCAAAGTTCAAAGTAATTTTTTAATCAAATTTATGTCACCATATGCAACCCTGAGATTAATTTTCTTGCGGGCATACTCAGTAAATCCAAGAAGCACAATAGAATCAATGAAAGATCACACCCAACAGGACAGACAAACAACCAATGTGCAAAAGACAAAAAAAACTCTGCAAACACAAAATTTAAAAAATAGATAGATAGATAAGCAATAATTATCAAGAACATGAGATGGAGAGTCCTTGAAAGTGAGTCCATAGGTTGTAGATCCACAACGTATGTTGTTGAGTGGTTTGATGACCAATATCTATGTTTCACACCCATATCTGACAAGTTGCAACATTGCTTATGACTACCTAACTCTAATGCGTATAAATACGTTGTGTGATACTCGAAGATGATATTCCTATCCTTTCAAAGGGTACAGGACTGATCCCTGGAAATGTTGACACCTAGGAACACAAGGCTGCTGAACCTTCAATGAGCCCTCATCCAGAAATAAAGCCACAATGTCGCTTGATTTATTACATAATCTAGGTACCAACACAAATACTGGGATCTGCAAGTGACGTCCACAAGGATGACCATGACCAGGTGGAAGCTCTTTGGATATTAATGGTTACACCATTTCTGATTCAGATAAAAACTTTGACCAGGTAACCCAAGGATTAAGGGTACTGGGTGTGCGTAATTAAATGCCTATGTACGTTGTACTGACTGTCAAAAAGTCTGAAAGTTTTGTCAATGAGCCCCCAACATACACAGACTACAGCGCCATTCTCTCCAGCATAGAAGAAAGGGATACCCCATCCAACCACACTGAGGCAGCTTGTGGCTGATATTTCACTTTATAACACAACACAGCCAGGAACCACCCAATGGTTGATGTTCAGACTCTGTCATGCAAGTTCAGGCTTTTCTTCTTCTGCAGTTCCTCATGGTTAAGGATGGCATTCCTGCACCACAGCTCCATGGGCTCTGAGGTAACAAGTGAGATCTATGCAGGATTCAGTCTCCTCCACTCTCCAAATAGGTGGAGTTTGACAGTGTGATTAACTGGATTATTATACGTGTCTGGCTTTCAGCAGATTTCAAGATTTACTGAGGTACCACTTTGGAGTGGCAGTGAAAATCTCATTTCGCTCAAGATGATAGTATTCACTCTCATGAATGAACTTGCCATCTTACCTTCCAGCCAGTATGCACCACTGACACTCAGAATATACAGCCCAAGACCATGCTTTTGGCAGCAAGAATTTGTGCTTTAAGATGAACAAGAATCCCATGTGCTAATATATGAAATTTTCATTGTCGAGAAGTTTTGTTTTAAATCGCAGTTCTAAGCAGAAGCTCAACTAATTCTACACCTTTGGCAATTAAAAACTACGTGCATGCTGGCCTTCATAACAAGGGGAATTGAGTATAAGCACAAAGAGGTCCTACTGCAGCTGTACAGGGCCCTGGTGAGACCACACCTGGAGTACTGTGTGAAGTTTTGGTCTCCAAATTTGAGGAAGGACATTCTTGCTATTGAGGGAGTGCAGCGTAGGTTCACAAGGTTAATTCCCGGGATGGCGGGACTGTCATATGTCAAAAGATTGGAGCGACTGGGCTTGTATACTCTGGAATTTAGAAGGCTGAGAGGGGATCTTATTGAAACATATAAGATTATTAAGGGATTGGACACGCTGCAGGCAGGAAGCATGTTCCCGCTGATGAGTGAGTCCAGAACCAGAGGCCACAGTTTAAGAATTAGGGGTAGGCCATTTAGAACAGAGTTGAGGAAAAACTTTTTCACCCAGAGAGCGGTGGATATATGGAATGCTCTGCCCCAGAAGGCTGTGGAGGCCAAGTCTCTGGATGCTTTCAAAAAAGGTGGATAGAGCTCTTAAAGATAGCGGAATCAAAGGTTATGGGGATAAGGCAGGAACTGGATACTGATAGTGGATGATCAGCCATGATCACAGTGAATGGCGGTGCTGGCTCGAATGGCCTACTCCTGCACCTATTGTCTATGTCAAATTTTAAAAGGTGGTGACAGTTAATCCACA
Source organism: Mobula birostris (assembly GCF_030028105.1). Taxonomy (NCBI): domain Eukaryota; kingdom Metazoa; phylum Chordata; class Chondrichthyes; order Myliobatiformes; family Myliobatidae; genus Mobula; species Mobula birostris. The sequence continues at coordinate 81,716,233 of NC_092372.1, read as the reverse complement.
CCATACACAATAAAGCATGGATTAAAATATTGCAGGCATTTGAATTACATAATGAGCTACATAACATGTGCCGGCAAATGAGATCAGGGGTTCCCAACTTTTTCTATGCTATGAACCCCTACCATTAACAGAGTAGTCTGTGGACCCCAGGTTAGGAACCCCTGGTATAGATATTATTAGTATTTGATTGTTAGCATAAACATGGTGGACTCAAATGCTTGTTTCTATGTTGAGTGATGCTATGGCTCTGTAATTTTATCCCTCTGGGTCCTGCTCCCTGGAATTCTTTCCACCTCCATTAAATATATTCCCAAAGCCAATTTCTTTGTGCTAACCTTTCTCGTCATGGCCCAGCAGCTTTCCTACATTTATCAGTGAAGAAATTTGGGATATTCTTATAATAAGATGTGATCCAAGGTTTTGTCTTAGTGCAGAAGTGAAGATTTTACTTTGTAATTCAAATAGATTTAAAGATCCTCATCACTATGTACGGATTTACAACAAAAATGTCAACCTCACCAACAGGGAGAAATGTGCTGCAAGAATATGAAAGTAACATATTCTGATTTTAATTTCCACTAGGAAAACCTATTTTAATCAAAAGTTTCTGACCTTTTCTATATGTATTTTTCTTACTAATCATCCTCAATTGCTACATTGCTTTTGGAAGCAATACTTCTTTGTCAATGTATTATGTTGTTTGACTTGGTGCTTTGTGACATTTTCCTGCATGTTTTGTTAGTAATTTACAAATTATTCTGCCACTACCTCATTGATTCTTACAAAGGATGTCACACTATTTGTAAGCCTAACTACAAGACCCTATATTCAAAGCTTTTCTATGTGTGCCAACTTATCCATAAGCTTCTTCAAAGGATTAACAAAGAAAATATTATTTTTAGCCTCTTCAATTTACTAAACCTTAATCTATTACCACAGACCCAATTACTACATCTGTATCAAAATTGTAAGTACTATTGCCATTCCAGCACCAAGTGCTCAGATATAACATTTTACATTACAAATTAGACATTCTTGTAAATATAACTTAGTGGGCTACCAAGCACAGAAGCAATGGACTCAAATATTGGGAGTCACCTCAAATTTATTGTCAAGATTCTTCATTAATCTTGTTTCAACACTGACCTGGAAAAGGAATATGATTTTTGCCGGGGGGGGGGATGGGAGATTTCAATGAGTCTTGGAAAATGGTAACGTTTTCCCTCACGGATCTTTTCTCCCTCAGACCAATTTAGTACTTATCAATTAAGTTTATGGCCCTAGCTGGGACCTTCAGTAGAACAGCTGGAATGATATTTAGCAATTTCTTTAATGCTGTGCCACCATTTCTTCTACAAAAATGAGATGGCACCACTATTGATACCAGAATCTCAAACAGCAACAAGGATGTGTACTTGAATGAGGCAGATTGGTGGGTTGAGTGTTGATCTAACAACAACCTTGCACTCAATGTCATTAAGACCAGGGAACAACTGCTTGTGAACTTCATGAAAAGGAAACTGGGGGAAAACACACACTTGTCCTCAATGAGGATCAGCAATGAAAAAGGTGAGCAACTTCAAGCTCCTGTGCCTTAACATCTCAGAGGACCCATCTTGGGCCCACCACAATGACACATTCATGAAGGTGGCACATGAGCAACTCCACTTCTGGGAGCTTGAGGAAATTGGTATGTCACCAAATACTCTTGAAAATGTCCACTTACGGCATCGCAGCCTAATATGAAGGCTCCAATGCACAGAATCTCAAAAAGCTGCAGGAAGTTGTAGACTCACCCAGTTCCTTCACGAGCAAAACCCTCCCTACCAATGAGGACATCTGCAAGAGGCAGTGCTTCAAGGCGGCTGCAACCATTATTAAAGACCTTCACCATCTGGGATATGCCCTCTTCATGTTACTGCCATCAAGGAAGATGTTCAGGAGCCTGAACACCAACATTCATTGTTTTAGAAATGGCTTCTTCCCCTCAGACATCAGATTTCTGAACATTACCTTGTGATTTATCTTTTACACTATGTATTTTTGAAACTTATAGTTATTTTATGTCTTGCACTGTGTGCTGCCACAAACAACAAATTTCATGAGATAAGTCAGTGGTTCTGATTCTGCGATTTACCTCTTTGCTTCACAGTAGTTACTTTGCCAAGATGACCCTCAGCTCAGCGGAAAGAAGCTCTGTCTTAATTTCCAAACAAGAAGAAACTAACTAATCTAAACAGCATGTTAAAAAATTTAGCACCATAGAAAATGCAAGCATACAGTAGATAAAGAACCAAGTGCACTGTGGTCAAATGTGGTTACAGTACAAAGACAGGCGAGAAAACAGGCCAGGAGGAGAATACAAAGTATATATATATAGTGGTATTAATAGATGAATCAAAGGGAAAAAAATTTTAGCAGATAGAGTGCAATACAGGAAAATATGTTTTCCATTTTGGTAAGAAGAACATAGTGGTAGGGTAGTGTAGTGGTTAGTGTAACACTATGACAGCAAAAGCAAATCAGGTTCAATTCTGCCCGTGTCTGAAAGGTGTTTGTATGTTCTCCTGGTGACTGCAAGGTTTCTTCCAGTTGTTCCGGTTTCCCCCCACATTCCAAAATATACAGGTTAGTACGCTAATCGCAAACAAGAGAAAATCTGCAGATGCTGGAAATCTATACACACACACACACACACACAAAAACAATGCTGGAGGAACTCAGCGGGCCAGGCAGCATCTATGCAAAAGAGAACAGCTGACGTTTCAGGCCGAGACCCTTGTCCTCACCTACCACCCCACCAGCCTCCACATCCAGCACATAATTCTCTTTAACTTCTGCCATCTCCAACAGGATCCCACCACCAAGGACATCTTTCATCCACCCACACCCCCACTTTCTGCTTTCCACAGGGATCGCTCCATCCACGACTCTCTTGTCCATTCAATCCTCCCCACTGATCTCCCTCCTGGCACTTATCCTTGCAGCGGAACAAGTGGTACACCCGTCCCTAGACCTCCTCCCTTACTGCCTACCATTCAGGGCCCCAGTCATCCCAAGTGAGGAGACACTTCACCTGTGAGTCTGTTGGGGTTAGTTACTGTATCTGGTGCTCCCGATGTGGCCTCCTGTTTATCAGTGAGACCCAACATAGATTAGGAGACCGCATCACTGAGCATCTACACTCCGTCCACCAGAAAAAGCGAACTCTCACAATGGCCACCCATTTTAATTCTACTTCCCACTCCTATTCCGACATATCAGTCCATGGCCTCCTCTGCTGGCGCAACGAGGCCACACTCAGATTGGAGGAGCAACACCTAATATTTTTTCTGGGTAGCCTCCAATCTGATGGTATGAACACCAATTTCTCAAACTTCTGGTAATGTACCCACATCCCCCACCCTCTCCTTCACCATTCCCCATCCCCTTTTCCTCATCTCCTTACCAACCCATCACCTCCCTCTAGTGCTTCTCTCCCTCCTCTTTTTTCCATGGCCTACCAGATTCCCCCTTCTCCAGCCCTTTACCTCTTTCACCAATCAACATCCCAGCTCTTCACTTCACTCCTCTCCTCCTCCCAGTTTCACCCATCACCTACTACCTTCTACACCTTCATTCCCTCCCAATGCCCTCTTACTCTGACTTCTCACCTTTTCTTCTCCAGTCCTGATGAAGGGTCTTGGCCCGAAACATCGACTGTTTACACTTTTCCATAGGTGTTGTCTGACCTGATGAGTTCCTCCAGCATTTTGTGCGAGTTGCCTAGGTTATTAGGCTAATCGGTCACATGGGTGTAAGTCGGTGACACCAGCTTGGTGGACCAGGGGGGCTTGCTAGCGTGCTCTGTCTTTAAGTAATAAAAAGTAAAAGTAGAAGAGATTATTGTTTTAAATTAAGAAACTGCAGAATGTTATGCTAGAGAGGTATCTGAATTTCCTGACTTAAGAAAACTCTTAGTGCCTATAGCTAAACAAGTAATTAAGAAACAAATGGAATTTTGGTCTTCGTTGCAAAGGGAGGAAGAATAAATGTAGGAAAATCTTTTTTCAGTGCCTGTAAAAAGTATTCCCCTCCCCCCCCCAGAAGTTTTACCTTTTTATTGTTTTACAACATTGAATCACAGCATATTTAATTTGGCTTTTTTTGACACTGACCACCAGAAAAATATTCCATGTTAAAGTGAAAGCAGATCTCTACAAAGTGATCAAAATTAATTACAAATACAAAACACAAAATAGTTGATTACATAAGTTTTCACACCCCACCCCCCCGCTTAATATGACACACCAAATCATCACTGGTGTAGCTAACTGGTTTTAGAAGTCACATAATTAGCTAAATGGAGATCACCTGTGTGCAGTCAAGGTGTTTCAGATGGTTGTAGTAAAGATACACCTGTATCTGGAAGGTCCAACTGCAGGTGAGTCAGTATCCTGGCAAAAGCCACACCATGAACACTCCAAGCAGCTCTGCATAAAGGTCACTGAAAATCACAAATCCAGAGATGGATACAAGAAAGCTTCCAAGTCACTGAATACCCTTGGAGTACAGTTAAGTCCGTCATTAAGAAATGGAAATAATATGGCACAAATGTAAATCTGCCAAGAGCAGGACGTCCTCTTAAAAATGAGTGACTGTGCAAGAAGGGGACTAGTGAGGGAGGACACCAAGAGACCTATGACAACTCTAGAGGAGTTACAAGCTTCAATGGCTGAGATGAGAGAAACAACTGTTATCCGCGTGTTTCACCAGGCACAGCTTTATGGGAGAGTGGCAAAGAGAAAGCCTCTGGTGAAAAAAACACACATGAAATCTCAGTTGAAGTTTGCCAGATGGCATGTGGGAGACTCAAAAGTCAGCTGGAAGAAGGTTCTATGGTCTGATGAAGCCAAAAATGAGTTTTTTTGCCATCAGACTAAACGCTATGTTTGGCATAAGCCAAACACCACACATCATCAAAAGCACACCATCTGTATCGTGAAGCATGGTGGCGACTGCATCATGCTGCGGGGATGCTTCACTGCTGCAGGACCTGGAAAGCTTGTGAAGGTAGAGGGTAAAATGATTGCAGCGAAATACAAGGAAATCCTGGAGGAAAACCTGATGCAGTCTGCAAGAGAACTGTGACTTGAGAGAAGATTTGTTTTCTAGCAAGACAATGACCCTAAACATAAAGCCAAAGTTGTACAGGAATGACTTTAAAACAACAAAGTTAATGTCCTGGAGAGTCCGGACCTCAATCCAATGGAGAATTTTGGCTGGACGTGAAAAAGGAGGTTCATTCACGATCCCTATGCAATCTGACAGAGCTTGAGCAGTTTTGTAAAGAAGAACGGGGAAACATTGCAGTGTAGAGATGTGCAAAGTTAATAGAGACCTATCCACACAGATTCAAGGCCATAATTGCTGCCAAAGGTGCATCAACTAAATATTGAAAGGGGTGAGTAATTATGCAAACAATTATCATGTGTTTAATAATTGTTATAAATTTGAACCTATTTGTAGAAATTTGTTTTCACTTTGACAGTCTTTTTCTGTTGATCAGAGTCAAAAAAGCAAAATTAAATCCACTGTGATTCAATGTTGTAAAACAATAAAACATTAAATACAGAAATTATACATCAGTATAGCAACTGCAACAAAACCCTTAACTCTAATTTAACCTAAACAGATCTACCAAGTAAATGCTGATGTCATCTCCAAGTACTTTAGTTCACAGAGAATCCACATGGGGTGTTGAAATCTACATTATACTACAAGTAAAGTTTTCATGAGGAAATGTTTTTTAAAAATCACGATAATAAATAATTGCTTTCATAAACTAAAGGTTTATTTCAATAAAATATTGAGAGAAAGCATTTGTCCTCTCCCCTGGATCAGCGAATAGCAGTTAGTCAAAATTCTGCTCCTGCCACCTCTTTCAATGCTGCAACATTCGCCTAGGAAAAAATACCACTTTATGACCATAAAGACCAACTGCCCTTTAAAGCTGTGTTTTATATACAGAGTGTTATTGAATTTTTAAAAAAAAACTTATTTAGGCTTCAAATGTAAAAAAAATACAAAATATATTTCCAAGCAGAGCAGCAAGCCAGAGGAAAAGAACCACACATTCTTCTCCTGAGGCCATACAAGATGAATGTGAGTGTTGAACAGGAGTGCAAGTTTACATTCTCCTGGGATCTTCTTCAATCCACATTATTCCTTTACGCTAGTTTGTTTTTTCTATGCTTCATTCTGTCTTCTACTCAACTGGACATACTCCACAATTAGGCCGGCGTAAGACTTAACACGGGAGGGCAACATTTATTCATTCCCTTCTTTGCTGGATTTCCATTATGCTTAGTCAATTATTCTTTTCCCCCTTCTGGGCTTAAGGATGGAATAGGTAGTCAAACTTAAGACAGAGAAAAAAAAAATGTACACCCACTGGATTAGCTTGTCATCAATTTTAAAAAAATACCCTTCTGCCCTAACCGGTCCTTCACACCAGCCTAAGGTTAGCTTACGCATGAGTGACTACAATGGATGATAGGAGTCTATAATCTCTCCTTATAAAATGATTATGTTGACAAATATTTAGCCCTTTAAAGCAACTGCTGGTGCTGCATTTGCAAGAATTTAAAACATAGAAAATATCAGAATTATAGTGATATTTATAAACTTTTACTGAAGAGAAAGCAGAGTGTATTATAAAAATGTGTAAAAGATTAAATGTTCTTTTGCAAATTTGGTTTTCTTATAATAGTAGTAATAACAATAACAATTTTTTCCTCCACGATCTGACAGCTGCATTAAACGGTGAATTAAAAATGCTCCTATATAAGGGAACACTGGCTTATAATCAGGGTTATTCATAGAAAGGACACTGTCCAACTCAGTCCGATGACGTCCAAGGATGAGGTAAAAACTCCCATTGCATCACAAGTGGCTGCTTGTCTGCAGTATCAGGGGAGGACTCTCGAATGCATTACATGCAAAATTGCTGCAGAACCAACTCAATATTTTTGCACTAAGAATAAATCTAAGTGTCTGTAAAGTTTTCTAAAATTGAATTAGGGATACAAACCATTATGTATTGTTTTACATGAGCATAGATTGTTTTATTTTTAAACAGCACTTGGCAACATTCTGAGGTCATGAGACTGTTGGTGTAGAAATTACACCAGATTTCTTTGTACAGTAATGCCCACATGGAAATGGCATGTGTTCAAGAAGTATTTTTGGATTGTAAGTGGCACCAACAGTCCTTATAGAGTCTCAGCATGAAATGCTAACAATGTTTGCAGCATTCAAGCATGATTCACAACCATTTCTGCTAATTTTTCTTAATTCGTGTTTTTATACACAGCCCTGTAAAATAATAGCACAGTATTCATAACCAAGTATTATGGAAAAACCACTTAAGAATTCTAGCCATTCTGCTACCTGATGGAACATTGTTGACCTGAAACATTAATTCTGTCTCTTTTCCCCAAGATCTTGCCTGAATAACTGTCACAATGATTGCAAAATTTTTCAAAACAAAATCTGTGTTCTGCTGAAAATTCTTAACTGCAAGGTATTAACTTATGATTATTTAGCAATATCAGAAAGACAGGCTCTTTTAAATACTATCCAGTTCTACAAAATTATTTTCTACACCCTGTTCCATCATAAGGCAGGCAATATGGATAACTGTGATCCATTTTTTCCACTTTCAATAAAAATATAATAGAGGTTTCTGGTTAATTGGGACACAAGGGGACCAGTACATTTTGGCCCAATTTAGCAGCTGCCCCAATTAGCCAAAGTTTCATGAAAATAGTTAAAAGGGTATAAAAAAGACAAATTAGAATTAAACTGGGTAACAAATTGTGTATTTAAATGAAAAACAGAACAAATTAGAACATTACCAATACTACTACCGTACTATAAAATTGTCTATTAGTTCCTAACAATTATCAGAGGAATTCATCCAGGGTATAGTGCTATGTTCTCTTGATTGACTGTAAATGAACAAAATCAGTGCAGACACCTAGTGCAGATAATGGACTGCCTTCATACAAATTTCAACAGTTCAATTTTCCAAACCTTCGTTTTCATTGTTACATTCAAGATGATTGTTCATACTTTCAAATTCCATAAGACCATAAGATATAGAAGCAGAATTAGGCCATTTGGCCCATGAAGTCTGCTCCGTCATTTCATCATGACTGATCCGATTTTCCTCTCGGCCCCATTCTCCTGCATTCTTCCCGTATTCCTTCATGCCCTGACCAATCAAGAATCTATCAACTTCTGCCTTAAATATACATAAAGAACTGGCCTCCACACCTGCCTATGGCAAAGAATTCCACATATTCAGCATTCTCTGGCTAAAGAAATTCCTCCCCATCTCCATTCTAAAAGGATGCCCCTCTATTCTGAGGATGTGTCCTCTGGTCTTAGACTCTCCCACGATGGGAAACATTCTCTCCACATCCACTCTATCTAGCCCTTTTACCATTTGAGAGGATTCAATTAGGTCACCCCTCATTCTTCTGTATTCTAGTGAATACAGGCCCAGAGCCATCAAACACTCTTAATGACAAGCCATTCAATCCTGGAATCATTTTCATCAACTTCCTTTGCACTTTCTCCAGTTTCCACACATCCTTTCTAAGATGAGGGGCCCAAAACTGCTCACAATAATCCAAGTGAGACCTCACCAGTGCTTTATAAAGTCTCATCATTGCATCCTTGCTTTCGTATTCTAGTCCTCTTGAAATGAATACAAACAGCACAATTGTCTTCCACACCACAAACTCTACTTGCAAATTAACCTTTAGGGAACCCTACACAAGAACTCAAGTCCCTTTGCACCTCAGCTTTTTTTTTTGTACTTTCTCTCCATTCAGTCAACCCTTTCATTTCTTCTACCAAAGTGTGTGACCATATCCTTCCCGGCACTGTATTCCATCTGCCATTTATTTGCCCATTCTCCTATTCTGTCTATATCCTTCTGGAGTCTCTCCACTTCCTCAAAACTACCTGAACCTCCATCTAACTTCATATCGTTTGCAATAAAGCCATCAATTCCATCATCCAAATCACTGATATGTAATGTATAAAGAATCAGTCCCAACACAGACTCCAGTGAAACACTACTGGTTACTGGCAGCCAACCAAAAAAGGCTTCCTTTATTTCCACTCTTTGCCTCCTGCCAACCAGCCACTGCTTTATCCATGCTAGAATCTTTCCTGTAATACCATGGCTCGTAGCTTGTTAAGCAGCCTCATGTGTGGCACCTTGTCAAAGGCCTTCTGAAAATCCAAACACATATCAACCAATTCTCCTTTGTCTATCCAGGTTGTTATTTCTTCAAAGATTTCCAACAGACTTGAAGAAACCATGTAGACTATGGCCCATTTTATCATGTGTCTCCAAGTACCCTGAGACCTCATCATTGATAATTGACTCCAACATCTCAGCCACTAAGGACAGCCCAACAAACGTATAGTTTCCTTTCTCCTGCCTCTCTCCCTTCTTGAAGAGTGGAGTATCATTTGCAATTTTCCAGTCTTCCAGAACCATTCCAGAATCCAGTGAATCTTGAAAGATCATTACTAATGCCTCCACGATCTCTTCAGCCACCTCCTTCAGAACCCTGGGGTGTACATCATCTGGTCCATGCAACTTCTCTACTTTCAGACCTTTTAGATTCCCAAAAACCTTCTCTCCTATAATGCCATGCCCCCTGGCACCTGGAACTTCTACCAAACTGATCATGTCTTCCACAGTGAAGTTATTTAGTTTATCTGCCATTTCATTGTCCCCCATTACTATCTCTCCAGCATTGTCTTCCAGTGGTCTGTTATCCACTGTCACTTCTCTTTTACACTTTATATATCTGAAGAAACTTTTGGAATTTAATATTATTGGCTCGGAACACCACTGGCAGCCAACCAGGAAAACCCTCCTTTATTCACACTCTTCTTTCTGCCAGTAAGCTGATCTTCTGTTCATACATCGCTGAACACCTACGCTCTGTCCACCAGAGAAAGCAGGATCTCCCAGTGGCCACACATTTTAATTCCACATCCCATTCCCCTTCTGATATGTCTATCCTCGGTCTCCTCTACTGTCAAGATGAAGCCACACTCAGGTTGGAGGAACAACACCTTATATTCCGTCTGGGTAGCCTCCACCCTGATGGCATGAACACTGACTTCTCTAACTTCCGTTAATTCCCCATCTCCCCTTCATACCCCATCCGTTATTTATTTATTTATTTATTTTTCTTTCTCTCTTTTTTTTCTTCCTCTGTCCCTCTCACTATAACTCCTTGTCTGCTCTCCATCTTCCTTGGGTCTCCCCTACTCCTTTCTTTCTCCCTAGGCTTCCTGTCCCATGATCCTCACCCTTTTCTGGCCTTGTATCCCTTTTACCAATCAACTTTCCAGCTCTTGGCTCCATCACTCCCCCTCCTGTCTTTTCCTATCATTTCAGATCTCCCCCTCCCACTTTCAAATCTCTTACTAGCTCTTCTTTCAGTTAATCCTGACGAAGGGTCTCAGCCCGAAACATCGACTGTACCTCTTCCAATAAACGCTGCCTGGCCTGCTGCATTCCACCAGCATTTTGTGTGTGTTGCTTGAATTTCCAGCATCTGCAGATTTCCTCGTGTTTCTGTCCATACTAGTATCTTTCCAGTAATATGATTTTTTTTTTTAAATTGTTTAGTAGGTTCATGTATGGAACCTTGTCAAAGGCCAAGTATACAACATACACTGTCTCTTCTTTGTCTATCCTGCCTGCAATTTCCTCAAAGAATTCTAACTGATTTGTTAGGCAAAATTTCCTCAAGTACACCATGCTGATGTTGGCCAATTTCACTGTGTGTCTCCAAATGTCCTGCAATCTCACCCTTAATAATGGTCTTTAATACCTTGCAAGCCACCCATGTGGCTAACTGGCCTGTCCTTTGCCTCTCTCCTTCTTAAAGAGTGGAGCGACATTTTGTGACTTCAGGTGCACTGAGTTGCAGCTCCTGAGAGAACGTTATTAAGGAACTGGAGCTGCAGCTCCTTGACCTTCGACTCAAATGGGAAAATGAAGAGATGACAGACTGGAGCTACAGGGAGGTAGTCACCCTGAGATTGCAGGAGACAGGTAACTGGGTGGCCGTTAGGAGAAGGAGGGGAAATACACAACCAGTGTATAGTGCACCTGTGGTCATTCCCCTCAGTAGTAACTTTACAACTTTAGATACTATCAAGGGGTATGCCCTACTAGGGGGAACCACAGTGACTGGGCTTCTGGCACTGAGTCTGGTGCTGTGGCTCAGAAGATCTGAGGTGTGAAGAGGACTGCAGTGTTGATTGAAGATTCCCGAGTCAGAGGAACAGAGACTAGGTTCTGTGGGTGTGATAGAGACACTTGGATGGCATGTTGTCTCCCTGGTGCCAGTGTCAGGGATGTCTCAGGTCAGGTCTATGGCAGATTTGGCAGGTGAATGCGTGGCTGAGAAACTGGTGTCAGGGACAGGGTTTCAGGTTTATGGATCATTGGGATCTCTTCTGGGGAAGGGGCAACCTGTACAACAGGGATAGGTAACACCTGAACCAGAGGGAGCCCAATATCCTTGCTAGAGTTGTTCAGGAGGGTTTAAACTAATTTGGCAGGGGGATGGGAACTGGAGTGATAGTGCTGAAGATGAGGTAGCTGGTTTACAAACACAGATAATGTGAAGTGAGGAGAGACTGTTGATAGGACAAAACTACAGTCAATAGGATGAGTTACAATGTAAAAGGCAAACAGAATCAGAAGGGGTGTACACAGGACTGAAGGTGTGACATGGGAAACATAGAAACATAGAAAATAGGTGCAGGAGTAGGCCATTCAGCCCTTCGAGCCTGCACCGCCATTTATTATGATCATGGCTGATCATCCAACTCAGAACCCCGCCCCAGCCTTCCCTCCATACCCCCTGACCCAAGGCCATATCTAACTCCCTCTTAAATATAGCCAATGAACTGGCCTCAACTGTTTCCTGTGGCAGAGAATTCCACAGATTCACCACTCTCTGTGTGAAGAAGTTTTTCCTAATCTCGGTCCTAAAAGGCTTCCCCTCTATCCTCAAACTGTGGCCCCTCGTTCTGGACTTCCCCAACATCAGGAACAATCTTCCTGCATCTAGCCTGTCCAATCCCTTTAGGATCATATACGTTTCAATCAGATCCCCCCTCAATCTTCTAAATTCCAACGAGTACAAGCCCAGTTCATCCAGTCTTTCTTCATATGAAAGTCCTGCCATCCAGGAATCAATCTGGTGAACCTTCTTTGTACTCCCTCTATGGCAAGGATGTCTTTCCTCAGATTAGGGGACCAAAACTGCACACAATACTCCAGGTGTGGTCTCACCAAGGCCTTGTACAACTGCAGTAGTACCTCCCTGCTCCTCTACTCGAATCCTCTCTATAAATGCCAGCATACCATTCGCCTTTTTCACCGCCTGCTGTACCTGCATGCCCACTTTCAATGACTGGTGTATAATGACACCCAGGTCTCGTTGCACCTCCCCTTTTCCTAATCGGCCACCATTCAGATAATAATCTATTTTCCTATTTTTGCCACCAAAGTGGATAACTTCACATTTATCCACATGCCCGCAGTTTACAGAATAAGGTAGATGAACTTGTTGCACAGTTATAGATTGGCATGTACGATGTTGCAGACATCACTGAATCATGCTGAAGGAAGATTATGGTTTGGAGCTTAATGTTCAAGGATACACTTTGTATCAAATGGACAGGCAGCAGGAGTTGCAGCTCAGTGCACCTGGTGCAAATGTGTTTATCCAGGAGACTGGAGGTCTCCCAGACTTCATACATCCCACACACAGTACAAAACAAATTTTTCATAGTTCCTAATGTTGTGTCTTTAAAATTTCAGTAACATTTGATTAATATTGTCAATATATTGCTTGATTAAGCATTCTTTGTTGCTTACATACTTCATTACGGGCTACATGTAAAAGTATATGAATGGCACACATCGTTATGCCACCATGTCCAAAGTACACATCTCACTGAAGTACAAAACAACAGTGGAGAGAAGTAGCTTTAAGACGAACCTGAAATAGCTACCTATCTATTCAAGCACAATGAGATGTTCAAGTTTTTTTGAAAAAGTGCAGCATGGGTTTTTTCCTTCTGAAAAAGGATTGAGATGGTTGAATTTTAAAAAAAGCAGAAAATGAAAGAAATTCATGGATTCAAACAGTGAGTACCAGATTGTGGGCAATAGATGCATTAGATTGAACAAGGTATACAATACCCATAAAAAGTATTCACCTGCCTTGGAAGTTTTCACGTTTTATGTCTTGCAACAAAGAATCACAGTGGATTCAATTTGGCCTTTTTTTTCCCCACTGATCAACAGAAAAGGATTCTTTGGTGTCAAAGTGAAAACAGATCTCTACAAAGTGATCTAAATTAATTACAAATATAAAACACAAAATAACTGATTACATAAGCATTCACCCCCGCCCCCAACATAACACTGGTACAGCCAATTGTTTTTTGAAGTCACTTAATTAGATAAATGAAGATCACCTGTGTATAGTCAAGGTGTTTCAATTGATTGTAGTAAAAATACACCTGTATCTGGAAGGTCCAACTGTTGGTGAGTCAGTATCCTAGCAAAAACTACACCAGGAAGACAAAAAAACACTCCAAGCAACTCTGTGAAAAGGTTACAGAAAAGCACAAGTCAGAAGATGGATACAAATTTCCAATCATTGAATAGACCTTGGAGTACAGTTAAGTCAACCATCAAGAAATGGAAACAATATGGTGAATCTGCCTAGAGTAGGCCACCCTCACAAAACTGAGTGACCATGCAAGAAGGGGACTAGTGACAGACTATGACAACTTTGGCGGGGTTACAAGCTTCAACAGCTGAGATGGGAGAAACAACTGTTGCCTAAGTGCTTCATCAGTTGCAGCTTTTTGGGAGAATGGCAAAGAGGGAAAAAAAACTCATGAAATTCAGCTGGACTTTGCCAGAAGCCATAAGGGTGACTCTGAAGTCAGCTGGAAGAAGGTTCTATGGTCTGATGAAACCAAAATTGAGCTTTTTGGCCATCAGACTAAATGCTATGTTTGGCGTAAGCCAAACACCACATATCATCAAAAACATAACATCCCACCTGGCTGCACTGCAGCAGGCCCTGGAAGGCTTGTGAAGGTACAGGGTAAAATGGTTGCAGCAAAATACAGAGAAATCCTGAAGGAAAACCTGATGCAGTCTGCAAGAGAACTGTGACAGCAAGACAATGGCCCGAGCATAAAGCCAAAGCTTCACTGGAATGGCTTAAAAACAACAAAGTGAATGGCCAAGTAGGAGTACAGACCTCAAAGCAATTGAGAATTTGTGGCTGGACTTGAAAAGGGCTGTTCACTCTGATCCCCATGCAATCTGACAGAGCTTGAGCAGTTTTGTAAAGAAGAATGTGGAAAGATTGCAGTGTCCAGATGTGCAAAGCTGATAGACCTATCCACACAGACACAATGCTGCAATTGCTGCCAAAGGTGCATTTACTAAATACTGACTTGAAGGAGATGAATACTTGTGCAAACAATTATTGTGTGTTTAATAACTGTAATAAATTTGGCCCTACTCTTAGAAATTTGTTTTCACTTTGACACAAAAGCGTCTTTTTCTGTTGATCAGTGTCAAAAGAGCCAAATTAAATCCACTGATTTCATGTTGTTAAACAATAAAACATGAAAACTTCCAAGGGGAGAGGGTGAATACTTTTTATAGGCACTGTAACCAGATATTGTATACTGAGTGAATTGAACAGTATTTTGAAGTAAATGAAATAACCCCTGAAAAACTAGTGCCAGTTTTGCTGAGTGCATTGTGTGGAAAGGCTTAGAAGTTTAACTGCTCCAACCAAACACATTAAATGTGCTTGGCTGATATCATGCAAGTAATGCAGGAATATTTAGAATCAAACCCATTTTTGATTGCAGAATACTTTAGGTTTCCTAATTGAAATCAAAAGGAAGGGAAGTCGATTAACAGCTTGCATGGCTGAATTGAAGAAATTGTCTGAGCATTGTCAGTTCAATGATGGGCTTAATGATGTACTGGGAGATCATGTAGATTATGGAATCTTACAAAAAAAATTCAAAATTGGCTCCTAACTGAAGCATAACTAGAATTTAAAAGAGAAGTTGAACTTGCTGTATCAATGGAAACAGCAGCCTGAGACACAATTGAGTTGCAATCAGGAATAAAAGTGAGCATGAACAAAATTGCAATGCCTAAACAGAAACCAGCCTGGCTGAACAAATTGTGTTACCATTGTGTCAGAGGCTCATATACACCAGACTACTGCAGGTTGACAGGTGAAACTTGCAGAAAATGCCACAAAGTAGGACACATACAAAGAACACGTCAGGAAGATGAAAATAAATAGACCGCCCAGGGAAGAGAAAATGATAAAAAGTCAGGTAAAGTAGAGCAGGGGTCCCCAGCCTTTTGTGCACCGCGGACCGGTTTAATATTGACAATATTCTTACGGACCTTGCGTGCGTTCAAGTTCAACAGTGGGCGTGATAGTGAATGAAGAAAGGTGCAGCTGACTCATATCGGATCGTATCGCCAAATCATATCATTTCCTCGCGGCCCGGTGGTTGGGGACCACTGGAATAGAGCACCAATCTGCATGTTGTTGATGAAAACTCTGATAAATACAAGAATGACACAGGAATGGGTGGCCTTGAGATTTATAATGTGAAAATTAACAATAAACAAGGAATGTGCCTTACACCAGAACTGAGCAGCAAATTAATTAAAATGAATTGGACACTGGTTTGGCTGTTTGTCTTTCCACAAAATGAGTTTGAATGGCACTTTAAAGCTACTGAACTGAAGCCTACAGATATCCAACTAAGAACTTGTATGGAGAGATATAATAGTGAGGGTCAAATAATGTTACAAGAAAATGCCACACCCAAGTTTTCCAAAGCCTATCTGGTTCCTTACATGATCCATGATAGTCATGGAGGATGAACTAATTCTTTCCTCGCTTGACTGTAACCTATGGGCAATGCAATAGTCCCAGTAGCCAAGAAAGTGGTGTCTGTCAGGGTCACCATCATCCCAATACTTTAAGTAGATCAAGAACCTCTGCCCAGAATAAAGGATATATTTGCAAACCTTTCTGGAGGAAAACATTTTGGCAAAGTGAACAGCTGAGGCCTACATGCAGATGGAGATAGAAGAAAAGTCCAAAGTGTTCCTTACCATAAACACTCACAAAGGGCTTTATCACTATAGCAGGCTTATTTTTAGAATACAGTAGCATCAGCATCTGCCTACACTGTAGCAAAAAGCTATGGGCCAGATTCTGCAAGGCTACTCAGGCACTCAGTATTACCTGGATGATATCATTGTTACCGTTAAGGATGAGAAGAAACATCTTCAAAACCTTAAGACAGTGTTAAAAAGATTAGATGATTATGGGCTCAGAGCACAGCGCAACAAATGTGAATTCTTTAAACCAAGCGCCACTTACTATGCACAAGAATGAAATACATATGCTGAGAAAACTCAAGCAGTGCTGAATGCCCCAAGTCCAATAGGTTTCTGCCAAACATAGCTACTGTGCTCCACTCCTTGAACTCATTATTACAGATGAGGAAGAAATGACACTGTACAAAGAAGAGTGAGGCGGCTTTCCAAAAGACAAAGGAAATGGTGACATCAGGCACTGTTTTCACACAATATGACCCAGATCATCCAGTTAAGCTTGCCTGTGATGCCTCGCCTTACGGTATAGGTGCAGTCATGTCACATGATATGAGTGATGAAGTGAACACCCCATAGCCTTTGCATCATGTTCCCTTACCATTGAAAAGAAAAATTATGTACAGACTGACAGAGGGGTCTTGAGACTGGTTTGGGGTGTAAAATGTTTCAACCAGTACTTCTCTGGGACAGAGTTTACCCTCATTACTGATCATCAACCACTAGCGTCCAATTTCAATCCACATAGGGTTTTCCACTAACAGCAGCAGCACGAGTGCAGAGATGCTCTGTTTCTTGGAGGATACAATTACAAGGTTGAATTCAAGAGGACAACTAATCATGGAAATGCTGATGGGTCGTCCCTTTGCCCTTGGAAAAGGAAATGCCTGAAAAAGTTACAAAAGGGGGCACTCCTCAAGATGTATTCGCCCTAATGCAAGTCAAAAGTCTTCCTATTACAGCAGAGATGTCCAAAGGTAAACCACAGAACTACATAGACACTCAAAATGACTGGAATATGCCACAGAAATTTCAGTTCCCCAATTTTTTTTTTACCAGCGCCGGCATGCAACTTGCCATTGATGGAAGTTGCCTTATGTGAGGATTGAGAGTTTTTGTCCCATCCAAGTTGAGAGCTAAAGTGTTGAAGGATCTACATGCCAGCTACACGGCCAGAACTGTTCCCAATAACCTCCACCACAACCTCCATAAGACTATAAGGCATAGGACCAGAATTGGACTATTTGGCCCATTAAGTCTGCTACACCATTCAATCATGGCTGATCTCAGCCCCACAGCCTTCTCCTCATAACCTCTAATAGCATGGCCAATCAAGAACCTATCAATCTCCACCTTAAATACACCCAACAACCTGGACTCCATAGCTGTCTGCAAGAACACAAATTCTACAAATTCACTACATTCTGGGTAAAGAAATTTCTCCACATCGGTTTTAAATGGATGCCCCTCTATCCTAAGGTTGTGCTCTCTTGTCCTAGAATTCCCCCACCATGGGAAATAGCCTCGCTCACTGTTGATGTATTGGTGAGAAGCCTATTCTTAAGGACTGGTGTTCCAGAACACTTAGTCAGGGACAATGGACCACAGTTTATTGCAGAACAGTTTCAGTCATTCCTGACAATGAATGGAATAAGGCATATTACATTTGCACTGTACCATCCAGCTACAATTAGCTTGGTGGAAAGATCTGTCCAGAGTCTAAAGAATGCACTGCGAGCAATGTCAGCAGAACACACTACACTGACACTGAATCAGAAGCTCGCCATTTTCCTCTTTGCATATCGCAATGCAGCACAGTCCACAACCAACAACTCACCAGCTATGTTGTTCCTGGGTTTTCCTATACGTTCACGCTTGTGTCCCCTCAGACTGGATAACTCCCCTACACAGTGGAGATTGCATCCGATGTCATCTGGATATGTATGTCTACAAGTTGAGTTGCATTCTATATTGAGTTAGAGTTTACAACTAGGCAGGGAGGAGTGTTATGTACTTACTATTTCAGAAATATTTGAGTAAGCCGGCCAGTGGTATAGTGGCATCAGCACCAGACTTTGAGGCAAATGGTTCAAATCCGGCCGGTTCCTTGCACGTTTTCCATCTGTGCTGGGTAGAGTGTCGAGGTAGCAACTCTGCCTCATAAAAAAGATACATGCTAAAGAAACAAGAAGACTGCTGCCTGATGCACCACAAAGCATGTAGAGGAACAACATATTTCAGTAATAATGTAAATACATTGTCTGATTAAGCATTCTTTGCTGTTTATATAATTCATTGCGGGTTATATGTAAAGGTACATGAATGGCATATGTCATTATGCCACCACGTCATGTGCATGTCTCACTAAAGTAAAGAAACTAAGCGTACACGTTTATCCCAGTCTCCAAGGCTGAATGCTTAAAACCACAAAACAGTTCTGAATTGTCTTATTGCTTATCAACAATCAGCCAACTATCAGTGACAAAAATCGCTGCTTTTTGTACACAAGCAACTGATGCTATTTAAAATCTGATCACTCTAAGCATGGTGTAGAGTCCAATGGCCTCACAAGTGCCCATGTCTGACGCTAGTTACAAATTGTTCAGCAACAGGCTCCTGCCATAATTAAGCAACAGAATCCCAAATAAATGAAGGAAACCCCGGCTATTTTCTCAATTAGTTATTGTTGTTTAAGAGTTATCCCAAATAAGCAGCTGCCCTGATTAACCAATGTCACAATGTTTAAGAAGCTTTTCATACATTCATTGTCCACTTTATTAGGAATTTCCTATATCTTATAAAGTAGCGACTGAGTATATGCTCATAGTCTTCTGCTGCTGTAACCCATCTATTTTAAGGTTCGACGTGTTCTGTGTTCAGAGATGCTCTTCTACATACCTCTGTTGCAAAATGTGGCTATCTACCACCCCATCTGACACCAACAATCATTCCACAGTCAAAGTCACATAGATCACATTTCTTTCCCATTCTGACGTTTGGTTTGAACAACTAAACCCCCTTACCATGTCAGCATGCTTTTATACACTGAGTTGCTGCACATGATTGGCTGTTTAGATATCTGCATAAACAAACAGGTGTACAGATGTACAATACCTAATAAAGTGGAACCAGTAAAATAAATCTGCGATTCACAGTGAAAAGAAACATGTTAAAAATGCAACAAAACAAAATGGAAGTGTTATTTTTGCCTACTTTTGTCTGTTAGCTATTGAGTGACTGTTGCATTTGAAATACTTTTTTAAAAAAATATTTTAATGTAGAATTATTTTTCCAATTGAATCCTGAAGAAGGGTCTCAGCCCGAAACATCAACTGTTTATTCATTTCCATAGATGCTGCCTGACCCGCTGAGTTCCTCCAGCATTTTGTGTGTGTTACTTGGATTTCCAGCATCTGCAGACTTCCTTGAGTTTATGATGTTAAAATGCAAGCAACATTAAAAATAAATTTCTACATTAAAATATTTAAGTATTTTAAATGCAGCCACTCAATAGATGACAGTCTAAAGTAGGTAAAGATAACACTTCCATTTTGTTTTGTAGCAATGCAGATCAATCTTCTCTGTACATTCTTTATTTCAGATTTCTAGCATCTGTATTTTTTGTTTTATTACTTCATTAGCTTTATTTCCTACAGATATCTGATGATCAGTACAATTTAACGTGAGTCTCATTGTTCTAAAGAATTCAGTACAGTATATTGGTTTCCAAAAATAGATGTTAAAGGAATTATGATTTACTGATTTAAGGGAACATTTATTCTCATTCTCAAAGCATCAGTGTTTTACAACTTAACTGATTAGCAATTAAATAATTCGTTTAAATTAATCCCACAGTAATCATTCAATGGATATTGCTCTGGCCAAGCAGATACTGCTCTAAATCTAAAAGATTTGCAATTCATAGTGATGTTGCAAGTTGGTGAAACAAGCTGAAATGTTCACATCAGTTGCACAATGATATTACATTAAGATATGAATCACTGTAAGCATCCCCATTTTGAGGCTATCAATGGCCTTTATTAATATACCAGGCACAGAATCTCCTGCTAATAATGAGCATTCATTTTCTGATCAGCACATTTCAGATACAGGTGGCTGCAATGGATTTTGAAGCCATTGTGCCACTGGGATGTTCTCAGCACAAGTACTTACAATAGTTACTGTATGCTTTAGATGGACCCAGCAACAGTTCCTTAGTTTACACTTTACTAATTCTTTCCATAATAATCAAAATCATAAAATGTTTTTAAACTTTAAACTTAAGAACTTGAGAAACTAGAAAAGAAACTGCAAGAGCCTGAGCTGAGATGCCCACTTTTATAGGTACAACTGTACACCTGCTTGTTAATGCAAATATCTAATCAGCAAATCACGTGGCAGCAACTCAACGCATAAAACCATGCAGACATAAAACACAGAGCATAGAACAGCACAGCACAGGCCATTCGGCCCACAATGTTGAACCAAACCAATGAAATTAGTAATCAAACGGCCAACTGAACTAATCTCTTCTGCCTACACAATGTCCATCCTTACATTTCCCTCACATTAGTGTTCTTATCTAAACATCTCTTTGAAGTCCGTCATGTATCAGCCACTACCACCGCTCGCAGGCTGCACATTTCAGAGACTCACCACTCTGTGTAAAAAAAAAAATGCCCCTCACATCTCCTTTGAAATTACCCCTCTAACCTTAAATGCAGGCCCTTTGGGATTAGACATTTCAACCCTGGAAAAAAAAGACACTAGCTATGCCTCGCATAGCCTTATAAACCTCTATCAGATCTCCCTTTAGCCTCCACTACTCCAGAGAAAACCACACAAGATTGTCTAACCTCGAGTCATAGCAGGTACCCTCTAATTCATGCAACATCCTGATAAACAGGGTGTACCTAATAATGTGGCCATTGAGAATATGCATCATCATTGGCAGTTGAAGTGCTATAAGACTGGAGGATGGCTAATGCTATGCCTTTACTTAAGAAGGGCTGCAAATAAAAAGCCTGGGAACAATAGATCAGTAAGCCTAACATCAGTAGTAGGCAAGTCACTTAAGGGAATTCTGAAGGACAAGATATACAAGCATTTGCAAAGACAGGGGAGAGGAGGGGCATGATCAATTAAGGATAGTAAGCACAGCTTTATATATGGGAGATAATTTCTTACGAATTTGAGTTTTTTGATTAAATAACTCATGAACATTAGTGCAGAGTGGTAGACATAGTCTACATGAACTTCAGTAAGGCTCTACATGGAAGGCTGCAATGGAAAGTTAGATTGCATGGGATCCAGGGAAAGCTGGCGAAACGGATACAGAATTGGCTTAGTGGCATGAAGCAGACAAGGTGATGGTGGAAGGCTGGTTCTCAGACTAGAGGCTCTTGATCAGTGGTGGCCTCAGGGGGTCTGTACTAGGCCCATTGTAATTTGTCATCTATATCAATGATTCAGATGAGAATGTATAAGACATTGCTACTAAGTGTGCAGGTGATTCTAAAACAGGTGATATCATTGACAGTGAAAATGGTTACCAGGCCTAATGGAGCTGGGTAAGTGGGCAGTAAAAAGCCAAACAGAGTTTAATTCAGTTAAGTACAATGTGTTGCACTTTGGAGTGCTTTCACCGTGTTTGTGGAGCCCAGGGCGTGTTGTGGGACCTAGGAATTCAAATACATAGTTCCTGAAAGTGGAGTCACGGGTAGACAGGGTGGTGAAAGAGACTTTTGACACAATAGCCTTCATCAGTCAGGCATTGAGTATATTAGTTTGGACAATAGTCCAAACTGTTGTAGTTGTACAAGATGCTATTAAGCTGGAAAGAGTGCAGAGGAGATTTATGAGGACATTCCATGACTTGAAAGTCTATGTTATGGAGAAAGGTTGAGCAGGATGGGATTTTTTTTACACTAACCAATAGGAGAACAAGGGGAGATATTACAGAGGTGTATAAAATTATGAGGGGTGTAGAAAGGATGAATGCACATAATGTTCCCCAGGTTTGGGGAAATCAAGAAATAATGGACATATGTTTAAGGTGAGAGGGGAAAGATTTAATAGGAACATGAGACGGCAATCATATCACCCAGAGAGTGGTCAGTATATGGAATGAGCTGCCAGAGGAATTGGTCAAGGCAGGTATAATAACAGAATTTAAGAGGCACTTGGACAGGTACATAGAGCGAAAACAAGAGAGTCTATCATTGATTTCAGGAAGGGGGCAACACATATGCTTTTGCCCAGATCAACAGTGTTCAGGTTGAGAGCTTCAAGTTCTAAGAAGCGAACATTACCAAACGCCTGTCCTGACCAAATCACACTGATGTCGCGGCCAAGAAAGCTCACCAATGCCTCTACTTCCCAAGGATGCAAAGAAATTTGGCATGTCTCTGTTAACCCTTCCAATTTTTACTGATGCACTGTAAAAAACATTCTATTGCATAACAGCCTGAAATGGCAACTGTTCTGTACATGACCACAGGAATTGCGGACATAGCTCAGTACACTAAGGAACAAGCCTTCTCTCTATGGCAGGGACCAGTGAATGGGTAAGGTCCAGGGCATAAAAAAGATTGGGAACTACTGCCCTATGGACTCAGTCTGTACTTCTCCCTGTCTCAGTAAAGCAGCCAGCATTATCAAAGACTACACCCACCCCAGACATTCTCTCGCCTCCCCCTTCCATTGGACAGATGATTAAAAAGCCTGAAGGATGTACCACCAGGCTCAAGGACAGCTTCTATCTTGCTAGTATCGGGCTCTTTAACAATAAGGTAGACACTTGACCTCACAATCTACCTCATTATAACCCTGCATTTTATATTTTTTACATGCACTACACCTTTTCTGTAGCTTTTACACTTTATTCTTTGTTATTGTTTTACTGTGTTTTACCTCAATGCAATGTTTAACTGTTCACTGTGTTATATGAACAGTATGTAACACAAGCTTTTCACTAGACGATAATAAACCAATACCAAGCTCATCAGGAAATGATGGCTGTTTTAGGAATTGGATTTGGACTGGTATTATTTCTTGGCAATTCCTGATAGCTTTATGGAGGTTGTATCTCGTTTTCTTGTACAGGTCAGGGTCACTTGATTTGAACACCTATTGCTATTTGCAATAGATTGCTCTGAAATTTAAAACCTAATGTCAACATTAATTTGAATTTAAATTTGGGAAACAAAAATACAAATACAGGAGTATCACATTTTCTACAGCTTCTTAACTCAAACTTCAACAACCGGCTCAAATTCTACTTATTACTGAAGTCAAGTTATTCTGGATCCTGACCAAAAGCCACAGCAATTGACATACCATTCAGAGTTCAATCTAATTAGAATGGCATTAGTATTATACCAAGTAATTCTAATTTGTTTTAGTGGGGAAAAAATAATTCATTTATAATAGAGCTTTCAAAGCTTTAGGGCACCCTAAATTAGTTTACAATCAAAGAACCTGTTTTGAAGTGTGGTCACAATAGCAACACAAGAAATTCTCAGCAAAAATCTACTGACAGGAATACAATAGACAAACAGACTGCCTGGCCTAAGTTACTGGTTGCGGGATAAATTTCAGTCAGGACATGGCAGAGATTTACCTTCGTCTTTTATGCCAGGGATGTGGGATACAAATTACAATGGGTGATAGAAAAGGCACGAAATAAAGGCAATGATACGACAGTCATGGAGGATTTCAATATGCAGGTAGATTGGGAAAATTAGATTGGTGCTGGATCCCAATAGAAGGCACTTGTAGAATGCCTGGGAGATAGGTTTTAGAGCAGCTTGAGGTTGAGCCCACTAAGGGAAAGGCAATTCTGGATTGGGTGTTGTGTAATGAACCAGATTTGATTAGGAAGCTTATGGTAAAGGAACACTTAGGAAACAATGATCACAATATGACAGAATTCACCTTGCAGTTTGAAAGGGAGGAACTAAAGTCAGATGTATCAGTATTACAGTGGAGTAAAAGGAATTAGAGGCATGAGAGAGGGCTTGCCAAAGTTGATTGGAAGAGGACACTAGCAGGGATGATGATAGAATGGCAATGACTGGAGTTACTGTGAGCAATTTGAAAGCTGCAGGATAGATACATCCCAGAGATGAGGGATTATTCTAAAGGGAGGATAAAGGGCCCCTTATCCAAGTAAGTATGTGCTGGTTTTAGGGTGGGTCTAGAGAGCTTCATGAGAAATATTCTGGGAATGAAAGGGTTAATGTAGGTGGAGCATTTGATGGTTCCAGGCTTGTATTCACCTGACTTTAGAAGAATGATGGAGGGAATATCATTGAAACCTTTTAAATACAGACAGAGAGTTGTAGAGAGGATCCTATAGTGGTGGAGTCGAGGACCTTAGGGCACAACCTCAGAATAGAGGGTTGCCCATTTAGAACAGAGATGAGGAGGAATGTCTTTAACAAGAGGATAGTGTATCTGTGGAATTCATTGCCACAGACAACTGTGAAGGCCAAGTCGTCGAGTATATTTAATATTGTTGTTGAGTTCTTGATTAGTCATGGTGTCAAAGGTTACAGAGAGGAGGCAGGAAAATGGGGTTGAGAGGGACAATAAATCAGCCATGATGGAATGGTGGAGTAACTCAATGGTCTGAATAGTCTGTCAGCTCCTCTGTCTTACAGAACATTGCAAAAGGAAATATCACTCACTTGAGTTTAACGAGGAGTCCTCATCTTAAATAAAAGGCAGCTTTAACAGAAAACACCCTCTTCCTGCAGTAAAATGAACTACTGGAATAAAATGTCTTTGAATTAGCCCTGTTCCTTCAAGGTCTAAACCTAAACATACAAGCCTTTAAAAAGCAAAATTAAAATACAGCATTTAAAGGTTGTTTGCATCAGTTACATCACAATATATGCATAATTTACAAACAAGTCTTCTGTGGTTCTGTTTACTGTACAGCCAGAGAATTTAGAGCTTTATAATGCAGGATTGATAACTCACATTTATTTTTCAACTGCAACTCTGAAAAATAAGAAAAAGGCACTTCCCAGTAATGTGATCAGACATAAATTGGCACAAAGCCAAAGAAAGAGGTATTAGGAGGGGCAAGTGAAAGTCAAATTTTAAAAATCAATGTACGAAGAAAAGCTTGTAACCACCATTCAGTAGGACCTGCACCTTGGGACACAGGCACTATTGAGTTTTTAAAGGGCGGGTCCATAACTAAAAGAGACACCAGTATGTTGTGCAATGAATTAAGCCATCTCTGAGGCACCAGTGAGTTTCTAGGGCAGTGCATTTTCTTCTGTCTGAATTCCTTTCAGACAACAGTGTCTAATTACTGCACGCAAGCACTGGAGAAATTCATGCAAATATCAATTAAAAACTTAAGAATATCCAGATTGTGTTATTTTGGGTTTCTTAAGGGTCATCATGCTTTTCTATAGATGTCTTTACAGTGTGCCAAAGAAATTAACACGTGACAGCAGACAAAGCGACAGGCAGCAGATGTTTGGTACTGATCCTTCTTTTAAGTATCAATTGAAGAATGAAAGTGAGCACACTATTTTGTAACAATAGGTTACAAAATAGGTTATGTTGTACAAAACACAATGTACCAACACAAAATTTAGCTGCAGTGACTGGATTGCAACATTACATTCTTGTATGAATATAATAAAATGAATGATTCAGATTGTTATCAGATGCTTGTTTTGTTCACATTTAATTTTGATCTCCTGTAGAATCACAGATAATTATGGCAAAGAATACATTTTGACTCATTGCATATTTGTGAAAAAGTACCACTGGGATATATGAGTATCATACAAGAGAGTGGAGATAGGTATATGAAATTTAACAACAGTGAAATAGCTATCAAATGATTGAGTTGCCCCGGTTTAGTTTTCTCCCAAGACAGAAGGTCCTTTAGGAATCAAGCTTCATTATGGACACAAGCAGACAGTCCAGGATAATAATGTGGGAATGTTTCAGTGCCATGGTGTTTCATTTTCCAAAGCAAACCTGAAGTCCTGAAGCGGATGTAAAGCATACACATTACTCTTGTGCCAATTCTCTGTCAATGCTATTCAGAGCTCCTTTGATTCTATTGATAGACTGATGGAAAAGAGAAGAGGTGAGGCTGGCATCTTGCACTTCTGTTCGTAAGGTGTACATCAAATGATAAATCGATGGGATTGAAAAGATCTTATTCATCAGTTTGAAAAAGTGTGGGGCATCTTTCCAGGATCCTTGCTGATACCAAACAATAATGAGGTCATTAATTTACTGTTTGTGGGACTTCACATTACACATTGTGACAGCATCTATATTTCAAAACAAACTGTGATACAAGGATTTTGGGGTCCAATTACAAGTAAACACAAAATTGCAAGTGCTGGAAATACTCCGTAGATTGTGCAGCATCCGTGGGGAGAAAAACAGTGTTAATCCCTTGCCTCACTGATTTGTCATCGGAACTGGGAAAATGAGAAGAATGCAACGAAGGTTTGGAAGGCCAGAATGATTGCAATTCAAATAGGAAGGTAAAAAGAAAAATAGGTGACAGAAAGGCCAAAAGGATGTGCAGAATTACTCCAAAAAGTGGCCATATCTAAAAGAGGTTGTATCTGAATGGAATTGCTTCTTATATAATAGAAATGGAGAACTTTTTTTGAAAGATGAGTACAATATGAATAGGATATCTATTGTTTAATAGCATTTAGGAAGGGTAAGAGTGATGTGAGGATTGTGGTGAATATGGGTTTAACTATTTAAATATTTCTTGGTGTTTTTCAGCCAAGTACTACACAGTTTATCAATAGTGAGAGTGTCCTTGGGTTTGGGAACTCTGGAGAAGTTGTACTGAGGACATTGGTATAAGGAATTCTGTCAGTAGAAGCAACAATTTGGCTGCACTGGAAAAGGACTATGGTTATAGCTGGACGAATCAGATATCAAGCAACAACTGTAACTGGAAAAGAGTGAAGGACGGTGTCCAGCATTCGAGAGGTGGCCAGGAATCTGAGAGCTTGGAGCTCTCTGTCAATGAAAATGGAGTTACAAGGAATAATAGAACTGAGATGGTGCTCCCAATTCTTTAAAGGAATTTGTAGTTAGCTGAAAGTGATTACCAGCATGTGTTAGAACCAGGGTCAGAATATTCCAAGTTGAGGTAAGTACTATAGGAGTCAGTTATATTTAAAGTGATAAGAAATTATTCTTGAATATGCATATTGACTATGGAAGGTACTTTGGTCTGGTACTACAAGGAATAACTAACTGAGCTAATATCTGCCTGAGCCTAGGAGATATTGGCAGTATAGGACAGGCATTATAATATTCCAGACCATATCCAAAATCAAAAGCACCAAAAGAACGTAAGTTGCATGGAGTAAGTATATGAACACTCCCAGAGTTTAGGAACAGGAAGAACAGGATGGCAGAATTTATGAGCAGAGAGCACAAGCTCAAGGATCTTTTTCTTTGAACTACAATCTAAAGATAGAAAGGGGACCATGGGACCAGAGCCATAACAACCAGCAGAGCAGCCTTAAAAATCTTTCCTTTCACTTCATTTGATTTTTCAAAATAAAGTCCTTGATAATTTCAATGAAATCATAAATATAATCACATAATCTAACTCCAGATATACTAGTAATGCTCCCATAACACGCTCTATTATAAAATCAAGTTTCGTAAACAGAAAGAAATGAAATACCAAGTGAGCTCGATGTGCTTAATGTTCGAAGTTCAAAATAAATTTATCGAAGTACATATATGTCACTACATACAATCCTCGGATTCATTCTCTCGTGGGCATACTCAATAAATCAATAAGCATAATAGAATCAATGAAAGACCACACCAACGTGGAGAACAACCAGTGTGCAAAAGACAACAAACTCTGCAAATTCAAAAACATGTTTTAAATAAACAAATAAATAAATAGTTAGTCAGTTAGTAAGTATTGAGAAAATGAGATGAAGAGTCCTTGAAAGTGAATTGTGGGAACAGTTCAGTGATGGGGCAAATGAAGCTGAGTGAAGTGATCTCCTCTGGTTAAGTCCTAAGGCTCCTGTACCTTCTTCCTGATGTCAGCAGAGAGAAGAAAGCATGAGCTGGGTGGTGGTTGCTGCCTTCCAATAACAACATTCCGTGTAGATGTGCTCAGTGGTGGGGAGGGCTTTACCCATGATGAACTACGCTGATTTTGTAGGATTTTCCATTCAAGGGCATTGGTGCTTTCATTACTAGGCTGTCATGCAGCCAGTGAATATACCCTTCACTACACCGCTCGCTATATTAGTTTGTCAAAGTCTTAGATGTCATGCCGAATCTTTGCAAACTTCTAAAGGAAGTAGAGGCTTTCTTTGTAATTGCACTTCGTAAAGGCCTAGGACAGGTCCTCTCAGTGGCCTCTCGGGGGCTAACAAAAGGTGTTTTTTCTTTGTTAAGTGGCTTTTTTATGATCACAAGATAATGCTAGACTCAAGAACTTCGGGTTCTGTGGGTCTACCCCATCAGTGAGCTGCTCATTGATCGGAGTAGCTGGACTGGGTGTGGGCAGAGCCAGTCTGGGTGACGGAGAAGATTGACTGGGTCCAGGCCATTTGCTGCCTGCTTCAGGAAGCCATCAAAGGCATCAGAGTTGGTGCGTGAAGGCAATGTGCAGTATAACGGTGAGTGATTGCCCTGGGTGTTTCTCTTACGATCACAAGATCCTGTTGAACATTGACAATGCAAGATTCTGCAGGCCTGTTTCCCTTGCTTGGTGGTGCAGCAGACTGCGGGGTAGCTGCATGGCCTCGGTTGTAGCGAGAACTAGGCCTCAAGCCACGGGCTTGCCTGCGAATGCAATCCAGGAGAAGAGATGCCAGAGGCAGTGGGGGTGGCTTCTGTGCTCAGTTGGGGGCAGCCCTCCAGTGTTCAATCGGTGGAATAACTTGCTGGATTACGGCCATATGTTTGCACACCGCTGAGAACTGCACCATCAAATTGCGGAACATTTCACTCAGGGATTTTGGCTCATATATATATTATTTTTTGTGTGACTATGTTTTTTTCTCATTATTTTGAATGTGCTATGTATGTTTTGTACCTTGGCCCCAGAGGAACGCTGTCTCATTCGATTTTATTCATGTATGGTTAAATGAGAATTGAATTTAATTCGACTTGAATTAAAGTTTCCTCCTCTGAATCCCCAATGAAAAAATGCTCATGGACCTCTGGTTTCCTCCTCCTGAAGTCAATATTCGCTCCTTGGTCTGGAGGACATTGAGAAAGATGCTGCTGTTGTGGGACCACTCAGCCAGATTTACAATCTCCTTCCTATATGCTGATTCATCACCATTTTTAATTTGGCCTATGACAGTGGTGTCATCAGAAAACTTAAATATGGCATCAGAGCTGTGCTTAGCCACACAGTCATAGGTGTAAAGTGAGTAGAGCAGTGGTGCACCTATACTGATGGAGACTGTGGAGGAGATGTTGTTGCCAATCCGAAGTGACTGAGGTCTGCAAATGAGGAAATCGAGGATCTAATTGCATAAGGAGGTATTGAGGACAAGGTCTTGAAGCTTATTAATTAGTTTTGAGGGGATGATAGTACTAAATGCTAATCTGTAGTCAATAAAGTGCATCCTGATTACGCATTTCTGCTGTCCAGATGTTCCAGGGTTGAGCGAAGAGGCAAGGAAATGGCACTTGCTGTGGACCTGTTGTGCTGTTAGGCAAACTGGGGTGGATCCAAGACCCTTCTCAGGGAGGAGTTGATGTTTCATCGCTAACCTCTCAAAGCACTTCATCACTGTGTTCATTGAGGACTGAGTAAATATGTACCAGAAATCCAGGCAACTTATTTTAGTTTAATTCTCATCCATAAGACAGCATCTCCAAATGTGCAACTCTTCATTTTTGCACATTGCTTCTTGTCCGTCCTGTTGGGTGTGGTCCTTCATTGATTCTGTTGTTTCTTGTAGCTACTGTGATTGCCCACAAGAAAATGAGTATCAGGGTTTTATATGGCGACATATGTATGAAAGCACGGTCCACAGCATATACACTGTTAGTGCCAGCACACACCTCTTACAGTGCAAGGTTACAGCTTTGCTTTTCAGCAGTAGCGTTGTGGTGTTGGGGTTTGATGGGAGAGTGTAGACAGCCTCAGGAGGCAGATCCAAGGCATGTATATCCACACAGGTCCAACTGGCTGAGGTACTCTCTGAGCCCCTGTCACTTACATGCTGAGCAGTGGTTGACACGTGTTCAGAGATTCACCACTGGGTGCTCCCAAAGAAGCTGTCTGAACAACAGCCCTAAGTAAGAAATTTTGAAAGAATCTGAAGCATGAGTATGGGACAGTTTTGATTTTTTAAAGATCAAGGCAGCGGTATGTTTGTGGTGAAATCTTCACCAGCGGACCAAACCCCAAAACCTTCTCTTCAAAACTGGGTTGTGTAACTCCACCATCATTAGTTTGTCACAAGTAGTGTTGCTCTCCTCTTTTATCATTCCAGGCACATTTTCAAGAGTTACCACGTTAAGTCCTACACTTATTCAATCAACCATGCTGCTCTGTGGGTAAACTGTATCATGTGCCACTCTTCAGTTTTCTTAAAAGTAACTATAAATTCCAAATGGTACCAATTAATGACAATTGAAATTTAAAATCAGTAAGGAGAATAGTCAACAGAAACTGTACAGCCGTATTCAGATCCAAACTGGCCTTAGCAGGCTCAATCTCATCAAGTAAGCCTCTAAAGATTTCTGCTCTAATTTAGAATTGACAAAGAAACTCAAATTTACACCTCTGTGGCAAAAATACTTGATGTTCACTATTGAACATCACAAAGAAATTAACACCTGATCTAAAGACTTGTGAGTGTCAGAAACTTGAATCCCGTTGTCTGAAAGTATTAATTTTGGTCCACATAAAATTAAGGAAGGGACAGGATGCTTAGGGCCTTCGAGAAAATAGGAAAGGAAGAACATAAACGATGGTTTAGAAGAATCAGCTTTAATATCATTGGTATATACCATGAAATTTGTTGTTTTGCAGAACAGTGCAATGCATAATAGAAAAAACTATAAATTACAATACGCACACATAGCAGATTCAATGGGCTAAATGACCTAATTGTTCATGCAGAATTCTGATGGCAGAGGGAAAGAAGCTATACAGCTGTACTTAAAACATCTAAAACATTGGGTGTGTGACTCCTGTACCTCTTCCTTGATGGTAATAATGAGAAGGTGGCATGTCCGAGGTGATGGGGGTCCTTAATGACAAATGTCGCCTTTTTGAGGCATTGCCTGTTGACAATGTTGGCGATGATGGGAAGGCTCATCCACATGATGGAACTGAGCTTCTGCAGCTTTTTCCAATTCCGTAACGTGGCCCCTCCATACCATTCAGATGTACATCTGTAGAAACGTGCGAGTGTCTTTGTTCACTTACCATTTCTCCTCAAACTCTAATGAAATGTTGCAGCTGGTGTGCCTTCTTTACAATTGCATCAATATGTTGGGCCCAGGATAGATCTTCAGAGATGTTGACAGCCAGGAACTTGAAACTATTCATACTTTCCACTCAAACACAAGGAAATCTGCAGATGCTGGAATTTCAAGCAACACACATAAAAATAGGAAGAGGTACAGTCGTCTTACTCTCTCTTCTTTCAGTTAGTCCTTACGAAGGGTCTTGGCCCAAAACGTCAATTGTATCTCTTCCTATAGATGCTACCTGGCCTGCTGCGTTCACCAGCAATTTTTATGTCTGTTGCACCCTTTCCACTACTGGTCTCTCAATGAGGACTGGCGTACCTCAAGGATGTACACTTAGCCCACTGCTCTACTCTCTCTACACCAATGAGTGTGTGGCTAGGCACGGCTCAAACACCAACTATAAATTTGCTGATTCCCCTTCCTGAAGTCCAAAATCAATTTCTTTGACTTACTGACATTGAGTGCAAGGTTGTTGTTGCAACAACCAACTGATCCATCTCACTCCTGTACGCCCCCTCATCATCATCTGAAATTCTGCCAATAATAGTTGTGTCATTAGCAAATTGGTAAGTGGATGTAGAGAGTGTAGAGTAGTGTGCTAAGCACACATCCTTGAGTTGCTCCAGAGTTGATTGTCAGCGAGGACGAGATGTTATTTCCAATCCACACTGACTGTAGTCTCCCAATGAGGAAGTCAAGGATCCAATTGCAGAAGGAGGTGCAGAGGCCCAGGTTTTGGAGCTTGTTGCAGAGTACTGAGAATATGATGTTGTTGAAAGTTGAGTTATAAGCAATTAACAGCAGCCTGACAATATTGTTATTGTCCAGTTGGTCCAATGCTCAGTGGCATGCCACTGCACCCACTGTAAACCTATAGTGGCAATAGGCAAATTGCAGCTGGTCCAGATCCTTGCTTTGGCAGGATCTGATTCTGGCCATGACCATCCTATCAAAGCACTTCATCACAGCAGATGGGAGTTCAAATGGGCAATAATTGTGTAGCACGCTGTAAGGTTTCACTGCTAGTGTAATGGCCTCTCTGTAATATTTCACTGCTAATGTAATGGTTTCTCTGTAGCAGCAATGATTGGGTATGACTAGAGATAACGGGGTTTGGAATGCTGTTCTTGGTTCTTGTGAGTCTGGAAGAGAGATTTTCGCAGTCTTTGGTCGGCAAGAGGAGAAGAAGGAAGACGCGTGTGGAGAGAGCTGGTAGACCACTGGACAGAGTGGACCGGGAGCGAGGGTCTGAAGGTTGGCGATGCTCGGAGGTCGATGGTTGACGAATGGCCGTATTTGTGAGCTCCAATGTGCACTTTTGACTTTACTCTTAAAATGGGCCCTTTTTCTTTTTATTATCATTACTAACCCTATATCCGGATTAAGATTTACAAAGATTAATCAGTTAATTGCATATGGTGTACTATCTGATATTTAGCGATGCAGATTTGTAACCGGGCAACACATCTCGCAGCATCCACACAAACGAGATTTCTCAGTTTGGCTGGGCCAGAAATTGTCTTCCCCTAGACGAACACGTGCTGGCTGAGCCCGAGGGTTACAATTGTTTAAAATGGGTCTCTGAAAGAATCACCCCGCATAGCAAATGGATTGAAAAAGAATGAAATCAGAAGTCAAAAAGTTAAGTCACTAAACTAAGATGACATACCTTCCGAAATACTTTACAAGGTTTGAAGAAGACACAAAATGTAACTTCCATTAAATGACTGTAGGAAACAGCATTTTCATGCATTCGTATGATAACGTGAGGGAAAATGAACTCCAAACAGAATTAGAGGAAAACTTAGATTTTGTAAAATGTTTGATACACAAGCAGGAATGTATTAAATACAACAATTTGCAATGGACTATAGGTTCTAATCCAATCACTGCTAGTAATTGGTCTTTACTCAAGTTCACCTTCGAACTGCTGTGGCCGGGGGTCATTTTCAGCACTTTGCCATAAATCTGGGTGCTTACTCTTCCAGACCACGTGGTCTCTTCTTCCAGTGACCCAGGGTCTGCCCAGGTTTATGAGGGCACCTAGGTTCCTGAGTGATGAGAGATTGTCGACTGTGTGACACACTAAGAAAGAACATGGTATTTGATTATGAGGTGGTCCAAGAGGAAGAAAAAAATCTAAGGTGGTGTAGGAGGGAGGATCAGTTCTGTTGTGAGGAAGGAATATGGTGGTCTTTAGTATCACAAAGAGGATTAAATTCATGTAATTAAAAGGGGTAGACCAGCCTGCAAAGTTGCTTTTATATGTAGTATACATCTGTTTTACACATACCTTCCAAATAAGATATATGGATATCTTTAGTGACAAATAACGGCTGCGTCCATATTAGGGATTTCGGTGCTTATGAGGTCTGTACGCCAAAAGGGACACATCAAAAAACATCTCAAAGAGTTTTCCCATCAATCTCCTGAGAGGGTCAAGCATTAAATGTCATCAGTGTAAACAGAAGACAGTCAAGTAGCTCACCTGCATTCCGATGATTAACAAGTGGTACGGAGTTAGCCAGAATCTCATCTTTCCAAATTCAGTCTTTTAAGGGTAAAACAAACTAAATTTGATGGCAAGTTACACAAGACAACATTAGAGCATATAGTCTAAATCTGGATCAAAGAAGCAGGTTTAAAAAGGAGCATCTTAAAAATGAAAAATTAAAGAAAGGGTCAAAAGGAACGTAGGGATCATAGAGCCTTGGTGGAGATGCCAGCAGTAGTGGAGTAAATAAATTCCAGATGAAGAGGAGGCTAATTCACAGAGAAGTGAATGGGCCAGCGGAGATTACTGAGAGAATGGGTTGTGACAATGTTGGGATCTGAAACAAGGGTGAAAATTTTAAAATCAGAACACTGCTCAACCAGGAGCCAAATTAGGTCAGTAAGCTCGGTGGTGATGAATAAATGGGATCAGTGAGACACAGGTAGCAGAGATTTCAAAAACTACATTTCACGCTTGGGAATTTTATGTTTTAACTGAGTCAAGACTTCAACCAAGCATAACGTATAGCTACATTAAATGTGTACATATAGTCTTGGCTAGTGAACCTCTGGCTACACTGAGCCAGAGTTCACTCCTACATTCTCAGAATCCTCTATTTTCATAAATAACCACAAATGCAGGGTCAAATCAAGACAACTTCAAGAGAGAACCACAAGCAATAAGTGGAATGATCAAGTGTGAAGGTCAGAAGCATACAGATGACAGGGATGACCGCTGCAGAAGCAGTGGTGGAAATACAGTCTGTGGAATAGAAATAATAATTCAGAAATAGAATCCAAAAATCACCTTGATCAACTATGACACCAAAGTTACAAACAAACATGTAGACAGTTGACAAATTGATATGCCGAGTTTACTACAGGGCCAAGGAAATTAGCTTAGATCAGCCATTTACAATTTATGGAAAGTTGGGAGGAAGGGAGTGTTAGGGATAGTTAAGAATGCTGAAGAAGTCAAGATGTGTGTTGTGGGAATGGACATTGTTTTTAAATGATTTCTCAAGGGGCAGCACGCAAGAGTTATGATAGCTGAAAGCTGCCAATGATGGCAAGGTGGCAAGAAGGGGTACATAAGTGATAAGTAATGCAAATCACAGCATACATCAAAAAGAAGCAGACACAGGGTGAGTGAAGCTTTATAGGGAATCATTAAAAGGACAAACCTGCTTAAAATTAATATATATGAGACAAAGTGCCATGAAGGTTAATAAGAAAAATGGTGACAGGTGCTTGGAATTTGCCAAAAAGTCTTGGACTCCGAAGTTTTGGATAAAATTCAGGAGGCATAGAAGAAGTTATGCCTGCAGCTGATAAAGACCTAGATTAGTTTCAGGAGTGGGCCAATGCCGCTTTGACTGAAATAGGCAAATTACAGAAGTGGGAATAGGCATTTTAGATGATGAATGTGTTGGGAGATTTGAAGCTGAGTTCCGAGTCCAGCAGTACACTGAATTAAATGTACAGAGATTCTTTTCAAAACATGTAACCTGAGAATGAATGAAATAGAAAAGTGGAGTGAGATGTTTTGCAGTTTGCACCTGAACCTCAATCTTCTACATTCCAAGGAATAAAGTCCTAACCTATTCAATCTTTCCTTATAACTCAGGTCCTCCAGTCTCAGGAACATCCTTGTAAATTTTCTCTGCACTCTTTCAAACTTATTTACACCTTTCCTGTAGTAGGTGACCAAAACTGCACACAATACTCCAAATTAAGCATCACCAATGTCTTATACAACTTCAAAACAACATCCAATCCCTTGTACTCAGTGCTTTGAATTATTTAAGGCAACATGCCAAAAGCCTTCTTCATGACCCCATCTGCCGTCCCATCTATGAATTATGGACCTGTATCCCCAGATCCCTTTGTTCTATAGCACACCATTCACTGTGTAAAACCTACCCTGGTTGGTCCTACCGAAGTGCAACACCTCACACTTGGCTGCATTAAAGTCAGTTTGCCATTTTTCCAGCGGGTCATGATTCCACTGCAACCTTCGATAGTCTTCCTCACTGTCCACTATACCTCCAATAACCATATAACCATACAACAATTACAGCACAAAAACAGGCCATCTTGGCCCTTCTAGACCGTACCGAACGCTTACTCTCACCTAGTCCCACCAATCTGCACTCAGCCCATAACCCTCCATTCCTTTCCTGTCCATATAGTTATCCAATTTTACTTTAAATGACAATATCACATTATTCCACACAGCTACCACTCTCTGAGTAAATAAGTTCCCCCTCATGTTACCCCTAAACTTTTGCCCCCTAACTCTCAACTCATGTCCTCTTGTTTGAATCTCCCCTACTCTCAATGGAAAAAGCCTATCCACGTCAACTCTACCTATCCCGCTCATAATTTTAAATACCTCTATGAGGTCCCCCTTCAACCTTCTACGCTCCAATGAATAAAGACCCAACTTGTTCAACCTTTCTCTGTAACTTAGGTGCTGAAATCCAGGTAACATTCTAGTAAATCGTCTCTGTACTCTCTCTATTTTGTTGACATCTTTCCTATAATTCGGTGACCAGAACCGTACACAATACTCCAAATTTGGCCTTACCAATGCCTTGTATAATTTTAACATTACATCCCACTCCTATACTCAATGCTCTGATTTATAGAGCCCAGCACACCAAAAGCTTTCTTCACCACCCTATCCACTTGAGGTTCCACCTTCAGGGAACTATGCACCAATATTCCTGGATCCCTCTGTTCTACTGCATTCTTCAATGCCCTACCATTTACCATGTATGTCCTATTTTGATTAGTCCTACCAAAATGTAGCACATTTATCAGCATTAAACTCCATCTGCCATCTTTCAGCCCACTCTTCTAACTGGCCCAAATCTCTCTGCAAGCTTTGAAAACCTACTTCATTATCCACGCCACCTATCTTAGTATCATTTGCATACTTACTAATCCAATTTACCACCCCATCATCCAGATTATTAATGTATATGACAAACAACATTGGACCCAGTACAGATCCCGGAGGCACATCACTAGTCACCAGCCTCTAATCTGACCAACAGTTATCCACCACTACTCTCTGGCATCTCCCATCCAGCCACTGCTGAATCCATTTTACTACTTTAATATTAATACCTAACAATTGAACCTTCCTAACTAACCTTCCGTGTGGAACCTTATCAAAGGCCTTACTAAAGTCCATATAGACAACATCCACTGCTTTATCCTCGTCAACTTTCCTAGTAACCTCTTCAAAAAACTCAATAAGATTTGTCAAACATGATCTTCCACGCACAAATCCATGTTGACTGTTCCTAATCAGACCCTGTCTATCCAGATAATTATATATACCATCTCTAAGAATACTTTCCATCAATTTACCCACCACTGACATCAAACTCACAGGTCGATAATTGCTAGGTTTACTCTTAGAACCCTTTTTAAACAATGGAACAACATGAGCAATACGCCAATCCTCCAGCACCATCCCCGTTTCTAATGACATTTGAAATATTTCTGTCAGAGCCCCCGCTATTTCTACAACAACTTCCCTCAAGGTCCTAGGGAATATCCTGCCAGGACCCGGAGACTTATCCACTTTTATATTCCTTAAAAGCGCCAGTACTTCCTCTTCTTTAATCATCATAGTTTCCCTACCTGTTTCCCATACCTTACACAATTCAATATCCTTCTCCTTAGTGAATACTGAAGAAAAGAAATTATTCAAAATCTCCCCCCATCTCTTTTGGTTCCACACATAGCTGTCCACAATGATTCTCTAAGGGACCAATTTTATCCCTCATTATCCTTTTGCTATTAATATAACTGTAGAAACCCTTTGGATTTATTTTCACCTTACTTGCCAAAGCAACCTCGTATCTTCTTTTAGATTTTCTAATTTCTTTCTTAAGATTCTTTTTACATTCTTTATATTCCTCAAGCACCTCATTTACTCCATGCTGCCTATATTTATTGTAAATCCCTCTCTTTTTCCGAACCAAGTTTCCAATATCCCTTGAAAACCGTGGCTCTGTCAAACTTTTAACCTTTCCTTTCAACCTAACAGGAACATAAAGATTCTGTACCCTCAAAATTTCACCTTTAAAAGACCTCCATTTCTCTACTACATCCTTCCCCATAAAACAATTTGTCCCAATCCACTCCTTGTAAATCCTATCGTATCTCCTCAAAGTTAGCCTTTCTCCAATCAAAAATCTCAACCCTGGGTCCAGACCTATCCTTCTCCATAATTATATTGAAACTAATGGCATTGTGATCACCGGACCCGAAGTGTTCCCCAACACACACCTCTGTCACCTGACCTATCCCATTCCCTAACAGGAGATCTAACACCGCCTCTTCTCTAGTTGGTACCTCTATGTATTGCTGCAAAAAACTATCCTGCACACATTTTACAAACTCCAAACCATCCAGCCCTTTTACAGTATGGGCTTCCCAGTCTATGTGTGGAAAATTAAAATCTCCCACAATCACAACCTTGTGCTTACTACAAATATCTGCTATCTCCTTACAAATTTGCTCCTCCACTTCTCACTCCCCATTAGGTGGTCTATAATACACCCCTATAAGTGTTACCACACCTTTCCCTTTCCTCAATTCCACTCAAATAGCCTCCCTAGACGAGACCTCTGATCTATTCAGCTGTAATATTTTCTCTGACAAGCAATGCAACACCTCCCCCTCTTGTCCCTCCGATTCTATCACACCTGAAGCAACGAAATCCAGGAATATTTAGTTGCCAATCACACCCCTCCTGCAATCAGGTTTCACCAATAGCTACAACATCATACTTCCATGTATCAATCCATGCTCTAAGCTCATACACCTTTCTTACAATGCTCCTAGTATTAAAATAAATGCATTTAAGAAATTTTCCACCTCTTACTCTCTGTTTATCACTAACAGTGCAAACAACTTTACTACTTCTTTTTCTTCCTTCTCCCCTGCATCTGTTCCTACACTCTGGTTCCCCTCCCCCCTTGTATCTAGTTTAAATCCATTGGAGCCTCTCCAGCAAACCTACCTGCAAGAATATTTGTCCCCCTCTGGTTCAGATGTAAACCGTCCTGCTGGAACAGGTCCCACCTTCCCTGGAAAACTGCCCAATTATCTATAAATCTGAAGCCCTCCCTCCTGCACCATGTCTTCAGCCACGTGTTGATCTGCGCTATCTTACTATTTCTAAACCCACCTGCATGTGACACTGGTAGCAATCCTGAGATAGCTATCCTGGAGGTCCTGTCCTTTAACTTGGCGCCTAACTCCCTAAACTCACCTTTCAGGACCTCCTCACTCTTCCTACCCACGTCATTGGTCCCTACATGGACCACGACATCCGGCTGCTCACCCTCCCTCTTGAGAATACTGAGAACTCGATCTGAGATATCGCGGACCTTGGCACCAGGGAGGCAACAGACCATCTGGGATTCTCGAACTCTTCCACAGAACCTCTTATCTATCCCCCTAACTATCGAATCCCCTATCACTACTGCTCTCCTCTTTTCCCTCCTCCCCTTCTGAGCTGAGGGTCCCGTCTCGGTGCCAGAGAAGCAAACACTGCAAGTTGTCCCTGGTAGGTCGTCCCCATCAACAGTACCCAAAATGATATACTTATTATTGGTGGGAACATCTGCAAATGCTGGTATCATCTGCAATTTGCTGATTCCGTTAACTACATTATCATTCAGATCATTGATGTAGATGACAAACAATGGACCCAGCAACAATAACTGTGGTAGTCCACTGGTCACAGTCGTCCAATCAGAGAGGCAACCATCTGTGGTAAGCCATATATATATATATGTTATAACTGGGTTACCAGTTGGACATGCCCCTCTGCTGACTGCTCCTGTGGCTCCTCCCACAGACACCTGAATAAAGGCGATCTACTCAGCATGATGGAGGTCACATTTTACTGCTAATAAAAGCCTTTCAGTATTTACTCTACTTCCAGTCTTTTGGAGTTATTAATGATGTATCAATTTTATTAACAGTAATTTTAAAGCATGGAACACCTCCTGAGACCCAACAAGTTAGACCTCGACCCGCAAACACCCGAAGCTGGAAACGCTTTCGAACTCTGGCTGGCCTGCTTCGAATCATACCTGGAGGAGATTGAAGTGACAGAGTCCGCCGCGAAGCGCAGAGTTCTCCTCTCCAGGGTCAGTCCACGGGTCTATTTGATGATCAGAGACCAGCCAAGCTACGACGGCGCGATGAGCAGCCTCAAAAGACAATGCCTGCGGCTGGTAAGCACCGTCTACACACAGCATCGCTTAGCGACACACCAGCAGCGGCCCGGGGAGTCGAGTGCTGTGTTTGTCCAGACACTACAGACACTCGTGTGGACCTGCGGCTGCCAAGAACTGACGGCAGAACAGCATGCGAAGCTCCTAATGAGAGACGCCTTCGTCATGGGGACCAGGTCAGTGCATGTGCGCCAGCAGCTGCTGGAACAAGCTGATCTTACATTATGTTCGGCAATTGAGCTGGCCAACACACTGGAGGCCGCTCTGCACAACTCTGAGGCTCTCCAGGCACATGATCCCCTGATGGCCTCGTGGACACCGCAGACCTCATAACCCACTGGCGAATTGACCTCGGCTGCTGCCAGTCGCAAGTCCGCAAAGTGTTACTTCTGCAGACTCGAGAAACACCCCCAGAAACGCTGCCCGCCCGAGAAGCTACCTGCTCCAGCTGTGGAAAGAAGGGCCACTTCGCCAAGGTCTGTAAGTCCAAACTGTGAGCGGGATCGAGCAGCGCCGCATGCGAGCATGGGGGGGGTCGCCATCTTGCCTGCCGCCATCTTCCCTGCACGCCACCACCACATGCGAGACATGGGGGCGGCCATCTTGGTCAGCGCCACCTCCCACCGCCTATGACCAATGAGTGCTCACGGGTCACCCCACCGTGCCGTACCAAGACAGCGACTCAACCCTGGCCTCTGTGACCCTCGACCAAAGCGCTCCCCACCAGCTCGCAAGTTCAATGATGGACATCCTGGTGGAGGGCTGCAGGATAAGCTGCCTGTTTGACACGGGCAGCACGGAGAGTTTTATCCACCCAGACATGGTGCAGCATTGCGGATTCGCGACACGGCCGGTAAGTCAGAAGGTCGCCATGGATTCTGGGTTGCACACAACAGACATCAGGTGGGGTTTGTGTAGCAACGCTAGTGGTGCAGGGCACAGAATATCGAGACTTTACGTTACTGGTTATGCCTCAACTGTGTGCCCCTGTGCTATTGGGGCTCGACTTCCAGAGCCACCTGAAAAGCGTGACAATGGAGTATGATGGGCCCCTCCCACCAATCACTGTCGTAAATCCCCAGTTTTGTAGGGATATGTCACGTACCCCGCTACTGACCACACACACACACCGACCCGCACATCCCACCCAACACCATGCCAACAGCCGCACTACCGACACCACTAGTGGCCTCTCCACCCTCAAGATCCTTTCCCCACCGCTGTTCACCAACCTTTCCCCTGACTGTAAACCTGTGGCAACTAAAAGCAGGAGGTACAGCGCGGGGGACAGAGCCTTCATTAAGTCAGAGGTGCAGCGGCTGCTTAGGGAGGGGATCATTGAGGCAAGCACAAGTCTTTGGAGGGCGCAGGTGGTCATTGTTCGGAACGTGGAGAAAAATAGGATGGTTGTGGACTATAGCCAGACCATCAACAGGTTCACGCAGCTCGACGCGTACCCTCTACCCCGCATCGCAGATATGCTCAATCAGATAGCATAGTACAAAGTGTACTCAACCATAGACCTAAAATCCGCTTACCATCAGCTCCCCATCCATCGGAAGTACCGCCCTTACACTGCCTTCGAGGAGGACGGCAGGTTTTATCACTTCCTGCGCGTCCACTTCGGTGTCACAAATGGTGTATCTGTCTTCCAGAGGGCAATGGACCGGAAGGTAGACCAGTGCCAACCGAAGGCTATGTTCCCATATCTGGATAACAGCACCATCTGCGGTCACAACCGGCAGGATCATGACAACAACCTCCAAAAATTTTTCCAAGCGGCCAAAGCTTTCAATCTCACCTATAACAAGGACAAGTGTGTGTTCGGAACCACCCGACTTGCTATCCTTGGGTGTGTCATGGAGAATGGAGTCATTGGCCCTGACGCCAACCGTATGCACTCCCTTTTGGAACTCCCTCTACCCAACACCCTCAGAGCCCTCAAAAGGTGCCTGGGCTTCTTTTCATATTACACCCAATGGATCTCTAACTACACAGACAAGGCCCGCCCCCGGTCAAGTCCACCACATTCCCCCCCTCAGCCAAGGCCCGCGCGGCCTTCAGCCGCATTAAAGAAGACATTGCCAAAGCAGCAATGCATGTGGTGGATGAGGCCATTCCCTTCCAAGTAGAGAGTGACGCCTCCGACTTCGCACTGGCTGCTACCCTCAACCAGGTGGGAAGACCAGTGGCGTTCTTCTCCCATACCCTTCAAGGCCCTGAAATTCGGCACTCCGCGGTGGAGAAAGAGGCCCAGGCCATAGTGGAAGCTATAAGGCACTGGACGCACTATTTCACTGGCAAAAAGTTCACCTTGCTGACTGACCAGCACTCAGTCGCATTCATGTTTAGTAACCAACAGCGGGGCAAAATCAAAAATGATAAAATTCTGAGGTGGAGAATCAAACTCTCCACCTACAACTATGACATCATGTACAGGCCTGGGAAGCTCAACAAGCCCTCCGATGCCCTATCCCAGGGAACGTGCGCCAGCGCGCAGATCAACTGGCTATACGCCCTACATGTAGACCTTTGCCACCCGGGGGTCACCTGGCTTTTCCACTTCATGAAAGCCCGGAAACTGCCTTACTCCCTTGAGGAGATCAGGACGATGACCAGGGACTGCCAAGTCTGCGCAGAATGCAAACCGCACTTCTACCGACCCGAAAAGGCACAACTCATCAAGGCCACCCGCCCCTTTGAGCAACTGAGTGTTGGCTTTAAGGGCCCCCTTCCCTCCACCGACCGCAATGTGTACTTTCTTAATGTTATCGACGAGTATTCGCGGTTCCCCTTCGCCATCCCCTGCCCCGACACCACTACCACGTCAGTTATAAAAGCCCTGCGCAAGCTCTTCACTCTGTTCGGATACCCATGCTATATCCACAGTGACAGAGGGTCCTCGTTTATGAGTGATGAGCTGTGCCAATACCTACTGGCTACGGGAATTGCAACCAGTAGGACCACGAGCTATAATCCCAGGGGGAATGGACAGGTAGAGAAGGAGAATGCCACGGTGTGGAAAGCCACACTCTTAGCCCTCAGGTCAAAGGGACTGCCGGTCTCCTGCTGGCAGGAGGTCCTTCCCGAGGCACTCCACTCCAATCACTCCCTGCTATACACGTCCACCAATGCCACCCCTCATGAGCGACTCTTTTCTTTTCCCAGAAAGTCGACCACTGGGACCACCCTACCAACTTGGCTGACGTCCCCGGGGCCAGTGCTGCTCCGGAAACATGCGAGGAGCAATAAATACTCCCCGACAGTCGAGAGGGTTCACTTACTTCATGCAAACCCTCAGTATGCCTACGTGGTTTTACCTGATGGGCAGGAGGACACAGTATCCATCCGCGACCTGGCACCCGCAGGAGCACCGGGCCCCTACCCTGAACAGTCCGTGATGACTATTAACCCCGTATCCACTGATATATATACCCACGAGACACCGCGCACTCCAACCCCTACACAGACACCACACGACACTCCCATACCGGGCGCGATGCACGCGCATGAGGGATTAACGCCTAACGTGCTGGCACCTCAAGTCAGGCCGGAGCCAGCACAACCACCGTCGCCGGTGCAATCACCACCGGTGTTACGGAGATCACAGCAACCGACTCGACCGCCTGATAGACTTGACCTGTAAATATACTTGTTTTAAATATTGTCAGTCACTTCACCCCGCGGGACTCTTTTAAAAAAAAGGAGGGGTGAATGTGGTAAACCATGTATATATGTTGCAACTGGGTTAGCTGTCTGGACACACACCTCTGCTGACTGCCCCTGTGGATCCTCCCACAGACCCTGAATAAAGGCGATTGCGCCATTGCTCCTCCTCCTCCTCAGTCCAGGGGCAGATACTCAGCATGATGGAGGTCACATTTTACTGCTAATAAAAGCCTTTCAGTATTTACTCTGCTTCCAGTCTTTTGGAGTTATTGATGGTGCATCACCATCAACAGCTACTCCCTGGCTTCTTTCACAAAGCCAA
The DNA here is from genome assembly GCF_030028105.1 of Mobula birostris. Taxonomy (NCBI): domain Eukaryota; kingdom Metazoa; phylum Chordata; class Chondrichthyes; order Myliobatiformes; family Myliobatidae; genus Mobula; species Mobula birostris. The sequence continues at coordinate 81,671,703 of NC_092372.1, read as the reverse complement.
TGACTAATCCAATTTACTACCTCATCTTGAATGCCAAGTGACTGTAACTTCCAGACCACCCTCCCACGCAGGACCTTGGCAAAGGCCTTGCTGACAGCATCCACTGCCTCGTCATTATCAACTTTCCTGGTAACTTCCTTGAAAAACTCTACGATTGGTTAGACACAACCTACCACACACAAAGCCATGCTGACTATCCTTAATCAGTCCCTATCTATCCAAATCTTCATATATGCAGTCCTTTAGAATACCTTCCAATAACTTTCACACTAATGATTTCAGGCTCCTTGGCCTGTAATTCCCTGGTTTATTTTTAGAGCCTTCCTTAAACAGCAGAACATCAGCTATCCTGTAATCCTCTGGTACCTCATCTGTTGCTGAGAATGATATAAATATTTCTGCTGGGGCCCCTGCAATTTCTGCACTTGCTTTCCACGGGATCAGAGAGAACACCTTGTCAGATCCTGGGATTTATCCACTCAAATTTGCCTCAAGGCAGCAAACATCTCCTCCTCTAATCTGTATAGGGTTCTTGACATGCCCAATACTTAGTGCTACCATCAAGGAAGGGATACAAGAGCCTGAAAACAAACACTCAACGTTTCAGAACAGCTTTTTCTCCTCTGCCATCAGATTTCTGAATGGACAATAAACCTATGAACACTACCTCAGTACCTTTTGCTCTCTTCTAACACTACTTACTTCATTTAATTTTTATATATATTTCTTATTGTAAGTTAAATTTATAAATTATATTTTACAATGTACTGCTGTTGCAAAACAACAAATTTCACAACTATGCCAGTGATATTAAACCCTTCTGATCCCCTTGAGGGAAGGTGTACTAGTGCTGCTCTGGGCGATTTAAACTAGAGTTGCAGGGTGGTGGAAACCAAAGTGGCAGATCAGCAAGTGGGGTGGCTGTGGAGAAAGTAGCTATTAAGCCTACGTGCAAAGACAAAAACCAAAATGGCAGGACTACTGTTCTGAGTTGCAAATATTTCAATGCAAGGTGTATTGTAAGTAAGGCAAATGTACTAACCAGAGCATAGGTAAACATGTGGAATTATGATATTGTACCCATTACTGAGACTTTGATGCTGGAAGGGCAGGAATGGCAGCTCAATATTCCAGGGTTTTATTGTTTTACACATGACAGACGGACATTACTTAACAGGGAAAATGTCATGGCAGTATTCAAGGTCTCATCTACAGAAATGATATGGATGGAACCAAGAAATAATTAAGGGATGATCACATTAATAAGTTTATGTTATAAACCTCCCAATAGTAAGTTGGATTTAGAGGAGCAAATCTGTAGAAAGATAGCAGTAATTGAAAAAAAAAGTAAGGTGGTGATTTTAACTTTCTGCATATTGACAGCAACGCCCATACTGTAAAAGGATTGGATGGGAAAGGCACTGACCATTATCTACATGGATTTTAGCAATATTTTTGACAGAGTCCTGCATGGGGGGCTGGTCCAGAAGGTTTAGTGTTTGGCAATCTGGATGAAGTAGTCCACTGGATTCAGCATTGACCTAGCTAGAAAAGACAGAGAGTGGTAGTATATGCTTGTGTCTCTGACTGGAGGCCCGTGGCTAGGGTAGAACTAACATGGTGAATGGAAGGGCACGGAGGAGTCCAGTAGAACAGAAGGATCTGGAAATACAGATCTATAATTCCTTGAAAGTGGTGTCACAGGCAAGTGGAGCCATAAAGCTTTTCGCACATTGGCTTTCATAAATCAGAATATCGAGTAAAGGAGATGGAATGTTCTGTTTTGGAAGTATAAGGCATTCATGAGGCCAAATTTGGAGTATCCTGGTCACTTCCCTACATAAACAATATCAATAGGCTTGAAACTGTGCAGAGAAAATTTCCAAGGGTGTTGCAAGGACATGAGGTCCTGAGTTATAGGAAAAGGTTGAACAGGTTAGGACTTAATTCCCTGGAGTGTAGGAGAATAAGGGGATATTTGATCATAGTCATACTTTATTGATCCCAAAGGAAATTGATTAATGATGGAGGTAAACAAAATTATGAGGGGTATAGATAGGTTAAATACATGCAGATTTTTTTCTTGTGAGGCTGGGTGAGACTAGAACTAAAAGTCAGTGGTTTCAGGTGAAAGGTAAAATATTTAAGGGGAACTTGAGGGAATCTTCTTCATTCAGAGGGTGATGCAAGTTGGCACCAGTGTCTGCGCTGTAGTGGTCTGTGACTCTAAGTGGCTAACAGGAAATAAATAGTTTAAATCACACTACTCAGTCAGATCAAACTCTGGAATACATTGATAAAAATGTTTCAACAAAAAATTAAAGGGCACAATCTAAGGAAATTGGCATCTTTCTGGCATTGTGATTTAAGATCTCAGTACTTTCAGAGCTCCACAATAGTCCTGGAGAGATGACAGGTATTCTATTTCTACTGCATAATGGTCTTGCTAAGCCCCATTTACATTGGGTTTTGATCTAGAAACACAACTCAACCATGTCACAAAAAATATGATAGCAAAGACTGCTGCAGTCTCCTGATCACTCTGCAGTGCTGCAGGCATTGCAGTTGTCTCAGCCCCAGCAATTCAGATTGGAGTCATACCTCCAGAGATGTCTGTCTGGTGTTTGGACATTCTCCTTGTGATCATTTTTTTGTTTTCCCCTGGTGCTCTGGTTTTTTCTCATATTTTAATGACATGCTGGTTGTTAGGTGAATTATCCACTCCAAATTATCCCTAGGGTGGTATCATTAGGCATAAGACCATAAGACATACAAGCAGAATTTGGTCTTCAGCCCATTAAGTCTGCTCTGCCATTCCATCATGGCTGATCCTAGATCCCATTCAACCCCATAGATCTGCCTTCTCACCATATCCTCTGATGCCCTGACCGATCAGGAAATACCAACTTCCAATATACACACGGACTTGGCCTCCACTGCAGTCTGTAGTACAGCGTTCCACAGATTCATCATTTTCTGGCTAAAAAAAAAATCCTCCTTACTTCTGTATTAAAGGGGCGCTCCTCAGTTTTCAGGCTGTGCCCTCTAGATCTGGATACCCCCACCATAGGAAACATACTCTCCACATCTACTTTATCTAGTCCTTCCAACATTCGGTAGTTTTCAGTGCGATCTCCTTGCATTTTTCTAAATTCCAGTGAGTACAGGCTCAAAGGTGCCAAACGCTCCTCATATGTTAACCCCTTCATTCCCGGAATCACCCTCCTGAACCTCCTCTGGACTCTCTCCAATGACAACACATCCTTTCTGAAATATGGGGCCCAAAACTGTTGGCAAAACTCCAAGTGCAGCCTGACTAGTCTTTTATAAAGGCCTATGAGAGCAGAGTTTACAGGGAAATAAGCGGGGTTTTAAGATTGCTCTGAGGGTTGGCTTTACATTGAAGAGCTGAATGACCACCTCCTATGATGTAACGAAGCATGGGAACGATGTGAAGTAATGACTTATATGCTATGACCTGGTAATAAAAGTTGTTCTGTATAGACTAAACTTGTATTTAGTAAAACAATTCCCAAGTTCAGCCTTACTAGATATTTGCAGAATCTAAATGGATTGGATTTACTTACAATTGTTCAGGTACAGCAAAAATGGTGTCAATGGGCCATTGCTGCTCTTTAATTTTAATTCTCTGCTGGTCAGTGAAGAAAAAGTTAACCAGAAAGTTTCCCTAGAGAATGTTTTCCTGCGTGGTATTCACAGAAGTACGGATGTGCAACTTCACTTTGCAAGTTATAATCTCCACAAGAAGAAAGTGATTTAGTGACACTCAATGCTGAAAGAAGAGGAAAGGCATGAGAAAGTATTTCATTTCATTGCCTTCACTACATACAGTAGGTGGTCAGGTAACCGAGAAATTGATATGACCTATCATGATTCAGGTGGTACTCTTAGTCTAAAGAAACATTACACTATCAGTGTAACAGATCTCTATTTACATTTGGACTCCCAATCGGAAGCCTTACTACTAGGGAGTGCATAGTGGAAAATAACAGATATATCTCCAGGATTTTGTATGCATTATGAACTAAGAATGTTACATCACATATCCATGAATTAGCTATACATACTGCTGATGCGTGAGATTCTAAAACTGGCTTGAAAAAAAATACCTGAGGATCATCACACGCATGCTTGACTCAATAATGGCAAGTTTTGTTGCTGTTGTCGTCAATAGGAAGCTTCTCAATGCTAAATTCAAAGTAACCTCATTCCATATTCCTTTACTCCTAAAAGACTGAGATCTAAACAATTGAATGCATGTGCTTCAAGTGTCCCAACATCACGTTACTGACAAAACTATGTGCAGTTAGCAGTAATCAAGCCAAACAGGTAGAGGAGCACACACTTTTAAATCTTCTGGGCTTAGAGCATAACATTCTGAAGGAATAGGTCAGTTGTAAAACTGTGTGCTCACACCATCCTTCTTCATTTATACCCACTAAAGTACATGGTCACATCAGACGTTTCAAATGCTTGAAGAGTATATCGCAGCCAGAAACTTAATGTGTTTTTCTTACAGCCAACTTGACTTACTCCAGATGGCCAGCAGCCCAGCATGTGCATCTAATTGAGTGGTTTTGGACAGCTGAGTTTGAGGGTGTGCTGGATAAATCACAGACCACAAATTCACAGCAGTGGCAGTGGACCTGATGGCTGGAGAGCAAGATCATGATTTTGCTAAGCAGCAAAGCCTGAAATTCTGATTCATGATACCTACAAATGAGCTGCAAATGAGCAACAAATGTGACCCCAGCAACATCTTTTCCTTCAAGACCCCTCGAAAGATATGCACACAAATTCTATAATCATTCCCAGTAGATTTTGCCATGTAGGGAAAAGTAGTAATCAGTTGGGAGAATTTCATACGTCAGTTCTATTAATATTCAATTTCTATTGTGAGACAGTATATCATCGACCTTCATAAGCTTGACAAACAAAGAGCAGACCTAACAAAGCTGTGGATCATCAGCAGATTTATACTATGGCATGAGAAAGAAGCTCACCCACCAGCAGGTCACTCACTATAGAGCAGGGTTTCTCAACTGGGATTCCCCGGAATCTCAGGGTTCCACAAGAGGTTGCTAGGGATTCCGCAAGAGATATTGTTTTTTGAACTTTGCGAATTGCGCGATGCTAACCAGTGGTGGGCAGTCACCCAGCACCCCATTAGCAATCTCATTAGAGGTCTTTCAGCCCAGTACGGCAGTGCACAGTAAGACCATGTTTATTTGCTTGAGTCCATGCTCAGTTTTTGACACGAGATAGGGGAGGCCGTTGATAATTGGTGAGCGTTGTGTTGCATGAAGGGGAGGACAGCAGGCTGATGATGAGCATGATGTGCGTTTTCTGAGCATCATGGACTCGCCAAACTTGGACTGCGACATCAGCCTCTCCCTCCCAAATTACCTCCCCCAACTTCCCCTTGCACGCTGCCGACTGACTTGTGGGAGAGGACAAACTACTGGTGTAGTAGAAAATTAGAGGGAAATTTTCTTTCTAGAGAAGGAATTTTTATGCACCGCTACTCAGCTGCTGGCCGGCCACTTTGCTGTTGTTGTAAACATTGCAACAGGTGGATTGTGCAGGTCAGAAGTGAATTGGATTGTGAAGTGTTACATGGACTGGTGATCCATGTTGTCCCATTCCATTGAGACTAGTCTGTGGCAAAACAACTTACAAAAGCAGCAATGGCTCCAGCAAAACTGAAAAGACACTTAACTACAAATCACAGCCATATGTAGAAGTGCTGATTATTTTAAACTGCTACTGGAATCTCAAAACAGAGTAAAACATATGTTAATAAAGTCACAATAAAAAGACTCAGGAAGCAAGTTATTTAGGAGCACAAGTTATTACCCAGAAAAGGAAAAGTCACTCAGTTGGTGAGAACCTACTGATGCCAGCATGTAACATTATAGTGAGTAAAATGCTAGAACAAGATGCAGTATGAGAAATTGAAAATGTTCCACTCCCTAACAGTACGATAAGTTGATGTGTTGATGACATGTCATATGTACTGAAGAGGTGTGTGATGAACCGAAAAACAACTGCTTTTCTATCAAGGTTGAAGAGTCAACAGATTTCACCAATAAATGTCATGTTGTAGTATTTGTAAGATTTGTAAATGATGGTGAAATTCAAGAAAACTTTTTCTGTTGCCAAGAGCTGCCGGAAACAAGCAAAGGCCAATATATATTTAATTTTTTTTCTTCATATTTGGAAACAAAAGGTCTGTCTTGGAGAAACTATGTTAGCATCTGTACTGATGGTGCCTCATCAATGGTTAGATATATGAGAAGTTTCATTTCTCTTGTAAAACAAAATTCTGACAATGTCAAACACACTGCTTCAACATTGTCAATAAATTTTCATGTTCTAAATAGCATTAATTAAAATCAATTTACAATTTAAACTAAATCCACCAAGCTTACCTTAGAAAAATTAAATCTCATTTTGGCTTAAGCCTGTTACTTAAACATAATAAATTTCTGTAGCCTTATGAGCTTTTAAAGTTTATGAAAGGGAAAGAAAGAAATTAATTTCAAGAAAGGTAAGCTAAGCTTAACTACCTGTTCCCCCCTCCCAAAGAAAGATAGGCTAAAAATTCACTCTCTACTCAAAAGAGCATTGTCAATTATTTTTGGATATTATATCTACAACTTACTGATCACACTAACATACCGTGAGCTGAAGATATAATAGTTTTTTTTATGCCGGGGTTCCCTGAGACCTGAAAATTATTTCAAGGGTTCCTCCAGGGCAAAAAAGGTTGAGAAAGGCTGCTATAGAGTATGTAACAGCCTGCTAGGAGCAGCACAAGACACATTTTACAGTGGAGGCACAAACCCAGAGAAGGGCCCCTGAATGACAAATTAATGCATTGTTATAAGAGATTATGATAACCTTTGAGACCTTGATGGTATAATATCGCAAAGTGTCCCCTAATCTGTAAATGCATCTAAATTGCTCCTTCAAGATGCCTGCAGTGTGTTTGATAATGACCTTAGTGGCAATATGGGAATCTTTTGAATTCTTTGTTCAGCTGTTATTATGTATGCCTGAAGATCAATGTGCATGGCATGAAGAGAAGCACCTTGGAGCCTGTTATGTTTTCGAACTTCAGAAATTAATTGAAAGAAAAACACAGGAGCCGGGGATAAATGTGTCTACTTCATTTTACTTGAGCGAGGCACCCATGTATGACAAGGTGGCATAATGACATATGCTATTCACATACTTCTTACAGATAACCTGTAATGGATTAAGTAAAAACACAAGAATGCTTATTCAAGTATATTTACAATATTACTCAGATATTATTGAGATACTAAATACACAACACTCATCCCTGCTTAGCTATAAACTCCAACTCAATATAGAATGTGTCTCGATTCTAAGATATAACATGTTACTCCCTAGTCTACATACACACAGTCCACTATATTTAAGTAACTACTATACAGGACAGTAAACTAGCATAGCATAGTAAACTTTAAATTGTCCCATTCAGGCCTAAAGATTTAATCGCTGTGGAGCATTTCTTACTCTCATGGGATAACATCTGTCTTGACGAGGGGAGTCACTCTGCTTGGCAGGAGAGACTTGTGGCTGTCTCAGGTTCTAGGGCCTCCTCTATGGCATTTGTCAGAGTTGACTCTGGGACTACAGGAAATGGTTTTGACAGCTCTGGACAATTTCCTTCTCTAACAATTGACTCTGCCCTCCTCAATTGATTGACGTGCCATTCCAGATGCCATCAGACACAATCTCTACTGTGTAGGACAGTGATCCAGTTCCGTCCTTAAATCTTTCAAAGTACCCACTTTGCATAGCTTTGTAGTCCCTCACCAGGACTGCTTGTCCAGGAGTGAAACACCAAAACTTGTTTGAGAAGCTCTCAATTTGTCCCAGCTGGTTGCCCTAGACACACCTTCTGAGATTGGGTTTGAAGAGACCCAAGCATGTGTGCAAGGAACAACTGAGGAACAGCATAGCTGGTGAGTTGTTGGTTGTGGAGTGTGCTGCATTGTGATATGCAAGGAGGGAATTAGTGAGCTTCTCATTCAGTGTCAGTGTAGTGTGTTCAGCTGACATAGTTCGCAGTGCATTCTTTGGACTCTGGACAAATCTTTCCACCAAGCCAATTGTAGCTGGGTGACGGTGCAGATGTAATATGTTTTATTCCATTCATTTTCAGGAATCACTGAAACTGTTCTGCAATAAACTGTGTTCCATTGTCCCTGACTAAGTGTTCTGGAACACCAGTCCTTAAGAATAGGCTTCTCAACACATCAGCAGTGTGCAAGGCTGTAGTGGGGGCTATGGGAACACTTCTGGCCACTTTGTAGCTGCATTCACTACCACCAAGAAATCTATCTCCATGAATAGTCCAGCAAAGTCCACATTGTCCTCTGCCAGGGCAATGTAGGCCATTTCCAGGGACGGAGAAGTGATGCTGTTTGCATCTTCAGGATATGTTAGCATCCTGAACAGTGCATGGCAAGCTGATCTCTGATCTATCCCACAACACCAAACACAGCTTGGAGCTTCCAGTTGAATACACTAGATAAATGGCATGCAGCTCCTACAACGCTTTAGCTCTCAGCATGGATGGAACAACAACTCTCAATCCCTACATGAGGCAACCCCTGTAAAAGACAAGTACATTCCAACACTTGTAAAAATGGGGCAATTGAAAGTTCTGCTGCATATTCCAGCCATTTTGGCTGGCCATTTACACCTGGGACAGTGTGGGATCTTTTCTAGTTTCCCTTTGGATTATCTCTGCTGTAATACGGAGACTTTCCTTTTACATTGGGGAGAATATATCAAGAGGAATGTCTTCTTTTGTAAATTTTTGTATTTCCTTTCCCAAGGGTAAAGAGGACAATTATGTCTTCCAAGTAACAGAGCCTATCTCTGCACTTACCCTGCTGCTGTTAGTGGAACACTCTTCTGCGGGTGGAAATGAACACTAGTGATTGATGATCAGTAATGAAGATAAACTCTCTCCCATACAGGTACTGGTTGAATCGTTTTACACCCAAACTAAATCAAGACCTTTCTGTCAATCTGTGTGTAATTTTTCTCTGTAGTGTTAAGGGAAAGTGATGCAAAGTCTAAGGAGTGTTCACATCCATCACTCACAACATGTGACATGACTGCACCTACACCACAAGGTGAAGCATCACAGGCAAGCTTCACTGAGGACAGTCTCTGATGTCACCGTTTCCTTTGTCGTCTTTTAGAAAGCTACTTCACTCTGCTGTTTACTCCCGATCTATAGTAATGAGCTCAAGGAGTGGAGCATAATAGCCAGTTTTGGTTGGAACCTGTTATAGTTATTGACAAATCCTAAAAAGGACTACAACTGTGACACATCCTTTGGCCTTTGGGCATCTACCACTGCTTGAATTTTCTCAGCACATTTGTGTAATCCTTGTGTGTCAATAGTGCAACCACAATTTAAGTAAAGCTTGTTTTAAAGAATTCATTCTTGCCGTGTTGTGCTCTGAACCCATAATCTTCTAATCTTTTTATTACTGTCTTGAGATTTTGGAGATGTTCCTTGTCATCCTCACTGGTAATAGTGATGTCTTCCCGGTAACACTGAGTGCCTGGACTGCCTTGCAGCATCTGCTCCATAGCTTTCCACCAGAGTGTAGGGGCAATGCTACTCTAAAAATAAGCCTAGAAGTGATAAAGCTCTTTGTGATTGCTTATGGCGAGAAACATTTTGGACTCTTCTTGCATCTCCATCTGTAGGTAGGCCTCATCTAAGTCCATCTTGCTGAAGTGTTTCCCTCCAGAAAGGTTTGCAAAAATATCCTCCATCATATGTAGAGGGTATTGATCTACTTTCAGTATTGGGTTGATGCTGACCTTAAAATCACCACAGTTCCTGACAAACTTATCCTTCTTGGCTACTAAGACCATTGGTGATGCCCATGGGCTCCACTCAAGCTTGGATAGAATTCCTTTAGCCTCCATGTGATCTAGTTCTCTGGCTACTTTATCACAGATGGTATAAGGAAGCAGACAGGCTTTGTAAAACTTGGGTGTGGCATTTTCATTTAACACTATTTTACCCTTGATATGTTTGAGTTTTCCAGTGCCAACCTTGAACACTGCTGTTGCATCATCCAGTACTTTTTTTTTACTTTTTTTAATTCACATTCAGTCGACTCTATTGGAGGGGATGTGGCATGCAAAAGATGGATGGATCTCCAATCAAGTTGTAGTTGGCTCAGCTAATCACGGCCCCACAATAGCGGCCCTTCTGTTTTTACCACACACAAGCCTAATGTGGCTTGTTGAATTTCACTGCAACACAGGTCATTCCCACAGGACAAGTACAGGTTGTTAGTTGGATATCAGCTTAAATGCCGTTCAAACTCATTTTATCACTGAAACAGCCAAGCCAATGTCTAATTCTGTTTCAATTAATTTGTCATCCACTTTGGGTCCAAGTCATTTTGCCTGTTAGTTTTCACATTGTAAATCTCAAGCCTACTCAGTCCTGTATCACTCTCATCATTATCAGAATTTTCAACAACAGCATGCAGATAAGTTCTCTTTTTGAAACCACAAGTTCTCTTCCCTGTGGCACCCATTTATTTTTATCTGCCCGACATGCTCTTTGTATGTGTTCTACTTTTTTGCATTTTCTTCAAGTTTTGCCTTTAAACCTGCATGGGTCTGGTATATGTGAGCCCCTGTCACAATAATAAGACAACTTGTTCAACTGGACAGATCTCTGTTTAGGCATTGCAATTTTGTTCATGCTCACTTTCAATCCTGACTGCAACTCACTTGCATCTCTGGCTGCTATATCCATTCATTAAGCCATTTCAACTGCTTTCTTAAATGGGAGTTGTGATTCAATTAGAAGCTGTTTTTGAATGCTTTCTTGCAAGATTTCAAACTAAATGATCTCTCGGTGCATCACTGAGCTCATCACTGAAGTGACGTTGCTCAGACATTTTCTTCAATTCAGCCACACACCCTGAAATGGATTCCCCTTCCTTTTGGTTTCACTTAAGAAACCTAAAGCATTCTGCAATCAACAAAGGTTTCAGTTCTAGATGTTCTTGTGTTACTCTCTTGATACCAGCAAAGTTCATTTCAGCTTATTTATTTGGAGCAGTTAAACTTCTAAGCAAACTTTATGCTTTTCCACCAATTGCAATCATTTCTTATTGGCTATATCATTTGCTTTAAAATATAGCTCAATTCATCCAGTAAACATCATCCAGTTATCTGTTATGCAATTGAATGTGTCTATCTTTCTGATGTAGCCAGCCATTTCTGCTTTTCATTAATTTATCATCATCGCCCAGTACTGACTGTTTAAGAACCGATGAATTTTGTCCATGTACTGCCTTTTTTAAAAAAAACAACTATCTCTCCTGTTGCGAAGAGAGAAAAAGAAAGCTGGGCTTTTTTTTTTTGACTCAAACATCTCTCTATCCCTTTCCGAAGAGAAATGTGCTGCACCTTTTTTTAAAAAAAAACTTTACTGACTCGCTGTGCTTCAACAGGTAGGTAGTCATCTCGGGTTCGTTTCAAAACTTAAAATGACAGTATCATTACAACAGCCTGAGAAACAGCATTTAACTGCGTGATGATGAGATATAACCCACATCTTTTGGCTGACACCAGGTCTGTTGTTCATGTTATTTTCCAACTGATATTTCAGTACAATACTGAGAGAATCTTAGAAATTGAATCTTTATAAAGTAATTAATCTGAACTTTCTCTGCCCAGAAACTGATAAATGGATAAGAACCCAGAGCATTGAGTGTAAAAGTACTGAATTCCATCAGTGTTCTACTTGACACCCTTCTATCAACCATCACCCACATAAACAAATTAACTAGTCATTCACATCATTTGTATTTCTCAGAAACTCCTGCACAGAATTTGACAACATTTAATATATTTCTTAAGTCCTTAAGAACCCTGAGTGTGGAAAACACATAAAACTTAAAATCCTTTATTTTAATTTTTTTTGTGGGGGGGCAACCCAGATGGCCATATGCTTGTCATCAATAACTTTCTAGAGCTTGGGGAAATCTGCAAATATGTAAAACTTGCAGGGTGCCCTTACTGTGTTACTGCTTTTCCATAGGGAAAACGATGAAAATGTGCTCAAAGACTGGGAAAATGAAATGAAATGAAGTGAAAGCAAAGAAAGAGAATGGCAAATTCAAAGGTCAGTTAGAATCTGCAGGGAGGCAAGAGAAGCTAATGTTTCAAAAATAATGTATTTTACATTTGTAGAAATGTTTTACCATAAGCTGCATTATTTTAGTACTTTCCACTGCCATAACAAACAATGTGAACTACTGACACATTTGATGCATTTGTGCAATGAGAATGTTCTGATCTTGTCAATATATTGTCGTAGAGCATCAAAGTTCACACAGTGGTGACTTTGACAAACATTGATAGTATGATCCTTGCAGTGAAGGTCTTTGGTAGGTAATACTTCAACATACATCAATTACATTCCTTCTGCTGCATTTCCTTCTGTGTTTCCTTGGATATTCCACATTATTTGTGCTTAGGAAAGATCAAATGTAAATAGCCCTTTCTGCAGCAAGAAAAGCAGCTAGGTTTTCATCCTATTCTTTCTCCTCCAATAAAAAAAAACCTATATTCTGATTTTTATCTGGATCACAGATGTTTAGATTGAAACTGCAGAAATTTTAAATTAGTAGCAAGAAACCTATGAGGCAAGACAAGAAGAGCTTTGTCCTCAGTCACATGTACTTACTACATAACAGAGTAGTACACACTCTACTGTGGTCGACACATACTCACTCTACTATATTGTACACCTGGAAACTGTGATAGAGAAATTAAATTCTTCCGTCAGATCTTTAAAATTACACTTCTTAAAAAGGAAATACTTTTCAAAATTCTGGCATTTTATTCATTGAAGAGATACTTGCTCAGTCTTGAACCAGCAACATTCCAGTTATCATTCCTATTTTGTTCTTAAAACAAGGAACAGTACAGCACAGGAGTAGACACTTTATCCCACAAAGTTATGCCAAACTAATCAAATTAGTAATTAAACACCTATCTAAACAAATCTCTACTGTCTACACAACTTCCTTGCCCACCCATTTTCTGTACATTAATGTGCCTAAGAGCCTCTTAGAAGCATCCATCTTATTTGTTTCCACTATTATCTATGGCTGCCAATTCAAGGCAGCCACCACTCGGTGAAAAAGATGTTCTTGGCAAATTTTTTTTACAGAAGTGCTTTGCCATCACCTTCTTCCGGGAAGTGCCTTTACAAAATGGGTGACCCCAACCATTGTCAATACACTGCAGAGATTGTCTGCCTGGCGTCAGTGGTCGCATACCAGGACTTGTGTTATGCACCAGCTGTTAATGCAACCACCCAACATCTGCTGCCGTGGCTTCATGTGACTCTGATCAGGGTGCTAAGCAGGTGCTAAACATTGCCTGAGAGTAACCTGCAGGCAAGCAGAGGGAAGGAGTGCTTCACACCTCCTTTGGTAGAGATACATCCCTATACTACCATTCCAAGCCGCCGATAATTTTATATGTACTGGCTCCTTTTTTTTGTATGTTAAATTTAAAATGGCTTCTTTGTTATGTTATACTTGGGAATGCTTCTTTGTTATGTTAAATGCTGAGAAAATCTCTAGCTAGACGTTTGCTTGGGTTAACACAGATAGCAGGGTGCTATTAGCCAATGGGTGTTCATGTATCGTTTTTTTCGGATGATAATGCTGTCTCATGAGTGGGAATGGGGTTTTTGGCGGGGAGTCGGAGGAGAGACAGGGAGGATGGCGGACGTGCGGTAAGGCTCCGGTCGATCACTTCGGGTGGTCCCGAGCCATGAGTCGACAGGATCCGGGTGGTCGTCAGGAATTGATTGAGCTCCAACAGTTGCGCACGAAGAACTTGGACTTTGATAAGTCTGGTGCTTTTTTTTTTCCATTACTTCCTTTTCTGTATCGAATTTATATTAATTTCATAGACTTAGTAATATCTATAAAATGTACTTGGTAAAACGTACTGGGTGTGCTGGCTGATGATTGATGTTTGGGATTGATTCGGGTGGCAGCGGTGCAGCAACCGACCCCGCGGGAAGTGTTGAGGCAGGTGCTGGGTGGGATTTCCCCTAGACATATACGAGCCAATATAACTGAGCGTTACATATAAATTTCCATTTGGTCTCCCGTCATTGTCCACTGCTCCAGAAAAATAAAACCAACAACAACAACCGCCAAGTTTGTTTAACCTCTCCTTATAGTGCATACCCTCTAATCCAGGCAGCATCCTGGTAAACCTCTCCTGCATCCTTTCCAAAGACCCCACATCCTTCCTATAATAGGAACACAATTTATTTATTTCATTTAGAGCTGCAGCGCAGAACAGGCCCTTTTGCGCTGCCCAGCAACCCACTGACTTAACACTAGCCTAAACACAGGACAATTTACAATAACCAATTAACCTACTAACTGGATCACATGAACCAGATGGACTACACCCCAGGTAACTGAATAGATTGCGGAGGCAATAGTTAGGATCTTTCAAGAATCACTAGATTCTGGAATGGCTCCAGAGGATTGGAAAATTGCAAATGTCATTCCACTCATCAAGAAAGGAGGGAGAAAGAAGAAAGGAAATTATAGGCCAATAAGCCTGACCTCAGTGTTTGGGAAGATGTTGGTCCATTATTAAGGATGAGATTTTGGGGTACTTGGAGGCACATGATAAAATAGGGCAAAGTCAGCATGATTTCTTTCAAGAGAAAATCTTGCCTGACAAATCTGTTGAAATTCTTTGAAGAAATAACAAACAGGATAGTTAAAAGGAGAATCGGTAGAATTTGTGTACTTAGATTTTCAAAAGGCCTTTGACAAGCTAATGCACATGAGGCTGCTTAACAAGATATGAGCTCATGGTATTGCAGGAAAGATGCTAGCATGGATAAAGCATTGGCTGATTGGCAGAAGGCAAAGAGTAGGAATAAAGGGAGTCTTTTCTGGCTGGCTGCCGGTGACTAGTGGTGTTTTGCAGGGGTCAATGTTGGGACTGCTCCTTTTTACGTTGCATGTTAATGATTTGGATGACAGAATTTATAGCTTTGTGTCCAAGTCTGCAGATGAAACAAAGATAGGTGTTACATCGTGTTGAGGAAGCAGGGAGGCTGCTGATGGACTTAGACAGATTAGAAGAATGGGCAAAGAGGTGGCAGATTGAATGCAGTGTTGGGAAGTATATGGTCATGCACTTTGGTAGAAGGAATGAAAATAAGGAGAAATTGGTCCTTCTGCAGGATTCTCTAAAGGTTAATTTGCAAGTTGAGTCAGTGGTGAGGAAGGCAAAAGCATTGTTAGCAGTCATTTCGAGAGGACTAGAATATAAAAGCAAGGTTTTATAAGGTACTTGTGATGCTACTACATGGGAGTACTGTACATGCATGTTTAGCAGTAAAATCGGCATGCAACAGACAAAGTTATGCAACTCACAAACCAACAGATCAGAATAAAATACTGCAGTCCCACCCCATTTTGTCATGAATCACTTCTAATCATGGTCTTACACTATATGTGAATGACAACGGTTGAAATGCTTACAGCCATGTTTACCAGAAACATTAAGTGAACTATTTATCTTGGCTTCCTTCTGGGATTCCCATCATCACAGAAATCCATCTTCCAGTGAATTCAGTTCACTGCATTTGATACTAAGAAACAACTGAAGGTGCTGCATACAGCAAGGGCTATGTGACCAGTCAACATCTTGGCAGTTATACTGAAAATGTGCTCTCTGGAACTGGTCACACCTTGAGCCAAACTATTCCAATACATTTACAGCACAGGCTTTAACCTAACAACATAAAAAAATACACAAAAATATCTTGCTCACAAAATGAAGAATACTCCCAACGATGTTATCAAATGGCACTTCCTGTCCAAAAAGCCGGTCATCAATGCCCCATCTGAGTTTCATCAGAATCACTCAACTCCAGGCCTCAGCACAACATTTGTCCAAACATGAACCAAAGAGCTGAATTCCAGAGACAGTTTGAAAGTGACTAATTTTAAATCAAGCCAGCATATGATCCAGTGCAGCATCAATGGACCACAGTAAAACTGAGGTCAATAGACTTCAAAGGGAAAACCGTCCAAAAAAAAAAAAAAAAAAAAAAAAAAAATGGGAGTCACTTCTTGTACAAAGAATAAAGATTTTAATTGTTGGAAGTCATTCATCCCAGCTTCAGGAAACGCAGCAGGAATTCCTCAGGGCACTTACTTATCTTGGCCATCTTCAGTTGCTTTTCATCACGAGAGATGAAGAAAGATTTGGATAGTATTCAGACACAAGTTGATAAGTGGCAAGAATATTAGTACAAAAAAAGTGCCAAAGTCCACCTCCGGCAAATGAGTCTAACCACTTAATGTTTAAATGAATTATCAACGTTGAATACCCTACCTTCAACATCCTCAGACTTAGTTGCTCTGAGTTGGCAGTTTCTTGAGGTTCGTAGGGATGGTATCAGAAATTAGGGGTCAAGTCAGAGTACGGGGACATGGATGACGAAGAGTTATTATGATTATGAGAACACGCAGTTCCCTTTTATTGTCATTTAGTAATGCATGCATTAAGAAATGATAAAAACTAACAAAAACCTCATAATTATAACATATAGTTACAACAGTGCAAAGCAATACCGTAATTTGATAAGAACAGACCATGGCACAGTAAAAGTCTCAGAGTCTCTCGAAAGTCCCATCATCTCACGCAGACGGTAAACCCCCAGCACCGCCAACTTGCCGATGCAGCATCCCGGAAGCATCCAACCACAGCCCGACCTGAGTCCGTCCGAAAAACTCCGAGCCTCCGACCACCTCCTGACACCAATGCACCGAGCATCATCTCTGCCAAGCGTTTCGACCCCAGCCCCGGCAACAGGTGATAAGCAAAGCCAAGGATTTGGGGCCTACGTCTCCGGAGATTCTCGATTGGACAGTAGCAGCGGCAGCGAAGCAGGCATTTCAGAAGTTTCTCTAGATGTTCCTCTGCGCTTTCATGGCTGTCCCCATCAAGGGTTAGAGATCAAGGGCAGTAATAAAGTGTCAAGGGCAGGAGCCGGTGTTTGGTCCAGGTCAGAGTAACTCCCCAGTCAAAGGTTAGCAATCCCAGATGTCAGTTTGGCAGGCGCTGAGCAGACCAGCAATCCCCAGGTTAGCAAGTCCTAGGTCAGAGGTTCTTTGCAGGCAGGAGTTACAAGGGCTACTGACCCCCTCAGTTTGAGAGAGTCCATACAAGTGGGAGTCACAAGAACCAGTGACCACCCAGGTCACCTGGGACAGAGGTCCAGGCGAGCTCAGTTATCAAGTTCCCAATATCAAACCCAAGATCAAAACAATGATCAGCAAGTCCTTGGATTGAGGCCTGCAGGCCAAACCAGTGATCAGTGCGTCCTGGGTTGATACCCGGATGTTGGCAAGTCTGGATGTAGAACCCCAAAGGTCAAAGAACAAAGTTAATGAGTCCTATGTTAGAGGCCAAAGATTGAAGCCCCTGGGTTGGCTTGCCTGGAAGTCAGAGGCCCGATGTCTGCAAGTTTGGGGCCATCTTGTCCTGGGGGTGTGGGTGTATAAAAGAGGCTTGTTTTGCTGTTGTCTTATTGTTGATGTTGCTGCAATTTGTGTTGTTCTGCTGATCATTATGGGTATGCTATGTTGCCACTGGAACGTACAGCGACACTTGCAGGCTGCATCAGCACATCCTTGGGTTGGGTTGATTGTTAACACAAATGTTGCATTTCACTGTACATGTGATAAGTAAATCTGAATAAATTGGAATCTGAATCCTGGAACTAACATTGACCTGCAACTCAGCTGGATTTACCACATAAATATAATGGGTCAGAAGCTGGCCAGGTGACTCACTTCCGTTTACATTAAAGTCTCACCACTCTTCCCCCACCCCACCATCTTCACAGGAACACGGTGGTGTATTTTCTACTTACCTAGACGTCCTCAGCTCAGATGACACTCATTCAGCACAAAGTAGTTTAGTTGACTGGTACCATCTATCATGACTGCTCTGTGTATGAGCTACGAAATACACTAATTACTCTCCTGCATTACTCCTATATCATTTCCCAATCCCTCAACTTATATTAAAAAGCAGCAATTTGGAGGACCACCACAACCTGTATATTTGCCTCAAATCAAAAGTTCAAAAAGTTCAAAGTTCAAAGAAAATTTATTAGCGAAGTACATACATGTTATGGTACATTCCCGAGATTCATTTTCTTTCAGGCATTCACAGTACATGCAAAGAAACACAACAGAAACAATTAAACAGTGACTCAAAGATGGACAACCAATGTGTAAAAGACAAAGTATGCAAACACAATAAATAAAATATTGAGAACATGAGTTGCAGTCTTTGAAAGTGAATCCATAGGGTGTGAAATCAGCTCAGTGTTGAGGTGAGTAAAGTTATCCACGCTGGTGCAAGAGTTTGATGGTTGAAAGTTGAACTGTTCCTCAACCTGGTGGTGTAGGACCTAAGACTTCTGCATCTCCTTCCCAATGGCAGCAGCAAGAAGAGAGCATGATGCTTGTGGCAGAGCTCCTTGTAGCTATCCTCAATGGTGGAGAGGGCTTTTCCTGTAATAGCTGGGCTCTATCCACTACTTTTTGTAGACCTTTTCCATTCACAGGCATTACTGTTTCCACTCCAGGCCATGATGCAACCACTGTTCATCTATGGAAGTTTGTCAAATCTTTTTTAGATAACATGCCGAATCTGTGAAACTTCTAAGAAAGTAAAGGTACTGCCGTAAGTTCTTTGTAATGGCATTTATGTGCTAGCCCCAAGACAGATTTGCTGAAATGATAATGCCAAGGAATATAAAGTTGCTGACACCACCACCCCCCACCCAAATCCTCCGATCCTCTGATGAGGACAGGCTCATGGACATCCTGCAGTCAATAATCAGCTCTTAGGTTTTGCTGACTTTGAGTGAGAGTTTGTTAACATGACACCACTCAGCCAGATTTTCAATCACCTCCTACATGCCAATTTGTCAGCACCTTTGATTTGGCCAACAGCAGTGGTGTCATCAGCAAACTTGAATATAGCATTGGAAGTATACTTAGCCTCACAGTTATAAGTATAAAGCGAGTACAGTAGGGCACTAAGCACACAGCATTATGGTGTATCTGTGCTGATGGTGATTGTAGAGAAGTTGTTGCAATCCACAATATCGTAAGACATAGGAGCAGAACTAGGCCATTCGACCTATGAAGTCTACTCCACCATTTCATCATGGCTGATCCTTTTCTCCCCCTCCTCAGACTTCTCCCCGTAACCTTTGATGTTATATCCAATCAAGAACCTATTAATCTCCGCCTTAAATACACCCAATGGCCCGGCCTCCACAGCTGCTTACGGTAACAAATTCTACAAAGCGACCACCTTCTGGCTAAAGAAATTTCTCCACATCTGTTTTAAATGGACACCTCTCTTACCTGAGACTGTGCCCTCTTGTCCTTTCCACATCTACTCTGTCAACATTCAAAAGATTTCAATGAGATTCCACCCCCCCCCCCCACCCTTCTACATTCCAGCAAGTACAGACCCAGAGCCATCAAACATTCCACATATGATAACCCTTTCATTCCCGGAATCATCCTTATGAACTTCCTCTGAACTCTCTGCAATGCCAGTACATCTTTTCTGAAATAAGAAGCCCAAAACTGTTCACAATATTCAAGGTAAGGTCTTGAGTCTGACTTGGGTTTGCAAGTAAGGAAATCAAGGATCCACTTAGAAATATATGCTGGTCTTTCAAACAATGCTAGATCTAGACCCCATATTTCAGGAAATCTGACTGCTTGGCTGTCTTTCTCATACCTCCATACAGGCAGAGGCTAAAGAGGAAGGTTTCAGAGATGAGGACAACAAGAGGTGGTCACGGGAGGCTGCGAAGTGGCGAAGGGATTACTTGGAGTCAGTGAACTGGTCAGTGTTCGAGGACTCAGAGGTTCTGAATAAGTACATCACGGCTGTCAATGACTTTATAAAGACAGTCGTAGACAAGTGTCTCCACAAAATCATTCAAAATCTTCTCAAAACAGAAGCCCTGGATAAACCATGAGATCCACAATCTGCTTAGGGCCAGATTAGTGGCATTCAGGTCTGGTGACCAAGTAAGATACAAGATGTCTAGGTACGATTTCCAGAAAGCCATCTCACGTGTGAAGTGGCAATTCCATACCAAATCTGAATCACTGAAGGATACTCGACAGCTGTGGCAGGGTTTGAATGCTACTACCTCTTACATAGTGTAACCAAGCAACATAGGTGTCAATAAAGCTTTGCTCCCAGATGAGCTCAATACCTTCAACGTCCGCTTTGACTATCAAAACATAGAGGTACTTTTATGGAGGACTTCCAATAAGATGGCATCGCACTTGGAAGCAGTGGCTTCTAGGAGCCAACAAAAGGAGTTGTCTTTTTTTTAAATCACAAAACTCTGCTGGACATCAAGAACTTAAAGTACTTCAGGTCTATCCCATCAGCAAGTTGCTTATTGGCAGAGAAACTGAACGAGCTAGACTTGGTGCAGACCATGCTGCTGCCTGCAACAGAGAAGAGTCAGTGCACAAAGGCAGTGTGCAGCAAGTGATCCTCTTAGTTGCTTTTCTTGTGATGACAACACCCTGTTGGACATTGGTAATGTAGAATTCTGCAAGTCAGATTCATTGTTTTATTGGTAAACCATGGGTGGCCTCAGTCATAGAGAAGACTATGCCTCAAACAATGGTGTTGTCTGTTTCCCTCAGTCCTAGGTGGCAGCATCAAGAGTTGGTGTGCACCACTGGAGTGCTGGTGATGCAGCGTGTTTGTGCTGGAGTCAGTGCTACCCTCCAATGTTCATTCAGCAGAAGACAATATATATTGACTACAGACTGTTGCAACATTCATGGACACAGGGATTTGGACTATAATTTTTGTTGTGTGCCTATATTTTACTGTTGTCTTATATGCGCTATGTGTGCCTTAAACTGTGTATGACTATTGGTACTGTTTTGCACTTCAGCCCCAGAGTAATACCATTTCATTTGGCGGTATTCATGTATGGTTGAATGGCAAATAAAATTGAATATGAACTTGAATGAACTCCCACAGCCCCTGCTGACTTCAGTCTCAGGGGCCAACGTGACAGTATCCGTTAGGAGGGTGATCCCACAGAAAGCAACTGGCCCAGATGGGGTGCCTAGCTAAGTACTAAAGACCTGTGCTGATCAACTGGCTGGAGTCTTCACTCATATCTTTAAACTCTTGATTCGACAGTCTGAGGTACCCACCTGCTTCAAGCAGTCTTCAATTATACTGGTATCTAAGAAGAATATCATAACCTGCCTTAATGACCATCATCCGGTGGCACATACATGCACTGTGATGAATGTCTTTGAGAGGTTGGTGATGAAACATATCAACTCCCAACTGAGAAGTGACTTGGATCTGTTCCAAATTGACTACGTGCACAATAGGTCCACAGTAGATGACATTTCATTAGCTCTTCACTCAAACTTGTAACTCCTGTACAGCAAAGATGCAGGCATCAGCATATGCTCTTTATGAACCACAGCTCAGCATTCTAAACCATCATCCCCTCAAAAATAATCAATATACTTCAATACCTTGGCCTCAATACCTCCTTGTGCAATTGGATCCTTGATTCCTCACTTGCAGACCCTAGTCAGTTCAGATGGGCAAGAATATCTCCACAATCTCCATCAGCACAGCTGCACTACAAGGCTGTGAACTTAGCTCCCTGCTCTACTTGCTTTATACTTAGGACTATAGAGCTCTAATGCCATATTTAAGTTTGCTGACTACACCACTGTCATTAGCCAAATCAAAGGTGGTGACATATCAGCATGGAGGAGAGAGACTGAAAATCTTGCTCAGTGGTGCCATAACAACCATCTCTTTCGCTCAATGTCAGCAGGACCAAGGAGCTGATATTTGACTTCAGGAGAAGGAAACTGGAGGTCCATGGGCCAATCCTCATGGCGGGGGGGGGGGGGGGGGAATGGAGGTTGAGAGGGTCAGTAAATTTAAATTCCTTTGTGTTATCATTTCAGAGTATCTGTCCTGGACCCAGCATATAAATGCAGTTATAAAGAAAGCATGACAGAGCTTCTACTTCCTTAGAAGTTTGCGAAGATTCAGCATATCTACAAACGGTAAAACTTTGACAGACTTCCATAAATGTGCGGTAGAGAGTATATTAATTGGTTGCTCACGGCCTGCAATGGAAACGCCAGTGCCCTTGAATGGAAAATCCTACAAAGAGTAGTGGATATGGTCTAGGCCATTACAGGAAAAGCTCTCCTGATCACTGAGCACATCTACACTGACTGCTATCACAGGAGAATAACATCCATCATCAAGAACCCCCACCACTCAAGCTATGCTTTCTTCTCACTGCTGTCAACAAGGTACAGGAGCCCCAGGACCCACACCACCAAGTTCAGGAACTGTTATTACCCCTCAACCATCAGGATGCTGAACCAGATGGGCTAACTTCACTTGTCCCATCACTGAAATGTTCCCACAACCTGTGGACTTCGTCATTTCATGTTCCCTATATTTATTACTTATTTATTATTATATTTTCTCTTTTGTATTTGCACAGTTTCTTATTCTTTACACATTGGTTGTTTGTCCATCCTGCTGGGTGCAATCTTTGACTGATTCTATTATGTATCTTGGATTTACTGTGTATGGCCACTAGAAAACTAATCTCAGGGTTGTATATGGTGACATATATATATATATTTTTATATATATACTTTGATAATACAGTAAAATCACTTTGAAATTTGACACTCTCTGCATAACAGCACTTTGGGAGTACCTTCTCCAAAACAATTGCTGCAGTTCAAAACATGGCTCGCCATTGTCTTTGCACAGAAATAACTAATAAGTGATAAACTGAGGATCAGAGATAGGCACATGGATAACAGAGGGCTATGTAGGAGGGAAAGGTTAGATTGATCTCAGCTTAGGTTAAAAGGTCAGCACAACATTGTGGACCGAAGGGCTTGTGGTGTGCTGTACTGTTCTATGTTTTATATTCTAAACGACAATCATGAAAATTGTATCTATTGCAGGTAAATGAAATTAGGATTGATGGGTGCAATGGTTGGTGCAGGTGTAGTGGACCAAAGGGCCTGTTTCTGTGCTATACAACTCCATTGTTTATAATGCTAGGGTAAATGAGTAGATGGAATATAATAAAATGGAACAACTTTTAAGAGATTGCAAGAACACAGATCGACAGGTCCTACCCCAGAGGTTTCATATCACTTCAATTTTTTTGCTCCATTTATTCAGAATTTTACTTCAAATTTGAACGTCTTTCATCACACTATCATTTAACCTAATGTACTGCACAAAGATTATTCCTCATGCCCGAGCCTTTATCTAATTGAATATTTATTTCAACAATACAAATTTTTAAATTTTCCCTCTAGCTTTCTCAATTAGCAGCAAAAGACTTCTGAACAGAAAATGCTACATGGCATATTATAAACATCTAATTGGTTGAATTAAGCAAAGACCAGTGTAGAAACAGATTCTGAAGAGCTGAGCATAATCCATTTGTTCTCTTTACATGAACAAAAGATGTGAGTGAGATCCTAAATTATAACTTTGCATCAGTATTTATCAAGGAGAAGAATGTAGAGGATAGGGAGATTAGTGTGGAGCATGCCAATGTGCTAGGTAATTTCAAGATAAAGAAAGGAGGTAACATTGGGTCTCTTAAAGAACATTAAAGTGGTTAAGTCTCCAAGGCCTGATGGGACAAGACTCCATTTACTGAGATGAGGAAGAAATAAGATTGTTGGGGCCTTGGCCAATATACTTGTGTCCTCTCTAGCCATAAGCAGTGTCCCACAAAACTAGCATGTAGCTAAGGATAATCCTGGAAACTACTGATGGGTGACCCTCACATCATTAGTAAGGAAGATACTGGAGAGGATTCATAAGCAATTGGAAAATCATGGCCTAATTAGGGACAGTCAACATGGCTTTATGTGAGGCAAGTCGTGTCTTGGTAACTTGATTGAGTTTTCCGAGAAGGTGATGAAGTTGATTGATAAAGGTAGCGCTGTAGATGTTGACTATATGGATTTCAGTAAGGCTTTTGACCAGGTCAAAAGGTGCATGGGATGCAGAGTGACTTGTCCATTTGCTAGTAGGTTTTCAGACGATATAGGCAGAGTACAAAGTAAATGGCAGGATACTTGGTAGTGTGGAGGAGCAAAGGGATCTCAGGGTACATGTCCACAGATCCCTGAAAGTTGCCTCACAGGTGGATAGGGTAGTTAAGAAAGCTTATGGGGTGTTAGCTTTCATAAGTCGAGGGATAGAGTTTAAGAGTCGCAATGTAATGAAGCAGCTCTATAAAACTCTGGTTAGGCCACACTTGGAGTACTGTGTCCAGTTCTGGTCACCTCACTATAGGAAGGATGTGGAAGCATTGGAAAGGGTACAGAGGAGATTTACCAGGATGCTGGTTTAGAAAGTATGCATTATGATCAGAGATTAAGGGAGCTAGGGCTTTACCTTTTGGAGAGAAGGAGGATGAGAGGAGACATGATAGAGGTGTACAAGATAATAAGAGGAATAAATAGAGTGGATAGTCAGCGCCTCTTCCCCAGGGCACCACTGCTCAATACAAGAGGACATGGCTTTAAGGTAAGGGGTGGGAAGTTCAAGGAGGATATTAGAGGAAGGCTTTTTACTCAGAGAGTGGTTGGTACATGGAATGCACTGCCTGAGTCAGTGGTGGAGGCAGATACACTAGTGAAGTTTAAGAGACTACTAGACAGGTATATGGACGAATTTAAGGTGGGGGCTTGTATGGGAGGCAGGATTTGAGGGTCAGCACAACATTGTGGGCCGAAGGGCCTGCACTGTGCTGTACTATTCTATGTTCTATTAAAGACGGGCGGTATTGTGGATAGCATAGAAGACTGGCAAAGGATAAAATGAGATATAGATCAGTTGCAAATAAGAATGGAGAAATAGTAAATGGAGTTTAACCTGGCCAAATCTGAAGTGTTGCACTCTGGAATTACTGTAGAGACAGTACACTATAAATGGCACACCCTTAATAGTGTTGGCATGCAGGGGGATGTTGGTATCCAAGTCTATAGCTCCCCAAAAGTGGCTATTCAGGTTGATAGGAGTTTAAAGGCATATGGTATGCTTATATTTATTAGTCAAGGAATTGAGTTCAAGAGCTGAGAAATTACATTGCAGCTTTAAAAAGCCCTAGTTAGGCCGCATCTGGAGTACTGCATTCATTTCTGACCTCCTCGTTATAGGAAGGAAGTTGAGCCTTTGGAGAATGTGCAGAGTAAGTTTACCAGGATGCTGCCTGGTTTAGAGGGTCATGTGCTATAAGGAAAGAGTGGACAAATTTGGATTGTATTCTCTGGAGTGACGGAAGCTGCAGCTAAATCTGATAGGTGTTTGTTAGATTATGAGAAACATGGACAGGCAGCCAGCATCTTTTTTTTTCCAGGGTTGAAATGTCTAATACCAAAGGGTACGCATTTAAGGTGAAGAGGGCAAGTTCAAAGGAGACACAAGGAGTGGATGACTGGAATGCGCTACCTGAGGTGGTGGTAGTGGCAAATACAACAGAGATGTTCAAGAGGCTTTCAGGTAAGCACATGAATGTGCAAGAAATAGAAGGACATTAACATTGTTTAGAGAGTGAAATTGGTTTTGTTGGGCATTTGATAACTAATATAATTAGCTAGGCAAAACACTGTGGGCCTAAGAGCCTGCTCCTGTGTAGTACTGTTCTTAATTCTCTGTTCTGTAGAAGTTCAAAGCATTTAGGCTTATAGAGTGGGGGTATAGTCTAAGCTCTTCATAGTCTACTATAGTGAATGGCAGAGTTCTATTCCTGAGATATATTAAATAAGGAATATGGTTTGTGAAAACAGATGTTGTCCTATTTATAGAGATAAAGAGCATCAGTAGAGAATTCTGCTTCAAAACGTTCGCTCTCTGAACTATTGGTTAAAATATATGGAAATTACTGTCACTAACCAAATAGATTTGATTCTCTCACTGTAATTATATGGAAAGATAATAGTACGTATCACATGATGTAAAAAAATTCTACAGTTAGAAACAAACAATGGCCAGAATTGTGTTTTCCTTTTCTGGAACTTTTCAGTGATATTGATGCTTTTAATTATGAAGTATGGCTTATCCATCATGAAAGAAGAAATCTTCATCAAAAGGATAGCTGCCTATTATGCAGACTAGAAAGGAAAAATCTTTAGAAATCACCCAGAGATTGCTTGAAGACTGATAATAGTTAATAGAATATTTCAGTATGTCCTGCACGATTTTCCTGAAAGGATTTTCACTGAAACGGGAATTTTTAAAAAGCAGATCTTTCTGTAGTGCACTGGGAAAATATGAAATTTTGAGTTAAGTGCACCTAAAAAAAACAAGATATATTGTAATATATGTTTTAAAATCTTTACATTGTTGTTTATTTTGCTAAGAATCAAAAAAACTAATAATGTATAACATTACTTCTGAATCTCAGTAGTAATTGGAGCAGGCACCGGTACATACTCAAGCATGTATGGGCTCTTCTCAATATACTTACAAATTCTTAAAAGTTTAAAGCTTTCCTTTACAAAAACAAAATTCTGAAATCTCAGAATTAGTGTTACTTGATCAATACTAATTTATTCATCCCTTTCTTTTCCACCAGTCTATATCCCATTGATAAGTGACACCTATTACATGGTCTTTTACCCAGTTTCTAATCTTCTTTCTTGGTACTGAAGCTTCACAAAGGCAAACCTATCTACATACATGCAACGATTTATCTCCCCCCACCACCACCCCGACACACACACACCAGAATATACTTATCATTCAGGAAATGTTGCTTTTAATCTTTCTCAAATTAGCAGCACATCAATCTTCTTAAAATAACCACCAACTATTTTGTTCATATATACTTGGGGAATTCAGTTGCTTTTGTCCATTTGATTATTTAAACACTCATTCAACCAGTATTGTACTCCATCCCAGCAACAAAATGACATATCTGTTCTTCAGACTACCTAATACCTCTGCCATCGTTGGATGCATCAGCAAGGGAGGTGAGGTTGAGTACAGGGCTACAGTAGGAAACTTTGTCACATGGTGTGAGCAGAATTATCTGCAGCTTAATGTGAAAAAGACTAAGGAGCTGGTGGTAGACCTGAGGAGAGCTAAGGTACTGGTGACCCCTGTTTCCATCCAGGGGATCATTGTGGACATGGTGGAGGATTACAAATACCTGGCGATACGAATTGACAATAAACTGGACTGGTCAAAGAACACTGAAGCTGTCTACAAGAAGGGTCAGAGCCGTCTCTATTTCCTGAGGAGACTGAGGTCCTTTAACATCTGCCGGACGATGCTGAGGATGTTCTACGAGTCTGTGGTGGCCGGTGCTATCATGTTTGCTGTTGTGTGCTGGGGCAGCAGGCTGAGGGTAGCAGACACCAACAGAATCAACAAACTCATTCGTAAGGCCAATGATGTTGTGGGGATGGAACTGGACTCTCTCACAGTGGTGTCTGAAAAGAGGATGCTATCTAAGTTGCATGCCGTCTTGGTCAATGTCTCCCATCCACTACATAATGTACTGGGTGGGCACAGGAGTACATTCAGCCAGAGACTCATTCCTCCGAGATGCAGCACAGAGCGTCACAGGAAGTCATTCCTGCCTGTGGCCATCAAACTTTACAACTCCTCCCTTGGAGGGTCAGACACCCTGAGCCGATAGGCTGGTCCTGGACTTATTTCATAATTTACTGGCATAATTTACATATTACTATTTAACTATTGATTACTATTTTCTACTACTATTCTATGACTATTTATTATTTCTATGAGTATTACTATTTACTAATAGTAATATTACTATTACTATTTATTATTTATGGTGCAACTGTAACGAAAACCAATTTCCCCCAGGATCAATAAAGTATGACTATGACTAATATTATCAATTTGTTTGATAACTTTATAAATTTAAATAATCATGTTTATTTCTAATGTTCCTTAATTTTCTGCAGAATTAATATTGCTTTATGTCAACTAATTGTGATGTCAAGCAATGTATTTGCAACTAAATCACGCTTGGCTTAATTCATTGTGTGCATTGCAGCAGTATTTTCTTACAAAGTAGGCTTGATAGTCCAATTAAAGAGAATGTTTTCCTTATGATCTTAAGCCTCCATCTTTCATGCTCTGTCATATTGAGTTAGTGCAATCCAGGTGATACAATTAATGCTGATCACTGCAATTTGCAATGGGAATTTAAACAACATTCCCACACGTCAAGAAAGTGGACATAGGTGCACATTTTATGGACTGTAGCGATTAATTAAAACTTATAGTTTAAGTAACTTACACAAGAAATAGATAGAAACTCCAATTAACAATTTATTATTGGTATAGACAAAATATCAGCTTGAGTTTCATTCATCATCTGACTGCTTAAAATGCAGTATTTGTGCAATTATAATATAGAATGCACTACAATGTGGAAATGCTTGTACTGAATCACTTTTGTGTCAGACTTATACCATCAAATGTGGTCAACTTTAATAACAAAATAGGATCTCCAATACAATGAAAATGTCAAAGAAGTTTTAACCTGCCTGATACTAAAACTTTAACAAACTTTCACAAACAAATCAACAGATAGGCAGATTGCCCTATATTAAATTTATAATCTTTCAAAGAGGGTCAACTAGTAACCCAATCTAGGAAATTTGGCCTCTTTGTAGTATAAGCAGTAGGTTTGCTAATGTTTCTGATAAACCTCTACCTCATATATTAAAATAGTCTAGCATAAATTTTCCATTAACTGTCAGGCAGCATTCAAGTTTAGTTGCTTCTAACATATTAATTTCCATAACTCAGCACCCCTTCCCATCCCCAGGGCTCCTACTCCCAACACATTTATTCTAATGCCAGAGCTCCCAGTCTCCTCCTCAACACTGCCACTGGCCTCCCCAATAGTCCACTTCTCAATGCTATACTCAATTCGCCCTTTGAACCCCAATTTTTTTTTAAATGGCAGATCAAATCTCATTCCAGCCACCCATTCATCCATACAGTGTACTCTGGTACCAATCCTTTGAGGCCTGAGGTAGATCTACAATTCAGATGCCAAGCCTGCAGTTAAACACACAATAGCCAGGTCTCTCCTCAGACCTTTGGCACTTCTTGACAGTCACAGGCCTTAGGTGGAATGCCTAACTTCTAACAGACAACACACTAATAGTCCTATAAATTCATCACACACCAATCTAGCAATACCTGCATAACGACACAAAATTCACCACAAAATCTGGCTGCTTTTTCCTCACTCCCCATTATTACTCCACCCAACAAGACACACTTGCACATCAAAGGAAGAAGAGAAGAAGAAAGCACTTAACTCCGAGTGGAGTCATCGGGACGCCATCATAACGGCATTTTTTTTTTAGCCGGCTTTCTTATTTTTACGAGGCCCAGTTGCTAGCTCGACACTCAACCCAGCACAGATGGAAAGCATGCAAGGGAGCCAGCTGGATTCGAACTCGGGAGCCTTTGCTCTGAAGTCCAGTGCTGATGCCACTACGCCACCAGCGGGCAACATCAAAGGAAGAGGGGGCAGCAAATCTCCAATGAAGATTAATTTTTCTCATTACTCTTGGGATATCTACTACAGGCTTCAAATGAATCACAGGACACTTATAACCAAGGTCCACTTGTTCATGACCTTCACCCTTATCATTGCAAGCCAATTTCTCAGCCACCTGCTGCACTGAAACAGTTCCAGCAGCACCTATTAATAATTGAATGATCAATTCTCCAAGTTATCATTTCTAATGCAGGGCCCATTCGAATACCAAATCATTGTTGGCAACGCAAACACGAGAAAATCTGCAGATGCTGGAAATTCAAGCAACATACATCAAAGTTGCTGGTGAATGCAGCAGGCCAGGCAGCATCTCTAGGAAGAGGTACAGTCAACGTTTCGGGCCGAGACCCTTTGTCAGGACTAACTGAAGGAAGAGCTAGTAGGAGATTTGAAAGTGGGAGGGGGAGGGGAGATCCAAAATGATAGGAGAAGACAGGAGGGGGAGGGATGGAGCCAAGAGCTGGACAGGTGATTGGTAAAAGGGATATGAGAGGATCATGGTACAGGAGGCCTAGGGAGAAAGAAAAGGCGGGGGTGGGGGGGAACCAGAGGATGGGCAATGGGTATAGTCAGAGGGACAGAGGGAGAAAAAGAATGTGTGTATATAAATAAATAACGGATGGGGTACGAGGGGAAGGGGGAGGTGGGGCTTTAGCGGAAGTTTGAGAAGTCAATGTTCATGCCATTAGGTTGGAGGCTACCCAGACGGAATATAAGGTGTTGTTCCTCCAACCTGAGTATGGCTTCATCTTTACAGTAGAGGAGGCCGTGGATAGACATATCAGAATGGGAATGGGACGTGAAATTAAAATGTGTGGCCACTGGGAGATCCTGCTTTCTCTGGCGGACAAAGCGTAGGTGTTCAGCAAAACGATCTCCCAGTCTGCGTCGGGTCTCGCCAATATATAGAAGGCCACATCGGGAGCACCGGACGCAGTATATCACCCCAGCCGACTCACAGGTGAAGCGTCGCCTCACCTGGAAGGACTGTCTGGGACCTGAATGGTGGTAAGGGAGGAAGTGTAAGGGCATGTGTAGCACTTGTTCCGCTTACAAGGATAAGTGCCAGGAGGGAGATTGGTGGGGAGGAATGGGGGGGGACGAATGGACAAGTGAGTTGCGTAGGGAGTGATCCCTGCAGAAAGCGGGGGGGGGGGGGGAGGGAAAGATGTGCTTAGTGGTGGGATCCTGTTGGAGGTGGCGGAAGTTACGGAGAATAATATGTTGGACCCGGAGAGTGGTGGGGTGGTAGGTGAGGACAAGGGGAACCCTATTCCTAGTGGGGTGGCAGGAGGATGGAGTGAGAGCAGATGTATGTGAAATGGGGGAGATGCGTTTGAGAGCAGAGTTGATGGTGGAGGAAGGGAAGCCCTTTTCTTTAAAAAAAGGACATCTCCCTCGTCCTGGAATGAAAAGCCTCATCCTGACAGCAGATGCGGTGGAGATGAAGGAATTGCGAGAAGGGGATGGCATTTTTGCAAGAGACAGGGTGAGAAGAGGAATAGTCCAGATAGCTGTGAGAGTCTGTAGGCTTATAGTAGACATCAGTAGATAAGCTATCTCCAGAGACAGAGACAGAGAGATCCAGAAAGGGGAGGGAGGTGTCGGAAATGGACCAGGTAAACTTGAGGGCAGGGTGAAAGTTGGAGGCAAAGTTAATGAAGTCAACGAGCTCAGCATGCGTGCAGGAAGCAGCGCCAACGCAGTCATCGATGTAGTGAAAGAAAAGTGGGGGACAGATACCAGAATAGGCACGGAACATAGACTGTTCCACAAAGCCAACAAAAAGGCAGGCATAGCTAGGACCCATACGGGTGCCCATAGCTACACCTTTAGTTTGGAGGAAGTGGGAGGAACCAAAGGAGAAATTTTTAAGAGTAAGGACTAATTCCACTAGACGGAGCAGAGTGGTGGTAGATGGGAACTGGTTGTAGACAACTTCCACTGACTACCCCAATAAGAGGGATTGCTGCTATTCAAATATAATAAACAAATTTCTAATATATGTATATTACACTGGAGGTCATTAATACAAAAAGTTAATTTTAAAATCTGTATTGTACCAAAAAGGGAATTTTGCCATGTCAGCATGAATAATTGGAGGCATTTGCTGGATTTCGAGATGATATGCATTTGTTAAGATAGAAATACCTAACAGGGTAAATGGAAAATTTTGAATCTGAATTAAATGAGTAGATTCAAGTATTCCAACGGAGTGCAGCTAAAGTTAATTGCTTCCTGCATGGTTGTCACTCCCCCTCATACAGTTAATTTTAAATGCTTGTAATCTTGCTTTCAAACTAAAGGAATGAATACTTTAACCATACAGTGAATTATATTTTACCATCAACTTGACATGAAATCTCCTTTATTTGTCTTTACTTATTCAAAGGCACATACTCATTCTGAGATACAATTCTGTTAACATACTGGCCATGTGGGCCAGAATGTTTGTGATTGTTGGAGGACACCAGTCATTCCTGAATTGAACCATACACATCAATGTGTAGACATTTACTAGCAATAGTCCTGAGTTATTTATCAGGGGCAGGAGTTGCAGTTGATTTTCTGTTTAGGTTTAGAATGAAACTTTCTTTGCTAACAAAATACAAGCTACTTTTAGTAGATAGATTGAGAAAGTGTTACTCAAAACAGATCAGCAACCTCTTGGACAATCAATGAGCCTAGGAGCATGACTTCACCA
Organism: Mobula birostris; assembly: GCF_030028105.1. Lineage (NCBI taxonomy): Eukaryota > Metazoa > Chordata > Chondrichthyes > Myliobatiformes > Myliobatidae > Mobula > Mobula birostris. Next base: position 81,639,160 of record NC_092372.1, on the reverse strand, counting down.
GCCGCCGAGGCCTTTCAAGAGCAGAGCAGGTCACTTGCACCCAGAGAGATGTTGCATCACTCTTAATCTGCCAATCAACTGGGAGCCAGCCTTCTCAACAACACAAAGGATAGAATTGCAGCTTGCAGACATCACCCACTCGTATTTACCTAGAACAAATAGGAAGGACACGTTTTGATGGTCCTCTGGACCCTGGATACCAGCAGTCATACCAGACAGTGACTGTGTGGGTATGGCATACAGTAGAGGAATAGCTTCTACCCCACAAGATACCTGATGGAAATCAAAGGTGAAAGCAGAGCTTTATTTGCTATTAAGGCTGCAATTCGCTTTTAATTATTATTAAAACTGAAGTAAATAGTAAAAGAGAAAATAATGTACCACTGCCTTCAGAATGAAATTCTGAAGTTCATAAGACAAAAAGTTAGAAATCTGTGAAAATGTAAAACTAGAATACGGCAAATTAATTTTAAAAGAGCAATTTACCTTTCCCTTCCCTCCTTAATCTTTATCTTATAAAAACCTGTTAAAACCATTGGGCTGTCAGATCCTTCATCGGGTCTGAACTGAAGGAGGAGAAGCCCAGGAATCCAAGCAAAACCAAGCCCTGCCACTGGGCCACTAGGTTCCATGTGGAGTCCAATGCAAAGAAAAATTAGAGTTACAATTATCAGTAAATCCTCAACATCTCGAGTTTCACCACACTTGTGGTTTTGTTAGAGGGTTAACTTCAGTTCGAACGACTACCATGATTCACAATGATCCATATTTGAAGTATTCATTTCACTTAGTAGATATACCAACTTGTATTCAACCATCACTATTGTACGTATATCATTTGCATGGTTCCATTTTTTGCCAATTTCAATTTTAAACTGTCAATAGATTTGTTTTCCAAAGTAAATAGGCCTAATTTCTTTCATATCTCCAAACAACTCAAGGTCTTCATTTCCAGGATCATTTCTCACGCTCAGCTCTGAAGCCATTCAGAATTTCAACATCCTTTGTGTTAAGTGACCAGCCATTCAGAAAGTACCAGATTTAATATTCAATCCCTTTATTGGTCCCTTACTACACTAATGAATTACAACTTCTGACTTCTAACCCAGTTACCCAAAAGATCAAGATCTTTTAGAATTTAGTAACTGTCAGCTCCCTATTTAAGTATCATTCATAATCCTGTACAATATTTTAATGATATTTGGTAATATATATATAATGAGTATAGTGGTCTGGAGAAAGATCTTTGGTACCATGCCCATAACTTCATTTCGACCTGTAAATTTCCCATCAATGACTATCTCCTGTTTCTTATTTAAAGCCAATTTTCTAATCAATTTCATTCTCTATCAACATAGATTTTTAAAGTACTTACATGGCCAAGTATACATCAATAGCATTATTTGGTCTGCTCTCTCAGTAATATACTTGGAGGAAAAAGGACAATTGAATACACTTGCTTTTTGCACAATTCAATAAAGTCTTACAACAGGTTTTGCTTTTACAGCTAGTTGCCATATCCAAAAATGTTTCCCAATAACTTTGAAATGAAATCTCAAATATTTGGTACAATGGATGAGAATCACCGCTGACTAGGCTGCCAATGTTCCACAAGGAGGAGGAGAGTATTGATAGAACAGTACAGTTTAGCAATGGATTAAATATCATAACAGATATTATTTAATATAACATATTAAATAATATGTCTATATAGTTTCCACATTTTATTTATTTGCAAACCTTTTGTCTGAGAAAAAAAACTAGAAAATAATCAAAATGAAATAGGATGCAGAGACATTTTAGACAAATTAATCTTAGATTTCTCCTGAACAGACAAACAGTTAGTACTCCCTCTCTTGCAAGTTCCCCATGTCTAGTCCACATGCTTTCCAGTACATAACAATCATTCATGTCATAATGTAATCGCTGTCATCAGTAAAAATATTCATCCCTCAGCCGTGAGATTCACAGAATCGGTCAATGTTAAATATCTCCTCAATACAAGAGCAGTAGCATCCTTTGATCCACAGCATGTCGCAGATTAACAAAGAATTGATCATTTGCCATCTCTTTCAGATGCCTGCAGGATTAGGCTCCAAGATTGGAAGTCAACAAGTATAAACACTGCAAAACTCAAATCAGCTTGCGAAGCAGGACCATTAAAATCTCCCTGGACACAAGTGTAAAACAGGTACAAGGTATTACTTTGCCTCAACTGTAAAGTTTCTGTAATTGGTGCACAGCAGAAAATTCCTGTTCATTTGTGTATGTGTTGTGGGAAACTAATCATAAATGCTGATCCCCTCAGCCACATCATTTTGCCCATGCACTCTGGATAAAATGCAGGTAAATTCTAAATGCCTTCACAATTAGTAAAATATTTATGTTACAGGTCTGATAGTGAAATTTATATTTCTTCAAAAAAAAATCCATCTTTAGAATCAGTATTCTCAATAGTAGATAATGCCAAGTGTCTGGTGGAATTAAATTTATTTTTTGTCTAACTGAATTGAACATGCTTTGTTAGTTAAAACAGCATCATCATCATGACTAGTAGTAAACACACATATACAAATGAATCTGAATTCCCCATACCATGGCCTAGGACGTACAAGAAAATTATATTGAGTCACTGCTGTTAGATACGCCACAATTAATTTTATTTAAACATTCACAGGAAATACAATAAATAACAGGTTAGAATTTAATATTTGTTGCATATTTGTGATTTTATGTTAATTTATAACTAGTAGAGTATTTGGGAAAAAATTACATTTCATATGCTGTCCCTCATATATGGCTTAAAGGAAGTATTCCATTACTGAAATTCATAAATTAATTAATAGCTTATAAATTATTTTACAAAATAATTCAGTAGTTTGCTTAAAAAGGTTTAAATTCTCTTTCAGAATTCAAAGGGTCATTCAGGAATTTCTTCAGTCAGAAACAGTTAAGTGGGGTTATTACAAACATATCATTTCATCATTCATGGAGTAACCATTTTTCTTTATGAATCTTATGAGAGATCAGCTTTTATCATCCTCTTCAAAGTGTCATCAAAAAAATCCATAATACCAGTGATTGATAGACTGTTAGGACTTGAATCAATAACTAGTCAGTCAAGATGTGAACTTTTGGCACTTTATAGTGACAACTCTTTTTATCTTAACCATACTACATCTAACTAAATGCAGGTGCAGTTTTCTTGTCAAATTGTTCAGGTCATAATTTTCTTTGAAAGGAATGGCTGAGAAAATGGTAATTTTACATGATCTCTTTTGCCTTTTGGCAAAAGAGATCTTCACGGCCGATTAGTTTCTGGGACAACAGGTTTAACTTGGGGAAACAAAACACCTACTTCCTCTTATTTTACTATGAATTCTTAATAGTAATTTGATATTTAAGACATTATTTTTCTTCTCATGTGCAATTACAAATATTTGTCTTTTTTTTGGTGGTTCAACCTCTCACTGCTACGGGTGGAAGTTCTCACTTGCTTCAAAAAGGCAACCATGAATAATGTGAGCTGCCTAAGTGACTATCGCCCAGTAGCACTCTGATCGACAGTGATGAAATGCTTTGAGAGGCTGGTCATGACTAGACTGAACTCCTATGTCAGCAAGGTCCTGGACCTACTGCAGTTTACCTGTCGCCACAATAGGTCAACAGCAGATACAATCTCAATGGCTCTTCACACAGCCTTAGACCACCTGGACAATACAAACACCTATGTCAGGATGCTGTTTATTGACTATCGCTCAGCATTTAACACCATCATTCCAACAACCCAGATTGAGAAGTTGCAGAACCTGGGCCTCTGAACCTCCCTCTGCAATTGGATCCTCGACTTCCTAACTGGAAGACCACAATCTGTGCGGATTGGTGATAATATCTTCTCCTTGCTGACGGTCAACACTAGTGCACCTCAGGGGTGTGTGCTTAGTCCACTGCTCTACTCTCTATATACCCATGACAGTGTGACTAGGCATAGCTCAAATGCCATCTATAAATTTGCTGATGATACAGTCATAGTTGGTAGAATCTCAGATGGAGCTGAGAGGGTGTACAGGAGCGAGATATGCCAACTAGTGGAGTGGTGCTGCAGCAACAACCTTGCACTCAACATCGGTAAGACGAAAAGAGCCGATTGAGGACTTCCGGAAGGAACACATACCAATCCTCACAGAGGGGTCAGTTTCAAGTTCCTGGATGTCAAGATCTCCGAGGACCTAACCTGGTCCAACATATTGAGGCAGCCATAAAGAAAGCAAGACAGCTACTATACTTCATTAGGAGTTTGAAGAGATTTGGTATGTCAATAAAAACACTCAAAAACTTCTATAGATGTACCATGGAGAGCACTCTGACAGGCTGCATCACTGTCTGGTATGCAGGGATTACTGCACAGGACCGAAAGAAGCTGTAGAGGTTCGTAAATTTAGTTGGCTCCATCTTGGGCACTAGCCTACAAAGTACCCAGGATATCTTTAGGGAGCGGTGTCTCAGAAAGGCAGCGTCCATTATTAAGGATGCCCAGCACACAGGGCATGCTCTTTTCTCACTGTTACCTTCAGGTAGGAGATACAGAAGCCTGAAGGCACACACTCAGTGATTCAGAAACAGCTTCTTCCCCTCTGCCATCCGATTCCTAAATGAACATTGCACCCATGAACACTACCTCACTTTTTTTAAAATATATCATTTCCGTTTTGGAAGATTTTTTAAATCTATTCGATATACGTATACTGTAATTGATTTACTTATTTATTGTTTTTTTCTTTTTCTATATTATGTATTGCATTGAACTGCTGCTGCTGCTAAGTTAACAAATTTCACCACACATGCTGGTATTAATAAACCTGATTCTGATTCTTTTTTGTTAAAAAAACACATTATGATATCAGTAGCTTTGCATATATTATTACTTTACCTTTTATAAAATTTAGTTCCTAAATTACTGGCAATAGAATTTAACACAGACACATCAGCCCATTTTAAAATGGTACTTCAGCAGAACTTAATTATAAACATAAAACAGGAGATATTGCACAGATTAAGTGGTGTTTATTTCTGTTCATTCTTATCTAGTTTCCATCTGGCCTATCATATGGATAGATCATGAGGTTTTTAAAAATATTCTAGTTAAAAGCAGATCATTTCTATGGGTAATATATACCAATGAAAGTTTTTTGTTGTGATTTTATCTATCATAAGGAAACACAGATAGCTGTTCCCATTCTCTGTGCTTGCACCATCTTTAAAAATGGTGTCAGTGAGTCCGTTGCAAGAGACCCAAAGAATCGCAATTCAGAATTACAGAACAAAAATGTAGTGCAAGAAGCAAACATTAACAATCACTTGGTATGGGGCCAGTCTATTCTGCACAGCTTTCATATTCAATGTATATTCATAAACATTGAGGTCTCAAGTTTCTCAGGTTAGTCCTTCTGCAGTTCAACTGGCATTTAAAAATAACTCACCATGCTTTTACTTTCCAAATCAGATCAATTTTTCAGCAGAAGCTCAACTGATGGATTCATAACTTCCTGTTTGAAATACAACTCTAGGACTACTTGCCCCATGAAAAATGAAAACTTAACAACCAACCTCTGGAATTATTGTACGTTCATAGAGTCAGAGCATAGAAACAGTCCTCTTGACCCACCAAGCACTCATCTATTCTAATCTTACTTACTATCATTCTGCCCACAGCCTTCAGTGCCTAGGAAATTCAAGCACTTGTCTAAATACTTCTTCAGTGTCCTGAGCGCACCCGCCTCCACCCCGCACTCAGGCAGTGTGATGCACTCTCAGACCGCAAGTTGTGTAAGCACCAATTGGTATATTAATACCCTTTGGCAAAATAGTTGTTTTCCCTGGTCCTTCCACAAGTGATAGGAGTACAACATACTAACTGGAATGACATAGTGAGCCACAGTAAAAATAATTATGATGAAAAAATAGATACCCTCAATATTTTCAGATTAACTAGTATTAGAAGAGATAGATATATGGTCCAATTTAGCAGTGTTATCTCCAGAAACAAATAAAAGATTATCTTTCTTAAGAAAATTGCATGTTTGCTAATGACCAGTACACGAGAAAGAATGAAAACCACTACAACTAAGTTTGCTCTGCTAAATTGGAATCATAATAGCTGCCTTATGTGACTGACATCTTGTACAAAATTTGCATTACTGCAGCAACTCGATTGATATGTGTGACAATCCAAATTCACAGAAACAGAAGATAAAATACTACTTACCATTTCATAAATTTTGTTTAATATACTGTAGATCCAGTGAAGCATATTTGAATATTTTGCTATTTTAAATTTAGAATATAAAGTACATGTTTTATTATGATAGCTATACTATTTGAAATAGAAAACAATAAATAAATGCTTTTACTGGCATCGGGCCATTGATATATAAACCTTTACTCAGTCCTTTTTAATTGACATGTATTTTTTTTAATTCTAAAATAAAAGTAACCAAAGTCTATTAATGTTCAGGAAATAATGAGTAAGAACTTAATAAAAATAAAATGTTTTGCAATCATGATGATATTCACAACAGTTATATTAGAATATCATTTTTGTTAAGCAGATCAGTATTTCAAATAAACAATACCCTGAAAAGTAAATCTTAAGGAATAGTTTCTTCTATATTAACCACATGTTTATGGTTGACAATATACTGGTGGTCTAAATTCTTGAGTATAAATGATTTCCAATTTTAGACTATAAATATTTCAAGTTATCTTAACGTACTTATTCTTGCAATCAGCTTTCAGTCTCAGCTTGCTGTAGAGCAAAGAATAAACTGAAACTGAGTGCTTCCCCATTTTGAAAAGATTGGCTAAAAAAAAAAACAGCACTGAACACTGTTAATGCCTGTTCGCTCAATGGCATAGGGAGAAAAATGAGAATATCATACCTATCCACACAATTATCAGAGTATGAGGCAATAGGAGAGAAAGAAAATGACAAAAATACTTTTCTAAATAAATGTGGTGACACAGCATGTAGGAGTTCCACTTTGCATTACACTGGAGGTATGTTTCACCACATAATCTTTCAGCTGCATCAAAAACCCAAGATCCAATACTTCACAAGTTTAAAAAAAACAGCATTTCACAGTGTTTCTCCTGGCTGGCATCAGGGAAGGAAAAATCCACCCAGGTATTTTTTGATAATATATGCCTCCTATGCACACAAGTCAACTAATTTAGAACCCTATACAGTTAATTTAAATACATACTAATGACCTATCGAAGATGAGTGATGCCTGCAGCAATATAAATAAACCCAGGCCTCCTGATAAGATTCTCTTCTCTCAACATCACCAACAAATCCTCTCAAATCAGGTACACTTGCTATAAAAATAATGTTGGCATGCATGAGGTAAATCTGACCATCACACAGGCAGCGCCATACTTCTGCTTACTGACTGGTTAGTACTTAAGCCAAAGCCTACAGATATCTTTTAGAGAAAATCAGAGTACAAACCAATGCATGCAGAGCCACATATGATTGTATATTATAAGTACACTAACATATTAGAAATAAAATTAACACTAGGTTAATATGACTTCATATGTTCATACGGAAGCATTCTACAGTTACACGAGAATAACCTCAACATTTAGGTACACAGTAGTTTTTAGTAGAGATGATGCAGCAATATTTCATTTGTGATGTACAGTAAGTGTTTTCCATTAAGCAGATTTGCTTCAATAATGCATCAAAACTACCGAGGATATAGCTTAACAGTCCAAATATAAACAAGTATCTTGAATGCAAAGTGTCATTAATTAGTTATTAAGTGTAGTTATTTGAACATGTGCCCAGTCTCATCAGGGCATTCCCTACAACATTGTAGGAATTTGTTTCTGAACCAAGTATGAAGTGTTTTTCCATCTAATGAAAATGATGATTCATTTCAGAGATATTGTTGAGTTCCAAAATTTCTACTTCTTAATTTCAGGTTCATTAATTGCAGTATTTAGATTTTCTATCTTTCCAAAACTTTTTGGACCACACCATCTTCAAGTGAGACCCAAATGATGAGCAGTTTGGTTTCTTGTATCCACTGGGAACTTACTTGCAAGGACCTGAACTTGTTTCATAAAGCAGCTGTCATGTCTCAGTCTGACTTTAGGTTACATAAAAAACTTAAAAACAAACAGCTACAATTTTTCGTCTTTTCATTGTCAGTGGACTTAAAATTCATTGCATCATCTGATACAGATGACAGAAAGTTACAATCACCACAAAGTTTATTTATGAAATGCAAAACCATAAGACATAGGAGTAGTATTAGGCCATTTGGCCCAAAAACATTTACTATATTTAAAAAAAAAATTTGATATGCTTAAGTAAGTGATTTTCCATTCTTTCACTGTGTCCTAGTCATTTGCAGAATCTAATTCCTGAACAAGATTTTACTGCCATAAGAATAAGAATTCCAGTGTTTAATTTCTTCCTTTCGGGACCAACCAGATTGAAAGACTGCACGAATACAAATCTCCTTGTTACTTTAGCTGTTAAGTAGCAGGCTTAATTTTCTACAGCATGCTCTGCAACAAGGTGCAAAAGTAGCAGCATCATGAATTCGCAAGCTAAATTTTTACTTGCCTAAAAGCAGTACAACGCAAATCATCCAACAACATATGATGATTCACAATACATTGTGTGTTTTCTCCATACCCCAAATTGCCAGATAATTAAGGTAATAATGATATGGACCAATTAAATGTTAATTTAACAATAAATTTTAGATCAGCATTAGCCTCTGCTTGTAAATGGAGGGCACAAATAAATCAAGTGTTACAGTATATAAAAAATGTAAAAGGAAAATTATATTAAAAAAAGATTTTGCACTTACGGTGCCCATGAAAAGTATTCATCCCCCTTGGAAATTTTCATGTTTTACAACGTTGAATCACAGTGGATTTAATTTGGCTTTTTTTGACTGTACAGGAAAGGTACATCGCATCCGGAGTTTCTCCGGTTAGCGGACGATTTCCCTCCATGCCTCTCTGACACGGGGAATCGCGTACGAGGCAAGTTACAGCAGTGGTTTGCCATTGCCTTCTGCCGGGTGAGTTTCCAAAGAGACCACCAGCTCGTAACCCAGCACAGATGGAAAGAGTGCAGGGGAGCCGGCTGGCTGGATTTGAACCCGGGACCTTCCCTCCCGAAGTCCGATGCTGATGCCACTACACCACCAAAAAGACCCTTTCATGTGAAAGTGAAAAAGAGTTTCTACAAATTGATCTAAATTTATTACAATTACTAAACACAAAATAATTGATTGCATGATTACTCACCCCCAGTCTTCTTTACAAAACCACTAAAATCTGTCAGATTGCTTGGGAATCGTGAATGAACAGCCCTTTTCAAGTACAGCCACAAAATCTCAATTGGATTAAGGTCTGAACTCTGACTTGGCCATTCCAGGACATTAACTTTGTTGTTTTTAAGCCATTCCTGTGTAGCTTTGGCTTTATGCTGTGGGTCATTGTCTTGTTGGAAACAAATCTTCGCCCAAGTCAGTTCTCTTGCAGACTGCATCAGGTTTTCCTCCAGGATTTCCTTGTATTTTGCTGCATTAAATTTACCCTCTATCTTCACAAGCCTTCCAAGGCCTCCTGCAGTGAAGGATCCCCACAGCATGATGCAGCCACCACCATGCTTCAGAGCAGGGATGTGTGTTTTTGATGATGTGCGGTGTTTGGCTTATGCCAAACATAGCATTTAGTCTGATAGCCAGAACACTCAATTTTGATTTCATCAGGCCATAGATTCTTCTTTCAGCTGACTTCAGAGTCCGGCCACCTATGCCTTCTGGCAAACTCTAGCAGAATTTTATGTGAGTCCCCCACCACCACCAATAGTGGCTTTCTTCTTCCTGTGACTGACGAAGCACCTGGACAACAGTTGTTATTAACCACAATCTCGCATCTCAGCTTGTAACAGCTCCAGAGCTGTCACTGGTCTCTTGATGGTCCCCTTCCTGCACAGTCACTCAGTTTTTGAGGACAGCCTTCCCCAGGTAGATTTACAGCTGTGCCATATTCTTTTCATTTCTTGATGATTGACTTAACTGTATTCCAAGGGATATTCAGTTGCTTGGAAGTTTTCTTGTATCCATCTGCTGACTTGTGCTTTTCTATAACCTTTTTGTAGAGTTGCTTGGACTGTTCTTTTGTCTTCATGGAGTAGCTTTTGCCGGCATACTGACCTACCAGCAGTTAGACCTTCCAGATACAAATATATTTTTACTATAATCAATTGAAGCAGCTTGAATGCACACAGGTGATTTCCATTTATCTAATCATGTGACTTCTAAGACCCATTAGCTGCACCAGTGATGATTTAGGGGGTGAATATTTCGGTAATAAATTGTTTGTGTTTTGTATTTGTAATTAATTTAGATCACTTTGTAGAGATCTGCTTTCACTTTGACACAAGAATCTTTTTCTGTTGATCAGTGTCAAAAAATCCAAGTTATATCCACTGTGATTTAATGTTGTAAAGCAAGAAAACACAAAAACTTCCAGGGGAGGGGGTGAATACTTTTTATAGACACTGTATATAGCACACTTCACTATCTCTGGAGTTTTCCAGCCATGCAAGTACTTAAGTGTTGTGCAGCAGCAATCTGATAATGATCATTCTTCTTCTGGTCATAAATATTGACCAGGAATGAACTCTACTGGCTATTTTTTCTTTAAATAGTGCTATTTACTATTTTATGACCAGAACAAAATATATGGAATCTCACTCTGAAGTCAAAATATGGTACCTCTAACAGCACAGGACTCTTTCGGTACGGCACAGTATATTATCCCAAATTTTGTGCTTAAGACCATGCAAATGAGACTTGATATAACAGCATTCTGATTGGTAGGTGAATGTGAGTTATGGATTGTACAAGAAGATCCAAAAAAAGCTGATTATAACTTGAGCAAGTTTCAAGAACTGAAACATCCAGAAATATTTCACAGTACTGTGCATGCAACAGGAATCTGAGAAAAACCATCAGGGTACATGATAGATAATGTCAAAAGGAATGAGACAGCAAAAGCAGCCAAGCTGAAATAGACCCAACAACAATATATTAAAGCCATTCACCTCTGTTGTTAGTGTTATTACTGATCTGATGAACAAGAATTTAGTGATGGTAGTAATATGTTTGTTTCTTTGAAAATATACTTCATTAAATTGTACTTTATGGCAAAACACACTCTACTTCATAACCGCCTGACCCACCACCCAAATAATTTACCCCAACATGAAAGTAAACAAATAACTCCACTGCTTTTTGCAGATTTAGCATGAGACAAAATGTTTTCATGTCATGTAAATCAGACTGACCTTGAATCTTGCAGCAAAATTATGTGACCCTATATGAAGCATTTTATTTTTGTAAACTTTATATTCAGTGCCACTAATTAAACAACTGATATTCTGAAATGTTTCCCTGTTTGAGAGTCTATGACTAGGAAAACTTCTACTATTTCTTCCCAACACTTCATAATATAATATGGATCACAATCAAATAAAAAACTCTGCTGTGTCCCCTAAAATCCCCGGTCATTAATTTGTCTGTAACTTTGCTGCCAGTCAAACTAAAACATTGGGTGCAGTGCTGCATGTAACATGTCAGATTAATTTAATTTGCAACATCAATCAGTAAACAATGCAAAAATACAAGATATTTTAATACTGCCATTTACATCAAGTAGCAACAGACAACCATTTAGATAAGGTGCTTTTTCTAAAAATCAGTTAAACATTTTCATATAGTATTTCATTACAATAAAAAGGTAGTATTAGTTTCAAAATAACATTGGGGAGAGAAGTGGAAAGCATCTCTGAATACAATTTACTGGACAGTCATGTTGAGATTCCATAATTGTGCACGTACAGGTTATGCATTGCAGGAAATTGTAAACAAGTTGTCAATGCTTTTCTCTCCGTTAATTTTAATGGGCCAAAAGCCATGGGATGTTTATCAATTATTGGATTGCTACCTACTTATGAATAGAGGTTTGGAATTTAAAAGAAGTATTCAAAATTATGAATGGTTTAACAGAGTAGATGTAAAGAAACTATTCGTATTGTTGTGAGAACTGATAGCCATCAGACCCAGATTTAAAGATAACTGAGAAAAAGAACTAGGGATGATAAGGAGATATATTTTATCATAGGAAACCATTATGAACTTATTACCTGAAACGATGATGATGGCTATGTTTGTAACTCCAAAACATAAACTTCATTGAAAGGAAAACAAAGTAGTTTGAAATGCAAGTCTAACTTCATGTTTACTTTAAGCGAATCGCACACATATCAGGTGGTAGTATCATGACGTTATATAATTCACTTATTTTTACATACAACCTGTAATGAATTATTTAAACTAACAAAACTGCTTAATCAAATACATCTATATTATTCAAATATTATTGAAATATTAAATACACAACACTCCTCCTTGCTTAGCCACAAACACCAACTCAATATAGAATCCATCCCAACTATACATACAGTATACTATATAATACAACTACTGCACAGACATCCACAACACAGTAAATTTTAAATTGTCCCATTCAGGCCTACAGATTTAATTGCTGCGGAGGCTTTCTTATTCTTGTGGGATAATGTCTTTGCTGACAAGGGTGATCACTCTGCTTGGCAGGTAAGACTTATGGATGTGAAACAACCTCAAGTTCTAGGGCCTCCTCTATGCTGGTTGCAGGAGTTGACTCCGGGACTGCAGGGAGTGATTCCAACAGCTTTTCTTCTTCTTTTCTCTCTGTATCTACTTCGATGCTTGCTTTTCTCCTTTTCAATTCTGTCTTTCCTTTTCTTGCCTTCCTTTTTCTTCTTCTAGTTTCTTGTATCTCTGAATTTGCTAATTTCTCAAGAAATTAGGTCTCATTTGTCCCCTTCCATTTCCAAAGCACTTATACCTTCCTCCTCTTTTCCTTTTCCTTCTTTCTAGGGTGTACACCTTGCTCTTGGGAAGGTACATCTAACTAATTGAAGTATTTTCTGATTAACACTTCTATCACTCCCTTTATGCTTTGATCACTCCTCTTGGTTTCCTCATCCACAACATCATCTGACAAATCCTGTTTTCCCATCTCCATTGACTCCTTTCCTTTTGGCCTTCCATTCATCCAGCTGGGCTTCGGTCTCTGCATCTAAATTTTACCAGCAGCTTTTTGTCTCCCACTTGAAATTCATGCAATAATCTTAATGCACACCGAGTCAATTCTGGTTCTTTATACCCACAAAAGCTGAGCTTTCCTGAAGCTCCTTGAACTCTTGCCCAGCTTAAAATCAAGCCACATTTCTCAAGAAACTGCTTGATTAGCATAGTGGAAGCTTACTCAGCTATGTTGCCTACATAAACTGTTGTAGTCAGAGAACTGAACTCTTCACTTTCACGATTCCTCTGAGCAGCATGGTCCTTCCTTGGTTAATATGCTTTCAGCTGGAGGCACAGAGGTTCGCACCCACACCTGCATGTCCTCAGTTGGGCGACAGCTCATGTATGGTGTACAGCATGGAGACAGACAGTTATGGTATCATCCAATACCTTTCTTATTTCGCTTTCAGTTGACTCTATTGCATGGAATCTGGCATGCAAACGATAGATGTATGGATAATGAAGTTCAGTTGTCTCAGCCAATCACGACCCCACAATGCTGGCCCTCCTGTTTCTTTTATTATTTGCAAGCCCAGAGTGGTTTGATAGTTGTTGTATTTCACTGTTACAAATGTCATTCCCACAGGGGATTACCTTTTCTCCAGTACAAGTTCTTATTGGATATCTGCAGGCTTCAGGTCAGTATCTTTGAAATGTTGTTCAAACCTATCTTGTGAAATGACCGAAACAGCCAAGCCAGCGTTCAATTCAATTTTAATTAATTTCCTGTTCACTTCTGGTGCAAGCCATTTGCTTGTCTCATGTTAGTTTTCACACTGAAAATCTCAAGGCTACTTGGTCCTGAGTCACTCTCATCATTGTCACATTTTTCATTAACAGCATGCAGATTAGTGCTTTTTTTAAACTGTGACTTGACCTTTTAAGCTTTTCTCTTCACTGTGCAGTCCATTTATTTTTGTCTACCAAACATGTTCTTAGTATGTGTTCTACTTTGTGGTATTTTCTGCAAGTTCTGCCTTTAAACCTGCATTGATCTGGTGTATGTCAGACCCTACCACAATGGTAATACTATTTGTTCAGCTAAGCTGGTTTCTGCTTAGACATTGCAATTTTGTTCATGCTCACATTCACTCCTGACTGAAGTCCCTCTTTGCTGTTTCCATTGATATAGCTGTTTCAATTGCTCTTTTAAATGCAAGTTGTACTTCAGTTAGGAGCTGATTTTGAGTGTTTTCTTGCAAGATTCCACAAACTAACTGATCTCTCAGTGCATTATTAAATCTATCATTGAAAAGACAATGTTCAGATAATCTCCTTGATTCAGCCATGTACAAGGAAATAGACTCCCCTTCATTTTGATTCCGTTTATGAAACCTGAAGTATTCTGCAATCAACAACAACTTCAGTTCTAAAAGTACCTACATTACTTTCAAGATTATCAGCAAAGCTCATTTCAGCTAGTTTGGTTGGAACAGTTAAACTTTGAAGCAAACTTATGGCTTTAAATCCAATGCAATCAGTGAAATTGGCACTTGCTTTAAAATTTTGCTCAATCCATTCAGTATACAAAATCCATTTATCTGTTGTGAAATGGAACAAATCTATCTTTCTGATGTAGCCGGCAATTTCTGCTTTTTTTAAAAATGACTATTATCACCCAGTACTCACTGTTTATGACCCATCTTTCTGCCTTTTGTTTTAAACTTGATCATCTTTCCTTCCAAAGAACACATACTGCACTGCTTTTTCTAAAAAAAAATTCCAATGTCTCACTGCGCTTCAACAGGTAAGTAGTCGTCTCGGATTTGTTTTTAAAATACCTCATCACCACCGTTATGTTTTGTAACTCCAAAACACAAAATTAATGGAAAGGAAAGCAAAGAAGTACAAATTGTGAGTCTGACTTTGTGTTTACTTTAAGTGATGCATGCATTCATCTTGTGGTAGCATCATGACATATGCAATTCACTTACTATTATGTATAGCCCATAATGAATTATGTAAATGATTATTATTAAATGCTTAAAAATATAATTACAGTATTACTCAAATATTAAGTACACAACAATGGCCAGACTTGGAGAGAATTATATGCATGCGCATTTCAGCTAGAAAATTCACAGAACCACAGTAACAGTATATGGTGAATGGGACTATTGCAAAATGTGCACAAAGCACAGCGCAGGAAAATAAATGCCTTCTTCAGCGTTGTCCAGAACTACAATCTGCCATGTTGTCCACCCAAGCAGTATTATTCCCATACATGAAAGCAGGTATTACTTTCTCATTAATGTTGTAAAATAATAATTAGTAACAGTCATAAATGTACAAGATCAATTCAGTGTAGGCATGCAATAGAGACACAAAACAAAGAAAAATTCAGATAAACAGTCACCATATCCAATTTCCAAACCCTGGGGAATTGGAAGCACTGGAAAGCGACAACATGATCTACAAATAAGGTTCTCACCTCTTGCGATTTCATTTAATTTATGTAAATAGCTGGTCATGGGAGCAAATTAAAATTGAAGGCAGAAAAATGAAATTGATAAGATAAATCACAAGAGTAAATATATCAAGAAACGACTTTATAGAATTCTTCAAATAATAGATTTACAAAATAAATATCCTTTTTGTGCATTTCATTCACAAGATTGGAAATGAAGGGCATCTGTACTCCTACCCATCTGATAAAAACAGTATTAGGATGCTCATTTTAGAGAGAGATAGAAAGAGACCATCTACTCACTGAAGATTCAGGTTCAGGATTTGGAAATAAACATGAACAACTTGTTTGAAGCACCAATACAAGTTGAGAACGCAAGCAAAGTATGTTTTTTTCTTTTTTTAGAGGAAGAAAATACTAAAAGAGTGAAAGAAAACATTGAAATATAAATAAAATCTTGATAAATCTGCACTTCAAATATCATATACAGTCCGCCACCGAACTCGAAAAGGATACTTTAACACTGGGAAAAGTACAGATAAGATTTACAGTAAGCTGTAAAATTTCCCAAGACTGAAATTCTTCTCTTACTGACACAAATCAGCACCTGAGAGGAATGCAAGAAAAAGTGAATGAAAAAGTCATTAACCAGCAAAGTTACCATACATCAATCTAGCACCTGTGATCAATGTATGATATCCAAGAACCAGATCCAAGCATTTTTGATGTCAACATATCACCAAATTTAAGTAGGAGATCAGAACATAGTAAAAGTATAGTCTTAACTGTTATTAAAATTATTATAAACAACTACTCTGTCAATATGCATGTATTAAGTGATTTTATGTACTGTAGATGTAATGTGATGTGATTTTGCACTTTTAACATCCTCTTTTATAATCTACTTACTTCTGCTTTCACTTGGCTCTCTCTAGCTAAACATTATATCCAGCTGTGGAACTAAGCTGGCAACCAGGAAAAAATTCTGTGCCAGTGCTGATTTGTAACCAGACATTAGGAAATGCACAAAGGATTTGGATTATCTCTCACTCCAAATTTATGTTCACTTAGTGACCTCCATTCAATATGTTCTCTGGAAATCTTGGTCATGTAACATCATCCTATAACGCTGCAGCACACACAGCATCACAATGCCACCTACTTCAAGTTTCAAAGGCTGTTTGTAGAAGTTGACAATTACTACACACAGACATTGAAAACAGTGCTTTAAAAAAAAGAATATTTACAAAAATGCTTGACTAATTATAGATTTGAAGTTCTCAATTAACCATAAAATATAATATCAAGAAACACAATTAAAGAGCAACAAACTTAATTTATAGAATGATTTTAAGTAGCAAAATATATCCAAAAATATTAAATATAGCATTTGAATTTTTATTTGCAGAAGCAATCCCTTATAAAATAATTTTATAACACTATAAAAATACCAAAGTCTCACATGGGCATTAAATGCAAGTAATGTACTATTTGTTATGGTGTAAATGAAATGTTATAGTTTCAACAGTCATTTGGTAAAAATAAAAAGAATGCGAATCTATATAGTTCTTTCCATAACCTTACAGCTTCCATTTCAGGTCCAGGAAGTAGGATCATCTAAAAAAGTTAACTGAAAAGTAGAGAGGTGGAAGGGTTTTACAAGGAAATACCAGAATGTAGGAGCTTGATAGCTGAAGCCATAACTGCCAGTCATCGAGAGGAAAGGCAGATTAGAATAAACATGAATTAGGGAATAGATGACTTCAGGTTTGTTGAGAACAAAATACGAGAGACCAACTAGGAGCCTAATCAGAACAAATATACAGTATTTAGAGATAGCTTAGGCATGAAAGGGAGTTTTAGCTAAAGCATGGCAACATATTGAGGTGAAATTCAAAGGTATCTAAAAGGGCATGTATAGAAGGACAAAAACACAACCTATGGCCAAATATAATATGCAGTCAGTTATCCGGCTAGGTTTCAAACATTTTACAGCTGGGGCCCAAAGTTTACAAATGTAAACTGAACATTCTATTTAACACTGGAGGAAGGCATTGCTCATCCGCTTGTGAATATTGGACCATCAGTCAGTCTCAACCAGGTGCATGTGAAACTGAAACATGTTGTAAGTGATATTGCAGAGGAGGTCCACAGAAATATGTAATAAGATGGAACCAAGATTAAATTCACAAGCTATATCAGGGGAAGATGTGGGAAGGGATGGTCATTATTGATGATCAAATAGGCAAGAGAGAAGTGATGACAATATTAACCTAATATTGTTAATATTAATAGCCTGAAAGAGATCCATAAACAGTAAGATACTCCGAAATGCAGTCATTTTTACAAACACAGAAAGCTTACGGAACAGATGGAAGTAATTGATCCTCTACTTGGGTGGTTGATGGGCAGTGCAGACTTGGTGGACCTAACAGCCTGATTGAATGCAGTAACTCTCTTGGGCTCTCATCTACACCCAGGACCTGAATTCAAACCCTCCAAGTAAAAGTAAGTGTACTTACTGCTGTACCAAAATAACCTGATGAACAAAGAGCACACTTAGTTCATGATTAAACTTTGAAGGCACAGAGAACCATGGTCACAATAGACGATAGACAATAGGTGCAGGAATAGGCCATTCAGCCCTTCCAGCCAGCACCACCATTCACTGTGATCCTGGCTGATTATCCACAGTCTACCCTTTTCCTGCCTTCTCCCCATATCCCTTCACTCCGCTATCATTAAGAGCTCTATCTAACTCTTTCTTGAAAGAATCCAGAGAATTAGCCTCCACTGCCTTCTGAAGCAGAGCATTCCACAGAACTACAACCCTCTGTGTGAAAAAGTTTTTCCTCAACTCCGTTCTAAATTGTCTACCCCTTATTTTTAAACTGTGGCCTCTGGTTCTGGACTCCCCCAACATCGGGAACATGTTTCCTGCCTCTAGCATGTCCAGTCCCTTAATGTCACAAACTCGGCACGAGGTCAAAAGAAATAATATCCCATGATTGACCTTGCCATGTAACAAATGAATCTAACAAATAATAGTAAACTCTGATATAGCCTTGCAAAGAATGGGCCATGAAGTTATTACAAAGGGGTGGGTCATTGTACCTGCTGCACATGCACCTGCCTAAATAATACTGGAACTAGCTGCGCAGCCTTCGTGGAAAACACTGGGAACACACGAAGACATTTCTACAGAGCAGCTTGTTTACCTTTTCTCCCACCACCAGGCTAGTCGTTGGTCGTCTTGAACAAACAAGCAGGGCTTAAAAGTCATGGTAAAAGCCAACTCTCGCCCTCAGAAAGCCTACAAACTTACAGTATGATAATATTTTAAATATATTTGTTTGAGCTTAAATTGCTGTTACAGGGAGAACCAACAAATAATCTGCTTGGTTAAAAAGTCAGTGAAGACTGGACATATTCTTGAGATGTTTCATTTTCTAGAAAATGATCTTCGGTTGAAATTTATTTGATCTTCTTCTAACCTGGTACGACAGTACAAGCAGAGTCTATATTGTTGTGCAATAATTGTCTAATGTGATCACCGGTCCTGTATTACAACGTCTGGACAGTCCATGCTTTAAAAACAAATATTCGACGGTGCTTACTACTAATTATGTTGAAGCTGTAAGAATCAGCCTTTCATTCAGTGTGTGGCCTTCCGCAGTGTCGCCAATGTCAATTCTCTGTCTCATGTTTTACAATAAGAGAAATTTCAAACTCCTCACTCAGCCTTCGCTGAACCTGAGCTGGTACTGTAATTCTTAGCCCAAATGTACACCCTGTCACCTTCCGTGAATTACGCCAGAATATCATCTTCAAATTTTCCGCATCGAAGTCCTTTCAATAACACTTGACATTTCACGTTCCTACACGCCGCGTTCTCTCCCACAAACGCTGTGTACGCCAATCAAATATTTAAACAATTTGATTTCAACTCGACTGAAACAACGTTTGGTCGCTATCATGAAATGTGAAAATGATTAGATGACTAAGCCCCTCAGGCAAAAGTGTTAGCCTTGGCGGCTGAGTTTATCAAAGTTACCGCTCGATTGATTGTGTGTGAGAAGTCAATCTCTTAATTACAGCGCTACCCGCTACTGAGGAGAACCAAAATTAATAACACCCGAACGTTTCGGATACTGTAAACCGTGCGTGTGCAGCAAAATACTTCAGTACTTCGAATATATAAAGCGGTTCAGAGTAAAAGTGTCTTGTTCGACTTCCGTCGCTAATGAACGCCAGCAATGCCCTAAATTTTAACCTAAATTAACCACTATCCCTTTCAATTCCCCGCCCCCATATTCCTGATAAACCACCACCTTTTAGCGCCAATGCTCTGATCCTAGCTTGGAAATTCCCCAGGCTTATCTGTACATTAGATCCCTGAGCGGTATGTAATTAGAACAATAGCCATCCACAGGGACAACGCTTTTGGTTACATCAGGCAGTGGTTTACCCGAGTGTGAAATGATCAGACGCTTCAAACCCCGGCTCTCCACTCGGAAGCACCACACTAAGTAACGTAGCTGCCTGAGAACTTTGCATTATTTCAACCTCTGGTTAAAGCACCAAATAATGAATATTTTACTGGAGTCATGATATTTTAACGCACAGACAGCAGGGCAGACCAAATATGATTTATTAACCTTTTTAGGGTATAATTCCTCGATCACGTTGAGAAGATGCATGTTGTTTGAAATATACGGTAATTGAGTTAGCACCGAATATCTGTCCGAGTTAAGACAGTAATTTACTCCGCAAATGTTAGCGCCTCTATCCTTTATGTTAATATATTAATGTATTATTAACCTGCCCTGTTTCTTGATCGGCGGCTAATCAGTAACATTACACTGGCAACGGGAAGTTTGGTCTCGAGTGTCCTGGAGACGGTGACTCTCGACTGCCTTTCCTTTTCTATTAGATCAGCAGCACTTTTGCCACACGAGGAGTCTGCACCGATTCCCATTGAGTTGCTAACCTAGCCACTTCGGCAAAAGCCTTTCCATCTTTCCAGGTTTTTGAACACGAAATCACTCCAAACTGATGCTAACCCACTTATTGCAAATAGAATTGTCACCTGCCAGCCTCCGCGATGCACTTTTCACAGTTCTCGGTTACGTAGTTACTGTATTACTGTCCATGCATTATTTACATAAATGGCATTCCGCTTCGGACACGCTTCCAGCAATTGTTTGGGGGAAATAGGTGGTAATGCACACAAGATGAACATTTGCATTGACAAGTTCAATTTCCCTCACAGGATACCCGTGAACTCGGTTTGTACTCACCCTTTTCGCAATGTGGCAATTACCCTTTTCGGTCTCTGTGAAAAAGAATTAACCCAACAGGCAGCAGCGGCATATCAAGTGGATGCTACGAGCCCACCGAGCACTCCAATCTCCCATCTTATATCCACTTACCTGCTGAGTGAATGGGCTCTCCTTGATGTAGCTGAAGAGAAACGAGGAGAAGAAGAGGTCTTCGTTTAGTCCACAGCCCGCCATCCTCAGTGGGCGATGGGATGGGGAGGAGGGAGGCGGGTGCGGGGCTGAGCGCGGGAGCGAGCGCCTACAGTCGCTGTCCGAGCCGCAGTCACGTGAGCGAGCGCCTGCTCCGGGTCCGGAGTCCAACCGCGCGCCTGGACCCACGCAGCTGAACCGCGCCAAGCTGAAGCCTCTCGGGCCACCTGTTGCACGCCCCCTGCTATCAGTGGCGCGCGGTACACCGCAAGCACCAAGCTCGGCCGCTGATTGGCTTTGCTGAGCGAAGCCCCCTCTGGGCTCGTGCAACCTGCAGTCGCGCGCAGGCAGCCGGGAACGCGCTTTCTTTCTCCAGCTAGCGTGACACAAGTCCAGAGAGACAGACTGCTCCGGGGGTTGGGGGGGGTTCAAATGTTGTCAAGTCAGACTCAGAGGTAGATGATTAGACGTTTCAAATCGTGCTCCGAAGCGCCACTGTTAATACGGGAAAATTACAACGATGAGACTTTTCCTCCCTCTCTCGTAATTTCTCCTCCTGGGAAATAAGGCAAAAGTGTCACGTGCACGGTCCCGGCTTCCTGGCAAGGCCAGCAGAGGGGGCTGGGAATTACAGGTAGACTTTGTTTCAATTGGGCACCTATTCCTGTCACAGATACTGGAGATCCCTGAATGGGAAGGCGTGGGGCGTTGAGAGTGAAATGGTACGGATCTCTTCCTTTGATTTATTTCCCTTGACAGTGTGTCGTCTTCGCGTTGGTCACGAATCCAGACGGTGCAATGAGCGTACGTGGGGTAATGCCACCCCTGTTCAGTGAGGTCAGCACCTGAGATCTCACTTCTCCTTTTAACTTTCACTGTTAGTCCCAGGAGAGTGTGCCCACCATTCGCACATCCAGCGTTCAGATCTACAAGACTGGTGTAATATGATTAAATGAATCAATTCCCGCCAGGGGTCATGTTTATACAGTGTATCAAAGATGATCACTTAATTCCCTGCGGAACTGTTTTCACAGTCTTCGCACGAGTCCAAACGGAGACAGTCCGTAGTGAAGACGGAGCCGTTTATTTAAAACTTACCGGGCCCGCACTAAAATCGGCACTTTAACACCAGCCGGTTACAGTTAAGTTTTCCAGACGAAGAACATCAGTGCCTTTAGCGTGAGTCCAGCTGCCACCAACAATATTTGCAATCCCGAATTCACGTTTAACTTCCGATAGGCAAACTGCACGCTTTAAACTTAGATCACCAGCTCGTCATTTATGTGAAATACAGTTCTCTTCCCCTGATTAGCCACTTTAAGCCGAGATCTGGGGCTAGATCATTGCCTCATTACCGGAGCTAGTTAGACGACAGCGCGGTATCTGCCACACGGTTTAAGTCCAAGGAATGCCACAATCCTACTTCCCTCGTCCAGTTCGCATGAAAGATAGTTATTCGGGCCACCACTTCCGCTCAGACTAGAATTGGAGATTGTTTATAAAATGCTGAAACTCCACATTCCTCTTTTCTCAGTCGACCACCTTATATCCAGATATGAAATCAGGCCGGCGGTAAAGGTTCTGTCTGCAAGTTGGTTTTTTAACGTCTAGCTCTTATTTAACATCCTCCAAAATATTTCCTCCTGACTGCACAGGTTGATATAAAAAGCGTGTTTCCAGGTCATGTGAGGATGATGAGCTGAGTGTCAATGCAGGTGGCGAATACGTAATGGAAACGTCTGAAACCTTGGAGAGTTCTGTTGCTATCGACCTATACTCCACAACACTATAGTACAGCCTATTAATACACCCAAACATTCAGCCGTGGTCTCACCCAAAAAGGTTTAAACAACAGGAAAGCCATCAGAGGATCTGGTGAAACCAACGCGATTTCCCTTTAATTCCGAGTGCTTGTGACGCTGAAGTCCCGGAGCCCAGCTTTCCAGAAGAATCAGCAGTGTAAAGTAGGTGAACCTCGCCTGCTTCACAGGAAGCAAAGTTTGGGTTCGCGACCACTAACCGGGCAATGAATAAACACGCCGTGCACAGAATTCTGTGGGGTGGCCTCGACCAAATATAACACAGCGAGCCTATCGTGGGAAAAGGCAGCGTCGCTTTTACTGATTTGTGGAGTTAGCCGCAGCCAATACTGTTTTCCTGTAAAGACTAGTGAGATTGTTTTTAAACTATACACGAATAAAGCAACCTTTTCATAAGTATTATAATATAGGCGGGGTCGGCAACAAAAACATCATGTTGGTAAAACGTATATTTACGATAACTTGTATTGGAAGTTTACTTCACGGCAATTTTACTGGTGCTTGGATTTTGTAGTAGCAACTTTTGTACGTAGTCTGTTTGGCTTCAATACAGTACTCAGGCTTTGTAAAGCTGTGGGAAGCTATGAATGGAAAATCATTCCGTTTATAAATTCATTTCCGCATAATGGAATATTCAGACACGTTGATCACATGTATGCCATTTGAGAAATCGGTTGTGTTTAGAAGTGCCTGTGTGCATGTGAGTGTCAGGTTGCGTCCGGACCAGCACTGCTTGTCTACTTGGCATTTTCTTTTGATATTAATTAGATACGCTGTGGGAACTCGTTGCCATGTGATTGATACCGCTTTCCCCGCGTCGTGCTGCATCGATGATAACACTGCAAGTTAGAATTATTGAAAGCTACACCATGATACACCGAAATTCTCCAGGATTCATGAATGCATTTGCACAGGCACAAACCAGGTCAAAGGCACGCAGACTCGTGCTGTTCTAAATACATGTTGCTTTCGATCCCAGAAATTATCGGATTATCTAATGAGTGATATTCTTGAAATTCAGACTAGAAAGCGGTTTGATTTGAGAGATTTTGGCTGCCTTTGGTAGTACTTTCCAAATTGCTAAACAAGCAAGTCTTGAAATGGATAATGCCTCGATAATGTGATTTTCAAATAAAAGGTAGATCCAACCGATGCACTAGCATAAGACATTCCTGGTTCTAAAATGGTTATTTTTTAGAAGATTGATTAATCTCGTTTTCAAGATATATTTTGGTGTTATACTCGACAGCGCACTTCGTGTCATCTTAGTTTCGAAGTATTTGTGCCCAGCATTGTCAAAAGTAATTTAGATTTCTTAATAGCAACAGAAAATGCATTGGGGAATTTCTGAGTTAGTCCAATTACTCCTCGACCATGGAGGGTATTGTGTTTATCTGGGGACCCACATCTCAGCGAGGTTAGGCGTCAGTGAAGAAATTCATCACTCCCTCCATGGTAGTTCAGTTTTGACTAAGAAGTGAAATTGAAGATTAAAACCTCAAATCTGATTCAAGAATTATATCTAGCTGAGGCTTTTGACCTGAACTACCAACAGCAGGAACCTCAAAGCTCTGGAGAGATGGTACCAAATCTATCTCTGGAAAGTCCTCCAAATCCACTGGCAAAATAGACAAACCAATCTCAGCCTCCTCTCCCATGCTATATACTTTATATCAAGGCCCTAATTAAGACCATAAGACAAAGGAGCAGAAGTTGGTCATTCGGCCCATCGAGTCTGCTCCACCATTTTATCATGAGCTGATCCATTCACCCATTTAGTCCCACTCCCCGGCCTTCTGAGTAGCCTTTGATGCCCCGGCTACTCAGATACCTATGAATCTCTGCCTTAAATACACTCAATGACTTGGCCTCCACTGCTGCCAGTGGCAACAAATTCCATAGATTCACCACCCTCTGGCTAAAAAAATTTTTTCGCATTTCTGTTCTGAATGGGCGCCCTTCAATCCTTAAAGTCATGCCCTCTCGTACTAGACTCCCCCATCATGGGAAACAACTTTGCCACATCCACTCTGTCCATCCCTTTCAACATTTGAAATGTTTCTGTGAGGTCTCCCCTCATTCTTCTAAACTCCAAGGAAATCAGTCCAAGAGCAGACAAACGTTCCTCATATGTTAACCCTCTCATTCCTGGAATCATTCTCGTGAATCTTCTCTGTACCCTCTCCAACATCAGCACATCCTTTCTTAAATAAGGAGACCAAAACGGTCCACAGTACTCCAAGCGAGGTTTCACCAGTGCCTTATAAAGCCTCAACATCACATCCCTGCTCCTATACTCTATTCCTCTAGAAATGAATGCCAACATTGCATTCGCCTTCTTCACCACTGACTCAACCTGGAGGTTAACTTTAAGGGTATCCTGTACAAGGACTCCCAAGCCCCGTTGCATCTCAGAACTTTGAATTGTTTCCTCATTTAAATAATAGTCTGCCTGTTTATTTCTTCTGCCAAAGTGCATAACCATACACTTTCCAACATTGTATTTCATTTGCCACTTCTTTGCCCATTCTTCCAATCTATCCAAGTCTCTCTGCAGACTCTCTGTTTCCTCAGCACTACCGGCCCCTCCACCTATCTTCGTATCGTCAGCAAACTTAGCCACAAAGCCATCTATTCCATAATCCAAATCATTGATGTACAATGTAAGAAGAAGCAGCCCCAACACGGACCCCTGTGAAACACCACTGGTAACCGGCAGCCAATCAGAATAGGATCCCTTTATTCCCACTCTCTGTTTCCTGCCAATCAGCCAATGCTCTATCCACGTATGTAACTTTCCCATAATTCCATGGGCTCTTATCTTGTTAAGTAGCCTCAGGTGTGGCACCTTGTCAAAGGCCTTCTGAAAATCCAAATATACAAAATCCACTGCATCTCCCTTGTCTTGCCTACTTGTAATTTCCTCAAAAAAATTGTAATAGGTTTGTCAGGCAGGATTTTCCTTTAAGGAATCCATGCTGAGTTCTGCCTAACTTGTCATATGCCTCCAGGTACTCTGTAACCTCATCCTTGACAATCGACTCCAACAACTTCCCAACCACCGATGTCAAGCTAACAGGTCTATAATTTCCTTTTTGCTTCCTTGTCCCCTTCTTAAATAGCAGAGTGACACTTGCAATCTTCCAGTCCTCCGGAACCATGCCAGAATCTATCAACTTTTGAAAGATCATTGCTAATGCCTCCGCAATCTCCACAGCTATTTCCTTCAGAACACAAGGGTGCATTCCATCTGGTCCGGGAGATTTATCTACCTTTAGACTATTCAGCTTCCTGAGTACTTTCTCTGTTGTAATTGTGACTGCGCACACTTCTCTTCCCTGGAACACTTGAGTGTCTGGTATACTGCTGATAGTGTCCGGTATACTGCTGATTATACCAAGTTGGCTTCCATCGGACCACAGCATTCATATTCCCAACATCAGATTCCTGAAAAGAGCACTATATTCCAACCTCTGTTCTGGGAGAACAGGATCAAGAATAATCCCAAACTTCCTCATAAAAAAATGAAAAGTCCTTATGGGAATGCACTCCCCACAAACACTCTGAGTAGAGAAGAAACAACCAGGATTCCATTGAGAACTTTGAAGAGTTTTATTGGAAGCATGTGAAAGCCCATCAACAACTGCAGAAGAAACCCACCATGCCCCCATTACCATGCCAAATGCCTTCTGCTCAAGCCATGGCAGAGTCTGCAGTTGGTGGAAAATTGATGAAGGGTCCTTGACATAAACCAGTTAGCCCATTTATCCTCTACAGTTACTGCCTGACCTGCTGAGTATTTCCAGCATGTTATGTTTTTATAAACAATTCAGCAACCCTGAACGTGCAATCCTTTCACCAAAAGCCAAATGAAACTTTAAAGATAAGCTCTTTCCGTGCAGTTTTGTTCTGAAGCAACAAAAATGGATCATACACACCTAAGAATATAGCTGTTATTTTTATTCATAATATTGGCAAAACCAGCATTTATTGCCCAGCAATAATTTGAAAATATGATAGCGAGCTACCTTCTTAAATACTACAGATTTTTGGTGAAGGTACTCCCACAGTTTTGGTTGACCCAGTGACAAAAATGGGATAGTTTAAGTTGTATGTTCATGTAATGGATCCCGTGGTCCTCTGCTCTTGTTCTTAATGTGAGATCAGGAGATTCTGAACTGCTGACGCGGTAGCCAAAACAATAACTGTCCACTTCCATTGATAGATGCTGCCTGGCCCACTGAATTTGCCCATTGACTTGTGTGTTGCTCTAGATTCCAATATACTTTGTCATTTCTATATATGGCAGGTAAGACTGCACTGTTGGTGGATAGGATGCAAGTCAAAAGGCTAATTTTGTACTATATGATATCAAGCTTCCTGAGGAATTTTGGAGCCACACACATTCAAGCAAGGGCATTCTGTCACAGCCCAGCTTCTGCATTATTATAGAGGGGTATCAGGAGGTAACTCGGGTATCTCGGTAATGATGAGTTTGAGTACAGAGAGGAAATTAAGAACCTGGTGGCATGGTGCGAAGACAATAACCTATCCCTCAATGTTGGCAAGCCAAAGGAATTGTTGACTTCAGAAGGAGTAGCGGACCGCATGACCCAATTTACATTGGTGGTGCGCAAGTGGAACAGGTCAAAAGCTTTAAGTTCCTCGGGGTCAATATCACAAATGACCTGACTTGGTCCAACCAAGCAGAGTCCACTGCCAAGAAGGCCCACCAGCGCCTTTACTTCCTGAGAAAACTAAAGAAATTTGGCCTGTCCCCTAAAACCCTCACTAATTTTTATAGATGCACCGTAGAAAGCATTCTTCTAGGGTGCATCACAACCTGGTATGGAAGTTGTCCTGTCCAAGACCGGAAGAAGCTGCAGAAGATCATGAACATGGCGCGGCACATCACACAAACCAATCTTTCGTCCCTGGACTCACTTTACACCGCACGCTGTCGAGGCAGTGCCGCCAGGATAATCAAGGACACGACCCACCCAGCCAAAACACTTTTCATCCCTCTTCCCCCCGGGAGAAGGCTCAGGAGCTTGAAAACTCATACGGCCAGATTTGGGAACAGCTTCTTTCCAACTATGATAAGACTACTGAACGGATCCTGACCCGGATCTGGGCCATACTCTCCAAATATCGGGACCTGCATCTCGTTTTTTTTGCACTACCTCACTTTCCATTTTTATATTTTCTATTTATGATTTATAATTTAAAATTTTACTATTTACTATTGATTTGTAATCCAGGGAGTGGGAAGCACAGAATCAAATATTGCTATGATGATTGTACGTTCTAGTATTAATTGTTTGGTGACAATAAAGTATAAAGTAACTCTCTTTCTGCAGTATACACAGCCTGCTCACCCATTCTTACAGCCACCATATTTACATTCCCCATTCGATTTTCTTGGGAACAGTGCATATATGGTAGGTTCATAATTTGTGAACTTAAGCTCAGTAAATCTAATGATGGGTAAAATTACATTAAAAGTGGCTGTATTTTGTTTGGAAAAAAAGTGGGGGCAAGTAAACCTGCTTGATTCCTTTGATTCTTATGCAATCTGATGTGAATGTTTTCTCATTATGGTGTTCAGTGTTGCACACTTGCCCTGGAAAAGAATTAGGTCCTCTGTTTTTGGAGATGGTTGTTGCCTTTGAACTGCCAGCTCTGACGTTGTGATGATGATGCTGATGATGATGATGAAACAGCTGCAGATTTGACAAAGAACTTTACTGAGGGAATTCTTCAGGGTTATCTAACGAGTGATCTGATCGACTAATAACAACCACAATCTTCCATTACATTGCTGACAAATGGTCAGATAGCAATTAAATAGGATAAATTTTCCTGCATTTTATGGAGTGTACATACCTGTGAATTCATAATTTGTGGGTTTGAAGTCATTAAAACTAATGATAAGTAAAATAGTCTTGAATGATGCTGAAGCAACACACAAAGCATCTATAGGCATTGGACAGGTGACAATTTGGTTCAAGACCCCTTGATTGAGTTCCTTCAGTCTCAATCCAAAAGAATGATTGTTCATTTCATTCCAAACATGCTGCTTCACCCACTGAGTTTCTCATTTGACTTGTGTGTTGCTGAAGATTCCAGCATCTGCAGTCTCTTGTGTCCCCATTGAACAATGCTTGGTTGTTAGGCAGAAAATAACTGAAAATACGTTGGATTTCTTTGATTCTTATGGAGATACATGTAAGTATTCTCTCAAAATGGTGCTCAATGCAACACATTTGCCCTGGGAAGGAATAAAGACTTGCAGTTAAATAGATTTTCATGAGCTTCTAAGATCCCGAAGAATTTTATAAGTAAGGTCTATAGAAATGTAAGCACTACTCTGATGAAGGAAACATAGCTATCTGAACACATTAAAGTCCCATTAACAGCATTCATGTAATGATTGTGGTTGAAGAACAAATATTAGCCCAGATTGCAAAGAGAATTGCTAAGCCAGGAATGTATTGACTTACAGTGATGTGGGTCAGGAGTTGGAACACGCAACACTTTCTTCCTCTTCCAGAAAAGTTTAATCTTTGGTAGTGTGTATTTTTATTTCATTTTACAGACAATTATTAATATTAATGTTTAAAATGCTGAAACACTTTTCAGTATTCCATGTTTAATTTCAAATTTCCAACAAATGCTTTTTTTTTGCTTTTTGAGCAATTGTCATATAATAGTATATTATATAATGGTCGGTCTGACTCCATACCAACCATTGAGCATCAAGCATCCATTTACATTAATTCTACATTAATCATATTTTATTCTCTCCGCCACTCCATTCCCATCAATATTGGACTATCACCACACCTTCTAGATTGTATCATGCATTTGCACATTAGAAGTAAGGTGCATCAGCCACTTAACCTACCAATCTGCACATCCTTGGGGTGTGGGAGAAAACAAATCCATTCACAGGGAGAATGTGCAAACTCGACAGTACCAGAGTTCAGGCTCAAACCTCGATAGAAGGAGAGTGTGTCACCTGACAATTGTGTTTTTCTTTAACCAGTTTGAAAAATTGAGGTTTAAACAACAGTCAGAATTAGGAAGTGCAGGTTAGGATTTCGAACTCAATATCAACCCAAATACAGAAAGCAAAATAAAGATGGAAAACTGAGATATAGAATATAAACAAAAAAAGATTCATGAGCTTTCTTAATCTAGTTTTAATCTACTGATAAAGATCAAAGGAATGTGACTTTCATAATTACAATTAATTGATACAATTCACACATCTTAAGAAAGTTACTTGTGTAAAATGCAAAAGCTTTGACTTTCTGTGGGAACTTCATTTCTGCTATTCAGGAACAGAATCATTAACACCATTCATTGCATTCCACTGACAAATCAGGAAATGATAAAACAGAGAGTTCACTTAGCAACCAGGTATCACCTTGGGCATTAATGTCTACTTTGCATATAACTATACATTTTACACTCAAACAATGGCGACTGTTCCTAGCCTCAGCATTATTTTCATAGTAAATGCCCATCATTTACCCTTATAATACTTTCATAATGAAAACATCTTCCTAATCAATCCTCGTGTGAATGTCTGCGTTGATGAGTATAAAAGAGAAGTAACATGAGAAATTGATTAGCAAAGGATATAATTAGAGGGATCATGTTCATTGTTATCATCCTTTCCATCAAAGTCCTCCCTCTCCCTTAGCTGTAGATGATTTACAGAAGGAATTATTTGACCAGGAGATTGGCAAAATTAAAATATTTGGGGATACAATTGGTAGCTGTTTTTTCTAAAGTTCTACAGTGCATGCAAGCAATGCTTTTGCATATATTCAGTTAAATCAGTCCCACTTCACTATTGCTCAAAGTGCCTCCTAATAACTCCATGCCTCAGTCTTATCTGCATTTATGACACATTTATCACTATCTCATTCACCCACCTCCTCCAAAATTATGAGCCCAATATCCAATTAGCAACAGTTTCTTTAACTGGGGAACAAAACAGAATTAAAGAGGAACTTTTACTGTGAACTGTTGGCTTTGCAGGAAGACAATTATGACTTGAGTTCCAAATATGCATTGCTAGCAAATGATAGAGAAGCATGGAATTGAAGTGCATAAGCATTTTTATTCCGTTTATGGATATTCATTGGAGGAGTTCCCAGATGTCCAAGTGGAATGAAGTAGTGATAGTTTTCTAATCTTGCCTGCCATCATCAGGTCACTTCACAAGGTTTCTAGAAATGCTTGTTCGTCTTGCAGTTAAGAGAGGTCAATGGATACATAATGCCAGTAGCTCGGGTTTTGGGCCAATTAATTCTTTTCTCTGTGGAAATACAGCAATTTTCTCCTGTGCTCCCTATGCTCTGCTGATTCTGACCAGAAACACTGTACCCTATACTGAGTATTTCTTAAAGAAATCAGTAATCAGTCCAGTGTTTCATCTCCTGAAAAGCTTCTGCTGGCTACAAAAGTATTGTACAATAACATTCAAAGTAGAAATTAGGTTTTGTTTAATATACTTACAAAAGTTGGATGAGAAAACACTTGTTTGTAAGTAAAGGATACTCCATCACCAACTTGAGTTGTGTTATGTTTATGACAAAAAATGTTAGTAATGCAAAAGGTGAGTAGCTTCTCACAGAGGACACAGACTTTAATCTAATATTTTAGACCAGCTTGTGTGTGGTTGATCCAGGGAAAATTTTGATAGCTAGCAACACCTAGGGTGTTGACATTGGAGGATTCAATAATTTGAAATCAAGGACAGGATAACTCTTTGTATGTTGCTGAAAATCGGACTTAGAATCTATGTGAAATTTTATGTAACTTGTGAACTGGGCACATATCTGCATTTCTACCAAACTAAGGATTCAGATTCATTATCCCGGGAATTATGAATAGGACTGAACATTGTGTTCTGTGATATCCACACTTTTAATCTTACAGTGTGGATGTTTGGTCAGTCGTTGGCATGGTGGAGGTCACTGATGTAGGAGGTAAGATGTTTAGGCCCTGGCAAAAGACCTAAGGAACTCTTCACGCAAAGTTCTGGACTCAGTTAGTTGAATAATTTTGCTGAGCCATGCATAATTTCATGTCCGGAAATCCAGAGCTTTGAACCTAAATAATTTGTGCTTAAGTCTAGTAGTAGCAGGTATGCAGCTTCATCAGCTAGCATCTATTCTCAGGTATATCTAAAGCTTCTCCTGACATGCTATTCTACACTTCTCATTGAACCAAGGTTAAAAGAGTAACTGATTCAGCAGATCATGGTGGAACACACTCCTGTAGCTTTTGACAATTCACAACACCTCTCCAATACATAGTGTTGAACTCAGATTTGAAGAGATTCTTACCTACTCCAACAAAAAGTCTGACATTCCATTTTATGCATTTTTTGAATTGTCTTACCTGAAACAGAATAAAAAGTTTCCAATTTTCAAACTGAATAATATTTGACCTATAGGCATTTCTGCTATAACACTTTGTTACCTTCTTAAAAAGCCTTGTGTAACTGAATGTCATATTATAGCAGTCTGTAGTTGCCTTCAATGCACATATTTAAACAGGTTTTCCTGATTGTGATCTTGCTATAATCAATACTCCCCCCCCCCATTTTATGCAAATAGTGCCCCTAATCTATTAAATGCATTATAACCAATTTGCATCATGGAAACAGATGTTGTAGCAGAACTACCTGTAGTTCTTTTTGTTCCTTTCCATAGCTTGTTTGGTGCATCGGGCAGCAATCTTCAACATTTGCTTTTTATAAGGCTGAGCTGCTTGCTTGACACTCAATCCAGCACAGATGGAAAGTGTACAGGGAGCCAATTGGATTCGAACCCAGGACCACTCACCAGTGCGGATGCCAACTACTCCACCGGCCAGCAACCTGTAGTAGTATGCAGCTGAAATTGTGCATGATAACGTTTGCAACAATCAACCAGATTAAATGGGACTGTTACTCAAAAGTTAATTCAGGTAAGATGCAAGAGTAAGAAGACTTCCAGCAGCATGATGTAACTCGTAGCCTTCTGTGCAAGATATTGATATTGTTTTCCCATCCTCCTGTTCTCCGTTGTTCTGAAGATCTAAACCAGTGTAAGAGAGCTGGGAAACCAAATCACTAAGTAAATTCAAGGCTGAGATAGATTTTTTGGCATTAAGAGAATCAAGTATTAAGCAGCAAAATGGCTAAAAATCAAAGCAGCCAAAACTTAAACAAGTGGCTGAGATAGCTTCAGGGGTTCCATTTGCTTATGTTCTTACTGCATATTGCCTGTTTGGATCAGCAGAAACCCTATTGGTTGAAGCATTATGTGTAAATGGATACAGGTCAGTTTCTAAGCTCAGGAAATAGCAAGCCTGAGCCTCTAAAGCATTATAACACCTTGGTCAAAATCATTCCATCTGCACCCAGTTGCTCCAAGAAGGACTATAAGTATTCGTCCTTACAAAATAAATTACAACCAGGGTATGCAATGAGGGCCCTTGCAACTAATTAATGGTTTCAGGAGTGTGCGGCCAAATCTTTCACAATGCCTATGGGGTTCAACGACAGTATTCCTGAGATTCTGCAACTTTATTCTTAGGATGAAATTACTAAGGAGTAATGTGGACTTCTAAACTGCCGTGAATTTGTAGCATCCTAAAGACTGGGCAAAGTGCAATGTTCCCTCTAATTTCTTTTACAACTGCACAGACCAACCATTGCTCTGAGCAGAAAATTTTTACGTGGCCTGAAAACTACATAGTATTTTTTTTGTAACATGCATGCTATGAACATTGATGAGACGGTGTTGCATTCAACAGGCCAGTGGTTTATTAACAATGAGCTACCAACTTCCATTCTGTTTTTATTATTACAATTTGTAACAAGGTTGTAACTTGAAACCCTGATAATGTAAATACGTTGTAACTCTAAAATGTTTCAAAGTAAAGGTTGTGGTATGTTTATTGTTCAGAATATTTATGATTTATATTCATTAACACATAATTAATTACAATGTATTTCACAATTATATTAACATAGATGTCAAAATTATATTATTATATAAAAGAAAACTCCAGCTGCACAGTAACGAAGGCTACGTGCATGGGAGCATTTCAGTTACTGCGTAGCTGTGCAAGCACACACCCATGCAGCTTAGAAAGAACAGTGAATTCAGGAGGGTCCTTGAGGTTTCTCTTTTTGTTTGACTGGTAGCACTCTGCTTGCCACTAGGTATAAAAGTCTTACATTTAACATGTGCCTGTGTCCATTTTAACTAAGGAATCAAAATTTATATACATGGAATGTGTCACGTTAGCATCTGATTAACACAAATGTCATGTTCAAGAGATGACAGCAAATCATGAGTAGCATAGAACATATGAATAAGCAGGTCTGAAGTAGCAACAAAGCCAATTATCAATCACAATTTGAAAAATCATGAAAAATTAACATCCTCCAATTAATTAATAAATACAAGTAGAAATAGATGCAAATATCCTTTGAAAATTCCTTGAACCAAAGCAAAAACTTAAATGCTTCAAATAATGTTCTTTATTAATATACTGTATAAATCCCTTAAAATTACAGAATTTACAAGGAATCAGTTAATCTTACTTAAAATGCCATTGTAAATATTTATGTACTTGTTTAAACTTCTTTTAGAAGTAATAAATATAAAATTCAATATATTGTGTAAGAATTGGTTGAAATAAAAAATTAGAACTTTTAAACTTAATTAAAATAAAATTGCTTAATAAGTTAAATGGTCAAAGATAGTTTATTTAATACCAAGGTCATGGATAATTCTAGCCATCTCTCTTTCACCTTCATTATTGCCATTCCATATCCTCAAAGAGTAAGCCAAACAGCCATTCAATGAGATCATCACTCATCTTCACTTTACTCCTCTCACATTTTGAATATATTCAACCACTAAACATCACAGCACATAAAGATAGAGATTTCCAAAGATTTACAATTCCAAAGAATTCTCATTTTCATAGCAAATAGTCCATTCACAAGTTTGTAGATTTTCTAGCAGGATTGGACAACACCTCAACATCTACCACATCAAATACTCAGGAAATCACCTGTCTCTCCTCTAAGCTCCAGGACTAAATATTTCATTGACCTCTTACTCTTCTAAACTCCAGAGGCAGCTCTGTCATCCCAGAAATCAATGTTGTCAAGCTTCAATTACATCCTATTTAAGGCAATTTGATCTTACTTTTGTTAAAAAGACCAATCCTCCACACCATATTCCGATAAAAGTGTGGCCCATATAATAACCACAAAATTCTTTACTCCAGTAGAGTACTCCTCCTGCAACAAAGGCTAACATGCTATCATCTTTTCTGATTGCTTGCTGCAGATTAACTTTGCGATTTTTGTACAGGGCCATCTAAGTCATGAGATTTAGTAAAATGACCAATTTTTCATTATATTTCATACATTACTACTTTCTTCACTCATTAAAACTATATCATCTCCTTCTCTAGCTTCTTTGCATCCCACTCACGGGTACTTTTAAATTTAGAAATGTATCATCAATAAATGCATTGCAAATAGTAAAGAAAATATCCTCTTTGAAGCAGAGCCTCCCAAGCAAACCATCACCCACCACATCAAGCATTTCCTTGCCACACCCATGATAGAGTCTGTAGATCCTGGGAGTAACTGATTATTGCCATATGAACATAAAGAGTGGGGTGGACAAGACCAGGCAGCAGGTCAGAATGATTTAGCCTGCTAAGATGGAATCTGGAAGAAGAAAAGAAACAGGACATAGGAAGAACTCATCAGGTCAAGTAGCACTTGGGACAATAAAAGGTATGAGAGGGTAAAGGAAAGATTGCATGTGTATAACAGGGAGAGGGGGCGATGATGGACAGATGAAACCAAGTGGTGGAGGAGCAGAGGGGAGGATATGGGAAAGGTTAATAAAATGAGAGGAAACCTAGTGGCCAGGTGCTTGTGGAGAAGAGAATGCAGTGGGTGGGGGTTATAATTGGTACAATTGTGCTTTTACTCCAAAACTTTTTAAATATACTTATAATTTTTTAATATTTTTGGACTTATTTTCATCTTTACAGAGTAGGAGAGGGAATATAAATGGTAGTTCTTGAATTAAGCAACTTAATATTAAATGGAAAACAAGGGTATGGATTTTAATTTGGGGCCAAAGTTTTTAATTCGTCCAGCATCTTATATTTGTTTTAATGGTCTTCCCAATGACATAAATGCATTCATTATAACGGCTGGTTGCTACACAAATATTATTGATTTACTTCACATTAATCCAACAATGTGCTTTAAATTCAATCTCAGAATAACAATTTCAATTGCATCAGCGAGACCTTTCCATTTCCCACACCAGCAATGCTATCAGTTTATATGAGTGCAACTGCTGATTCAGTGTCTGCATTAGTGCTGAACTGTGTGTCCACTAGGGATTGGTTTAAGAATGTTGAAACACATTTCAGCTGGAAATCATACAATTATCAAAGTGAGGCTTTCATCCTATCAGTCAAGACTGATTCTAATCTTGAAGAAGAGGTGAAAAGACTGAATCTAAATCTACTGCAAGGCCAGGTCTACAATTTTATGGATTTGGGAAAATAAAGAGGTAGGTTACCAATGCTAACACCATGTAACACCTTAAATCATGGAGCACCTTAAATCATATGAAATTCCAACTTCAAGATGTCTCAAAACATTCTATAGTTTACATTTGGAATGCAACTTGCTGTAAGTTTGTGAACCACGGCTACCAATTTGTGCACAGCAAGGTTCTTCAAAATACAATGAAATAACTAAAATATTTCTAATAGTGATCAAAAACCAAAAGTTGCAGATGCTGGAAATCTGAAATACACATCAATCATCCATCACCTGAGGCACGTGAAAGATAGATAATATTTCAGGTCAATCACCTTGCATCAGAACCAGTTGTTTAGGAAGCATAAACTAGATAGTTCATATTGATGTCCTTTCATCAGTATGTAATCTGGATGAATATAACTAAACTTAGTTCAAAGGTCACAAAGTCGAAGAAAAGGTCATTGTCCTTAAATGTTAATTCTCTACTTCTGTTCACAGATGCTGCCTGATCTACTGACTATTTCCAGCATTTTCTATTTTTACTTGTATTTGTAAAGTTGTCTTGACTGATAGGATGAAAGCCTCACTTTGATAATTGTATGATTTCCAGCTGAAATGTGTTTCAACATTCTTAAACCAATCCCTAGTGGACACACAGTTCAGCACTAATGCAGACACTGAATCAGCAGTTGCACTCATATAAACTGAAGGGTCATATAAACTCATATAAATTGAAGGGTCAAGGATAATTGGTTAACAAACAGGCCTTCCAAAACGAGAGAGAGTTTCTGTTTCTTTATTACTATTATTTATGCATACTGTATTGTAATTACAAATGATTGATATTAATCCATCAATGGCAATTAATTGAACTGAGAAGTAGGATTCGGCTATTTCCTCTTTACATGAAAATAGTTACATTTTCATTGTATACTTTGTGATTTAATATTCACAAACCATTTCAATGAAGCGCATTATCAATGTTCCCATCATCCACTTACCTATTGCAGATGCTTTTGTCTGTGATTTCATCACAGAGCCCTTAAAGGAACAAAATTCCCATCTTTATACTGAAGACAGCATTCATTGTTCAAAATGAGATATATTCAGAACAGATCCAACAACTCAAAACCGGAACTCCATTAGGTACGGTGGATCGTGATCAGCATTTCCCCCATCCTGCCATTCCTATAAAACCTGGTTCAAAGTGGACTATAAGGGAGCGCGACAGAGCAATGCCAAGTAGAAATAAAAGTGAAGTTCCAACCTGATGATAATAAAATGCAGGTTTAAGTACATAGTGAATATTGAAAGTGGCACTATGTGAAAAGAGCTAATCATCAGATAAGATAAAAACTGCAGGACCAGCATCTCCTTACATGAATGATTGTGAATAACTGAACAACTCAGGGGAGGGTCAAGGAAAACCTTAATGAGCAATGGTGGAGTCCAGCATCTAAGCCCCAAAGAAAATATTAAAACACACACAACTATCTTCAACCAGGTGTGTCATCATTAAACATTCTAGTTTTCAGCTACTTCAATCTGCATGTTATCGAGAAATGTTTAAGTGCTCTGTGTACATTAGAATCCGTGGAACTAGGCTATATTCTGGCTTCAGGGCACAGGTGCACAGCTGAGCAGTAACTGAAATGTTCCTGCACACAGAGACTTTATTGCCACGCAGCTGGAATTTTCTTTTATATAATGTTAGTATTAAAGTTCCACACAGTTCTCAGGCTGTGTAAACATTTCCTGCAGAGAAATGGGTGGTCTGCGCAGCCCTGAAAGAAATAAGAGGGAACATCGCTTTAAGGTAATGCTCCAAACAAGTTGCAGTTTGACTTGCTCAAGTTTGGTTACAGCACTACCTAATAATGTGGAATATTACCCAGACTCTTCTTTACACAAAAGGCAAAACAATCATTTCTCCCTGATTGTCTATTATCAACAGCAACACGATGGAACATGTCAACAACAGCTATAACAATCCCTTCTTGTGGGGATGGAGAAGACAGTTAAGAGTCAGTCTTATGGGTGGATCTGGAATTCACCTATAGGCCTTACTAAATGACATCAATGAACTATTTGTGTTTTATAGTAATTTCATGGTTACCACCAATAACTCTCTACTCCATTACAGACCTAGATCAAACATGAACTGAGGAGTTGACGAGTGACTGTCCTCAACCTTAAAGCAACATTGGATAATATTTCATCATAAAGCCCTTATAAAACTCATCCATGGGTATCAAAGGGAAAACCCTCCACATGCCAATCAGGAAAGAAAATGGTTAAGATCAGAGATCATTCAATTCAACAAGGAAATGATTTCAGGAGCTCATCACAACAGTGTTCTGAGTCCAACCATTTTCAACAGCTTCATCTTTGACCCCTCCCTGGAATCGTCAAATATGTAATATTCCCTAATGACTGCAATGTTTAGTTTCGCCACTTAAGAAATTGTTTGCATACAGCATGACCAGGATAACATTCAATGGCAAGTATCATCT
This sequence comes from Mobula birostris, assembly GCF_030028105.1. Taxonomy (NCBI): domain Eukaryota; kingdom Metazoa; phylum Chordata; class Chondrichthyes; order Myliobatiformes; family Myliobatidae; genus Mobula; species Mobula birostris. The sequence continues at coordinate 81,600,117 of NC_092372.1, read as the reverse complement.
GTGACACACTAATAGGTAACGACCATATCCGGAATGAGTGTGATTACAATACTATTGCCAAATCTCCCTTCATCATTATCCTGTGGATCATAAACAACTAGAAACTTGAAAATCAAAACCTACAGGTGCTGAAATCGGGCATAAAACAGAAAATGAAGAAATCGCTCAGAGGTCAGGCAGAATCTTTGGAAAGAGAAACAGAATTAAACAAAGTTCAGGCTTCAGTCAAAAATGAAAGTTCTTTGATCTGAAATATGAACTCTGTCTCACTCTTCCCACAGATGCTGCCTGAACTTCTGAGTATTTCTGATAATTTCTGTTCTTATGACTAGAAACTTAACTGGACCATACATATCAATATTGCATCTGCAAGAGCTAGTTTTGAAGTGCCCCACATTCTAATTCTCCGAGCCTTTTGCATTATCTACAAGGCACTTCAGTAGTTTGATGAAATACTCTCTACTTGCCTGGATGAGAGCAGCTCCAACAACACTTCAGAATTCAACACTGTACAGGACAAAGCAGTGCACTTGATTGGCACTGTATTTGCCAACTCAAATATTAACTCTGCCAAAGCAGAATTGGGAATTAATGTGCATATTACCTACAATCTTTCTTCCAACTAACATATTATCCTGACTTTAGAACTATATCATCAATGCTTCCTTGTCAACAGATGTAAATCTCAAAATTTCCTATACAACATCACTGTGGGGTACTTTCACCAGACAGACAGATTGAAGTAATTCAGAAAGGAGATCCATACCCTCCACCTTTGAAGGACTTTTAGGAATGAGTGATAAAATATATATCTCAGCTCATGATAAAGTGCCTTGAAAAAGAATTCAACTATTTTCCCCTCAACTATTTTCACATTTTACTGTTTCATTTTCTAAATTTAAAATATATTGAAGTAGGATTTTTGAGCTAATCTACAAAGGATTGTGCATCACGTAAAATCAAAAGAAAAATTCCAAAACCTGTCAACAATTTACTAAAAATTAAAAACCAAAATTGTGAGGCTAAAAAAGTATTCGTCCCATTTATAATTACTATGCTAACTTTTCTCAGGTGCAATATACAGTACTACCTTACCAACTCACCCAATTTATTCATGTAGAAAATTGGAGGATTGCCTGAATAAATACCCCCTCTCTCTGTAAGGTCTAGAAGCATGGTAGATTTTTGACAGACCAACCAATAAGAGAAGACAAAAGGGCATTCATGGTAAGTCAGGGAAGTGATAATAGAGAAGCACAAATAAGACCATAAGATATAGGAGTAGAAATAGGCCATTCAGCCCATTGAGTCTGCTCCACTGTTCAATCATGGGCTGATCCAATTCTTCCAGTTATCACCACTCCCCTGCCTTCTCCCCATACCCTTTAAAGCCCTGGTTAATCAAGAACCTATCTATCTCTGCCTTAAATGCACCCAGTGACTTGGCCTCCACAGCCGCTTTTGGCAACAAATTCCACAGATTTATCACCCACTGACAAAAGTCATTTCTCTATATCTCTGTTCTAAATGGATGTTCTTCTATCCTAAAGTGGTGCGCTCTTGACCAGGACTCCCCTACCATGGGAAATAACTGTTCCATATCTAATCTGTTCAGGCCTTTTAACATTCGGAATGTTTCTATGAGATCCCCCCTCATTCTCCTGAACAAGGAATACAGCCCAAGAGCTGCCAGACATTCCTCATAAGGTAACCCTTTCATTCCTGGAATCATCCTCGTGAATCTTCTCTGAACCCTCTCCAATATCAGTATATCCTTTCTAAAATAAGGAGCCCAAAACTGCACACAATACTCCAAGTGTGGTCTCACGAGTGCCTTATAGAGCCTCAACATCACATCCCTGCTCTTATATTCCCTACCTCTAGAAATGAATGCCAACATTGCATTCGCCTTCTTCACCACTGACTTAACCTGGAGGTTAACCTTTGGGGTATCCTGCACAAGGACTCCCAAGTCCCTTTGCATCTCTGCATTTTGAATTCTCTCCCCATCTAAATAATAGTCTGTCCATTAATTTCTTCCACCAAAGTGCATGACCATACACTTTCCAACATTGTATTTCATTTGCCACTTCTTTGTCCATTCCCCTAAACTATCTAAGTTTCTCTGCGGGCTCTCTGTTTCCTCAACACTACCAACTCCTCCACCTATCTTCGTATCATAGGCAAATTTAGCCACAAATCCAGTAATCCCATAGTCCAAATCATTGACATTCATCATAAAAAGCAACAGTTCCAACACCAACCCCTGTGGAACTCCACTGGTAACCAGCAGCCAGCCAGAATAGGATCCCTTTATTCCCACTCTCTGCTTTCTGCCGATCAGCCAATGCTCCACCCATGCTAGTAATTTCCCTGTAACTCCATGGGCTCTTATCTTGCTAAGCAGCCTCATGTGTGGCACCTTGTCAAAGGCCTTCAGAAAATCCGAGTACACCACATCTACTGCATCTCTTTCGTCTACTCCGCTTGTAACTTCCTCAAAAAATTGCAGTAGGTTTGTCAGGAGGATTTTCCTTTCAGGAATCCATGTTGGCTTTGGTCTATCTTGTCATGTGCCTCCAGCTACTTCATAATTTCATCCCTAACAATCGATTCCAACAACTTCCCAACCACTGATGTCAGGCTAACAGGTCTATAGTTTCCTTTCTGCTGCCTCCCACCCTTCTTAAACAGCAGAGTAACAAATTTGAGGAAGGGTACAAAACTATCTCAAAGACACTGAACATACCTTGGAGCTCAGTGCAGTCTATTGTGAAAATTGGAAAAAAGTATGAATCCAGAGCCATACTGCCTAGGTCAGACCTCTCCTCTAAAGTAAGTGGCCAGAGAATAATAGCACTTGTAAGAGAGGCCACTGTGGTGCCAACAGTCACTCTGAATGAGCTGCAACTGGAGATGAAGTCAGGGCTTCATAATCTCCAAGGCCTTGCACAAAATGGAAGAGTAGCAAAGTAGGAGATCTGGCTAAACAAAAAATATCCTTGCCCATACACGAGGAAATCTGCAGATACTGGAAATTCAAGCAACGCACACAAAATGCTGGTGGAATGTAGCAGGCCAGGCAACATCTATAGGAAGAAGTACAAACAACGTTTCGGGCCGAGACCCTTCGTCAGGACTAACTGAAAGAAGAGCTAGTAAGAGATTTGAAAGTGGGAGGGGAAGGGGGGAGATCCATAATGATAGGAGAAGACAGGAGGTGGAGGATGGAGCCAAGAGCTGGAAAGTTGATTGGCAAAAGGGATACAAAGTTGGAGAAGGGGGAGGATCATGGGATGGGAGGCCTAGGGAGAAAGAAAGGGGGAGGGGAGCACCAAAGGAAGATGGAGAGCAGGCAAGGAGTTATTGTGAGAGGGACAGAGAGAGAGAGAGAAAAAAAGGAAAAAATAAAAATAAATAAATAAGTAAGGGGTGAGGTTAGAACGGGAGGAGGGGTATTAACGGAAGTTAGAGAAGTCAATGTTCATGCCATCAGGTTGGAGGCTACCCAGACGGAATATAAGGTGTTGTTCCTCCAACCTGAGTGTGGCTTCATTCCATGTCCCATTCCCATTCTGATATGTCTATCCACAGCCTCCCCTACTGTAAAGATGAAGCCACACCCAGGTTGGAGGAACAACACCTTATATTCCATCCGGATAGCCTCCAAACTGATGGCATGATCATTGACTTCTCTAACTTCCGCTAATGCCCCACCTCCCCTTCGTACCCCATCCCTTATTTATTTATTTATTTATTTATTTATTATTGTTTTCCTTTTTTTCTCTCTCTGTCCTCTCACAATAACTCCTTGCCTGCTCTCCATCTTCCTCTGGGCTCCCCTCCCCCTTTCTTTCTCCCTAGGCCTCCCGTCCCATGATCCTCTCCCTTCTCCAACTCTGTATCCCTTTTGCCAATCAACTTTCCAGCTCTTGGCTCCATCCCTCCCCCTCCTGTCTCCTCCTATCATTTCAGTCCTCCCCCTCTCCCTCCCACTTTCTAATCTCTTACTATCTCTTCTTTCAGTTAGTCCTGACGAAGGGTCTTGGCCCGAAATGTCGATTGTACTTCTTCCTATAGATGCTGCATATCCTTTCCCATAAAGACTTTGCAAAGCAACACTTAGAAAATACTGTAAAGATGTGGAAGGAGCTCTTGTGGTCAGACAAGACTAAAGTGGATTTTTTTGTCCTCAACATTAAGCTGTACATGTGGCGTAACCCTAATACTGCACATCAGTCAGTAACACCAGCCCTAATGTGCAGCATGATGGAGGTAGCATCATGCTATGGGGATGCTTTTCAGCAGCAGGGACTGGAAATCTGGTCAGGATTGTTGGGAAGATGGATGCTGCTAAATACAGAGAGATCCTGGATAAAAACCTGCTAGTCTCTGCCGGAAAGATTAAACTGGGGAGGAAGTTCATCTTTCAGCAGGACAAGACCCACAGCACAGTGCCAGAGCAACCATTGAGTGGCTTCAACTGAAGAAAATTGAACATCCCTGGCAAGACTTTGAGATTGCTGTCCATTGCCGCTCCACAACTAACCTGACCCAGCTTGAGCAATTTTGCAAGGATGAATGGTCAGATCTTACTCCATCATGTTGTGCAAGCTAACCTAGACAAATCTAAAAAGACTACTGGCTGTAATAGCCGCAAAATGTCGTTCAACTAAGTACTGAGCAAAGGGGGATGAATACTTTTTGTTCTACTGGCATTTCAGTTTTTGAATTTTCACACATTACAATTTTCTCTTTTTTTTGGTTTCTACTGTGAAAAAAAGGAGCATGTGATTCACAAATAAAAATTCTCTATTAAATTGATCAAAATCACTGGATGTAATGCTCATTTATGTGAACAAAGGTTTGGGCATTGAATACTTTTACAAGGCACTCTACATACAATAAAAGGCAGAAATTATGTCAACATTCAAACCTGGATTGGATACAGATGTAGGGCATTGATCAGACTGCATTTAGAGTACTGTGAACAGCTTTGGACCCCTTATCTAAGAAAGGATGTACTGGCATTGGAGAGGGTCCAGAGGAGTTTCATAAAAATGATCCCAGGAATGAATTGATGTCTCTGGGCCTCTATCCACTGGAGTTAAGAATAACGAGGGTGATTTCATTGAAACCTATCAAATATTGAAAGGCCAAGATGGAGTGGACATGGTGAAGATGTTTCCTATCACAGGGGAGTCTAGGACCAGGAGAACAGCCTCAGAATAGAAGAATGTCCCTTTAGAACAGAGATGAAAAGAAATTTCTTAAGCCAGAGGGTGCTGAATCTGTGGAATTCACTGCCACAGATGGTTGTGGAGGACAAATCATTGGATTTATTTAAAGAGGAGGTTGATATGTTCTTGATTAGTAAGGGCACCAAAGGTTACAGGGAGAAGACAGGAGAATGTGTTTGAGAGGGATAATAAATCAGTGATAATGGAATAGCAGAGCAGACTCAATGGGCTGAATAGCCTAATTTTGCTCCTATGACTTATTGTATTATGATAAACGAGATTAAAAAATATCAAATGGGTGGATGTGATTATATCTATTTCCTTGTAAGCATCTGATTCAAACAAATGACCTTTTTTTGTGCTGCAATTTTCATACCTCCTACTGCTTCTTAGATAATTGCCACCAATGTGGATCTGAAGTCACACACCACCTAAATAATTATTAGGTACAAATCCACATTTCGTTAAGTTTATAATGTTGATGCGAAGATTCCCCTTGTCTGTACAAATGCCATTTACAAAACATACATGTCAAAAAAGCTCCACCAAATTAAACTGGATATTTTGTACATTTGATGCCATCTTTCCCCTCAGCTGTTTTCTTTTGCTTGATTCATATCTTTGAGGTTTTATTATATGAAGAAGATATATTAGTAACCTATCACATTGGGAAGAGACACCACTATTGCAGGTAGATAAGGTAAGTGCAAGCAAACTTTTTTCCACTGAGGTTGGGTGGGACTGGAACTGGAGGTGATAGGTAAAGGTTGAAATGTGAAATATTTAGTAGGAACCTGGGGTGGGAAACATCTTCACACAGAGAGTGGTGTGAGTGTGGTTTGAGCTACCACCAAAAGCGATGGATGCAGGTTTGATTGCAACATTTAAGATAAGTACGTAGATGGGAGAGGTATAGAGGGCCATGGATGGGACTAAGTACATTTAAGATAAGTACGTGGATGGGAGAGGTATAGAGGGCCATGGATGGGATTAAGTACATTTAGGATAAGTACGTGGATGGGAGAGGTATAGGGGGCTACGGCCCATGTATGGGTTGATGGGACTAAGCAGAGTAATAGCTCAGAAAGGACTACATGGGCCAACGTGCCTGATTCTGTGCTGTGTGCTCTATGACCATATCCTTCAGCAGATAAAACTGTTCCAGTGCAAGCATTCTTGGGAGGGAGGGACAACAAATTTAGGTTGAAATGGGCATAGAAACATAGTTGTAAGGCTGCTAACCAGTGTCAAGAAAATGCCTCACTTTTTATTGCATCTTGATTTCTTTTATTGTCTGAGCTCTGTTCAATTGTGATTCAAATCCCCTTAATAATCAAAACTAATGCAAGAAAATTTTGACGTAGAAAAATGGCAAATTTATCAACAAAACCAACAAATATATGAAGCGAACTGCATCAAGATGTAACCACTACAAACAGTTCTTCCAGCAAATAGATTCTTTAAGAACTTCTTTATGTTCTTGGGTTTCAATGCACAAAGCACACACTATAACTAACTTCTCACCCAAAGTTTTATTATAGCACCTGACATTAATCATCAAAATGTTTATGAGATGCCTGTTTGCTATTAGTGTAGCCGAGTTTTTTTCTGCCTCAGATTACTGAAATTCAAGTCAAGCACACCTGACTCTCCAATCTACCCAGTCAGTGAGACTCTGTATCAATATGATCTCAGAAAGTTTTGTTCTCGTATGTGAAAGATGGAGGCTTTGTTTTCAGTAAATAAAAATCTAAATAAATTAGGCAGCTAATAATTCACAACATTGAGGTTTAAAGCAAATATGTGGCACTATGGTACATTGTTCTGTTGTAATCAACAAAAAATTTAGCAGCGTTCATTCAGTACCTTCAATCTGTCATCTGCATAAATGCTCAATAGTGCAGGACCCTTAGTATTAATAAGGATCCCACCCATCTGTCCAGCATCCTCTTTGACTTTCTACCATCAGGCAGGAGACTACGATCCATAAAAGCAAGAACTGTCAGGATGAGAAACAGTTTCTTCCCCCAGGCAATTAGGCTTCTGAACTCCCAGCTGTATCGTATTCAGAGTGTCACTGGTTAATCTATTCTGTAACTTTCAATATTTAAATTAATGCACTTTAGTTTGTTATTTATGTGTGATTCATCTGTAGATTTTGTCTTTACCTTCATATGTTATCATGTGTTTTGTGTGCTACTGAGCTTTACACACTGGTTCAAATAAACTTCTTGATTCTATATATATTACATGGTTATATACATTATATACAGGTATGTAGTTAAATGACAATAAACTTCACATGTCTTGACTTGAGGAGGTTCACAAGGATGATCCCAGGAATGGAAGGGTTATCATATGAGGAACGTTTGATGGCTCTGGGCCTGTACTCGCTGGAATTTAGAAGGATGAGGGGGAACCTCATTGGAACCTTTTGAATGTTCGAAGGCCCAAGACATGATAAATGCGGAAAGGAAGTTTCCTATAGTGGGGGGGGGGGGGGAGTCTCAGACAAGAGGGCAGAGCCTCGGGATAGAGGGGTGTCCATTTAAAACAGAGATGCAGAGAAATTTCTTTAGCCGGAGGTTGGTGAACTTGTGGAATTTATTACCACAGGCAGCTGTGGAGGCCAGGTCGTTGGGTGTATTTAAGGCGGAGAATGATAGGTTCTTGATTGGCCACGGCATCAAAGGTTATGGGGAAAAGGCTGGGAAGTGGGGCTGAGGAGTGGAGAAAAGGATCAGCCGTTATTGAATGTGGAGCAAAGTTGATCGGCTAAATGACGTAATTCTGCTCCTATGTCTTATGGTCTTATGGTATATACTTATGTCATAGCTATATATGCTTCAGTTAACAATAATGCTCACATGTGTGCAATATATACCTTTGGGGTAAAAAGAACAATTTCTTTGCATTTATTCTCAAATACTCTCAAGTTACCAAGAGCTACAGACTGCTTTAAGGCATGAGGTGAAATGTATTTTGCATAATTTATTGTAAGTTCAGACACAATGCTGTAAACAGCAGAAAATATTGTGGTTATGTTATGGCCATGGATAGCTGAAACTATAAACCATGAGTTAGTCAAGCCTCCACTTCTGTTTTGCATCAATTTTTTCTTTATCTTCAAAATAAAAATTATCTTTGACCCAGTCACATTTATCTCCACACTACGTATAACACCTACTCAAAAATTATAGAATCAGTAGACTAAGTTAAGTGCATGCAATAGAAATTCTACTAATGCAATTTTCATAGGTCCGGAACTTATTTTTGAGGTTGGCCAAATATTTGAAATAGCCAGAGATTATTCAGAGGCTTTCAAAATAAGTAAAGGGGACACCATAGAGTTTCTGATTTGTTTATATGGAACAGACACACTTGTCCTTGTTCAAAACTAAGATATTGATTGTTAAAACGGAGAAAGGAATGCTGTGAGAATCTAAACATTATAATAGAGGCACTGCCAATAATCCCACTATTTTGTCTGTATGTCATTAAATCACAGGCTTGCAGTGATACTCAATAGGAGCTCCATTTCCACAATGGTTTATCCTTCATGAAAATCTGAAGAGATAGAGAGAGGATTCTTTGGGTAATGATCTGAATGAGCCCTTTAACATAATGCAGCCAAACCTCTTCTGTCCATAGGAACAGCTGGAGTTGATGCAATGTAGAAGCATCCGTGGCTGTTGCTATAAATATGGCAAGCTTAGGTAAAGCAGATGCAGAATTAATCGAGGGGTCATTCATGAAAGAATTGTGCCTTGTGCAAATCACTGAGAAGAAACAAGATAGTCACATTAATATTATATGTTAGGAATAATATGACAGAAAACCATTGCAGACTGTTGTAACTGAACCAAAAGTAAATATTGAGATAGTAGTGGGCTCATATGATCCATGGTTTTATAAGGTAAGATGAAATGTAAATTAACAATAAAAAGAGTGTGCATTGACCTTAAGACCATAAAACATATGAGCAGAATTAGGCTATTGGGCCCATTGAGTCTGCTCCGTCATTCCATCATGGCCGATTTATTATCCATCTCAATCCCATTCTCCTGCCTTCTCCCCCGTAACCTTTGAGGCCCTTACTAATCAAGAACCTATCAACCACCGCTTTAAATAATCTCAATGACTTGGCCTCCTCAGCTGTTTGTGGCAATGAATTCCACAAATTCACTACCCCCGGCTAAAGAAATTCCTCCTCATCTCTCTTTCATAAGGATATCCCTCTATTCTGAGGCTGTGCCCTATGGTCCTAGATTCACCTGCTATAGGAAACATCCCCCCACATCCATTCTATCCAGGCCTTTCAATATTTGTTAGGTTTCAATAAGACCAGTGGTGGAAACTGGTGTGGTCTTCTGCTGCCGTAACCCATACACTTCAAGGTTTGATGTGATGTGCACTTAGAGATGCTCTTTGTGTCACTGACACTTTCCTGTCAGCTTGAACCAGTCTAGTAGTTCTCGTCTTACCTCAATAGCAAGGTGTTTCAGCCCACAGAACTGCTCCTCATTGGATTTTTTTTGGGGTTTTTTTGCTCCACTCTTTGTAACCTCTAGAGATTGTTGTGCGTGAAAATCCCAGGAGATCAGCAGTTTGTGAGGTATTCAAACCACCTTGGAAGTGAACACGGCCTGCTGGTAATGAACTTTATATTTAGGTTGAAGGAAGTCAAGAAGCCCAAGAACATCAGAACGAAATTCAGCTTAGACAGACTGAAGGACCCTTCCATCACCGAACCTTCAAAGCCACAGTTGGCAGAAAATTTGCACCATGTCTGATGCTTGACAAAGATGCTGAAACATTGACAGCTAAGTCCGATGAAGTAATAACAGAAACAGCCAATAAGATACTTGGAAAACACCACCAGAAAAACCAACCCTGGGTAACTCAGGAGATCCTGGAAACATGTGACACTAGAAGAGACCTGAAGAAAACTAAGAAGACAACAACAGGAGCTGTAATGTATAGAGGAATCAGCAAGAAGATCAGGAAAAACATGATCAATGCCAAGGAAGAATGGACTGAGAGACAGTGTACAGCGACAGAAGATAGCCTGAACAAGAACAACAGCAGGCAAGCATTTTAAATTGTGAAGGACCTCACTAAACAGAGACACTCATGAGTCAGCAGCATCCAAGACAAAGAAGAAACTGTCTCACAGAAGATTAAGATATTCTCAACAGATGGACTGGGTATTGTTCAGACCTTTACAACCGACAGACCCAAAGAGAATCTGGCGTACTCGTAAGCCAGGGCTCATCAAATGACGATGACTTTCCAATTCTGTGGGAAGAAGTAGAAGCAGCCGTAAGATCACTGAAGAATGGGAAAGCTGCAAGAATAGGCAACAGCCTGACTGAGCTGATCAAACATGGAGGAGAGACAGTGATAGACATCCTCACCAATATCTACAACAAAATCTGGCAGACCAGAGAATGGGCAACACCCAGGACAAAATCACTCACTTTCACTCTCCCCAAGAAAGGCAACTTACAGCAGTGCCAGAATTATAGACCCATAAATCTTACTAGCCATGCAAGCAAAGTGATGTTGAAGGTCATCTTGAACAGACTAAAATCACAGGCAGAAGAAATAATCGCCAGAGAGCAGGCTGGATTCAGAAGTGGAAGAAGTACGAAAGAACAAATATTCAACCTCCGAGTACTGTGCGAGAAATACAACCAACATCAACAGGACTTCATCCACGTGTTCATAGACTTCAAGAAGGCATTTGATAGGGCGTGGCATGATGCACTCTGGATCATAATGAAGAGATACAACCTGGGCCAGACGCTGATCCCAATCATCAAGAGGCTCTACACCAAAGCTATCAGTGCAGTACTTGTTCAAGGCACAGTTGGAGAGTGGTTCCAAACATCAGTTGGAGTCCAACAGGGCTGCCTCCTTTCATCCATATTGTTGAACATTTTCCTGGAGCAAGTAATGACAGATGCCCTAGAAGACCATATCAGCACAATCAGCATTGGAGGACAGGTCATAGCCAACCTCAGGTTCGCTAATACAATTGATGGGCTGGCAGGAAGTGAGGATGAATTGGCCTGCCTTGTGAACCGTCTGAACGGTATATCTACCAGATATGGCATGGACGTCAGCACAGAGAAACCCAAGCTGATGAGAAACAGTGAGGATCCAATCACAACAAAAATCACAGTCGGTGGACAAGAACCAGGGACTGTCAAACAGTTCAAATATCTTAGTGCCATCATCAACCAAGGAAGTTCAAAGCCTGAAGTCCTTGCAAGGACAGCCCAAACAACAGCAACATTGGCTAAACTGAAACCAGTCTGAAAAGACAATAACATTGCTCTCAGATCCAAGTTGAAACTCCTGCATGCGCTTGTGCCCTCCATCTTCCTGTATGTACATGGATCACGGACTTTGACAGCAGAACTGCAAAAGAAGATCCAGGCAGTAGAAATAAGATGTTTCAGAAGACTCCTCGGCTTCTCCTATAAAGACCATATCTCAAATGATGAAGTACGAAGAACTATCACCCAGCTCATGAGACACTACGAAGATCTACTGTCCACAGTAAAGAGGAAACAGAGATGGTATGGCCACATAAGATCAAGTGGACTATCAAAGACCCTTCTTCAGGGAACAGTGCAGGGGAAAAGAAAAAAGGGGCAGACAGAGGAAGAAATGGGCGGACAACATTGTAGAGTGGACCGGAGAGAATTTTGCTGCAACTCGAGCACTCACCCACAACCGTGAGAGATGGAGGCCACCGGTGCTGTGCTCATCTGTACAGCGCTCCTACGACCCAGACAGCTTGTGGAATCTGTAACCGTAACTTAACCGTAAGCCACCTTGCCTGGCACCAACAATCATTCCACTGTCAAAGCCACTTAGGTCACATTCCTTCCCCAGTCTGATGCTTAGTCTAAACAACTGAACCTTTTGACCATGTCTGCATGCGCGTATGCATTGAGTTGCTGCCACATGATTGGCTGATTATATGTTTGTGTTAACAAGTGGGTGTACAGGTGTACCAAATGCAGTGGCCAATGACTGTAATTAGAAATCTTAGAATAAAATGCAGAGGATCCCCTTCCCTAGTAAAAGTTAAAGACAGATGCAAAGTGCAAATGAATCCTTCCTTCAAAAAGCTCCATCATTGGTGAGTCTAGAAATGGAGAAGGGAATCAGTGATCTGGTCCATAATATTGGCAGCATCACGAAAAGAAAGATCAAATTTGAAAAAAACAGGTTTTTAAGAAGGTGTTTATTTCAAAACAACAAGTTCCTCTAATACTTAAAAATCACAAACACAGTCCATGCAAGTCAACAGACCAATGCAACGTTCATGCTTAATCTGAATCTTCATTTATCCTCTTCAGCGCACACCATTTTACTTTTATATTTCTTTTGCCTTGTGTTGCTTGATTTCCCTTCAAACAAGTCAAATAGATTCTCTATTCAAGATATTAGTAAAAGAGAGAAGATATAAGTATGTGATATAACATATACAACTTCTACTCCCTTGGCAGTTAATAGAAAGACTTCCTGATGACTGAGATGCCAATGTGTGAACAACAGGTAAACATGCTAACTAAACTCAATTCAGCCAACTTTGCATTTTCTTGTCTTCAAAATGAAATAAATCTCATCGTAATTACATTTTCCAGCATCAAGTTATTTAGACTTGAACCATTGATTTAATTGGAGAATTTTACCATGTTGAAATGTTGTAACTTCACAGGTACGGGTTCCAGCTCTGTAAAGATTTAATCAAGCTGAGTTCAGTGAAGTGCAAAACAACTACTCTTCATCATTAATCAAAAGGTTGTCATCCACAAACATTCTATTTTGCTCACAATAACTTATTGTCTCATTTATCCTGCTCACATGCTGGCTGGAAATAGGAAGTAACTTTCTCAAAATTGTTAGCTGACTTTATAGGTGACTATTCCAGTGGGATCCTAGCTATTAGCTTATTTCATAAGTACAATGCAAGAATTGGCATGGCACAGAAGGTGGCATTTGGCCATCAAGTCTATGTCAGCTCCTAGTCCATCTGTCCCAGTCACTCACTGTTTCCCCAAGGGCCTACAAATTATTCAATCTCAAATATCCATCCAACTCCATTCTGAGAGCACCAATTGAATTTGTCTCCCCCCACCACATACACACACACACACATTACAGGCAGTGAATTCCAGTACCCAAGTGCACCAAGTGAAAAAGCTTTTTCCTCACTTACCCTTTGAATCTTGTCCATAAACTTAATTGGGTCACCTACAACTTCAGCTACCTGTTAATGGGAACAGTTTCCTACAAGCTGCCATGTTTAAATCAGTCAAGCCTTGTACACCTCTATCAAGTCTTCTTTAAACGTCTTTCATCCCACAAAGCTGAAGTATCTCATTCCTGGATACACTTAAATAAATCTTTCCTGTACACTGTCTCTCTACTACCTTTGCATCCCTTTGAAATTTGACATCAGTTTTACAGGTTCAACATATCATCCCCCCCACCCCCCCACTTTTGTATTCTGTGGTTATTTATGATCAGGATCCCATGCTTTTTGCTTAATCTTCTCTCAACTTACCCTCACACTTTCTACACACAGACACAAAGGTCCGTATCAGTCTGCACACCCGTTATAAAACTCTGCCAGATGGTTTATATAAGCTCCCATTCGTTCTTCCAGAGTGTATTACTTCACAATTTTCTCACACTTTTTCACTCATTCAACCTGCCTAAGTCTTCTTGCAGCATACTAATCTCCTCCTTGCTATTTACCACATATACAGACTTGATGTCCACAGATTTGGAAATCTTACCTTGCACCCAGGGCAAAGCCATTAACATACCAGAGACCAGCATTGATCCTTAGAAATACTATGGTCAATTTTTCACAATGTTCTAATAGATTAATGTTCATAATAGACTTACTACACCATGATGAGCTCCAAAAAACAGGCAGAGTTCAACCATTCATACAGGGGGAACAGACCCACTGAAGGTGGTTATTAATTTTCTTTTGATAGATATGTTCAAGGGAAATCCAATTCAAGATACTTTCACTACTGTCTTGGTGAATTTTTAAAAATTTTTGTAGATAGTAGAAAATGACAGAGAAATTCTACCAAGATGCACAGGATGGCAGAAAATAGAGGGGCAGAAGTTTCACAGGAAAAGATTAAATGATAAGGCAAATAGACAGGAGCTTTTGTGGCCATGGACATGACTCCCGGTTGATGTGTTGCCTTCCAGATGCAAGGGTCAGGGATGTCTCAGAGTGGCTGATGGGCATTTTGGAAATGGAGTTGTGAGGGTGTATGTAGGTACCAATGACATAGGAAACAAGTGGAAGGCTCTATAAGGGAATTTAGGGAGTTAGTAGATAAATTAAAAAGTAGGACCTCAAGTTAATTATATCACAGTTCTACCTGTGCCACATGCTAGTCAGAGTAGGAGAGGCAGCAAAGTTACCATTGCTTGAGCAATGGTAGAAGAGGAAGGGTTTCAGGTTCCTGGGGCAATCAAATCAGTTCTGGGGGGAGACGGGAACAGTACAAACTGGATGGTCAACACCTGAAGGAGGTTCACAAGGTTGATTCTGGAGATGAGGAGGTTAACGTATGAGGAGCGATTGATTCACCTAGGACTATACTTGCTGGAATTCAAAAGAATGAAAGGGGATCTTATAGAATCACATAATATTATGGAAGGGATAGATAAAAGAGGCAGGAAAGTTGTTTCCACTGTTGTGTGAGACTAGAACTAAGAGATATAGCCTCAAGATTCAGGATGATAGATGTAGGATGGAGATGAGGAGGAAATGTCTTTCTCACAGAGTTATGAATCTGTGGAATTCTCTGCCCATGGAAGCAGTACAGACTACCTCATTAAGTAGAATTAAGACACGGTTAGATAGATTTTTGCATAGCAAGGGAATTAAGGAATATGGGGGGAGAAAAGCAGGGAAACAGAGATGAGACCAAGGCCAGATCATCCATGATCTTATTGAATGTTGAAGCAGGCTCAACAAGCCAAGTGGCCAACTCCTGCTCCTATTTCCTATGGAAGTTGAAAATACAAATGGCAAGGTACTTTAGCTTCTGATACCTTGACTAAGTAATGATATGAGTATCCATTAATACAAATGAATGTCATACCAGGGTCCTCAAGCAAAGTATGAAAGACCAGCACTTAAACAACATAAGCTAAATCCTATTATAACCTAAAAGATCACTAGAATAAACATTCCTGAATACAATGCAATAAATCTGAAGATCTGCTTGACATAGTCAATGAGGACACGTACCTACAAATTCATCCCTGATGTTTAACACTAATCATGCAACAAAGTAGTGCATTTTGTTCCACCAACTAGGCATGTATTTCTAAGGAATGGTCTTTTAATCTTTATGAGCAGGATTCAGACTCACTGTCAGAGTGTCAATATGCTTTATATTACTTCTGTTTCTTGCAAAGACCAAACAGTACTGTAGCAAAGGTTAGTTTAAATTGAATTTTCAAAGATCCTGGCTCTTTCTCTCAAAGATGGTAATAA
Organism: Mobula birostris; assembly: GCF_030028105.1. NCBI lineage: Eukaryota > Metazoa > Chordata > Chondrichthyes > Myliobatiformes > Myliobatidae > Mobula > Mobula birostris. Next base: position 81,584,319 of record NC_092372.1, on the reverse strand, counting down.
CACTCAAACTTTTGAAATCTGGGATTTTCATCAAGGCCTCTATGGCAAAAGTTCATCAGAGGTTGTTCAGAACTAAGCTATGGATCCAGAAAAGCAGGGACAGGAAGTTAACGCTGAAAAGGTAAAACCATCTCAGCATGGCAAACAGTTTGAAATGCTGTAATGAAACATTAAATTGTATTGTATCAAAGGGTTTGATAAATTAAATATTATAATGAGAAGTCATGTTTTTACATTGTTAGAAATCAAATTCCTGCTGTCTTTGTGACTCTGTGGTGCAAACAGCCATTTTAGAACATTATTTCATTATTCCTCTTCAATAATTTCACACAATTTTTGATTGCAAGGTTGATGGCATTGTTCTGTGTAATTGTGTAGGTTAGATGTTTTATCAGATACTGTACACGTATAAAACTGAAGATAGTATATGTTGTAATGGCAAAGAAATTATCCAACTTGTTGACCAAAATAACACAAAAATCTTTTTTTTTTGCTGGTGGCTGTAAAGGGCAGAATGGAATCTTTCCAAATGACTGCAGCTTGCAACACATGCTGAAATGATCTGCCTCTTTAATAGTTGATCCTGGTACAAGAAAATCAGTGCTGCTCTGGGAATTCTTCAGATTGCAGGCAAAACACATTGCTGATAAAGGGCAGTACGATAGCTTATTTTTAATCTGGCTGTGCTTGTTCAATATAATATAATAACTAAGCTTCTACCTAAATTACAGGACAAAATTCAAAAACATTGCAGCTGAGGCACAGACAAAATTGCTGTAAAGTAATATTTACTGGCAGTGATTTGCCAATTTCAGTAAATATCTTTATTTCTGGAGAAAACAGCTTAAACTAAAGCAGAAAATTAAAACAAAACAGATGCTGGAAATATTTAGGCAGCATCTGTGATGAGACAGAAACAGCATTTCAAGTCAAGTCTTTCACAATCAATTTCATTTCAGCATTTTGCTTTTAAACCATATGAACAAGTTTTATATAAATGTTCAGAACATATTGGGTGGCGGGTGGGGATATGTCTCTACCAAAGGAGGTGTAAAGCGCACTAGGAAATGGACAAGAGCTATTTCAGAACCCTGGAGTGATTACGGAGAGCAGTGACCTTGCAGGTACCCGAGACGGAGTCCAGAGACTCTGTGGGTGACTCAGATGAAGGTCAAAGACCCTGGAAGTGTTGGATAATCCAATCCATGGTGGGACTTCAATAATAACTTCACCTTCCAAAGGTAAAACCCATTACTTCAAGCACAAATACAGTAGGTGAGCTGCCCCCACCTGTCCATATCATCTGAAGATGCTGCAAGTTTAACATAGTTAACTGCCCTGTCTCTCTTTTGAGCACCTAGACAACCGAAAGGCATATGACAGGCTTACATGCAAGTCATATGTTTATCAATTACAGTTCATTGTTCAATACAATCATCCTCACAGTACTAACAAGCAAGCTTCAAAACTATGACCTCTGTACCTCCCTCTGCAATTGGATTCTTGACTTCCTTATTGGGAGGACACAGTCAACGCAGATTGGTTATAACGTTTCCTCCTCACTGACTATCAATTCAAGGATGTGTGCTTGGCCCACTGCTCCTCCCCCTCTATATTCATAACTGTGTGGCTAAGCACAACCCAAACAGCATATATAAATACCACTGTTGTTGGTAGAATCTCAAATGACGATGAGGAGGCGTACAGGAGTGACATAGATCAGCTGGTTGAGTGGTGTTGCAATACCAGTCTTGCACTGAATATCAGGAAGACCAAGGAACTGATTGTGGATTTCAGGAAGGGGAAGTTGGGAGAACATACACCTCATGGGGGGGGGGGGGGGTCAAGAGTGGAAAGGGTGAGCTTCATACTTCTGGATGAAAACAACTTGGAAGATCTTTCCTGGGTGCAACACATTAATGCAAACACAAAGAAGGTATGCCAGTGGTTCTACTTCATCTGCAGTTTGAGATTTGGTACATCATCAAAGACTTGAAAATTCCTATAGATGTATGGTGGAGCATTCTGAATGGTTGCATCACAGCCCGGTATGGAGACTTCAATGCACAGAATTACAAGAGCAGGCTTATTGTTCTACTCGGCCAGCTCCATCATGGCACAACGCTCCCTATCTTTGAGGACATCTTCAAAAGCTGCTGCCTGTAGAAGATGGCACCCAGGCTATGCCCTTTTCTTGTAACTAACATCAGGGAGAGGTACAATGGTCTGAAAACCCACACTTGTCGAGTTAGGAACAGCTTCTTCCCCTCCACCAAAAGTTACTCCATCAGAACTGGTTAGATTCAGTAGCACTCAGCAATAACTTAATTCCTCGATAATCAGATTGCATTGGTAGTGATCCAGGAAAGAAAGTGGCCAATCTGTCCAGTAAAGTATTCATTGATCTTACCTGCAGGTTTATTTCCTGCCAGAAGGTAAAACTGTATAATTTATTCACCTGACTAATGAGCTACATTTTGTGCCAAGTTTAAGTTCTATGCAGAACAACTGAAAAGATTTTCTGACATTTTTATTCAACTTACTTGCTCCTTTCAGCTACACTCAATTTCAACAATATTAACATTCAGGTTCATTTTTCTTTTGTAACAGTAAACACTATTTCACCCTTCAAATAATAGCAATGGAAGAGACTGAAGATATTTTAAAAAATCAATGTACCTAGATTGCCACTGTACTCTGAGAACAAAAGTGCTTGTATCAGAAATAAAATTAACAGGTTATTAAACACAAATAGCTGAGACATTAATTAAGCTTGCCAAAGTCTTCCACAGACAAGTCTCAGAAAATGTGGGCACTTACATCATCTGGCAACTCATTTTCCCTTGGTGCATGGTCAAGATTATTCCAATTACTTAAAGCTACAATTGCTTAAAACTAGTCAGACCACGGGTAGCACTTCTGCATGAGATTCTTTGGCAATACAAGATGATTCTTAACCAGTAGCTAATAGAATATTATTGTCAAAGTGTTTAGAGGTTTTCTCTTTGAGCAGAGCGGTGCTGACTTGTACTGTAATCCTTTCAGCATCACTGATAGAAACACATCAAACGCATGTCCATTTCTGATCATAAGACACACGAGAGTTGAAGTGCTGGAGGCAGTGCAAAAAGGAAGCAAGTGGCTTACCTCTCCTGTTTTAAGGTTTGGGTGATAAGAAAGGATTAGAAAAGAGACTTCACAGTTTGGAAAACAGCAACAAAAGCCATTATGTGGAACAAAGATTGGAAATCTTATGGAAAGGTTAAACTGAGGAAATTAAATCATGGGAGTAGGATAAGAAAACAAACTTCCAGAGTGGCATAGAGGTGGAAACTCACAAATTGCATAAGAAAAGATGCTTGAGATCTTCTGGATTAATGTCATTTACAGTATACAGTTGATTGGCTTTTCTTGTTCATAACTAACATGAGATTTCAAATTGAATTTAATATTAATGTTGCAAGAGCAGTAATTTCTGACATGGGAAAAAGGTTCCTTCAGTTCATACTAGCTAGGAAAGTTCAGCCAGAAAGGCTGATAAGTAACTTGAAACAATCTGGTGCACTATTGAGGGGTATTCAAATTTCAACAAAATGTACAGTCAAAATCATATCACAACTGGATTTCCATCATGATCAGGAGGTGTAGGTAACCGATAGGATATCTCTTAGTATGTTTATAACTAAACAAAAAGATTTGCTTTTTTTTATAAAACAAGTGTGGGCAATAGAATTGTCATGCTCTCATGATATTCTTACTCATCATAAATCATCAACAAATAATCCAAATAACAGAATTCAAAATCCAATACATCGGCAATGGAATTTAAATTCAGTTAATAATCTGAACATTGGTGGGCAAAAACATCAATTCCTTTTAGTAATGGTGATCTTGAAAATTACACAATTTCTGTAAAAAATCATCCTTTAGAGCAGGAAATTGACCATTTTCATCCACACGGGCCTCCATGTGACTCTAAGTCAGGAGTTTTTAACCTTTTTTATGCGATGGACCCCTTTGGCAGTCCGGGAAGCCCCATGGATCCCTTTGGCAGTCTAGTGAAGCCCATGGACCCTTTGTCAATCCGGTGAAGCCCACGGACCCCTTCTCAGAATAATTATTTAAATGTATGGAATAAGATACATAGGATCACAAAAGAAACCAATTATATTGAAATATAGTTATCAAAATATTAAAAACACAAATTTGTGATATAGTAATATATGCACTTCTTTATTATCCCATTAAATAACAAGACCATACACTTAAAATATTGGCAAGATAAAATTAAGTTTTATTTTTTAAAGACATATCAGTCTTAAGGCTGTTGTCGCTTAGCTTGAACAAAAATATTAAGCTGTGGTGTGGACTTTGACAAAGCAACATGCATGTCACGTTGGACATCCAGTTGATTTTGGCTTTTTGTTTTAATGGTTATAAGTGTTGAAAATCCTGAATTGCAAAGATATATAGTTTCAAATGGAATTGAAGCTTCCAGATCTAGCTTTACAGCAAGATGATAGGTTTCTCTCAAGGACCACCAGAATTCTCCATGGCTTTTTGTGTTAAACTCCAATTGAAGTAAGTTTTTTTGTCCCAAGATCAATGAGTTCATCTTTGGCAAGATCAACATATTTCATAAAGTTTGTATCAGAAAGAGAAGGATTGCAGATTCATGGGTCAACTTTAATACCATCAAAATGGAAATAATTTTTGAAAGTTCTGGAGAGTTTCCAGGTTGTCAGAGAAATTTGTATCTTAACTCCATCTTGGCAAGGCACTTCCTCCGGCATTTGAAAGTTTACAAAGATGTCTGCCTCTACTTTTTTCTTCCATATCGGCAGCTTAGCCAAGAAAACACATACTTTTTTCAGCAGCGTCCTTAATGGTGATTTCAGAATGTTGAATTGAAAGATTTATTTCATTCATATGGGTAAAACGATCTGCCAGGTAAGCCAACCATGGATAAATCCTTTTTTTCAAACTGTTCCAAGAGTGGGTTTTACTTTTAAAAAAGTGAAACTTCTGTACGTAGTTTGAACAAGCACTTCAAGACGTCCTCTTGAAACTGAGCAAACTTCTGTGTGGTTGAGAAGCACTTCATATTCTACACACATTTCTTGACCAAGTCTTCTTAAAATGTGATTATTCAAAGACCTACTTTTAATAAAGTTGATGACTTTCATAGCTGATGACAAAACATTTTTCAGGGTTGTTGGAAGAGTCTTTGTTCCCAATGTCTGTGTAAAAATCAATGAGTGATGACGATGTGAGGAGTTTCCTTTTTCATTAAAGTAGCAAAACCAGATGTATTACCAAGTATCACAGGAGCTCCATCTGTGCAAAGAGTGTGAAGTTTATTTTTCCAGTCAAAGTTTTGTTTGGCAAATATTTTTTTACCATTTCCAAACCATTGACTGCCTTTGTGTTTCCAAAAGAGGCTCATAAAATAGGAGTTCTTCTTTGATTGCATCAGCATATGCATAACGAACAAAAACAAGGAGCTGACTAAATATAAAAGTTGCTGGTGAACGCAGCAGGCCAGGCAGCATCTCTAGGAAGAGGTGCAGTTGACGTTTCAGGCCGAGTTTTTATGTGTGTTGCTTGAATTTCCAGCATCTGCAGAATTCCTGTTGTTTGAGCTGACTAAATGTAGTTTCATCCAGTTGCATACTGAATGGGTATTGTGAGGCTGCCAATTCCTCAATGACCTGCTTCAAAATGTTAGAAGTATCAACTGTTCTAGAATGTATCAAATTATTTGATAAGGGAACCACTTCTAGTTTTACTCTCTGTTCCAGTCTACAGACCAGCTCCACCATTTCCAGACAGTACATGTGGCTTTACTAAAGTCTCTCCAATAGTGTGGGGCTTCTTTCGTTTGGCATCTGGTAAGCAACTTTATAGGATGCTTTTAGAAATTTTTCAAATTGAGCTTTCTTCACACAAAGAAAACCCGCATCTCTCGGTGCATTTTCAGGATGGACAGGTGTGAGGTGCTCTTACAGTTTTGCTAACTTCATACTTCTGTTTGCAATAATTTTTATGCACAAAAAGCACCATGGCTTTTGTGTCCCATCACATAGATATATGCGCGTGAAACTATATAATACGTAGTTTTAATCATACTTGCTTTTCTTCAATATTTCAACTTAAATTGGGTCTGCAAAAATATAATAAATAAAGATAAAATAAAATATTTGATTCAATTGACATTTTTGAAACTTAATTTTTATATGTTTTTCAAGTGATTTGTTTGCAATATCTGCAAAGAAATAAATAATCCACATGTTAATCAACAAATGTGTATGCCAAGTAAGTAAAATAAGGCAGATTTTACAATTGATCCAAAGTTTTCACACTTTCAATGGCTTTTAGACACTCAGATAGACACAGGGATTACAACAGTAGTTAAGGCATTGTGTCCTTCCTGGAATTCAGCTATTGTGCATCGAGTTACGTGATATTACAAAAGGCCACGCAACTTTACAGAGAGTTAAAAGTTCTCATTTGAACAGTCCAGTTTTGCAAAACTTTAACAAACAACAAATACAACTCACCTCTTTCTACATATTGACCAACAAGCAATTGTAGATAGAGAATAATGGAGGGCAACGTAGATGTCTAGGTTCCAATGCAAGAACATGTAACTTCACCATTTGGCGGCTGAACAACTACCAGGTGCAGGGCTGCCCGACAGCTGGCCAGCTACATCAAATGAGTATCTGCAGACAGGAAGACTAAGATCATGCTCGATCTAGTGGCGGGTCTAATAACTACCATAATTTTGAATTAGTGACGAGCATACCATAAACAATATTTTGAGATATTTGTAACAACTGTAATCTGATATGAAGATATCTGTGATTTCTATTGGTGAGTAAGTGACGGGTACTGCTAACACTATTGTGGTTTGTTGCCTACATTTATCATTGAAGGAAATGCTCAATTCCAGTTAGAGGTTAGTGAAAATAAAGATGTAAATTTTTACATCCAAGTTCATGGACCCTCTGGAATCTATCTACAGACCCCAGGTTAGGAACCCCTACTCTAGAAGCACCTAATGAGATTTATTCTTATGTACCCTCCAAAGTGGCCCAGCATGCAATTTAGTCACACCATTACATCTACAGTCAATCAGAGGGTTTAAAATTGGATGAACTTTTAAAATGGTAGCCTAGGCACCAAAATCAAATACACTAAAGTCACCTCTAGCCCAGTCAACTTTGCACAGATGTGTGATCGGTGCCTAAACCATGGGTGCTGACCCTCAGAATAGTCAAGGAAAAATCTGACATAGTCATAGTTGCAGAATCAATGTGCCAAACTGGTCCAGCATAATCCTTATCCCATCATAAGCACAGTCCCTGTGACTGCAGTGTATACCAACTATAATTTGCATTGCAGTTATCCATCCAGACTACTTCAAACAGCAGTTTACTAACCAGTGACCACTACCATCAAGGACAAGGGCAACAGATATATGAAACCACCACCACCTGCGGGTTCTTGCCAAGCTGCTCATACTGAATTACATCATCTGCTCATCATTGCTGGGTCTAAATCCTGGAACTCTCCATTTAATGGTCTTCGGTTGTCCTTCGAAATCCGATGACGATGTCCACTACTTTAATGGTGATATCTTTGATGACTCTACAGTCCTATCCTGGACTCACAAGCTCTATTGCAGGTAGGACATGGATATGTAATAGTGGTGGTGGTAGTGGTGGCAACCATGGCTGCATTTCTCCTGGCTCTCATCTGCTGTCTTCTGGTTGTTCATTTAATGGTACTATGGGAATAACTTCACCAGAGGAATTCAGCAATTTAAAATGGTGGCTCGTCATCACTTCCTCAAGAACATTAAAAAATTTGGGCAATGCCCAGATCCCAATACAAACTCAAAGAAAGTTTTACCTGAATAGCTCAGCTGCTCAGAGCAAAGACTTAAAATAAGCTACACCAAAGACGAAAACTGTCTTCTCACAGATTAGGAGAAAGATAAAATACATAAACTGCAGTAAGAGCCAAAAAACTTTAATACGTAAAGCCAACAAGCACGGCCTCAGCGCCATCTATCTGTTGTGGCCTACTTTATAATTTTAAGAAGCAATTTTGCAAAAATGCCTCAGCTGTGGACTCAGGTTCATTTATATCATAGTGTGTACCACAGGACTGCACAGAAAGAACAGGCATAGAGGGACATTGAAAATGAGGCAAGTTGGATTAATAGATTGGCATAAATATGGTGGGGCTGAAGGCCTGTTTCTATGCTGTACTTCCATGATTCTAAGCGAGATAAAACATAAATGCAAAGACTTCGGGGCTAATATAGCCCAGCAACTGCACCTATGACAGGAATAAGGTATTCAACTGAAATAAATGAAACTGTAATTGAGTCACAATTGATTATCTTATGATTATATATTCCTGATAAAAGTGCCGCAGGTCACTTAGATTGGCTTAGTCACGCAGCACTTTCATCATAAATGCATATGAAAACAGGTGTGTATTTTGCATAAATATCACCATCAGGATCTGGGTTATCATCACTGGCATCTGTTGTGAAATTTGTACAGTGCAGTACAGTGTAATACACAAAATATACTATAAATTATAATAAGAAATATGTACAAAAAGAATTAACAAGTAGTGCAAAAAGAGAGCAAAAGTAAAGGCAGACGGGAGGGAAGATGTTGTACAAGAAGCTTCAGGCTCTTGTCCCTCTCTGATGGTAGTAATGAGAAGAGGACATGCCTTGGGTGGAGGGGGTCCTCAATGGTAGATGCCACCTTTTTGATGATGCAATATATCTTTGACATACAAGTTATAAATAAAGCAATGCTGGAAATACTCAGCTGGACAAGCAATAGCTGCAGCGAACCAGTTAATATTTTATAAGTCCCTTTTAATCATGATTGGTTACCATCTATCAAAATCTGTACTAAGCAGGTTGCTAAAAGGAGCAGAGTTTCTGGTCCTGATTGGATAGCAACATGCTTGGGTTTTGCAGGTCTTGACTGAGATTTTTATTCCCCAAGTTGCTAGATGACAGGAAGACACCAAATATGGCCTCCTTATTCAAGGGCAATAAGTCTAACATCAAAGATAGGAAGTTTTCTTCCGTCAATTTTGATTTTTTTAAAGTAACAAAATGTATTGAAGAAGGCAATGCAGTTAGTGTAATGTACGTGAACTTCAGTAAGGCATTTGTCAAAACCTTACACGACCCAAAACATTGTCGTTTTGTGGATCCAATCCAAACTAGCCTAGTGAATCAAAAGTTGACTTGATAATAGGAAACAGGATGATGGCAGTTGCTTTAGCAGTGGGGAAGCTTGTGATCAGTGGTTTACTGCATGGACCAACACTGTGTCACTTCCAGTTTCTTGTATACATTAATGTCTTGGGTGCGAGTGTTGGATGCGTGTTTAGTAAATTTTCAGATGACCTGAAATAGTGGTGACACGAGAAACTGTAAACAGTTTTGGATTACAGAATGATAATGATTACCTGATGAGTTTGGTAGAACAATAGCAGATGGAATTTAATCCAGACTAGTGCAAGATGATGCATTTAGGGAGGTTTGATAAGGGTATGTCACACACTAGATTGAGTATTGATTAACAGGAAGACCTTGGTATACAATGCCATCGATCTCAAGAAGTGACAGCACAGGTAAATAAGGTGGAGAAAAAAGCATATGTAATGGAATTTTTGCTAGGCACAGCTAGAACTTTGTATGCAGTTCTGGTCACTAGACACGAATCAAGTACCTGATTCCACTGGAGAAGGTGCGGAGAGTTGCCAGGATTTTGTTTGGGGTGGAACATTTCCATTACTGGAGTGACTGATCCCCTTGCTATCAACAGAAGGCATAGGTAAGAGACTAAAGAGAACCTGAGACAGTTGTTTTCCCACCTGGAGTGGTTGGAGTATGGAACACTGTCTAACAGGATGGCAGAGGAAGAGACCGTCACAATATTTAAGTGTCTGGATGAGTACTTGAATTACCAAGGACTGGACTACACACCAAATGCTGGCAAATAAGATTAATATAGAGGGATACTTGATGGTGAGCTGCAGGGCCTATTCTTTGTTCAATGTCTATGACTGTTTAATTAGCTTTGAAGATAGTGACACTGAATACGAACACGGAAGGCTGTGAGCTTTCATTTTAAACAAATTATTAATTAGACCTCTGCTGTAAAGCATTGTGAGCAATTCTTGTACTGTATTTTAGGAAATAAGTACATGGTCTTGAAGAGAATACAGAACATGATATTGGTGATAAAAGACTTCAGTTACATGGATAGATTTTTGAAACTGAGATTGATTTCTTTACTTCAGAAAACCAGTTTTTATTAAACAAGCAGGAAGAAACTGGCAAACAAGTTGACAATTGAGGTAATAAAATTTAAAATCATTAGCAAAGGAAGTAGAGGAAAAATGAGATGACAACTTTCTCCACAGAGGGTTGTTAGGATCAGAAATGCACTACCTGAAAGGGTGGTGGAAGCTGGAAGTAATTGGTCAAATACTTAGAGGACTAATTTGCAAGGTAATAGAGATGAGCTCAATTGTGGGACTAAATTAAGCAACTATTTCAAGGCTATGTTACAGGTTATTGATTCTATCCTGTCAAATTTTGAGCAGAATTGTTTCAAATTAATAACTTTACATTAATTTCAGAATCTGGAGCCCCTCCTTCATTGTTCTATTGCATGCATATTGGTTAGCATTCTGAAAGAAATTCTTGTCTCAGCTGTTCATCAAACCCTTGGTCAGTGCAGCCAAAAGGCAATTCTTGTGCTCTCAATAAAGTGTTTAAACTTTCAAAGTGTTTTAACTGCCACAATGATGCATCAGCAGTATCTGATCTCAAAATCCAACCATGGCCACTGACTGATAGTACGTCCATATTTAGCTAACATCTTAAAACTCCAAATTGTATACGAAGTGTAAAAAGTAAAGAGTCACCATATGCCATGAAACAATAAGAGTTGTCTCAAAAATAGCTACTTACAATACCAATGCAAGTAAACTAGAAGACGGTACACGTAGAGGGAATATAGCAGAGAGCAGAAAGCAAAACCTTGCATGCACAATACAAAAAATGAGTCAATACTCCAAACAGTAGCAGTGGTGGGAATTTGTCTGGGAGAATTCAACATAAGCAGAAAGCGCAGATCCCCTGGTTTAAAACCTTCATTCACTTGAGAAAAGGCAGCAATCAAAGGAAGTCCAGGAGAAAAGACAGCAGAAGTTATGAAATTGTGAGGGGTGAGTGTGTGCGTGTGTGTGAGGTAAATGGTGCAAGGACAAGAGTGATCATAGATCAGCTTAGGAAACAGAATAGATAAATGAAGAAATAAAGAAAATGACACAGAGGCTCTGGAGATATCTACACTATTGGGGACTTGGATGAAAGGTGACAGAATAACCTTCAGCAACTTTTATTTTTATACAGACTGGGCATTTTGAATTGGCAAAGGTGGTCCCAAGGACAACTTCATGAAGTGCATTTAAGGTACTTCCCCAAATTAATGTGAACCAACTGGAAAACAGGTTATTTTAGATCTGGTCATGTATAGTCAGACAGAATTAAATAGTAATCTGAGTGGGAGATCCTTTGGAGATAAATAATCAAAATGATAAGGTTTCATATACAGTTTCAGCAACAAAATACAATTCTGCAACTGGAAAGTTAGGTCAAAATGAGGAGGGGGATGGCTTAATAAACATGAGCAAATGTTTCAGTAAATGTCATAATTCCAATTAATGACAAATTTTATTTTAGAAATCCTATTTAGGAAGTGATCCATTAGCAGCTTATGGTAGTTAGGAATAGTACTTAATTGATGATGCAAATGGTAGGAAGTAGGCTCATGGGCTAGTTTATTAATAAACCAGCAGAAATTGAAAATGGAATTTGATTACACTAATTAATAGAATTTGATTAAAGAAGAGGAAGTACTGGCACTTTTAAGGAATATAAAAGTGGATAAGTCTCCGGGACCTGACAGGATATTTCCTAGGACCTTGAGGGAAGTTAGTGTGGAAATAGCAGGGGCTCTGACAGAAATATTTCAAATGTCATTAGAAACAGGGATGGTGCTGGAGGATTGGCGTATTGCTCATGTTGTTCCATTGTTTAAAAAGGGTTCTAAGAGTAAACCTAGCAATTATCCACCTGTGAGTTTGACGTCAGTGGTGGGTAAATTGCTGGAAAATATTCTTAAAGATGGTATAATTATCTGGATAGACAGGGTCTGATTAGGAACAGTCAAGATGGATTTGTGCGTGGAAGGTCATGTTTGACAGATCTCATTAAAATTTTTGAAGGGGTTACTAGGAAAGTTGACGAGGGTAAAGCAGTGGATGTTGTCTATATGGACTTCAGTAAGGCCTTTGACAAGGTTCCACACGGAAGATTAGTTAGGAAGGTTCAATCGACAGGTATTCATATTGAAGTAGTAAATTGGATTCAGCAGTGGCTGGATGGGAGACGCCAGAAAGTAGTGGTGAATAACTGTTTGTCAGATTGGAGGCCGGTGACTAGTGGTGTGCTTCAGGGATCTGTACTGGGTCCAATGTTGTTTGTCATATACATTAATGATCTGGATGATGGGGTGGTAAATTGGATTAGTAAATATGCAGATGACACTAAGATAGGTGGAGTTGTGGATAATGAAGTAGGTTTTCAAAGCTTGCAGACAGATGTAGGCCAGTTAGAAGAGTGGACTGAAAGATGGCAGATGGAGTTTAATACTGATAAATGTGAGGTGCTACATTTTGGTAGGACTAATCAAAACAGGACATACATGGTAAATGGTAGGGCAATGAAGAATGCAGTAGAACAGAGGGATCTAGGAATAATGGTGCATAGTTCCCTGAAGGTGGAATCTTATGTGGATAGGGTGGTGAAGAAAGCTTTTGGGAAACTGGCCTTTACAAATCAGAGCATTGAGTATAGGAGTTGGGATGCAATGTTGAAATTCTACAAGGCATTGGTGAGGCCAAATTTGGAGTATTGTGCACAGTTTTGGTCGCCCAATTATAGGAAAGATGTCAACAAAATAGGGAGTACAGAGAAGATTTACTAGAATGTTACCTGGGTTTCATCATCTAAGTTACAGAGAAAGGTCGAACAAGTTGGGTCTTTATTCTTTGGAACGTAGAAGGTTGAGGGGGGACTTGATAGAGGTATTTAAAATTATGAGGGAGAGAGATAGAGTTGACGTGGATAGGCTTTTTCCATTGAGAGTAGGGGAGATTCAAACAAGAGGACATGAGTTGAGAGTTAAAGGGCAAAAGGTTAGGGGTAACATGAGGGGGAACTTTACTCAGAGTGGTAGCTCTGTGGAACGAGCTTCCAGCGGAAGTGGTTGAGGCAGGTTCGATGTTGTTGTTTAAAGTTAAGTTGGACAGCTATATGGACAGGAACGGAATGGAGGATTATGGGCTGAGTGCAGGTCGGTGGGACTAGGTAAGAGTAAGAGTTCAGCACGGACTAGAAGGGCCGAGATAGCCTGTTTCCATGCTGTAATTGTTGTATGTTAAACTACCTAGAAATACGAATTCAAATCCGGAGGATTGCTGCAAACATGCTTAGAGATGCAAAAATTAAAAGTTGGCCCCTCAGAAGACAGAAAAATTAACAGTGGTAAATTAGGAACACAAAAAAATGTTAAATAGCGTGCTGAATTTCATGGTGAAGGATGCACTGATAACAGTAAGTCATCAGTGAATAATAGATAATTTACAATAAATCAACATCACTAGTTTCCCTAGTGTTTTTCTCTAAAGACTCCCAAATCCCCTGGAATTGACACTCCGCATTCCAAAAGAGTGGCAGCAGAGATGACATACATTTGTTCAGTTTTCAAAATGCTTTAGATTCTGGAATGTTCCAAGTTTTAACAAAAAGAGCAATTCAAGAGAAGAGAATGGGAGAATAGTACTTTGGCAAGGCCACATCTGAAGTATAATTCTGGTGTCCTTATTTAAGGAAGAGTACACCCATCTTAGAGGAAGCTTTACCAAGGTTTACTCAACTGATATGTAGGAAAGGAAACTTGTTTTAGAAGGAATTACTAAGCAAACTGACCCTATATTCTAGGCTTTTTGAAAAGAATAAGAGATAATCCCATAGAAAAATACAGGATTCTGAGGGGACGTGAGGGGTAGATGGCTAAGGACCAGGGTAAGTGGAGAATTTCTTCCCAGAGACAATTGACACAGCCAGTAGACCCAAGTTTAACCCTGACCTCCAGTGGCACCTGTGTGGAGTCTGCATCTTATTCCTATGACTGGGAGTTTTCTCTCATATCTCAAATATATGTGAACAGAAGGTTTATTAGCTGCTATAAATGGCCTCTTCTGTTTAGCCAAATGCTGGAATTGAGGGTGGCTGCTGGCGGGGAATGATGGGAATATAGGGAGACCAGGTACAGGGTCAATAGGTGGGGGAAAAGGACTGATCTGTGAGTGGCCCATTTCGATGGCCGAAATGGTGGCCTCCTTTGTCGCAGGGAAATATGGATCCTTGTGCTTTTGCACACAGAGGTTTAGATTCTGTGCATATTTGAGATTCAGATAGATTATAGGACTGAGTGGGAATTAGGGAGGTAAACTGAGTTGAAGACCAAAATTTGAGTCATAAACAGTGAATGGCACAGCTGACTCCTATTCTTCGTATGGGCATTATCTGTAGTTATCTTTCCCGAGTAGGCCAATTTATTGGAAAAATGGAGTGAATGAGAATACATTTCCTTTAAATCACTTCTTCCAATAAAACACTGTTTACACAATATTTAACTTGTCACTATACCTTTATTTAAGTCAAAAATTGTGTCGGGAAAAATTCAGAGGTGCCTACATATAAGCTTTCCATGTTCTTTGAATAGCTACAACTTTCTATTAAGAATGTCAACATGGGCAGAATCATGCAGTATGTGGTCAAGAAATACATACTTTAGTTGCCAACTCTGAATCACTATGAGAAATTCAGACAATATTTGTAATAATGATGAAACTTTAAAAATTAACAGTTACAGCATTATTCTGAAACCTTGCCCACCCCAACCATTCAAAACCCAACAGGGTCTATGAAAAAAGTTAACATAACAATAAAAAAGCCACATAACACCAGCAACATATTATGTTGCTCAACAAAGTGTTACACAACCTGCCATAAACAAGGATTTCTTTTAAAAAATAAAAGTGAGGAATTGTCCAGCCATTGGAAAGAAAACATCCATGGGTTTTCTTTAACAGACAAATTTGTTATATTTGGGCAGAATCTGAAGTCCATATTTCTTCAATATGAAATCTTAATTTGCCTAGTCTCCTACAACAGCGTAACTTCAATACTGAGAATATTCCTTCGATTGAAGTTTGCCAATAATGCGTTCCAGTTGTCGTTTGGCTTCGCACTGAGGAAAGTTGCCCATTTCATAATATTGAGGAGCTATCTTCACCAACCTATTTAAACAGAAAGTACATGTTACTATTTTTGATTACATACGCACCTCTAAAAATTAGTAAACCAGAGCTTGAACTCTGATTTCGAAAAAAAAATGCTGGCATTCCATTGAAATAGGTAAGACACTTTTAAAACTATGCAATTGATCTCCCTGATATTTTACAGCATGAAATTTACTGGAAAGCAGAATAATGTTGAGCGGGCTTTGGAAATTATAATATTAATGCAATAAAATTGCTGGCATAAAATACCAGAGAAAAATAGAATGCATATTTTACTGAAACAAGCCTTAAATTCATGTGAATGCAGTTCTTCAACTAATGCTATAGAATACAGTTGCAAGAAGTTTGTGAACCCTTTGCAATTACCTGCCTTTCTGCATTAATTACTCATAAAATGTGGTCTCATCTTCAACTAAGTCACAATAATAGACAAACATAATCCACCTAAACTACTTTTCATGTCTTTATTGAACTGACTGCTTAATCATTCACAGTCCAGGTTGGAAAAGGTAGGTGAATCCTTGTATTTAATAACTGGTAGAACTTTTAGCAGCAATAACCTCCACCAAATGTTTCCTGCAGCCGCTGATCAGACTCACACAATGGCAAAAAGGAATTTTAGACCATTCCTCCAAACAAAACTATTTCAGTTCATCAATATTTCTGCATTAGCTTGCATGAACAGCTCTCTTCAGGCCATGCCACAGCATCTCAATTGGGTTAAGGTCTGGACTCTGACTTGGCCATTCATTTTCTTCTTTTTAAATCACTCTGTTGATTTACTATTGTGTTTCAGATCATCGCCTTGTTGCATCATTCAACTTCTATTGAGCTTCATCTGATGGACCAATACCCTGACATTCTCTTGTAAAACGTTTTGATACAATTTTGAATTCATTGTTCCCTCAAATATTGCAACCTGTCCATGCTCTGAGGCAACAAAGCAGCCCAAACCATGATGCTCCTTAGCTGAGATGAGGTTTTGGTGTGTGCAGTGCCCTTTTTCCTTCAAACAGAGCACTGTGTATTTGTGCCAAAAAGTTCAATTTTTGTCTCATCTGTCCACAAAACATTGTCCCAGAAGCATCGCAGAACATCCAGGTGGTCTTTTGCACATGAGATGTGCAGCAATGTTTTTTTTTGGAGAGCAGTGGTTTCCTCCATAGTGTCCTTTCATGAACACCTTTCTTGTTCAGTGGTTTTCTTATAGTGGACAGCTGAACAGAGACTTTAGCAAGTTCTAGACATTTCTGCAGATCTTTTGCTGTTACCCTTGGGTTCTTTTTCACCCCCCCCCCTTCAGCATTGAACGTTGTGCTCTTGGTGTGATCTTTGCAGGAAGCCCACGCCTAGAGAGCGTCACAACAGTGCTGAATTTCCTCCATTTGTAGACAATTTCCCTGTTGATTGATGAACACTCAGGTCTTTACAAATGCTTTTGTAGCCTTTTCCAGCTTCATGCATCTCTACAATTTTTCTTCTAAGGTCATCTGAAAGTTGTTTTGATCGAGGCATGATGCACATAAACTGATCTTTTTGAGAAGAACAGGCTCTGTCAGTAACCTGACTTCGTGCATCTTTTTTTTTATATATAGGGCAGGGCACCTCTGCAACTCACATCTCCAATCTGATTGACTGGAATACCTGACTGCAAAAAACTTATGAAGAAGGCATTAGCTCAGAGGTTCACATACTTTTTTTCAATCTGAACTGATTGTTTAAATGATTGTACTCGGTAGTGATGAGAAGTAGTACAATTGTTTGTGTGTAATTAGTTTAGGCAGATGTGCTTATCTATTATTGCGACTCAGATGAAGATCAGACCATATTTTATGTGTAATTAGTGCAGAAAACGAGGTAATTGCAAAGGGTTCACAAACTTCTTGCAACTGTGTATGCTAAGTAGGAGGCAAGAAGATAGGAACAGGAGTAGGCTGCAAAACCCTTCAAGCTTACCCCACCATTCAATATATCCATGGATAATCAATGCTGATCTCCACTCCTCTTCTGTGCAAGTCCCTCACAAGGCTCGATTCCCTGATCCACCTTAAATATATCTGGTGATCTGCCTTCTGCTACTTTTAAGGGTAGAAATGCTAGAGATTCACTACCCAAAGAATGCACCTCAATATTAAATGAATGGCTCCTTATTTTGCAACTACTGTACATCGCCTTGTTCATGACTCTTCTGCTAGCAAAATATCTCAAATTCTACTGTTAAGCCTCCTTAAAATTTTGTGCCAGTGTTAATATCAAAATGATGCCCAAATATTGCAAAGTGATTACCAGATCAGAAAATCTGTTTCACTTTCTTAAAATGTACATTACCAAACATACCTGCATACCTAAGCATATCAAAGGAAATCTGATTCAAAAAGTACATTTCTTCAATTTGACTGATCAGAAAAAAAATCCCAAACCCTTGAACTTTCATTGTGAGGATATTATATATTATGAAGTTCAAATGGGTGCATTCTATCTTCTTGAATGGAGTCCACAATATGGAAATAAGGGCATTTAACTACTGGTCAATGTTGGTAGAGATCCTTGGAATTAAACTGTTGCAGCTCATTATTGTCTTCATTTTGCCCTCTTTGGACCTCCCCTTAAATACATCTATTCATCTCGAAGGCCAGTACTTTAAATTCCTCAGCTTTACCATTTCAGAGGATCTGTCCTGGGACCAGTAAACAAGTGCCGTTACAAAGAAGCTCCTCTACTTTCTTAGAAGTTTGCGAACATTCAGCATGTCATCTAAAACTTTGACAAACTTTTATAGGTGTACTGTGTAGAGTATCCTGACTGGTTGCATCATATGAAAACACCAATGCCCTTGAGCGGAAGAGCCAACAAAAAGTAGTGGATACAGTCCAGTCCGTCATAGGAAAAGCCCTCCCCACGACTGAGCACATCAACAAGGAATGCTGTCACAGGAAAGCAGCATCCTTCATCAAGGACCTCTACCATCCAGGTCATGCTGTCTTCTCACTGCTGCTACAGGGAAGGAAGTATAGGACCCTTGGGTCTCATACCACCAGGTTCACCAACAGTTATAACCCTCAGACATCAGGCTCCTGAACCATAATGGATAACTTTACTTATCTCAACACTGAACTGATTCGACAAACTATGGATTCACTTCCAAGGACATTACAACTTAATGACTTCAATATTAATTATTTTATTTTTCTTTTTGCATTTGCACAATTTGTCGTCTTTTTGCACACTGATTGTTTGTCTGTCTCTTGCATGTAGTATTTTTTTTCATTGATCCCATTGTGTTTCTTTGTATCTACTGTGACAGCCCAGCAGGACATGAATCTGAGGCGACGTCCACACTAGACCGGGTAATTTCCAAAATGCTGGTTTCATGTAAAAACGACAGGCACCTACACTAGGCATTTTTTAAAATACCTGTCCACATTAAAATGGATATTTGGATGAATCTCCTCCTACTGGGCATGCGCAGGACACACAGAAAACAAGCGAAGTGGAATCGGTATACTTAGTGCACGTTTGTTCAATTACAGACTAGAAAAACTTAAAAGGAAATTGTCAAACTAAAGACTTGGTGCACATTTGTACAGTTGCAGACTAGAAAAACTTAAAAGGAAATTGCCAAACGAAAGACTTGGTGCGCATTTGTCCAGAAACATTTCCTACAGCCATAGTCTCTTCACCGATGAAAGGAACGACAGCTACAACTAAATGCAATAAGGCTTGTTACTGGGCAAAAGTGAAATTTGCTGTTACCTCATTTGTTTGCCTTTACTTTTACCATGTCTTTTGTATTATTTTGCTGTATTTAACATGTACAATAAACCAAGTTACTGGGCAAAAGTGACAATTGCATCTATTGAATGTTTGCACAAGCAATACATTAATAAAGCACCTTGTTAAAAGTATAAAACATCTCTGCATCAGTGTTATCTTGTATTCCCATATAATGTTACATTAGGCTGTTATACATCCTATCTGTATCCACTACTTTTTGTTGTCAGATATTGTTGTGGTGTTGGAGGTTGTGATCAAGAAAACAATGAAATGCAGCGCTGCCGCCACCATTTGTTTTAGCACGTCATGACAGCGGTTTTAAAATTAGCCGGTTCCCCGTACACACTACGCCGGATATTAGGCGTTTTCAGATTTATTCACTCTGGACAGCGTTTCTGAAAATCTCCGTTTTTAGGGGAGGAAAATGCCATTTCAGTGTGGACAGAGGGTCAAAATGAAGAGAAAAAGCTTTGGTTACAGATTTATCCAGTCTAGTGTGGACGTAGCCTCAGGGTAGTATATAGTAAAAAATTAAAGAACTTTGACAATAAATTTACTTTGAACTTGAAATTCTACATCCCAAATGGTCTGAATAAACAAATGTTTACTTCTGATATTCTCTACAACTGAAAATGCTTCATGTCTATTTTTGCCAAAATTATCTAGTGCGACAAGCTTCTGTCTGTTCAATCTTCCTGATAAATTTAACCTTTCAATTCTAGTTAACAACCTTATTAATCTTCCTTGCATCATCTCGAGTGCTCCTATATTATTTTCTGATCAAGACAGAACAGTGCACAGAATGAAATATGGTCTAATCAAGGTTTACCAATTCTATGTTTTCATCTCTGAATATGAAATAAATGAATTCAAGTATAATTGTTTGGGATATGTTGCCTGCACTAAATAAATTGGCAAGAGGGAAGAAAATAGGGATGGCAGGTTTTTTAATTGTACATTTAAGACACTTTTATTATCCAGCATGTAAGAAATTTAATGAGAATTATCACTGCTACATTTTGAAATCTGGAGTGAAAGAGGAATTTCAAGACAATTGTGATGATTACTTAAGATTTAGAATGATGATTGAAAATGATAATCTAAATTTGCAGATAATGAGAGAACTAGCAGGGAGCTAAGGCAATTCATGTATTTAAAAAAAGATGGAAGAAGTCTAAAGAAAAAACTTAGTGCTTCTTTTTTTGAAAAATTAACCTTCATTACTTTTTTCTAGTTTATAATCAACATGCTATTAACTCTGCCACCTATCTTCTCATTTTGTGTACTGTAAACTTGGTTATAAATTAGTTTCATGATGATCCAACATATTTTAGAGCATTAAACCATTTCATTCATTGTACTTCTTCAAAGAATTCCATAGTACTGGTCTCCACTTTGAAAGCAGGTGTCCAGATATCTTTTCTATTATATTTGTGGTTTTTTTACCTTTCTAATTGCTATTGAACTATCTGAACTATATTTGTCAGGACTATTCTCTCTAGCGCCTTGTAAAAATACTCAGCCCCAACCCTTTGTTCACATAAATGAGCATTACAAGCAGGGACTTTGATCAATTTTTAACTGAGAATTTTTATTGGCGAATCACATGCTCCCTCCCCCACCCCCACAGCAGAGCCCAAACAAAAAGAAACAGGGAAAATAATAAAGCATGAAAAAGTAAAATTTTAAAAACTGAAATGTCAGCAGTTAAAAGGTATACATCCCCATTTGCTCAGTACTTCATTGAACCACCTCTCACAGCTAGTAAAGCCAGTAGTCTCAGCATTGATTGAAGAGTAAACAGTTGACATTTTGGGCTGAGACCGTTCATCAGGAATCAGGACCAGTCCTGCTGAAGGATCTTGGCCTGGATCGCTGACTGTTTACTCTTTTCCGTAGATGCTGCCTGACCTGCTGAGTTCCTCCAGCATTTTGTGTGTTCGTTGGATTTTCAGCATCTGTAGATTTTCTCATCTCAGAGCCAGTAGACTTTTTGGTTAAGTCTCTATTTGCTTTGCACATCATGATGGAGCAAGATTTTCCCATTCCTCCTTGCAAAATTGTGCCAGGTTAGTTGGGAAGTGGTGGTAGACCTAAGTCCTGAAGTCGGGTTAAAGTAAGGACTTCTCACTCAAGGACATCAGTTTTCTTCAGTTGAAGCACCTCAATGGTTGCTCTGGCACTGTGCTTTTGGTCTTGTCCTGCTGAAAGATGAACTTCCTCCCCAGTTTAATCTTTCTGGCATAGGCTAGCAGGTTTTTAAAATCAGGGTCTCTCTGCATTTAGTAACATCCACCTTCCCATCAATCCTGACCAGATTTCCAGTCCCTGCTACTGAAAAGCATCTCTACAGCATTATGCTACCTCCACTATACTTTGCAGTAGGGATGGTGTTAGCTGGCTGATGCGCAGTATTAGATTTACGTCACACATACAGCTCAGTGTGGAGGCCAAGTTCCACTTTAGTCTCATCTGCCCACAAGACCTACTTCCACATCTTCGCAGTGATATTTTGCTAAGTCTTTACTGGCAAGGTTATGTTTTTTTTTAAAGCCAGGGCTCTGGTTGCAGCCACTGCCTTCTGCATCTCACTCAGTTACTGTTGGTATCACAGTGGCCTGTCTCACAAGTGCCATTCTTCTCCAGTGATTGAGTTTAGAAGGGTGGTCTAACCTGGGCAGTGTGGCTGTGGTTTCACATTTTTCCCCACTTTCCCTTGACGGACTGCACTGAGCTTCGAAGTCTGTTCAGTGCTTTCAACGTGCACACAGGTGAAGTATCGACTCACCTGGAAGAACTGCTTGGGGCTCTGAATGGTAGAATGGTAGTGAGGGAGGAGGTGTAGGGACAGGTGTAGCACTTATTCCACTTGCAAGGATAAGTGAAAGGAGGGAGATCAGCGGGAGGGACGAATGGACAAAGAAGTAATGTAGGGAGTGATCCCTGCAAAAACAGGGGAAGGGTGGGGAAGATGTGCTTGGTGGTGGGATACTGTTGGAGATGGCAGAAGTTACAATGAATTCTGTGCTGGAAGCAGAGGCTGGTGAGGTGGTAAGTGAGGACAAGAGGAACCCTATCTCTGGTGAGGTGGCAGGAGAATGGGTTGAGGGCAGACAGACGTGTGTAAAATAGAAGCAACGCGGGTGAGGACAGTGTTGATAGTGGAGGAAGGGAAGCCCCTTTCTTTGATGGGAAGGTGCCTCTATCATCATTTTCCTGACTTGCCTTGAATGCTCTTGTCTTCATTTTGCTTTGGTCTGTTGAAAATCTACCATAGTGCTGGACCTTACAGAGAGGAGGTATTTATTCAGGTGATCCTCCAATTTTCTACATCAACAATTTGGGTGAGGTGGTACAGTAATAAACAGTATTGCACCCAATGAAAGTTCGTGTAGTGATTATATAGGGAATGAATACTTCTATAGCATCACAAGTTTGGTTGTTAGGTTTTAGTAAATTGCTGACAGGTTTTGGAATTTCTCTTTTGGTTTGCCATGATGCAATGTTTGCAATGTTTTGTGGTTTATCTCAAACTATCTTACTTCAATATATTTTAAATTTAGAAAATGGGACAGTAAAATGTGAAAATAATTGTGGGGGCTGAATACTTTTTAAGGCACTGGATGCAAGAAAGAAAAAGAACCCCACTATGTCTGTCTTACATTTTCCGGGCTCTGCAACTTGTGTTCAGGCAGGTCATCAGTCAATAGTATGCAACCGCTACAATTCCACATACAAATGCTATTAAATGACTCAGTCTAAATCATTTAAATGTGATTTGTTATGATGTCTACAGCCTGATTATAGGTATTTGATTGTAGCTAAGTATCAGAAGTGACCATTTCAAGGCAACAGTAATCAATGCTCTCCTAGTGGTGTGCTGTGCTTCAGCTATATCAATTTTATCCAACAACTATATTCTTTTTCCACCAATTTAAATGTAGGTCTGGTCTGAATTTTTTGCAAAAACTGTACATCAACATATTGATTGAGACTATTTTAACCCCATCTTTTACAACATTAAAAGCCTGCTGCGGGTTTTTTCCTTATCTTGATAAAATTATGAAACTGGAAGGTTGAGACCAAAAATAATAATAAACAAATGAGTTAGATGCTATGCAAATGTAATTACATTAAATTACAGTGCTCATCTGCTGTGAAGTTTAATGCCTTCTTATGAGCCCAATCTGAAATTTCAGATTGGATCTCAAACTAGAATTCAATGATTGATACTAGGAACAATTTACAGCAGAGTCAAGTTCTTCAAAACCCACATCTCAGTACATTACCATTCAGGTTTGATATCTGTACAGGTCCGGATGTAGTTTTTTGTGGTGAGTACAAATTCATTGTATAGCACCCATTCAGGTTTATGGTCCAGGACAGTAGAAGGATGAAGCTGCACAACTTGGTTATCTTTCACTGTCAAGTAATGGCCTGTGCGTTCTAAGTGAGCCACCTAAAAAGAAGTGGAAGAAAGTGCTCAATGAGCAATTGCGAAACACTGCAGTTGAAAATTGGGGTGAGGCAGATGGGTGGAAAGAGGAAAGAAACAGTCCATCAATGCTTGAAGCATATGCTTATTTTAGGATGTCAACAAAACTGTCTACTATCCATAATGCTTTCATGACAAGTCAATTTCCTTGATGTCTTACCTAATTTTCCTTTACCTGTACAAGCAGCGAACATCTCCCGTTAACTTCTGGCTGAAGCATGTGACAACATTCTTTCAAAAATTAACAAGATGAAAATATCTTAACAATATGACCAGGAAATAAGTAGTAATCTTTCCAAAGTGGACAGCAAAGGAAAAGATTAAGTACAAAAGAGAAAAATCGAGGGCTTGAAATGGAAACCCATATTAGGATTCATTAGGGTGACAAGGTACCACAGTGGTTAGTACAACTTTTTTTTAAAACAGTACAGGTGATCCAGGTTCAATTCCCACCGCTGCATGGAAGGAATGTGTAAGTTCTCCCTGTGACCACGTGCATTTCCTCCAGGTGCTCTGGTTCCCCACCCCCACAGTCAAGATATACTGGTCGGTAGATTAATTGGTCATTGTAAATTGTCTCACGATTAGGCTAGGATTAAATTGAGGGATTGCTGGGTGGCACAACTGGAAGGACCAGAAGGGCGTATTCTGTGCAGTGTCTCAATAAAAAATAATAAATCACATTCATCACAATGCATGTGTCAGTCATTATATCACATTCATTCTATTTATAGGGGGTTTATCTTGGACACAAAAGGTATCTTTCTTAAAGCAAATAATTATTGAGCCTTACTAATCAACATACTGCATCACTGAAATGTGTTGTGAAGACCATTTAATATCCACCGTCCTAATGCTTTTGATATTTTCCCACTGCTTTCAATTGGGTTGTTTGAGTTGACCTTGGTGAAACCTCATCACTTTACATAGACATGCACAGGTGTTTCAGAAAACCTTGTGATGTTAGAAATACAATAATTTACTTAAACTTGAAGTACTCACTTGGCACTAAGTATAAACAACAAGGTTATATTTGATCTAATGGTTCAAAAAAGCATTCAGAATAATGCTTACATATCTGCCAAGAGTTTCAAAAAGACCACATGAACATATTAGTTCACTGCAAAGCACCAGCATTCCATTAAAATATCAATATCTACTGTTCCTATGAAAAGCATGACTCATATCATATAATAAATCTATTTCAAGGCTTTTTGATTTTCATGGCAGGTTTTTAAGATGTGATGTCATAGACTGATCAATTTGTTTCCACCATATATTCTATCATATGCCTTGAGTTTTTCAAAGCACACAAAAAATTACTTATGTATGAGCAAGACCTTTAATAATACAATTACCCTATTCAAATTAGTTTTAATTTATGTTGATGGTCAAATAATTCTTGTGGAAAAGCACTTTCCATCTTCAGACAATAACTACCTGATTATATCTGTCCGCATTTAATCTGCATACTCAACAGGTATTTAGAGCAAGATCGTATTGTTACAAATTTTAGATCAGTATTTGATAACCCACTTCATCTCCATGCATTGATTTCAAATAAATCATTTTCCAAAAATGCATGAAAGCGTTTTGCTGAAGCCTCAAGAAGCCTATTTATATGTCTTGTGGTTCTGAATATGAAAAATAATACCACTGCTTTCTCTCCACCCCAAAAATTAGCACCAATATTCAACAGCAATGACTACACTGATACCAAACCATACAGAACTCATGGTAAAATAATCGCTTAAGCTTTACCTATCTCAAAACATTCCCATTAACATCAGATAATTGGGGAAAGCTATTATAGTTTGTGCATTAAATTTGGTTTATGGGACACAAATACTGTGAAACTACACCATGGGTCATTCTGTCAGATGTCAACATTTAAGGGATCACACACACCAATGAGGAAAGTTGTCATTTCCAAGCAAATGTACACAGAAACTAAGCTAGAAAAATAAAAAGCTCCTTCACTTCTGGTAAGTAGGAATAGCTAATTTTCATTTTAAGGAAAAGCTAGCTTTAAAAAAAAACAAATTCAGTTACAGAAAACAAGGAGCTGAGAAACACCAAACACAAAAGAAATAGGCAAGATAGTGTATTTTCTGGCTTGCTACATAGAATGCCACACAACAAAGACACAGCACTCTTCATAATGCAAGTTATAATGGTGCTGAAAGATTAATTCTCACTCAAATGACCCAAGTATTTCCAGTATCTTGCTTTATTTCATAATTTCGGCACCTGCAGTCTTTTGCTTAAGGAATTATCCAGTGGAACCTTGAAACAGATCCAAGAGACCAAATTGAGTGATTGCCTCAAATGATGGCACTAAATGGCTGCCTTGAGCTCATCTGCAGAAACAGCTTGAATTCCTCTCTTTAAATGTCTTTTTTTTTCCCCTGGTTCAAGGCAGCTGGGATTCTATCTAGGTCCCTGATCTGCAATGGCACTCAAAACTGTGGTTTTTCCATAGTGGGTGAGTTCTCTCTGCTGGAGCTCGCCAGCCAGCTGTTTTCCAACATTCTCCAGCTGCAGGGGTGGAGAGTGGGAGACTGACTGTGTCATGTCAAACTGTTGGTTAACAATAGTTTTTGCTGACTGCAGATCACTGTCTCTCTGGGTGCCTTGCTATTGTTTGTGGGTGGTGAGCAATGATGCTTTTTGCTGAAATGGGTGGGGGGGAGGGAGGAGGGAGGTTGGTGCTTTCCTGCTGTTTGAGCAGGGAATGGGAGAGAGGCTTTGGGGTTCTAACATTTTTTCTGTTCATTCCTCTGGGGTTTTTCCATGGATGTCTGCAGGTTGTATACATTCTCTAAAAAAAGAACCATTTCATTAAGAAAAGCTCAAAGGTGTGTCTTTAAGATTATTTCCATGTAAAGAAAGAACAAGCTTTCAGTCTAGTCAAGAAGATCAATAATGATAAGCAATTTTTAACTAGATCATGGACTTAAGTTGTACATCCTTATTTCCGCAATGGTTGTCACATGATTGCAACTTTACCAATATGCAATACTCTGGTTACACAAATGGTTTTCTGTAATGCACTATTTTAGGAACCAACCCCCCCCCCCCCCACCCCCGGCTATCACAATACGAGGATCATTAACAAAACACTATCATAAAGATGACAATAGAAAAAAGGGAAGGGAAGTCCGTGTGAATAAAAGGTTGGAAACATTTTCAGCTGCAGACCAATCTAATGGGTTATCATAGCTGCACAAGTTTAAATTTCACTACCAGCTTATCAAAACACCTAATCTGATTTCTATTGCTGAAATACAAGCTTGCTCACAACTTCAATTTATATACCCATTCAAAGCTCTTGGCTGGTAGATGAATTTAGAATTGATAACCATCAAACTAGAACATGGCTAATAAAATATATTTTTTGAAATAGAGGGGCACGTTATTGAAGTCATTAAACCACAGGTATAACTTGTCAGAGTGCAAACATACTCACTCAGTGGACATGAAAATACATATCAACCATAATCTCACTGAATTCTGAAACAAGTTTATTGGAGTGTATAACACATTCCTGTTACTGTCCAATATCTAACAAAGGACTTGAGACTGACTTCAAAAATACATTTCTCACTGTTTTATTTCACACCTGAGGTTTTTGCACTGATCTTTTTTTTGTACAATTAGCCCTGCTAATTCAAATCATAAAAATACAGAAAAACATATAGAAGAAATAGAAGGCAGTTGGTCCTTCAAGCTTGCCCTACCATTCAATACAACCGTGGTTAATCCTATGTCTCAGTACTATATTCCCACTCTCTCCCCATTCTCATTAATATTGTTTGTGACTGGAACAGCACGTTCAGTAACTTGCTCTGAACAACATTCTGTGGATGACAGTTCACAACCCCCTTTACCTCATATGGCGGTTCAAAGTAAATTTACTATCAAAATACATAGTGCCTACAAAAAAGTATTCATCCTCCTTGGAAGTTTTCATATTTAATTTGTGTTTTTTTAAAACACTGATCAACAGAAGACTTTCATGTCAAAATGAAAACAAATCTTGACAAAATGATTTAAATTAATTACACATGTAACACACACAATAATTGATTGCCCCTTTAGTATGATACACCAAATCATCATTGGTGCAGCCAACTGGTTTAAGAAGTCACACAATTAGTTAAATGGAGATAACCTGTGTGCAGTCAAGGTGTTTCAAATGATTCTAGTAAAAATATACTTGTATCTGGAAGGTCCAATTGCTGGTGAGTCAGTATCCTGACAAAAACTACACCAAGGTGACAAGAGAACACTCCAAGCAACTCCACAAACAAGTTATTGAAAAGCACAAGCTAGGAGACAGATACAAGAACAATTCCAAGTCACTGAATATTTCTTGGAGTACAGGGAAGTCAGTCAGGACATGCAAAGAATATAGCACAGGTGTAAATCTGCTGAGAGCAGGCCATCCTCAAAAACTGAGTGACCGTGCAAGAAGGGGACTAGTGAGGGAGGCCACCAAGAGACCTACGACAACTCTGGAGGAGTTGCAAGCTTCAGTGGCTGAGATGGGAGAGTGGAAAAAGGAAAGCAACAGTTGAAAAAGGAAAGCAACAGTTGAAAAAAAATCTCACTTCGAATTTGGCTGGAGTTTGCCAGAAGGCATGTGGGAACTCTGAAGTCAGCTGGAAGGTGGTTCTATGGTCTAATAAAACCAAAATTGAGCTTTTTGGCCATCAGACCAAATGCTATGCTTTGCATAAGCCAAGCACAGCACACCACATCATCAAATACACACCATCTCTACCGTGAAGCATATTGGTGGCTGCATGTTGGCGATGTTTCACAACAGCAGGTCCTGGAAGGCTTGTGAAGGTAGAGGGTAAAATTAATGTTTGCAAAATACAGGGAAACCGTGGAGGAAAACATGATACAGTCTGCAAGAGAACTGTGACTTGGGAGAAAATTTGTTTTCCAGCAAGACAATGACCTGCAGCATAAAGCCAAAGCTACAGAGGAATGGCTTAAGAACAACAAAGGTAATGTCCTGGAGTGGCCAAGTCAGAGTCCAGACCTCAATCCAATTGAGAATGAGGCTGGGCTTGAAAAGGGCTGTTTGCTCACGATCCCCATGCAAGCTGACAGTGCTTGAGCAGTTTTGTACAGAATGGGGGGAAAATTGCAGTGTCCAGATGTGCAAAGCTGATAGAGACCTATCCACAAAGACTTAATGCTGTAATTGCTGCCAAAGGTGCATCTACTAACTACTGACTTGAAGGGGGTGAGTAATTATGCAATCAATTATTTTATGTTTCAAAATTGTAATAAATTTAGACCAATTTGTAGAAACATGTTTTCACTCTAACATGGAAGTCATTTCTGTTGATCAGTGTTAAAAAAGCCAAATTAAACCCATTGTGACTCAATGTTGCAAAACAATAAAACAAAAACTTCCAAGGGACGTGAACACTTTTTATAGGCACCATGTGTCACCATATACAGCCCAGTAATTCCAAGAAACACAACAGAATCAATGGAAGACTGCACCCAACTGGATGGACAACCAACCAATGTGCAAGAGGCAACAGACTACAAATACAAAAAAATAAACAAGCAAGCAATAAACATTGAGAACCTGAAATGATGATCAATACTCCCAAAGCCAGGGAAAACCACGCTGTATTAAGTTTGTTGAGCTTTGTCAGAAGTTTGAGTTTCAAAGAGATGAAGGAGCCCCAAAATTGAGTTCAGCTTTCCAATATAGTAAGCACAAGCAGGCAGTCACAACTAATAACTGATTTTCTCCCAACAACGATATGATGATGCCACATTTCCTGCCTTTAGAGTTAAGCAGTTGGCAAACATAATGTTCCCTCTCCCCAACTCCCAACTACTACTTGATTCGGGCATTTGGGACCGGGTTCAAGAAACAGCTTCACTTGAGAGATGGGAATCTTTCACCCACAAAATCTCAATCTCACAAGCCTGTGATACTGTTATTGAATACATGAGGCAGTGACCTACAGAATTTTTAGACTCCAAAAGAATAATGGAATTTTAGAAGGCACAAACAATGATCAGCCAAATCCTTAGCAAACATCTAGTAGTAAGTAGGATGCAATGGCTAGATGGCTCACTCCTGCTTCTCCTGCACTTGCTTGAACAGTTCTACCATTCTCCTTTACATTCCATTTCATCCATATCATTTTAACTTTATTCTACCTCTGACTGATTTGTCACATATCACTTCCAGTTCCTCTGAGGTCTCATCCCTGCCTTTTTTTAATCTTTCTGCTTTACTCCTTTACTTGTAACCTCTTAAAAGTGCTTTCTAAGAACCTGCAATGAGAACAATCATAATACAGACAACTGGTACATGTTTTAACATGTACAGTCAGATTTAAAATGAATGACAGAGAATTTGTCTATTTCACACAAACATCACAATCAGCAATATATTTAAGCATACCTGCATAAAGTAGCCAGAAACCAGTGCTTTTCTAATGTTTATATAATAATCCCGACTCGTGAATTCTGTACTCCTCCGAGGCAGGTTGAATCTATCCATGATTCGTGACAGCTGTTGACGTACATTGTCAGCAGACATCAAGGATCTGTAGTTAATAAAGTTGTCATAGCACCACTGAACCGACTCATGATCTAAAAATAAAAAATAGTGTATGATTAATAAAAATGCGATTTTATTTCAAACAGACCTCTTTAAGGCATAAAAACAGATCTACTGAGATCTCCCCAGCAAGTTCATAAGTTTGAAACAGCGCTACCCAGATCTCAGTTCTGAAAATGATTTGTTGTTGTGAAAAAGAGTCAATTGGAATGAAAGGAATCAATTCATGGGTATCTGATCCCGTTGCCTTCAGGCTCTTCTTCTGATCAGTTTTCAGAAAGGCTCATTTACCAAACACAAAATACCCACCCAGTTAGAACAATATGAGCAAATATAAGCCATGGCATTAAATGGCAAAACTGGACACACATACACACAGTCACAACTATTAGTGTATAAGAAACATACTAATCAAATTTATGTAGTCTGGTAGCAACACTCTTGACCATCAGAAATGGTGAA
The DNA here is from genome assembly GCF_030028105.1 of Mobula birostris. Taxonomy (NCBI): domain Eukaryota; kingdom Metazoa; phylum Chordata; class Chondrichthyes; order Myliobatiformes; family Myliobatidae; genus Mobula; species Mobula birostris. The sequence continues at coordinate 81,553,492 of NC_092372.1, read as the reverse complement.
ACTTAACAGGTTCCCTGTTCTTCAGAAACATTTCAAATTATAAACCAGGAGAAAGAACATGACCGCCATATTAATCCAATATTGTTGTAAGTATATTGTACAGGTATTTCTTTCACTGACTTCACCGACATTTTTAAAAAATATACGGACCACAACATTGGACTAAATATGGCCGTCATGTTTTTTTCTCCTGGTTTATAAAAACTCGGTCACAATTCTAGTTATTTGACTCTTTGCAGTGGATAGTCATTTTGATATCTTACTTTGTATTATTGAAAATCAATATTTGGTAAGTGGACTCAGTTCACTAAAATGTTCCAGTGACATCAAGAATAATGCTCACATATATCAATATGCTCCTTACAGACTTCAATTTGTACTTGGGATCTTTCCCATACACTGTTCAGTCAGGAAAAAAAAAATGCACCTACATCAGAAGCAGAGGCAGCTCTCCTTGTATACTAATGTTTCACTCAATTCTCTGCAACATCACTACGGGGGATCATAATGAACGCAGAATTATGCATTACTGGAACTAATCCATTCAAAGCGCAAGGTCATAATCAGAAAAGCTTTGTATCTGAAAATTAACTGAAATTTCCAAGAAGCAAAGATGGCAGGGAAAATTGTTGAACAGCAACATGCTGCAGAAAAGGAAAGACAACAAATTTTGATCTACCAACTATTCTGACGATAATTTGCCCCCTGCCAGCTCCTCTTCTCTCAACAACGACAATTCATATAGCCATACTATTCTAAATCAGATGACATGAGTCATTTCTCATGTGTAAACAAGAGAATCAAGAGGCTATGAGTCTATTCTGAACTTGGTTTTTGGCTTCCTAAAAGGTACCCAACTGTTCTACGGAGCTGGAATCTACAACTATTCGGAGCACGATGCAGCCGTCAAGAGGTATATCCCTCCAATAGGATCAATAACACAGCAAAACATTCCTGACTGGTACGGGCAAGTATGACACAGTAACTCACATCAGGAAACCAAAAGGTCTCAACAGATCCCATCCACTTAAAAATTTGCTCAAAAGGACAGGGAATTACTGCCATATCCTTTTACAGTCCATCCCCAGTACAGACAAGCTGTAAGCTGCCGATAGGGTTCAAATTTCATCCTCAACTATTTCATGGCCACTTCAATGGAAAGCATATTGTTTTATTCCATTCCTGCATACATACATTGGGGGCATAAACAGCATAAATATTAAAGGTCTAAACGAAGAACATAACTCTGACAGCATAATTTCCAAATAGTTAGCACTAAAAAGAACAAGTGATCCCTGAATAATTCAAATTCTAATGGACCATGAAATACAAGCGAATGCAGCATAATGCTAAATAAAATAAGTTAAACCATGGATAATTTCAAATATCTTCAAGTATGCAGGAAGTCATAAAAAGGTCAACTTAGAACAACGTTGTGCATTTTCCATCAGCCTGTTTTTTAATGGATATATTTCAGGCAATGGTCGAGTCAAGACAGCATAAAGGTTAGTAGAGTTCTAGGCAACAGAATACAGATCAGTTACGTGTATGGGCTGAGAAATGGCAGGTGGAGTTTAATCCAGCCAAGTCTGGGGTATTGCACTTTGAGAGGTGTAATGAAAGAGGAAAGTACGTAGTACCTGGCAGAACCCTCATCAGCACTGACATTTAGAGGGAACTTAGGGTCCAAGCTCAAGTAGACACAGTGGTAAAAAAGGAATTGAGTATAAGAGTAAGGAATTCATATTGTACCTATATATAAAATTGGTTAGGCTCCACTATGTCCTGTTTTGGTTCTCTAATTACGAGGATAAGGAAGCTTTGAAGATATACCATATCAGATCAACTACAGTGTGATGAGTGCGCAATCGGATGATTGATCGTGGGGTGAATAGATGAGCCCTCCTACGTGCAGGCTGTACTCGCCTTTTGAATGTGCATGTTTTTCATCTCAGTGGGCACGGTTTGTTGCTCCCACGCTGCCAGTTGCCCAACATGTTCCGTTACTAACATGACTCAGTAAAAAGGTTTAATTATGCTAATCTGTTGTAGTTCTTCGTCCATGCATATGTAACAGGAAAAGGCACAGAAAGAAGGATGCTGCCTGAATTGGAAGTTACAAGCTTGAAGGTGATTGGACAAATGTGGGTTGTTTTCTTTGGAACACTGAACTCTGAGAGGAGACCTAATTAAGAAGTTTATAAAATTATGAGGGGCACAGATACAGTAGACAAGCACATTCTCCACCCCCCCCCCCATGGTAGAAATGTCTAATACTGGAAGACATGCATTTCAGGTGTGAGGGGACAGCTTAGGAAGATACATGTAAGCACTTCTTTTTTTAAACTATTCAGCAGATGTAGGTGCCTGAAACAGGCTGCCAGGGGTAGTGCTGTATAAAAGGCTTTAAAAATAGACATTTGAGTATACAGGAATGGAGAAAGGAGGATTATGCACAGGCAGAGAAGATTTAGTTTACTTTGGCATTGTGTGGGCTGAAGGGCCTGGTCTTTTGTTGTACTGAATCATGGACTACCTACTGGAAAAAATTATGTGTATTCAAGTTCTGGACAGATCTGTGTCTAGATCCACTTTAGATAAGCTTTTAAATTTTATATCTGAACAGATGTCAACCAAGAAATAATTTATGCTTCACCTACTCTCTAACAGATAACAGAAGTATCTGTTCATGATCAAACAATATCATGGAAAAAACTAAAATAAAGCAAAATATTCAACTGTCTAACAGTAAAACAACGCGTGCATTCTTGAAAATATAAAATGCCCAACAGGCCAAATGCCTTTGGTTTCTAAAATTTAAGTGCATCCAGTTTTTTTTCTGAAAAACTGCATGAAAATACACAAACAACAGGAATTCTGCAGATGCTGGAAATTCAAGCAACACACATCAAAGTTGCTGGTGAATGCAGCAGGCCAGGCAGCATCTCTAGGAAGTGGTACAGTCGACCTTTCAGGCCGAGACCCTTCGTCAGGACTAACTGAAGGAAGAGCTAGTAAGAGATTTGAAAGTGGGAGGGGGAGGGGAGATCCAAAATGATAAGACAAGACAGGAGGGGGAGGGATGGAGCCAAGAGCTGGACAGGTGATTGGCAAAGGGGATATGAGAGGATCATGGGACAGGAGCTCCGGGGAGAAAGACAAGGGGGGGGGGGGAACCAGAGGATGGGCAGGGGGCGTAGTCAGAGGGACAGAGGGAGAAAAAGGAGAGTGAGAGAAAGAGTGTGTGTATAAAAATAAATAACGGATGGGGTACGAGGGGGAGGTGGGGCATTAGTGGAAATTAGAGAAGTCAATGTTCATGCCATCAGGTTGGAGGCTACCCAGACGGAATATAAGATGTTGTTCCTCCAACCTGAGTGTGGCTTCATCTTTACAGTAGAGGAGGCTGTGGATAGACATGAAAATACACAGCAACATTTCCTTTCTATATTTGAAGAAAGCAGCAGTTCAGTTTAAAATAAACCATTTATGCTAAGGAACAAAGGGCTTCTGTGATTATTCTCTCTATGAACGCTTGCAGGTTGTTTATGTAGCAAACAACTGCTTTTTCTGATTGATGAATGAAATTGGGGGGTAAAGCGGATGACAGCAGCAATTATTACTGACCTTATTCTAACTGTATGGCTGATTAGGTCTTCGCAGAAGGCAGTTAAATAGCAACTTTACTGCTGTGGATCTAGAGCCAAACTTAGGCTGTATTGGATAACATGGCAGAACTGGTGTGCATTAAAATTAAAGCTTTATTTCTTTCAATTAATATAATTTAATCCTACATGCATTATTTTGCTCCCTATTATCACTCTGTACCCCCTTTTTAAATGAAAGACATTCATCTGAAGTGTAAGTGTTTCTGAATCTGCTGATCCTACATGACCTATTGAGTATCTGACAGCAATTCCAGTATTTTACTCCTTTATTAAACATTTCAGGGACATGCCCAGCATAAAGCTTCTGGGAAACTCATTGATCCAGGGCAGCCTCTCATCCTACATGGACAGTATAACATAAAATTACTCAAGTTTTCGAAATAATCTGTACTACATTATCAATGGTGCAATTTAAGACTCTGATCGAAAGATCAAACATTTTTTGAAGCAATAGATTCCTTTTCAAAGCAATATTGTAGTAAGTTACATGGCATTCATATTATTGATAGGCAATAAATCAACTCAAAGTAAAAATGCCATCCATAATTTCACTTATGAAATAGAAATAACTGTACCTATTAGATTTTACCAAAATGGGGAATTTTAGGATTACTTTACAATGAACAGCTTTACATTTAAGCATCATCCTACAGGCATCTGTCTTAGACTTCAACTTCTCACTATGCTTATTAATCATTTGGACGATGGGATTGCAAGTCACAAATTCAAGTTTACCAATGACACAATGATAGATGGCATTGTAAACAGAGTAGTTGAAAAGTATGGAAATACAAAGATATTAATACATTAAACAGATGAACAAAGTGTGAGCAAATAAGCAAGATGCAAAAATGTCTAATGTGACCCAAAATAACATCACGATGATTAAGTACAAAAAAAAGAGACAGAGGTGCTCCAGACTACATGCACACAAAAATGATGACAATCCAGCATGCTCGGGGCTTTGACACTGCTGAACTCATCAATGACTAAGTGCTATTCCAATCACTATACTTTTATAGATGTTATAAGCTTATACAGTTTAAGAGGCTACACAACACTATTATGCGCATTGGTCGTGCATGCAGCCTGGTACAGTCATTCCGATCTATTCTTACTTTCTTCTTCTTACTTTTTAATTTACGTTATTTTTTGTATTTTTTTTTCTCACGGTAACATGTCGAAGCTGCACCTTCTCTAACATGCTGGTAGAGAGTTTATTTGGGTTTTCTTTAGTGCTGGAAATGGTTACAACCCGACACGCGGGACAGAAGCAAGGTCGCATTGTGTATTCCACGGACCAGCAAATGCCGGCCGGTTTAGCGAGCAGAGCAGCGGACACCCCTGCTGAAATCCGGAGGAAAACACAGAGGATGCAGAAGGGGATCACAAAGCCGAGGAAAGAGGACCGGATCGAGACAACAGAGACTTTTGGAAAAGAGGAGTTCGGTGGGTAATCCCTTTCCACCTGACCAGAAGTGCATTGAGAGCAGTAAGCGTAAAGGAGTTGGGTGCTTACTGTTCTGGCTAACAACGGATGGTGCAATCTGGGGCATATTACAATCGAGGAACATGTTTGCAGACTGGATATTGAACTTTTTACTGTTGGACTTTGGCCACATTCCACCGTGATACAACACTTGGCAGCACGGGAGGTTGTTCCTGCCTGTGGTCATCGAACGTGCAGCTCCTCCTGTGGAGGGTCAGACACCCTGAGCCATATAGACTGGTCCTGGACTTATTTTCCATCTGGCATAGTTTGCATTTTGTTGTTTGATTGTTGGGGATTTTTTGTATTGCTATACCTACGCTCTATTCTTGGTTGGTGCAGCTGTAACGAAACCAAATTTCCCTTGGGATTAATAAAGTATATCTATCTATAAGTTATCCCATAAATTCAGCGAGATTGAAGCAGTGCAGACACTGGTGAACCGAGTGTGGCACATATCACCTGGTGGGCCAGCTGCTAAAAGAATGGAGATTCACAAACAGTTGTACAATGGATTACCAGAGTATTACTAAACATAAGAGTAATGACTGCTGCCCTGTTTATCCAGAAACCACAGCTGGAGAATAGAGTTTAATTCTGAACACTATTGCAAGGCTAGTAGAGACTTGGAAGGAGGATATTGAGATTTATCAGGTCAGTACAAGTTTACAGCATGCATTACAGAGCAAGTTATTTTACATTGGGTATAATTAAATGAGACAAGATTAATTGATGATATCAATTAATCCTGTCTTATGAAACGAATAGGAATAAACTGGTAGAATTTAAAATACAGTTTGAGGACGAACACCCTGGGTCTGAAACATACATTTTTATATTAAATGAAGAAAATGAACAAAACGAGGGTATAATTGGCAGAAGTGGACTGGGAAAGATCAGACTGGTAGAAGAGCAGTGGAGGTCACATTTGAGATGATACAGTCTAACTGTGATAAGAGGAAGTACTAGTTCATCCTGGGTCAACAAAACTTGCGTGGATATTTGTGTTGATGTCATAAACTCGATAAAGCTGCAAGCTTGAATTAATTAGATTTGTGAGATTTACCCTACCCTAATTAGTTGACCAGGGATTTACCCATCATCTAAACGTAGGTCTTTGACAGCAACACCAGAAAACAATATTAGCCACAGCCTATAGATTGATCTCGCCACCATCCCTGCAATACATATGGGGCTTTTTGTTTTGCCATTTCTTTGCTACTTTTGCTGTCATTTGTCGCAATCCTGTGGCCAACCCTTCCGTTACCTGTTTCTTTATTTCACCATCTATGTTTATGTGACCCTGTACCAGTAAATTGGTTGGAAGGTAAAGATGTTCTACAAACAGAGCAGAGAACAGATGGAATACAATTTGAAATAGACATGGTAACTGGAGAAAGGGTGTTTCCTGGAGAAAATCACAAGTGCTAATGCTCAATTTTCCATCTATCTAAATGAACGTACTAAAATTAAGCCACAAACCCATGATTTGTATGGACCAGTACCACATACCAAGCTTTAAAAAAAAATCACTTTCTGCGCATTAATGCCCTGGTTATTATTTAAAACTACTCCTGTTAGAAACTGGAACACAAGAAGGATAACTATTCCGCTACTTGTAGTTTCATTGACTATAGTCTTAAGAATGCAAAATGCCCTCATATGATCTGTGCAGAGAATGTAACTGCTTAATAACCTATTAGTTAACCAGTCTGAGGTGCGAAGAGCTTTGAAAATTCATTAAAATGGCTGTTTAGCAAATATTTAACTATGGAATTGAAAAATAGAAGTATAGTTTACTCACTCTGCTTGAATGCATGGTAAACGTTGAGCAGGGTCAGGTGATCTCCATCTATATGTGCGAACCGCATCTTGGCTTCGTCAGCTGCTTTCTTAGCTTCCGTTGGGCGAACAAAACACTGTGGGACTAAACAATGTTGGTATGGGCCCAACACAGACGCCCATATGGATGAGTCACTCATTCACAGACACAGGAACAAGGCCTAGCTAGGTCAGTTCAGAGAGCATTGGGCAGGGCATGATGGGATATGGTCACCAACTGCATCTTGGATTGTCTACTACCTTGGCTTGGTACCAAACATCAACACCTACTCACATCTGCAAGACAAGAGTGTTTCAGAAGCTACACAATTACCAATTTTTAGTGAAAAAAGGCGGTGCACAGGGAAATACAGAACTATAATAATGTATTAAATGAATGCCTTCTGTAAGCATTTTCCTAACCTGCCAAAAAAGTGATAAGTAGCTGTCAAACATTTAGTATTTGAAGTGTGTGATGCTGTTAACAGATGACTTGAATCTCATCCTTGCCTACAAGTTAAAAACCAAGAACAAAGGAAGCAAGGGTGAAATTCTGCCCTGCCCAGCTGCTCTGAATCTGATTTAATCTATAGTACCCTACTGACAGAGTTCAAGTCTGTTGCCTTGCTAAATATTACTTACAAAATGTAATCAGGCTATTATTGGTTTTGTACAAGCCTTGAACAGCATAGAATCAGTATTAATGGAATACAAAACCAGAACTGTGAAATAAGTGACCAATGTTCAAGTCAAAATGAACAATGTAGTGTTGTCCACATCCAAAGGGATTCCCTAAAATGACCACAAATCATGTTATTCTTGATGTGTAATTCAACAGATATTTTCAATCTAATGCTTTAACGGAAGCTTTTGATAGCCATATCCCAATTGTATCTTAAAGTATGTGGTCTGCCTAAATCATAGGGGAAGATTAAGTGTAGAATTTCTGTATTATTAAAATTCTAAGACAGTTTTTGTTTTGCTCATGAAACATGAACTAGGCTGAGCAGTCTCAATATTCATCAATACCTCTCCTACATTAAGCTCTTATAGGCTTCTCCTAGTCATCTGTTTAAATAGAACTGGTTTTCAGCCAGGGTAAAACATTAAAAAAAACAAAAAATACCTAAAGCTAAGCACCAAATCTGAAAACTGTAATCATGATTAATATGCTGTGCTTATAAATTCTCAAAGTACCTATCAAAATTTCATCAGTACTTAGCACAAACATTCAAATGCACAATTATCATTCTGTTTTTAAACAGGCATCCCAAACATAATCTTGCAAAGATCAACTCCATGAGAAATTCTCCCTAATAATTTGTTTAATTTAACTGCAAGGCATGTTTTGACAATTTCATCCCCGCTATTACCTGACAACATTGCAGTGATGGAGAGAATCTCATTTGAACAGTTGTGTTCACAGCTGGCAATAACCATCTTGGCCAACTGTGGATCTAATGGGAATTCTGCCATCATGGACCCAAGCTCAGTGAGATCACCATCGTCATTCAGTGCAGCCAGATAATTCAAAAGCTCCAAGGCCCTCATCAGTGTCTCAGGTGCTGAAAAGTAATTTGTAACAACGAGTCATGAACAAAACCTCTGATGACAAAATCACTCAAGTGCATACTTGTCACCCTCATTCTGTCCAAGTCTTTCAACATGAACCTCAAAGTAGTCATAGTTCACTCCAAAAAAACTTTTTGAGCAAATGACATCTGTGCGCTGATCTGTACTCCAAATCATTGATGATGATTGAAACTATACAGCTCAACTGACTGCAGCTACCATTTCATGTGGCACTAACCTTAAGAATGAATAATTAACTCAAAGATCAACTAGCATGGGAGACTGGAAGAACACAAAGCCAGGAATAATCAGTGCAGAGAGGAAAAGAAGGGTGCAAAATACACCCCAAAGACATTTTCTTGGCCAGGGAACGGATTCACATTTATATTACAAACATCTGGCTAGATTTAATTTTACTTACCATTTACGGAAGATTTCAATGACTAAAGAAGCTGAACTTAAATTTGGTCAACCCAAAAAGCCCCATCACAGAGTTTCCAATATCAGCATTCCTATATCAATGTACAACCCTCCTGCAGCTCATCTTACAACACAGAGCTTATTACAGGCCCTTTTTCCCATAATATTGTGCCAATCTTTTAGCACTCTAAGGTCAATCTAACCCTTCCCTCCATTTTTCTATCATCCATGTGCCTAATCTAAGTTTATTAAACACCCTTAATATATCTGCCTCTACCACCAGCCCTAGCAGAATGTTCCACGGACTCACCACTCTGTGTATAAAACTGACCTCTTGACTTCCTCGTACATTTTCCTCCAATCACCTTAAAATTATGAACCTTGATATTTAGCCATTTCCGTCCTGGAAAAAAGTCCACAGCTATCCACTTGATAAATGTCTTTTACCATCTCCTACACCTCTATAAAGTCATACCTCGTCCTCTTTCACTTCAAAAGCCCCAGTTTGCTCAACCCATCTTGTTGACATGAAATGCCAGCATGGTACAACGGATGTTCCAGAGGAACCAAAAGGCTTGTGCTCCTCTTCAAGACTTCAAACACACTAATCAGCCTGAAACTCCAGTGCAGTGCATCTGTCAAGATGTTGCCTTTCACAAGCTAAAGCAAGAGCACAAATGATTCCACACATGGATGTGAAAGAAACTCATGAGGTACAAGACCATAAGATCATAAAACATAGCAGAATTAGGCTCTCAGCCCTTTGAGTCTGTTCTGCCATTCCATCATGGCTGATCCCGGATTCCAGTCAACCCCACACACCTGGCTTCTCGCCATATCCTTTGATATCCTGACTGATCAGGAAATGATCAACTTCCATTTTAAATATATGCACGGACTTGGCCTCCAGTGCAGTCTATGCAGAGCAGTCCACAAATTTACTACTCTCTAGCTATATAAAAAAAAATCCCCCCTTACCTCTGTTCTAAATAGTCAACACTCAATTTTGAGGCTGTACCCTCTAGTTCTGGATACCCTCACCATGAGAAATATCCTCTCCACATCCACCTTATCTAGTCCTTTCAACATTTGGTTAGGTTTCAATGAGATCCCCCCGCATTCTTCTAAATTCCAGTGAGTACAGGCCCAAAGCTCCCAAATGCTCCTTATATGTTAACACCTTCATTCCCAGAATCATCCTCATGAACCTCAACTGGACTCTCTCTAATGACAGCACATCCTTTGAGAGGGAGTTAGATATGGCCCTTGTGGCTACGGGGGTCAGGGGGTATGGAGGGAAGGCTGGGGCCGGGTTCTGAGTTGGATGATCAGCCATGATCATAATAAATGGCGGTGCAGGCTCGAAGGGCCAAATGGCCTACTCCTGCACCTATTTTCTATGTATGTTTCTATGTATATGGCCCTTGTGGCTAAAGGGATCAGGGGGTATGGCGGGAAGACTGGTACAGGGTTCTGAGTTGGATGATCAGCCATGATCATACTGAATGGCGGTGCAGGCTCAAAGGGCCGAATGGCCTACTCCTGCACCTATTTTCTATGTTTCTATATGGGGCCCAAAACTGTTGACAATACTCCAAGTGCAGCCTGACTGGTGTCTTATAAAGGCTCAGCATTATCTCCTTGCTTTTATATTCTATTTTCCTTGAAATCAATGCCAACATTGCATTTGCCTTCTTTACCACAGACTTAATCGGTAAATTAAACTTTTGGGAGTCTTGCACAAGGACTCCCAAGTCTCTCAGCAACTCTGCTGTTTGAACCTTTTCCCCATTTAGTTAATAGTCTGCACTATTTTTCATTTTACCAAAATGGATTATCATACATTTCCCAACACTTTATTCAACCAGCCACTTTTTTGCCCATTCTTCCAATTTGTCTGTCCTGATGCACTTGTATTGCTTCCTCAGCACTACCTACCCCCCCACCTATCTTTGTATAATCCGCAAACTTTACCACAAAGCCATCAATTCCACTATCTAAATTATTAACAAACAATGTTAAAAGCAACAGACCCAATACTGACCCCTGAGGAACACCACTAGTCACTGGCAGCCAACCAGAAAAGGCCCCTTTTATTCCCACTCACTGCCTCCTGCCTGTCAGTGATTCTGCTATCCATGGCAGTATCTTTCCTGTAACACCATAGGAATTTTATCTTGTTAAGCAGCCTCATGTGTGGCACCTTATCAAACAGCTTCTAAAAATCCAAATAAATGACATCCACTGCCTCTCCTTTATCCACACTGCTTACTGCTTCCTCAAAGTAACAGATTTGTCAGGTAAGATTTCCCTTTACAGACTGACTTGGTCTTAAGTTATCATTAGTCTCCAGGTACCTTGAAACCTCAACCTGAATAATAGACCACAACACTTTCCCAACCACTGAGGTTAGGCTAACTGGCCTTATAATTTCTTTTCTTTTGCCTTCCTCCCTTCTTAAAGAGTGGAGTGATACTTGCTATATTCCAGTCCTCTGGGATCATGCCAGAATCGAGTGATCCTTGAAAGATCACGATCAATGCATCTGTTATCTCTTCAGCAACCTCTCTCAGGACTCTGGGATGTAGTCCATCCGGTCCATGTGACTTATCCACCTTAAGGCCTTTCAGTTTGCCTAGCACTTTTTCCTTTGTAATAGCAGTGGCACTCACTCCTGCCCGCGTCCCCCCCCCCCCGACACTCATGGACCTCTGGCACACTGCTAGTGTCTTCCACAGTGAAGACATATGCAAAGTACCCATTAAGTTCATCAACCAATTCTTTGCCCCCCAATACTACCACACCAGCATCATTTTCCTGTGGTCCAATAACAACTCTCACCTCTCTTTTACTTTTTATACAACTGAAAAAACTTTTGGTACCCTGCTTCATATTGGCTAGTTTGCCCTCATATTTCATCTTTTCCCTTCTTACAGCTTTAGCTGCCTTTTGTTTGATTTTAAAAGCATCCCAATCATCCAACTTCCCACTCACATTTGTTATCTTATATGCCCCTTCCTTGGCTTTTATGCAGTCCTTAATTTCCATTGTCTGCCATGGTTGCCTACCCCTGCCATTTGAGAACAACTTCTTCAGTGGGACATATCTATCCTGTGCCTTGCGAACTATTCCCAAAAACGTCACTCATCTCTGCTCTGCCATCATCCCCGCCAGTATCCTCCTCCATTCTACCTGGGCCAGCTCCTCTCTCATTCCTTATAATCCCCTTTATTTCAATGTGATACTGATACATGTGATTTATGTTTCTCCCTCTCAATTTGCAGTATAGATTCAATCATACTATGATCACTACCTTCTAAGGGTTCCCTAGTAATATCTGGGTTATTACACAACACCCAATCTATGATAGCCCTTCCCCAAGTAGGCTCAAGCACAAGCTGCTCTAAAAAGCCATCTTGTTGGCGTTAAATAAATTCCCTCTCTCAATGATCTGACACCAACCTGATTTTTCCAATCTCCTTGCATATCAAAGTCGCTCATTACAATTTATTACATGCCTTTTCCAGCTTCCAGCTTTCCAGTCACCACCACATCTTGGCTACTATATGGAGGGCTATATATGATTCCCATAATGTTTTTTTTTTAAAACCCTTGCAGTCTCTTAACTCCACCAATGACAATTCAACATTCTCTGCCCCTATGTCACCTTTCTAAAGATGTCATTCCATCTCTTACCAACAGAACCACACCACCGCCTATGCCTTTCTGCACGTCCTTTTGATACAAAGTATATTCTTTGATGTTAAGTTCAACTATGGCGTGCTTTCGGCCACAACTCAGTGATGCCCACAACATCGAAGCAACCAAATTTTTGATTGCACTACAAGTTCTGCCACCTTATTCCAAATGCTAGGTGCATTTAAATACAGCACCTTCGTTCCTGCATTCTTTACCCTTTTGAATTTTGCCTCTGTGGTACAATTTAACTCTTTGCTCTGTCTGCATTTGTACCCAATCACTGGCTTGACCTTCCTTACATTCATGTTACACCCATCACCTACTTGTAAACTTGCTGGCTCATCCTCGGCTCTATCATACTGATCCCCATCCCGCTCTGATATTAGTTTAAACCACCCCCAACAGCTTTAGTAAATCTGCCTGCAAGAATACTGGCCCCCTCGGATTCAAATGCAACCTATCCCTTTTGTACAGGTCCCATCTGCTCCAATATGCAGCCCAAGATCTGCTTCTAAAGGGAGTTTTGTAAGAGCGTTACTTGGACAGAGACATTACCACAGAAAGTACATTCAGTTTTCTTCATGGTAAACAGAAGAGCTATTGGGCCACATTCACTAGTAAGGATTAATTATTTTTCTATCCTTACAAACTCAAGGTTATTCTTTTGTCTTCCAACAGATCCAATGTATTATTTATAACATTATAAATAATGTAATAAATGTTTTGGTTGGCCAAGCACAAATAAATTCTGAAATTTGAAACATGATTCCGAACAACGACTTGATTTATGGTGGATAGTGCTGTTCTAGAAGTTTCCATCAGAAACAGCCCAAGGAGAGACACTTACCAGGTGGATCCATGAAGTCAAAATGTACCAAGTCATCAATGCCAAGTTTCTTCAGTTGAAGAACTACAGAACCCAGATTGGACCTCAAAATTTCAGGGTATGTGTTGTCCTGGTAATTTTTTTCCCCCGAAAATAAAAAGCAAGACATCTCAAATAAAAGCATTCACAAAGGTCATAAATAGTGTAAAATAAAACTAAACTAAATGCTTCCTGCTTCCTACTAACAGCTAAGCATTTAGGAAAACAACCAGAATACATTATATTACACAGACCATCTAAAAGCTTTCGCATTACAAATGCGCTGAACACCAGAATCAGGCCTAGAAAATAGCAACCATCAAAATGTTATTAATGAAGATTACCTGTCTGGGAGGGCTGCCTTCACAAGCGTGAAACAAGGTCATCTTAGAAACACTATGAAGGACAAGGTCCTTCAACAATGACATCATAGTATTTTTTTTATATATATATATATCCTTGCCTGAAATTTCCCTTGCTCATCTTATACACTGAATATAACCAATTGCAAATCAGAGGAAGCAATCAACTACAAAAGAAAAAGGTTAAATGAAAGAGACTCAGTTACTAGATCAGTGGAATACTTGGATGATTTTTCAAAAAGTCAAGAATTCAAAGAACTTGTAAGTGTTTCACCACTTTGTAAACAGCAAATACTGAAATATGACTGAGTTTGCATTAGCCCAACTTAATCTTGCTGCCCCCCAACATTCAGGCAAGAAAAAAGCAGGTCTCAACATCATGAGAAGAACATATCAATAAAATCAAGAACATCTGAGCATCCCCAAAAAATTACCTGCAAATCTGACCTCAGTGTAGCCACGAAGTAACAGGTACCTGTTCATTCCAGATAAGTTTCTGGTTCTAAAGGCTTGGTTCTTCAAAATCCATTCAAATCAGGAAACAAATTCATCTAATAGGCTATCAGGAGAATAGCTGGGCAGTTCTGGCAACCTGCACCAGAATTCTCCAAAGACAGAAGAACAAGAGCTATGATAGAAAGCTTACCTGCATTTCAGTTTTATAGGCTTTTTCAGTGTAAAGTCTAAAGCACTTCCCTGGTCGAGTACGACCAGCACGGCCAGCTCTTTGTTGTGCTGATGCTTTGCTGATGGCAGTCACCAATAATGATTCAACTCTGATCCTTGGATTATACACCTGTAAATTAAGAAAATACTTGTAATACCAGCCACTGACTCCAACATCAAAACGGGTTTCTTGTTTGGCAAATCAGGAGTTCAAAGAATGATTAAATAGTTTTCACTTTTCATGGAACCACAAATGAGGAGTAAATTCTACAAAGTTATTAGTGACTGGGAGATGCTAATAAGAGGGTAAAAATGTATTAACAATAAAATAGTGAAAAAGGAATGTGAAAAATGTTAAAAGTCAAAATAAGAAAAAAGCAGGTGGTTTCTGAAGCAATGTGCAAGCCCTACAAACATTACAATGTCATTGTGTTAAATAGACAACTACATTTCACAGATATTTACAACAGAATCAGATAGTGTGACTGACATCCTGAGGAAATGTAGTACTGAATCAGGAACAGATCTTGCCAGGGTTATGGTAAGCAAAAGAATAGTGATGGAAAACAAAGACATTATTGAATGATAAATTCTCTGCAACAGTAGGTTTCCATCCCAGGATATAAAGTCAGTGAAACTTTATATCACTGTAGACAAGTTTAACCCTAATCTCTGCAAATGTTCACAATTCAAGAAATTTTCCTTTTGCTTGAAAAATTGTATTTATCACTTGACATTTAAAAACAGTGACAGGCAAGGGTGTGGAAATCAAAGTATTAACAACCAGTTTTTCCAATATTTTCTGTGGGGAATTTATTACAGCAATTAAAGACAGGCTCGCTCAACCACTTGAAAAGTTTCAGCTGATCAGACTGTGCTAGCTCAGACTTGCAAATAGAAATCACATCCAACAAACCTCAGTGAATTATCTGGTGATTAATACTGTGGACACTGGAATGTCAATGGTTATTTATGTCCAATGGGGATAACACAAAGACACCACAAAAAAGGTTAGTTCAAACAAAAAATACACTGAATTAAAATGCCTATACCAACTTAGCTAGGAAACTGGCTGACAAGTTATGGAATATGGGCAGGTATTCAAATTGGAAGGACATGGCTTGCGGCACCCATGAGTACTTGCTGATACCATAATTATTCAACACAGCTGAAAGAGACTTGGATGACTGGATTGGAAACTGATGATGACAAAAATGTGCAGCATTGTAATTAAGTAGATCTATTTTCACTGCCAACAGACTGCATGAATGGGAAAAGCTCACAAAAAGAATTTTGATGCATGTATGTGAGTTGTCCATTTTGGAGCTTAAAGTGATAAAGCTGATTATTTTCTAAATGGCGAGAAAGCCAGAAGCAAATGAAGTCCAAAGAAACCTAGTAAGCCAAACACAAAGGTCAGTAAATGATATTCACAAGTAGAGAAAAATAATCGTGTAAAAGATTAAGAGTTTAGAGGAAATATAGCAAAATCATTTTACGGATGAAGAATAAAAGGATTTCAATTATAAAGTTAGGTAGGACAAGTTGGAGTTGTTGCCTTTACAGCAAAGGAGCTTGAGGGGAGGTACAGTGCTCCGTAACACAAGAATCAACTGAGCTTCCATTCAGGCACGGAATTGGCCCCATATGCCAAAATTCAGAAACACAAGATTTGCTCCTGTTTCCACTTCCGGGGAATTGCTGAATGATTCCAAGACAGTTACAGTTTTCTAATATTACCGTTTTGACTCAATACCATTAAGGTCATTCAGTCAACACTCACAACACGTTGGAGGAACTCAGCAGGTCAGGCAGCATCCGTGGAAAAGATCGATCGACATTTCGGGCCAGAACCCTTCGTCAGGACTGTAGGAGGAAGGGGCAGAGGCCTTATAAAGAAGGTGGGGGGAGGGTGGGAAGGAGAAGGCGGGTAGGTTCCAGGAGAAAAACCAGTAAGGGGAAAGATAAAGGGGTGGGGGAAGGGAGGCAGGGAGATGATAGGCAGGAAAGGTGAAGAAAGAATAGGGGAAAACACAATGGGTATTAGAAGGAGGCGGAACCAAGAGGGAGGAAGTAGGCAGCTGGGGGAAGGGGCAGAGTGACATAGGGAATTACCGGAAGTTGGAGAATTCTATGTTCGTACCAAGGGGCTGGAGACTACCTAGACGGTATATGAGATGTTGCTCCTCCAACCTGAGTTTAGCCTCATCACAGCAGTAGAGGAGGCCATGTATGGACATATCTGAATGGGAGTGGGAAGCAGAGTTGAAGTGGGTGGCAGGTATGTCCATACATGGCCTCCTCTACTGCCATGATGAGGCTAAACTCAGGTTGGAGGAGCAACACCTGATACACCGTCTAGGTAGTCTCCAGCCCCTTGGTACGAACATAGAATTCTCCAACTTCCGGTAATTCCCTCCTCCTCCCTTCCCCTATCCCTATGTCACTCTGCCCCCTCCCCCAGCTGCCTACTACTACCCATTGTGTTTTCCCCTATTCTTTCTTCACCTTTCCTGCCTATCACCTCCCTGCCTCCCTTCCCCCACCCCTTTATCTTTCCCCTTACTGGTTTTTCTCCTGGAACCTACCAGCCTTCTCCTTCCCACCCTCCCCCCACCTTCTTTATAAGGCCTCTGCCCCTTTCTCCTACAGTCCTGACGAAGGGTTCCGGCCCGAAACATCGATTGATCTTTTCCACGGATGCTGCCCGACCTGCTGAGTTCCTCCAGCGTGTTGTGAGTGTTGCTTTGACCCCAGCATCTGCAGATTATTTTGTGTTTACGAGGTCATTCAGTCATATGTGGGGAAGGTGGGAAAACAAAACCCACAAGCTAAGCCTGTTTAGTTGGCAGAGAGGAAAGCTTAGAGAATTTAGTTCGATGAAGATAGACACCATGTAAACAAAGAGGGAAGCTTGAGCACCACAAAACAAGGTAAAAATCCAGAAGAGGCACAGATAGGAAAGGAGCTGCAAATCTTTGCCATACCTTAAGGACATTTTAATACTTGCCTTCTGTTTGGCAAAGCCTGGATCAATCACAAACACAACACCATCAATAGTGAGCGAAGTTTCAGCAATATTTGTAGACACGACGACCTAATGTAGAAAATAAGGAAATGCAGTTAGTATCACAGCAAATCATCTGGTGCTTGAGCATCTACATGTACATGTGAGGTTAGAAATTGGAGCCTGTGGCTCAAATTTGGTCCAAGGCAACTCCTGGCTTACAGTTACTAAGAGAAACACTCCTGGTTCAGCAAGCAGCAGCTCTTGAAATGTCAAACTCAAGGGTGGCATAGTAGCATAATGATTTACAGCACTAGCAATTTTAAGATCGGAGTTTAGTTCCAGCCATTGTCTGTAAGGAGTTTGCATGTTCTCCCCATGACCATGTGGACTTTCTCCAGGTGCTCCGGTTTTCACCCACATTCTAAAAGGATGTATACACAGGGTTAGTGAATGTGGGCATGCTATATTGGCACCTGAAACATGGAGACACTTGCAGCATGTCACCAGCACAGCTGCTGGCTGTGTTGGTTGTTGACGATGCATTTCACTGTATGCTTCAATGTACATATGGCAAATTGAACTATCTTCTAGTGGTCTGCAGCATTCATAACTGTAGCTGGGGATCATCTAATGAGGTTATAATGAGAGTCTAGCATCAAATGCTCAGCTGTCAATTACTCCATCAGACTCAGTCTCTTTAAAAAAGGGACTCTGAAAAACCAATGTCGATTTTGTCACTTCCCATTTTATGGTCCAAATCTGAAATTGCAAAAGCAGTGGCAAGTGAATCTACAAACAGAAAAGGAAAATTTGACTGTGAGTTTTTATTTGACCTGAAGCAATCTGTTTTAACCTGGAAAACAGTACAAACCAGAAAGATTTAAACATTTTTATAACAATGAGACTATCCTGAATGTGGGCATGTGGCCAAGTGGTTAAGGCATTGGACTACCGATCTGAATGTCGTGAGTTCGAGCCCCAGCCGAGGGAACGTGTTGTGTCCTTGAGCAAGGCACTTAATCACACATTGCTCTGCGACGACACTGGTGCCAAGCTGTATGGGTCCTAATGCCCTTCCCTTGGACAACATTGGTGTCGTGGAGAGGGGAGACTTGCAGCATGGGCAATTGCTGGTCTTCCATACAACTTTGCCCAGGCCTGCGCCCTGGAGAGCGAAGACTTTCTTAGCGCAGATCCATAGTCTCGCAAGACTGAGACCATAAGAAAAAGGAGCAGAAGTAGGCCATTCGGCCCATCGAGTCTGCTCCACCATTTTATCATGAGCTGATCCATTTTATCCTATTTAGTCCCACTGCCCCGCCTTCTCACCATAACCTTTGATGCCCTGGCTACTCAGATACCTATCAATCTCTGCCTTAAATACACCCAATGACTTGGCCTCCACTGCTGCCCGTGGCAACAAATTCCATAGATTCACCACCCTCTGACTAAAAAAATTTCTTCGCATTTCTGTTCTGAAAGGGCGCCCTTCAATCCCGAAGTCATGCCCTCTCGTACTAGACTCCCCCATCATGGGAAACTAACGGATGCCTTTAATCCCGAGTATTAAAAAAAACAAAAGGAGCTGAGATAAAATTAACTCATTGGGGATCAGGGATAAACTTACAGTGGCTGAAGTCATATGGGTGAGATGAGCAAAACCAACCATTAGGCTTCTGATGCTGCTCCAGATTTACTTTCTGGTATTATCATTGTCAAGGTTTTTAACGCTAATTTGTCCCATTGCAAAAATAGTGGCTATTTCTCAGGACTGCAATACCCAGCTCCTCCTGAATTTCACAAGCCTACATGAAAAGCATTTATCAACCATGCAATCTCTTTATACACTTAACAAATTTATGACCCCCATCATTACCTATAGAACTATGACAGGTCTTGTGGATTTGGTGGCATC
The DNA here is from genome assembly GCF_030028105.1 of Mobula birostris. Lineage (NCBI taxonomy): Eukaryota > Metazoa > Chordata > Chondrichthyes > Myliobatiformes > Myliobatidae > Mobula > Mobula birostris. The sequence goes on along the minus strand of NC_092372.1, from coordinate 81,534,005 downwards.
TCTATTGGGCAATACACACCCTTGATAGAAATTCCATCAAGCTAATAGAGGACAGCCAACACAGAACATTTCTTCTTCTATAGTGTTTCAACAGTAAAACTACATTATTTTTATTAAAACTTCCAGCAATTTTTACCCTATGGACCCTCATTGAAAAGAGATAGTCTGTGATGATTCCAAGTATAACAGTTATCTTTATCAACAGGCATGCCACACTACCACTATACAGTACATCTCCCTTGGGACTATCCTTCTAAATTTGTATTATTAAAATACTTTTTGCTCTGTTATTAGAACAAATGAGCTCCAATGATGGGTCATAGTCAAAGCAAACTGATTTCTATTTTAAAAACGCAAACAACAGGAATTCTGCAGATGCTGGAAATTCAAGCAACACACATCAAAGTTGCTGGTGAACGCAGCAGGCCAGGTAGCATCTCTAGGAAGAGGTGCAGTCGACGTTTCAGAACGAGACCCTTCGTCAGGACTAACTGAAGGAAGTCTCTTACTCACTCTTCCTTCAGTTAGTCCTGACGAAGGGTCTCGTCCTGAAACGTCGACTGCACCTCTTCCTAGAGATGCTGCCTGGCCTGCTGCGTTCACCAGCAACTTTGATGTGTGTTGCTTGATTTCTATTTTAAATTGGTTTGCATTTTTTTAAAAAACATGTTAGGCTTTCAATACAAAGCTGGTAAACGAAGCTGCTGCAGATAGGAAGAAAACTGCTAGATTAAAAAATGTAATCACAGGATTTTATTCTGCTTGACAACACTTCTGCACATCAAAACCAGAAACTGGTACTATTTTAAAATCTAATTTATTCAAATATTCAATCACCAGAATAATCAGGTGACACGGTAGCATAATTGGTGTTAAACAATTAAACAGTTGAAATGAAAACCGCACTCACTGATCAAAATGAACAGGAAAGGTCAGCATCAGGTTAAAAACAATTTGCATCATGGAATGTCAGAAGTTGGTTTTCTATCTTAGTCGACAATTTAAAGTAGGCAGCCCATTCTACTGCAGCTGTCAGTACTTCAATGCTAGATGAGGATTTGAGCAAAGTATCATGAAGACAAATCACTGAAAAATACAGTTCACATATTCAATGAAGCTGGAAAACGCCATCACACCCCACTCCCAACTTGATTACATTTGGAGAAAGGATGTACTTGGATATAGTTTTCTGAGAATACAAACTTTCAAAACATTTGCTCTTCAGTTTTAAAGGCAAATTTTGCAACATAAACATACTAAATATGCTCCAATTAAAGAAAGGGTAAGGATGGGGGTGGCGGGTTCCAAATTCCGACAATTTTACAGAGGATCAGGTGACAAAAAGTTGTAAGCATGAAAGCTCAGTAGACTAGAATAAAAAAAAACAGCAGCACAGAACTGCAGGATATTAAAACAGGAATCTAGTGAGCAGAACAAGTAAATCAAAAACTGCCATGTAAGAATCAAAAGACACAACCTCCAATGTTTCATGAATACATTGAATGAAAACGATGACAAAAAAACTAGCCTATTCAAGTCACTTTTAATTGGCATTTCAACCATAACTGCTGGTACAGTACACAGTAAAAATGAGACAATGTTTTTCAGGACCATGGTGCTACATGAAACAATACAAAAACTACACTGAATTATGTAAAACAACACAAAAACTACACTAGACTACAGACCTATCCAGGACTGCATAAAGTGCACAAAACAGTGCAGGCATTACAATAAATAATTATTTAGCAACTGAAAAGGTATTGTTGCTGTGCTGAATTGTAAGAATCTTCTTAAGTAGATAAAACCAGGTACAGACTCAGATTTAAAGTCACTCGTAGGAGGATTAAAGGGAAAATTAAGGAAAATGTTTTCAGTCAGAGCTGTGGCGATATAGAACATTCATTGTTCAAAATGGTAGCAAAAGCAGGAGCGATCTGGAAAAAATAACTGGGAGAGCATGATGTGTCGTAACCTACAAGGCTACAGACTGGAAGTTTAGATTAATCCAAATATCACCTGACTTCTTGTGTCATAAATTTCTATAATTCTAGGAACAAAGTTTTACTGATTGGACAGAGAAAGTTCTCAGTATGATACAAATGTATTAGGTGCATTAATATCAAATTGCTCAGAGCTATCAAAACGATTTCCATCATAAAATGACAGATGTTCTGTGTTGATGGGTGATTAAAATGACTTCTGCCCTGTTATTATTGCAGAGAGGAATTTAACCCTGCTCTGAGTGTACATCTAAGCACATTTGAAACCAGTGAAATATCTTGACAAATAAAAATTCTTAAAAACTGGCAACAGTGTCATTTTTTTAAAAAAATCATGATAATAGGAGTCTCAGAAAACGTACATAAAAAATTTAGTTTGTATCCTTAGCAATGAGGTGACAATTCAGCTCTGATTTTGATTTTCTGTATTGTACCCATGGGCTTATATCATCACTGGTACATCACCAGTGTACTGTCTGTATATGACTGTATAGTGACTAGGTACACTGCATTTTAGTAAAGTGGTGAAAAGTTCACATAAATTTAAATACTATACTTTTGAAAGAGTGTTCCACCTGGGAGTTACTATCCCCATATTTCCTCCTCTGCGTACAAGTCAGCATACATCATTGTTCTTTAACAATAATTGGTTTAAAAAAGTGTTCCCCAGTGGTTCAGGAGGCCACACAGGAAGGCAGAATTAGATCTGGATCAGTGGCTTCACTATCCTCCAGAATTTTAGATCATTTATTTCATGGGGGGGGGGAGGGAGGGTCTGGAAGCCCATTATGAATATTTGTTTCCCTATGGTAAAATGAATTTGGGCAGGTTCCATAAAGAACTAGGTCTAGAAGAATTGTCCTACAGTTAGGTCAGTCAGTTTGAACAACTGTCAAAATGTCTGCTGCTTCAAAGTGCCAATTATGTCATCATAACAAAATCAAGGTAAGCATCCCCATTTGAAATCAGCAGCAGATTTTTAAATTTTACATATATGCCAGTGTAGAGACATGGATCTTTTTGTTTAAATAATGGCAGATATCGGATGCAAAAAGAAGGAAATCCCTTCTGTTAAAGGAGAGGGTGCATGTTGACCAAGTGACAAATGAAGTCAGAGTGAGAAGATGACAACCTCTCCAAAATATCCTTCTTTCAAAGTCTGTGATTTTAACTTGACAAATGTCAAGCCCATGTGCAGATAAGAGATTGAAAGCGCTACAATCCTTTGCTATGTTTGCTAACTGCAATCAAAAGTTGTACTATAATTAGATTTTCAAAAGGCATCTAATAAGATAGCATATAAAAAGGTTATAAAATCAAGTCAAGTAGAGTTTATTGTCATATGCACATCTATGCACAGGTGCAGTGAAAAACTCACTTGCAACAGCATCATAAACACACAGCTTCACATAAGTAGCATTCATATAATTCAACAAATTATGCACAATTTTTACAAAACACATTTAGAACAAAAAATGTCAATTTTAGTGAACCATAGATGCAAGTGCCCAGAAAGACATGGATCACCACATATACTAAACAAAATTAACGCACAGGTGTAGGGCAAGCAATTAGCAGAGCAAAGAAAATGTTGAAGGGAAATTACGAATATGGAGAGAGAATTCTTTGAAGAGCAGATAGAATAAATGTGCTATTTATAGACTAGCAAGCTGCCTACTACGGAGTCCCACAAGAATCAGTACTAGGGCCCAGGCTATTGAGAATGTATAATCATTTTTCTCCTCCAAAATAACTAAGCTGAGTGGGGAAATTAACTATTAACTATGGATCTGTAAGGAAATAAATGCATGTTAATTAAGAAATAATAAGATTGATGTTTGTCAGGTTATTCGTTTTAATGGAAAGAACAGAAAATGGTAGAAAATGAAAAGCTAGTGAACCCTGGTATTCACAGAGGTATGGGCCACCGTGTATATAAAACATTGTACAGCAGGCAATTGTATTATGGGACTTGGAGTGCAACAAGGAAATCATACTGCTGCCCGTTGATGGTTTAGGTAAGACCAATGAAGAGTAAGCTACAGAGTTCAGCTATTGTTTCAAAAGGGTGGAATACCAAAGGAAGCTCAAAGATGGTTGGTTGACGAGTAACCTTGTGAGAAGCAAATGAAGAGCCTACATGCACCGAAGAATTTTGAATGACTTGTCAAGGTGAATCCTAAGACGTCTTCATCCCAACTCTCTCCTGGTTAGAAAATCTGCATCTCAGGATAAAGAATCCAAAAGATTGTGTAAATCCAGCTAACACATTTCAAAGCCAAGATTTTTTTCCCCCATGATTTGGTGTGGAGTTCAGGGAAGAAAGTGGAATTGACAACAAGGATCTGCAATGCTACACAGCAGCTCAACAAGTTGGGTCATGTGGTCTATCCCTGCCCAGACTTCTGATGTTCAAGCTTGTTATATGGATTTTTTCTTAAAGACAAGCTCTGCAGAGCTTGAACTGGTGGGGAGGTGAGGAGGCTGGGGATGGGGAATTGAAACTATGATGAATTTCCATTGTAAAATACAGAGCAAGGAATTTATATTGGAAATAGGAGAATAACAACCCCACAAAGGTGACCACTTAGACTGGAATAAGGACATGTAGGATCAAATAGTAATCAAAAAGCAACCTTCGAGAATCAGTAATTTGTTAAAGAGCACAATCCAACAACAATATTTAGTCAGAGATTAGGCAGCACTTGATTGTTTAGGTTGGTGTTACAATTTTCTGGTTTAATTCAAAATAAAACCTTAAACTTATTTCAAATAAGAATTGACCAATGCTTGCTATCTAGGCCAATGATGTATCAGGAGGTATCCCAAAGAGACATCTATTGTACAGTCAAGAATTTTGATGTTTTCATCAATTTTGTATACATGGCAGCTTGCTAAGAAACAGCAATTACTGTGAAGCCAAGAGCCTGATGCAAGTATATTGATTCAGCAAGTTATGACCTTCAAAAGAAAATATTTCCTGCTTCATAAAGATGAGCATTTCAAGTAGCATTTTACCACTTTAATCACTGCAATATCCAGGTTGCCCCAGTTAAATGATTGGTCAGGTAAGAAGAAAACTGAAATGCAAGTCAATTCAGAGATACAAAGCAATGTGTTTTAAGAGGGATTCAATAAATAACAAGAGTGGAACAACAAAGTGACCGTCATGCACATGCCCAGTGGTCCCTAAAATCACCAAGCCAGTTAGGTAATCTTGTCTAGGAAGTATGCGTTGCTTTCCTTTATTGTCCAAACTGGGAGTACAAGATCAAGACTGGATTCTTACAACAGAGACAGAACAGACATACAGACGGTGCAGGAGACAGGAGGAGCTTGCAACAACTGCTGAAATTAATTAACAGTCATAGATTGAAGATAAACTGGGAGAGGGGGGTGGGATGGCTAAAGGAAAGCTGGGGAAAAGAAAAGACATTGGAATTCCCTGTCTCAGATAGTGGCAGAAATTACTTGCACGAGTGCTGTGTTGCAACCAAAGCCACCCTGCTGGATGAGGGTGGATAGTTCTTTTTGGCAAAATGTAGACTGCTGTTCAGTGCTATAAACCTCCAGGACTTTATAATCCCAGCAAGGTGCTGGCTAGTCAGAGAGCCCAAATGATTAACAATTCATAAATAAAGCAGGTTTAATTTACAATATACAAATACTGAATAAACTGCTTAGTTATCTTAACATATCTGAATTGCATGCTCGAAGTAATGGCATGAGTAAGTGGGAAAGTTACATGACAATGAGAGGAGAGGGATTAAACGGATGTTGTTTCCAGGAGCTGGTGCAATGTGCTGAATAGCCTCCTCTGGGCTGTACGATTCTGCTTGCAAAGTTTGTCTCTACTTGATATCCCACTTGTTTAAGTTAAGATTTTATAAAACACTGGCAAGGCCTCACTTGGAGCATTTCCTGCAGCTTATCTTAGAAAGGATGTGCTGAAACTGGAGAGGGTTCAAAGGAGGCTCATGAAAATGATTTCAGGATTGAATGGCTTGTTGTATGAAGAATGTTTGATAGCACTGGGCTTGTATTCACTAGAATTCAGAAGAATGTGGGGTGACCACATTGAAATCTATCAAATAGTGAAAGCCCTTGACAGAATGGATGAGTAAAGTCTGCCCTCATAGAATGGAGATGAGGAGGAATTTCTTTAGCCAGAATGGTGAATCTGTGGAATGATTTCCCACAAGCAGCTGTGGAGGCCAGGTCTTTATGTACAGGTGTCCCCCGCTTTACACCACTTCGCTTTTACAAAAGACCTACATCAGTACCTGTCTTCGCTAACCAAAAGAAATCCGAACAGGATTTTCGCTTTTACGAAAAAAGGCACCCGCTTTAAACGTGTTTACCCCGAGAAAGACTACAATGACCGTGAAGCCTTGCGCAGGCAGGTGTGTGTGCATGCGTGCACATGCCAATTTTTTTCTACAAATTGGTTTTGGCTAAATCTTCCTGATTCTGCTAAGTGAAAGTACACTATACATACATTATTTCTACTTTATATAGGCTGTGTATTTATCATATCATTCCTGCTCTTACTATATGTTAGTGTTATTTTAGGTTTTGTGTGTTATTTGGTATGATTTGGTAGGTTATTTTTTGGATCTGGGAATGCTCAAAAATTTTTCCCATATAAATTAATGGTAATTGCTTCTTCACTCTACGCCATTACGGTTTACGAACCGTTTCATAGGAACGCTCTACTTTCGGATAGCAGGGGAAACCTGTATATTTAAGGCAGAGGTTGATATATCCATGAAAAGTGCCTCTTCATAGAAACTTTTTCTACATCTCATTGTGGACCTATTCGGAGGCAGCATTATGCAACAGAGGCAAATTGGTAGAGGACCCCTGTCTTATGGATTTGTACAGCAAAACCCACCATTTCAGAGTGAATGAGCCTCCACATTGCACATGGCAATCCCTCTGCCTCCAAAGATGCTGCTGACCCGTTCAGTTTCTCCAGCAATCCCTTGTGTCGCCAGCTAGTGAGAGTAAAGCTGTATTATATTTTGAAAACAATTTCGAAATCCAGATGTGCTAATCAGGATCCAATGTAGGCCAGTCTGCCTAGGGTCAATGGACAGGAAGAACTTGAATACAAACCTGCAACATCTACTTGAGTAATGTGGACTAAAAATTTCAGATTCAATTATTCAGAAATTATTTGCAATTCCTTCTGTAGTTATAGGAAGATAGAGAAAGAGCTTCTAGTTCTGTTTACATCTTAGCAATTTTCACTAGAATCATATCAAAACCAGGACCAAAGTTGGCTTCTTCTGTCAAGACCATCTTGACCTGCCAATAGTTCAAACTGAGGCAAAGTGGTAGATGACAACAATCATATTTGGAATACTGCCAAAGGATGAAATCAACATCCACAGGCTAAAAATAGCCAAGAAATTTGTTAAAAATATAGTACATTTGATCAGGTTTCCCATTATAAGCTCACTATTTGTTCCAAGCATGCCAAACATTAATTATAATAGATATTTTTCTACCAAGAGTACTGCATTTTCAATGAACGTCTTTTCTTACTTTCTTTATCCTTTTAAAAAAAAACATTGTCCCCTCTGAAAATAGTGGCTCCAATCCAGCTCAATCTCCTTCACTTTTGTCAACTGCTTTCCAAGTCTGAATTGCACTTAAATTACACATTCCTATTTCCTTTCTTTCACTAATAATTCATTGGCACTGTTACAATGACTTACAGTGAAAATAGTACTTCCCCTCAATACAATCATTTTCAGAAATAAATTAGAATGATCGATGTTACTGGGTGAGTTACACAGATCTAGTTATATTCATAATCATAATACTTAATCAACATGCAATCTTTTGAATAAAATGTATGCATATTGCACACATTTTAAACACTTACTTACAGCATTACTTTTGTTGACAATTTATAGTCATTGACTAAATGAGCTGACACATAAAATAGAGAAATAGATTAACCCAAGGTGTCCCTGCAATAATAATCACGTGAGATTTTTCATAAATACCACTTGACTCTCTAAAGTGAAGGTGCCAAGAGATTTAGTCATATGGCTCAGCTGCTCACTGATTAAACATTAAAATATTCAGCAGTCTGCCTTTCACACACGGGACTAATCTCTGGACCCCTGCTATCAACAATGCAAGCCAGTTATTCCATATTGACTCCCTCACTTTCCTTTCCCAAAAGCACTTGCATATCCATTTGATAGAAGTTCCAACATTTACTCAAAAATTGATGAGAAACCTCAGGCATAAAAAGAGAATGCTTAGTCTGCAATGAAGCACAAGTCTTTATGTGAAATTGACAGCTATCTGCATTTAAGGATTTAACCTGCTGAGATTCAGCATTCTAAATAATCTACTTTTTTTGATTTAAACTATAAATACTTACGTTTCTTTTCAATCTGAAGCAAACTCAGCGATGCTTAATTTTCATTTACAAAAAAATTAATCTGGACAGGCGCAAGTAGGCTTGTAATCACTCTGAAAATGGGCACATCTTTTAGGCTGTTATTTTTCAACATAGTGTAACACAGACTGGCATCTTTACGAAAAATGTGCTTCAGCATTTAAAGCAGACTACATTACCAACTTAACAGAATGCAGCATATAACAGTAACTTACAACAATACACTCAATAAATCACAGAACAGTCATTCTGCCAGGCTATCTCTAAGCTCATAAAGCCTACAAAAGATGCATGAATTTTGCCACTCAGATGGATGGATGTTTTGTGATGCTTTAAGCACGTGGTGCTCATGATTGGTTTTTACATTCTCCCGAGAGCAAGTTGTCTAGCACCATCCTGGATGTTCCTCCTTCATTTCCAGTGGATACAGTCAATATTCCTACAAATCAATGTGTGGTATGTCCTGAAGATATTCTCATTTCCTATATCTCCTGAAAATCTTTTGCCACAATGAAGTTTTGAAGAGTCTGAAGTTGGCTAAAGATTATTAGAATCTTGCTGCTGGGCATGATTGCCTGGACTACAAAGTTAATGCTAGACCAAAGGATCTTTGAGCTCTTGCCCTCAAACAGTCAAAGCCCACTCTGCAACATCAATAATGATGGAGAATTTCTTCATTCAAGTCTACTTCCCTGAAAGATAGAATGTTATAGAAAGTGATCAGGCTCTTCATAATTTCACAGTGGATCTTTACTGTTTGGAAGCATCATAAAGCAAGGGCAAGTTGATAAGAGGACCCTTAGAGCAACTCTTTCAGATGTTTTAGTGAACATGCCTCCGAGTGTGCGCAGAGTATTGGAGCTTGATGACTGAAGTTGGATTAGGTTTGGTTCTAGAATAGAGGCCACAAATTGCAGCCTAAATCAGCATGATACAACAATTTCTATTTTCAAAAATGAAGCTCAATATGCAAATACAAGAGATAAAACTTAGGTCTGCAAGCATCCTCCATTTGGCTACATAAAACCTACCCACAAGCAATAGTGTTGGTATCCTGAACACTTAATTCATCCCATGAGATGGAGATACTCAGTGCAATGAAAACAAAGATCCTCGGCTTCAATTAACATCCTGATGGAAATATTGAAGAACTCTGCTCTACAATAATCTGAACTAGTTTCTTCACTGCGACTGCAACTTCAGGGCTTACCACAAAGATAGGAAAAAATACACTGGTGCACCCTTCCAATGACTGCCCTGGTTCCCTTTATCAGCAAAGGAATGCGATAAGTGAGGAACTGAACAGTAAATAGCAACACACCTTGTTGCAACACTCAGTAATAGCGCTATCATAATCACGATATTCCAGTCCTCACTGCAGAATTCATCCCAATAGGTACAAAGTAAGAGATCAACAAATCAATGGGAGCTTTCTCAAAGCACTCTATGCAGGAATGAGTCACAAAGGAAAAGGAAAGGATCCACAGAACACCCATAAACAATTTGTTGTTTCACCAATGACCTTCCATCTGTGATGGGGGTCAAGTATAGAGCTGATAATCACATCAACAATGAAGCAGTCCTGTCAGTCCACAGAAAGACCCAGGTAGCATCAAAATTGCTAATCAAAAAGGCATTTTTCCCCTAATATACAGTAAGTACCTTAAAAGTTGAATAATTTTGCCCAAACTGCAACTGCAACACACATTAGACACTTTCTCATGTGTTAGGAAAAACAATTAGCATAAAAGTAACTGCCACAACATAAACAAAGACGGCACAGTAGTGTGAAGCAGCTACACTCTGCAGCTATGTCAACAATATTCTGCAGGCTGGTCATCAAAAGAGCTTATCAGCATTCTCACTACTGATATTGTATCACAGAGCAGCCATTGCCTCGCAGTGCCAGAGTCCTGGATTCAATCCTCACCTTAGGACATCTGTGTGGAACTTCCATGTTCTCTTTGTAACTATGTGGGTCTCCTCCCACATCCACAAGTCATGCCTGTTGTTAGGATAACTGGCTACTGTTAATTATGATAGTTAGTGAGGATTTGGTGTCTATCTCTCTCAATCAAAGTTAATCAGCACCCTAAACATACAATACCATGGGTACATTATAAATGAAACAGAAAACTCCTATGGAGAGTAACAGAGTAGAGGGCCACCCTGAGTCTGAATAGTTTTTTCACCTCTGACCTGAATGACCTTTATTTCGAGAATGCCTCAATTCCAGACACTTTAGCAAGGGAAACCATCAACCCTCAGACAAGCCAACCTACAAAATGGTATCCAACAGACAGTAAAAACAAGATGTAAGAGTCACAGCATAGAAACAGGCTATCTGGCCCTTGGTATCCATGCCGACCATCATGTCCATCTATCTGCCTGTATTAATTTCATCCCCCCCCCCCCAACCAATGCCTTGCTCATTCATATCATACTGTTTCACACCCCAAGGTATGTCAAATCCAAATCTCTCATTAGCATCTAGTTATCAGCCAGGGTAAAATAGCTTGCAATTCTGCATGGGCTTCCCACTAAAGTGGAAACCAATCATAATATGCAGGAAGCACAGACTTCAAAGTTCAAATCATCAACTCAAAATCTACATGCAAGAAAGACAAGAATTACACACGAAGTGTATTTTTCATCTTTCATGAATAGCTGTCTTGAAGAACCATCTAAGGACAGGCAAATAGACACCATACAATTTTGAATTCGGAAAAATGCAAAGGAGTGCAGGTTGTAAGGCTGAAAAACATTTAATATTTTCTTTATTAACTAACAGAGACTTAAGGGCTCTGATATTTCAATAATGCTATTTAATTAGTTAAGGGATCCTAGGATTTAAAAGGCAGATGCAATGAGTTCAAAAGCAAAGTTCAAATGTGGTTTAAAACATGTCATAATTTTGAATGCCTGGCATCAAAAAGGAAGCAAGAGCCATTTCGAGAAAAGGAAAGTGGAGCCGTGTTCAATGACAAAATGACTGGCATACAAATTCATGACAAGTGTTGATCGGCAAATCATGAACCACCACCATCTTTGAATGGGTTGGTAACCAGAAGGGATAGAAGGATAAATGAAGACATCAGGAAAATAGTTAAATCAGTTAAAATAGTTTCTAGACTGGAATGAAGATACAATCCATGATGCTTTTTAAAGTGAAGTAAATGATCTCAAACATAACAGTACTGCTAAGAGAGAAGGGAATAACATTAAGTGGCTGGCTTTTGGCAGACCCAAGACAGGTGCAGTGAATGAACAGGTTTTTCCATTTGATTTGACTTTAGAGCAAATTATGCACACGACAACAAAAATTACCCAGTTTTGTCCAAGAGATTTGGGACTGAACAGCCAAATAAAGTGCCACCCCAATAAAATACATCGGATGAACAATTTAGAAAGCAAAAAATGCTGGGTATATTGATGAGGCCAACATAGAGGAAAAAAATATTTCAAGTAATGACCTTTCACCAGAACTCTACATCAGTTGGACCAAACCTGGTTCAAACAGAGAAGAGTGGCGCAAACTAAATTGCTGCACTCTCTGAGGACACATGCCAGATCTGCTGAGCCAAACAGGCTTTTTCCTCCGTCCCAAATTGAGCACTAAAGGTCAGTTTACCAGCCATACTTTAAGGCCAAATGGCTTAAAGATACATCAGCTCTCAACAGTGACAAAGAGAGGAGGAAAAAACAGGAGGAGAAATTGATGTGGTAAAGACTGCCAAATAGCAAACTGCTTTGAAAATAGATAAACAAGTGACTAACTATGGTGGAAAAAAAATAGGAATATGGCATTTGCATTAAAAAGAAATGCAAAGCAGTGGAAGAAGAAAAGATCAAGATACACAAGTGAACCAATTAAAAGCAGTAGTGCAAAACAACTAAAAAATGTTAAACAAGACACCAGATTTACTTCTAGGATAATAGAATTCATAAGTAATGATGTTCAATTAAATATTAGTCAGGCTGCTTCTAGCACAAGAACACTCAACCACTGGAGAAGGTATAAAAGTAATCTGAAAGGAAGAACTGGATACTGTGCAGCAGCAGACCTGAGAGCAAGTTGGAAACAATTCCTTGCGGACTTACTGCGCCAGCTTTAAAAAGTGAGTTGGGCCTGTCAGGACTTGTTTGCGGAGCAGAAGATTGCTTGGATTAATAGTAAGGGCAAGGTTAATTACACGGGCCAATAAAAAGAAACGAGTTTAATCTAAGTGGCCATTTATTTAGCAATACAGTGTCCCGTAGGCCCTTCAAGTCATGCTGCTCCAGCAACCACACAAACACGATTAACCATAACCTAATCATGGGCCGGTTTACAATGACCAGTTAACCTACCCAGTACATCTTTGGACTGTGGTAGGAAACTAGAGCACACGAGGAAAACCCATGCATTCCACAGGGAGGACGTACAGAGACTCCTTCCAGATCATTGCGAGAATTGAACTCTGATCTCCGGAACACCCTGAGCTGTAATAGTGCCACACTAACTGCTACGCTATTGTCGGCATGGACTGTGTTACAGTAGTCAGCTTTGGCTCAACAAGCACAAGCTAGAAATTATTTAGAGAAGTTAAGAGGTTGGGGTGGGGTGGGGGGGAGTTGGTGACATATCAGGGCACAGTAGTAGTAGCCAGGCCAGTGACACTGTGGCCAGTTACGAGGCTCAGCAGAGAAGAGTACAGTCAGGCAGAGCGGTAGTGATAGAATAGTTAGAATGACAGATAGCAGATTCTGCAGCTGCAAAAACAGAAGCCAGGATGGTTCACTGCCTTCCTGGTAGTCCTCAGCACTGTGCTGATGGCTGGGGACACAGCTGCAGATAGCTCAATGATGAAGTGTCCCCAGTCAAATTACGCAGAGTAAAGTAGTAAACAAAAAACACAAGGAACATGAACTAAAGAGTCTTCAAAGCGATCCACAACTGTGCAGCATGTTAAGCACAGAAGCAAGTTCATCCTGAAGCCCAATGGCTACCAGGCAACAGCCGCTCCTGAACCCAGTCACGTGGGACACAATACCTGCACTTTCTGTATGTCAGCAGCAGTGAGAGAGGCCAGACAAACACTGGCAGACAGCGCTGGACACCTGCTTGTTTTCCACTCTCATCCTCAACAATTAAATCTTGGTTGCTTTAATCAATGCAGAGTAACGGAGCTGACCACAGCTTCGCGCTCCATCATTAGAAATCGGCACATAATTTCATCCATGCCGAATCCCCCAGATCACGGAAGTGCCAAATCAGTCAGCACAAAAATACATTCCTCAAAAGGAAATTACAGGCTGTAATCAATTGCAGTTCAGAACAATCCTTTGTACGCCGCCTGCAAGATGTCACAGTTGGTCATGTGTAGATGAGAGGGCAAAAATGTAGTTAGTACGATGAGCTGAATTATAACGTGGGGGCAAAAATCAAAAAAGGTGATGAATACGGAACTGAAGGTGTTGTATTCGAATGCACGCGGTTTATAAAAGAGATAGCTGATCTTGTAGCACTGTTAGAGATTGGCAGGCATGAAATTGTGGGCATCACCGAGTCGTGACTGAAAGAAAATTACAGTCGTAAGCCTAACATCCAAGGATACACCCTGCATTAAAAGGACAGGCAGAGGGAATGGGGTGGTTCTGTTGGTAAAAAAAAATGAAATCAAATCCTTAGAAAGAGGTGACATAGGATCGGAAGATAGAGTGTCCTGGTGGGTACAGTTTAGAATCTGCAAGGGTAAAAAGATCCTGATGGAAGTTATTTACTGGCCGCCTCCGAACAGTAGCCAGGATGTGCAATACAAATTTCAACAGGAAATAGGTAGGCATGTACTAAGGGCAGTATAATAATAACAACCAATCACACAATAATAAGCAAATGCTTTGAGAGGCTGGTCAAGGACTACATCTGCAGCATACTGCCACCCACATTGGACGCCCTACAATTCACCTACTGACACAACCAATCCACAGACAACACAATAGCTACAGCTCCACACACCGTCCTTATGCACCCGAAGAAGGATGCTTATGTGAGAATGCTGGTCTTGGACTACAGTTCAGCATTCAACACCATAATTCTCTCCAGGCTTGACAAAAAGCTCAGAGTCCCTGGCCTTCACTCTGCCTTGTGTAGCTGGATACTGGACTTCCCGTCAGATTGCCAGCAGGTGGTAAGAGTGGACTCCCTCATGGCTGTCCTTCTGACCCTCAACACAGGTGCCTCTCAGGGCTGTGTCCTGAGCCCCCTCCTTTACTCTCTGTATACCCATGACTGTGCTGCCACCCATAGCTTCAATCAGCTAATTAAATTTGCTGATGACACTACACTGATTGGCCTAATTGCAAATAATAATGAGGCAGCCTACAGAGAAGAAATCATCACCCTGACACAGTGGTGTCAAGAAAACAAGCTCTCCCTCAATGTCACAAAAACAAAGGAGCCGGTTGTGGACTACAGGTGGAATGGAGACAGACTAACCCCTATAGACCTCATTGGATCTGAGTTTGAGAGTGTGAACAGATTTAAGTTCCTTGGCATAAACGTCACCGAAGATCTCATGTGGTCTGTACATTGCGGCTGAGTGGTGGGAAAAAAAAGGCACAGCAGCGCATCTTTCACCTCAGACGGTTGAAGAAGTTTGGTATGGCCCTCTCAAATACTAAGAACTTTCTATAGGGGCACAATTGAGAGCATCCTGACTGGCTGCATCACTGCCTGGTATGGGAACAGTACTTCCCTCAATCACAGAACTCCGCAGAGAGTGGTGCGCACAGCCCAGTGCATCTTTAGATGTGAGCTTGCCACTATTCAGGACATTTACAAAGACAGGTGTGTAAAAAGGGCCCGAAGGATCACTGGAGACCAGAGTCACCCCAACCACAAACTGCTCCAGCTGCTACCATCTGGGAAATGGTACTGCAGCATAAAAGCCAGGACCAGCAGGCTCCGGGGCAGCTTCTTCCACCAGGCCATCAGACAGCTTAATTCATGCTGGTGCAACTGTATTTCTATGTTATATTGACTATTCTGTTGTACATAATATTTATCAATTCTTATAATTGCACTTTGCACATTTAGATGGAAATGTAATACAAAGATTTTTACTCATGTATATGAAGGATGCAAGTAATAAAAGTCAATTCAATTGATAGTCATGGGAGATTTCAATATGCAGATAGATTGGGAAAATCAGGTTGGTGCTGGATCGAGAGAGAATTTGTAGAATACCTATAAGATGGCTTTTTAAAAAGCAGCTTGTGATTGAGCCCTCTAAGGGAAAGGCAATTCTGGATTGGGTGTTGTGAAATGAACCAGATTGGATTCAGGAGCTTAAGGTAAAGGAACCCTTTGGAGACAGTGATCAAAACAGGATAGAATTCACCCTGCTGATTGAGAGGGAGAGCTAAAGGCAGATTTATTACAGTGGAGTAAAGGGAATTACCAAGGCATGAGAGAGGAGCCGGCCAAAGCTGATTGGAAGGTGACATGAGCAGGGATGACGGCAAGAGTTTCTGTAAGCGATTCCGAAGATGCAGTATAGATAAATCACAAAGATTAAGTAGTATTCTAAACGGTGGATGGACTACGTCTCATGTGTAGAAAGAGGTAGCTGAACAGAACGTGCAGGCATTAGTGATAATCTCTCAAGAATCACTACATTCTGGTTTCCAAGGACTGGAAAATTGCAAATACCACTCCACCCATCCAAGAGGGGAGGACAGATGAAGAAAGAAAATTATAGGCTAGATTCCTGACCTCAGTGGATGGGATGATATTGGAGTCCATTACCATTATTAAGGATGAAGTTTAGAGGTACTTGGAGGTGCATGATAAAATAGACAAAAGGTAGCATGGTTTCCTCAAGTGAAAACCTTGACTTATCTGGTGAAATAAGTCACCATCTGGTGAAATTTGTTGAGGAAATAATAAGCAGGATAGACAAAGGAGTTGCTTACTTGGATTTTCAGAAGTCCTTTAACAAGGTGCTGCACATGAGGCTGCTTACAAAGATAAGAGTCCGTGGTATCACAGGAAAGATATTGACATGGATTGGATGACTGGCAGGAGGAAAAGAGTGGGAATAAAAGGGACCTTTTCCGGCCGGCTGCCAGTGATTAGTGGTGTTCCACAGGGGTTTGTATTGTGACCGTTTCTTTTCACAAATATGTCAACGATTCCGATGATGGTATTGATGGCTTTCTAACCAAGTTTGCAGACAATACGAAGAATAGATGAAGGGACAGGTAACGTTGAATGTTGAGGAAGCAGGCTGTCTATAGAAAAACTTGAACAGATTGTGAGAATAGGCAAAGAAGTGGCAGGTGGAATATAGTGTAGGGAAGTGTATGGTCATGAACTTTGGTAGAAAGAATAAAGGCGCAGAATATTTTCTAAACAGGGAGAAAATTCACTAACAGAGGTGCAAAGGGATTTGGGAGTCATTGTGCAAGATTTCCTAAAGATTAACTTGTAGGTTAAGACAGTGGTAAGTAAGGCAAATACAATGTTAGCATTCATTTTGAGAAGACTAGAATGTAAGAGTAAGGATGCTGAGGCTTTAAGGTATTACTCAGATTGGAGTATTAGGAGCAGTTTTGGGCCCTTATCTAAGAAAAGGTGCACTGACTTCGGAATGTCCAGGGCTGGTTCATAAGAATAATTCCAGGAATGAAAGAGTTAATAAGGCATGTTTGAAGGCTCTGGTCTTGTACTTGCTGCAGTTTAGAAAAATGAAGGGGGGCTCATTGAAACCTATCAAATTTTGAAAATTCCTAGAGGGAGTGGATGTAGTGAGGATGTTTCCTATAGTGGTGTGTCTAGGACCAGAAGGCACGGCCTCAGAATAAAGGGACATGCATTTAGAACAGAGATAAGGAATTTCTGTAGCCAGTCTGTGGAATTCATTGCCACGGACAGCTGTGAAGGTCAAGTCATTGAGTATATTTAAAGTGGAGGATGATAGATTCTTGGTTAGTCAGGGCATCAAAGGTTATGGGGAGAAGGCAGGAGTATGGGGTTGAGAGGAATAATAAAACAGCCATGATAAAATGGTGGAACAGATGCGATACACCATGGCCTAATTCTACTCCAATGTCTTAAACAACAAAAAGCCTCCTGATATGAAGAAAAATGTTTCTTTAAAAGAGTACAATCATAGAATAATTGTTTGTGTTACACAAGGTGATCTCAGAAACTGCTGATTGCCTAGGACTTTCATGCACAAGTCTCCAGATCTTAGAAAAGGATGCAAAAAACAAAAAAGATCCAGTGAGCAGTAGGTACGAAGGCAAAGATGACTTTTTAAACGAGAGAGGTTAGAGAATGGCCAGACTGATTCAAGCTGACAGGAAGGAAACAGTAATTCTAAGAACCACATGTTACAACAGTGGTGTGCAGAAGATCACACCGGGTTCCACTACTATATATAATGAAGTAGCCTGAGTGTAGAACAGCACAGGACTGGAAAGGCTATTCTGCCATGGATGTTGTGCCAGTCTTGATTCCAATTTATATTAAATCCTCTCCTGTGTATTATCTATATCCTTCTTTCCCTTCAGATTCACAAGTCTATCCAGAAGCTTCCAACTCCTTCACACTGTCCGATTCCACTCCCATCCCTGGTAACTTATTCCAGGAACCTGCTACGCTGTAATAAACGTGCCAAACTCATCACCTTTAAACTTCCCCTCACTAACCTTAAAAGCATATCCACTCATGTTTGACACTGCTACCCCGGGAAAAAGATTCTGTCTACCGCAACCCTGTCCCTCAATTTTAAAAACCTTTCTCAGGTCTCACCTTAGCCTCTGACGCTCTAGGTAGAGCAACCAACATTTATTTAACCGTTCTTATAAGCTCATCTCCTCTAATCCAGACAGCACCCTGATAAATCTCTTTTGCACGCTTTCCAGTCTCCACATCCTTCATATAATGAAGTGACCAGAACTGTACTCAATATCCCAAGCGTAGGCTGATTAAAGTTTGAAATAGCTACAGTATGGTTTTGTTATTCTGATACT
Organism: Mobula birostris; assembly: GCF_030028105.1. Lineage (NCBI taxonomy): Eukaryota > Metazoa > Chordata > Chondrichthyes > Myliobatiformes > Myliobatidae > Mobula > Mobula birostris. The sequence goes on along the minus strand of NC_092372.1, from coordinate 81,515,561 downwards.
CAACACCCTTACAAATGGTGGCAAGATTGCCATAAACCTTCTTTACGAACTTATACACTTGTGTTCCTACTTTCACTGAACTATAGATGTGGATCTCAAGATCCCTCCGTACTTCAATGCTATTAGGGGTCGATGATTAACTGTATACTTTCTTCTTTCATCTGACTTCCGACAATACCTCACACTTGGCCAGATGTTTGGGTGGTTGGTGGGTGGGTGGGTGTGTGCGTGCGCACGCATATTTTTTAAAAAATCCTTAAAGATAATGGCCAATGTCCAAAACACGATTAGGTATTCTCTTAGTTTTGAAAAGGAAAAAATACTTCATGTTTTTCTAAAGGTACATTTCAAAGTTTTTGCCTCCAGTTTCTATGTCCAATAGTAGACAGAAAACCTGGTCTTTCATATACAGCTAATGTCAGTGCACAGAAGGAATGGCATAGGATAAAGGCTCCTTTAGATGACCAGGAGGGATTTCAGAAAGAGCGAATACAAATCAGACCCCACAATCTACTTGAAGAAACTGAAAATTCTGCCTAAGGCCATCTCACAAGGCACTGACTGATAAAGCATACAGAGGGTAGCACATTTGATTAATGGTGTTTATTGTGTTAGTGATTACCAACAAAGCAGTACTGCACACACAATAATGGACTACAGTACTGAAGTTATAGGGGAATGAAACAAAGTATCCAATATTTCTGCTCTTATATCAAAATGTATGTAAAACATGTGCATCTAACCGACTGGGTTACAACACCTGTACAAAAGTTTATTAGTACAGAACAAGGTTTACTTTAAGAGTAGCTACCAGGACAAATTTACAGAACCACTAGTTAAATACAGCATAGTGACTACATTAAATAATACACAAACAACAGGAATTCTGCAGATGCTGGAAATTCAAGCAACACACATCAAAGTTGCTGGTAAACACAGCAGGCCAGGCAGCATCTCTAGGAAGAGGTACAGTTGACGTTTCAGGCCTAGACCTTTCATCCTGACCTGACCAACTTTGATGTGTGTTGCTTAAATAATACACCAAGGCTTTCAGATCACTCAGTTCCCAAACAGTGCAAAAAGCCTATCTTTTGTATTAAATCTCATTTACACACACACATTTCATGTAAACACAATTCTCTGCTCCTCTCCTTTGAGTGTACCACTCACCCACCTTGGGAACAATTTAGTGGTCAATTAACCTACAAGTAGATTTTTGGAATGTATGAATAAATCAGAGCACTCAAATGAAACTCACACAGGTTGTGGAGAGAGCATGCAAACATCACAGAGGCAGTACCAAAAGTCAGGATTGAATGAACTGTTGGATTTATACAGCAGCAGCTTAACTAGCTGCCCCTCACTCTACTGCATTTGTGCCATATTTAACACCAGGAAAAAGTGACTGTTCAAAACTCAAGAGCCGTGTACCTTTCTTCCTATGGCTCCATTTGGTTTTTTTGGCGGTGGCGGCTCAAATATCCTTTGTTGCTGTTGGGGTGGAAGCGTGGAATAAAGTGGAATGATCTTGATGTCTCCAACTTCAGGTCCAAGGTCATCAATCTCTCGTTTTATCCTTTTACAAGCTTCATCAATTTCCTGTAAGAATAGTAATAAATTCCAAGGTTATATCCCAAGTAGAATGAGGCTTTCCCTTGCTCACCCAAAATGTAAAACACAATAAATATTCTGGTGTACATCTAGGAATTTAGGTCCACACAGAGACAACATCTTGACAAAAGCCACAGTGCTAGTAGGCTATTGTAACTCAAAGTCACCAGTTAGTTTAACTGTACAATATTTGCTTGAAAATGTCGAGCAAATTCTACATTTTAATTAATAGAAATTTGAACCTAGTCTCCAAAAGATTTGAAATAAACTGCTAGATTATAAACTGCTCGATTCTTCCACTCCCCTCCACTAGTGGAAAATAAAACTGTTAGCTTAAAACATTCCTTGTTGAGAATTAATATAGTACTTTAAACTAATCACTTCAAATATTAAATGTCGAGGCAGTTAATAGAATCAAATTGTAATAAAGATAAAAGAAAAATATATCCAAATATTTGCAATTACTTCACCACATCTTAGTCCAATTCCAACCCACCCCCTCCGAATGCTCTGCTCTCCACTCCCTCCACACCAATTCTCACCTTACTATAAAACCCGCTGATAAGGGGGGGGCGCTGTTGTTGTCTGGCATACTGACCTCTACCTTGCCAAGGCGCAGCAACAACTTGCTGATACCTCCTCTTATTTACCCCTCGATCATGACCCCACCAAGGAGCACCAGGCCATTGTCTCCCACACCATCACCAACCTTATCATCTCTGGGGATCTCCCACCCACTGCTACCAACCTTATAGTTCCCACACCCTACCCAAGATCCACAAACCTGCCTGTCCAGGTAGACCCATCGTCTCAGCTTGCTCCTGCCCTACCGAACTCATTTCTGCGTACCTCGACACTGTTTTATCCCCACTTGTTCAATCCATTCCCACCTATGTTCGTGACACTTCTCACACTCTGGATATATTCAATGATTTTAAGTTCCCTGGCCCCCACCGCCTTATTTTCACCATGGATGTCCAGTCCCTATATACCTCCATCCCCCACCAGGAAGGTCTCAAAGCTCTCCACTTCTTTTTGGATTCCAGACTTAACCAGTTCCCCTCTACCACCACTCTCCTCTGTCCAGTGGAATTCGTCCTTACTCTTAATAATTTCTCCTTTGGCTCCTCCCACTTCCTCCAAACTAAAGGTGTAGCCACGGGCACCCGTATGGGTCCTAGCTATGCCTGCCTTTTTGTTGGCTTTGTGGAACAGTCCATGTTCCAAGCCTATACTGGTATCCGTCCCCCACTTTTCCTTCGCTACATCGACGACTGCATTGGCGCTGCTTCCTGCACGCATGCTGAGCTCGTTGACTTCATTAACTGTGCCTCCAACTTTCACCCTGCCCTCAAATTTACCTGATCCATTTCCGACACTCCCCCGCTTTCTTGATCTTTCTGTCTCTATCTCTGGACACAGTTTATCTACTGATGTCTACTATAAGCCTACCGACTCTCACAACTACCTGGACTATTCCTCTTCCCACCCTGTCTCTTGCAAAAATGCCATCCCCTTCTCGCAATTCCTCCATCTCCGCCGCATCTGCCCTGAAGATGTGGCCTTTCATTCCAGGACGAAGAGGTCTTCCTTTTTTTAAAAAAAGGGGCTACCCTTCCTCCACCATCAACTCTGCCCTCAAACTCATCTCTCCTATTTCACGCACATCTGCTCTCACCCCATCCTCCCGCCACCCCACTAGGGATAGGGTTCCCCTTGTTCTCACCTACCGCCCCACCAGCCTCTGGGTCCAACATATAATTCTCCGTTACTTCCGCCATCTCCAACGGAATCCCACAACCAAGCACATCTTGCTCCCTACAAGACTCCCTTATCCATTCGTACCCCCCATCCCTTCCCACCGATCTCCTTCCCGGCACTTATCCTTGTAAGCAGAACAAGTGCTACACATGCCCTTCCACTTCCTCCCTTACCACCATTCAGGGACTCAGACAGTCCTTCCAGGTGAGGCGACACATCACCTGTGAGTTGGCTGGTGTGATATACTGCGTCCAGTGCTCCCAGGGTGGCCTTCTATATATTGATGAGACCCAACGCAAACTGGGAGACCGTTTCGCTGAACACCTACGCTCTGTCTGCCAGAGAAAGCAGGATCTCCCAGTGGCCACACATTTTAATTCCACGTCCCATTCCCATTCTGATATGCTTATCCATGGCCTCTTCTACTGTCAAGATGAAGCCACACTCAGGTTGGAGGAACAACACCTTGTATTCCGTCTGAGTAGCCTCCAACCTGATGGGATGAACACTGGCTTCTCTAGCTTTCGTTAATGCCCCTCCTCCCGTTCTTACCCTATCCCGTATTTATTTATTATTATTTTTTTCCTTTTTTCTCTCTCTGTCCCTCTCACAATTACTCCTTGCCTGTTCTCCATCTTCCTCTGGCGCTCCCCTCCCCCTTCCTTTCTCCCTAGGCCTCCCGTCCCATGATCCTCCCCCTTCTCCAGCCTTGTATCCCTTTTGCCAATCAACTTTCCAGATCGGAGCTCTAACCCTCCCCCTCCTGTCTTCTCCTATCATTTTGGATCTCCCCCTCCTCCTCTCAAATCTCTTACTATCTCCTCTTTCAGTTAGTCCTGACGAAGGGTCTCAGCCCGAAACGTCGACTGTGCTTCTTCCTATGGATGCTGTCTGGCCTGCTGCGTTCACCAGCATCTTGTGTGTGTTGCTTAACCCCTTATTGGTTCTTTTGTTGCTTAATTAAATATTTTAAGAACTAAATATACTTAAAAAATATTACTACTGAGCTACAGTGCAGAATAGCAACCCTCCCCCCCCCACCCCCACAGCTCTTCAAGCCATGTAGCCCAGCAATCGCCGAATTTAGTCCTGGCCAAATCACAAACAACTTACTATGTCCAATTAACCTACCAACCACTAAGCCTTTGGACTGTGGGAGGAAACCAGAGCACCCAAAAGAAACACACACAGTCACAACATACAAACTCCTTATAGGCAGAGGCAGGAATTGAACCCAAGTCGCCTGTACCATAAAACATTGTGCCAACCACCATGCTTTTATAAAATCAAACTTACTCACCATGAACAAAAAGGCAACTTTCTAAAGACTGTTAAATAGCAAGCAGGTCTTATGGGATAATAAACAAAGTATACACACACACACACACATTAAGAATCACCCACCATGCCTCTGTGACCCTAGACAATAAATTACATTTGTACTGCTGTCACCATTAAATAGACAATCTGACTCCAACTTCATATACAGGAACATCCCATCATGCAATCAAGAATGATCACTCTTGATTTAGGTTGAGTTTTTAAAAAAAGTTATTTGTTACGATTGAAGAATATCCCTTTTGCTCACTGGATTATATGTTGCTGTATTTTACATCCACTTGGACAGGTGGCTAGGATTAACATTTTCAGTTTAACATTTCATCCAAAAGGTGGCAGTACCCACAATCGAGTAAATCACTCAGCCACAGTTCAGGAGTGACCAAAATCTACAATCTGAAATATTATGTTGGAAATGTAACAATTGAGCAAAACACATTTACAGAGTTCCCATAACAGGAAATATACTGATTGCTCAGAGAACTCTTACATGTGTTACATATTCTTACAATAAACTTTCCACTAATACATGCATTTCCGGTTTGGATGTTCTAGACAGGCATACTGCTTGGACAAGAATAGCAGCTACTGAAGTTGGTTGCAAATGTGCAGGAACAATACCACATCATGTTGCAGTTAAGCTACTGGACAGTTTATTCTTGTACAGGATACAGGTTTTTAATGACAACTCAATATTCAGGCCAATAGTCATAGAAAAGAGCAGCACAGAAACAGACCCTTTGGCTCATCTAGTTTGTGCCAAACCATTTAAAAGGTCTACTGCCATCTACCTGCACTGGGACCATAGCCCTCCATATCCCTACCATCCATGTATATATCCAAACTTCTCTTAAATGTTGAAACTGAGCTGGCGTGTACACTGGCAGCTTGTTCCACACTCTCATGACCCTTTGAGTGACGCTTCCATTCATGTTCCCCTTAAAATTTTTCACTTTTCACCCCTAATCCATGATCTCTAGTTGTAGTCCACCTAATCTCACTGGAAGAAGCCTGCTTACATTGATCCCATCTACACTTCTCATAATTTTGAAAACAGCTATCAAATCTCCCCTTAATCGTCTACCTCCAGTCCCGGTAACATCCTTGTAAACTTTCTCTGTACTCTTTCAACCTTATTTACATCTTTTCTGTAGGTAGGTAGGTAGGTGACAAAACTGCACATAATACTATAAATTAGGCTTCACCAATGTCCTATACAATTTCAATATCACATCCCATCTCCTGTACTCAGTGCCAAAAGTTCTTTTTACAATCCTATCTACCTGTGCCACAACTTTAAATGAATTATGGACATGTATTCTCAGATCCCTTTGTTCTACCAGACTCCTCAGTGCCCTACTGTTCACTGTGCAAGACTTACAAAGTACAACACATCACACTTCTCTGCATTAAGTTCCATCTGCCATTTTACAGCTTTAAGTTCCTCAGGGTCAATATCACAAATGACCTGACTTGGTCCAACCAAGCAGAGATCATTGCCAAGAAGGCCCACCAGCGCCTTTACTTCCTGAGAAAACTAAAGAAATTTGGCCTGTCCCCTAAAACCCTCACTAATTTTTATAGATGCACTGTAGAAAGCATTCTTCTAGGGTGCATCACAACCTCGTTTGGAAGTTATCCTGTCCAAGACCGAAAGAAGCTGCAGAAGATCGTGAACATGGCACAGCACATCACACAAACCAATCTTCCGTCCTTGGACTCACTTTACACCGCACACTGTCAGAGCAGTGCTGCCAGGATAATCAAGGACAGGACCCACCTAGCCAACACACCTTTCGTCCCTCTTCCCTCCGGGAGAAGGCTCAGGAGCTTGAAGACTCGTACGGCCAGATTTGGGAACAGCTTCTTTCCAACTGTGTTAAGACAGCTGAACGGATTCTGACCTGGATCTGGGCCGTACCCTCCAAATATCCGGACTTGCCTCTCGTTTTTTTTCGCACGCACTTTCCATATTTTCTATTTATGATTTATAATTTAAATTTTTAATATTTACTAATTTTTACTATGTTTAATATTTTATTATTTAGTATTTGTAATCCAGGGAGCGGGAAGTGCAGAATCAAATATCGCTGTGATAATTATATGTTCTAGTGTCAATTGTTTGGCGACAATAAAGTATGTTTCCAGCTGGTACAGATTCCGCTGCAAGCTCTGATATAGTCTCCCTCGCTGTCTACTACACTCCCAATCTTGGTGTCATCTACAAATTTGCTGATTCAGTTAACCACATCATCCAGATCATTGACATAGATGACAAACACTTGTCACAGGACTCCAGAGAAGCAACTATCAACTAGCACTCTCTGGTTTCTCCCACAAAGCCAATATCCAATCGAATTTACTACCTCATCTTGAATGTTGAGCAACTGAACTTTCTTCACCAATCCTTCCATGCAAGACTCTGTCAAATGCCTTGCTAAAATCCATGAAGACAACATCCACTGCCTTGCCTTCATCAACTTCCTGGTAACTTCTTTGAAAAATTCTACAAGATTGGTTAGACATGACCTACCATGCACGAAGGCATACTGACCATCTCTATCCAAATACTCACGTCCAGTCCCTTAAAATACCTTCCAATATCTTACCCACTACTAATGGTCTATAATTTCCTGGTTTATTTTTAGAGCCTTTCTTAAACAGCGGAACATCATCAGCTATCTTCCAATCCTCTAGTACCTCACCTGTCACTAAGGATGATTTAAATGTCTCTGCTAGTGCCCCTGGAATTGCCTCCCAGGGGGTCTGAGGGAACACCTTGTCAGATGCTGAGGATTTATCTACCCTAATCTGCCTCAAGACAGCAAACACCTCCTCCTCTGTAATTCGTACAAGGTCGATGAAGTTGGTGCTGCTTTGCTTCATTTCTGTGGACTGTCTCCTGAGTAAACATACATGCAAAAAAAAAACCCATTTACGATCTCCCCCATCTCCTTTGGTTCCACGCATAGATCACCATTCTGATCTTTCAGAGGTCCAACTTTGATCCTTGCAACCCTTTGCTCTAAACATATCTATAGAATCCCTTAGAATTCTTCTTCACCTTGTCTGCAAGGGTAACCTCATACCTTCTTTTAGAACTCCTGATTTCCTTCAAGTATTCTCTTGCATTTCTTATTCATCGTAACAACCTCACTTTTTCCTTCCTGCCGATACCTGCTATGCACATCTTTCTTTCCTTAACCAGGGCCTCAATCACTTGAAAACCAAGTTTCCCTAAACCTGTTACCTTTACCTTTTACTCTGACAGCATAAAAAATTTCACTTTTGAAGACCTCCCTCTTAGCAACTACACCTGTCCCAATCGACATTTGCCTATGGCCTTTCTCCAATTTAGAATCTCAAGCCAGGGACCAACCTATCTTTTTATATATTTACCTTGAAACAAATGGCATTATGATCACTAGATGAAAGTTATTCTTCACACAAACTTCTATCACCTGTCCTAATAGCAGATCAAGTATTGCACACTTTCTCATTGGGATTACTACAGTTTAAGGAAACTTTTCTAAACACATTTGATAAACTCTATCCCATCTCGTCATTTTACAGCATGGGAGTCCCAGTCAATATGTGAAAAGTTAAAAACACCTACGACAACAACCTATGTACAAAGGCCAGAGTCACCTCTACTTCCTGAGGAGACCGAGCTCCCTTGGAGTATGCAGGCCTCTCCTTCACATGTTCTACCAGTCTGCTGATGCCAGTACAATCTTCTATGCGATGGTGTGCTGTGGTAATGGCATCACATGGGTGATGCCAACAGGCTCAATAAACTGATTAGAAAGGCTGGCTCTATTATAGGAGTCAAACTGGACACACTGGAAGCTGTAGCAGAACAAAGGCCCCTACGGAAAATCCTGGCAATTTTGGACAATGTTACTCACCCTCTGCATGCCACCTTGGCTGAACAGAGGAGCTGAACTAGTAATAGACAAAGACAACTGTGCTGCTCCAAAGAGCCCCAAAGAGGTCATTCTTACCCTCAACCATTAGGCTTTACAATGAGTCAACCTATAGCCAGAGAAGTGATGAACCCCCACCCCCCCACCACCATTAGACTATTTGAAGCAACTTTTTTTTATTCTTTCTTACTTCTCTTCTAATATTTCTACATTTGTGTATCTATATTTATACACAAACACTTGTTGTGCTACTGTGACACCGTAATTTCCTTTGGGATCGATAAAATATCTATCCAAGTTATGTTTCTTGCAGCAGTCTGCCATCTCTCTACAAATTTGTACCTCTAAATCCCACAGATTTTTGGGTGGTCTGTAATATCAACCCATTAACATGATCATAACTTTCGTATTTCTCATAATGCCTCACTAATCAAGTTCTCCAGTCCATCCTAACAGAGCACCCCGGAATTTTGAGCTGCTAGTCCTGCCCCTCCTGCATCCACATCTCACTAATGGCTACAATATCATAATGATAGTGTTGATCCATGCCCTGAGCTCTCCTGCTTTTCCTACAATACTTCTTGCACTGAAATATACAGAGCTCAGGATATTAGTCACGCCATGCTCAACCCTTTTATTCCTGACTTTGTCTTCATCCGCCTCCACAACCTCTCCACCATCTGTTCTGGCACTCTGGTTCCCAACCACTAACAACTCTACTTTAAACCCCATGCCCCTCTCCCTCTAGGATATCAGTCCCTTCCAGTTCAGGTGCAAACTATCTCTTGTGTACAGTCCCACATTCCCTGGAAAAGATCCCAATGATCCAAAAAATCTGATGTCCTCCCTCCTACACCATCTCCTTAGCCACATGCTAAACTGTAAATCTTCCTATGTTTGGCTTCACTAGCATGTGGCATGGGTAGCAATCCTGAGATCACAGCCCTGGAGGCCCTGCCCTTCAACTTAGCACCTAACTCCATGAACTCACTTTGTAGAACCTCGTCACTCTTCCTACCCATGTCATTGATCCCGACATGGACAACAACCTCTCCTTAGCTGCTCACCTTCCCACTTAAGAATGCTGAGGATATCCTGAACCCTGACATCCAGGAGGCAACATACCATTGGGAATCTCATTCCCATCCACAGAACCCCTCTTCTGTACCCCTCACTAACAAGTCCCCAATCACCCCAACTTGCCTCTTTTCTCCCCCTTCCCTTCTGAGTCACAGAACCAGACTCAGTGCCAGACACCTGACCGCAGTGATTGCTTCTGCTAGGTCACCTCCCTGCTCCCGCCCCCCCCCCCAACCCCGCACCTGTTGTTGAGGGCGATGGCCACAGGGGTACCCTGCACTGGCTGGTTAATCCCTTTCCCCTTCCTGAATGTTGCCCAGTTTTCTGTGTCCTGCACCTTGGGTGTAAATACCTCTCCGTATGTCCTATGTATCACCTGCTCAGCCTCCCGAATGATCTGGAGTTCATTCAGTTCCAGCTCCAGCTCCAACTCCAACTCCAACTCCTTAATATGGAGTGTTAGAAGCTGCAGCTGAATGCTCTTCTCTTAGTCGTCATGGACACTGGAGGTCCCCCTGCCTTCCCACATCCCTCAAGAGGAGCATTCAACTAGCGGCTGACATCCCTAGTGTTCTAACTGAGCAAATATAAAGAAGGAAAAGGTGGGGGGTAGGGTGTTTCTGCGTCTCACACACACAGAATCTACCCAAAGCTTTTCGTTTTCTCTCAAGCCTCTCCTGGCTGAAGCCTCAGGAGAGCTCAAGTCTAAAACTCCCCATTCTAACTCTGTCCACTCCAACAATGGCTGCTACACTTGCCCCTGCCTTTTTATTTGTTCTTGCTGATCAATCCTGATCACTGCTTAATACACTAGACTGCCGCAAGTCACTGTCTTATCTACTCAATCGGCGAATCTGAGTGGACTACGTATTGTCAGGCTTCAGATCTCCAATTCATTTCTCGATTAATTTGTTTGGCACAACACAGACTGACGGGCCCATTCCTGCTTCACGTTCTAAAGTTCAGGTTAGTCACCTCAGCAGCAAGAATGCGGCTGAACTGGCCTGCTGCCTCAGTCATAGCTATCCCTTCTTGAGATATAATTACAATCAAATCCCAATGTGCAAATTTGAATCATGGTCAAAAATAATTTTAAAAGTGGTACCAATCAAACAGTTGGGTTGTCATAAAGGCAATTAGTTTATGAATATCTTTTTGTGGAAGGAAACGTACAGTTGTTAAATTTATTGATGGAATCTCTGAGCATTTGACAGGACTGATGCATTCCAGTAGCAAGATAACATTTCACAAACACAAGCTGTATGACATATGCAAAAATACTTCAGGGCTTGAGGGCAAAAACCAGTACTCTAAAAATTATTACTTTTCTTAAAGAATCATCAGAAAAAAGATTTTTAGGCAAGCATCCCACCTTCTAGATCTGCATCACATTCCAGGTCAGAGTTGGGTACAACAAATGCTTTCAATTCACCAGTTGGTTCTCAAGTCTTTGGCTAAAAGTACTAACCTTTGAACTGTACTACATACATTCACTCTTATATAAAAAAAACCTAGTCCAAAAAAAACAATAATTAACTTGTGAAAGTTACAAAATCCTTTGAAATTGTACCATTAATGTAGCTGATGTTATGCAAGCAGTTGAATGCCCAATGTTTAGGTAATTATTTACAGCTCTGGGTACAGTTAAGAGAATAACAATTTGTGGATCAGAAAACCATCAATTTTGACCTCATTTGATACAGTGAAGTCAATATTGAGATTAGTGGCAACTGGGCAGACAAGTTCATCTGGAAGATGGGGAGAAATTGACAATTTTTTCTCTATTCTTTGGTTGTGTGGGTCTGGAAAATTCTGCCTAATGGAGGTAGAAACCACCTTCTCCTTTTAAAATGTACTGAGAAGCTCTTGGATATGGTGTAACTTACAAGGTAAAGGACCAGTGTTAAATGCTCTCCTATCTACTGTAAACATCTATGGTTCTGCAATCCCAGAGAAGGAAAACAGAATTTTTATGACTGACCTCAACACAACAGCACCTGCTCAACATCAGAATATTTGCAAGGATGGCCGAGTCGGCTGTGAAAAATATCTGCCAATATTCCCCAATGAAGCTCACACAGAGAATACTCATTCAGATGAGGAACATCTTGTGCCCAGAGAACTGCATGTACGTCAGCATGAGTCATTGGGATTAGCAAGCAAAAAAAAATTATAGAAAGTGGACAGCAACATAAAAATCTTATCAAGTTGCAAGTCAAATTTCAAAAATGCAGAACACTGCAACTTTGGCAACGCACGAACATATTAAGACTGCTAATGATTCAAGTATCTTGTGAATAAATGTTTAACCTAATTTCACACAAATGAACATCTTTCCATGACTGCAACACTGTTTCCTCTTCATCCCTCCCCTTCATTTAATTCGAGGGTTAATTTAGAACACTGAATTTATGGTATATTAAGAGGAAACATCTAAAAACACTTTAGGCAATTAGCCAGTGCGTGATGAAGTGACATACAAATGTATAAATAGTAACTCTACAAATTACTTAGCAAAATTCTCTATCACAGACACATGCAAGCAACCAAATTTTTGCTTGTGCAATATAGATTCAAAAGATTTCTGGTACTAGAATTAGTCTTGTAAACCTGCACTATGTATTATGTGAATGTACATCAGCAAACCAGCAACAAAAATAATCCCACACCATTACCATTATTTTACCAAAGGGTTTTAAAACTACATGAAATATTTAATATACTTTAATAATAGAACTACTGTTTTATAATGCCATGGTACACAGCAATAATACTGGGTAGTTTTTACTATTGGTACAGGTTCCAGGGGATTATGGATTTTAAGTTGCTCCAAAAAAAAGATTTTTTTTAAAACATCAGTGCCATCGAATTAAATTCATTTTATTCAGATTTCATGAAGTTTCAAGTTATTCATTTTTCAATTTAAATTTACATGTACAAACTGATTTTATTAACAAAATTGGCTTTCCTAAAGTATTCCTGAAATCTGATTTCATAAAAATAGACATCGCAATTTAAAAGAGATCTAAAGGACATGTTTTTCACATAGAAGGTTACGTTTATTTGGAAAATCTGTCAGAAGGGGTGGTAGAGGCAGGTACAATCACAATGTTTAAAAGACGTTTAGGCAGTATCTTAAATTGGTAAGGCATAGAGACTTAAATACAAGTTAAATGCAGGCAAGTGAGATTAGCACAGATAAGCACTGTAGTCAGCAAGGACAGGGTGGGCCTAATATGCCTATTTGTGTGCTGAATTATTTTATTATTCTAGGAATGTTTGAATATGTAAATTGTATTGAACTGCTATTATATAAACTCAGAAAAGTGTGTTCTGCAGTACACCAGAAGATCAATTTGCCCAGTTTTATGGTAGAGCCATAAACGTAGTTCCATTTCCTGGGCCCATCATAACCCGAAATGTTAACCGTTTCTCCTCTTTCCGCTGACCCCTGAAACATCAGCTTTGTTTCATTTTCACAGATGGAGCTTGACCTGTTAAATGTTCCCAGCATTTGCTGCTTTTATTTCTATTGCCATAAAACCTTGATTAAGATGATTTCAGTGAAGAATAGAGGGGGATTTTCACATTTAACCTACAAGCAATAGACCATAAATAGTTTATTTGTCTGCACAGTTTTCTCCAACAGATTCAAGCTTTCCATGTACAGGTCGACCTTCACTAATCTGACTACCTGTAATCCGGTTCCTTCGATAATCCAGCATTAATTATGCTTAATGTGATCTTTCTGTAATTCGGCATTTTCACTAATCCGGCACTCCTCAGGTCCCAATGGTGCCGAATTAGTGAAGGTTGACCTGTACTTTAAAATTCTGGTTTAACGTTATAAAATGAAAACAGACAATGCTGGAAAGACTCGTCAAGTCAGGCTGGGAAGATAAATAATTAATGTTTCAAATTGAAGAGCAATGGCTTAATATTTCCATTTTGAGGTTACCAACAAACTTTGGACATAATGATAAAGTAGTAAAGCATTTCCGTTTCTATCTGGTGCCCACTTTCCCTTTTTGGAGGCCACACACAGAAGTTATAAAGTCAATCAAAGTTTGTTTGCCAACTTGCACATATTTAATCAAGTCTTTATCAGTAGTCCCTTCAGTATTATACAAGGGGCATTCTAAGTTTCATAACAGGAGACTTTACAGGAGAAACATTTATGATCACAAGCAAACTAAAGTGAGGGCTAATTTTTTTCAAGCAATTCTCCTTCAAGAAATAAGCTACACTATGCCTTTCTAGAAAATGGATGTTCAAAGCTTGAACCTTACATCAAAATGCAACTCCAAACAAACTTATCCCTGCAAGTGCTGCATTCACCACCTCCCTCACCTCTATTCACGGTGCCAAACAGTCCTTGCAAGTGAGGCAACACTTCACCTGGAAGTTTGTTGGGATTGTCTACTGTGTCCGGCACTCCCATTGCGACCTCCTTGACATTAGTGAGACTTGATGTAAATTTAGGTACTGCTTTGTTGATCTGCAACAAGCAGCATTTTCCCATGGCCAACCATTTTAATTCCAATCCCAATTCCCATATGTTGGTCCATGGCTTCCACTTCTGCTATAGAAACATAGAAAATAGGTGCAGGAGTAGGCCATTCAGCCCTTCGAGCCTGCACCGCCACTCAGTATGATCATGGCTGATCATCCAACTCAGAACCCTGTACCTGCCTTCTCTCCATACCCCCTGATCCCTTTAGCCACAAGGGCCATATCTAACACCCTCTTAAACATAGCTAATGAACTGGTCTCAACTGTTTCCTGTGGCAGAGAATTCCACAGATTCACCACTCTCTGTGTGAAAAAGTTTTTCCTAATCTTGGTCCTAAAAGGCTTCCCCTTTATCCTCAAACTGTGGCCCCTCGTTCTGGACTTCCCCAACATCGAGAACAATCTTCTTGCATCAAACCTGTCCAATCCCTTTAGGAATTTATACGTTTCAATAGATCTCCCCTCAATCTTCTAAATTCCAACTAGTATAAGCCTAGTCCATCCAGTCTTTCATCATATGAAAGTCCTGCCATCCCAGGAATCAATCTGGTGAACCTTCTTTGTACTCCCTCTATGGCAAGAATGTCTTTCCTCAGATTAGGGGACCAAAACTGCACACAATACTCCAGGTGTGGTCTCACCAAGGCCTTGTACAACTGCAGTAGTACCTCCCTGCTCCTCTACTCGAATCCTCATTCTGCCTGGGTAGCTTCCAACCCGATGGCAAACATTGACTTCTCTAACTTCCTGTAATTTCCTTCCCTTTCTTCCGTGGTCACTCACCTCTCCATCAGATTCCTCCGTCTTCAGCCCTTTACCTTTTTCACCTTTCAACTCCCAGCTTCTCACTTCATACTCCCTCCCCACCCACAAAGCTTCACTTGTCACCTTCAAACTTGTTATCCTTCCCCTCTCCCCATTCTCTTATTTTGGCTTTCCCCCCTTCCGTTTCATGAAGGAAATCAGCCAGAAATGACAACAGTTGAATATTGTCCATGGATGCTGTCAAACTTGCTCCAGCATTTTACATGTGTTACTCCAAACAAAAATGGGAATTTCCACTGTGGGAAGCTCCTGATAAGCCACTATTGCTTAAATTGTGAGAAATACAACTGCTGATTTTCCAAATTTGGTTTGCAGGTGCAGCAGGCTATCAAGAAGACAAATAGAATGTTGATCTTCATTGCTACAGGGATTAAATTTAAGAGCAGGGAGGCTATACTGCAAATGTACAGGGTACTGGTGAGGCCACACCTGAAGTACCGTGTATAGTTCTGGTCTCCTTACTTGAGGAAGGATACACTGGCTTTGGAGGCAATGCAGAGGAGGATCACCAGGTTGATTCCAGAGTTGGGGGGGTTAGACTATGAGGAGAGATTGAGTCACCTGGGAATGTACTCACTGGAATACAGAAAAATGAGAGGAGATCCTATAGAAACAAAATTATGAAAGGGATAGATAATGTAGAGGCAGGAAAGTGGTTTCCACAGGCAGGTGATACTAGAATTACAGGACATAGCCTCAAGATTCAGAAGAACAGATTTAGGACAGATGAGGAGGAATTGCTTTTCCCCAAAGAGTGGTGAATCTGTGGAATTTTCTGCCCACCACTGAAGTAGTGGAGGCTACTTCAGTAAAAATATATTTAAGCAAGGTTTTTGCATAATAGGAGAATTAAAGGTTAAGTGGAAAAGGCAGGTAGGTGAAGATGAGTCCATGGCCAGATCAGCCGTGATCTTACTGAATGGCAGAGCAGGCTCTACGGGCCAGATGGCATACTCCTGCTATTTCTTACGTTCTATGTAAATAGCAGTGATAATGGTCAGGAAATTTGTTTCAACAATTTTAAGAATATTGGACAGGAGTTCACATTTTCTTTCACAAAACACCTTTGATTGCTGCACTAAGAGACAGTATCTCAGCACATATTTGAGCGAGAGCCTATAATTGATGTCACTTTCTGGCACTTGAACTCACAATTTTTAATTCAAAGGTTTTAAATCCTATTAGTTAAGTGAATTGGTATAATATATGGTTAGACTTTTACAGACCATCTTTTTCAACAATTATTAATTCTATTTTCACTTTAGATGAGGTGTCACTTAGATTTACTCTATGGATGCACAGACATTGGATATAACATTGAAGCAGCAAGAATGAACTGGCATCAGGCTCAATTTTCATTTGAATCCCACTACCAACACAGGGGCTTTGGTAAAAAGACGAAAAGCAGACACAGCTGCAAATATATGTTACTTTCCTGGATTAAAGAGAAACTTCCAAAATTGTGTTAGTCCCAAAATACCATTTATTATCAAGTATAGAGGAATCAAATGATTTGCGCTGGACAGAAAGATAATCAGAATGAACTTAATAAAACACAAGCCCCAATTAGAAATCCTTGGCTCAGAAGTGTTCTTTAAATGTTGGAAGCTATTTTGCCCAGAACATCGGGCTCTTCCTAAGATCTAAAGACCCAGCTATTACAAAATTTAACAAAATACTGATCTTTTATCACTATAGTAACCATAATAATCATGCTATAACACTTCCAATTTTAAGAAAATTTTCTCCCTCGAGAGGTCTTTCCTGAAAATGATTAATATTTGAAGATTAAGTAGGACAGAATGACAATCACAGTTGCAGTGATGCTCCTGATGAAGGTTATCTTTGTTCTGACAAGTCACGATTAATAGGAGTCAATTCATATTGTACCTTCAGGTCATTAACACCAAAAATAGAAGATTTACATCCCCACAGTTAAATCGCACTATACTTCTGTCAAGTCAGCCTGTAGGATTTAACACTTTGCTTAAATGAACCAATAATTTGTGGTAATAGAATATTGATTATTGAAAAAATAAATATACAAATCTTAATACAGTGCATTTAAATCCTGATACAATTACCTAATGAAACATCCATCCTGATTAGCAATATACTGAGAAACATGCAGAGACTTGCACATGTGACATATCCTAATTATAGAACACTAGAAATCTAACTTGCCAATTAAAGATCAAAACAACATTATTTTGAGGCTGAACCAAGCAATACAAATCTAATTAGAATTTGAAGGAGCCAAATCCGCATTCAGTAACAGTGATCTCAGTGCCTGCAAGGAGACAGTAACTGGTCTAATTATTTGGACCCAAATAACTAATTATTTAATCAAATGTTTATTTAATTAGAATGGAGGACTACTGAAATAACAGCTACATGTTACCACATACTGTACTGCATGGATTTACCTCTCATCAGTTTGGTACCTGTTTGGATACAATAGTTGCATGAAAAGATACAAATTTACCAAATTTCCCTAAGCAATCCCAACAATGCTGAGTGCCAAGATGGAGACAGTTGAGAGCTTCAACTTGTATGTGTAGACATCACCAACTATTTTCCAAGTAACAAACAACATGGCCAGGAAAGCAAACCAGCAGATCCTCAGAAGGGTAAAGAAATTCAGCATGTCTCCAGTGACATGCCTATTTTAACAGCTGCACCACTGAAGTCAACACTACACATAACGAATGAACTACTGAAGGCATCATGTCCAGATGCATCACAGATTGGTGAGGCAACTTATCAGCCCAAGACCTGAAAAGATTGCAGAGTTGCAGACACAATCCAGTTCCTAACACAAACCAGCCTCCCCTCTATTAATTTCCACCCCCCTCATGCAAGCAGCCAACATACTCAAGGACCCTTCCTACCCTACTCATTCGCTTTTCTCCCTCCCACCTGGTAGAAGATACAAAACCAAAATATACAAAATGCTGGAGGAACTCAGCAGGCCAGGCAGCATCTATGGAAAAGAGTAAACTGTCGACGTTTTGGGCAAGGCCCTTCATCCTCGAGTCCTGAAAGATTTCAGCCCTAAATGTCAGCTGTCTACTCTTCCATAGATGCTGCTTGGCCTGCTGAGTTCCTGCAGCATTTTCAGTGTGTTTCAGAAGATACAAAAAATTTGAGAACACATTACCAGGCACAAGGACCACCTCTATCCTGCTAGTATAAGACATCTAGTATGATAAAGACACATAACGAATGAACTACTTGATCCCTCAGTTTACCTTGTCACAGCCCTTGCACTGTCAACCTGAACTGTTCTTTCTCTGTAATTCTAACACTACATACCACATTGTTCTTTTTCCCTCTTTTGTACCACCCAATGTACTTACATTTGTGATGATTTGACTGGATGGCATGCAAACAAAACCACAGGTATAATGGGTATTATTGTGATAATATTAACCCACTATCGAGGCAATGGAGGTAGCACATACACTTCCTGGCCAAATCAGTGAGACCACAAAGATAAACTACTACACATGCAACCAAGGACAGTACAAGAGAAAGAAAATTAAGCGGTGTCAGTGAAGATTTACATAAAAATATAATTTTCCAGTTATTTAAAGCTTTCCTGTGGCTTCTATGGGAAGTCTGTCCTATTATGCAAATTTCTTTTAAAATTAACTGCAAATTTTTAAGAAAACATTTTCAACACAGGTATACCTATACCTTCTGAACTACACAAACATTCATGTGATCAAGTATTTTATTTAGATACAACCGGTCCTGAGTTTTTTTTTAAATCTATTCTTTGGAGCCTTCTAGCACTCTCAAAAGGACAACTGCACTGCATCCTCCTCAGAGAACATTTCCTGCCAATAGATTTCAGAACTGGTTGTACCTTGTGTACACCAAGAATGGAACAGCTAGTGAATACAACATCTGTCATGTGTTACTTGCCACCTCCTAAGGAAATAGCTAATCTGTTTCACTTGAGTGAAATTCCCAAGGAAGTAATGCCACATAAAATTTATTAGCTGTTTGAAATGGATCCACAGCATTTTAAGTCAGAAAGAAAGTGTTCAATAAGCAAGGTAAGGTAATCCCCTTTTAGAACTTTGCAAAATAGGAAAATGCAGATATTATTTTGGGAATTCTAGTTTCTGAAATCTAGAGACCAGAGTTCATATCACACCACGACAGCTATGAAATTTAAAGTCAGTTTATCAGCTAGAAATTAATAAAACTATTCATTGGCATGATTATCACGAAAGCTACAAGGCTGCCATAAAAATGCATTGGGGCTTTTTTCCTAATGCATTTCAGGGGGCACCTTGGAGGAGATCTGCCATCCTCAGCCATTCTGTCTAAAGACCCACTGACTGGTTAACTATTAAATAGCAGGAGTGGCCAAGCAAATCACTCAGTTAAAGGGAAAATGCAGATAAGGTAAATGCCACTGGCTTTGGCAGTTTATACCCAGCTCTGAAAATATAAATAGACACAATGAAAATGAAACTGCAATTTGAATAGAATTGCAAATAAAAGGCATTTCAAGTATTAATATTCAATAATCTTTGCTGCTAAGACATTATACTCTAAACTGAATCTTTTATTTAACACTGAGCTTTCAGCTTCCTGTTTTTAAAAGGGTAACATGCAGATTTATGAGTGAAGAATACTACAATGTCTCACTGATACACAAATCTAGCTCCATTACAATTCCAATGCATCGCCATTCCTCTGTTGAATGGATCATCACATTCTCCTTGTGTCATTCTCCTTGTGTCACTGGCATCATAGGCAAGGCTTCTGATTGCCAAAGGCAATCACATGACGAGCTGTTCTTAAATTGACCCTACTGCCAGCAGTGAGACGAGAGAGAAAGAGTGAGCATGGGTGTGGGATGTTAGTATTAGCTGAGATCACCAAAAAGTGATTCTCATACAGGTGTGCACCAACTGCTGTTTTGTGTTTCTACATAATTATGACTGCACTTTGAAATAATTGTTTGACTCTGGAAAAAGTGCACACTTTCATTACTTAATTACGAGTGCTTGTATTTAACAACGCCAAATGTTGCTTCACAGCCCCAGGCACAAGGGCAAAAAAGATGTCTGTTAGATAACAGTTCTAAAAACACAATATTGCACAGTGAGTGTTGCTACTGATTTGGAAAAGTAGAACAGGAAGACAGTGAATTTTATCTTTGGGAAATTAAGACCATACTCAGTTGGCTTCTCAGTTTCACTTTACAAACAGGTTGGATCTTAGACAGAAATCCATCTTCAGCCAGTCTGAACTATTTTGGTAGTTTCTCACATCATTCATTTGCTTGCCCAACACTTTCCATGGTGACTATTCTCTGCTGACCCACTTATATCTCATTGTGGCTCAGTAGGCTGGTTTCCATTTATTTGAGGCAAGCTTTCACCTGTTCCTGCTGTTCCTTTCCAGGTCTAGATTCTGCTCACATCCTGAACAGCTACTTGGCACTTCCTCACTGCGTTCCTCTGTCCCCTCTCTCCTGCACACACACAAAACCTTGTTTTCTTTAGTCATTGACTTCCTTCAACCTTCAGAACAGTAGTTCCTAACTGGAATGTGTCCTTTTCTCCAACACCTGCTACCCTCTACAATCCTCAGCAGTCTGTAATGGATCCTAGAAACAGCTCCCAGTTGTGAAATGACTACTGTTTCCCCGGGCTTAATTCTTCTTTATCAACCTTACTGTTCTCGGCTGCTCTGCAAGCAATTAAAAATCAGATACTCCACTCAAATATCTCCAAGATTCGTTTGAACATAACAACCCTTTAAACCTGTTCAAGCTGGCTCGATTCTAATCCCTACACTAACTGATGACTTTAAGGCTACCCTACTTATAACCATGAAGCATCTCATTATCTCTGCAAAGCTTGTATAGACCATCCTTAAGCCTCTGACATGATGGTCTGTTGAAGACTGCCTTTTCCATTTCAGCCTCCTTTTGACTCATCCCACCATTACTACTGTTATTAATGACGTCCTAATCCTGAATTCTCTTGGATAAGTTGTCTGTCCAATTATCCTACGCCCTTCTCAGCATTCCACCAAGCCCCAGAAGGCTCCAAACACTGTTACTTTCAGAGTTGTATCCCACATGCTCCATATTACTGGCCTTCTCATCTACCTCATATGCTGGACTAAGACGCTGAGGGATTCTTAATAGTAATGCAGAAAATTAAAGGTCTTGACAAAATAAACAATAACATTTCTCTCTGCATCAACTAAAACTAACTGGCATATACAGATAGTAATTGGTTTGAGTAGAAGGAGAAGATGATTCTTTCCACTAAGAAAGTCACTGCCTGAAAATGACAGCAGAGGGATAAACCCTTGCCATTTTTCAAGGATGCGTGGTGTAGCTGAAGACCTCATACAGGTGTAGATAAGGTCAGACAGATTTATATTTACCAGTTTTCACATTGTGGGGTAAATGACCACCATCAGTCATGTCTACCACCAAGCCATACAGCACTGAAACAGACCTTCACCCCAATCTGTCCAAGCCAATAATAACGCCTTCTGAGCTCATCCCATTTGATTGTATTTGGCCCACATTCCTCTAAACCTTTTCTATCCATACACATCCCAAATGTCTTTTAAACATTGTAATTGTATCCTCCTCCGCCATTTCTGAATCATATACCCACCGCCTTCAAGCCCTCTTTTCAGTTTTTCCATTTTCTCTTTGAACCTATGTTTTATAGTTTTAGACTGCCTGTCCTTGGGTAAAGACAGTGCGCATTCACTTTAGCAACATTTTAAGAACCTCTTAAGGTTACCCTTCATCTCTTATCACTCCAGGCAAACAGCTCCAACTCATTCAGTCTTTCCTTGCAACTCAAGCTTTGTAGTCTCAGCAATATCCTCGCAAATTGTTTCTGCACCCTCTCCAGCTGAATCACATCCTTCCTACATTACAATAACCACAACCTCACACATTCCAGGTTTAATCTCACCACCAACTTGGATAGCTGTAACATGATAGCCCAACTCTCATAATTAATGCCCTAATGAAGGCAAGTGTGCTATGTGCTCACTTCACCATTTTGCCTACCTGCATCACCATTTTCAAGGAACTATACTGTATGCTCAAGATTTCTGTTCTAGAATGCTCCCAGGGACCCTCTTTCACTATGCACATTTTGCCCTGGTTTAACTTGCAAAAATGAATACTTTGCACTTGTACGAGTTCAATTCCATCTGCCATTCCTTCATCCACTTTCCCTGTTATTACAACAGGTTCAAACTTCTTTACCATCTACCACACCCAAAATCTCAGTGTTATCCACAAACACTAATCATGCTACCTACGTTCTCATCCAAATAGTACAAATAGGGGACACAGCATCAATGTGGCACAAGAGTCACAGGTCTCTAATCTGGAGGAAAAAATCCTCCACTATCATCCTTTGATTCCTTCCAAGCAAATTTTGTATCCAATTGGCTAGCTCACCCAGGATCCCATGTGATTTCATCTTGCAGATGAGATGATGGGAGACCTGCTAAAATCAGTCTACCACCTTACCCTCAACAATCCTCTTCATCGCCACTTCACAATAACTCACATCAAATTCACAAGGCACGATTTCTCATGCACTAAGCCATGCTGACCATTATTAATCATTGTTCTTCCAAATGCAGACAGATCCTGTCTCTCAGAATTCCCTCTAGTAACTTCCCAGCACTGGTAACAGGCTCATTGGTCAGTCATTCCCAGCTCATCCTTTCAGCTCTTCTTAGGGGACGGAATGTCAACTCAGACCATGAGAGGCCTGCGTCGGGCATTTTCATGCCTTACAAGGCGCAGATTGGAAGTCTGTGTGGGGCGCCACTCCTCACACAGACGCTAGAGCAATGTGTGATTAAGCACCTTGCTCAAGGACACAAACACGCTGCCACAGCTGAGGCTTGAACTAGCGACCTTGAGATCACTAGACGAACGCCTTAACCACTTGGCCACGTGCCCACAAAGTCAACAACTAACGCAAATGTGGATGTAATGGGAACAGTCTGCAAGTGTCGTCATGGTTCAAGCACCAATATAGTACGCCCACAACTTAATAACCCTAGTGTCTTTGGAATGCGGGAAGAAACCAGAACACCTGGAGGTCACGGGGAGAACATAAAAACTCCTTACAGATAGTAGCAGGAATTAAATCCCTATCAGTGATCATTGGCATTGTAAAGCAGTTGCATTAACCGCTACACCACTATGCCGCCCTTATTTCCCACTTCTAAACATTTTGTATCATGTCTACGGCTCAACTTTCAGCTGGACTCACTTTTGTATACCCAATCATAAGCAAGTACCTCCAGCAATAGCTCCCCTTCTTAAAAATCACCCCACTTCATCTGGAGTCCCTCCAGAAACCCCCATTTATCTACACAGCAACATGAGATTATAAGCTGCTATGACAGGCAACTCTTCTACCTTACTCAGTGGAAGAACTTGCATTGGTTGATATTGGAATTTACTATAGGTTTTGCCAATTAAACAGGCAGAAGACCAATACAATCCTTAACCTTCATCACAATTAACCCAATCTCCATTCGAGGTTGAACCTAGGTGTTCACTGCACTGAAATTATAGTCAACTTTCAACCGAGGTTTCATCCAAATTTGCTCTTTCAAAAGGATACCCATTTCCAATTGAGGAATACTACTTAATTCAGCACCTCTATAATCTCTTGGTGTTAAAATTCCCAACCATTCTTGTTTTTGTGTTGTCTATTAAATATTCACCTGTATTTACACATTCCAACTAACAATGTTTTCTTATATTAACTGATCTAGTCATTCCAACAAAACTTAAAAATTTCATTTTCTTTTATTGCTTTCAAAGCCTACCTATCTACATCAACACCACACTCCAAAGATATCTGATCCAATGTTCCCTCCTCTTCCATGACTTGCTCAACTAGGCCTCAGATGCTAAAATTTCCTGACTAAATTTTTCTGCCGTTCCCCTCTCATATATAAAACTGACTTTGTTAAACAACCTAGAAGAACATTGTACAATTTTCTCCCAGCTATCTTCTCAGAACAAAATAATTCAGCAGCTTTTTTTTTTAAATTGACACATTGGAAAGCAGAATTCATGTGGTAACCAGTGACAAAGAAAGTAATACTGTGGTGATTAAGTTTAGAAATGAATCTTCAAACAGTACATACCCTATCAGATATAGTTTAATCACGTCAAATTTATTTCTTAGCATGAACATTTTATAACTAAACAATTCGCTGAATGAATAAAGAAGAAATATTAAGTCATACTTCTCTTGCTCAATGGCTTTAATAAGATGTTAAATTTTAGGTTCTTGATTTAAATAATAAATTAAGCAAATACAGCTGTACTTAATAATAGAATTCAATTCTGAGTTTATAAAAATAAAGCTGAGACTCTTACCTCTTGACCTGTGAGGAAAAGAAGAACGTCTCCCTCTTCTTCTTCACACATATGTATCTGAATAACTGTTCGAATGGCTGACTCCAGATAATCTCTCTCTGGTTCAGGAGTATAGAATATTTCTACAGGATGTGTACGTCCAGGAATGGTAAGCAGTGGACAACTATCAAAATAGACCTGAAACTTGCCTGCATCAAGTGTAGCACTCATGATGATAATCTGGAAAAAAAAAGATGCACTTGCGTCTCAATCCACATCAAGAGCTAAACCCACAAAAGTAAATCTCAGACTCTCTCTGAAAAAGCATATATTCCATCAAATATATGTATTACCATATTCTAATCGCAAACATTGCTGTACATAAAACTAAAATCTTCACAAGTATGGGTTTCAAATCTGTGTGAAGCATGATGCAACTATACATCAAATGTGTAAACTTGCATGCCATATCTACATTTAATCTATAAGCCAAATGACTATTTGTTCTACTATTCTTCCTGCACCCAAGGGATTCTAATTAAATGTAGATTGAAGCTATGAACGTGAACTGTAAAACTTATTGAAGTGATGCCCTTTCCCTTAAATAATTCATTTATGATTTGCCAATAAAGTAGGTAACAACAATGCTGTTTGCACACAGATCTGTTGGTCAGATTCACAGTGCAGGTTATTTTGACTTTGACTTTTCTTACACATTTTTGGATCTGGTTTTGTGAACTTGTTTTCGTTAGTTAAATTTATTCCTTGTCAATTCCATTCTCCACCCTCCCCCCCACCCCCCAAAGCTTTCATTTTGGTGATACAGATCCTTTCCAAATAATCTACAGCAAGGAATTTTAATGCCTAGTTTACTCAACATCAAACTATATACAGAGAGCTGAAAGAACAACATGCTAACGTGAAAAACTCAGACTATTTTCTCTCCTTATTCCAAAACAATTGTTATTTTCTGTGTTGTTACGGTTTTCCTGACTGAAATCAATCATATTGACAGTCTGGGGATTTGGTTTTAAAAACAATACCCCACATGCAAAGCAAAACTATTTCCTCCTTTCAAATTAAAGGAGCCTAACGTGTTTTATTATTCCCCAAAATTAGAGGCAACAGCAAATGAGCTTCCATTTTGAAAAAGGGACATATTGCTCATTCAAGTTAAGGTTTACCTATAGTACACAACAGACTGCAAAGGTTCACTCGTTTGAATACTACTATTGTCACTATTATTAGAATGCATGAGCTGATACTGGGGGGCGGGGGTGAGACAAAACTTTTTAAAGAACACCATCATGATTTCACATTTCCTGCAACTATGGGATGAAGTCACAGCTAAGTTTTCCAATAGTTGTCTAGCTGGTCCCACCCACAGCTTTTTAGGATGCAGTTGGTTATTCTAAGGATAAATGAATTTAATCCAGTATTATTTTTTTGGCCCATCTACACTTAAGGAATCTTGGTATATGAAGTTTAAATTCTTGGTTCAGTAAAGTGAAATAAACACTTACAGTCTAAAGACTAGTTTTCTGGTACATATGCCTGTAAGAGCAAAGGCCAAGTTTGTTTCATTGCAGAGATTTGTATGCCAAACAGATGATTTTGCTTCAGGCAAATTCTTAACCAAAGCAGAAGGTAGCCATGGTAGCACTCTTGTCTTCAAGTCAGAAGGCCATAGAGGCTAGCCACATTCAAAAGACTTCAGTTGGTGATGTAGGCTGACAGTATAATGCAGTACAAAGGAGGAGCGGTACTCTCATAAGTGCTGTATTTCATATGAGATATTAAATCAGGCATTCTGTGTCCCCTTAAGTGCACCAAAAATATTCTGATATGAGGGGTGATTGATAAGTTTGTGGCCTAAGGCAGGCATCAATTTTAGAAAACTTAGCACATTAATTTTTCAACATAGTCCCCTCCTATATTTACATACTTAGTCCAGCAGTCATGGAGCATACAGATCTTGGACCTCGAGAAAGTGTCCACAGATGGGTGATTGATAAGTTCGTGGCCCAAGGTAGAAGGAGATGAGTTATACAGCTCTCATTACATGCACATGCAGGTCAACTCTTTCGAGTGATTATGCAGAAAGTTTGAGGTTAATAACTCATCAGGGGTGATAAGTTTGTGGCCTAAGGTAGAAGGAGATGAGTTATTAACTTCAAACTTTCTGCATAATCACTCAAAGAGTTGACCTGCATGTAACAAGAGCTGTATAACTCATCTCCTTCTACCTTAGGCCATGAACTTATCGATCACCTCTGCTGTGGGCACTTTCTGGAGGTCTACGATCTGTATGATCCACGGCTGCCGGACTAAGTGTGTAAATGTAGGAGGGGACTATGTTGAAAAATAAATGTGCTAGGTTTTCTAAAATTGACTTCTTCTACCTTAGGCCACAAATTTATCAATCACCCCTGGTACAGTTCAAAATGCAGTGGTTCTTGGTCTGTCCTAGCTAACATTTATCCCAATACAGAAAGGAAAGCAATAAGCTAATGATCAATACACATCAATCCTAATCACAAAATGCAACTGTAATTGTTTTTCCTTACAATGGGCACTTGCGATCAAATTAGCAATTTACAGGGAGCATTCTGGCTTGTCCTACGATTACAAACGATAGGCAAGTCCTTCAGGCTATAACATTCCTGTTAAAATTGACAGAAAATTAGTCGTCTAATCATTCATCATGACAACCACCAACCTCTAGCCCCACCCCAGAAAATCCTTACCTTCAAATCTGATCTCTGCTTCACAACTTCTTTCAATACACCCATAAGAATGTCCGTTGCTAATGTACGCTCATGAGCCTCGTCAAGTATGATGACTCCATATCTCTCTAGTAGAGGGTCATTCATAGCTTCTCGAAGCAACATACCATCAGTCATGTACCTATTAACAATTTCATAAGATAAGGCTGTTGTTACATGTGTAAATGCCAGCTCATACAAAAATAGAAACAACCAAGTATTGTCAAGTGGTGAATGATCCCAAACTTCACTCAGTGGCCACTTTATTAGGTACACCTGCTCGTTAACGCAAATATCTCATCAGCCAATAACATGGCAGCTACTTAATGCAAAAAACAAGGTCAAGACATTCAGTTGTTATTCAGACCAAATGTAAGATCACATTTCTTCCCCCATTCTTTGTTACCTTAATCGTGGAATGATTGTTGGTGCCAGACAGGGTAGTTTAAGTATCTCAGAAACTGCTTATCTCCTGGGATTTTCACACACAACAGCATCTAGAGTTTACATTAAATGGTATGAGAAACAAAAAACATCCAGTGAGCAGTACTGCTGTGTGTGAAAATGCCTTATTAATGAGTGTGGCCAGACTAGGTCAAGCTGACAGGAATGCAATAGCAACTCAAATAACCATGCATTACAATAGTGGTATGCAGAAGAGCATCTCAGAACGCACAACACTAACCTTGAAGTGGATGAACAAGAGCAGCAGATCACCTACACCTTGTTAGGTACATGAGGTACGTAATAAAGTGACCACTAAAATATAAGAACTTGCATTCAGCAACTTAAGACATTATTTAAAAAGGTACATACATGATATCCCAATCACCAAAACTTTCTCATCATGATCCTTTAATAGTTAAGCTACAGAATTCAAGTTTTCCCTATCTACAAAAGTATTTATGCTAACTTAAGTCGCAGTTCAAAGGAACAAAAAAAATACTAAACTTAACTTCAGGCCCAAGTCCAAAAGGTCTTGGAAACATTTCTCCTTTAATTTCAACACATCTGCTGATGGTTCTCTTAGAAACACAATGTTAATGGTATTTTGCTCATGAATGTCATGTAACTATTTCTTCCAACAAAGCGCTTATTTACAACTTCATATACACATTACCTCTTTGACAGCACATTAAGAATTCAGAAGCTCACATCTGTGATTCTTCCATTTTTACAATTTTGGCAAATTTTATAACTTAGGTTCCTCCCAGAGATACTTTATAATTCCATCCATGCTACAGGATATTTATATAGCTATACTCTTTCTGTTGCTGGAAGAATCTGTTCAGTTCTCTTCACACTGGCAGACAAAAAAGCAGGGATAGGCCAATTGGCCCCATAAACTTGTTCTGCAGTCGAGCATCATGGCTTGCAATCTAGCATCATGGCTGATTCGATTCTGATCTTAATTCATATTCATCCATGTTAGCCATTCATTCATTTCAATATGATGCATCTACCTCTGCCTTTAAAGAATTTTTTCCTCCAGTCTGAGAAAAATAGTTCAAAATAGTCATGAATCAGAGGTGGAAACTTCATCTCTGCTGTAAACAGGCCACCCTTTCTGCTTAAACAGCGACCCTTAGTTCTAAGTTCTTCAACAAGAAATCTCTCCATATCCACCAAGCCTTCTTATTCTTTCAAACTCAAGCTGATCTTTCTGTGCATCTTTCCTCACAAAACCTATTATTTGCTTCCAATATATAAGCAAATTTTTGTTTAGACTAGTTCTATACACTGTGGTGCAGAGACGATTTCACCAATGTCCTAAATAACTGAAGGACAACTTCCATTTGTGTTCAATTTACTGAACAGTAAGCGATAACATTCTGCTAGCTTTCCCAATTATTTGGCATACCTACACACTAGCCTTTTATACCAAGGCTCCCAAAGCGAGGGACTCTACAATCTCTCACCTGTTAGATAAAATACTCTCATTTTCCATGCCATTTTAGGCAATCACATTGGACAACATTTGCCTGATCTTTGCCCATTAATTTCACAGGTTATCTACTTAAAGCTGCACTAGACCATATGAACTTAATTTTCTATCTACCTCTGTGCCATCAGCAAAGTTAGCAATCATACCCATTAATTGCAAGTTGAAGCTGCAGCACCAATTAATTCATTGGTCACACATTACATCTGGTCAATCCAAAAAAAAATGTATACTTTTTCCAGTAAGTTTTTAAAATGACATTTACAATATTGCTATTTTAATACTTTACTACTTATGCTGCATGTAAAATATAGATTACTGACTCTGCTATGTGCAGACCAAGAAACTTAACATGAGTACCTACTTTTGTCTCAGATTTCTTAATGACCTACTGCAAGACAAAATTTATATTTTCTTTTGAAAGATCTGTCAGTTGTTCATGTATTATTTTGAGAGCATACTCCAAATTTTACTAACAGTGCCATGATCCTCCAATGGCACTTCTGTGAAGTACTGCTGTTAACATTGATAAGATATTGTTTAAATTATTTAAAAACATCTTATTAGTTATGTAGCTGTAATGTCCTGGGAAAGATTTCACTGCTAATATAACTGTTTCTCTGTAGCAGCAGTGTGTTTGGGCTATGACTAGAGATAGGGCTTTGGAATGTGCCAGTGAGGGGAGTGGTTTTCTTTCTTGTGTGCCTGAGAGCAAGGGATTCACGGGCTTTTGTTCGGCAGAAGATGCCAGAACGGAGAGGTCGTAGACTGCAGGACTGAGTTGATGTGGAATGGGGTCAGGAGTCAACGATGCCCAGGGGGAATCAATGGAAAACGAACAGACAGGAAAGTTGTGAGCTCCAACGTGAGCATTAGACTGTTTCATTAAAATGGGCCCTTTTCTTTTTTTTGTCCTTTACTAACCCTCTAGTCAAATTAAGAATTATAAAGCTAAATCATTTAATTGCATATGGTGTACTGTTTGTTATTTTGTGGTACTGATTTGTAACAGGGGAAAACATCACGTAGCATCGACAGAAACGAAATTTCACAAGTTTGGCGGGCCGCAAAGTGCCTTCCCCTAGACTAACGCAGCCCACCGAATCTGGGGGTTACATAGCTAATCAACAATACAATGTTGATATGTTCTAAAACGTTCTTGCATACTCTGTGAAGCAATGACATACAGCAATTTAACTACTTGCTACTGTGCTCAATCACACACTGATAGAAAAGAGCAAATTCAGTTAATAAGCCTGCAACAAAAAACTGTAAGCAGAATGAAGAGTGGACAATGGAGACAAAAACTTTGAGGAACACCCATCTTGTGTCTACTTCTTGGGCACACCTATAGCCAAGCTATTCCACTAATATAGCTATGAGGCTGGCTCTATCAAATCTTGTGAAAAGTTTTCCAACAAACTATTGATTATGGAAAACAGGACAAATTTAATTAGTCAGCCAGTCAACCCTTGATCAATAGTGGTGTGATTGACACAATGCCATGAAGCAGAATTCAACAACAGTTCAACTCAACCTATGTAGGGAGATCGCAATAGGCCAACACCACAGCAGTAGTCAAAACAGAAAAATAAAAACTTCAGCACTTGATTGCACATGTCACCATAGTACCTGTGATTCTGCCACTGAATGAGATCAAGCCATCTCTCATCACTACTTCTCACATACCCACTAATTTCTTTCTTATCCCTTGATATTTTTGTTAACCAATTTCAATTTGAACATTAGTAACTGACCTAGCATCATCAATTGATTTTCACAGAAGAGGTCCAAAGTACCAATGCAGATAGTACTAGATTGCTTAACAGATGAAGAATAAAAATGCAGATTTAGAATGCACGCACCTAGGTGGATAAAATGAACATGGATGGTAAGCAATTCGTATTAAGTCATGTCAAAATATATAATACAATAACTTAAATGTGGCTCAAAAATTGTGTGAACTCATCACTTAATATTCATGGGTTCAAAAGCTAGAAAAGGGAGGTGGAATGGCAGTATTAAATTAGGTCAGATAGTGTTGGAACACAGGATACCTATGAAGGGGCAAGATGTGAAATGGTTTAGTCAGAACTGAGAAACAGCAAGAGAGGCTATGACCTTTGTACTGGCAATGTTCACACTGGTTCAAATTCTCACCAGTGTATCCGTGTGCAACTAGGAAAGAGGCACTGCAGGACCTGGAATGAAGTTCGCAAACACTGACCGAGTGTGATTATTGTATCAGAAATGCAGAAAAACAATCCAAAGCATAATTTGTATGAGATGTGTGCAGGGTGAATTGCAAGCAAAGAACATTGAGGAAAAACCAAAGTCAAATATTTTTCAGATACATCTAAGAACATGTTCACAAAAGGGAAACAAAGCCATCTGTACATGGATGATGAGAATGTGAGGAAACAAAAGGCTTTATAATATATATCAGGCATTTCAATCAGGAACTAGGCTGAATAGAATAAATTGAGATGACAATAAAACAGGAAAATGAAGTTCGAAGAATGAATAGGAGATTGGTATGGCAGTTAACACAAGATGAATCTTCAATCAACATGTAAATAGAATGCAGATAATAACAGATAGGATAGGCAGCTTTGATGGGTGGGGGGAGGTAGGAGGGAATAAAAAGGTGATTTAAATACTTTACATCTTAACTGAAGATGCTGTTGACAAAAATTTGGTCAAAGCAAACAGTAGAGATAATGAATGGGCTGAAAACAGATGAAAAGAATGTACTGGAAAGGCTGGCTAGACTCAGAATGGATTATGACGACCTTAGAAGGCTTCTAACAAGTAGTTTAAATATAATCGAGAACTTTTGTCACAGTTCTTTTCAAATATCCATGGCCATTTGGTAATGCTGAAGGTATGACTATTATCACATTAACACAGCCAATGCCTCATACAATCTAAGGATTTGTCTTCAATTTCACAAACATTAAATTCATCTTAGAGGCTTTATCAACAAGGATCAATGTCACGACTTCTTTGTTGCTTCATCAAAAAACTGAAGTTAATGAAACTTGAAAAACTTTGATAAGCCCTTTCATTATGAAAGTCCAGATACAAATTCCATCTACAGACAATCCTGAGTTCAGTAAACTTGAAAAGATTAACTTTAATAGGCATGATTAACCCTTCATAAATCCATGCCAGAACTCTTGATCAACCAAACTTTTTGTTTTCAGGCACACCATACCAAATTAAAAATTATTACAGACTGGTTTGTATTTGCCTTATTTCCTCTATTTTCTCGAACACTGACGTACAATTTTTCCAGCAAAAAGGAAAAATTTATAACTCAGAGCTTCAGAAAACAGATTCAGTGTTATGCGTCTTGGAAACGCGTGCTTTTGTTCAACTGGTCCATGCTGACCAAGATATCCCATTCAAGCTAGTCCCATTTGCCAGTATCTAGCCCTTAACTTTCTAAACATCTCCAGATAGCTGTCCAAAACTGTAAACACCAATCACTTCCTGTGGCAGTTTATGCTGCACATGAAGTTTCCATAAAATTTTTCCCTCTCATTTTAAACCTCTGCCCTCTAGTTCTTGATTCCCCAATTCAGGAACAGGACAATGGATTCACCCTATCCAAGCCCCTCATGACTTTATAAACCTCTATAACATCACATCTTAGTCTTCTATTCTCTAAGGAATTAAGTCTTACCTTGCTCAACCTCTCCCTGTAACTTAGTCCCTGGCAACATCCATGTAAATCTTTACTGCACTCATTCTAGCTTAAGAACATCTCTCCTATAGCAGGATGACCAAGGATGAACACAACACTCCAAATGTAACCTCAGCAGCCTCCTACACAACTGTACCATGACTTCCCAACTTTTTATACACAGTGCTCTGACTTATGAAAGCCAGTATGCCAAAAGCCTTCTTCACCACTTTGCCTACTTGTGACTCCAGTTGCAGGGAATCGTATTTGTAATCCGTCCCTCTATACTACAATATTCTCCAGGGTTTTGCTGTTCACTGTGAAAGACCTACCTTTTAGCCTGCCACATGCAACTTCAAAAGCCTCATCAACTGTCTTGATCACCTCATCAAAAAAAAACACTAAATCACTTCGTTGGACATTATCTCCAATGCACAAAGCCATGCTGCCGACTCTTAACCAATCCATACTTGCTAATGCATGCTTATTTTATTTCCTCAGAATCATTTCCAGCAACTTGCCTACCACAAATGTTAATGCTACTCGCCTATAGTTCCCAGGCTTTTCCTTTGTTTGCATCCTTCTGAAATAAAAGGTACAACATTCACTAACTTCCTGTCTAACAGCACCTCATCTATGACTAATAAAACTGCAAATAAGTCAGCCTGGGATCCTAAAGTTTTTTCTCTAGCCACTCAGTGTTCTTGGGTCAAGTTGTGTAGATATCTGCCTTCATACCTGTCAAGACATCCAGCACCTCCACTACTGTAATATGGTCTATTCCACAGACCTCCCCATTTACTTTTTTCTAGTTCTGAAGTTTACGTCTTTCTCCACAGTAAAACCTGAGAAATATTCATTAAGAACCTTGCCCATCTCCAGCAGTTCCACACATAGGTCTTCTAGGGGCCTTTATTCTCTCTCTAGTTACTCCTCTTACTTTAAAATAACTTTGGATTTTCTGAAATCTTCGCTGCTAGTTATCTCATGCCACCCTTTTTGTCCTTCTTATTCTCAAAAGAATTTACTTGATTCCACCTGTCTGCATGTGACCCACAATGACTCCTTTTTCATGTCCAGTGCCACAATATCCATTATCATCCAGGGTTCCCAACTCCTAACAGCCTTGTCCATTACTTTAACAGAAACATGCAGAACATGGGCTCTCAACATCTCATTCTTTGCAAGCTCATCATCAAAATTAAACTTGTCCCAATTAAAGACTTTAACCTGTGGACTAATTATATACTTTACTTAACTATTTGAAAACTAACAGAACTATGGTCACTAAGTTCCAAAGTACTCTCCCACTGTCACTGCAATCATTTGCCCCACCATATTACCAAACAGCAGGCTGAGCTTTGCCCTCTCCTGAATGGGGCTCTCTAGTTATTAGACCATAAGATGTGGGAGCAGAATTAGATCATTCAGCCCATCGTCTGCTCCTCCATTTCAGCATGACTGGCCCAATTTTCCTCTTTGCCCCAATCTCTGACCTTCTCCCCGTATCCCTTCATGCCCTGACGAACCAAGAATCTATCAACCTCTGCCTTAAATATTCATAAAGACTTGCCTTCCACACTGCCTGCAGCAGATAATTCTACAGATTGACCACTCTGGCTAAAGAAATTCCTCATCTCCATTTTAAAAGGACACCCCTCTATTCTGAGGCCATGTCCTCTGGTCCTAAACTCTCCC
Source organism: Mobula birostris (assembly GCF_030028105.1). Taxonomy (NCBI): domain Eukaryota; kingdom Metazoa; phylum Chordata; class Chondrichthyes; order Myliobatiformes; family Myliobatidae; genus Mobula; species Mobula birostris. The sequence goes on along the minus strand of NC_092372.1, from coordinate 81,481,015 downwards.
ACCATAGGAAAGATCCTCTCCACATCCACTCTTATCAAGGCCTTTCACTATTCGATATTTTTCAATTCATTCTTCTGAATTCCAGTGAATGCAGACCCAGAGCCATCAAACACTCTTCATATGACAAGCCATTCAATCCTGGAATCATTTTATAGAACCTCTTTTGAACCCTCTCCTGTTTCAGCACATCCTTTCTAAGATAAGGGGCTCAAAACTGCTCACAAAACTCCAAGTAAGGCCTCACCAGTGCATTATAAAGTCTCAACATTATATCGCTGCTTTTATATTCTAGTCCTCTTGAAATGAACACTAACAGTGCATTTGCCCTCCTCACCACAGATTCTACCTTTAGGGAGTCCTGCCCAAATTAAACTTTAGGGAGTCCTGCCCAAATTAGAAGTCCCTTTGCACCCCAGCTTTTAGTATTTTCTCCCCATTTAGAAAATGGTCTACCTTTTTACTTCTACCAAAGTCCATGACCATATACTTTCCAACACTGTATTCCATCTGCCACTTCTTTGCCCATTCTCCTAATCTATCTAAGCCCCCCTGTACTTCCTCAAAACTACCAGCCCGTCCACCTATCTTTGTATTATCCATAAACTTTGCAACAAAGCCATCAATTTCATCATCCAAGTCACTGACATATAACATAAAGTGGTCCCAATACAGACCACTGTGAAACAAAACTAGTCACCTGCAACCAACCAGTAAAGGCTCTCTTTATTTCCACTCTTTGCCTCCTGCTAATCAGCCACTGTTTTATCCATGCCAGTATTTTTCCTGTAATACCATGGGTTTTTAACTTGCTAAGCAGCCTCATGCATGGCACTTTGTCAAAAGGCCTTCTGAAAATCCAAGTACACAACATCAACCAACTCTCCTCTGTCTATCCTGCTTATAATTTTTTCAAAGAATTCCAACAGACTTTTCAGGTAAGATTTTCCCTTGAAGAAACCATGCTGACTACAGCCTATTTTATCATGTGCCTCCAAACCCTGAACCACATCCATAACAATCAACTCCAATATATTCCCAACCACTGTGGTCAGACTAACTGGCTTACAATTTCTTTTCTTCTGTCTCTCTCCCTTTTTGAGAAGTGGAGTCACATTTGAAATTTTCCAGTCTTCTAAAACTATTCTGGAATCTAGTGATTCTTGAATGATCATTACTTATGCCTCCACGATCTCTTCAGCCACCTCTGTCCAAACCTTGCAGTGTACACCAGTGGTCCTCAACCTGCGGGCTGCAGACCGATACATTGCTGTGAAGAATGCAGTGGTGCAGCAGTAGTCGGAACGCACCCAGCACATCTTTAAGAAAAAAAAGCAGATGACCTGGGCCAGACAGCACCTAATTAATTAGATTGTTTACTTCGGCTTTTTTCTTAAAGATGTGCTGGGTGCGTTCTGACTACCACTGCACCACTGCATTCTTCGCGGCAACGTATCGGTCTGCAGCCCAGAGGTTGGGGACCACTGGTGTACACCATCTGGTCCTGGTAATTTATCTACCTTTAGACCTTTCAGTTTCCGAACACCTTTCTCCTTAGTAATGGTAACTTTACACACTTCTAGCCCCTGACATTCCGGAACTTCCACCATACTGCTAGTGTCTTCCACAGTGAAGACTGATACAAAATAGATATTCAGTTTGACTGCCATTTCCTTGTCCCCCAGTACTGTCTCTCCAGCATCATTTTCCAGTGGTCTGATACCCACTCTCAGATCTCTTTTAGACACGTATCTGAAGAAACTTTTGGTAACCTCTTTAATTTTATTGGCTAGCTTACTTTCATTCTCCATTTTTCCTTCTTAATGACTTTTTTGGCTGCCTTCTGTTGGTTTTTAAAAGCTTCCCAATCCTCTAACAGCCCACTAATTTTTGCTCTATCATATATCCTCTCTTTGGTTGTGTCATCTTGCCTTTAAACTATTTCTTTCTTCTTCAGATGAATATATCCTGTGCCTTCTGAATTGCTTCCAGAAATTTTCACCATTGCTGCTCTACTATCATCCCTGCCAGTGTTCTTTTCCAATCAATTCTGGCCAACTCCCGTCTCATGCCTCTATAATTCCCTTTACTCACTGTAATACTAACACATTTGACTTTAGCTTCTCCTGCTCAAATATCAGGGTGAATTTGATCATATTATGATTATTTGCCCCCAAGGTCTCTGATCAATTCTGGTTCATTGCACTATACCCAATCAAGAATATCTGGTCTTCTACTGGGCTTAACCATGAGCTGCCTAAAAAGCCATCTCACAGGCATTCTTGAAATTTCCCCCCTTGGGATCCAGCACCAACCTGATTTTCCCCAATCTACCTGCATATTGAAATCCCCATGACTATTGTAACACCGCCCTTTTGGCATGCATTTTCTATCTCCTGTTGTAATTTGTAGACCACATCTTTACTACTGTTTGGGGGTCTCTATAAAAATCTCAGTCTTTTTACCTATGCAGTTCCTCAGCTCCATCCATAACGATATCACACTTTCAAACCATTTGATTTATTTTTTTTAGACCAGAGCCACAACACCCCCTCTGCCTGCCTGCCTGTCCTTTTGATACACTGTGTGTCCTTGGACGTTAAGCTCCCAGCTATAATTTTCTTACAGCCATGATTCAGTGATGTCTACATCACATGTGCCTATCTGTAACGGTGCTACAAGTTCGTCTAACTTATGCTGCATGCATTCAAATATAACATCTTCAGTCCTCTATTCATCACCCTTTTCGATTTTGTTCACCATTTACATTGCAACTTATACTGTTGGCTGCAATTTTGCACTATCATCAGCCTCTCCTTGCTAGAAGTCTCACTACAGAGTGCCTCTGTTTGTTAACCAACTACCTCACCTCAACACTATCACTGGTTCCCATCCCCTTTTCCAAAGTTGGGCACGTGGCCAAGTGGTTAAGGCATTCGTCCAGTGATCTGAAGGTCGCTAGTTCGAGCCTCAGCTATGGCAGCGTGTTTGTGTCCTTGAGCAAGGCACTTAACTACACATTGCTCTAGTGCCTGTGCGAGGAGTGGCACGCCACACTGACTTCTAATCTGCACCTTGTAAGGCATGAAAATGCCCGATGCAGGCCTCTCACAGTCTGAGTCAACATTCCCTCCCTCCCTTTCCGAATTAGTTTAAAACCTGCCAAACTACTCTAACAAACCTGCCTTCAAGGATATTGATCCCCCATGGGTTCAGGTGCAACCCGTCCCTTTTGTACAGGGGATACTTTCTCTAAGGGATCCCAATGATCTATAAATCTGAACCCCTGCTCCCTGCGCCAATTCCTCAGCGATGAATTCACCTGCCAAATCATCCAATTCTTACCTTCACTGGCATGTGGCACAGGCAGCAATCCAGGGATTATGACCCTGGAGGTCTTGTTTTCCAGCTTTCTACCTAACCCCCTAAAATCTTTCTTCAGGATCTCCTCACCTTGCCTACCCATGTCATTAATGCCAATATGCACCAAGACTTCTGACTTGAGGATGCCATGGACCAAATCTGAGACATCCCTGACCCAGGCACCAGGAGGCAACATACCATCTGGGTGTGTCTACCTCACTCACAAAATCTCCTGTTTCTCTGACAATGGAGTCTCCTATCAACCCAAGTTCACCTGCCTTACTTGTCAAACCTCTTTCAATGACCTACGCATCAGAATTTTGATTATCTGCAACACTGAGCAACTACACTCCAAACTGTGGAAGTGGATTCAAATGTTCTAATGATAACACTGTGGCATGAACAGTGTAACTGAGTTCATAGCAATCATGCTACTACTGTTTATACAGGCTAACCATGTGGTACCCAACATTTTGTACCAAGGGCCAATAATGAAAATCGAGTTCAATTCTAAACTGCTCAGATTGAACACAGTTCAACGATATATACTCGGCAAGTCTATTTGCTAACAAATAAGCCAACAATGCTTTCCTTTGGAGAAAAACTGAAATGAACTCTAATTTCACCATGTTTAAATTATGTTTAAAGCATATTTCGGCTGGATAAGCAAATATCAGTCATCTTACAGTATTTGCTTTTAAATTTAATTTTAATTTAGAATATTTATCTCTCTACCTCACACTCAACATCTAGTAGTTTTTGATTTTGTGCCAGTTAATCCATTGACCAGGCAGAATATATGTGACTTTTGTTTCCTAGAATACCTGCTCAGCTAGTATCCTGTACCCTTCATCTCCACCCAATCGTTCACCAAATATGTGTTTGCCCTGCCAATTTACAGGCTGTGCTTTCCGAACTTAACAGCTACTGAAGTGAATAAGGGTTGAATTTGTCCCAAGAGTAGATTTGAGCAGTATTTTAGAAATGGAGACCTTTTTCATAGAAACTAAGGTATTTATTTTTATTTCTTCCCCCCTCTCCCATATACCTCCGCCCTGGCTCGTCCCATCTGCCTGGGCTTGACCCCTTTCCCTCTTTACTCGCTGCTACCATCGGACAAGTGGTGCAGGAGATCTTGGATCCATGCTACCAAACTCAGGAGTAGTCAAAGTCCTGCAACCATCGGGCTCTTGAACTAGTTTCTATTCACCTGAGCAATTCAAGTGGCTGTGAAAAGACATAGTAACCAGCTCTAATATTTCATTCTTTCTTGAGATGACATATAGTACTAATCTTGATAATCCATGGGTGCAGATTTTAAGTGATTAATTAGGACGTGGAATGAGCTGCTGCTATCAGGGAGTCTCTGAATCACTTATACAAAGATGAATAAGCTGAAAAGACCTCTATGCTTTCAACGTGTACGAATAGCAGCCCTACATTACATCAAATTTCAAGTAAAATATTGCAATTTAGGTATTCATACGAAGCGAACAGGTGCTCTCAGCTACTCTGCTTTCATTCTGATGTGAGCATGTGGGAAAATCGTAATGTAATTGAAATAGTTTGTAAAATGTGTTCTTTAAGGTTGTTATAGCCAGGAAGTGATAGTGGGGATAAACTCTCACTACCTATTAAATGCTTCAAGTGGTATGTGTCTCAAATAGCTTCTGACAACCAAGTCCAGCTCCTAAGCTACTAAGTCCAGAGGAACCAATTCTAATGACAGGAGAAGGGGCAAAGGCAGGTTACTGGCTCCATAAAACCAGTCACTCTAGAAAGATGGTCTCGTCAGCCATGGTAAGCAGATCATCTAGAATGAAAACTGTTTTCAAACCTCCGCTGCCTTACGGCCAAACCCATTCACAAGGAAGACTTGGGAGTAAACCCCCGAGGAAAAATCCGGAGCTAGATTTCCTAAGGCAGTCCTACTTTGAATTCGACACTGACTAGCAACTCCGGTGCTGCTGGTGCCAAACTGTATTGGTCTCTACTGTTCCTCTGGATTCATCAGCTGTGTGGAGAGGGGGAGCCTACTGCATTTGCAACAGCTTGCTCTCCATATCGTATTGCCGTGGCTGGTATATCACACAAGACAGCTGGGATACAATATCCATGGTTAACCCAACCAACGGAGGGCCTCAAGACGCACTGATAATTGCAACAAACTTGGCTGCATGTGACCAACAGAAAAAGAAAATTCACTTACTTCAGGCAGGTTTTTGCACTGCTGCAGTCTTCAAATCTAATGGAGTAGCCAACCTCCTGACCCAGCATCACATCCATTTCATCAGCCACTCGCTGAGCTACACTCATGGCAGCGACTCTTCTGGGCTGAGTACAGGCCACTCCCCGTTTGGGTCCAACCATGGCTCGCACATAGTCAACGCACCACTGAGGAATCTGCAAATCCATTCAAGAACAAACATTACAGCCTCTTTAAATTACTGACCAACTCAATGTAAAAAGTCAGAAGAGATCAAAACAAACTCTATACTTTCAAAGGTTAAACCAATGCCAAAAATCACAAAGTTTAAGTAGACTTTGTACAAACCTTTACGCAGCCACAATGGTGATTTATAGAGCTACTGAATAAATAGACATTTAGTTAATGGTGCCATGAACTGGAGGGACAGATTTTGAAAATGGGAAGGGCAAAGAAACAGCTGAAGAGGTGAAAGCATTAATTTCAGTTAATCAAGCAAATTGAGCTTAATACACATTTAAACCCACAGTTATGCAAAAAAAACTCCCAGGATATTGTACTTTGCAAATATAAATGCATAAATCTTGATGCATGCTCTAAAAATATGTATACAAAAAACAACTGCTCTCAGCACTAGCTAGTCTATCATCTGAACAATGGCTGCGTTGCATCAGGTAGCAACAGGTTTTCCAATCTAGCATGAAATACAAACCAGTCACAACCACACAATCCATGATAGATTCTGTCTTCTATCAGGAAAGGAGTATGAACATGGAATGAGATCATGCAGCGCAATCAGCTTTTATTTTCCTCTCCTCTATTGACTGCTGCCTCTCAAAGCGCAAGAGAAAGCAAATGTATGCCCAAGTGCTTACAAGCTGCTAATTTGAAATGAAGGTCTTATTTCTTTTGCCTTTAAAAACTTCCCACCAGTACAAAATGCTCGTTGTCAGAATGAACCGCTGTTGCCAAGTTTTACTGCTTTGAGTTCTCTAACTGAACTTCTATGCTGAAGAAATCACAGACCACAAAGTTATCTCAGTAGTTGACATATTTAATCTCTTTTTTTCCTTCAATTCCAATTAAATGAAGCCTGGAGGATGAAGGCATCCCTTACATCCATGGGGTGATGCCATGATGCAGCCCAATTTTGCAATACAGTAGAAAATAAAAAAAATCCAGGGTATAAGCCGGCTGGAGAGAAATGTAGTTTCTTGGGGAAACAAAGACAGCAACTGATGTAATGGTTATTGCAACACTGTACAGCACCAGTGATCTTTAAATGCTAATCTACCAAATTTGTCTATCAGAATCAAGTAACTGGCCATGATAATATATGATGGAAAAAAATGATCAGGTCAATTTTTATCCTTATCCTCTCCCACATCCAATGTGTTACCAAATCTCTAGAAACTAACCAACTGCTGGGATGAACTGCTGAATGCAGGGATGGATGGGCATTGGTTAATTTACTTAATATTGAGTCAGCTGTTGGCTGCCTAGCCTCATCACCAGTAAATGTGTCAAAACACTCTAAAACAAAGCACAGATCATCTATGGAGTGAATGCCAATACATCCATGTACCACGTCAACTCCAGTGGAAAAACAGGGAAAATTGAATATTTATAACTTACATACTAACAAACTAAATTACTCAGAAAGCTCTCTGATCTGTTGTTCTTTTGATTTGTTGATTAAAACACCATTTCAATATGCAGAGCACTCATGGATCACACAGCAACTGAATGCTGCATATTTGCTTCTTATATGCCCTCAATTACAACACTAATTAGACAACTTGAGAGAATGGTCAGTTATCTAAACTGAATCATAAATCAAATCGACTTGCAACTTTACAGAACAGTAGTTAAACTACATATAAAGTACTGTATGCAGTGTGAGTCACCACACAACAGCAATGATGGGTACGATGTGATTGCACAGGAGATTCACCAGGATGTTGACTAGATTGGGTGACTTTAGTTATGGGAACAAACTCAATAGGCTGGGCTTATTTGTCTTGCCCTGGAATGAAGGAAGCTGAGTAACATGATGGAGGAGCATAAAATTATGAGAGGCAGATATCAAAGTAAGTTTATTATCAAAGTACATATATGTCCTCACATATAACCCTAAGATTCATTTGCTTGCAGGCATATTCAGTAAATCGAAGAACTATAATGGAATCAATGAAAAACCGTACCCAACAGAATGGGCAAACAACCAACCTGCAAAAGACAAGAACTGTGCAAATACAGAAAGTAAAATAATAATAATAATAAATAAACAACAAACGTTGAGAACGTGAGATAAAGAATCCTTGAAAGTGAGTCCATTGGTTGTGGGAACAGTTCAGTGATGGGGCAAGTCAAGTTGAATGAAGTTATCCCCTCTTGTTCAGGAGTCTGATGATTGAAGGGCAATAACTGTTCCTGAAACTGGTGGTGTGAGTCCCAAGGCTCCTTTAAACTACTTCCTGATGGCAGTAGCAAGAAGAGAGAATGGCCTGGATGAGTGGTGGTGGGGGAGTTCATGATGGATGCTGCTTTCCTGCAATATGCTCGACGTGGATGCACTCAATGGAAGGGAAGGCTTTACCCGGGATAAGGTAAATAATGAGAATCATTTTCCACATGGTAGGGATATCACAAACAAGCGAGCAAAGGTTTAAGGCGAAAGGAAAGAGTTTAAAATGAGCCCTGAGGGAATATTTTTAATGAACTATAGAGTGGTTGGTATCTTGAACATGCCAGAGTAAGTGGTGGAGTCAGATATAAATCACTAAATTCAAGAGAAATTTGGAAAGGCACTTAAATAAGAGATAAAAGGGTACACAACTAATATGGGAAATGGTATTAGCATAGATAGGCAAAACAATCAGCACATTGGCATGAAGTGCTGTAGGGCCCATTTCTGTGCTGTCACAACTATGAATACTTTGGGAATGGCTATACATTTTTACAATTCCACATCAACTCAACATTACCAACCTGTGTTGTTTTTCCAGAGCCAGTCTCACCAACAAGCACAAAAGACTGGTGTTTAGTCAAGATGTCACTGAACCTTTCCTTGTAATCCCACACAGGCAATTGTAGTCTTTTTTTCAGGATCTCATAATAGCGTGGGGTGTGGGGTAAATTGGTAAATGGATTGATAGCCTGTTGATGAAGTGCCGGAGTTGTAATGAGGGGCATATTGCCTCCCGCGGTTAAAGCCGGATTAGACAAGTTCCTTGAATCCTTATCACGATCCCGATCCCGATCACGATCCCGATCTCTATCACGGTCACGATCCCGATCCCTTTCCCGATCCCTATCCCGATCCCGGTCCTTTGAGCGATCATAATCTTTGTCTCGGTCTCTGTCTCTATCTTTTCGTCTGTTGGAAATAAAAAATGTTTTACGTTTTACTACCAATATGAACTTACCAATACACTACTATGCTTAGTTTCATTTCAATTTTGCCTATTACATTGAGATTACATTTTAGCCTATTGGCAAAGTATTATTTAACCTCAATATTCTAAACAGTCATATGGATTTGCCAAGAAAAAAAAACAATTGAATTAAACAGTGAAAAAGCCTAATCCAACTTTGATGGTTGGTGACTTAGTCTCATGCCGATTTAGATTACAGTGCAACAAGATTCTGGGATTAGCAAATGAATAATATTTTAAAAAAATGAATGCTGGAAATACTCAGGTCAAGCACCATCTGCAAAAGAGTTAAACTTTATGTTTTAATCTGCAAACATTCATTTTACATTAGCTCCTCCCAATGCAAAGGAGGCCACACCAAAAGCAGAATTACATTAGATACAGAACACTCAATTGGAAGTCATATTTTTCATTAGGGAAATGTGTTTGCTGTCTGGAACAATGAGAAGCGAGAAGGTAAAGGATAGGCATTGCATTGCTTTGACATGCAAGGGAATGTACTGTCGGAAGGACACAGAGAAGAAACAGCCCAAGGGAATATCAAAATGAGAGGAGCTGTGCTCTGCTGTGACATCACACTATAAGTGATCATAATGACATTCATTCTTGTTCATTCCTCCCAGATCCCATTCGAAGGGGAGACCGGCAAGGTGGGTGTAAAGACAATGTGTACAGTGTAATTTTTCAGGTTAGGTGGGAGGAAAAAGAGCAGAAACGCAAGATGTAGAAAAAGCATAGTTAATTACTCTGTCAATCACAGCAGAAAGACAAGTAGAGGACACAAAGAAGGCAGAAGCAGTATTAAATTAGCATCATCAGAATGGATATAACCAAAAGAGAACCTAAGAAGGTAGAATTCTTTACAGGAAATGGAGTACAAATGTAATCAAACTGGCAACGGAAATCTGGAACTAATAATGAAAAGTCCCAAGTTGACACTGATAAATTAAGAAAAGAGAAGGTAAGGGAATTATCAGATGGGCTGTGTGAAGTTAGAAAAGGGTGGAAATTAGCAAAGCTGATGTTCCACATATCCATAGACTCGCGAAGATTCCTAAAATAGCATCTTCCTGCAGTACTGTGTTCTTTGGAGAATAAAATCAGATAATGGAAATACTCAGCAGGTAGGCAATATCTGTGGAGATGAAAAATGATAACATCATTTTGAAAAGTTAACTATTTCCCTCTCCACAGATGCTGCCTGACCTAAATAGTTACAATGCTTTCCGTTTTCCATTTAAATTTTCCATTTCAAATTTGGAAAATGTTAACACAACCAAAGTGCTACTACTCAGTGCAGAGGTAGTTGAGCTACTGGAGGGCAGTTGTTATGAACACCAGTATGGATCTTATAAAAGCAGAGGGCCTCCAGATTGTCTTGGAGGTGAAGCAGGATTGGTTGAGTCTGGGATAAACAAGAACTAGGAAGCTAGTTGTTCAAATACAGGGCTATCTTTCAGGCTATCGCCAATGTTAAGGGCGAACCTTAAGTGAATGGAATACTACAACTGTAAGAGAGATGAATGAAGTGAAAGAGTAGATTGCCAGAGCTGTTCTTTTCTCTCATCATTCTCTTGTACTAAACTATATACCACTTCATATCTAAACCTTGTCAACCTTAAATATATTTATTGAGATACAACGCAGAATAGACCCTTCTGGCTCTTCAAGCCACACTGCCCAGCATTTCCCCTATTTAATCCTAGCCTAATCACAGGACAATTTACAATGACCTATTAACCTACCAACTGAAACTTTTGTGGCCTGTGGAAGGACACTGGAGCAACTGAAGGACACAGGGAAAATGTACAAACTTCTTACAGGCATTGGGGGGGGGGGGGGATTAGAATTTGAACCGAGGTCACCTGTATTGTGAAAAGTTGTGCTAACCACTATGCTACTGTATCACTCCTTTTGAATAAGCCTTCACAGGCCTCGGACAGAGAATTCCAAATACTTACTACTCTCTATGTTAGGTGAAATGCCTTTGTATGTATGCCTTGAAATGAGGATTCCTTGTTTAAAGGTAGTGAGCCCTAGTTGTAAACAATCCAGTCCAGTGAAATACCCATTCTAATTTTCATGAGAGCACCTCTCATTCCTTGAAACTTTAGACGTTAGAGTAAGGCTATCTGACGAAGGGTCTCGGCCTGAAACGTCGACTGCACCTCTTCCTACAGATGCTGCCTGGCCTGCTGAGTTCACCAGCAACTTTGATTTGTGTTGCTTGATATTCATTTCTTCCCCATTATCCACCATTCCCCTTAATGCCTTTGATGTTCAGACAGTTATCCATCTCCTTCTTAAAATACATTCAGCAAATTAGCAGCCTCCACCTTCTGTGAATCAGTCACTTTCCTGAGAGGAAATTTCTTAGTACATTTCTTAGTTTGTCTTGTGGTGCTGCACGACATGCCCCGAGACTAACTCATACCTGACACCACTGACCCTGACATACCATCCCGAGCCAAGGAAAATATCTGCCCAACATCCATCCCTGTCAGAATTTCTATACGTTTTAACAAGACCTTCTCTTAATTATACAAACTCCAGTGAATACCTGCCTAGGCACTGATTCCTCATATGACAGTCCTGCTATCCCAGTAATTAGTCTGATAAAACTTTTATTGCATTCCTGCTATGGTAAGTATACCATTGGTTAAGCAAAGCAGGACTGCTCACAACACTGGTGCAGTTGCATAATTGCGACAAGACATCCTGTTCCAGTACTCGAACTCTCTTGATGTCTTTACTGTGTGCTTTAAATTAGTGATGTACATCCCACTGTAGATTGACATTTCTCAAATACTCTAACTTTCTAACTTTCCCACCAAATGTATCCCTATTGTATTGCATCTGTCATGTTTTTGCCCATTTACTCAAAATCTTAAGTCAGCTTAAGATTTTTTACGTCCTCCTTGCATCTCTCAATGCCATCCACTCAGAACTATATTTCATTCCCTCATCCAGATCTCTGAGATACATTTCCTGTCAGGGTCCCAAGCACTCATCTCCATGGTATCCATGAGTCGTCATGAAGAACATCCATTTACTCCTTCTCTATTAACTAATTTCAATCCATTGAAATTGCATCTGCTTTACTACCATCACCTTTCATGTTGTATTATACACTCATTCAAGGGACCTCATCAAAACTAATTTAAGTCTACTCTGAACGCCTCAATTTTTTCCAACACTTAATCCCCCACCACTTTCATTAGGTTTGATTCCCTAGCATTTCTGTAAAGCCATTTGTGTTCTCTCCCATGAAGACAGAACTAAAGTTCTGCTGAATTGCTTTGCTCACCATTATAAATGCTGCAGTTTCTGACAAGAGACCTATATTTGTCCTCACTAATTTTACACATCTCTATATTTCAAACAATGTACTTTTATACCTATCTCATTTTTGCTCTCTTAATCAATCTAGGTCTACTTCTGCTGAGTTCTCAACTGTTCTAAATTCTCTTTCAATCTAATGTTCCCTAATTTTTTTTCGGAGCCATGATCAGATTGCTTTTCCTCATTTCCTCAAACTTCAGTTTGAGCGAATTGCTTCACTTTCCACCTTAATGAAGAATTCTATATCATGGTCAATCTTTACTGATGAACCCTGTGCTGCAAGATTATTAACTAACCTGCTTAGCACAGTCCCCAATCGAGGTTAGCCTGGCCCCTAATTGGTTCTTTAGCATTCCGGATACACAATACAATGAAAAGAAAGGACATTTCCATAATTTGTCACCAAAAGAGTACTTTAATAGAATATCCCCAAAGTACTGCTTTTCTTCAGACAAAAGTATTTGGTTAACTCATAATTCATATTGAAGCCCTCAATCCTGACACACAGGAAACAGGAAAACAAAGCAATAAATTACTGTCCTCCTAAATGCAATGATCAGGTTAAATTAAAAGGTCATGGAATCAGGTCATCTCAGCCGGGCCTAAATGGTCACTTGATGGGACAAAGAATCTGTTTTCATGGTACATGATTCTATAATCAAGTGCAGCAGAAAAGTAACCAATGACAATACACCACTAGACTAATATTTGCAAAGAGCCTACCGAGAGACTGACTAACAGGATACCAGATCCCACCCACCCCATGCATATACGTTTGGTTTCAACAACTTTTGCGCTTTTCTCAGTTTATAAAAGATAGGCACGCACTGGAAATACAATACAAAGATTTTATTTGGCTCTGACTGCGAAGATGCTGTATAACAACCAGCTAAAATAGATTAAAAATTCAGGCATACACAAATTCTCAACTCCTTAATAGATGCAAAAAAATCCCCCATCAATGTTGAATAAATTAAACGCTCTGTTAGTTCATAATGACCCTGTCGATTCAGTAAAGGTTTCAAGGTGAGTACACAAAAATAATCTTATTTTGTTGGTGCTGCTGTTAGTGCTTATTTCTTGAATGGAACATAATATAATGCTCCTAACAATCATGAGTATTGATAAGGGTCCAGGCGATACTGTGATACACAATTACCTCTGTAATCTTGATTCCAAGGACAGACTTAATTAAAAACAAAACACAAAAAGATATTAATTGTGACCATAGAGGGGGAAAAAAAAGAAAATGTGGGGGGGAAAATAGAAACAAAGAGCTTTATTAAGAAGGAACCACATTGTGAAAAGGTGGGAGGACATAAGTGATTAGTAGCTTTCATGTTTAACAATTTTTTTGGAGCACACATAGGTAAGTAATCCATTACAACCCAATGAGTTAAATTGGTACAAGCTAAACTAAGAGAAGGGTCATCTGAACATAGGACTGTGATGGTAACAGATAGAGCATCTTTGTACCCAAGCCCCAAAGAGAAGCACAACATTCTGGAGTCAGGTGAAAAAGTAAATGCTGCTCTGCCAACTCAGGAGAAAAAGGTTTTATAACCTTCTGGAGTATTTCCTAAAGCCGCAAGATCATCAAGAACAACATGAAAAGCATTTCAATAATTCAACAGACCTGCTAGCTAAAGCAAGTTAGTTTACATGGTGGCTTATCTAAACTAACTTCCCCAAATATCAATCTTAATACTGAATAAATGAATCCTGATGATGCCAAGTTACAGCAATATATTTGATTGTGCAATTGCATTTCAGTATCTTTTTTCAAATGTTCTGGGTTACGCTTGAACACAACTGCAAGAACTCACTGAACATTGTCAAAGACATTTCATACGTGGCTCCACGTAAAGGTGTGGCAATCTAGAAGTTTACCCGCATTACTTTGAGGTTAGAGCAAAAGATGATACTTAAGGCATGAAGCGTGTTCTGATGGCATATGACATAAAAATAGTACCATTTATTATATGCAAAACGTTAGCTCCAATTACTCAAAAGGAAAACTTAAAAAGTTTATTTGGTGGCCATCAGCAATAAGGTAAACAACACTGGCTAAAGTGACAGAATTTAAACAAGCTTGTTATTCCAACCCAATACCAGACATAAGTGTACTACAGAAGAGTGAAATGCTGAACAATAAAAAGCAACTTTATCCATAATGTACTGTTCACCAAAAACTAAGTATTCACAAAGGAATTAAAATGCTTTTGTGTGATGTGAAATACTCTAAATGCATACTCTTTCATCCTGCAGATAAAAGATAGCAGATAGATTTTAATTTTGTTTCTACCAAAGCATTTATGGGAAAACAATAGATATTCACTCCATTCTCTATACCAGTTCATTGTCTTCACTCTTCCTGATCCGTTTATTGACATTTATTTAAACTGCTTGTGACATGAACTTCAATTAAATGTTCGGTTGAACTAAATACTCCATAACTTACCATACTACCAATCAATGAACTGACAATCTATAACTCAGTTGATCCTTTGTTAATCCAAGGGAATGTCATTACATCGCAATGGTCAAATCATAGATTGCACAACTGCATACTTAATGACATTCAGTTTCTGTTAAAAGTGATGCTTTGTGAATTTCCTCTGAACTATTTCTTCAGTCTCCCACATAAAATTATAAAATATAATATCAAACCTGGGTCAGTCACCTCAGAGGCCCTCCACTGGTCAGGGTCAACCATGGATGTTGCATCACAGCTGTCTACACGACACACAAGCCAGTACTTAAGTCAGAGCAGGATGACATGGGGAGCAAACTGTTGCCCACATAGCAAGCTGTTGCCCCGCTACACAGCTGATTAATCCAAAGGAACACCAGAGACCGAACCGATAACAGTTTGGTACCAGCGACAGCACGGGAGTAGTCAGTCCGCGTTGAACTCAACATAGGACTGCCTTAGGGACTTCAATTAAGAACAATTAATTCA
Source organism: Mobula birostris (assembly GCF_030028105.1). NCBI lineage: Eukaryota > Metazoa > Chordata > Chondrichthyes > Myliobatiformes > Myliobatidae > Mobula > Mobula birostris. Next base: position 81,465,708 of record NC_092372.1, on the reverse strand, counting down.
GCTTGGATAAGAGCAATTAACTTTGATTCCATATACTTGAAGTATCTTCTGAATTAGATACTTTAACACATTCTTAAAAGTTGACTCTGCCTTTGTAATAGTCAATGGACATCACAGACTGCCCATATATTGCCTTTTAAATCAGACTCCACACACAATTTAAATTGGTTTAAGGCAGCCAAATGAAGCTTAGATAGGTGAGCAAATAACAAATCACACAATTGGATTTAGTGACAATAAAAATAACACCCTATACTACTGGAAGGCTGGTATTCAAAAAAAAACAAACATCATGATTTTTCTGTATCAAACCACCTCACGTGCACATGCATCAAGAAACAGGAGTGGAAAAACCAACTTTATGGAGTTATTTATTCTTCATTCGGACACGGCTGGTGGCGTAGTGGCATCAGCGGACTTCGGGACGAAAGGTCCCAAGTTCGAATCCAGCTCCGGCCGGCTCCCCTGCACGCTTTCCATCCATGCTGGGAACTCACCCGGCAGAAGGCAATGGCAAACCACAGCTGTAACTTGCCTCATACGTGGTTCCCCACTATGTCAGAGAGGTGTAGAGGGAAATAATCCGCTAACCAGAGAAACTCCGGATGCAAAGTACCTTTCCTTAATTCTTCATTCCCTTACACACACACACACTGGGGGGAGGGATCATATTAGAATAAAACCAAGTTAGCTCTGGTTGTGCATCAGGAATCCAAGGATGTGAACATAAGCATGATGATTAGTGGTCCAAAAGCAATCAGAGGAGACTACAGTAGCAAGATGCCCCATAAATACATCCTCAATCACAAAGCACATTGTTGGCATAGCTTTATCATGGAATAACAGACATGGAAACACGCGGTATAAGTTTAATTGTTCACACTTTATCCAAGTGTGGATGTTTTCACTGTTTTAGGAAGATGGGACACTACAAGTTACTTTTGCAACAGTAGTTAGCAGAATAATTGGGGAATAAAGCTAATCTTGTCAGAGACACTGTTCTCCTATTTAGCAATACATCTTGGAAAGGGCATAAAATGATGCTAGCTATATATATATATCTCAATAGAGAAAAGAACCCCCCCACCCCAAAAAAAACTCCACCGTGCAACTAAACTAAAAGCAAAGCAATAGGCTAACTTGGAACCAAATAGAGTTAAAGAACTTAAAATCACGTCCTCAAACCCGACCTCCATTAAAAACAGTAAAAAAAAACAAGGGTATATAAATATGGAACAAAAAGAGAAGAAAAAAAAATTACATTAAATGAAAATATTGAATAAAAGATCTCCAGGTCTGTTCAAATTTAAGTGAGGAATCATAAAGATTGCTTCTAATTTTCTCCAAATTCAAGCATAATATCGTCTGAGAAAACCAAAAAAAGGTGGTTGGAGCGTTAAGCTCTTTCCAATGTTGTAAAATACATCTTTTCGCCATTAAAGTAAGAAATGCAATCATTCTACGGGCTGAAGGAGAAAGATTACTGGAAATTTTAAGTAGTCCAAAGATAGCAGTAATAGGGTGAGGAGAGATATCTATATTCAATACCTTTGAGATAATATTAAAAATATCTCTCCAAAAAGTTTCCAGAGTAGGACAAGACCAAAACATACGAGTTAAAGAGGCTATCTGCCCCAGACATCTATCACAAAAAGGATTAATATGAGAATAAAAGCGAGCTAATTTATCTTTGGACATATGTGCTCTATGAACAACTTTAAATTGAATTAGGGAATGTTTAGCACAGATAGAGGAAGTATTGACTAATTGTAAAATCTGCCCCCAGTCATCCACGGAAATGATAGACCCCAATTCCTGTTCCCAACCTACCCTAATCTTATCAAATAGAGCTTTCCTAAGTTTCATAATAATATTATAAATCATAGCCGATGCACCTTTCTGACATGGATTAAGGTTAATTATAGTATCTAAAATGTAAGTAGGAGGAAGCATTGGAAAAGAAGAAAGTATAGTACTTAGGAAATTTCTAACTTGTAGATATCTAAAAAAATGTATTCTTGATAAATTATATTTATTAGATAATTGTTCAAAAGACATAAGGGAACCATCTAAAAATAAATCCAAAAACCGTGAAATACCCTTAGTCTTCCAAATTTGAAAAGCACGATCCGTAAACTTCCTGAATCTTTTAATAGAGCGTCAATCTCTCTAATATTAAAGAAGGATAAAGATCCTGCTCAATGTGCATCTTATAGACCAATATCTTTATTAAATGTTGACTCTAAAATTTTTTCTAAGTTATTAGCAAACAGATTAGAAAAAGTACTTCCTTTTATTATTACGGAAGACCAAACGGGTTTTATTAAAGGTCGTTACTCTTTTTATAACATTCGCACACTGTTAAATATTGTTTATACCCCCTCACAAAATGTTCCTGAGTGTGTTATCTCTTTAGATGCTGAGAAAGCTTTTGATAGAGTAGAATGGCCTTACTTATTTAAGGTGCTTGAAATGTTTAATTTTAGCTCGAAATTTATATCCTGGATCAAACTGTTATATCATTCTCCTGTGGCCTCGGTCCGTACTAACTCTCTAAGTTCACCTTTTTTCCCTCTTTTTCGAGGTACTCAACAAGGCTGTCCTCTTAGTCCTTTATTATTTGATATTGCATTAGAACCTCTTGCAATTGCCATTCGAGAATCTCCAAATATTACTGGGATAACTCAGGGCTTAAAGTCCCATAAAATATCACTATGCTGATGACTTACTTTTATATATTTCTAATCCTCAAAAATCCATCTCTGCTGTTTTAGAGTTATTAGCACAATTTAGTCTCTTTTCAGGTTATAAATTAAATCTTAGTAAGAGTGAAGTTGTCATTACTAGAGAAAAAGGTTCTTGGGAAACTGAGGTCTGAAGGTCAACAAGCCACCTGCACCACATGGTGTACACCCCCAAATTCTGAAAGAAGTGGTTGAAGAGTTCATGGAGGCTTTAGTAACAATCGTTAAAGAATCACTAGATTCTGGAATGGCTTTGAAACACCAGAAAACTGCAAATGTCCCTCCACTTTTTAAGGAGAGAGAGAGGCAAAAGGAAAGAAATTATCGACCAGTTAATCTGACTTCAGTAGTTGGGAAGATGTTGAAGTCGATTAAGGATGAGGGGTACTTGGAGGCATATGATAAAATAGGCTGTATTTCCTCAATGGAAAATCTTGCCTGACAAATCTGTCGGAATTCTGTGAAGAACTAACAAGCAGGATAGACAAAGGAGAATCACCTGATGTATACTTGGATTTTCAGAATGCAATACATGAGGTTGCTAAACGAACTACAAGCCCATGGTATTACAGGAAAGATTCTAGCATAAATAAAGCAATGGCTGATTGGCAGGAGGCAGAGAGTAGGAATAAAGGGGGCCTTTCCTGACTGGCTACCAGTGACCAATAGTGTTCCATTGGGGTCTGTGTTGGAACCAATTCTTCTTACGTTATATGTCAATGATTTGGATAATGGAATTGATGGCTTTGTTGCAAAGTTTGCAGGCGATATGGAGATAAATGGAGGGGCAGGTAGTTTTGAGGAAGTAGAGAGGCCACAGAAAAACTTAGATAGATTAGGAGAATGGGCAATGATTAGGAGAATGAGAAATGGCAGATGAAAAACAGTGCCGGGAAGAAAAATGAAAGGGTTGACTGCAGGGTATTTCCTAAATGGAGAGAAAATACAAAAAAAATGAGGTGCGAAGTGACTTGGGAGTTCTTGGGCAGGATTCCCTAATGATTAACTTGCAGGTTGAGACTGTGGTGAGTAAGGCAAATGTGATGCTAGCATTCATTTCAGGAGGACTAGAATGTAAAAGCAAGGATGTAATGTCCAAACTTTATAAAGCACTGGTGAAGTATCACTTGGGAGTACTGAGAGCACGTTTGGGCCTCTAATCTTAGAAAGGATGTGCTGAAGCTGGAGAGGGGGTTCAAAGGAAGTTCACAAAAATGATACCAGAATTGAATAGCTTGCCATATGAAGAGCATCAAATGGCTTTGAACCTATATTCACTAGAATTCAGAGGAATGAGGGGTGACCTCATTGAAGCCTATCGAATGGTGAAAGGCCTTGATAGAGTGGATGTGGAGAGGTTGTTTCCTATGGTGAGAGAGTTTAAGGCAAGAGGACGAAGCCTCAGAATAGAGGGGCAGATTTTTAGAATGGAGATGAGAAGGAAATTGGATCAGCCATGATGAAATGGCAGAGCAGACATGATGGACCAAATGATCTAATTCAGCGGTCCCCAACGGCTACCGGGCCATGAGGAAACGATATGATTTGGCGATATGAGTCAGTGGCACCTTTCCTCATTCCCTGTCACACCCACTGTTGAACTTGAACGCACACGAGGTCATTACGCATGCATCATCCATGTCAGCGCGGGAAGATCATCAACTCTTCGAGCTTGCAAATGACGGTGGGCTGAAAAGTATGTTTGACATAACATCTCTGCTGGCATTCTGGATCAAAGTCAAGGCTAAATATCCTGAGATAGCCACGAAAGCACTGAAAACGTTGCTCCCATTTCCAACATATCTCTGCGAAGCACGCTTTTCTGCAATGAATGCAATGAAAACTAAATTGCGGAATAGACTGGACATAAGAAATCCCCTTTGAGTATCGCTGTCTCCCATCACCCCTCGATGGCACTGTCTTGTTGCAGGGAAATAAGCCCAGGGCTCCCACTGATACAGCGACAGTGGTGTGTTGCAATGATTTTATACGTTCATACGGGGAAAATGTGCTGTGTGTTTAATATCCAAACGTTACTTAAAATGTTATGATGCTATTGACTTATAAGTGACTTATAATTGACTTATCACTATATTCATTCAAGGAAAATATGCACTGTCTTTAATATTAAATTCGTTAGATAAACCCTTTTAGAAACGAAATTGAGTGTATTAGCCACTTATGTGACTTATAGTTGACTTATCACCTATATTCCGGTCGTGATTAACCCCCCCCCCCCAGGTTGCCAACTGTCCCGTATTAGCCAGGCATCCCATATATTGGGCTAAACTGGTTTGTCCCATACGGGCATACGGGACCGCCCTTGTCCCGTATTTCCCCCACTAAGTACAGCGTTCCTATGAAACCTTTCGTGCCGAACTGGCATAAAATGAAGAAGTAATTACCATTAATTTATATGGTGTGGCGACCCATTTTCTACATAGGCGAAGCGGCTCACAAAATGGCACGCGTGTCAGCAGAGAGGCCAGCCCCAAAATGGCGTTGGGCCTTTTTCTTCACCAGCAAGGGAAGAAAGCCCACGCGCAGGATGAGACTTTTGTAACGCACCTCTGACATCATTTCCGCCCGGAGAAGATGGGAACGGAACTGCGTAAAAGCCAGTACCGCGAAGTTTGAATAAACTAGTCTCTAGTGCAACTTACAGACTGCGTGTCATTATTTCTAGCTCTGTATGTAGCACATCGTTACAATGGGAAAATTTTTTTGAGCGTTCCCAGACCCCAAAAATAACCTACCAAATCATACCAAATAACATAAAACCTAAAATAACACTAACATATAGTAAAAGCAGGAATTATATGATAAGTACACAGCCTAGTTTCACTGAACAGAATTGCCAAAAACGATTTGTAGAAAAAAAATCGGCACATACACGCATGCACACAGAAGTGCCCGCGCAAGGCTTCATGGTCAATGTAGTCCTTTCGGGGCAAACACAACGTATTTGACTGCTACTCTTGTTCATTGGCAACCCTACCAACTCCCACCACCTCCCCCCCCACCCCCAGTATGCAAGAATACTGTCGATATTAAACCGGTCCGAAACCTCATGGTCTTATGGAAATTATTCTGATCAAAACTTGAAATGTCAACATTTATTTACTCTCTACCTCAACCTGCTGAGTAATTTTGTCAGACAGATTAAACTGAAAATTTATGACAGGTTGGGGTCATATGTTTTGGTAGCATTGTGGTTTTACAGTACCAGCAACCCAGGTTTATTTCCTACTGCTGTCTGTAAGGAGTTTGCACATCCACCCCTGACAGCACAGGCTTCCTCTGGGTGCTCCAGTTTCCTCCCACAGTCTAAAGACATACCAGTTAGCAACTTAATTGTCCAGTGACCTGGCTTGTGTTAAATCTGGGGTTGCCCTGCAGCACAGCTCGAAGAGCCAATTCCGTGCTGTTTCTCAACAAACAAACAAATAACGGAGGTGCATACAGAAGGGGGAATCTACGAACTATCTTGCAGGCTCAAGGTGAAACACCTTTGTCAAAACTTTCTGGTATAGAGATCAGGTAAAACTATCAAAATGATCAAGCTGAATGAGTGGAAATAAACAACTGTTGAGTCATTCAACAGCAATTAGTAAAATAATCCGACCTGAAATCGAAAGCAGCTGTTTTATAAAGGCAAGCAATAGTGCACATTGTCCATAATATCCAGTCTGTCAACCAAGTAAGTGCAAAACCTAATGGAGTAAAGCTGACTAGTAAACGTCACCGGCAGAAGAAAAGGTTAAAATAAGCACTACTCAGATCTAAAGGAACCTGACACAAGATTAAAAAAAACAGAAGAATTAAGTTAAGCCAGAGCAAAATAACCAAGTTGGAAAACAAGCAAAGTACATCAAGAATAAATAATTCCTAAACTGCAATAAGGCCAAGAATTATTTTAGGATGTTTGAAGCTTGGGAGCAGCTTGAGGAGAACAAAACACATAAATATGGAAGATTAACTGAATAAGACAGCATCTAGTCCAGTACTAAGCTATGTTCGCTAATAGTTCCTTCCTATTGCTGACCTATGCATTTATCCACTTTTGTATCCTCCAACCTTCTCATCCCATGAACCCTTAACAGAAGAATGTTTGATTTACCTTTGCAGAACCAACATTAAATTCAACCTAGATCAATGCTGGTGAATAACAAAACTAAACAATTTTCTCATTCCAGCTGATTCAGTAGCAATTTTCTTAAACCAGTCATGCATTGATGCCAAGTTCAGTACACATTAGCAAAAGGACATTAGTCCAACTGAATGTGGCTTCATTCAAATTACATACCAAGTGAACCATGCATGATTTACAGGTGCCAAAGCACAGAACTGTCTCATAATCCAAATTGTTCCTCTATTCCTTATAAAATGTTACTCTTGCCAATTACCACTCTACAAAATGTGTAGCATTAGTTGCACAAAATAAAGATACAATCAAGTACTGTACCAATACAGTCAGATCCGGGTCACACTGAACTGTTCAGAGGTGGTAACACTAAGATGTATATGCATCCTTTGACAGACTTGTCAAATCTGAATGTAGCTTTATAAACACTTCCAGACATTATTACAAGTTCAGAATTAGTATCAAGACCACACTGGAAAATTGATCTCAAAGCTCCTGGCAGAAGACTTGGAGAAAGCTATTGAAAAAAAAAACATTATTTTGTTCAAAATACACTTCAGCAGTCACATTAATTCTCAAAAATAAGCCACATCAGTGGTATGAGAGTTTTTACACAATTAATAATAGCCCACAGGATTGTCAAAGGACAATCCTGTGAGCTATTGCTAATTGTCTAAAATATGATTCAGACATGGTGCAAAGAAGGCAGCTGATGTGCCTGTATCAATCCCAACTGGTGGAAAAAAAAGGATTCTACCCGTCCTGCTGAATTTCTCTCTCCCTATTGCATTCAAGCTGGCCTCTAATGTCTTGCTAAGAAACCACTCAAGTTAAGAACCCAGCCAATAGGTTACAACTCCCCATGATGCCATCGGCTATAGAGTATTTTCTTTGTCTAGGGGCTTGCGTGAGCTTGTGCCCAAAGCTTGATGGTGACGACCGTTTTTGGCCGACTGAAGATCCATAGCCTTTGCAAAACTTGCTATGTTTTCTTTTAATGGGATCCAGGCTCAGTACCAGGGCTCCAAGCAAACTGTGCCATCACAACAATTGTTGTCACTTCAACTTCTTGGTGAAACCGCAAGGCTAATTTTCCCTGACACTTGACAGCACAATAACTTACTGGGGGAAAAAATGTATGGCTTCTGCACATTTCCATATAGCCTCAAAATCATTTCCACTTTTCCTACTGATCATTCACATTTGTTTGCAATCTTGGGGAATATCTGCAACCAAAATTTGCTTCCGTCCACAAATGTTATTATTTCTAGTGCTTCTGATGAAAGTTTCACATTGTTAATGTAAACTGCCTACACCAGTGGCCTTAAGCACTTGCCTTGTGCTGCCAACATTTAATGTTTGTTACTTTACAATGAGAATGCTGTTTAGTCTGATAGATATTCACATACTTGTGTTCTAACCTTAGTCACGAGCAAAAAGCCATTTTCTGAAGACCAGTATGCAAAAAAAATATTCTCACAACCTTATATCCTTCAATCACTTAAAGGAATTCAAAAAGATTAGTCCATCGTATGTATGACAGCTTGAAATCACCTTTCTGTACACTATCACATCATTGGGTAAGTTTTCCGTTATCTTTTCATCTCTTATTCATGTTCATATACAAGGATACAATTCGCCCTTCCATTTTCTATTCTCTTTCCCAACATTTTTAAAACCTTTTTTAAATTCTGAAATAACCTTTGCTTCCACAACAAGCAAGAGAGGGAAAGAATGGGAATGCCCCATTTTCAGAAACATCACCATGGCTGAGCAATAGGATGACAAGGACAGGCTGTCAAAAAAAAATCAAAGACAACAATGAGGAAATAAGGAATGCCATTTACTTCAAGTATTTGTCTAAGACTGCAAAACACTGAAGTAGGCAGGTACAGATGACAGAGGTTTAGGGAAGAAATAGTGTAATTGTGCCAAAGACAACAGTCATGCAGGATGATTAACTTTATCACAAAACAGGATGCCACTTGATTTTTAAGAAAACCTTTTAGTGCTGTGCTGTAAGAGCATGCAGAAAGCTCAGACTTATGAGGAAGCAGCACATACAAAAATTTGGGATGTAACAAGTATGTTGGCGGTGCAGCAAATGCTCACAAAGACAGAAGATCAAATTTTAATTTCTTGAGGAGCTGGTAAGCGACAACAATTTGAAGATGGGAAATTTCACTTAATAGGGGAGACAAGAAGCAACAAAAGATGAGATGGATCTCACAAACAAGGTGGACTGGGAGAGGGCCTGAAGAAAGAGAGGACAGTGGAAATTCAGAGACATATGCAGAAGCACTCACTGCACAATGTTCATCTTTCAACCCCACACCAGATATTTCATAATCACAATCTAAGCCAATTCCTGTCCAGTATTGGAAGGAATGCCTCAATGATGGTGCGCTTTTTGGATGGTGATAATGTAAAGCATCCCTACTATGAAAATGTCACATCACACACTATCATAGCCACATTATCAGGAAACTAAGATGAGGGGTTTAAAGCCAATAAGGGTTACATGAACGTATCAATGGGATGAAAGGAAAAGTCCATAGGCAAAAAAAAGTGTTGAGTGAATGACACAAAGTTAGATTCAAGGAACACAGCAGACCTTCAGGTAAACTGACAGTATGAGAGTCCAACCAGAAAAGTATTGGAATCACCAAGTTGGAATGTAAAATATGGATGATGTTTTCAGCAGCAGAAATAGCATAGACAAGGGCTTATTAGGGAGAGTCAACATGGCTTTGTGTGTGGTAGGTCATGTTTGACCAATCTGTTGGAGTTTATCGAGGAGGTTACCAGGAACGTGGATGAAGGGAAGGCAGTGGATATTGTCTACATGGACTTCAGTAAGGCCTTTGACAAGGTCCCGCATGGGAGGTTAGTTAGGAAAATTCAGTCGCTAGGTATACATGGAGAGGTGGTAAATTGGATTAGACATTGGCTCAATGGAAGAAGCCAGAGAGTGGTGGTAGAGAATTGCTTCTCTGAGTGGAGGCCTGTGACTAGTGGTGATCTGGATGATAATGTGGTAAATTGGATCAGCAAGTTTGCTGATGATACAAAGATTGGAGGTGTAGTAGACAGTGAGGAAGGTTTTCAGAGCCTGCAGAGGGACTTGGACCAGCTGGAAAAATGGGCTGAAAAATGGCAGATGGAGTTTAATACTGACAAGTGTGAGGTATTGCACGCTGGAAGGACAAACCAACGTAGAACATACAGGGTTAATGGTAAGGCACTGAGGAGTGCAGTGGAACACAGGGATCTGGGAATACAGATACAAAATTCCCTAAAAGTGTCGTCACAGGTATATAGGGTCGTAAAGAGAGCTTTTGGTACATTGGTCTTTATTATTCGAAGTATTGAGTATAAGAGCTGGAATGTTATGATGAGGTTGTATAAGGCGTTGGTGAGGCCGAATCTGGAGTATTGTGTTCAGTTTTGGTCACCAAATTACAGGAAGGATATAAATAAGGTTGAAAGAGTGCAGAGAAGGTTTACAAGGATGTTGCCGGGACTTGAGAAACTCAGTTACAGAGAAAGGTTGAATAGGTTAGGACTTTATTCCCTGGAGCGTAGAAGAATGAGGGGAGATTTGATAGAGGTATATAAAATTATGATGGGTATAGATAGAGTGAATGCAAGCAGGCTTTTTCCACTGAGGCAAGGGGAGAACAAAACCAGAGGACATGGGTTAAGGGTGAGGGGGGAAAAGTTTAAAGGGAACATTAGGGGGGGCTTCTTCACACAGAGAGTGGTGGGAGTATCGAATGAGCTGCCAGACGAGGTGGTAAATGCGGGTTCTTTTTTAACATTTAAGAATAAATTGGACAGATACATGGATGGGAGGTGTATGGAGGGATATGGTCCGTGTGCAGGTCAGTGGGACCAGGCAGAAAATGGTTCGGCACAGCCAAGAAGGGCCAAAGGGCCTGTTTCTGTGCTGTAGTTTCTATGGTTCTATGGTTACATTAGAGGTGGAAGTAAAACATGTGACTAGGAGCTCCAAAAGATCTCAAAATCATTCAGAGTACATATCAGTTATTAAAAATTGATGTTTTGAAATATGAAGGCTGCTAAAGTCATGCAAAAAAAAGGCAATATACCCTACTATACGACACTTTTAATTTTATTTTGTCAAAAACAATTCACACTGACAACTCTTAGTGTATAAGTTATGAGGGACATAATCTGTAGCTGTACCTGGTCAGGAAGATCGTTGCCTTACTGCTGTTTGGGCTGTTGGATAATCCTACATTGCACCAGTGGATCCATTGTGGGAATTTCAACAACTTCTGCCAATAAGCAATAAATTCCATCTATCAAAACTGTGCTAGGTTTACAGCTATAATTAAATGTAGCTGAAACTACATTTAAATGTAGAAAGAAACTGGTTTGTGGAAAAAGTTAAGTGGAACTTCCAAAGTTTCATTGCATCATTAAATGATTTCAGCTTATTTACAGCATGGTTTTGGTGGTTTTAAAAACATAATTTATTTGAAATAATTTTTATTCTGAGTGAATCTGTGTTTCTGTGTGTACCCAAAAGCAAATGACAAACAAACATTAAATATAAGTGACGGGTGTGGTGGTGGGCAGGACATCAGCAGCTGTCAGTCAGTATGTCCAACCAATAACATTTACTAGAATAGCCAGCCCCTATGCGGCAGTGCCTCACAGCTCCAGTGCAGTGGTGCACTCTAGAATACGCAAAGACTCAAGGTTAGATAGTCAACAAACTCATGGCAATGGAAGACCTGTGGCACAGCATTTGGTAGGCTGCCATCACGGCACAATTTCCATGTTACCATTTGCATGATGTCACATGGGGTGTAGCGATGTAAAAACTGGGTCACCTGCCAGTTAAGAAATGTCGTCCAGGAGCTGGGGTTCCCAATTTTACTTATGCTATGGACTAATACCATTAAGCAAGGGGTCCATGGACCACAGGTTGGCACCCCCCCACCCCCCAGCCTTGCTCTACAGGATCATTTGCAGAATACTAATTAACTTCATTTCATTACACAAAATAAAGCCCAAGATAATCTACTCCCTAGTTGGCTCCTTAATATAATGTTCAAAAACTTTGTTCCAAATAGATTAAATTAACTATAATCAAATTTTGCACTGTTGATTTGCCCAGTCCAAGAAGAATTAACCCATTAATAATTTAAACTATATTAGAAATTTATTTTTTTTTAAATTCCCCTCTCTAATCGCATTGGGTGATGATGTGGGAAGCTAGGCAGGGAAAATGGATGTCAATCAATGCTTCTTGTCTGTTTTGATCATCCTCAATTGCTATCTATACAGTTTTACTTGCCTATGAATAGACAGTTTGCCTCAAAGACTGCTGCAAAGTCTGTTCTGCAGATTAAAAAAAACTTACATAAAGCATAACAATTTCAAAAGTTAAGGATGCAAATGCAAATCCTTACTTCTCATGCTGTTCTGATCCAAACTTGAACAGTATGACTTTCAAAAGCTTCCTCCCCCCTCCCCCACTATGGATGTAAACCACAATAAACTAATTTCCAATAGTTTTAACAGGTAGTGGTACTGTGGCTTCTCTGGTAGCTTCATTCTGAATGAGATGAATAAAATATTCTTTAGGTCACTTAAAAAATATCACAAAAAATATCACAAAAGCATGGAGTCAAGAGAAAGAAAATAATCAACTGAGGAGTGAAAAAGCAAGAGTGGTCTGGAACATGGCTTTAAACTTGTCCAGAGAGCAAGATGATTGGCTGAGCACAATGAGGACAAGGTGGGCAAATGGAAAAGGGATAAAAACCATCAAAAGAAAAATGAGACTCAAAAATAATAACATACACAGAATACAAGGAATAAAGCAGAGGAATGAGACATAAAACAGGACGTTTTAAAGAAAATGATTTTGCCAATTTTGTTCACTTAAGCAGGATAAGTAGCTGACAATGAAATGCAATCTCAGCACTGTGAAAGAGTCAGCTATGATAAAGAAACATCATGAATGTCAAAATATGCCAAGCATACAGCAAAGGTGAAGCATTGCATGCCTAAGGGATTACATTACAGAACTAAATCATACACACTTCTCAAGGCCCTTGAGCCCTAATACCCCATGAGGTAAGAGATCTAGAACAGCACAGAATTATTTTCCATATTTTTCATAACTAACAAAAATGCATTGATTGACAAAAGGATTCAACACAGCAACTTTATGGCTTAAATTAATAAATGCTATTTACTCGCAAACACGAGGAAATCTGCAGATGCGGGAAGTTCAGGTAACACACCCAAAATGCTGGTGGAATGCAGCAGGCCAGGCAGAATCTATTGGAAGAGGTATTGAAAGATTTTAAATCTCTTCTTTCAGTTAGTCCTGACAAAGGGTCTCGACCCGAAACGTCAACTGTACCTCTTCCAATATATGCTCCCTGACCTGCTGCGTTCCCCCAGAATTTTGAGTGTGTTGCTTGAACTGCCATTTACTACTCAATTAAACATTTTATTCATTCAACAGGCCAAGTTGTTATTGAAAAGTTAGAAGGACTCGTGCTTAGAGATAGTACTCGGGAATATTTTATTCTTTTATCCACTATTGATGCAAGTCTTCAATACTGCATTTGAAACCCAAAATGTGCTAACAGCTTATAGCAGCAGTATTAAGACAGTGGGTAGCACTAGAATACAAGTTTTGAACAGAGAAAATTCACTTCATCTTAAGATTTAAAATAAAGAGTAAAGCACTCAAATCAGGATCATATGACCTAATTAAATCCAAGTACCTTTTAAATGCTATTTAACTTGTATCGTATAGGAAACAAAAAAATTGCACAAAGCAAGCTTCTGCAAAACCAATGGGACACAAATAGATGTGCACTTAAACACTGCGACATGTTTTGAACTCAGTAGACAAGAGACGGCAGATGATAGAATCTGGAGCAACCACAACGCACTGGAGAACTCAGGGGGTAAAGCAGCATCTGCAGAGGAAGTGGGCAGATGAAGGGTCCTGAACCAAAATGTTGACTGTCCAATTCCTGCCACAGATGCCAACTGTCCCAGAGTTCCTCCAATGCTTTGTGCTGCTCCATCTGGCATTACTTGTGTCTCCAATTCATTCACATGAACCACTCACTTAGCAGGAACTCAACATTCTAAACAATTATGACAGGCAGCAACTTTGCCATGAACGGTCCCAAGCCTGGCGGCAAAAGGAGAGTTCAGCATTGGGCAAGCAACCCCATCCCATAAAAACCCATTGCTACACAGAAGCACCAACAGAAGTTTCAAAGAGCTCATCCTTGGAAGAGCAAGGATCTTTGATTGGCTACACTTTGTGAAAATGGAAGACCAGCCTAGGAAAGAGGACTCTGGCGAGCTATCGGCAGCCTCTGCCCAGAAGTAATGAACTTAAGAAGACAAGCAGCACAATACATGTTTTAAGGAAATCTACCAAGTTTGTTAGAAGAGAAAATACAAAACCCTCATTCACTTGTGGGTGAACTCTAGCCCAGGGCCAGTCAAGCAAGCAGAGAATTACACAGGAAGACCTCAAGCACTTCCTTCAGGTAAGATGGTGGTACATTCAGATGCAGGGGCCAACCAAGTGTTTTGGCCGTTTTTTAAAAAAACATCTTTTTTTTAAACAATCTCAAGACAATGCTGAACGTTAAGAACTTCAAGTATGGTATGGCAGGTCTACCCCAATAGTGAGCTGTCATTGATGCAGGAGCTGGACTTGGTGTGAACCGTGTAACTGCCTGCTACAGAAAAGCATTGGAGTCAGTGTGCAGTCTAACAGTGAGTAATCACAAGATCCTGTTGGAAATTGGTACTGTAAAATGTTGCAAGTCCATTTCCCTTGTTTATTGATGAGACAGTGGGGGACCTGCCTGTTGCAGCAGTCCAGGAGAGGAGATATGGAGGCAGTGTAACGTGGTGTCCATGCTGGGTTGGGGGCTGGACCCTCTCGTCAGTGCTGCCATCCAGTGTTCGGTCAGTGGAAGAAAACTGGATTGCATGCGTGCATACTTTCCATCTGCTGACTGCTGAGAGCTGCTCGTTCATGCTGATAACACCCATGCGCCATTAATTTAAAGGAATGTCTCTCACGACTTGGGCTATATACTGTATGTTTACTTGCTATCTTATGTGCCTTGTGATGTGTGTGACTATCAGTGCTGTGTTTTGTACCTTGGTCCCAGAGGAACATGGTTTCGTTTGGCTATATTCATGGGTATTTGTGTGGTTGAATGATAATTGAACTTGACCTTCAAGTCCCTCAGACAACACCATACAAAAGCAGTGTTCAGCAATGCAATCGACCCACCCCCCCAAACTCATCAAGTACCACCTACACAAACTTTTGACTCCCCACTCACACAGCTGCAGATCATTATCTTGGCTGCTACTCTTTTTGAATGTATCAATAGTGTCCTCACCATTTCAGGGTAGAAAGTCTGCTTGAACTGATACAATTTAGGTCTGTTAAACCCACTAAAAAGGATAGCAGGGCCATCTTCCCATATTTTACAAAGATGTCAGCCTAAAATAAATTTTCTCTACACTCTCCCATTTAAAGAGACTACAATATTATCTGGAAAGATCAAGCTTTGTCGCAACAATTAAAGTTTTGAAATACACTTCCTACTGCAAATCTCAACCTTCAGACTGTAAAATACAGCCCCACAGTCAATTGTTTCCTCCTTTCTAAAGCTGCCCAATCTCCATACATCTCAATTAAACTGCTGTTCAAGAATCCTTTGTTCCAAAAAAGGCACTCCATGCCTGCCTTTCCTCAATCATAGTTCTCCAGCCTGACAACATCCTTAACTTCTTGCTGCACTCTCTCCAGCACTATCACATTCTTCCAGTAATCTGATAACCATAACTATTCACAGGACTCCAGGTGAAGCCTAGCTGCTGTGAAGAGTGGCGGTGCATCACATCTCCAGCAGTGTCAGGTGCCACATGTGAAATCTGCATCTTCTCCCTGTAACCATGCGGATTCTGCACATGTCCAAGTCACACTGGTAGATTAATCATCTATTATAAATATCCCTTGGAATGATGTGGCAAAATAATCAAAAAGGAATTGATGGGCACAAGAGCAAAAATTGGACCAATAGGTTTGTTCAACTGGGAGGCAACAAATTCCCAGCGCATCAAATGGCCTTTCTGTGCAAAAATATGTTTAAGCTTTAACACAACTTCCCTGCTTTTGAGTTGTTCTTCAGCCAATTAAAAGCAAACAATCCACACACCTGCTTAACTACCTTATTTGCTGTAACTGTGGTAAATTAACACCTCTTTTGACCTGCCAGCCATTTTTGCCACAGCTGACCATACAACCTTTTCTCAGTACCTCAATCATTTGACCGCATCATTGTCCCTTTATCCCCAGTTAGTCAGAAAATCATCTGAAAAGGGCAATTTTCTACTGGTATTATCTGTGAGGTTCTGACAGGATACATCTTTAACCCAACATTATTTCTCATCTACATGTATTCAAGCATTAATGACTGCTACTGCACCATATTTTGTCTAACTTGTCCAACATTCAGCAAAAAATATGCAAAAATTCCCCAGAACACAGCAGCAGCTTGCAAAGGATGAGGAGTGGAAAGAGGGAAGGTGAAGAGTAAGCAATGGAAAGGTGGAAGCATCGTTCACAAAAGGACAACATGAGCTAAAGGGATAGAATAGAAAGTTGGGGAGAAGGGTTAGAAACTGTAAACTTTTAGGAGAAACAATGACTCCTTGTCTTGGCCACCAACACCAAGCCTAATAGCTCTCAACCTATGTCATATTTTACATTAAGATATGTTCCAACCACACACCATGCTATCATTTAGACCAACCATTTCAAACTCTAATACCATCTGACCACACTCCTGCCTCATTGACTGCCTAAACCACAACTCTAGCAATATTTAACTACGGACTCCACTAAGCCAAATGCTACCCAAGCCAGCTCCATCTTCCTTAACCTAGAGCTCATCAGCTACAGTAGTGTCACAGACAGCATGACGTTATTACAGCTCAGGCGTCAGAGTTTGGAATTCAATTCTGACATGATCTGTACAGAGTCCAGAGGAATGTGCGAGTTTTCTCCAGGTGCTCAGGTTTCCTTCCACAGTCCAAAGACATACCAGTTAGTGAGTTAATTTGTCATTGTAAATTATAGACTAGGGTTAAACTGGGGGTGACTGGGGTGGTGCAGCTCGAAGGGCCAGAAGGGCCTATTCCACGCTATCTCAATAAAATACTGTGTCTGTATCCTCTATCATACTGAGACCATTCATCCATCATCTCTGCACTCACTAATCTAACCTAGTTTCTCAGTTGCACAGCAACCCAATTTCATTCTCTCATTGTTTTAAATATTCTATATGGTCTTTTACCCCACTCCCATCTCTACAATCTCTCAAGATCTTTGAACAATTCCAAGACTGGACTTAATGCAGCTAAAGTTCCAGCTATTCTTATACGTAATGCAGCCATTCTGTAAAACATAACCTTTAGTTACTTTGAACTACATCTTGTAGTTATAATCATGCACAGACTACATCTTTGGTTATTGTTTGTCCCTTCTCACCCTTCCTCCCAAGCCCCTTCACCCTCAGTGAGGGGCCTTTTAAATTCAGTTAGATTTGTAAATAAAAATAGAATTGCAAGTCTTCTGATCTGAAACATTCTTTAATAACACTGAAACTGGCTGATACAAGAAATAGAAAATAGGACTTTTGAGCCTGCTGTCACTTAGTGAGATAATTTATTTGCCTTCTGCATTAAGTGAATAGTGTACAAAGATGGACAAGTCCCTTTGAATGTCGACATTTCCCAATCTCTCACTATTTAAAAATACTGTCATTATATCAGGTAGATTCAGTTTTCTCTATATTATACTACACCAGCAATGACTTTGCCCTCTTACTCAGTTTATCTAAATCTTGAAGTTCTTTGCATCCTTCTTGCAACTTACAATCTTAACCAGTTTCAAACTGTCAAATACCTGAAAAATATTACATGTTCTGTTCCCATCCATCTAGATGCCCCATTTTCACATCCTTCATTGTAGGTTTTATCATTTTCCGATGTTTTCTGGTGTTTGGCTAATCAATCTAGAATCCTGTTTTTATACCACCCCCCCCCCACCATCCATTAAAAAAACAGGCTGGTTACATTCGACATCCTCTGATACACAGCAACAGATCCATCTGCAAGATTTCAGAAGATGACAACCAAAACACCACTATTTCCACACCTGCTCTTTGAATACTCTGGGATATTGAATATCAGACCCTAGGATTGTATCCTTTGTGTTATTGATTTATCTAGCAGGTTTTTTGTAACTAGCAATAATTTCCACTATTTCCAATTTTTCTGCAGACTCTTTATTCTCGCTTATGATTTGGGAAAATTATTTGGGTTCTCTTTCATGAAGAACTTATGTAATTATTTTGCCTTTTGTTTTGTTGTGAACAGCTGGACCAGCAATGAATAAATGAACAAAATATTTGGGCAAAATAACAAAAAAAAAACGGCAATTATGAATTGTAATAGGAAGAGTCAGTCTTCTTAGAAGCAACGAAACAATCGAATCCTACACCTTATTGACTGGAGCAGGATCAGCTATTCAATTGGATGGCCTATTCCTACCCGTTGTTCTTTATCTCCCTACGCAAAGACAACAGTGTTGGGCACCATTTTAGTGACGATTTCAAGCCTACCCAGCAGCCCTGGCATAATGGGGGGGGGGGGGGAGAAGAGTGAAGATTTTAAAAAAGCACTTTTTAATAAGCCAAAAAAACCCATATTCTTGTATCCCGAAACCTTATTCTTAAAGTGAACAGGAAAAAAAACAGCCATTCTATGCCTTTTCCAGATACGACCAAGAAACACCTATGCGAAAAATAAAACTTGAAACAGAAAAAAAATGCATAGTAATATTAGTTCCGGCGCCATATCGATGGATGCGAAAAACTTTACCGCTGCGCTTCTTCATCTTCACTCTAGGGTTCTGCATAGGTTCTTAATAGAGCCGGCATGGCCTTGGAAACGTGGCCCGGCCATGTGAATAAACAAGAGCAGGGCAGCAGCGCCTATTCGTGAGGGTGCATCGATTATCTAACCAAACCAAAGACGTCGAGCCACCAAGGCGGCGTTTGGAAGCAACAAGAGAGAACAAAAGCTACCTGAAACGAGACATGGGCAGAAAAGCCCACAGGCCGGTGACTCCGGGTCGCAAGGTCCTACACTCGAGCCCTCGCAGGCCTCGCCTTGGGCCTCGCTGCCGCTCCCGATCGCCAGCGAGCGGTCTGTCCGCAAGCGGCAGAGACGGAACCGCCGCAGCCACCCCTTCCGCTCAGTCAGTCAGTCCGCACGCTGCCCAGCCGAGATTACCGCTCCTCGACAACCCCCCACATCAACACCCTCCTCCACCCCCCCCCCCAAAAAAAACTTCTGGTGGACAAGGCCGTGATGCCGTCGGTTCGGCGTGACCCAGCGCCCAGCGATCTCATTCAACAGGCAGCCCGCCGCCGTACACCGCGGATTAACCTACCCGTCCGAGGTGACGCGCTTCTTACTGGACGAGTAATCGTCCCCCAGGTCCACGCGGTGCCGCTTCGACATGTCTCTGCTCTGCAACGGTCCCGGCGCCTTCCGATCCCGTCTCGCCGCTCTCTCTCCCCTCTCGTTCCGGGTTCTCACTCGCCCGCCTGGTTAAGCTGGTGCTCCGGCAGTGCCTCCTTGGATCAGCGTGCCCAGCTCAGCCTCCCTCCCCTTCTCCCAGCTCCCCAGGAGGCGTTTTCGTGCCCTGGATAATAACCAGCGTACCCCCCCGCCCCCCAACTCCGCTCCCGCTACCAGCAGCAGGCCCCAAAGCACGCCCGGCTTCCGAGCACTTCCACAAAATGGCGGGCCGCAGACCGAAGACGTACCTCGTTCTCGTCCGGCCACGCTATGGGTCACACAACAAGCGAGGGAGCTGTGGGTATTTTTAAATGTAAATATAGATTTGAAGGGCATTCACACTTCGTATGTTTTGTATAGGCTTCTGCCACTTACGCTGTACTAATTTATGTGAGTTCTGGATAATGTTTGTTTGTTTGCCGTTTCAGAGGTAAAATTAAATCAATTTCATCCATCTCATATCCAGTTATTTTTCAGTTGCTTGAATAATTAACCAGACTGACCTTGGAATGAATTACATAACGAGCAATACCAGTTTGTCATCGGACTAATATTTAGAACACGGATACATTTGCTGTATGCAAAATGATGGTCACAATCTCGAGTTGAAATATTTGTTTAATATCCATGATGTTTTTAAAATCTGTGGAAGTGTTTTTTTTATTAATTTTCAGTTTTCACAGACGGTGACTGCGTGAACAGGAATTGACAAAGCCATGTCAACTTTCAATTTGTAAGAAAAAACTTATTAAAATAGAATATACATTGTAGAAGTTGTCATTATCTGAAGTTACGTTATCTGAAAATTTAAAATATTACTTCCTAAACTTTCAAAATAAAATCTCTCCATAAATATGCAGGCTTGGATGTAACACTTAGCTTACCGAAAATGTCCCTACAATGTGCAACATAGTGGAGTGTGAAACTTTTCTGGAGGGTTCAAACAGTTTTTTTTAGTAGTAAAGGATGCTGCACTGTTATCTGGCACAATTTCAAGGAATGGTGTGAAGTGACCTGAAAATTGAAATGAAAACAAGACGTACAATCTATTCCAACTTTAATATAATCTAATCACACTCCATTTAACCCTACCTTTTTCACCAAAGTCCTGCACAAATTTTCCCTTCAATTATTTATCTTTATAGACTTAAAATTGTAACTGTTCTCAAGTTCAGGAAACACTTTACAAAGGAAAAGGAATATTTCTGCATGTCTCTAATTTTTTTTTTAGCAATGTTGTTAATTCTATAAAAATCTAGAAGTTGTTGGAGCCATTAAGAGAAGCAAACAGCCAGTATTTCATAAACTCATATCACCAAGAGGAATAGTAGAAGATTGACAGATTTTAGACAAAATGGTTGGAGTGATTGAAAGGACAAAGAGCAAGGTATATACATGATAAGGTGGATCAGCTTCTTCACCTCTGCCATCCAATTCTTAAATGGACATTGAACCCATGACCACTTACTCACTTTTTAAAATTATTTCTGTTTTTAATTTAACTATTTAATATACATATATATACTTACTGTAATTGATTTACCTGTTTTCTATATTACCATGTATTGTACTGCTGCCACTCAGTTAACAAATTTCACGATGTATGCCGGTGATAGTAAACTTGATTCTGATTCTGAAGAAAGTGATTTAACAACATAAAAGGTATTTCATGCAACATAATTAAAATCTAGAAGATGTGAAAAAGCTGAATTATTGTTTGAAATTATCAAAGATATTCTGCTAATGCTGCTCCATCTGCTAAGTATTATCAGCATATTTAGCTTTTATTTCAGATTTACACCATCCAATTATTTTTCCTTTGGTGAACATAAATCTGCTTCCTTACTGAATGTGGAGCAGGTTCAATGGGCCAGATGGCCTACCCCTGCTCCTATTTCTTATGTTCTTAGTCACCACGTTTCTATAACTGGAAACAGTTATACAGCTGCAGAACCTCAGTGAAACAACACCTGGAGTACTTTGCACAATTTTGTCCTCCTTGCAAAAAAAAGATACACGTTTCATAAACGGAATGTATTAAAGATTTTCCAAGCATGTTCTTGGGAGATCTGATTTGCCCAGAGGGGATATCCAGCAGTGCCATATTCTCTGAAGTTTAGAATGATTAAAACTGATCTCTCTACAACATACAACACTCTTACATGGCTTTTTGGGTTGCATGCAGAGTAGATACCCCCCTTGGCTGAGAGGTAAGGGATTCCAGTCTCAGTTTAAGGGATACTATCAGACTCATTTCAGTCTGAAATAAAGAAAACCCTGACAAAGTGTAGGGAATTTTGGAAATTGTTACCTCAGATTATTTTGGAGACCTAATCATTGAGTCTTTTGGAAACAAAGAGCAACAGATTTCTAGATATTGAGGGAATAAAGAAATATGAGGACAGTGAAGGAAATGGAGCTGAGGCTGAAGATTAGCAATGATGTTGAATAATAGCACAGCAGGTTCAAAGGGCCAGTTCCTGTCCTAATTATAATTTTATTGTATGTACAAAGAAAATTTTTAATGTGAAAACAGAACCTGGGTGACCTTCCTGCGCACCAAATTGTAATATATTGCAAAAGTTTTATTTTGCTTGGAAAGGTCATGTTGCAAGGAAGTTGAAAGTCATAGTGACCGTGTTCTCCATAGAGGGTGCAGTCCTGGCTTGAGTATATGACCAGAGGTATGTATATGGGTAATGACAATCTTACAAAGCATCAGTCCATGAGAGGGATCCAATAAAACAGAGTGTTCCTGAAGTGTAAATGGGTATGTTTTTGGTTCCTGCCCTGAGGTTCTCCACATGGCCAGTTATTTCCATACTTGAACTTTGAGGGAGGTAAGGTGTTATAGCAAGAATATGGAATATGTCAATGTTTCAAGTTTCCACTGCATCTAGTCTCAAGATGATGTTTTCCATTCCTAGACATCTAAAATGCCCTCCTTTTTCAAGAAGTGTGGCTTCTCTTCTACTGTGGTTGATGGAGTCCACATCCACAACTCCTCCATTTCCCAGACTTGCACTCTCACCACCCTTTCTTAGACGGAGTTCTGTTCTGTTGATATCATCCCATATCATCCCCATCAACCTCTGGCACATCACTTTTCATTATTTCCAGCAGCAGCAATGCCATCTCACCACCAGTTACATCTGCCCCTCCCCATCCATTTGTGCTTTCTTCAGGGAACACTGGCTTGCTTAATGCTCACTACCTACCCGTCTCCCTCCCCTGACATTTTCCTTTGCAACCAAGGGAGATACAACACTTGTCCCTTCACATCCTTTCTCTTCACAATCCAAGGGGCTAAGTGGCCCTTCCAGATCTGGGCCTGTGTTTGCTGGAGTCCAGAAGAATATGGGAGGAATCTCATTGAAAACTATTGAACTTTGAAAGGCCTAGATAGAAGAGAAAGTTTCCTAAAATGAGGAAATCTAGGATCAGAGGGCACAGCCTCAGAATAGAACAAAGATGAGGTGAAATTTTTTTAGCCAGAGGAATTTGTGGAATTTATTCCACAGATGACTATGGATTGGGTATATTTAAAGTGGAAGTTAATAGGTTCTTGATTACTAAGAGCAATGGTTACAGGGAGAAGACAGGAGAATGGGGTTGAGAGGGATAATAATTCAACTGTGGTGGAATGGTGGAGCAGACTCGATAGGCCGAATGGCCTAATTCTGCTGCTCCTATGTGTTACGGTCTTGTGGTCAGGCAAAGATTCATATGCACCTGCTCCAACTTTGCTGCACTTGTTGTCTGCAGTATAGTTATCTCTACACTGGCAAGACCAAGTGTACACCAGGCGACCATTGTGCAGATCATCCGTTCTCTGTCCACATTGTTACATGCCATTTCAATTTCCTTTTCCATTCCTGCACTGATCTGTCCAACCTCAGTCTTCTCCACTGCCAGAGTGGGGCCAAATACACATTAAAGGAACCTAGTATTCCTCTTGGGGAGTCTCCAATCCAAGAGCATGAACCTTCAGGGAACCTATACCTCCTGTGTTCCTCTCTGTCTCCTCTGACTCACCCATGTTCTGTCAACTACCCGGTCCGACCCTTTATCCTTCCCTGCTCTCCCCAGTTTGTTGTGTTCCTCTGCTGGTTCCACCTCTGTAGCACCCACACACTTCCCCAGTGGATCTTCTATTCCCTCCCTCAACTGGTTTCATTAACCCATCGTTCCTTCCTTATCTGGTTCAACTCATCATCTTCCTCACTATCAGATTCCAGTATTTGCGGCCTTGTTTCTCACTGCTTGTCATCTTTCAGCCTTTATCTTTAGCTCCACACACCATTCCTCTAACAGAGCTTCTTCTAGCCCTTTCTTTTTCTCTCCCACCACCCATCAGCCATTTCCACCTTGCCCCTTCCTACCATCTGCCTATTATCACCCTCCTCAGCTGGTTCCATGTATAGCTTGCCAGCCTGAGGAAGGAGTTTCATTTTTAACTCAGGAAAGGGATTGGAATCTGAAACACTTTGCCTGATGAGGCGGGTACTCTAAACGTTTACATGGCAAAGATGAACACTTGAATCACCGTGACATTCACCACTCTCTGGCCAAAAAAAAAACTCCTCCTTACCTCTGTTCTAGAAGGTCACCTCTTCATTTTGACGCTGTGCCTTCTAGTTCAGGTAACCCCATCATAGGAAATATCCTCTCCACATCCACCCTATCTAGTTCTTTCAACAATCGATTGGTTTCAATGAGATCCCTCCCGCATTCTTTTAAATTCCAGTGAGTACAGGCCCGAAGCTCCTCATATGTTAACCCCTTCATTGCCAGAATCATTCTCGTGAACCTCCTCTGGACTCTCTCCAATGACAACACATCCTATCTGAGACTTGGGGCCCAAAACTGTTGACAATACTCCAAGTGCAGCCTGACTAGTGTCTTATGAAGCCTTGGCATTATCTCCTTGCTTTTATACTCTATTCCCCTCAAAATAAATGCCAACATTGCATTTGCCTTCTTTGCCATAGACTCAACCTGTAAATCAGCCTCCTGGGAGCCTTGCACAAGGATTCCTAAGTCCCTCTGCACCTCTGATGTTTGAACCTTCTTCCCATTTAGATAATAGTCTACACGATTGTTCCTTTTTCCAAAGTGTATTATCATACATTTCCCAACACTATATTCCATCTGCCACTTTTTTGCCCATTGTTTCAATTTGTTTAAGTCCTTCTGTAATCACATTGCTCCCTCAGCACGACAAGCCCCTCCACCTATCTTCGTATCATCTGCTAACTTTGCCACATAACTATGAATTCCATTATCTAAATCATGGGTCCCAACCTTTTTTGCACCACGGACCGGTTTAATATTGACGATATTCTTGCAGACCGGCCGACGGGGGTGTGTTGGGGGGTGGGGGTGTTCAAGTTCAACAGTCCGTGACGGAATGAGGAAAGGTGCAGCTGACGCATATTGTTTCATATTGCCGAATCATATCATCTCCACGTGGCCCAGTATCACATTTTTGTGGCCCGGTGGTTGGGGACCACTGATCTAAATCGTTGACAAACAATGTGAAAAGCAGTGGTCCCAATACTGACCCCTGAGGAACAACACTAATCACTGGTAGCCACCAGAAAAGGTCCCTTTATTCCCACTCACTGCCTCCTGCCTGTCAGCCATTCCTCCATCCATGCCAGTATCTTTCCTGTAAAACCATAGGATTTTATCTTGTTAAGCAGCCTCATGTGAGGCACCTTATCAAATGCCTCTGAGAACCCAAGAAAATGACAACCACTGCATTTCCTTTGTCCACCCTGCTTGTTACTTCCTCAAAGAACTCTAACAGGTTTGTCAGACAAGATTTCCCTTTACAGAAACCATGCTGACTTTGACGAGTTATCATTAGTCTCCAAGTACCTCGAAACCTCATCCTTAAGAATAGACCCCAACACTTTTCCAACCACAGAGGTTAGGCTAACTGGCCTATAATTTCCTTTCTTTTGCCTTCCTCCCTTCTTAAAGAATGGAATGACATTTGCAATCTTCCAGTCCCCCGGGACCATGCCAGAATCAAGTGATTCTTGAAAGATCATGACCAATGCATCCGTTATCTCTTCAGCAATCTCTCTCAAGACTCTGGGATGTAGTCCATCTGGCCCAGGTGACTTATCCACCTTAAGACTTTTGAGTTTACCTAGCACTTTTTCTTTGTAAAGCAATGGTACTCACTCCTGCTCCCTGTCACTCACAGACCTCTGGCACAGAGAAGACTGGTGCAAAGTACCCATTAGGTTCATCTGCCATTTCTTTGTCCCTCATTATTACCTAACCAGCATAATTTCCCAGTGGTCCAATATCAACTCTCACTTCCCTTTTACTCTTTATATAACTGAAAAAAAACTTTTAGTATCCTGCTTTATATTTATTTGGCTAGTTTGCCCTCATATTTCATCTTTTCCCTTCTTAAAGGATTTTTAGTTACCTTTGGTTGGTTTTTAAAAGCTTCCCAATATTCCAACTTCCCACTCACTTTTGTTACCTTATATGGCCTTTCCTTGGCTTTTATGCAGTCCTTAACTTCCCTTGTCAGCCATGGTTGCCTACCCCTGCCATTTGAGAACAACTTCTTCTCTGGGACGTATCTATCCTGCGCTTTGTGAACTATTCCCAGAAACTTCACCCTTCTTTGCTTTGCCATCATCCTTGCCAGTATCCTCCTCTGTTCCACCTGGGCAAGCTCCTCCCTCTGCCTTATAATTCCCTTTATTCTGTTGCGTTACTGATACATGTGACTTATGCTTCTCCCTCTCAAATTGCAGTATGAATTCAATCATACTATGATCACTGTCTCCTAAAGGTTCCTTTACCTTATGCTGCCTAATAAAGATCTGGGTCATTACACAGCACCCAATCTAAGATAGTCTTTCCCCAAGTAAGCTCAAGCACAAGCTGCTCTAAAAAGCCATCTTGTAGGCATTCTCTCTCTTACAACCTGACACCAACCTGATTTTCTCAATCCCCTTGCACATTGAAGTCCCCCATTACAATTGTGTCATTGTCCATATTACATTCCTTTTCCAGCTCCCTTTGCAATCTCAACCCCACATCATGGCTACTATTTGGAGGCCTATATAAGATTCCCATAATAGTTTTTTTTTACCCTTGCAGCCTCTTAACTCCATCCACAAAGATTCAACATTTTCTGACCCTATGTCACCTCTTTCTAAAGATGTAATTCCATCTCTTACCAACAGAGCCACTGTTGCTTTGGTTATAGCACCTATACCTTCCTGCCTGTCCTTTCGATACAAAGTATATCCTTTGATGTTAAGCTCCCAGCTATAGCCTTCTTTTAGCCATGACTCAGTGATGACCCAACAACATACCGACCAATCTGTAATTGGGCCATGAGTTTGTCTATCATATTCCTGATGCCACATGAATTTAAATACAGCACCCCCATTCCTGCATTCTTCACCCTTTTGAATTTTGCCTCTGTGGTACAATTTAACTCTTTGCTCTGTCTGCATTTGTACCCAATCATTGGCTTGACCTTCCTTACATTCATGTTACACCCATCATCCACTTGTAAACCTGCTGGCTCATCCTCAGCTCTATCATACTGGGTTCCCATCCCTCTTCCATATTAGTTCAAACCACTCCCAACAGCTCTAGTAAATCTGTCCACGAGAATATTGGTCTCACTTGGATTCAAGTGCAATCCGTCCCTTTTGTACAGGTTACACCGCCCCAGAAGAGGTCCCACTCATTCAGAAATCTAAATCCCTGCCCCCTGCTCCAATTCTTCAGCCACATATTTATATGCCACCTCATTCTATTTTGCGTCAGTATCACTATGGAAGACATTAGCAATGTGGTGTAAGTTCCAGGTGTCAGGAGACATGAGGTGTATGAAGTTACCATTACTGTAGAAAAGGTTCTTGGGAAACTGAAAGGTCTGAAGGTAGATAAGTCGCCTGGACCAGATGGTGTACAATCCAAGGTTCTGTAGAGGTGACTGAAGAGATCGTGGAGGCATTAGCAATGATCTTTCAAGAATCGGTAGATTCTGGAATGGTTCTGGAAAATTGCGAATATCATTTGTTACGTACCCCGTAACTGGGTTGCCAAACCAGCAGAAATGGATCACTCAGTTGGAGTCTGGATTACTAGAACTAAGAAAGTTTTATTAAAGAAACAAGCAACACAGTACTCTAATCAAAAGGATAATGAATGCAACAGTTCAGCAATGATAAACATACATGTACACAGAATTAAGATAACAGGATCAATCAAGCTCTATCGTTGTCTAGGGGTAAATGACCAGTTTCAAAGTGACGCAAAGTTCAGTTCAATTTAGTTCAGTTCAGTTCGCAGACAGTGGGGGGAAGGAGAGAGAGAGCAAAACGAATGAATATTCAAAACGGCTTCCACACACAGACCTTCGCAGTCAGCTTTCGGGCAAGTCCTTTGTGATGTCATCTGAGGTCACCGACCGTGACCTCTCCGTTTCCAGATACGATCGTTTCTCTGCGGTGAACCCGGCACCCAGGCAAGGGTGGACACACACCAGGTTCCCGCCAATCGTGCCTTTCCACCCTGTGCGTCTACGGCCTGGTCCCAGCAACCGACCTTCCAAAACTTCCCACCAACTTGTGAGAGACGCACCGCTTCCAGGGTCTCGTTACCTCGGGTGTCGTGTGTCCTGCCTTAGCGAACCCCTGCTGGGGTATCGCCTGTCCATCACTTCAAACAGTTCGGGGTTCAAAGGGGGAGCCGATCTTGACAGCTCTCCTTCCCCTTCATTAACATCTCCAAATGCTGCTGCATTGTTTTCCTTATCTCTCTCTCCTGAAGACAGGTGGCAGACCAACTGCTGATCCCACTGGTGCCAGCACAGGCCAGCTAACATCTTAATCTATGTGTATTCTTGTCACACATTCCACTCTTCAAGAAGGGAAAGAGGCAGAAGAACGGAAACTATAGGCCAATTTGTCTGACCTTAGTGGTTGGGAGGATGTTGATGGAGTGGATTATGAAGGATGAAGTCTCAGGGTACTCAATAAATAGGTCGTAGTCAGCTTGGTTTCCTCAAGGGAAAATCTCGCCTGACAAATCTGTTGGAATTCTTTGAAGAAATAGCAAGCAAGGTAGACAAAGGAGAATCGGTTGATGTTGTGTACTTGGATTTTCAGAAGGCCTTTGACAAGGTGTCTCACATGAAGCTGCTTGACAGCTATGTGCCCTTGGTGTTACAGGAAGCATTCTAGCATGGATAAAGCAGTGGCTAATTGGCAGGAGGCAAAGAGTAGGAATAAAGGGAGACTTTTCTAGTTGGCTGCCGGTGACTAGTGTGTTGGGACTGATTCTTCTTACATCATATGCCAAAGATTTGGATGATGGAATTGATGGCTTTGTTGCAAAGTTTACAGATGATATGAGGATAGGTGGAGGGGTAGGTTGTTTTGAGGAAGTAGAGAGCCTACAGAAGAATTAGACAGATTAGTAGAATGGGCAAAGACATGGCAGATGTAATACAGTGTCAGGAAGAAGAAGAAATAAAAGGATTGACTATTTTCTAAATGGAGAGAAAGTACAAAAAAACTGAGGTACAAAGTGACCTGGGAGTCTTTATGCAGGATTCCCTAAAGGTTAATTTGCAGGTTGCATCTGTGGTGAGAAGGCAAATGCGATGTTAGCATTCATTTCAAGAGGACTAGAATATAAAAGCAAGGATGTGATGTTGAGACTTTATAAAGCACCGCTGAGGCCTCACTTGTAGTATTGTGAACACTTTTGGGCCCCTTTGTGCTGAAACTGTAGGGGGTCCAAAGGAGGTTCACGAAAATGATTCCAGGATTGAATAACTTGTCATATGAAGAGCATCAGTTGGTTCTGGGCCTGTGTTCAATAGAATTCAGAAGAATGATGGGTGACCTGATTGAAACCTATGGAATTGTGAAAGGCCTTGATGGAGTGGATGTGGAGAGGAGGTTTCTTATGGTGGAAGAGTCTAAAACCAGAGGACACAGCCTCAGGAAGAGGGGCGTCCTTTTAGTTGGAGATGAGAAGGAAATTCTTCAGCCAGAGTGGTGAATCTGTGAAACTCTTTCCCACAGGCAGCTGTGGAGGCTGCCTTTATGTATATTTAAGGCAATGGTTGATAGATTCTTGATTATTCGGGGTATGAAGGAATATGGGGAGAAGGCAGGAGATTTGGGCAGAGAGGAACATTGGATCAGCCATCATGAAATGGCAGAGCAGACTCAGTGGGCCAGATGGCCTAATTGTGCTCATGTTGTATACCTTGTGGTCTTATGGAAAGGGAAGGAGGAGGGGACCCGGAGGAGGTGATGACAGGTGATGAGATGTAAGGGGCCAGAAGCAAACTCCACATCGCACTTTCTCAATGGGCATGATCACCTTTATTAGGCTAGCACTTGTTTCCTCAATATCAATTGCTTTGCCACTTTGCTATCATTGTCAGAATTCTTAATTATCAACCCTATACAGTATTTACATCCAATAATTTACAGCAACCAGAAAAATAAGAGCCATTGCACCCCTATTGCACTGAGCCTTTAAATATTTAATATCCCCCTCAATCATTTCCATATATATACTAGATTTTATGATTTTATCTGAAAATGAACTCAAGAGAATGTTATTAACTTCACTGGATGCAAAGTCTTTAATGGAGAAAGCGATTAAATTAAATACTGAATTATATATTTAAATTATAACTAAAACATACATTTTAAAATATTTATGTATAGAATTGATGATATACTTTCATAAGACAGGTATCTCATATTGGATGGCTCAGTATTCAGGAACTTCGGGAAATCTGACTCAGCTGGAAATTTATATAAGTAAGCGCAAGAGATATGGTGTATCTTATATTCAGGGCATTTTAAATTATATTGTTGAACAAGTTGCAACTAACATGTTGACATGCTGGATTACTGATGGCAACTTCAGGATTTGTGTGTTGAACAATGTATGTGCAACAACCCCAAAATTGCCATAATTTCTATGCGTAATGAAAATCGTTACTCATCACTACAACTACCCAGAGCCCATGTCACAAATGCTTTGTTTCCATCTAAAGAATTGGTGATTGTGCTGCATAAAATTGTGTGGCTTGATTTGGTTGAAATCACTTGCCAGTCAAACTGAAGGTGCCGTATCAATTGCCTTGCTATAAATACTGTTTTATTTTTCCAAAGATTCACATTTCTTTTTAAACAGCTGTGAAGAAGAAAGCATCAACCATGCTAAGAATATATGTTTTACAGAGAGGTTTGAAGGAGACCAATTAGGTTTATAGACAATAGACAAAAGGTGCAGGAGTAGGCCATTTGGCTCTTTGAACCAGCACCGCCATTCACTGTGATCATGGCTGATCATCCACAATCAGTACCCCGTTCCTGCCTTCTCCTCATATCCCTTGATTCCACTATCTTTAAGAGCTCTATCTAACTCTTTCTTGAAAGCATTCAGAGAATTGGCCTCCACTGCCTTCTGAGGCAGAGCATTCCACAGATCCACAACTCTCTGGGTGAAAAAGTTTTTCCTCAACTCCGTTCTAAATGGCCTACCCCTTATTCTTCAACTGTGGCCTTTGGTTCTGGGCTCCCCCAACAACGGGAACATGTTTCCCGCCTCTAGCGTGTCCAATCCCTTAATAATCTTACATGTTTCAATCAGATCCCCTCTCATCCTTCTAAATTCCAGTGTATACAAGCCCAGTCGCTCCAATCTTTCGACATATGACAGTCCCGCCATCCCAGGAATTAACCTCATGAACCTATGCAGCACTCCCTCAATAGCAAGAATGTCCTTCCTCAAATTTGGAGACCAAAACTGCACACAATACTCCAGGTGTGGTCTCACCAGGGCCCTGTACAACTGCAGAAGGACCTCTTTACTCCTATACTCAACTCCCCTTGTTATGAAGGCCAACATGCCATTAGCTTTTCTCACTGCCTGCTGTACTGCATGCTTACCTTCAGTGACTGATGAACAAGGACACCTAGATCTCATTGTACTTCCCCTTTTCCTAACTTGACTTCATTTAGATAATAATCTGCCTTCCCATTCTTACCACCAAAGTGGATAACCTCACATTTATCCACATTAAACTGCATCTGCTCACTCACCCAAACTGTCCAAGTCACCCTGCATTCTCATAACATCCACCTCACATTTCACACTGCCACCCAGCTTTGTGTCATCTACAAATTTGCTAATGTTACTTTTAATCCTTTTATCTAAATCATTGATGTGTATTGTAAATAGCTGCAGTCCCAGCACCGAGCCTTGTGGTACCCCACTAGTCACTGCCTGCCATTTTGAAAAGGACCCATTAATCCCTATTCTTTGTTTCCAGTCTGCCAACCAATTTTCTATCCATGTCAGTACCCTACCCCCAATACCATGTGCTCCAATTTTGCCCGCTAACCTCCTATGTGGGACCTTATCAAAGGCTTTCTGAAAGTCCAGGTACACTACATCCACTGGCTCTCCCTCGTCCATTTTCATAGTTGCATCCTCAAAAAATTCCAGAAGATTACTCAAGCATGATTTCCCCTTCGTAAATCCATGCTGACTCAGACCTATCCTGCTACTGCTATCCAAATATGCCTCTATTTCATCTTTATAATTGACTCCAGCATCTTCCCCACCACTGATGTCAGACTAACTGATCTATAATTCCCTGCTTTCTCTCTCCCTCCTTTCTTAAAAAGTGGGATAACATTAGCTACCCTCCAGTCCTCAGGAACTGATCCTGAATCTTTAGAACATTGGAAAATGATTACCGATGTGTCCACGATTTCTAGATCCACCTCCTTAAGTACCCTGAGATGCAGACCATCAGGCCCTGGGGATTTATCGGCCTTCAATCCCATCAGTCTATCCAACACCATTTTCTACCTAATGTGAATTTCCTTCAGTTCCTCCGTTACCCTAGGTCCTCTGGCCACTATTACATCCGGGAGATTGTTTGTGTCTTCCCTAGTGAAGACAGATCCAAAGTACCTGTTCAACTCATCTGCTATTTCTTTGTTCCCCATAATAAATTCACCCGTTTCTGTCTTCAAGGACCCAACTTTGGTCTAAACTAATTTGTTCCTCTTCACATACCTAAAGAAGCTTTTACTATCCTCCTTTATATTCTTGGCTAGCTTACCTTCATACCTCATCTTTTCTCCCTGTATTGACTTTTTAGTTATCTTCTGTTGCTCTTTAAAAGTTTCCCAATCCTCCAGCTTCCTGCCCATTTTTGCTATGTTATACTTCTTCTCATTTATTTTTATACTGTCCTTGTCTTCCCTTGTCAGCCACGGTCGCCCCTTACTCCCCTTAGAATCTTTCTTCCTCTTTGGTATGAACTGATCCTGCAACTTCTGTATTATTCCCAGAAATACCTGCCACTGTTGTTCCGCTGTCATCCCTGCTAGGGTATCTTTCCAGTCAACTTCGGCCAGCTCCTCCCTCATGGCTCCATAGTCCCCTTTTTTCAACTGTAATACTGACACTTCCGATTTTCCCTTCTCCCTCTCTAATTGTAGATTAAAACTTATCATATTATGGTCACTACCTTCTAATGGCTCCACTACCTCGAGTTCCCTTATCAAATCCGGTTCATTACACAACACTAGATCCAGAATTGCCTTCTCCCTGGTAGGCTGTAATACAAGCTGCTCTAAGAATCCATCTCGGAGGCACTCCACAAACTCCCTTTCTTGGGGTCCAGTACCAGCCTGATTTTTCCAGTCTACCTACATGTTGAAATCCCCCATAACAACCGAAGCACTAGCTTTGCGACATGCCAATTTTAACTCTTGATTCAACTTACACCCTATATCCAGGCTACTGTTCGGGGGCCTCTAGGTAACTCCCATTAGGGTCTTTTTGCCCTTACAGTTTCTCAGTTCTATCTATACTGACTCTACATCTCCTGATTCTATGTCGCCCCTCGCAAGGGACTGAATTTCATTCTTCACCAACAGAGCCACCCTACCCCCTCTGCCCACCTGCCTGTCCTTCGGATAGGACATATACCCTTGAATATTCATTTCCCAGCCCTGGTCCTCTTGCAGCCATGTCTCTGTTATTCCTACAACATCACACTTGCCAATTTCCAACTGAGCCTCAAGCTCATCCGCTTTATTTCTTATACTTCGTGCATTCGTATATAATACTTTTAATCCATTACTCCCCTCACCTTTCACATCGATTCCTATTGCACTTGGCCATACTCTCCGATCCCTTCCTGAGCTTTCTGCCCCGTTAATTCTGTTGTCTTTCTTAATTTTTCTTATTTTCTCTTTCCCTTTAACTCCATCCTTATATTTCCAGTTCGTCTCCTCCCTCCCACAACACCCTGTTAAGGTGCAACCTGTCCCTTTTGTACAATTCATCCTTACCCCAAAACAGGTACAACTGGTCTAAGAATCTAAATCCCTGCTCCCCGTACCAGCTCCTCAGTCACACATTCAGATCCCCTAGCTCCCTGTTCCTGCCCTCGCCAGCACGTGGAACTGGAAGCAAACCGGAGATAACCACCCTGGAGGTCCTGCTTTTCAGCTTTCTTCCGAGCTCTCTGAAGTCACGCTGCAGAATTTTTTCCTCTTCCTCCTGATGTCATTTGTGCTGACATGCACTACCGCTCCGGCTGTTCACCCTCACCCTTGAGGATGCCCTGCAATTGGTCTGTGACATCCTGGATCCTGGCACCAGGAAGGCAACACACCATCCTTAAGTCCCTTAAATATTAACATGTTTTCAAATCTTCCAGTGATGCTAATGATTCCAGTAAACATGCAGCTACTCCTGATTTTCACATCTCATTTTCTCCAGCTTATTTAGTTGTTTGAAAACTAGTTTGATTTCGAAATCTGAAATTCTTTCACAGAGCCAGTGGCTTTTTTATGTACCTAGACAATAGACAGCGGTGAAAATGTTTACCCACTAGAATTGACTTCCTGTCTTTCCCAATTATCACATTCCTTCAAGGATCCATATTACTTCTTGATAATTTGTTATGCATCTTAGTTCTTTTCTTCATCTAATGCATCTGTTTAGCAAAACTGTAGTGGGTGCCAATAGCTATGCTCTTGTGATTAGGTTTTCTCCCAGAATTTTATAATTGCCTCTTGTGCCTAAGGCATGAAAGATTACTATGTACTGTTTCTTCAAAGCCATGAAGTAAATTATTGAAATTATATCATTTATGTTTATGGCTTTTCCAACACAGAATTACTTCACCTCAGTAAGAGGAGCAGTGTCAGTGTGTTCTCCTGTTGTAGAAGGATATAGAATTCAGAAAGATATAATTATAAAAGAAACTGTGCAGTGAAGATTGCTCAGACTAGTTCCAGGAATGGTGGGTAAAACAGAAAAAAAAATGCTGGAGGAACTCAGGTCAGGCAGCATCTATGGAGGGGAATACACCATCGATGTTTCAGGCCAAGAACACACACCAGGACTGGAAAGGAAAGGGGAAGAAGACAGAATAATACTTGGAGGATGGGGAGGAGTGCAAGCTGGCAGATAATAGGTAAAACCTATCGATGGAGGATGAGAGGTGACCAGATAGAGGTGTACAAGATGATGAAAGGCATTGATTGTGTGAATAGTCAGAGACTTTTTCCCAGGGCTGGAATGGCTAGCACGAGAGGGCACAGTTTTAAGGTGCTTGGAAGTAGGTACAGAGGAGATGTCAGGGGTAAGTTTTTTTTACGCAGGGAGTGGTGAGTGCGTGGAACGGGCTGCCAGCAACGGTGGTGGAGGCGGATACGATAGCGTCTTTTAAGAGACTCCTTGATAGGTACATGGAGCTCAGAAAAATAGAGGGCTAAGGGTAACGCTAAGTAATTTCTAAGGTAAGGACATGTTCGGTACAGCCTTGTGGGCTGAAGGGCCTATATTGTGCTGTAGGTTTTCTATGTTTCTATGTTTCTAAAACCAAGTGAGAGGATATGTAGGAGGGTGGTGGAGGTAGGATGTAGTAAGAAGCTGGGAGGTGATAGGTGGAAGAGATAAAGTGCTGAAGAAGAAGGAATCTGATAGGAAAGGACAATGAACTGTGGAAAAGGGGTGTCATCAGAGGAAGGTATGGATGGGTGAGAAGAAGTCATGAGGTTTGAGGGGAACAGGAATGGTGAATGGAAAATGAGAGATGCTTGGGGGGAGAAGCCACCAGAAGTTAGAGAAATTGGTGTTCATGCCATCAGATTGAAGCCTCACCCAGACAGAATATGAGGTATTAATCTCCAAGCTAAGTGTGGGCACATCATGGCAATAGAGGAAGCCATGGACCAACATGTCAGAATGGAAATGGGAAGTAAAGTTGAAACATACGGTCACTGGGAAATCCCTTCTCCCAGAGCAATCCCCAAATCTGCGTCAGGTCTCACCTATGTAGAGGAGGCCGCATCAGGAGTACTACATACAGTAGATTACCCCAACAGACTCACAAGTCAAGTGTTGGCTCATCTGAAAGAACTGTTTTGGGCTCTAATGGTGGTGGTGAGAGAGGAGATGTAGGGGCATGTGTAGCACTTGACTCGCTCATAAGTGCCAGGAGGGAGATCAATGGGGAAGAATGAATGGACAAAGTCACACAGAGGGCGATACCTAAAGAAAGTAGATAGCGGTGGAGGGACAACAATGTGCATAGTGGTAGGACCCCATTGTAATTGTTGGAGAATGATGTGCGGAATACGAAGGCTTGTGGGTTGGTAGGTAAGGACAAGGGGAACCTTATGCCTGTAGTGGCAGCAGGAAGATGTGGATGAAGGAAATGGAGGAAATGCAAGTGAGCACAGCATGACGGTAGTAAAAGGGAAACCTCATTCTTTGAAGAAAGAGGACATCTCAGATGTTCCAGAATGGAAAGCGTCATCCTGAGAAAATACGTGGTGGAGACAGGGGAACTGAAAAAAGGGAATAGCATTTTTTACAAGTGACAGGGTGGGAAGAGGTATAGTCAAGATAGCTGTAAAAGTCAGTCGCTTTATAAAAGGTATCAGTAGATGTCTGTCTCCAGAGATACAGACAGAGATCTGAAAAGGGGAGAGAACCGTCAGAGATGGACCAAGTAAATCTGAGGGCAGGGTGGAAGTTGGAGGCAAAGTTGATGAAATTGATGAGCTCCGAGTTGGTGGATGAAGTAGCATCAATGTAGCATATACAGAGTCAGGGAGCGTTACAGTGTCGGCTTGAAACTTGAACTGTTCCACATTTCCGACAAAAAGGCAGGCATTGCTGGGGCCTATATAGGTGCCCAGGACTAGGCCCTGGGTTTGGAGAAAGTGGGAGGAGCAAAAGCGAAATTGTTGAGGATGAGAGTCAGTTTCGCCAGATGGAGGAGGGCGGTATTGAAGGGTAACTGGTTAGATCTGTTATCCAGAAGGAAGTGGAGAACTTTAAGGGCTTCCTGATGGGGGATAGAAGTGCATAGCGTCTGGAGCCCATAGTGCAAATGAGGCAATCAGGGCCAGGGAGCTTAAAGTGATTGAGAGTGTGCGAAGTGTCACAGATGTAGGTGGGAAGGGACTGAATCAGGGAGGACAAAATGGAGCTGAGGTATGCAGACATGAATTCAGTGGGGTAGGAGCAGACAGAAACAATAGGCCTACCCAGACAGTTAGGTTTGTGGATCTTGGATGCGTGGTAGAAACAAGCTGTGCTGGGTGGTGAATCAGTTATATAAGGTGAATTGGACAGTCTAGATCTTTATTTTCTAAAGTTTAGAAGAAAGAGAGATGACATTTAAAAATACAAATTCTTATAGAATAGATGGTAGTAGGTTTGACAGAGTTGATGTGGAGAGCATGTTTCCCCAGGCTAAGGAGGTTAGAAATAGGTGTTGTATCATCAAAATAAGAGGTAGGCTGTTAGATCCAGAGAAATTTCTTCATTCAGGGTGAGGAATCTTTGGAATTCTATATACCTGAGGGGTATGGAGGCTCAGGTATTGATTGCATTCAAAGCAGAGATTGACAGTTTTCTGGATATGAGAGGAATCAAGGAATGCAGAAAAAAATCTGTTGAGGTAGGAGGTCACTAATGATATTGATAAACAATAGATCAGGCATGAAAGGCAAATTGATGGGATGAATAGATGAATTTTACTTCACTCACAGCGAGTGGATCAACTGGAAGGGTATGCATTGATATGCAGACTATGCTGCCAATGGGCCAATAATCTGTAAAGGACCCCAAATGGAATTGCCATTTATCCATTTATACATTCTTCCTCCTTTCATCCCAGTGTAGAGTCTGCCTCTGTGCATCAACATGTTTCATATCTATCCATCTTCCCTGCACTAGGACAGTGGTGTTTCCTTATTGCAGAATAGTAGGTAATCCTACTGCAGGATAAGGCTGCTACGAATGAATATATACTTTCAAAAGATATGAAGAAATGTGGCAGTGTCTTTACCCAGTTTTTAACAGGCTTTTAATAGGACCCTGAAGTCTATCCTTGTCAGATGGGAACTACTGGGCACCTGCACACTAACAGTCAAAGACCCAGTCTTAGAGCAGTGGTGAATACCAGATATGTCAGCTTACCTACCAGCACGGAGTAGGCTTCAGTGGAAAATTCGACAATAATTATTAAGGCTATGCTTGCTGCTAATCAAATGAAAATTGCACTTGATTTGACTGTCAAAAGCTTGCAAGATCATCTGATATCACAGATGATTAAGAATCTACTGTTCCCTCAGAAAATTAGCACATACACTCTTACCGTTAGTGTACTGACAATGTCTTTGCAATTTCCCAACAGACAGCAAATGCAGTTTGCTGCTACACACAATGCAAAATACAGCCCCAAACCACAGTATCAAAGCAAGAGCTGCTCATAGT
Organism: Mobula birostris; assembly: GCF_030028105.1. Lineage (NCBI taxonomy): Eukaryota > Metazoa > Chordata > Chondrichthyes > Myliobatiformes > Myliobatidae > Mobula > Mobula birostris. Next base: position 81,427,281 of record NC_092372.1, on the reverse strand, counting down.
TATCTTTCATGTTCAACTCTATCATTCTGTGAGGCGCCCATCTATCAGTTCAGATTAAGTCAAAGGAGAGCATTCCATAGAAATTTTACATCAGACAAGGGGATGTGGAAAATAGGAATACTGAAGGAAAACACAAGGAAATTAGTTAACACCATTATTATTAGTCATTTGGGCTTCCATATGGGGTTTGATTATATTTAAAAACGTTGATTTGAATATGGAATCTTTCCATTCCATTTCATGACTTGTTTTGCAGAATCCAAGGGTGCATATTCTATCAAAAAGATAGGCAGGTGGACAGAGTGGGCAGTGTGACTCTGTTGGTTAAAAAAAAAGAAATCAAATCTTCAGCAAGAAGTGACACAGGATCAGAAGATGTAGAATCCTTGCGAGCAGAGTTGAGAAACTGCAAGGGTAAAAAGATGCTAATGGGAGTTATCTACAGACTTCCAAATAGCAGCCAGGATGTGCAGGATGTGAGGTACAAATCACAATAGGAGATAGAAAAGGCATATAAGAAAGCTAATATTATGGTGGTCATGGGGGATTCAATATGCAGGTAGACTGGAAAAATCAGGCTAGCATTGGATCCCAAGAGAAGGAATTTCTAGAATGCCTATAAGAAGGCTTTTTGTGGTAGAGCCCGCAAGGAAAGGGAATTATGGATTTGATGTTGTACAATGAACGAAATTTGATTTGGGAGCTTAATGTAAAGGAACCCTGAGGAGCCAATGATCATAATATGTTAGAATTTACCCTGCAGTCTGAGAGGGAGAAGCTGAATTGGTGTATTGACATTACAGTTGAGTAAAGGGAACTACAGAGGCATGAGAGCAGGTCGTTAATGGTGTTCCTCAGGAGTCAATGTTGGGTCCGCAACTTTTCACATTATGTGTTATTTATTTGCATGTCAAATTTGATGGCTTCGTAACGGATGATACAAAGACAGATGGAGGGGCAGGTAGTGCTAAAGAAGCAAGGAGTCTGCAAAAGGAATTGGATAGGTTGGGAGAATGGAGAAAGAAGTGGCAAATGGAATACAGTGTAGGAAAATGTATGGTCATAAACTTCGGTGGAAGAATAAAAGCATAGATTATTTTCTAAACGGAGAGAAAGTTCAGAAATCAGAGGTACAAAGGGTCTGGGGAGTCTTTGTGCAGAATTCTCTAAAAGTTGTTTGAGTTGATAGTAAAGAAGGCAAATGCGATGTTAGCATTCACCTTGGGAATTGCTGAAGCTTCTTAAGGCATTGGTCAGACCACATGTGGAGTATTCTGAGCAGTTTTGGAGCCCATATCTAAGGAAAAAAATGTGCTCGCGTTGGGAGAGATTCCAGAGGATGTTTATGATAATGAACTAGGGAATGAAAGGCTTAATGCATGAGGAGCACTTTATAGCTCTGGGCCTGTATTCACTGGAATTTAGAAGGATGTGGGGGGAGTCTCATTGAAACCAACCAAATGTCAAAAGTCCTGAATAGAGTGGACATGGAGAAGTTGTTTCCAGTAGTGGGGGAGTCTAGGACCAGAAGGCATAGCCTTAAATTAAAAGGAAATCCTTTTAGAACAGAGATGAAGGGGAATTTCTTTAGCAAAAGGTGCTGAATGTGTGGAATTCATTGCTACAAATGCCTGTGGAAGCCAAGTCATTGGGTATATTTAAAATAGAGGTTGATAGGTTCTTGACAAGTAAGGGCAGCAAAGATTAAAGGGAGAGCAGGAGAATGGACTTGAGAGGGCGAGATAAACCAGCCATGTTCAAATGCAAGAGCAGATATGAAGGGCTGAATGGCCTAATTTTCTCCTATGTCTTTTGGTCATATAGAGATAGCCAGAAAAGAGTGGGAGGAGTTATTGTGAGAAATGAAATGCCATTGTCTGATGTGGTTATCTTTGTCCATATATTTAATTTCACATTTATTGTATGAGTGTCAAGTAGAGCCTGAGGGAATATGAATGTCTTGTTTAATGTCCGAAAATGTTGGAAGGAACTTAGCAATTCCCTTCAGCAACAAGACAGCAGCTGTGTATAAAGTGAATAGTGAAAGGAACTTTTAACGTTGCCAGTTCGTAGTTTCTTGTTATCTGAGTAATTGTCCCTAATATTTGTTACTTTAGGGATAGACTCCTTAGTATCCCCAAGAGGAACCTTCCTGTGCCTCTAGATCATGAGTGGAAATTTACATATCAACAATAGTGGATTGGAGTTACAGGTATGAAAGCATTCGGAAAACAAAGTGGAGACACAGAATGCTGTAATCTCGAGCAAGCAAACCAACTGCTAGAGGAACTCAGCAGGTCAGTCAGCATTTGTGGAGATAAAGGGAAAGTGGACATTTTGGTTTGGGACCCTGCATAAAGGCTCTACCCCAACAAACATCAACCCTCCTGCAGTTTCCACAGATTATGCCTAATCCACTGAGTATCTTCTGCATTTTTGTTGCTGACGACAAAGGAATCAAATATAATGACTTCAGGAAGCTGAAACAATTGCAGTGCTGGAGTAGGACACCTGCTCATGTTAACTTAAGCATGTGACTTTACGTTGCCTTTTCAGTTAAAAATAGTGTCTTCACTTTAATCATGTAAATGAAGTCACAAAATGATGACACAAGAAGGAATTACAGTGTTTTAAAAGGCAATGCCCAGGTTTTTTCATTGGTTCCCTCTTTAGAACAAAGACACTTTTCCTTACATAGAAAGTACTAATGAGCACTCCGTGATATATGGCATGGATCAAGTTTATAGATTTCCCGCAACAATGGTTTGAAAATCTTTTCCTCCAGAAACATTGCTCCTCGGAGAGAAGAGGCATGGCTGCACATGGATCAGAATCAGAATCAGGGCTTTTATCGCTGTCTTATATGACATGAAATTTGTTTGTTTATTACTTATTTTTTGAGACACATCATGGAAGAGGCCTTTCCAGGCCTTCGAGCTACACTGCCAGCAATCTCCAGATTTAATCCTGGCCTAATCACGGGACAACTTGCAATGACCTGCCAACCGGTACGCCTTTGAAATGTGGGGTGAAACCGGAGCACCCAGAGGAAGCCCACGTGGTCATGGAGAGAACGTACAAACTCCTTACAGACAGCAGCAGGAATGTGACTCATAGAGGTCTACAGCATGGAAACAGGCCTATTGGTCCAAATGTTCCATGGAGACCTAGCTAGTCCCATCTGGCAGCATTTGGCCCATAATCTTCTAAACCTTTCCAACCTATGTATCTGCCCAAATGTCTTTTAAAAGTTGTTATTATACCTGCCTCAAACACTTCCTCTGGTAGCTCATTCCACATAGATACATCCATTTGTGTAAAAAAAAGTTGCCCCTTAAGTTTCTATTAAATCATTCCCCTCTCACTTTAAGCCTGTGCCCTCTAGATGCCCCTTCCCTAACAAACTGACTAAATGCCTTCACTCTAGCTATGTACCCCATAAGTTTACATATCTCTAAAATAGTGGTCCCCAACCACCGGGCCGCGGACCGGTACCAGGCTGCAAAGCATGAGCTACCGGGCTGTGAGGAAACGATATGAGTCAGCTGCACCTTTCCTCATTCCCTGTCACACACTGCACCTTTCCTCACACACTGTTGAACTTGAACATAGGGTTGCCAACTGTCCCGTATTTGCTGGGACATCCTGTATATTAGGCTAAATTGGTTTGTCCCATATGGGACCACCCTTGTCCCGTATTTTCCCCGCTAAGGTAGAGCATTCCTATGAAACCTTTCGTGCTGAAATGGCGTAAAGCAAAGAAGCAATTACCATTAATTTATATGGGGAAAATTTTTGAGTGTTCCCAGACCCAAAAAATAACCTACCAAATCATACCAAATAACACATAAAACCTAAAATAACATATAGTAAAAGCAGGAATGATATGATAAATGCACAGCCTATATAAAGTAGAAATAGTGTATGTACAGGGTGGTCGGGAAGATTAAGCCAAAACCGATAGGTGGAAAAAAAAATCAGCACGTACGCGCATGTGCACATCATGCATGCGCAGACAGGTGCCCGCCAAGGCTGCATGGTCATGGTAGTCTTTCTTGGGGTAAACACAAGTGTCCCGTCAACACACACAAAAAATGCTGGTGAACGCAGCAGGCCAGGCAGCATCTGTAGGAAGAGGTACAGTCGACGTTTCAGGCTGAGACCCTTCGTCAGGTTAGTCTTCCTGACAAAGGATCTCGGCCTGAAACGTCAACTGCACCTCTTCCTACAGACGCTGCCTGGCCTGCTGTGTTCACCAGCAACTTTGATGTGTGTTGCTTGAATTTCCAGCATCTGCAGAATTCCTGTTGTAAAGAGTAGCAGTCAAATACGCTGGGTTTACCCTGAGAAAGACTACAATGACCATGAAGCCTTGTGCGGGCACCAGTGCGCATGCATAAGTTACGCATGCATGCGCGATTTTTTCTACAGATCGTTTTTGGCAATTCTGTTCGGGGGAGGGGAGAGCGGTGTTAATCACGACCGGAATATAGATGATAATTAGCTAATACACTCAATTTTGTTTCTAAAAGGGTTTATCGAATGAATTTAATATTAAAAACATATTTTCCTTGCATGAATATAGTGATAAGTCAATTATCAGGGGAGGACAGGGGAGCTTGAAGTAGATGTTGAACAAACTTCCAGTAGAAGTGGTAGAGAGAGGTTCGATATCATTTAAAGAAAAATTGGATAGGTATATGGACAGGAAAGGAATGGAGGGTTATGGGCTGAGTGCAGGTCGGCGGGACTAGGTGAGAGTTGCGTTCGGCACAGACTAGAAGGGCTGAAATCGCCTATTTCCATGCTGTAATTGTTATATGGTTATATAAGTCACTTATCAGTCAATAGCATCATAACATTTTAAGTAATGTTTGGATATTAAATACAAGGCACATATTTTCCCCGTATGAACATATAAAATCATTGCAACACACCAATATCGCTGAATCAATGGGAGCCCTGGGCTTGTTTCCCTGCAACAAGACGGTCCTATCGAGGGGTGATGGGAGATGGTGATACCCAAACGGGGTTCCTTATGTCCAGTCTATTCCGCAATTTAGTTTTCGTTGCATTCATTGCAGAGATATGTTGGAAATGGAAGCAACGTTTTCAGTGCTTTCGTGGCTATCTCAAGATATTTAGCCTTTACTTTGATCCAGAATGCCGGCAGAGATGTTATGTCAAACATACTTTTCAGCTCGCCGTCATTTGCAAGCTGGAGGAGTTGACATGGATGATGCGTTGTTAATGACCTCGCGTGTGTTCAAGCTCAACAGTGGGCGTGACAGGGAATGAGGAAAGGTGCAGCTGACTCATATCACCAAATCATATCGTTTCCTCGCGGCCCGGTAGCAAATGCTCTGCGGCCCGGTACCGGTCCGCAGCCCGGTGATTGGGGACTGCTGCTCTAAAAGATCACCTCTTAGTCTCCTACACTCTAAAGAATAAAGCCCTAGCACGCCCAACTTCTCCCTGTGATGCAGTCCCTCATGTCCTGATAGCATCCTTATTTTTTTTTGCATTCTTTTTGGTTAAATTCTTTCCTATAGCAGGCTGACCATAATTGAACACTTTACTCCAAGTGTGGCCTCATCAGCTTCGTGTCAACCTCACCATGTCCTCCCAACTTTAATACCATGACTAATGAAGGCTAGTGTGTCAAAGGCCTTTCTCAGCACCCTGTCTACTTGCAACACCACCCTCACTGAACCACGTACTTGTACTTCAAAGCCCCTCTGATCTACTGCCTTCCCTGGGGCCAATCTGTTTACTGTGGAAGTCCTACTTGGAAGAGCAAGAAGGGGGCATGAGAAGGCCTTGGCGAGTAGGGTAAAGGAAAACCCCAAGGTATTCTTCAATTATGTGAAGAAAAAAAGGATGACAGGAGTGAAGGTAGGACCAATTAGAGATAAAGGTGGGGAAGATGTGCCTGGAGGCTGTGGAAGTGAGCGAGGTCCTCAATGAATACTTCTCTTCGGTATTCACCAATGAGAGGGAACTTGATGATGGTGAGGACAATATGAGCGAGGTTGATGTTCTGGAGCATGTTGATATTAAGGGAGAGAAGGTGTTGGAGTTGTTAAAGTACATTAGGACGGATAAGACCCCGGGGCCTGACGGAATATTCCCCAGGCTGCTCCACGAGGTGAGGGAAGAGATTGATGAGCCTCTGGCTAGGATCTTTATGTCCTCGTTGTCAATGGGAATGGTACTGGAGGATTGCAGGGAGGCGAATGTTGTCCCCTTGTTCAAAAAAGGTAGTAGGGATAGTCCGGGTAATTATAGGCCTTACGTCTGTGGTGGGAAAGCTGTTGGAAAAGATTCTTAGAGATAGGATCTGTGGGCATTTAGAGAATCATGGTCTGATCAGGGACAGTCAGCATGGCTTTGTGAAGGGCAGATCGTGTCTAACAAGCCTGATAGAGTTCTTTGAGGAGGTGACCAGGCATATAGATGAGGGTAGTGCAGTGGATGTGATCTATATGGATTTTAGTAAGGCATTTGACGAGGTTGCACATGGTAGGCTTATTCAGAAAGTGAGAAGGCATGGGATCCAGGGAAGTTTGGCCAGGTGGATTCAGAATTGGCTTGCCTGCAGAAGGCAGAAGGTGGTGGTGGAGGGAGTACATTCAGATTGGAGGTTTGTGACTCGTGGTGTCCCACAAAGATCTGTTCTGGGACCTCTACTTTTCGTGATTTTTATTAATGACCTGGATATGGGGGTAGAAGGGTGGGTTGGCAAGTTTGCAGACGACACAAAGGTTGGTGGTGTTGTAGATAGTGTAGATGATTGTCGAAGATTGCAGAGAGAGATTGATAGGATGCAGAAGCGGGTTGAGAAGTGGCAGATGGAGTTCAACCCGGAGAAGTGTGAGGTGGTACACTTTGGAAGGACAAATGCCAAGGCAGAGTACAAAGTAAATAGCAGGATACTTGGTAGTGTGGAGGAGCAGAGGGATCTGGGGGTACATGTCCACAGATCCCTGAAAGTTGCCTCACAGGTGGATAGGGTAGTTAAGAAAGCTTATGAGATGTTAGCTTTGATAAGTCGAGGGATAGAGTTTAAGAGTTGCGATGTAACGATGCAGCTCTATAATACTCTGGTTAGGCCACACTTGGAGTACTGTGTCCAGTTCTGGTCGCCTCACCATATGGTGAGGATGTGGAAGCATTGGAAAGGGTACAGAGGAGATTTACCAGGATGCTGCCTGGTTTAGAGATTATGCATTATGACCAGAGATTGAGGGAGCTAGGGCTTTACTCTTTGGAGAGAAGGAGGATGACAGGAGACATGATAGAGGTGTACAAGATAATAAGAGGAATAGACGTGATAGAGGTGTACAAGATAATACGAGGAATAGATAGAGTGGATAGCCAGCGCCTCTTCCCGGGGCACCACTGCTCAATATAAGAGGACATGGCTTTAAGGTAAGGGGTGGGAAGTTCAAGGGGGATATTAGAGGAAGGTTTTTTACTCAGAGAGTGGTTAGTGTGTGGAATGCACTGCCTGAGTCAGTGGTGGAGGCAGATACAGTAGTGAAGTTTAAGAGACTACTAGACAGGCATATGGAGGAATTTAAGGTGGGGACTTATATGGGAGGCAGGGTTTGAGGGTTGGCACAACATTGTGGGTCGAAGGGCCTGTACTGTGCTGTACTATTCTATGTTCTATGTTCTATTTGTCACAGCCTGTTTGGAGACTCCAGTGGACAATGTAGCAGGAGGCTGCAGAGAGCTGTACAGTCAACCTGCTCCATCACAATCACAACCCTTCACATCGTCAAAAACATCCTCAAGAGGAGATGCCTCAAGAAGGCAGCATCTATCACTGAGGCCCCTCATCATCCAGGCCGTGGCTTCTTCTCATTACTCCCAATGGGGAGGAGGTACAAGAGCCTGAAGACCCACTTAGAACAATGTACAGGGAATTTGCTCTCTTCCACCATCAATTTTCTGAACAGTCCATAAACACTACTTTGTTACTCTTTTGCACTACTATTTTGTAATTTATAGTATTTTTAAAAATGTTTTGTTTGGTACTGCTACCACAAAACAACAAATTTCATGACTTATGAGTCAGTGATAGAAAACCTGATCCTGATTCTGAAAATGCATTACATGGCACTTACCTGAATTAAGCTCCATTTGTGATCCTTTACCCCAATTGCTCAGCTAGTCAAGACCCCCTGTAACTTTTGATAACCTTTTTCATTGTCTACTATACCACATATTTTAGTGCCTTCTGCAAAGTTACTAACCATGCCTTGTACATTCATATCCAAAGAATAGGTATAGATACATGGCAAGGCTTTGCAAACAGCAAACTGAATTACTAAATATACTTTATCAGGACTACAATCATTGCAATCTGCATTCTGTAATTTCCTGCTGGGAGGTGTGCTTTTGAACCATCTGCGTGACCTGGCATTCTGCAAAATCCTGAAGTATTCAGCAAACTGGACTCTTGAGATTGCAAGCACAGCTGCGATGATCATGGCTGGAGCGGACTTGGGGTCAGACTGAAGCAGCAGGGCCCAGGCCCAAGAGTGGATAATGAACTGATGTTTGACCGATTGAAGTGCCAAGCCAGATTAATAGGATTACAGCATCAAGACTGAGGGCAGAGGATGAACCAGTGTTCATCTCAATACCTTGAGGTTTTTCTCACGTCAGTATTGAACTGACTCTTTTTTTTTAGATTAGATTTGATTATGAGGACACTCAGTCCTCGTTTATTGTCATTCAGTAATGCATGCATTAAGAAATGATACATTGTTCCTCCAGAAAGATATCACAGAAACACAGGACAAACCAAGACTAAAACTGACAAAATCACATAATTATAACATAGTTACAACAGTGCAAAGCAATACCGTAATTTGATAAAGAGCAGAACATGGGCACGGTAAAAAAAAAGTCTCAAGTCCCAATAGCCTCATCATCTCACGCAGGCAGCAGAAGGGAGAAACTCTCCCTGCCATGAACCTCCAAGCGCCGCAAACTTGCCGATGCAGCTCTATTGGAAGCAGCCGACCGCAGCCGACTCTGAGTCCGTCCGAAAACTTCGAGCCTCCAACCAGCCCTCCGACACCGAGCACCATCTCTGCCGAGTGCTTCGACCCTGCCCCAGCCACCGAGCACAAGAAGCAAAGCCGAGGACTCGGGGCCTTCTTCTCCAGAGATTCTGGACCACACAGTAGCAGCAGCAGCGAAAAAAGGGATTTCAGAAGTTTCACCAGATATTCCTCCATGCTCTCACGTCTGTCTCCATGAAATCAGGATTGTGCACGGCACCCTACTTGACAGATAACTGATATCATTCACTGGAGTGGCCGCTGCAAGCAGCGTCGCGCCGCCATCTTCTCCCCTTTGACTCTTCAGCTGCAGCCTTCAGCCATCGGCACTCTCCTCAGTGCTGAACTGGCTCTGTGGCTGTGGACTGCGGCATTTGGCCTCCTGGACTGGCTCCGTGGATGTGGATTTACTTTTGGGGACTTAGCGGTTCACCGTCTGTGGATTGTTTGTTTGCTTTTTTATTGTTTGCACAACTTGTTCTTATTCACACATTGGATGTATGACTGTCTTTGTGGTGTGGTTTTTTAAAAAAATTCTATTGCCTTTATTTGTTCTACAGCTGCCTGCAAGAAGATGAATTTCAAGTTGTGTATGGTATACATACTTTAATAATAAATCTATATACTACTAAAACTCTCATGCTCTGTCTGTTTGTCTGTTTGTACCTTCCAATTAGCGCAAACGGTGCATTACAGCGGCACTTTTTTTGGCTAAATCAAATTAAAATGCACTAACTTACAGAATGCAGGCAAAGCTCAGGATTATATATTTGTATAAAATTGCTCTTTCGCCAAATATCAACAGGCTGGCTTTCACCCGAGAGCCGATCAGCCATCATGGAAATCGGGACGCGACAGCCCGACGCATGCGCATGGCCAGCCTCAGCAGCGACACCTACCAGAGCATAAGGGCAGGGCAGCTCTATTTCCAGGGGTCACATTCTGCTAATCGCCATCAGCATGTGCAGGATTGGGACAGATCTAACTGCCACTCATCAATAAGAGATAATTAAATCTTTTTGTAATGACGTACTTCGAGACACCAATAAAACCCTTTGCTGCAGTCAAATGACAGCAGTGACCATATCACGTCCATTTAGGGGAGCGCCAACCACATCATCAAGAATAATCAGCATCCTTTGGTATTAGTGCTTCGTATCTTCTATCCAGCAGTTTTTAGGGTAAAAAAAATGCTCAACCTAATTATGCCACGTGGAAAGGGAAGGGGGATATTATGGTCAAGGGAATACACCAAACGTCGTCGGGAAGCGGCAAGGAGAGGGAGAGAACAAGAATCGGATGATGCCAGGGCCGCACGACTCCAGGATCAAACAGTCAGGACAAAAAAAGATGAGAGAAGAAGAGATAGAGGAGAGAGGCTTGCACGTCTCCAGGATCAGAGACAAACAACAAAAGCAGAAGAGCTGAAGAGACGGGGGATGAAAGGGCTGCACGTCTCCAAAATGACAACGAGAGGCACAAGGGTGGCAGATAAACCAGAAATGATGCTATCGAAAGTGTCCTTCGTTAAACGAGGAGGATCTCTATTTGTTTTGCTACGTGTCGTCCTTCTTTAATAAACTGAGGTTTTCTACTTCAGTTCCAAAGCAAAGCAATACCAATAGCATTCAGGAAAATTTAATGTTTATTCTGGTCATATCAGACTGCATTGCCCTTCTCTCAAAGGGTGCCCCAACGGGTCACCTTGTAGTCTAGAGTACTTTAAACTTTGAACTTTGAAACAGCAAGGGGCTCAGCTTCAGCACTGAGGCACACCAGTCCAATAAACAAACTTCCGCCATCACCCTGTTTTCTACCATCTTTCATCATAGGGAAGATTTGATACGTGAAAACGTACTAACCATTAAGACTTCTAATATAGAATACAAATGGTGAGACTGATCCAAGATAATTCAATGTAATCTCTGCCATTTCTCTATTTCTCCTAATTAATTCAATAGTTTTATCCTCTAAGGCATCAATATTTAGTTTAGCTGTTCTCTTCCTTTTTTACACCTGCAATAAATTCACTGTTCTTATTCTATATTAGAAATCTTATTGGTTAGTGAGTTTTCGCTGATGAAATCTTCCCTATAATGAAAGATTTTACTTAATTTAGTTTGTCACTTAATAAAGATTTTGCTTGCTACACTGAAGGGCAGGGAACACATTTCAAGATTGTCTTTCAAACAGCCATGAAGGTCAGTAATTTTTAACATTTTGATTGGATTAATGGTTAGCAATCTACAAAATAAACAAGTTATTTATAATGGATATCATAAACAAAGATGGTTTGGTTTTCATTTACTGCATGCTGCTGGGAGGAGATTAAATTCTGGTGCTTTTTCTGACAATCCATTGCAATTGTACCCCTTAAATGTTAAGGGTTAATTGTAAACACAAGCGATTCTGCAAATGCTGTAGATCTTGAGCAACACACACAAAATGCTGGAGAAACTCAGCAGATGAGGCAACATCAATAGAGGAGAATAAACAGTTGATGTTTCAGACCAAAACTCTTCATTAAGACTCATTAGGGAAGCTAATTGTACCTCCACCCCACCTTATGATAATCTTCACATAACTAAAGGTTCTTTAGGAACATAACCACTTTGTGAACTGAGGGATTCCTGTATTTGCTGGTACTTCTGTCCCTTTTATAGAGTCACCTAGCATGCAATCAGGCCTTTGGCCTACTTGTTTATTTTATTGAGACACAATGTGGAGCAGGCTCCTCCAGCACTTTGAGCCACAGAATCCAGTAATCCCTGATTTAAATTTATTCCAGATTGGGACAATTTATAATGGCCAATTTACTTACCGACCAGTATGTCCTTGGACAGTGAGAGAAAACCAAAGCACCCTGAGGAAACCCATGCAGTCACAGGAAAGAAGGTACAAACTCCTTACAGACAGTGGCAGGAATTGAACCCAGGTCATTGGTACTGGAAAACGTGCCAACCACTAAGCTACCATACTGCCCAAGTTCTATGCCGACCAAGTTTGTTTACCTGAGCTGATCCCATTCGTCAGGGTTTTAAATCTTTCCTATCCATGCACCTGTCAAATTCTCTTAAACATTGTGATTGTATCCACTTCTATGGCTTCCTCCAGTCTAGCAGTTCTTTTCATATTATATCAACTACCCTCTGTATGAAAAGGCCCCCTTTAAATCTTACTCTTCTCACCTGATATCTGTGCCCTCTAGTTTTCTGTGCTCTCTAGACTGCCTACCTTGGGCAGAGGGGAACATATACCTTTTTCACTCATCCAATGTTGGAATGTAAAAAAATTCCAAACCTGTAGCCTCCATAAATCCTCAGAAAATAGGTTTTTTTTTCCTTTTGATTTGCTACTATCATTAACTTCCTTAGTTAAAAATGCACAGTCTGACCTTTCCCTTCCATAATTCATAAATTTCAGCAAAGCTGTCTCAGGCATCCCACCCTGCAAAAACTCATTTCAGGGAGGTAGCACCCTCACCCCCCGCAAACCCATATCCCCGCCCCCCCCCCCCACGGTCGACCTCCAAGGGTGTATGTAATACTTGGTTTAGTGATTTTGTCCAATCTGTAAACCAAGTTGGGTATATGCAGAAAATGTGACATTAAAATATGTACTTGTATTATATTATCATGTTTATTCTATTACAACTTTAAGCAAGTCTACAGGGAGTTTGGCCTCATCACGTAGGACATCAATAGCGTAGCTCCTTAGCAGCCAGCCAGCTAGTTTAAATAACGATAGCTATGCTAATGAACGAATAACACCTGTTACTCACCTCAACGTGTCTTTTACATTTTAACCCACCATGGGCAATAGAAAAGTCACTGTTGCAAACAGTGCAGCAAGCAACACAGTCATTATTTTTGAGGTCGAGTGTAAAGCCTGCCCACAGAGAAAACTTATAGGTCTACTTAGCAGGGGGCCGCAATCGTTTTTGCACCGCAGACCGGTTTAATATTGACAATATTCTTGTGGACCAGCCGACAGGGGGCGGGGGTGTTTATCACAACCGGAATATAGGTGATAAGTCAATCGCATCATAACATTTTAAGTAACATTTGGATATTAAAAACACAGCGCATATTTTCCCCGTATGAACATATAAAATCATTGCAGCACATCAATATTGCTGAATCATTGGGAGCCCTGGGCTTGTTTCCCTGCAACAACACGGTCCTATCGAGGGGTGATGGGAGACAGCGATACTCGAAGGGGGTTCTGTCATAAGGGCCGTGGCTGGGAATGGACCCAAGAGCAAGACACAGACGCTGAAGTACTAGGGACAGGACTAGGATACAGGGCGATAGCAAAGACATGGACAGGAAAACCGGAAACCTGGTACAGGACTGAACAAGGGAGCTAGGAGCCCGGGCTTGAACTCCGAGCCAGAGACTGGACAAGGACCCAGTACCTGGGTCTTGCCTCTGGCTCGGGCCCCAGAACTAGGCAAGGATGAGGCTTGGCAGGCAGGTAGGATGAGGCAGAAATCTACAGGCTTGAAGCTTGAGGCTAAAGGCTAGAGACTTGGCTTGGCTAGGCAAGAGGCTAGAGGCTAGAGACTAGGCTTGGCTTGGCAAGAGGCTAGAGGCTAGAGGCTAAGCTTGACTTGGCAAGAGGCTGGAGACTTGAGGCGATGCTTGGCAGGAGGCTGGAGGCTGGAGACTTGGCTCCTTCTGGGCAGGGCACGGATCACCTGGGCAGGGTGCGGATCATCACCCGACAGAGGCAAGGGACAGGAAGGGACAGAACCAACCCCAGGTAACGGCAAGACGGCCTGGCTTACTTGGGCGGAGGCAAGGGACAGGAAGGGACAGAACCAACCCCAGGTAACGGCAAGACGGCCTGGCTTACCTGGGCGGAGGCAAGGGACAGGAAGGGAGCTAGGTACAGGGTGGCTCCAAGACCAGACAGCAAGACAAGGCTAGGCTACAGGCAAAGCAAGGCAAGATGAGAACTTCAGGTGAGGCGAGAGTTACCGGCAAGACAAGGCAAGGCTTCAGGCTAGGAAACAGAAGGCAGGGGAAGGCATACAAGGAGTAAGGACAAGAACAATCCAGCAGCCACGCCCTCATCTCTGGAGATACTTATGCAGCCAGCCCCAATTAGCATCAGCTTCCTCAATTAGCTCAACAAGGACAGAAACGGGGTAGAAACGAAAACCTGGAGCAAGGGTCGATGGTCCGGACCGTGAACCGGAATATGGACTTCACGGACCGGACTATGACAGGTTCCTTATGTCCAGTCTATTCCGCAGTTTAGTTTTCGTTGCATTCATTGCAGAAAACCCCGCTTCACAGAGATATGTAGGAAATGGAAGCAACATTTTCAGTGCTTTCGTGGCTATCTCAGGATATTCAGCCTTGACTTTGATCCAGAATGCCAGCAGAGATGTTATGTCAAACATACTTTTCAGCCGGCCGTCATTTGCAAGCTCGAGGAGTTGATTTTTTTCCCGCGCTGACATGGATGATTCACCGGAGGCATTCACTAATGGGTCATGGACCCATTCCTTTGCTTGTCTCGGGTCAGTGATCACCTCGCGTGCGTTAAAATTCAACAGTGCGTGACAGGGATTGAGGAAAGGTGCAGCTGACTCATATCGTTTCATATCGCCAAATCACATTGCTTCCTCACAGCCCGGTGGTTGGGGACCACTCTTAGCACGAAGAGAGACCAATCAGGATGCTCGCTCTCCCTCTCTCTCTCCCTCTCAAAAAAATCTATTTCCAGGATATTGTATATAATTTCCGGGCGTCAGGGAGCCATTACCGAGATGCAGGAGACTCCCGGAACTTCCGGGAGACGTGGGATGTCTGCTGTCTGGCCCAACACTATCTCCTTAAATGTCTGCCATTGACAATCTACCATCATATTCTTTCATCTATTTTCTCAGTCCACTTTAGACAATACATTCTTCACACCACTGTAATTATCTTGATTAAAGTTCAGAGCATTTAAATTAAGTTTCAAGATTCATGTTTCTCAACCTCAAGCTGTAAAATCCAAGTTCTGTACCAGTGCAACAATGTTGAATCAGTTTACTTGGAGAAAAGAAGTTTGAATGCCCTGAAGAGGACAACCTTGCTCCCCATCTGTCACAGACAATCCCTTTTGTCTCTCCACCCTTACTAGCGTAAGATAGACCTTTTTAAAAAAATTCCTCGGTCTGATGTAGGCCTGAAATATTATTTCGCTTCATTCCATATAGATGCGGCCTGAACAGTTGAATACTCCTAGAGCCTTCTACAGAATTAAACATCAATTGACTGTGTAGCTGTTTAAAGTATGTGGTTGCAGTCAGCAGAATTTTAAAAACACATGCTCTTTACAAGTGACCAAGGGAAACATTTCCCAATTTGAACTGCTAACACATGAAGCTCACTCCACACATTCCCAATACTGAGTGTGTGAGCTAACTACCCAACATGCACAGCCCAGCTTCTAGAACTGTCTGGTTTGAGTGACCGCCGTTCAATGACTCAATCTATTTGCAATTTTGAGTAACACACACAAAATGCTGGAGGAACTGGGTAAATCAGTCAGCACCTATGGAACATTGTAATAGATAGTCGATATTTCAGGCAGAGACCATTCATCAGGACTGGAAAGGAAGAGGGCAGAAGCCAGAATAAGACAGTGGGAGGAGGGGAAGGAGTACAAACTGTAAGGTGGTAGGAAAAGCCAGGTGAGGAGGAAGGTAGCTGGGCATGGGAGGCCATATGAAGAAAGAAGCTGGGAGGGGAGGGCTGGAACCGCTGAACGGTGAAGGAGGAGGAACGGGAGAGGACAGTGGACTATCCAAGCAAGGGATGGAGGAGGAGGACTGACAGGAGGTGATGGGCAGGTGGGGAGAAGAGAAGGAAAGAGAGTGTAACCAGTTGTGGGATGGAAAAGAGAGAAGGGGCGGGGGAGCTATCGAAGTTAGCAAACTCCATAATATTGCCAACAGGTTGGAGGCTCCCCAGACAGAATATGGTGTGTTGCTCCTTCAATATGAGTGTGGCATCGTCGTGGCAGTAGAGGAGGCCATGGACAGACATAATGGGAATGGGAAGGCAAATTGAAATGGGTGGCTATGGGAAGATCCTGTCTTTTACGAAGGACACAACCAAGGTGCTCGACAATATGGTTCCCCCAATTTACGTCGGGTCTTACCGAGGCAGAGGAAGCCACACCGGGGACTGTAGATGACCCCGACAGACTCGCGGTTCCAAGAGCTGTCGCCTCACCTGGAAGCACTGGTTTGGGCGTGAATGGTAGTGAGGGAGGAGGTGAAGAAACGGGTGTAGCACTTGTCCCGCTTGCAGGGATAAGCTTCAGGAGGGAGCTGAGTGGGGAATAATGTAGTGAGCGATCCCTACGAAAAACGGTGGGATGGGTGGTGGGGAAATATGTGCTTAGCGATAGGATCCCGTTGGAAATGGCGGACGTTATGGAGAATGATACGGACGGAGGTTGTTGGGTTGGTAGGTACGGACAAGTGAACCCTATCCCTGTTATTACCGCGAGGGGATGGTTTGAGGGTAGAAGTGGCTGAAATATAGGACACGCGGCTCAGGGCAGCCTTCTGGTGTTTTTTTTAAAGTAAGTTTCTTTGCCTTGATTATCTAATCTGACAGTCCGCTGCTCCGGACCGCCATCCCATTTGTGACCACTTACCCCCTTGGCAAATTGGTGCCAGTTCTAGAGAACCCCAACGTGAAATGCTCGCCACCGACCACCCCGCAGTCACCCCGTTAAAACGGGGCGACATATATTTCTCGTGTTTATAAATGGGGTCGAACGTGACTCTGCGCACGGTACTGCACTGTTCCTCTCCGGGTAAACTATCTCAGGAATAATTACCCATTGATTCCTGGAACTGCTCTTGGCACAAATATTGTTTGGCGTTATCTCTTCAGATCTTCTATATAAACTGAAATCTCCGAGTTATCCCATCGCGAGTTGCACCTGCGGAATTCCTTGGTCGCAGAGCTGACAATCACGCAGCTTTCCGCCATGAATCTATTGCTCCTCGTATGTTCAATTATGTTGCAGGCGCTCGGGAAGTTAAACTAGTAAACTGAAGAAAGAAACCAAACTTCGGTTTTCTGTTTGCTAAACCGATTTTCCCCTGACCAGGCAAAGCACTAAGATCGAGACACAAAAGACGAAGGCAAGCTGCGTGATCACTGCTGTTCGTCAGATGAATACCAGCTTGCTGTTCTTCCAGACCAAACCCAGACGGCAAACTTAGAACCTATTGCAACCTGCAGGAATTCCCGCTTTCCGATTTCCAGACCCTCCGCCCCATTCACGTCCAGCAGTACAGAGTGGTAGGCGGTAACCGTTCCTCCACCGGGCCGCATTACAATTCCCGAAATGTCAATCACCCGCTGCACCCTGGCGACTTCAAAACTTCTAGGCGCGGGTCGGCAGGATCGTGACCTCAGGGCCAACCTGTTTGGACCGGAGTCAATCCTCGGCCATGGGCTGGTTCTCCATTAGAAGGAAGATAAATTGGGGATTGGCGGCAACCAGGCAAGTCTTGAAACTGGGAATTCTAGCCGAAGGCTGGCGTGTTGAACCATAACACTCAGCGACAGTGATTTCTTGAGAAGAGTGATGCCCAACAAATAAAGCCCGGATCTCCAAGACGAGGGAGCTACTTAGCAATTACCTGATATCTTCTCTCTCTTAACGAGTCCTTCACTACGGAAAATAAAGTTTAGAAGATAGCGCGCGAATACACACACACACACACACACACACACACACACACTGACTGCGGTTAAAGTACTCCCCACTATCAAACAATTGCAAAGCTCTGTTAAATACAAAGTATCCACTATGCTGTAGGCTTCGGAAATACGAGAATATTAACTCTTGCAGTATGAATTTCTCTGAAGGTTTTAAGCGTCCTGTCTTATTTGTACTTGGTAACTGTACCTACCGCGGAATGCGGGCGGTAGGAGACAGCAAGCCAAGTATAACAGCCGTATCTCACTTCTATCAAGCGTGAACTCTCGTCTCTTTGGTTCTGACTTTATATTCAATGAAAGGTTGTTTAATTGGCCTCTGTGTATGCCTTATAATTGTCCAGAGATGAACCTCCAGCGGCGAAAAGCCGACGCACCGGAAGTCATTGTTAATATTTAAGTGGAAAAAAAATTACGTTGGCCCGCGTGTCCATATTCAAGTTAAACACAAGGATATTCAGTTGAATAGTTATGTTTTCTGTCCTGAGGCGTCATTGCCACTCATGTCTTAAAACGTTTAATTCTAAAACACTTTAATGTTGTTAACAAACTCGTTACAAATGTAAGCCGCGGAAATTTGCGTTATTCTGATCCGTCTAATAACTGACGGATTAAAAGAAAAATATAAACAAATTATATTTTCCTTTCCACCTTTCGCTTTAGTTTCCCCATTTTGCTTCAGCAAAAAAAAAGAGTAGCGGTTTCACGATACCTTTAACCTTGACGCTGATTATGCAAGAACAATACACGAAGCAAAGTTTTAATTTTAACTCTGAGTAATTAAAATGTTTTAAATCGATAATGCTCTTTGTTTCTAGTAATGTGCTCTGTCCTACAGGAGCAAAATAAATCTCTATAATACAAATAATTATTTAAGATGTGTAATCAATTTGGTAAGCTTGAATCAGAACTTTCAACCCGGACATTTTAAAACTTATCCTGTAGCTATTTGACACGGCATCGGCAGTTTATCAGAAATAATTGTAGAATTTTAACCACTAATCTAAACAAAGACTGCACCTTGAAAATCGTGGCTAATAAAATGTTTGGTATTAATTGCTAAGTTTTTCTTAAATCGCGAACCTTCTCTAAGGTATTTCTATTACAATATTAAATTTCACACAGTTGAGAAAACAGTCATATGTTCTGTGTAACTACAGTTACTAGGAAGTGTCAAACTTTCGGTAATTAAACTGATTAAACCGATAAAAATCAATTCTTCGCGTTATTTTGCACTACCATGTGCCTCCTATTTTATTTTAAAGTTTACTAAGTTTTTTTTTACCTCTTGCAATCATTTTATTTCCAAATTATTTGCCATTTTACACATATTTTACAGTTCCATCAATATTCTGGAAGATCATTTTGTTTCTCATCAGATTTCTAAAAAATAACTCCAGCTCTTCATTCCCAATCAGTGTAAACGAAAATCCTATCTCGAGCTTCCTTTCATTTCAAATACTTGCTCCCTTCAGCATCTCCACCATCTTTTCTGCAACTCCATACTTAGCTGTTTCCAATCATGTTTTCACTAGATACATTTCTGAAATTACGCTTATAAGAGTCAGAAACGACGTAATTCCTACCCTACTACACCATGCTTAGATCCTTGACTGTCTCCTATTATGCATCAACATTCTGCCCCAAGTACCATCATAAAAAGCAAGACTGTTTAGAAACGCGTTTTAACAACCATCATTATCTCTCCCATCGCCTCCTGGGCCAATGATTTTTCGTGCAGATGAGCAAAACTTTAGATCCTAAAGATTCTGCCCCCTTCCCTACTCCATTGTAATAGTTGATCAGACCTGTTGAACACCCTCTGCATTCAATTTAACCATGAGATAGCTCATAATCTCAAATTCCCTCATCACAAAGCTCGCTGACCTCTATGCCCAATTTCCCTTGTTTCTGACTCAGCTGAACTGACACTGAAATCTTCATCCATTGTTTCCCAAGCCAGCTAGCTGCTCCCCTCAGGTACTGGTATTGCTTTATCATTATCACAAGTACTGAGAAACAGTGAGAAGTTTTAGTTTGTGTTCCATCCAGACCGATCATTCTGTATAGAAGAACACTGAAAAGAGAGTGCTCAATGTAAACTCAATGGCTACTAGATACATGAGTGGACTGGGTGTGGTCTTCTGTTGCTGCAGCCCCTCAACTTCAAGGTTCGATGTGTTGAGTATTCAGATATGCTCTTCTGCACACCACTGTTGTAAAACATGGTTATTTGAGTCACTGTTGCCCTCCTGTCAGTTTGAACCAGTCTGGCCATTCTCCCCTGACCTCTCTCTGTGGACCTTTTTTGCCCACAGAATTGCTGCTCACTGGGTGTTTTTTTGTTTTTCACATCATTCTCTGTAAACTCTATGGACAATTGTGTATGGAAAACCTAGGAGGTTGGCAGTTTTTGAGATACTCAAACCACCTCAACTGGCACCAACAATCATTCCATGGTCAAAGTCACTTAGTTCATATATCTTCTCCATTCTAATGTTTGATCTGAACAATTAAACCTCTTGACCACGTCTGGATGGTTTTGTGCATTGAGTTGCTGCCACATGATTGACTGATTAAATATTTGCATTAATGAGCAGGTGTACAGGTGTACTTAGTAAAGTGGTCACAGAGTGCAGTGTTACAGTTATAGAGGAAGTATAGTCAAGTACCACTACATTACCTGATAGGCTCTAAAGAAATACCATCATTCGAAAGCAGGAACATTCACTCTACAAGACTGTAGTTTACAGTGACTAATAATTACACCATACAGATATGCCACATAGGTGTGGATGTGAATTGTCGTTCACAACCCTACCTAGAAGGACAATATTAGAGCAGATGGAAACAATCAAATGGCAGTTTTTTTTTTAAGAACAAGGGGTATCTAGTCTAGATGTGAGTTGGAATCAACCGATCAGTCATGGTTTTTCTAGCAGGGAGATTAACTCCTCACTGAGCAGCTCATTGGGCTTCTGATGTAATGGCACTGCTGTCTGTACCAAGACACACTGCTCGACAAACCACAGAGGGTTGTTGCATATCGTGTATCATCTTCAGCTCTGACAGGCAGTCAAAATTATACCGGGAGGCAACATGATGGAATATGGGGCGAAGCAAATCAAGAAGGAAAAATCAGGGGAAGTAAGAAGATGTTAGCTGATTGACAAGTGTTTTACCTATCAAGTCAAGAGCAGTCCAACTGTAGCATGTCAGTTCCACCAAAGCCTTTGTACAATCACCAAATATCCACAATCTGCTCACAACACAGTATGCATCAGTTGTCTCATCTGTATGTTAAAAAATAACACATATATTGAAACTAATGGGCAATAAGGTGCTCCAGGAGATTATTCATTTTCCTGTCACCAGGAGGTAATAGGCTGCAGTGACAAATGGGGCACTTGATATGGAAATCTTGGAGGATCTTGAGGAAATCTGGTCTGCCATTAGAGGAAATATCTACTCTTTATCACTCTCTCAATGTCCTGTGATCATGTTGCATTTTTCTAAACTGCAGTGAGTACAGACACAACCCACAGAATGTTTCTTCTTTACCTCAGGAATCAACCTCTACAGCACCTCAGTACATCTCAGTACATTCTGCCTAAAAATGGAGTTTAAAACGATAAGCAGTACCTTAGGTTCAGTCTCACCAGTGACCTGTAAAGAGACACAGCACTGACCCTGCAGAAAGGCCAATGTCGCTGCCTTTGTACCTGCTCTACCCATAGGCGAATCTTTTTTGTGTCGCACACCAGGACAACCAAAGTTTTCTTTATCACAACATTTCGTTGCTTACTCCACTTTAATTTGACTTAACAATAACTTACCTTGTCATTCTTCCTTCCAAATGGATAACCTCAGATAGCCTCATTCGAAATGAATAACCTCATATTATGTTCCAGCTACAGATTTCTTGCCTCTCACTTGACATAATTTTATTCCTGCCGGGCACATTGTGCTCTTCTCACAATTCTTCTATCATCAGCAAATCTGGCACACAGTTCACTGAATCCCTTCATCCAAACATTCATATCCCCTATCATTTGCTGAAGACCCATCGCTAATCCACATGGTATCCCTTTAGTGACTGGAATTGGAATCCATCCTTTTTCTTTGAAAATTACTTTGTTACCTTGAATTATCTGCTGTCGAATCAACAGCAACCCCCCACCATGCTCTTATTTTGTGTAATAATCTTCTGTGTGCCTACTGGAAGCTCAAATACATTACTGTACATCAACTGACTTCTCCTTTATTTTACACTCTTGGAGAACTCCAGCAGTACTGTAGGGTACAGTACAAATTATCCGGTGACACTTCCAATGCGATGCGACAGGGAAATCGGAAGCGGAATGGGCAGAGGGTGAAAAGCAGTTTTCCATTCTGACCGTTCTCGCCTTTGTGCATCGGAGTCTCCTGCCAGATGGTGGAAAGTCAAAGAGGATGCTGGACGGATGGGTGCGATCTAATAACACTAAGGGCCCTGAGTAGGCAGCGCTTCTAATGAATGTCCCCGTTCGATGGTCGGGAGACCCCTGTGATCCTCTCGGCCGTTTGTGCAGTCCTTTGTAGGGACAACCGGTCCCATGCTTGGCTGCTCCCATACCAGGTGGAGCTGCAGCTTGTCAGGACGCTCCGGATGGCGCTTCTGGAAAATTCAGTTAAAAGGAGCAAGCTACAGGGACTGCACCGAGTCCCTAGCTCTGTTCAGCCCGACTCAGCCTTTCATTGTGGCTCGAGCGGAGGAGTGAGGGTGGCGTGGAAATCCCTCGTCGTCCCCCCCCCCGACTCCCCCGAGGAAAATGCCAGCAGTGCCCCAGCAGCCGGCAAATTCATCCCCATGCACCCTGCCAGAATTCTGAATACTTGTGCGAATGCCCATCTGTCAGATACAGTATTTGGAACCTGGGAAAGATCTGCACCAGATTATAAAGGGGTTGTCTCGCTCCCTTCTGGATATACCATAGCAAAGCGTACGCCGGTATGGGTTTGGGCGAGGAGCTGGCAGTAGGCGGGAATGTGATATATTTATAACCCCTCCTCCTGTCGTGACCAGTTTCAGGACGAGTCACCACGCATAAAGTCCGGGAACTCCTCCTGTGTTAATCGATATTTCTTCGGATCAGGTATACATAAGAACTCTCCGACTTATGCCCGAAGCGGCGTAGAAACTCGTGAACTGCAGGGCCCTTTGGTCTCAGATCCAAGCAACATGCAGGGTTTCTTGACCAACCTATTGCTCTTCACCAGTTCAGTCGTGGCTCAGATACACGGACTGTACGGAAACGTCTACAACCAGCTGTACAATACAAGGAGCCAAACTGTGGGCTTGCGGAGCGAGCCGTTTAACATCGCAAAGCCTCAGCCGGCAGCCCAGCGCTGCGCCTTTTGTCGGATGGAGCCCAACACGGACCTCGGCGATGGCTGCCTACCTATTACCGGCCCCGTGCTGTTCTCCCAGATCGCACCGAACGGCAAACTCAAAGCGTATTTCAACTTGCAGGGATTCCCGCAGTCCGACTCCCAGTCGCTGCGCGCCATGCATGTCCACCAGTACGGAGTGGTGAACGGTAGGTGTTCCACTACCGGGCCGCATTACAATCCCCAAAATGTCAACCACCCCCGGCACCCCGGTGACTTCAACAACTTCAAGGTGAAGGGCGGCAGGATCGTGAAATTGTTGATTAACCTCAAAGCCAAACTGTTCGGACGGGAATCGATCCTCGGCCGTGGGCTGGTGCTCCACGAGCAGGAAGATGACCTGGGGCTCGGCGGCAACCAGGAAAGTTTGAAGACTGGGAATTCTGGCCGAAGGCTGGCGTGTTGCACCATCACACTCACCAACTGTGACCTCTGGAATCATACGGTGACCATCACGTGAAGCCCGGATCCCCACTATCAACAGACAGATTGTGGCCATTTAACCTGTTACCTTCTCTCTCTTCAGGAAATTAAAGCTTAGAAGATAGTGCTCACCACTCACACACTCACATGATTACGATTTATGTAGTATCAATCTGTCGGGTAAAATTTAAACACCTAATCCTTTAGGCTGTAAACTTCGGAAATACCAGAATGGTAATTTTTGCTGTTTGAATTCCCCACACGGTTTTATGCGTTCTGACTTAAAAGTACGGGGTAACGTACCAATCGCAGAATTTAAAGGGTAAAAGCGTGTAATTGCGCTAGCCGGTGCAATAAAGCCTTGTGCTCGTTTCTGCTATATGTTGAATCTATGGCGGTAAATATCAAAATTGAATTAGTTGAATTAGTTCTGGTAGTCTTCAGTGTCGATATTCACAACTAACGTAAGCTTCGCAACCTGTTAAATCATGATGGTAATTTCGGCTTGATCATAAAAACGGAGATTTAAACAAATGAAGTTTTTGTTTCCGACTTGTGTTATTTTTCGCCAACTCATTTTAGTTACAGAATCGTACGGGATACCACAGAATCTGACAAGTCATTCTTTCGTAAGCCAGAGAGTGGTAGTAGGGTATTCTCATCGGGGGAGGAAACACAGAAAACGTTATTCCTAAACCCTAAAAGCAACTTAAATTACTCAGTGAGGTTAAAGTAAAACGTTGCTCCTCCCTTGCTTCGAAACTTTGATGACAAACATTCAGATGCACAACTTCTAAAATGTGTGTTGTGTGCAGTTCTGGTCACTGCAATACAAACAAGACATGGCGGCATTGGAGAGTCTGCAGAACAGGTTCACCAGGGTATTGCTGGATTAAAGAGCATTAGTTATAAGGAAAGATCGGATAGATTTGGATTGTTTTCGCTGGAGCACTGGGGAGTGAGTGGTGATCTGATAAAGTTTATAAAATAATGAAGGGCATAGAAAGGAGAGAGAATCAGAATTTTTTCCCCCTCAGTGGGAACATCAGGAAAAGGTGATTGGGGAGAGATTAAAGGTTTATGAGGCTTTTTTTTTATTACATAGAGAGTAGTAGGTACCTGAAATGCACTGCTAGATGAGATGAAGCTGATATGACCTCTAGTTCCAGTCTCATCCAATGTCAGTGGAAAAAGCTTGCTTGCATTTACCCTATCAATTACTGAATTAATTACTGCCCATTACGCTACTGGCATTTAGGGCAGCAATGACTGTCTTCCATCTCTGGTGCTGTTCTGGCCTTCCTTCATCCTGTCAGCAGCTCCCTCTCGGTTTTTACTTGTCAGTCATGCAAGTCTTGGGTGGAGACTCAAGGAACACCATGATACTCAGATGAAGAAGGATTCTTCATTGCTGTTTCCATAACAATGTTGTTTTACCAGTCAGGTTTGTTACCCCAATGCGGAACCCCTGAACCTGAAGGACGGGTGGACTACTCGTCGTCTGACCTCTGCACTTTGAACTGTTTGGCATGGGTGATCCTACCAAGAGCCAAAGCATAAAGCCCTGACTCCAGCTAACATACTTCCCTTGGCCATTGAGATACACAAGTCTCCAGACCCAATGACAAGGATAAGGTCCTTTGGAAGTTTATCCATCTATACCCCTCATAATTTTGTATACTTCAATCAAGTCAAGTCATGTTCAAGTTCAAGTGTAATTATCATTCAATCATACATGTCTATAGCCAAACAAAACAGTGTTCCTCCAGAGCCAAGGTGCAAAACCAATGTCAGCAGCACACAGCACTGTGCACCTAGCAAAGGTAGCACATACAGCTGCAATTTAATGAACAGAAAAAATAACGTAGCCTGTGCCCCTGTTGTATGCTTTCAATTTTATTGACATCTTTCCTGCAGGTAAGTGACCAAAACTGCACACAATTGTCACCAGGGGGCATTGGTAGTGGACCCAAATGCAAGACACAGGCACTGAAGTACTAGCAACATGACTAGGGTTATCGAGATAGCAAGGTGAGTCAGGAAGAAACATCGCTGGACAGTGACACAGGCCCTGGATGAGACAAGGACACCGGACAAGGAAAGCGGGACCAGGACAAGGTACTTGGAACTAGGAGTCTGGGCTAGGACTCCGAGCCAGAGACTGGACAGGGACCCGGAACCTGGGTCTTGACTCGGGCTTGGACCCCGGATCTAGGCGAGGACAAGATGTGGCTACAGGACTGGATGTGGAACACCTGCACAGGACAAGGCACATAGACAGGATGAGAACACAAAGCCTTGACTTGGACAGGATGAGGTTTTAGGACTTGGCTTGGACCAGATGAGGTTCTCCAGGACTGGACAAAGGACCCCTGGGCTGCACGAGGGAACTCCAGCACCGGGCTGGGTGAGGTACTCCTGGGCTGGATGAGGAAACTCCAAGGCAGGATGTGGCTCTTGAACTAGATTTGGCTT
This sequence comes from Mobula birostris, assembly GCF_030028105.1. Taxonomy (NCBI): domain Eukaryota; kingdom Metazoa; phylum Chordata; class Chondrichthyes; order Myliobatiformes; family Myliobatidae; genus Mobula; species Mobula birostris. The sequence goes on along the minus strand of NC_092372.1, from coordinate 81,401,132 downwards.
GGCTCATGGACTTGGCTGGGTTAGGCTCCAGGGCAGGGGTCCCCAACCTTTTTTGCATCACAGACTGGTTTAATATCGACAATATTCTTGCGGACCGGCCAACCGGGGGTGTTAATCACAACTGGAATATAGGTGATGTCAACTATAAGTCACTTATAAGTAGCTAATAAACTCAATTTTGTTTCTAAAAGGGTTTATCTAACGAATTTAATATTAAACACACAGTACATATTTTCCGCATATGAACATATAAAATCATTGCAACACACCAATATGGCTGAATCAGTGGGAGCCCTGGGCTTGTTTCCCGCAACAAGACAGTCCTATCGAGGGGTGATGGGAGACAGCGATACTAAAAGGGGGTTCCTTCTGTCCAGTCTATTCCACTTGGCAGGGGTATGATGTTGGAAATGGAAGCAACGTTTTCAGTGCTTTCGTGGCTATCTCAGGATATTTAGCCCTGACTTTGATCTGGAATGCCAGCAGAGATGTTATGTGAAATGTACTTTTCAGCCTGCTGTCATTTGCAAACCGGAGGAGTTGATCTTCTTCCTGTGCTGACATGGATGAGGCGTGCATAATGACCTCGCGTGCGTTCAAATTCAGCAGTAGTTGTGACAGGGAATGAGGAAGGGTGCAGCTGGCTCATTACAGGGTTACCAGATTGGCTTTTTGGTCATCAAATCCCAGAAACCTGGTTTTTTCCCAATGTGTTTGGCATCAGAAAATTCATTTGGCTTTTGGGCTTTTTCCTGACTTTTTTACATGCTAAAATTATCTGCATGAAAATTACATACCATCCTTTTTCTAAAATATTTTCCTTTAAGAAAAATGTTTTTTGGTCAGTTACATTCGGCAATATTTCTGCTGCCAAGAGTCTGGGCAAGAAGGCGCCAACCAGCAAGTTGGCAACACGGTCACGTCACCAAATCATATTGTTTCCTCGCGGCCCGGTAGCACATGCTTTGCAGCCAGGTGGTTGGGAACAATATTCTAGGGTGCGGAGCCGGAACTCCTCTAGGACGCAGGGCCGAGACCCTTTTTAGGACGCAGGGCCGGGATGACTGCCGAGGATGTTTGCCGAGGTAACTGCCGAGGATACTTGACGAGGTAACTGCCGAGGATACTTGACAAGGATTCTGACGAAGTGGCAGACGAAGGTTGCAAGCGAGGTAATTGTCCAGGATTCTGAAGGGAGGGGAAGGGAACAGTCTAGCAAAAGAAGCTGAATCTTGAAACTATTTATGTAGCCAGCCGGAAACTAGTATCAGGTGCCTCAATTAAGGAGCCCAACGGAAATGGGGAAAACAGGGAAAACCCGGAATAAGGATCAATGGACCGGATCGTGAACCGGAATGCGGAGTTCACGAACCAGGCCATGACAACAATATTCTAAATTAGGCCTCACTAACATCTAATACAACTTCAACACAGCATCCTAACTCCTGTACTCAGTACTCATTTATGAAGGCCACTGTGCTGAAAGTTCTTTTTATGACCCTATCTACTTGTAATGCCTCTTTCAAGGAATAATGGATCTGTATTCTCAGATTCTTTCAGTTCTACCACAATCCTCAGTACCCCTCCATTCACTGTGTATATCCTAGCCTGGTTTGTCCCCAAAGGTGTCTGCATTAAATTCTGTGTCATTTTTTCCATTTGGTCCAGTTCCAACTGCTGGCTTTGATAGCCTTCCTCACTGTCAACTATGCCCCCAATCTTGGCATCATCAACAAATTTGCCGAATCAATTTACCACATGATCACCCAAATCATTAATATAGACAACAAACAACAATGACACACCACAAGTCATAGGCCTCCAATCAGAGGGGTTGTCATCTACTACCGCTCTCTGGTTTCTCCGGCTAAGCCAATGTTGAATCCAATTTTCTACTTCATCCTGAATACCAAGAAACTGTCAGGCAGACATCTCCCAGTCTCCACCCACCTAACAGGACTCACCTGTCATCATTTCCGACTCATCATCTGCAGCCTATTTAAAACCAGCTTTCATCCACAGCCCTTGTTCACTCATCGAAGCAACCAGTTACTCTTAGCCTTCAGTTATCTTGTTGCCCTGTCACGTTAAGTATCTGTTCTCTCTAGTTCTGTGGCCCCTTGTGGCTTGTCATTTTGCAGTTTTTTATTAATTATCACTCACCACTAAATTGTCTCCACTGCCCTGTGTTTAGGTCAAGCCTCCTCTACATTTCCTGACAGGAAGGGTGAACCAGCGATTGACCCTGCAGAGTATGCTCATCTCAGGGAAGCTGTCCACTGACATAAGTACACGTTTCAGAGCGAACAAGAGACCATTGACCATCTGCTCACCACCCTCAACCAACTTTCTGTCTCACTACAGCCACCTCGCGCCAGTCAACCTCCTCGCTAGGTTGCCTGAACACTACAACAGATCACCAACCCGATGCCACAACTTCCTGTCCCAGTGCATCTTACACTTAGAGCTGCAGGCCTCTCTGTAGTCCACAGACAAAACCAAGACTGCTATTGTCATCGCTGTCATGATTGGGTGAGCTCTAACTTGGGCCACCACCATCTGGGACAATAAAACCACCATTTACAATAAACATGAGATTCACCAAGTTTTTGACCATCTGGAAGTGGTAGGGAGGCAATGGGTTGGGTGATTTCCCTGCATCAAGGTTCACGCCCAGTACTAGACTACACTGTGGTATTCAGGACCCTTGAGGTGGAGTGCTGCTGGCCCATTTCCACTGCAGCCTCTTGGAGCACATGAAAGACGATCTGTCTTTCCACTGACCTTAAAAGCCTCTTCACTCTGGTCCTTTGTATTGAGAAATGTCTTAAGGAATGACCCTCAGGGTCACCAGCCAGAACCACAGTTGCATTCCCAGCACCTCGTAGCGGTTCGTGCAATGCTATTATGGCTTGGGCAATCAGAGTTGGGAGTTCAATCCCGGCATCCTCTGTAAGGAGTCTCCACTTTCTCCCTTTGGAACGCATGGACTTCCTCCCACAATCCAAAGACATACCGGTTAGTAGGTTAATTGATCATTCTAAATTGTCCTGTGATTAGGTTAGGGTTAATCAGGGGTTGTCGGGGTTGCTGGGCAGCACGGCTGGAAGAATTGGAAAGGCTTATTCTGCGTTTTAGCTCTAAATAAAAAAATACAGTATGTAAAATCATTTCAGACTGCAGGACCCTCATCAGCTACATCTGCAGAACCCCAGAACCCAGGTAGGAGGAGCTCCCTTAACCTACCTTGCTGGAGTGTGAGGTCCGTGAAGAAACAACTTGTGTGCTTACTGCAGAGCAACTAATCTCCCACGCATCCAAAGCCCACTGTACCGGGAAAACGCACCGCCAGATAGAGACAAGGGGCCTTCGATCTGCTCAGCTCGCCCTCCCCCCACCCCCGCCCCTCATTCCAGCACCGGAGCCCGACTCTGTCTCTCTGTCCTCCTCCACACCCCAAAGGCTCTACTTGCACAGAAGTCTCTGGAGGATTCCGGCACAACAGGCAGCTTTCTGAACCAGGCAGTTTGGATTCCCTACTGAACTTATATGGCACCCCTTCTGCATTGCAGCAATTGATGGACGTCCCTTGGGGTCTTTGATGTTCAGAGCACCCACACAACCTGTGCACATGAGCATCGGAAAGCATTGAGTGTCCATCCAATTCTTCCTTATTGACTCGCCTAGTACTTCTTCCATCTTGGGTACCCTTGATTCTCCACCTTGACTATCACTTTGCCTGTTTATCCCATTCAGCGCTGAGTTGGGAACCCACCAGCCTGCAATGTCAGTTGACTTCACCCCATAAATCCTTGGAGATGGAGGAAACCCTCGACATCACCAAAACCCACAGGAATACCTTGACTTAGCCATTACCTTCATTAAATGGAAGCCAGCACCCCACTCCCTCGCATAAGACCATATGACCATAAGATATAGGAGAAGTAGGCCATTCGGCCCATCGAGTATGCTCCACTATTCAACCATGGGCTGATCCAATTCTTCCAGTCAACCCTATTCTCCCCATACCCTTTGATGCCCTGGCTAATCAAGAACCTATCTATCTCTGTCTTAAATGCACCCGATGACTTGGCCTCCACAGCCGCTCCTGGCAACAAATTCCACAGATTTACCACCCTCTGTCCAAAGTAATTTCTCCGCATCTCAGTTCTAAATGGACGTCCTTTAATCCTGAAATTGTGTCCTCTTGTCCTAGACTCCCCTATTATGGGAAATAACTTTGCCATATCTAATCTGTTCAGGCCTTTTAACATTCAGAAGTTTTATATGAGATTCCCCGCCCTCCCCCATCCTCCTGAACTCAAGGGAATACAGCACAAGAGCTGCCAGACGTTCCTCATATGGTAACCCTTTCATTCCTGGAATCATTCTCGTGAATATTCTCTGAACCCACTCCAATGTCAGTATATCCTCTCTAAAATAAGGAGCCCAAAACTGCACACAATACTTCAAGTATGGTCTCACGAGTGCCTTATAGAGCCTCAACATCACATCCCTGCTTTTATATTCTATACCTCTAGAAATGAATGCCAACATTGCATTTGCCTTCTTCACCACCAACTCAACCTGGAGGTTAATCTTTAGGGTACCCTGCACAAGGAATCCCAAGTCCCTTTGCATCTTTGTGTTTTGAATTCTCTCCCCATCTAAATAATAGTCTGCCCATTTATTTCTTCCACCAAAGTGCATGACCATACACTTTCCAACATTGTATTTCATTTGCCATTTCTTTCTCCACTCACCTAAACTATCTACATCTTTCTGCAGGCTCTCTGTTTCCTCAACACCACACACTCCTCCACCTATTTTTGTATCATCAGGTAATTTAGCCACAAATCCATTAATACTGTAGTCCAAATCATTGACGTACATCGTAAAAAGCAGCGGTCCCAACACTGAACCCTGTGGAATGCCACTGGTAACTGGCAGCCAGCCAGAAAAGGAACCCTTTATTATCCACTCTCTGTTTTCTGCCGATCAGCCAATGCTTCACCCATGCTAGTAACTCCCCTGTAATTCCATGGGCTGTTATGTTGCTAAGTAGCCTCATGTGCGGCACCTTGTCAAAGGCCTTCTGAAAGTCCAAGTACACCACATCTACTGCATCTCCTTTGTCTACCCTGCTTGTAATTTCCTCAAAAAATTGCAGTAGGTTTGTCAGGCAGGATTGTCCTTTCAGGAAACCATGCTGGCTTTGGTCTATCTTGTCATGTGCCTCCAGGTACTCCGCTGTAATCTCATCCCTAGCAACCAATTCCAACAACTTCCCAACCACTGATGTCAGGCTAACAGGTCCATAGTTTCCTTTCTGCTGCCTCCCACCCTTCTTAAATATCAGAGTAACATTTGCAGTTTTCAAGTCATCTGGTACAATGCCAGAATCTATCGATTCTTGAAGGATCATTGTTAATGCCTTCGCAATCTCTCCAGCTGCTTCCTTTGGAACCTGAGGGTGCATTCCATCAGGTCCAGGAGATTTATCCACCCTCAGAACATAAAGCTGAGCTCTTCCCATCCCTTCCCTGACAGTCACCCACTTGTCTAACTCCTGCAGCCTCAGGTGACTAACTCCCTGTAGCTCCTATCTATCTCCAGCTCACTTTCTCTAATAAGCTGTAGGTCATCAAGCTGTAGCTCCAGATCCCTAACACGGTCTCTCAGGAGCTGCATCTCGGTGCACAGATGTGGCCATCTGGGAGACTGGAAGATTGCCAGGATTCCCATATCTGACACCCAGTGCAAAGTACTAACCCTACAGACAAGCTCTCTATCCCTCCAAAAAATGCAAGGGGGAGAAAAATAAAGTCCACTTACCCACTTACCTCGCTGGAGCCGGAATGAGCCAAAGCCCTACCACTCTGCCTCATGCCACTCCTTTATGACCACTCTACTAGGCAGCGTCTCCCTTTTATACCTGAACCTTCCCAGCTCTCTAACTCACGATTGGTGCTCCGGTTATAGCCTATTGCACAATCAACTTCCTCTGAGGCACCACCCCTTCCCGAGGCCATCTGTTCTTTCTCTCTCCTCCTGAGACCCAAGCCTTGAATGGCCACATTGCTGAAGCACTACAGCACAGCTTCATCTGACCATCCCAGTCCCCAACTGGTGAAGAATTCTTCTTTGTCAAAAAGAAAGGTGCTGACTCCCGCAGTTTCTCACTTCCTTGGTCCTTTCAAGATCACCCATCATATCAATCCAGTCACTTGTCATTGCCAGCTGCCACAGGACTGCATTATCTCTCACTTGTCCTGTCTGTTGTCAATGGACTACTCAACCCACTTGAGCCTGCATCCCCAGCACCTAGGATGGTGCAGGATGGTCCAGTGTACACGGTTCACTGGTTGATGAATTCACATTATTATGGATAAGGAGTGCAGCACCTGCTTGACTGGAATGGCTACGGTCTGGAGGAGAGGTCCTGGGTGGCATCAGGTTTCATTGCTCATCAAGAAGTTCCACTGGACCCAACTGGATCACCTGGGCCATCAGGTGCCGGCCATAGAGGAGGAGGGACCTGCGCAGGTAGGCACCTCCCAGTCTTCACCCAGCTAACAGGAATCACCTGCCATTCATTTCTGAAACATCACCTGCAGCCTATTTAAACCCAGCCCTGATCTGCAGCCCTTGTTCACTCATTGATCCAGCCAGCCTTAATAAGTTGCTCCTAACCCTCAGTTACCTTGTTGCCTTGTCATGTTAAGTATCTGTTCTCTCCTGTTTCGTGGCCTCTTGTGGCTTGTTATTTTGCAGTTTATAATTAAAGTTTATTGCTCACTGCTAAATCATCACCCTTGCTCTGCATTTGGGTCAAGTCTCCTCTACCTATCCCTAACAGAGATTGAACTTTCTGGTGCAGTATCCCATGAGCGAGTTTATTAAACGCTTTGCTAACGTCCATGTTATTGACTGAAATAAGATAGTGAAAATGTAAGCCTGAATTCTGCCTCTGAATAGAGCATTAGAGTTCATAAGATTCTAATTCAAAACTCTCTATCAATTGAAAAACTCCCCATTGAATAATAGCAGTTTCATGCACCACTTCACCCATCTATAAAACTCCTGACACAGTAAAGTTTCCTAATAACTCTGTTTCTTGATAGCCAAAAACTCAAATGCATGAAAGCCATCATTTGCTTAATGTACAAAGTATATTAGGGCAGGAGAAATTTGCAACTATTACATTTACATGCAACAATAATTGCTATATCCACCAGAATCAACAGCTCTTAACAAATTGCTTGTGCAAGTGGCCAGCAGCAGGCTCACTATACAGTGATTGTCATTTCCACATTGACCCCTTTTCTGAAGTGAGCATGGCATGAGCATTTAGCTGATTAATCACTAAAACCTATTTAAAATGTGAATAAAACTTTATGAACTGGTTAAAATATTTTTATCATAAGTTCTCCAGGGTTGCATTATTACTGAATGAACATAAAACCTTATGCCCAGGACAGGTTAATCTCTCTTTCTATAAGATATTCCTTGCAGAAAAAATGTCTAAGTATTTATTTAACAGGGGAAGAATTGACTAACACCTGAAAACAGGAATAGGCTCATGTTACAAATTTCACAATAAGACTGCCACCCTATTGTGATCAAATGACACAAGAAAAACAAATACTCCTCAACTGACAACCCATTAATAAAGAACATGTTAGAAGTGGTACATTGAATATGATGAGGGATGGTTGCAGTATGCCAGTAGCCTCAGTCTATTTATTGTACTTCAAGCAGAATGATGAATTAGTGGTACTTGCTTGTTTACATGATCAGAGCTGCCCACTCTGTTCACTGACTGCTTCTGTTAGTAAAAGTCCTGGTATCATGATTGGCCACCACTACTTAGAAGAAGATGAACTTCTGAAAAGTGTGGGGAATAGCTAAACTGTCACAATGGGGGCGCTGGTAGCGGACCCAAGTGCAAGACACAGACGCTGAAGTACAAGGAACAGGGCTGACTAGAGTAGGGACATGACTGGATACAGACAAGGAGCAGGGACAAGAATGCAGACTTGGGCTAGGACATGGACATGACAGGGAACCTGGACAAGGAACTATGCACTAGGAGCCTGGGCTTGGGCTCTGAGCCAGAGACTGATCAAGGACCCAGTACCTGGGTCTTGTCTCAGGCTTGGGCCTCAGACCAGGCAAGGACATGATGTGACTACAGGACAGGACGTGGCTGGGGTCCAGAGGCTTGGAGACAGGCTGGGGTCTTGGCCCTTGAGATGCAGAGGCTGATAACTCGGAGGCTGGAACTTGGAGACAGACTGGGAACTGTACACCAACATAGAGCCTGGGCTTATCCTTTGAAAACCCGGGACTCATCTTTAACACGACACCAACATGAGACTGGACAGAACATAGACATAGAGCCGGGACTTATCCTACGACAAGCCGGGACTCAACTTCAACTCCACACCAAGGTAGGACAGGTTCCTCCATGAGGTAATGGCTGAACATCCTGACTTACCCCATGGAGGTGAGGACAAGACAAGACAGATCCTCTCCCCCCAGGGCAACGGCAGAATGGCCTGACTTACCCCACGGAGGTGAGGACAAGAAGAGACAAAACCAAAGGACGACAGAGAGTTCCATCTCTGCATCAGGGTTACTCCGAGTAGGAGTTACGGCCAGCAACCTAGGCTGGCTACGGAAACAGCTGGATCCCTACCTAGCTTGGAGTGGCTGATGGCCACTCAGCTGGCCCGGGAAACAGCCGAATCCATACCGCAAAGACGGCTCTGGCTCCATGAAGCAATGGTTCACTAACGCGGCCTAAAGATGGCAAGTGGCCGCTCTAGCCTTCCACTGGCAGGTTGCTCCCAGGGGATCTTGACAAGGCAAACCAGCAGCTCACATTTGACCCCAAGGCCACTTATATTCCAAGCCCCAAGATGGGAATCAGGTGCCTATGATTAACTCAACCAAAACAAGGGACAGCTAGAATACCTGGAGTCCTGAGTCTACGGACTGGACTGTGAACCAGAATGCGGACTTCATGGACTTGACCATGACATAAACATGCAAGGGGATGTGCATTGATTTCCCTCCACCCATTGACAATCTTGTAGAAAAGACAAAAAAGAAAGATATGTCATGAGTTTACAGTTGGGTGTGGTGGGATTTACTGAACAGCACTAAATCTAGATCTCATGACATCAGGGCAAACATTGGCAAAGCAGAACCTGTTGATCACTACTTACTGTCCTCCCTCAGCTGATGAATCAGTGTGTTCTACATTGAACATTGGTTTGAATTTCTGAGCAATGCAACTACACAGACTGGACTCCAGGTTGGGTAAAACGAATAAGAATTTTGCTAACACGAGGAATTCTGCAGATGCTGGAAATTTAAGCAACACACATCAGAGTTGCTGGTGAATGCAGCAGCCCAGGCAGCATCTCTAGGAAGAGATACAGCCGAAGTTTCGGGCCGAGCCCCTTCGTCAGGACTAACTGAAAGAAGAGATAGCCAGAGATTTGGAAGTGGGAGGGAGAGGGGAGATCCAAAATGATAGGAGAAGACGGGAGGGGGAGGGATGGAGCCAAGAGCTGGACAGTTGATTGGCAAAAGGGATATGAGAGGATCATGGGACAGGAGGCCCAGGGAGAGAGAAAAGGGGGAGGGGGGAAAACCCGGAGGATGGGCAAGGGGTATAGTCAGAGGGACAGAGGGAGAAAAAGGAGAGAGAGAGAAAGAATGTGTATATAAATAAATAACTGATGGGGTACAAGGGGAGGTGGGGCATTAGCAGAAGTTTGAGAAGTCAATGTTCATGCCATCAGGTTGGAGGCTACCCAGACGGAATATAAGGTGTTGTTCCTCCAACCTGAGTGTGGCTTCATCTTTACAGTAGAGGAGGCCTTGGATAGACATATCAGAATGGGAATGGGACGTAGAATTAAAATGTGTGGCCACTGGGAGATCCTGTTTTCTCTGGTGGACAGACCGTAGGTGTTCAGCGAAACGATCTCCCAGTCTGCATTGGGTCTTGCCAATATATAGAAGGCCACATCGGGAGCACCGGACGCAGTATATCACCCCAGCCGACTCACAGGTGAAGTGTTGCCTCACCTGGAAGGACTGTCTGGGGCCCTGGATGGTGGTAAGGGAGGAAGTGTAAGGGCGTGCATAGCACTTGTTCTGCAATTTTGCTGATAGAATGAAGCCAATTGACTTAATGCAACAGCAGGAAGAACATTGTGCTTACATGTCTGTAGTACAATGCTGAAACTAAACACACAGATTGGGTGATTGTTTGGAGGAGCACCTGCGTTCAGTCCACAGGAGTGTTCTTGAGCTTTTGGCCTCCTGCCATTTTAATCCTGCATTTCACTTCCACTATATTTGTTTGTGGCTTCCTGTACTAATACAACAAGGTGCAATGTTCAAGGAACAATATTCCCTCTTCTGTCTGGGCACATGACTGCTCTCCGGACTCAGCACTGAATTCCCCAACTTACTCTCTCTCCACCTGTATCGGAACCACCATTACTGCCTGTCATCAATTTTCTCCAGATTTCTCTCTTTATTTGCATGGCCTGACCTGCAGGGCAAGCCTTAATGAGTAGAAACGCATAACACGGGCAAAGAAGCATAGTGTTCACTATCGACTTCTGTCTAAGTCCAACATCCATGAGCCCGAATAGCGTTGAAATCAAAGAGGATAATCCCTACAGGCTAAAGCAATACTTGGCACAAGAAAGATGGTTGAGAGTGGTTGATGGCCTTTCATCCATTGTCTCAGGCCCTTGCCCAAACATCTTTAGTTACTTACTGCTGCAGACGATATTAATTAAAAGCAAATCAGTTTGAAGCATTCACCTGATATTTGGAAATCTGAAATCCAAGTCATCCAAGAGTCCAGAGAGAAGGCAGTAGAGGGTTTCCCCAGTAACGTGCACTCATTCACTGTGGATATTGTTTTCACAGTGCAGTAAAGTGGCTCTGAAAAGAATGAAGAAGCTGCTCCAGAGACGTTGATGGCTGTTAATGTGGTCAAACTGAAAATAAAAATAAAAAATAAAAATACATTCATTGTATCACTAATTCATTAATTAATGCAACAAATCACCTACATTCTTATAGAAGGGCACTGCTAAAAACTATGGGTTTCTAGGTTTATAAATTGTCATTAATACTTTGATCTGAAAACCAGAAAACTACCTCTGTTCAGTCTGACTGCTGAATAAGAACATAAAAAATAGGAGCAGGAGTAGGCCATCTGGCCCGTCGAGCCTGCCCCGCCATTCAATAAGATCATGGCTGATCTGGCCATGGACTCATCTTCACTTACCTGCCTTTTTCCCATAACCCTTAATTCCCCTACTGTGCAAAACTCTATCCAACCTTGTCTGAAGTATATTTACTGAGGTAGCCTCCACTGCTTCATTGGGCAGAGAATTCCACAGATTCACCACTCTCTGGGAAAAAGCAGTTACTTCTCATTCCATCCTAAATCTACTTCCCTGAATCTTGAGGCTATGTCCCCTAGTTCTAGTCTCACCTATCATTGGAGCAAATTTTCTGCCTCTATCTTATCTATCCCTTTCATAATTTTATATGTTTCTATAAGATCTTCTCTCATTCTTCTGAATTCCAGCGAGTACAGCCCAAGGCGACTCAGTCTCTCTTCCTAGTCCCCCAATCAACCTGGTGAACTTCCTCGGCACCACCTCCAAAGCCAGTATATCCTTCTTCAAATAAGGAGACCAGAACTGTATGCAGTACTCCAGGTGCGGCCTCACCAGTACCCTGTACAGTTGCAGCATAACTGTCCTGCTCAGTGGGAGAATGGAGAGACAGATGCTGTTGAGTTGAAGGGGTGGGAATTATGGGATACGGCCTTTATCTGCACCACAGAATGCTTCAAATCTATTATTTAAATATACATTTAAAACTTTTTATTAAGTGTAAGCTGTAAGAAATTAATCCAAAGCAAATGGTTGATAAGTAGAATGGAAATTAAGTAAATAATAAGCAGCATTGAATAGAGGATTATATTGGGGTGTATTATGATTGATGGAAACTTATTTGGTCCTATATTTGAGTTAGAAACATGCCAGAAACAATATATTATTCCTTGCTTATGGTAAAAAAAATTGACACTAAAAAGAACCAGAATAATTTTAATAGAAATTTATTAATTCATTCAGGATGCTGAGCTATTAATTAACAGAGGTCTGTAGCAGTCAGTCCCAATATTCAGAGTTAGCACTTATGCAGAACACATATATTTGTTTCCAAATTATGTAGATGTGAATATATTGCCCAGAAAGACATGGTGTTTGCGCATAAATCAGCATAAAAGGTGCATCCTGCAGCAGATAAACTCAAGATTTACCCACTTTGTGCATTGGCCGTTCAGCGGAAAAATGGAGATTAATTCAGATTAATGAGAGGTGTTAGACTTTGGGAAGCCAAACCAGGGTAGGACTTCACAATGGGCCTGTGGAGTGTAATAGATCAGAGAACCCTGGAGAACAAGTACACAGTTCCCTGGAAAGTGGTACAACAGGTAGACAGGGTAATGAAGAAGGCTTTTTGCATGCTGGCCTTCATCAGTCACGGTAAAGATTTGGGAAAAAAGGTGGGGAGTATTGGACCAGGCAGCACAATCTCAGGTTGCAGGGGCTTCCCTTTGGACCAGAGATGAGGAGGAATTTATTTAGCCAAAGGGTGGTGAATGTATGGAATTCATTGCGGTGGCCTAACCATCTGGGAAATGGTACCGCAGAATAAAAGCTAGGACCAACAGGCTCCGGGAGGGCTTCTTCCACCAGGCCATCAAGCTGGTTAATTCACGCTGATACAATTGTATGTCTATGTTAATATTGACTGTCCTGAGGCCAGCTCTGAGGCTCAGCAGTGAAGGGTAAAGTCAGGCAGATCGATAGTGATAGGAAACTCAGTAGTTAGGAGTATGGGCAGGAGATTCTGCGGCTATGGCAGAGAAGGCAGGATGATGTGTTTCCTTCCATCATCTAGGGCCTAGGATGTCTCAGAGCAGCTACAGAATATTCTCAATGAGGAAGGTGAGTAATTAGAGGTCATGGTTCCCATTGGCACCAATGACATAGATAGAAAGGATCCTGTGCAGTGAACATAGGGAGTTAAGAAAGAGGCTGAAGAGCAGGACCTCCAAGGTACTAATGTCTGGATTACTCCCAATGCCACGTGTTAGTCAGGGCAGGAATAGGATGATAGTATGGATGAATGACTGGCTGAGGAACTGGTGCAGGGGGCAGGGTTTCAGGTAGATGGGTCATTGGAACCTCTTCTGGGGCAGGGGTGAACTGTACAAGAGGGAATGGTTGCAACTGAACTGGAGAGGGACCAATATCCTTGCAGGCAGGTTTGCTAGAGCTGTTGGGAAGGGTTTAATCTAATTTGGCAAGGGGATGGGAACAAGAATGATAGGGCTCAGGATGGGGCAGTTGATGTACGAGTAGATGCTGTGTGTAGTGAGACTGTGAGGAAGAACAGGAAGATGACAGGGCAAAATTAGCAGTCAGTGGGATGAGTTGAAGTGTAACATGGGGGAAAAATCAAAAAGCTAGATGAATGTGGAACTGAAGCTACTATATTTGAATGCATGCAGTGTATGAAATAAGGTAGGTGATCTTGTCGGGCAATTAGAGATTGGTAGGCATGATGTTGTGGGCATCACTGAGTCATGGCTGAAGGAAGATCATAGTTGGGAACTTAATAACCAAGAATACACCTTGTACTGAAAGGACAGGCAAATAAGCAGAGGGAGTGGGGTGGCCCTGTTGATAAAAAAAGTGAAATCAAATCCTTAGAAAGAGATGCCATAGAATTGGAAGATATAGAATCCCTGTGGGTAGAGTTAAGAAATGGCAAGGGTAAAAAGTCTCTGATGGGAGTTATATACAGGCCTCCAAATAGTAGCTAGGATGTGGGATACAAATTACAATGGGAGATAGAAAATAAAGGCATCCATTAGTCTTGCGAGACCATGGATCTGCAAGACTAATGTCTTTATGAAGTCTTCACTCTCCAGGGTGCAGGCCTGGGCAAGGTTGTATGGAAATGGCAAGACATAGCAATTGCCCATGCTGCAAGTCTCCCCTCTCCACAACACTGATGTTGTCCAGGGGAAGGGCAAGGGCCGATACATCTTAGCACCAGTGTCATCGCAGAGCACTGTGTGGTTAAGTGCCTTGCACAACATGCTGCCTCGGCTGGGGCTCGAACTCACGACCTTCAGGTCGCTAGTCGAATGCCTTAACCACTTGGCCACGTGCCCACGGGAGATAGAAAAGGCATGTAAAAAGGTCAATGCTACAATAATCATGGGGCATTTTAATATGCAGGTAGATTGGGAAAATCAGGTTGGTGCTGAATCTCAAGAGATGGAATTTGTAGAGTGCCTACGAGGTGGCTTCTTAGAGCAGCTTGAGTCTAAGCCCACAAGGGGAATATCATTTCTGGATTGGGTGTTGTGTGATGAACCAGATTTGATTAAGGAGCTTAATGTACCCTTCAGTGGCAGTGATAAAATGATGATAAAATTTACTATGCAGTTTGAGAGGGAGAAGATAAAGTCAGATGTATCCATATTACAGTGGAGTAAAGGGAATTACAGATGCATGAGAGAGGAGCTGGCTAAAGTTGATTGGAAGGGGACGTTAGCAGGGATGATGGCAGGACAACAATAGCTGGAGAATCTTGGGACAATTTGGAAGATGCAGGACAAATACATACCAAAGATGAAGAAGGATTCGAGGGAGAGGGAACTGTGGTTGATGAGGGAAGTCAAAGACAGCATTAAAGCAAAACAGACAGCATATAATATCACCAAAATTAGTGGAAAGTTAGAGGATTGGGATGTTTTAAAAACCAACAGAAAGCAACTAAAAAAGCCAAAATGAGAGAAAGATGAAATATGAAAGTAAGCTAGCCAATAATATAAAAGAGGATACCAAAAGTTTATTCAGGTATATAAAGAGTAAAAGAGAGGCAAGAGTGGACATTGGACCACAGGAAAATTATGCTGGAGAGAGATAAAGAAATGGCGGTTGAACTTAATAAATATTTTGTATCATTCTTTACTGTGGAAGAAACCAGTGGTATGCTAGAAATTCAAGAGTGTCAGGGACAGCAGTGAGTGTAGTTGCTATTACTAAGGGGAAGGTGCTTGGGAAGCTGAATGATCTGAAAGTAGATAAGTCACCTGGATCAGATGGACTACACCCCAGGGTTCATAAAGAGATAGCTGAAGAGATTGTGGAGGCACTTGTAATTTCAATAAAAACTAGATTCTGGAAGACTGGAAAATTGCAAATGTCACTCCATTCTTTAAGAAGGGAGGGAGGCAGAAGAAAGGAAATTATAGTTCATTTAGCCTGCCTTCAGTGGTTGGGAAGATGATTGAGTCCATTATTAAGGATGAGGTTTCGGTGATTTAGATGATTGAATTGATGACTTTATGACCAAGTTTGTAGGCAATATGAAGATAGGCAGAGGGGCAAGTAGTGTTGAGGAAGCAGGGAGTCTGCAGAAGAACTTAGACAGGTTGGGAGAATGGGCAAAGAAATGGTAAATGGAATACAGTGTACAGAAGTGTGTAGGAGGAATATACTATTTTCTGAATGGGGAGAAAATTAAAAGATCAAAGACTTGGCGATCCTTGTTGAGGATTCTCTAAAGGTTATTTTGCAGCTTGAGTTGATGGTAAGGAAGGCAGATGCAACGTTCAAGATTCAAGGTTAAAAGTGCATTTATTATCAAAGAATGTATAAATTATACAACCTTGAGATTTGTTTGCTTAACAGGCAGTCACAAGGCAACGAACCTGAAAGAACCCAATTTAAAAGAAAATAAGACCAACCCCAGTGCACACAGAGAAAGATAAAAAAAACGATCATGAAAACAATAGAAGCAAGCAACAATGACAGCATTCCAAACTAATTGAATCCTTACATCCAAATCCCTGGAGCAGCTCAGAGTACATAAGAACATAAGAAATAAGAGCAGGAATAGGTGTGCAATAAGATTGTGGCTGATCTGGCCATGGACTCCTCTCAACCTACCTGTCTTTTCCCCATAACCCTTAATTCCCCTACTGTGCAAAAATCTGTCCAACTTTGTCTTAAATATATCTATTGAGCTGCTTCATTGGGCAGAGAATTCCAAATTCACAACTCTCTGGGAAAATCAGTTCCTCCTCATCTCCGCCCTAAATCTACTCCCCTGAATCTTGAGGCTATGTCCCCTAATTCTAGGCTCATCTACCAGTGGGAACAATTTTCCTGCTACTATCTTATCTGTACTTTTCATAATTTTATGTTTCTATAATATCTCCTCACATTTTTCTGAATTCCAGTGAGTACAGTCCCAGGTGACTCTCCTCATAGTCTAAACCCCTCATCTCTGGAATCAACCTGGTGAACCTCCTCTGCACTGCCTCCAAAGCCAGTATATCCTTCCTTAAGTAAGGAGTCCAGAACTGCACGCAGTTCTCCAGGTGCAGCCTCACCAATACTCACCAGTAGGCCCAAAATCTTGGTATTCTGTTCATCATATTAGCAGGATAAGTCGCCGCAAAGTTTGCAGACATGAAGTATGGGGACAGTCTTACTGCCTAGGCGTCATGGAGAGAGGAGCCCCCAGACTATCTGTGCTGGAATTCAAATTGTCTGAACTTCTCACAAGGAGAAAGTGGTAAATCTCTCTGGGCCTAGATTTTGCTGTTGGAGAAACCATTCTCAACCTCTCCAAATTGGCTTGGCACTTAGAGCAATTCAACCTCGCCCAACTCTCAACAACCTGCCTTTCCTGTCCATATGGGTTGGTGTTTAGATTGTCCAAACATTACCCTTCATTTCAAGAACACCTAGAATATAAGAGCAAGGATATAGTGCTGAAGCTTTATAAGGCATTGGTCAGGCTGCACGGATTATGGTGAAGGTTTTGGGCACCTTATCTAAGAAAGGATGTACTGACATTGGAGAGTTTCCAGAGTAGGTTCACAAGAATGGCCCCGGGAATTAAAGAGGCAACCTGCAAGGAACATTGATAGCTCTGGGCCTGTACTGGCTGGAAGAATGAGGGTGGATCTTTTTGAAACCTATTGAATATAGAAAGGTCTGAATGGAGTGGATGTGGGGAGGACGTTTCCTATAGTGGGTGAATCTAGGACCAGAGGGCAAAGTTTCAGAATGGAGGGACATCCATTTAGCGCAGAGATAAGAAGGAATTTATTTTGCCAGAAAGTAGTGAATATGAGGAATACATTGCAATAAACAGCTGTGGAGGCCGTATTTTTGAGTATATTTAAAGCAGAGTTTGATAGCTTCTTGATTAGTCAGGCCTCAAAGGTTATGGGGAGAAGACAGGAAAATGGGGTTGAGAGAGAAAAGGATGGAGGAGAGGAGACTTGATGGGCTGAGTGGCCCATGGCTTATGGTCTTATGTCAGGGCCAGTAAAAACAGTCAGGAGCAAAGTAATAGTTATGATGGGAAGGATAGTTTGAAATATGTGTATTTTAATGCTGGGAGTATTAATGGTAAATGTGATGAACTTAGAGTACATGGAACTATGATGTTGTGGCCATTACAGAGACATTGTTGAAAGGGAACCAGGAAACAGTGGTTAAAGTCTCTCTCTGCATTCTCTCTGCATTCCGCAGGGATCGCTCCCTACACAACTCCCTTGTCCATTCGTTCCCCTCCATCCCTCCCCACTGATCTCCCTCCTGGCACTTATCCATGTAAGCGGAACAAGTGCTACACATGCCCTTACACTTCCTCCCTTACCACCATTCAGGGCCCCAAACAGTCCTTCCAGGTGAGGCAACACTTCACCTGTGAGTCGACTGGGGTGATATACTGCATCCGGTGCTCCCGATGTGGCCTTTTATATATTGGCGAGACCCGACGCAGACTGGGAGACCGCTTTGCTGAACATCTACGCTCTGTCCGCCAGAGAAAGCAGGATCTCCCAGTGGCCACACATTTTAATTCCACATCCCATTCCCATTCTGACATGTCTATCCACAGCCTCCTCTACTGTAAAGATGAAGCCACACTCAGGTTGGAGGAACAACACATATTCTGTCTGGGTAGCCTCCAACCTGATGGCATGAACATCGACTTCTCTAACTTCCGCTAGGCCCCACCTCCCCCTCGTACCCCATCTGTTACTTATTTTTATGCACACATTCTTTCTCTCACTCTCCTTTTTCTCCCTCTGTCCCTCTGAATATACCTCTTGCCCATCCTCTGGGTCCCCCCCCCCTTGTCTTTCTTCCCGGACCTCCTGTCCCATGATCCTCTCGTATCCCCTTTTGCCTATCACCTGTCCAGCTCTTGGCTCCATCCCTCCCCCTCCTGTCTTCTCCTATCATTTTGGATCTCCCCCTCCCCCTCCAACTTTCAAATCCCTTACTCACTCTTCCTTCAGTTAGTCCTGACGAAGGGTCTTGGCCTGAAACGTCGACTGTACCTCTTCCTAGAGATGCTGCCTGGCCTGCTGCGTTCACCAGCAACTTTGATGTGTGTTGAGTGGTTAAAGTTGGTGAGCAGTTAGGGAAAAGTTACCAGAACTTATTAAATTTTAAGATAGATATAGATACGGATAAGTATGGGCCTTTGTGAGAGAGTTTTAAATTGGAGCAGGGCAAATTATGAAAGCATTAGGCAGGAACTAGGGAAAGTTAATTGGAAACAGCTGTTTTTGGGCAAGTCCACATCTGACACATGGAGGGTGTTTAAAGACCAACTGCACAGACTACAGGACAGGTATGTTGCGGTCAGAAGGAAGAACAAGGATGGTAAGGTAAGAGAACTCTGGTTGTCCAGAGAGGTGATAAATTTAGTCGAGAAGAAAAAGGAAAAGAATGTGAATCTTGGGAAGCTAGAATCAAACAGAGACTTTGAGGATTATGAAGAAGCCAGAAAAGAACTCAAGAAGGGAATTATGAAAAGCCAGAAGGGGCCGTGAAAGATCCTTTTCAAGTCGGATCAAAGAGGATCAAAGGCATTCTGTATTTCCATGTAGAGCAAGAGGATAACTAGGGAGAGGGTAGGACCACTTAACGTTAAGAGGTGGGGGGAGAGTTTGCTTGGATGCAGAGGATGTGCGTGAGGTCCTTAATGAGTATTTTGCATCAGTATTTACCAAGGAGAAGGATGTGGAGGATAGGGAGATCAGTGCCAAGTGTATCAATATGGCATGATATTTCAAAGTAAAGGAGGAGGTAGTGTTGGGTTTCTTAAAGGCAGTTAAGGTGGATAAATCCTCAATGCTCGATGGGATATACCTCCAGTTGTTGAGAAAGTCAAGACAGGACGTTGCTGGGGCCTCGACAAATACCTTTGTGTCCTCTCTAGCCACAGGTGAGGTCCTGGAGGACTGGCAAGTAGCTAAGGTTGTTTCATTATTCAATGAGGAAACCAGTGATAATCCTGGAAACTGCAGGCCTCAGGTAGAAGGAGATGAGCTATATAGCTCTCGTTACATGCACGTGCAGTTCAACTCTTTGAGTGATTATGCAGAAAGTTTGAAGTTAATAACTCATCTCCTTCTACCTTAGGCCACAGACTTATCAATCACCCCTGCTGTGGATCACTTCTGAAGGTCCAAGACGCCGACTTCGACAAAGAGGGAATCTGTATGCTCCACGACTGCTGGACTAAGTGTGTAAATGTAGGATGGGACTATGTTGAAAAATAAATGTGCTAGGCTTTCTAAAATTGACTCCTTCTACCTTAGGCCATGAACTTATCAATCATCATTTTCTTGCAGCAATTTACAGGAAAATAAAGAAATACGATAGAATTTATGTAAAACTACTGTATACATTATGTAGTTGGGACGTTGTGTTGCTGTTGCACCAGACATTGGTCAAGACAGACTTAGAATAGTGGTTTCACTTTTAGTCAACCTGGTATAGGAAAGATGCCATTAAGTTGGCAAGGAAGCTGAAAAGATTTACCAGGATGTTGCCAGAATTTGAGTTACTAAGATATAGAGAGAGGTTGGGCATGCTAGGACTTTATTGCCTGGTGCACAAGATTCTGAGGGATGATCTTATAAGGTGTATAAGATCAGGCAGAAGGCACAAGGGGCAAATTTAAGATGAATGCATGCAGTCTTATCCCCAGGATTGGAAAAACAAGAACTAGAGTTTGTTTTGATCATGGCTAAACTATCTAAGATTTCAAGGTCATGGCTAAACTATCTAAGATTTCAAGGTCATGGCTAAACTATCTAAGTGCCCTTTTCCTACAATATTCCCATATTGCTTCAATATTCTGGGGCTTTAGAAATGCCGAGAAATTTTATAGTTACCAAAGGCCACTGGAATTGTCCATGGAGAAAGAAGTGAAACTGAGCTGAATCTGCAGGGCTGCATCTCATGGGACCTTTTTAAAGGGTAATATGGTCGCAGGTTTATTCCAACAGCGATAACTGAAGATTGATTAAAAATACTTCATAACTGAGTAACCGAATATTATCATCTTACAGTAGCTCAAGAGAAGATACCAATAAGCAGCTAATACAAATCAAGGCTTCCAGTTTAAGATGGCACTGGTGAAGCACAGTGACGACTTGTGGTAGCAAGCAAAACAAAAAACTAACTGTATCAATTCCCCTTTTACTTGGATATGATCACTGCAATGAATAGCCTGTGACTTCCCTTCTGGAGTTGAGCTGCTGAACAGCTTGTTTGACCTGGCATTTTTGTGGTGTGAACTGAAGATCGGAAGGTGCAGGACAGGTGCAGCCTGGCATGTACAGGACGAATTGGTGCAGCTTGGCCTGGGCATGAGAGTAGAGAATGAGCCAATTTTTGGCCATTTCTGGAGTGGACATGGAGGTGATCTGATGCAGCAGAACTGAAGTGAAGTGAGCAGAGGTGGTTCAGAATTGAGCTGGTGGTGCCCTGGCCCGGGCCCATTGGCAAGGAAAATCCTTTTAATCACAGGGTCAAATTGAGGAAGTGTTGCCTGGCCCAAGAGCAGCTTGAAGTGGTAGGGCCTGGGTTCAAGAACAAGAAACAACCTGAGGTTTGGCCGATCTAAGGGCCAGGCCAGATTGAAAAGATCAGGGTGTCAGGGCTACAGGTGAGGAACAGGCCTCCACAAGATTTACTCGGCTCCACACTGAACTGAGGCTGTGGCCTGCAACTAATGAGTTCCTGAACCTGCTACAGTGCTGATTGGCTTTTTGGCTGTGGTCTCACTTTTGTGAATTCAGTTCTGAATGCAGACATCCCACCTCTCCCGGAAGTTCCGAGAGTCTCCCGCATATTAATAGTGGCTCCCTGATGCCCGCAAATTATATACAATATCACGGAAATCAATTTCTTGAGAGCGAGCGCGTGAAAGCAAGAGAGAGCGTGAGAGCGACCGTGAGAGAGCGAGAGCAAGCAAGCGAGCGAGAGAGAAAGCAAGCGAGAGTGCATGAGCGAGAGCGAAAGCAAGCGAGAGCAAGCGAGAGAGAGAGAAAGCAAGCAAGAGCGTGCGAGCGAGAGCACACCATGGCAGAGTGTTCCAAAGAAAATATAAAACGTACGTCACTCCAGACTACATTAAAGTGTACCCCTGCCTAATAGGGGTCAAAATAATGACAGTGTTGCTCACTGCACTGTTTGCAACAGTGACTTTTCTATTGCCCGTGGTAGGTTAAGACTGTAAAAGACATGTTGAGGTGAGTTTAACAGGTGTCATTCGTTCATTAGCATAGCTAATGTTATTTAAACTAGCTGACTAGTTGCTAAGGAGCTACTCTATCGCAGACATCCCACCTCTCCCAGAAGTCTCCTGCAAATTGATGGTGCTACCTCCCTGAAATGAGTTTTTGCAGGGTGAGATGTCTGTGAATGTTATACACTTGCTTTTATTGTTTGAACAATTCGTTATTTTTTCCTGTAGATTGTGTCTTCTTTTGTAATTGGGTTCTAACTGATTTTTGTTTTGTGGCTGCCTGTAAGGAGACAAATCTCAAGGTTGTATATAGTATACATACTTTGGTAAAACTATCCTTTGAACTTTGAGAATTAGAGAAATAAGGGGGAGTAACGCTGAGGAAGGAAGGATCAGCTATGATTTTATTTAATGGCAGTACAAGGGGCTAAATGGCTTACTCCTACTTTCTATACATTAGGAGCTGCTATTGGACAATTAAAATAAAATAAATTATCAACTATAAAAGATATTTATGAAGGGAATAAGATTAAGAGAAATTCACTTATGAAGAAGTTCACTGGAAAATAGAATCTTTTGCCATATGGAGTAGTTAAGGCTGGGATGACTGTAAAGTTCAGGGGAAACTGGACTAAATTTGATGCAGAGAAAGACAGGGCACTATAGGAAATGGAATGCATTGTGGAATTTTCTTGTAAACAGACAATATACAAAATGAGCTCTGTTTTGGTTTTGTTAATTTTTCATGAGTTTTTAAAATCACAATATCTGGCAGTTATTCACAGTATTACCCAAGTCCCAAAGGTAGTCATAGCCGAAGGGTGGTAGTGGGGACGAGCTCCCGCTGCTAAACAAATGCTCTTCATGGCGTGAGTCTCAAACAGCCTCTGACAGCCAAGTCCAACTCCTGGTCTTCACATGTAGCATAGCTCTTATGCCTGGTGGAGCTGTTCTCACTGACAGGAGAAGGGGCAAAGGCCGGCCACTGGTGACTTAAATCCAGTTGCTCCGGGCAGATGGGGCTCGTTAACCACGGATGGTAGCTCATCTAGGAGAGGGAAGACTCCAATTTCAAACCTCCGCTGCCTTGTGGTTATACCTGCTCACGGGAAAGGCTTTGGGAGTAAACCCCGAGGAAAAGTCTGGAGTCGGAGTCCCGAAGGCGGCTGACTGCTGTACCCAGCACTGGCACGGCAACTCCTGCGATGCTGCTGGCACCAAACCGTACCGACGTTCGTTGTTCCTTTGAACCTGTCATCGGCATGGAGAGGGGGGTCCCACTGCACGGGCAACAGACGGATCTCCATATCAACTCTGCCCTGGAGAGGCCACTCCAGCATCGCTTTATGGAGTTGGACAAACACGGGAAGCAGCAGTTACCGGTTATAAGTCATAATGCTTGATTAGCGTAGAGCATGGCGCCGGGTGTTGCTTCCGACGGTGGGAGAGACCATCGCGTTTCACTGGACAGCTGCCACCCACCTCAAGCTGGGCAGCCCCCAGCCAAAGAAGTGCTGTCTCTCCACAGTCAGTCTTCCTCATTGAGTGTTGGGGTTAATGGATTATTCCACGAACAGCTGACTGTAAGTACTGCACCAGACAAGAAAGAAAACAAATTGAATAAGACAACACCCCTCAAACTGGGATGTTGGAATGTCCGCACAATGATGACTGGACTTGACCAAAACCTCAAGGATATCGATGATGCACGAAAAACAGCAGTCATTAACAACGAGCTACTAAGGCTCAAGGTAGATATAGCTGCCCTACAAGAAACACGTTTGGCGGATTCAGGTACACTGAAGGAAAGGGATTACACATTTTTCAGGCAGGGAAAGAACCAAGGCGAGCCTCGTGAGCATGGAGTGGGTTTTGCCATTAGGAACTCCTTGTTGCAAATGGTGGAGCCACCAGAAAATGAATCAGAATGACTTATGACTCTCCGCCTACACACCAGTCATGGTCCAGTATCTCTCGTCAGTGTGTATGCCCCTACCTTGAACTCCACCTCTGAGGCAAAAGACATGTTCTATGACAAATTAGAAGCTGTTGTCAGGAATATTCCCAGTTATGAGCACCTCGTTCTCCTTGGTGACTTCAACACCAGAGTGGGAGCTGATAACGATTCCTGGCCAACTTGTCTTGGCCACTTTGGAACTGGCAAAATAAAGGACAATGGACAATGTCTCGTGGAGTTCAGCTCCTATCACGGCCTGTGTGTAACTAACTCCTATTTTCAGACGAAGTCGCAGCACTAGGTCTCATGGCGACATCCACGGTCTAAACACTGGCACCAACTAGACATGATCATCACCAGGTGCTCCTTTGTCAACTCTGTACTAATCACTCGCTCATACTGCAGTGCGGACTGCAATACATATCATGCTTTAATATGCTGCAAGATCGAACTACGTCCAAAGAAAATCCACCACTCCAAACAAACTGGAAAACTTTGCATCAACACAACGGAGATGAAACAGTCAGAAAAGGTTGACCAGTTTGCCAAGTCAGTACAGGGTGCTATGACTACCTCCTCACAAGGAGATACTGCAACAGAACAATGGTCATACCTTCACGACACCATCTGCGAATCAGCACTCTCTATCTTTGGAAGAAAGACCACAAAGAGCAGTGACTGGCTTGAGGCAAAGCCCAACATCATGACTCCTGTCATCGAAGCCAAACGTGCAGCTCTCACAGGGTACAAGCGCTCACCATCCGACCAAACACTCCAGGCACTTCGAGCTGCTAGAAGCAAAGTGCAACAGACTGCAAGGCAGTGTACAAATGAGTACTGGCTCCAGCTCAGTGAGGACATTCAGACAGCAGCTGTGACAGGCATCATCAGATCGATGTATCAAGAAGGCCCTTGGCCTATCGTGGAGCAAGACAGCATCCTTGAAGTCATCCAGCAGTGAAATAATCACCAATAAAAGCAAGCAGATAGAACGCTGGGCAGAACACTACTCTGAGCTCTACTCGAGGGAAAATGTTGTTGTTAATTCAGCCATTAATTCCATCGATTGTCTACCAGTCATGAATGAACTTGACTCCGAACCAACCATTGAAGACCTCAGCAAGGCAATTGACAGTCTGGCCCCAGGGAAAGTTCCTGGCAATGATGGGATTCCTCCAGACCTGATCAAACACTGCAAGAACTCACTTCTCCAACCTTTACACAAGGTCCTGGAAGGAAGGAGCCGTACCAGAGGATATGTGCGACTCCAAAATTGTCACTTTGTACAAGAACAAGGGTGATTGGAGCGACTGCAACAACTGCAGGGGTATCTCCCTCCTGAGTATTGTCGGCAAATCTTTGCTTGTGTAATTCCGGCACGTCTACAAACTCTGGCAGAACGGGTCCATCCTGAGTCCCAGTGTGGTTTTCGTGCAAGGAGGTCAACTGTTGACATGATTTACTTACTCCGTAAACTCCAGGAGAAGAGCAGGGAGCAACGGAAACCCCTCTATGTCGCTTTTATCAACTTGACCAAGGCATTCGACCTTGTCAGCAGGGATGGGCTCTTTCAGATTCTCCTCAAGATCGTCTGTCCCTCGAAACTCCAAGATATCATCAAGTCATTCCATGACGACATGAGGGCTACTGTTCAGTACGATGGCAGCTCATCAGACCCCTTCGCTATTGGTAGTGGAGTCAAACAAGGATGCGTGTTGGCCCCAACATTATTCGGCATCTTCTTCTCTCTGCTATTGAAGCATGCATTTGGGACGTAGACAGAAGGCATCTACATGCACACCAGTTCTAATGGGCGGCTGTTCAACCCTGCGTGCCTGAGAGCAAGAACAAGGACCTTAATGCGTGACATGCTGTTTGCTGATGATGCTGCTATAACCTCGCACACCAAACAGCAACTACAAACTCTCATGGACCGCTTCTCTAAGGCATGCAAGGACTTTGGGCTTACCATCAGCCTAAAGAAAACAAATGCCCTTGCCCAGAACGTGGTGGAGACACCAGTCATTACCATTGATAATTATGATCTAGAAGTGGTCCATGAGTTCACATACTTGGGGTGGACCATTAGCGACATTCTCTCCCTCAATGCTGAAATCAATAGGTGTATCAGCAAAGCAGCATCAATCCTTGCCTGACATTCCTTGCGGGTCTGGGAGAATCCAAAACTTGCTACAAAGACCCAAGACTGCCGTGTACAATGCATGCGTTATCAGCACCCTACTGTATGGTAGCGAGACTTGGACCATCTACTCCAAACAGGAGAGGAAACTCAATAGTTTTCACCTGCGCAGCCTTCGCCGTATCCTTGGCATCACCTGGAGAGACAAAGTCCTAAACTCCGAGGTCCTCTCCCGCACTGGACTTCCCACAATGTTCACGCTTTTAAGACAACGCAGACTGCGCTGGCTGAGCCACGCCCGTCGTATGAAGGATGGTAGACTGCCAAAGGACATCCTCTACAGAGAACTAGCAACAGGCAAGAGGAACATTGGTAGACCCCAGCTTCACTTCAAGGATCTCTGCAAGCGTGACATGAAAGCCTTAAAAATCAACACAAAGTGCTGGGAGGATACAGCAGATGACCACAACAAATGGCGAGGTACTCTTCAGCAACACATAGAGCAAGGCGAAAGAGTGATGCTGAGTCAGTTTGAGGAGAGTTAAACGGAGAGCACAGCGGACAATAATTCCATGACACCCTACACATGTAGTAACTGTGGCAGAGTCTGCCATTCCAGGATCGACCTCAATAGCCACAGTCGATGCTGCTCGACAAACCAGTGACTACCAGATGCACAGTACCCATGGTCGACCATGACCGACGGAGGCCACACACACACCCAAGTCTGCAAGGGACCTAGTACTAGTCCCTTGTTGCAATGTCCACAGAAGACTTGCAGAACCCACCCAGCATTTCAGAACAACTGTATATTTGTAAACGTATTGCCTTTCTACTTCCACGCTATTTTATTTTTGCGTAGTCCTTATTCCCTAAAGTGTATGGCATCTTGTTAGTTATGTATGTAGATTTGAAAATTAGACATTCATTGTTAGATATTTGAATTGTATTGAGCTGGATTTTCCAGGATTCATTGTAGTGGAGAGTATATTGACTGGATGCATCATGTCCTGGTATGGAAACACCAATGCCCTTGAATGGAAAATCCTACGAAAAGTAGTGGATACGGCCCAATCCATTACAGTAAAGCTCTCCCCACCACTGAGCACATCTACATGAAATGTCGCAGGAAAGCAGCATCTGTCGTCAACGACCTCCACCACCCAGGACGTGCTCTCTTCTCGCTGCTACCATCAGGAAGAAGGTACAGGAGCCTCTAGGCTCTAGCACTAGGTTCAGTACTAGTTATTACCCCTCAACCATCAGGCTCTTTAACCAAAGGGGATCACTTCTCTCAACTTCACTAACCCTTCATTGAAATGTCCCACATCCTGTGGACTCAGTTCCAAGAACACTTCAACTCATGTTCTCGATGTTTATTACTTATTTATGCATTATTATTATTATTTCCTTTTGTCTTTTCACAGTTTGTTGTCTTTTGCACACTGGTTAAATACCCAAGTTGGTGCGGTCTTTCATTGTTTCTGTTATGGCTATTATTCGATTATGGATTTATGGAGTATGCCCACAACAAAATGAGTCTCAGGGTTGTTTATGGTGGCATATACGAGGGGTGATTGATAAGTTCGTGGCCTAAGGTAGAAGCAGTCAATTTAGGAAACCTAGCACATTTATTTTTCCTACATTTACACACTTAGTCCAGTGGTCATGGAGCATATGAATCCCTTCTTTGTAGAAGTTGGCGTCTTGGACCTCCAGAAAGTGGTCCACAGCAGGGGTGATTGATGTTCGTGGCCCAAGGTAGAAGGAGATGAGTTATTAACTTTAATTTTTTTTGCATTTTCACACAAAGAGTTGAACTGCACGTGCATGTAACGAGAGCTGTATAACTCATCTCCTTCTACCTTAGGCCACAAACTTATCAATCACCCCTGCTGTGGACCACTTCTACAAAGAAGGGATCCATATGCTCCACAACCGCTGGACTAAGTGTGTACATGTAGGAGGGGACTATGTTGAAAAATAAATGTGGTAGGTTTTCTAAAATTGATTCCTTAGGCCACAAACTCATCAATCACCCCTCGTATATACTTTGATAATAAATTTACTTAGTGCTTCACCACTTTTTTGTGTTTAGAAGGGAAATTTCACTGAAGGGAAATGCAAGCTGTAATTCATTAATATCGAAAATCATGCATTGAATCCCTGGCATGACGCTCGGATTGCTGACATCACATAAAACGCGCAGTCAGTCAATCTGGGGTCAGGCTTCATTAAACAGATTATTGCTGCAGAACTTTCACTTGTCTCCATGCATATATTTGACTATAATCTTCCACTATTTCATCAATTCCAGCTGAAGAGTGTTTGGGCCCTTTCCCAGGGTACCAGCTGCAATGAAAGAAATTACACCCAGTCGAATGCAACCAGTGCATTGTTGACTTTCAAGACTATTTCCTTTGTACACTCACATCAACCCGACAACCCAAAATGAGGTAGCTTAATAAATATTCACAACCCAATGATGTGTTCTATGCTTGAATATGTTTCAGTGTGAAAGGGAGCCTTTTATCTGCTTTAAGTGCCATTGTGTGCATTAAATACATTTAGTATTTTTACGCCTCAGACCCACTTGATTTGTTATGCTAACTGCATCAGTTGACTGGAGGCAACCACATGTTCTAAAGAGGATGGAAGAAACAAGGAAAAAATAGAAGGGTCTCAGCCTAAAATGCTGACTATCTATTCATTCCATCAATAGTGCCTGACCTGCTGAGTTCCTCCAGCATTTTCTGTGTGCTGCTGAGGAAAAAATAGAAATTTAAGATAGATACTCTCCAATTAATGAAATGTGAAATTAGCTTATTAGAGTTACCTGTAATGTATATCAGGATGCAATTTGATTTTTTGCAATGCTTGCTCATTGACCTAGACAAAAATTCTCTTTAATGCCTTCATGGTATAGCATGGTAACGCAAACAATATGTTCAAAAGCAGAATTGATGAAAAACACGATATAAAGGCTAAAATGACACATTTATCAACACACTAATGACCTAGATTATAACCCACTGCAGATAAATTATGCAACTACCATCAATAGTGATTAAATAATGTATATCAAAGAGCAACTATTCCTAAGGATTTACATTGCTGTCAATCAGCGTGGTAACATATATTGTCAGTATTAACATTTGATTGCAGATTATATGAAGTTAATTGTATTACTTCAAATTAAGTAAGAAATTTTTAATTTTATGTATTTTTCAAGGTACAACTATTGTCCGCCATCCTCCACAGGCCTAGAAGTTCTAGTGCACGCTGATGGATACGTCTGATGGACTCAGCAGTATCAGTGGCATACCAGTGAGTACTTTAATCAAGACCTCACCACTTTGAACTTCAGTGGTGCCTAAGGCTACAGAGCTCAAATGCTTTTCAAAGAGTGTTGTGTTCTCCACGGACAAAGGACAAGAATAGACAAAGAATTGACTGTGTTCTCCAAGGACAGAGTTTGGAGGAAGTGGAAAGAAGAATGACATGCAGTTTATAGACCTGAAAAAGGCCTGTGACAAGCTGCTGATCATGTACATTGTACTGGAAGCCATGAGGAGGGGGGTTGTTGATGACTGGGCCATTTGAATAGTTGATAGGGAGATTGGTGAATGGATAATGAACTATAGCTGAGTCCAGTAAGGACATTAGTTGACAAGGAGAGGTTGGATGATGGGGTAGGGGCAGGAGAATAAAAGGTAAGCATGGGAATTAACTTAGTGAGATGGACCTTATTCTGACAGTGAACTGGGAGTACACAATGACAGTTACTCCCAGGATATCTCAGTGTAAGTTCTACTACAAGGCTCCAAATAGGGTATTATATGGGAAGTTACATCAAACACACCAGCTTGACCTACATCAGGAACCGAATGCACCTCTAAAAATGACCCAGAAAAGGTTATCAACTTGTCATTTCCAAACATACAGCATTGAAATAAGTAGTGCTATACAATCTCATTTATAGACTTTTATTCTGGCTGCATGACCCAATGATCACTGTGTTTACAGAATTTGGAGGTCCAAGAGACCGCAGATGCCGGAATCTGGAAGAACAACCAGTCTGCTGGAGGAAGTCAGCAGATCTGTGGGGAGGAAGGAATTGTAACTATTTTGGGTCAAAACCCTGCATCAGGATACACAGAATTTACTTGCAGATTGAATTTTACAGATCCAATCTGTACCTGCTCAGAACTCACAAAAAAATAGGAAAGCATAATGAAATGCATTAGTATAGAGCCTTTCCTAACCTTTCGGTATTCCAGAGGAATATTACGTGAATGCAGTTGTTTTGAAGTCTGAGCATTAACATGTAGGGTAGGTTATTGAGAGCCAAGGTGTTAATGATCAGACGTATTGTACCTCAGGAGTTAAATAATGACCAAGATTTCTTTTCTTCAAAGTAATGGTATCAGATTTTCTATGATCATTAAAGGTCCGATGGAGATTTTGTTGAACTTCAAACAGTTCAACTTCTCTCTGTTTTGCACTGAACTATTGGCACAGATTCTTGTGTCAAGTTTTTGGAACGGACTTAAACCTTTGATACAGGCATGAGTACTACCAATTTGAGCCATGGCTGACATACAGTGGATATAATATGTTTAGAGAATATTCCTCCAGTGTTCATTTCCAGGTATTTTGTCACAGTAGTCTAACATAAATTACCAATGTCTGCATTAAGAGCGGGTGGTCTGAAAATGCTTGGTATTGCTGAAAAAATAGAGTGCATTCAACACCACAACAGAAGTATTATTACAATAATGTCCTTGTTTGTTTGTGATCTTCAGTGTTCATCACCTTGATCTAAATTGAGTTAAAATGAATTTGGTGGGAGTATTCAAAGCAGATGCTTCCCCAGTTGTGTACACTTTGAAAGGGAGAATAAAACTTACAGCAGTGAGGATCCTGACAGCATCTGGTGACTCAATGATCTCTGTCTTGGAGGCTGACATCAGAACGTCTTTCCAAGAAGGTGAACCCTCGCAAGGCAACAGTCCCCAGTGGTGTACCTGGTAGGCCTCTGAAAACCTGTGCCAACCAACTGGTGTGTGTGTTCAAAGACATTTTCAATCTCTCATTGTGACAGTCGGAAGTTCTCACCTGCTTCAAAAGCTCAGCAATTATACCAGCGTCCAAGAGCATGATGAGCTGCCTCAATGACTATCATCCAGTAGCACTCACATCTACGGTGATGAAGTGCCTTGAGAGGTTGGTTATGGCCAGAATCAACTAGTGCTTAAGTAAGAACCTGGACTTACTGCAATTTCCCTATCACCACAATAAGTCTACAGTGAGTGCAATCTCATTGGCTCGTCATGTGGCCTTGAGTCATCTGGACAATACTAATTCTTACATCAGACTGCTATTCATTGACTACAGCTCAGTGCTTAACACAATCATTCCTACAGTTCTGATCAAAAAGCTCCAAAACCTGGGCCTCTGTACCTCCCTTTGCAGCTGGATCCTTGCCTTCCACACTGGAAGACCAGTCTGTGTAGAATAGAAATAACATCTCTACCTTATTGCTAATCAACGATGGTGCACCTCAAGGATGCGCGCTTAGGCCACGGCTCTTCTCTCTCTACGTCCATGACTGTGTGGCTAGGCACAGCTCAAATGCCATCTATGCACTTGCTGATGACACAACTGCTGACTGGCAAACTTTCAGATGGTGATGAGGAGGTGTACAGGAGTGAGATAGATCAGCTGAATGAGTGGTGACACAGCAACATCCTGGCACTCAACGGCAATAAGACCAAAAAATTGACTGTGGACTTCAGAAACGTAAGACAAGGACAAACACATCAGTCCTCATTGAGGGATCAGAAGTGGTAAGACCGAGCAAATTCAAGTTCCCCGGTGCCAACATCTCTGAGGATTTATCCTGGGCCCAGCATATTGATGCAGTTACAAAGAAGGCACGATATCATCTGTATTTCATTTGGAGTTTGAGGAGATTTGGTGTGTCACCAAAGACACTCACAAATTTCTATAGATGTGCTGTTGGGAGCTTTCTAACAGGCTGCATCACCATCTGGTATTGGGGAGGGGGTGCGGATGCACTGCACAGAATTAAAAGAAGCTGCAGAAAGTTCTGAACTCAGTCAGCTCCATCATGGGCACTAGCTTCCCCAGCATCCAGGATATCCTCAAGGAATGATGTCTCAAAAAGGTGACATCCGTCATTAAAGACCCCAGTCACCCAGGACGTGCCCTCTTCTCACTGCCACCATCAGGGAGGAGGTACTGGAGCCTGAAGGCACCCACTCTACATTCCAGAACAGCTTCTTCCCTTCTGCCATCAGATTTCTGAATGGACATTGAACCTATGAACACCACCCCACTACTTTTTTCCTCATTTTTTGTACTCTTTATTTGGTTTAAACTTTAAAACTGCAATTTACAGTTTTTATTATGTATTGCAAAGTTCTGCTGCCATGTAACAACAAATTTCATGACATTTGCCAGTGAT
The DNA here is from genome assembly GCF_030028105.1 of Mobula birostris. NCBI lineage: Eukaryota > Metazoa > Chordata > Chondrichthyes > Myliobatiformes > Myliobatidae > Mobula > Mobula birostris. The sequence continues at coordinate 81,368,840 of NC_092372.1, read as the reverse complement.
ATTAAACTTGATTCTGACTATTTTATGACATTCTGATTTGTTGCTTGACATTGCTGTTTCAGGTATCTATGACTACAGAAGAAATCAAGCAGGAAAGAAAGCACACAAGAACTACTCTACAAGGATGAATAAAAATGCTCGTGATCATCACTTGCCTTTAGGATTCAGAGCAGAAGTACTACTGTCCATTCTGCAGATTGACTGATTTATGTATTAATGTCAGTTTAATTTCAACCCAACTAACATATAGTGGTATATTGAAAAAATTGTACAGAAGCTGCAGTTCTTTAGATTGTTCATAAACCAGAGTTAGCAGATTGCCATCAATTAAGAATCCTTGATGCAATAGGGTGGATGATGAGTACACAAATATTCCAGGATGATTCCTCTCACATTATTATTGTCAATTCAGTTTATAGTATTTCATGAAAAATCAAACGCAGATTCTGAGAGCAAAATTGATTTTTTTTTTCTAAATTGGAGCCTATGCTCAAAGTGAACAAAATCAGTAATGGCAAACAACATTTTTTTAAAAATTGGAGATATTAGTGGTACCAGCAACGCCTGAGATTTATAGCTATGGGGTGGGCAAGTGTTACTGGTAGCACTGATATGTTCATATTACAACACAGCTGTAAAATTCAATTTGCATACAGTTAAGGTACATTGTAGTACTAATTAGGGAACATTCTGTAGCTATTCTATAAATATTATACAGATATTTCATACCATCCTTCCAAGTGTATCTTTAATTCTACTATCAGTTCAATTCCAGGCACGTTAATATAGTGAAATTATGTTAATTGAGAATAGATAAACAGACTTTACATTGGTCAAGGCAGGCAAAAACAGATTAAACTTTCATCTCATCAATCTGTACTGGATTTGAATCATTGGTCCAAAAAGCAAAAAAGCCAATTTTGCATCCACTGCATCACTTAGTTTGTGAATAAAAGTCTTGTGATTGATTAGAATGTGCTGCACTGAAACAAATATACATTATGTCCAAATGCAGAATATATGTCCTCAGTCTAATTGTCTGTTTGACTGCTGAAACATCTTATGGAAAATAGGCTTTAATTTATATTCTCTAATTTTAGAGAGTTAAAAATCTTTCAAAAACAAAACAATTTCTTTCTGTATTTCATACAGGCTTCAGTTTAAACTGCAAACTATTACTGCAATTATTTGAGACGAAATTTGTCTTGGGTTGGCAGTGAATTAACAACTGGTTTCATATTTTGTCTGCTTCACTTTACCAGTGACTTATTCCGCATAGCTTAAAAGGATTTTAACCATGTGGACGCAGCATTTTTCTAAGAAACCAAGTTTTCTTAACTTTTGTATTATATCTTAACCTTCAGTATTGATAAATTAGATTATGCTGTTTATTACAATAGAATAGCAAGGAATGGTATGGTGGAACACATAGTAGAGTAATGGGTCACAGTCCCAGAGACCCAGGTTCAATACTGAATTTGGGCGCTGTTTGCATGGAGCTCGCATATTCTCCCTGTGACTGTATGGGTTTCCTTGGGATACTCTGGCTTTATTCTACATTCTTAAGGTCTGTGGGTTGGCCATTCTAAATTGCCCCTTCTACTGCCCTCGCAGTGCGGATGTACAAAGCTATTCAGTGAGTTAAGCACCTTCTCAAAAGTTACCTGTGATGGAAGCTTTCTTCAGGGTTTTAAATGAGATTTTACTTGTGAAACTGCAGAAAGTTATGTAAAATACTTATTAAGTTCAATACAGAATCATTGCATGCCTGAATATATTGTGGCGAGCGTTTGGTCCATAATGACAGATGAGGAAGCTCATTAATTCAATGACTGTTTTATTGTAATGAACACAAAACTGACTAGGCACCATGACCCGGAGAGTGAACCCCGCCAGTCTCATACAGACGGGGTAGGTGACCATCACACACCCCAGTTAGTTAGACTGACCCACAAATACACAAGCAAATAACCGTATAACCCAAGCTAAAATGTAACAATAAATGAACTGGAACTTCCCACCATAATCCCACAAAAGCATTGTAACACAAGAACAATGGACAGTACTGGTCATCAGAAATGCAGGGGCAGGCTATCGACCACACCCGTGCCCCCCCCCAACTGCCCAGAGCATCACAATATTAATTCTCTAATCAGTATTAATCAAGGCAATACACACACACGGCACTCCAAAACTCTGCCATGTAAACAAGAGTAAACTCATGGTGCAACAATATCAAACAGCATACTCAAATACTCTATAGAATAATAACCATAACAGAATCAATGAAAGACTGCTCAATTAAAGCATTCAACCAGAGTGCAGAAGACACACTGAGCAAATACAAAAAGAAGAAATAATAATAATAAACAAATAAGCAATAAAAAAGAGAACATGAGATGAAGAGTCTTTGAAAGTGAGTCCATTGGTTGTGGGAACATTTCAATGATAAGCCAAGTGAAACTGAATGTTGTTATCCCCTTTGGTTCAAGAGCCTGATGGTTGAGGGCAGTAACTTTTCCTGAACCTGGTGATGTGAGTCCTGAGATTCCTGTACCTTCTTTCTGATAGCAGCAGCGGGAAGAGAGTATGTCCTGGATGGTGGGGATCCATGATGATGGATGCTGCTTTCCACTAACAGTGTTACATGTAAATGTGCTCAATGGTTGGGAGAGCTTTACCCATAATAGACTGGGCCATATCCACCACTTCTTGCAGAATTTGTCACTCAAGGGCATTGGTGATTCCATACTAGGATGTGATGCCACCAGTCAATATCCTCTCCACTACACATCTATAGAAGCTTGTCAAAGTTTTAGATGTCATGCCAACTCTCTGCAAACTCTTACTGCAGCATAAAAGCCAGGACAAGTAGGCTCTGGGACAGCTTCTTCCACCAGGCCATCAGACTGATTAACTCATGCTGATTTGAGTGTATTCTATATTACATTGTCTGCTCTATTTATTATAAATTATTACAAATTACTCTGATTGCATATTGCACATTTAGACAGAGACATAACGTAATGATTTTTACTCCTCATGTATGTGAAGGATATAAGAAATAAAGTAGATTCAATTCAATTCAGTAAGTAGAGGCACTGCCATGCTTTCTTCATAATTGCCCGTTCGTGCTGGGCCCAGGACAGGTCCTCTGAAATAATAACACTGGGCAACTTAATGTTGCTGACCCTCTCCACTTCTCATCCTCTGATGAGGACTGGCTCATGGACCTCCGGTGTCTTGCTCCTGAAGTCTATAATCAGCTTCTGATTAAGAGGCAGTTGTTATGACATCAGTTAGCCAGCTTTTTAATTTCCTTCCTTTTTGCTAATTTATCACCATCTTTAATTTGGCCAATGACAGTGGTATCATCAGCAAATTTGAATATGATGTTGGAACTGTGCTTAGCTGCACAGTCACAAGTGTAAAGCAAGTAGAGCAGGGGGCTAAGCACACAGCCTCGTGGTGCATCTGTGCTGATGGAGATTGTGGAGGAGCAGTAGCTATGAGCAATAAACATAATACTTACTTCAAAATATATCTACTAAATGTTTGCCAATATTAACAAAGCTTATGGCACACAGATATTGCAGTTTCAAGGGCAAATAAAGAACAGATGGAGATGGGTGACTTTCCACTGTGTACTTCAAGTTGAAATCCAAATCAACCTGGACAGGAAATGATATTAAAGAAAGTTTACCTACAGGAAGCGATGTTCATCCAAAATGAACTGTATCTCTCGAGGTGAGAACACGCCACCTGGCAGCCATAGGCTGTTAAACTTAACTATTGAAACAAAAGTCAAATGATCATTTCACCCAGTCTTTGGTAAAAGAAAGATAGTCTCAGATACTGGTCTTGAAAACAATCTTACTACACAGTCTAACCATTCTCACTTTTTAAACACTGTCCTTCACGTTGTTCCTGGTGGGGATCAACAAGAAATGCAGGACCAGTTAACCGTGAGGATAGGGTGAACTGATCAGCTTGGAGCCCTCTTGAGGCACGATCAGCCGGGTTGAGATCAGTAGGAACATTGTTCCATTGGCACTTCTGAGCTGACTGCCTGATACATTGGATCCTATTATGTACATAAACGTAGAACCTCCTTGTTTAATTAAATATATAACTGAGCACAACCTTGCTGTCGGTCCCATCCAAGGCTCAGACTGCACTGCATAGGACAGAGGTCCTGTCAAGATTAAGATTCTGTAGAGCTTTGGCCAGATCATCATATGAGAAAGGTTGCATGACCACAGTACTGTTGGATGCAATCTTATGGTCTCTAATTAGACAGAGCCAACATGTCTGGCACTGCTTTCAGCACGCTGACTGCTTCTTCTGCACTCAGAAAGGATTTAAGACCATCAACATTGAAATGCCTCTCTATGTACTGTATTTCTGTGCTTCAGTCCAAAATTCCTTTCTCCCTCAATATCTGTTCTTTTAAGGCTCTAGGTAGCCACAGCTGGTGAGGGGCAGTTACCAATTACGTGAATTCTAACGCAGTTCTCCAGAATCTTGTTGTCCAGTTGATGGTCATGAAGCTACAAGAATCAGCGGTGGTCTCAATGATCCACTCTCATTCAGAAGCTGCAGAACGTTTGTTTGATGTCTGCCATGACAGTGATGGACTCAGTTCTGAAGGGCATGGGGACCACAAGCAGACTGCTATTGAGGTCATTGTTCAATGATATGCCTTTGAACCATGCACCTGAATCAAAGACAATTTTTATTTGTGCAGGTTTCTGAGAATGGTAAACACCGAAGTTGGGGCAAATACCATCTTTCTTTGTTGGGATCTGGTGGAGTCACTAACTCAGCATGACTGTTCCTGAAGACTCTCTCCATGAATTCCACATAATGATCTTTCATTTCTGGTTTCCTTCTCAATGTGCAGCTATGGGATAAGAGTCAACTAAGGGCTGGGTAGTTTGGTAGGAAGTGATGGTGCAGAGTGGAAAGTAAGGGGAGCTACCCAACTGTTTAAACTCTTTGTTCATGATTTGAAGGAAGTCCTCATCTTTGATGGAAGTTGTCGGCTTGTAATCATCTTCTGAGTGAGAGAAGACCAGCTTGCCTAATGCGGTTAGGCAGAAGTAAGTAAGTTTGGTTTCCTTACCTACAGTCTTTTCTTTCATACAGATTCTACTGTCACAGGGCCAGAAGTGACTTGGACACCCATTCTCAGTGGGTTGATGAGCACCATCAAGGCAGACTTCACCCACTATGACCCGACCCAGCTTCGGCTGTTGGGCATGACGTGCATCGTGCTGACCATTGTGCCAGCTTATATGCATGGATGGTGCCTCCGCCAAGCAATAGTAAATCTCAGCAGAAGAGTCAAGTAGGGTATTCTTCTCAGCTACATCCTTAAGATCTGAATGACCGCATGCAGCTTCAGGAGTTGGGATTTCATCCCTTTTGTTGGGAATATGGTTGCAGTCAATGAGAGTGGGCAAGAGTAAGCAGACTTCCCCTTCTATTGATTCCATGACAAATCCACTGACTCTTCTTCCGGCTAATCCAGAATAGAGTGCATGGGGGAAACAGAACTTTGAATACTGGATATTTCAAAAAATGCTGATTTTACAAATGACACATTGGTCTGATCATCCAATATCACAAATGTCTTTATTTTTTGCTTAGTACGTCTTTTCGGGTAGATGCAGGATTTTTGAGCAAGATTTGCCTTGGAACCCTTTCCTGTATACTTCTGTGCATGAGGAAGTAGTCACATCTGATGGGTGCTCAGCTGGTTCCCCACCAGGCTCTGCTGTGGGTGTGCTGGAACAAATAGTAGCCCAAGGACCTGGCCCTGAATGAAGTGCTTTTATGTGTTGCCCACCATTGCACTTAATGCAGTGCATGATAGCTTCACAGTCTTTTACTTGATGCTCTATTGTAGTACTTCATTTGAAACATATTGAATACTCCTTTAGAAAACACCTCTGGTTTTCCTCTTCACCCTCTGTATGTCCTTGAGGGGTGAGGTTCCTCATGGTCAGGGCACTATCTATCAGAGTTTGTAATAGTGTTCCCTACTTTAGTTTTGTTCACTGTGATTGAGGTTTTGGTTTCCCATGGTTTTGCTGGAGACCTCTCATAGAATGCCGCATTACCAGAAGTTGAAAGCATTAAACTAGGGTTATTTTGCAATTCTGCTTGGAGGCACATGAATTTCACAAAGATGGAAAATGACAGATATATTTGAAGCCTTTGGATATCTATTCTTCTTGCATGTTGCTTGGTAGTTTCTTCACTATAGGGTTTGTTCCTTTTCCAGTGTCCAAGAAACTCAGTTCTAGTAGGTAATCCTCATTTTTTTGTGGCTTGAAGTTCCAACAACAGATTTGCAAGCTCAGGGAGCTTCCATGGTTCTCTGTGTGAGAGCCTTGGGAAGTTATAGAGTCTGCTGAAGAGAGATTCTTCAATTGCCTCTGGAGAGACACAACATTTGTCCAGCCTCTGCCACAGCATTTGTAGACCTGCAGGTGAATTATTAATGGGAACTGCCCTAACCCTTTTTACATGTTGCAGTGACCCCAAATTGCTAAGTTTGAGGCTTAGTCCTTCCATAGCATTGCAAAAGCTTGACTTCCAGAGCAGATAACTGGCAGACTTGTTATTGAAGACATTTAGTCCTGCTGTGACTAGATCTCGACGAGCCAGATATCAAACATCCCACCTCTCCCGGAAGTTCCGGGAGTCTCCCGCATATTAATAGTGGCTCCCTGATGCCCCCAAATTATACACAATATCATGGAAATCAAGTTTTTTGAGAGCGAGCGAGTGAGAAAGTGCGAGAGCGACCACGAGAGAGACCATGAAAGAAAGAGCCAGAGCAAGCAAGTGAGAGAGCGAGACAGAAAGCAAGCGAGAGCATGAGAGCAAGCAAGCGAGAGCGACCACAAGGGAGAGAGAGACAGAGCGAGCGAGCGAGAGCGCACCAACAGTGACTTTTCTATAGCCCATGGTGGGTTAAGACTATAAAAGACATGTTGAGGTGAGTTTAACAGGTGTCATTCATTCATTAGCATAGCTAACGTTATTTAAACTAGCTAGCTAGCTGCTAAGGAGCTCCTCTGTTGCAAACATCCCACCTCTCCCGGAAGTTCTGGGAGTCTCCGAAGATTGATGGTGCTACCTCCCTGAAATGAGTTTTTGCAGGGTGGGATGTCTGAAATATCATGCCAATACACCTGCGGCTCCCAAATCAGGGCATTGTGGAGAATGGTTTGTCAAATGTGTGTCTTAGGATAGATAAAAGCTGAGTCTGTCCATGTGTGCAAATAGGTTTGGTATCAGTAGCAACTCTTGACTGAAGTCCTTGCTGTAACAAAATTACAGAAGAGGGTGTTATGGGTCATTGCTGCTGTAGACTTTGACTGTCAATAACTGGATTATATGAAAGGCATGTTGGCTGCGTGGTGTGGATAGCTTCTACTCGTAGGGCTGACGCACTGTCTATTTTCACAGCCAAAATGTGTTTGGACATATTCTTTAGCAAACTGCATTGACTGTTGTGATGCCAAAGCATGACTGATTCTGGTGTAGACTCTCTGCTGTCCAAGTCAGCTGCTGCTGCATACACCTTTGCCTCTGCTAAAGCAACTTAAGCTTCACGCTCTTCCTTGTGTGCTCTTAATGTATTCTCTACCTGTGCTCTCTCCATGTCTTTGCGAGTGTTCTCTCATTCTTCCTGTATCAGTTCCAGTGTGAGTTCGTGCTGCAGCTACGCTAATCATACAGCGAGTATATTCGATGTGCCACATTCTGACCTGACCTCCAGGTCGCAGTGATCAACATTGCTGGGGCCAGAAGCTGACATTGTCATGTATGGCATTCAAACGTATCTCCAGTCCGCAGGCAATGCCTTTGAAGACGAGTTATCTTTTCACTCTACTGCCCTCACAGTGTGGATACACAAAGCTCTGCAGGGAGTTAAGCACTTTCACGAAAATCATCCGAGATGGAAACTGCCTTCAGGGTTTTTAATGAGATGTTACTTGTGAAACTGCAGGAAATTAAGTAAAATACGCATTAAATTCAATACAGAAACATTGCATGCCTGAATATAGTAATACTGCTGATAATTCTCGCAATCAGTGTTAATCAAGGTAATAGACACATGCAACATCCCAAAACTATGCTGTGCAAACAACAGTAAACTCATGGCGCAACGATATCTTAGTAACAATAAGTGATAAACTTAATACTTACTTCAACATATATCTTCTAACTGTTTACCAATACTAACAAAGGTAAAGACACACAGATTTTGCTGATTCAAGGGAAAACTAAGAGCAAATGAAGATGGATATCATTTCATTGTGTGCTTCAAGTTGAAATCCAAATTAACCCACACAGGAAATGATATAAAATGACATAAAGGAAGTGATGTTTATACAAAACAAACTGCATACAAAGTGAATTGCATCGCCAGGACACCCTGAGTGTGGAGATGAGAGATAGAAACTGAGGGATATGATGAGAATCACAACCAAGAGAAAATCTGCAGATGCTGGTAATCTGAGCAACACACACAAAATGCTGGAGGAACTCAGCAGGCCAGGCAGCATCTATGGAAAAAAGCACAGTCAATGTTTCGGGCCGAAACTCTTCGGCAGGACTGGAGAAAAAACGCTGAGGAGTAGATTTAAGAGGTGAGGAGAGGGGAAAGAGAAACACCAGGTGATAGGTGAAACCTGGAGGGGGAAGGGGAGGCTGGAAAGTTGATTGATGAAAGAGACAGAAAGCATTGGTAGAAGGAAAAAGTGGGGGGGGGGAGACTATCAGAGGGAGGCAATGGGTGGGCAAGAAGATACGGTGAGGGAGGGAATAGGGGATGGGAAATGGTGAAGCGGGGTGGGGCATTACTGGAAGTTTGAGAAAGCGATGTTCATGCCATCAGGTTGGAGGCTACTCAAGCGGAATATAAGGTGTTGTTCCACCAACCTAAGTGTGGCCTCATCATGGCAGTGGAGGAGGCCATGGATGGACATATCGGAATAGGAATGGGAAGAGGAATTAAAATGGACGGCCACTGGGAGATCCTGCTTGTTCTGGCGGGTGGAGCGTAGATGTTCGGTGAAGAACATCAGAAACATATATTTAGCCTTGTGATCTTTTGCAGCTTCTTATCTTTATTCAACTTTAAATAATTGAAAAATTACAGAATAGTTTATTGGTTAAAAGCAACAAACTTACTTGCTAAAATCAAGTTTCATTTCACCAAGAATACTCCTTACTGTTTGGATAAAAACCCCTTCATTGTTTTGGTAACACGGAATATGGAAGAACTCAGCACCTATGGAAAGAAATAAACAGTCAACATTTCAGGCTGAGACCCTTCATCAGAACTGGAACAGAGTCAGAATAAGAAGATGGGGAGGAGGGGAAGGAGTACAAGTTAGGAGGAGATAAGTGAAGCCACGTGAGGAGGAAGGTAGCTGGGCAGGGGAGGGAGGATGAAGTGAGAAACTGGGAGGGGTTGAGTGGAAAAGGTAAAGGGGTGAAGAAGAAGGATTCTGAGGAGAGGAGAGTGGATGATGGGAGAAAGGGAAGAAGGAGGGGCATTGGGGGAGGTGATAGGTAGGTGAGGAGAAGAGAAGGGCAAGGAGGGAGCCAGCATGAGAAATCTAAAAAGAGAAAAGAAGGCAGGGGCAAAATTACCAGAAGTTAGGTAAATTAATGTTCATGCCTTCAGTTCGGAGGCCACCCAAATGGATTATGAAATGTTGCTCTCCCAACTGAGAATGGCCTCATCGTGGCAGTAGAGGAGGCCATGGACTGACATGTTGGAATGGGAATGGGGAGTGGAATTAAAATAGTTGGCCACCAGTAAATGCTGCTGGTTATGTATGGGGCAATTTCCAGTGATTGTGAAACCTCTTGTGTTCGTAATTTTGGTGATGGTTTAGACAACAACTTTGTAATGAAAATTGTAACTGTATACTATCTGCTCAAGAGTGGATTATACTGATTTGGAGGGAAAATAGAGGATAATGAAAGATGGGAAAAATTATACTAGTTATCCAAACTTATCACCAAAGAGAATAGAAGTACCAAAGATGCATTCAGTCATTTACTGTTCCTGTATTGCATCGCTGATCTCTAATTAGTTGTAGATTCGATCAACATCATTGCCAGTGTTTTAGAAGCAGCCATCTGTACTCTCACTTCCAAAATTCATAATGCTGTTTGAAATAGCATAAGTCGAGATGATTTTTATGCAATACAAATTTGTTTTTCCAAAGGCTCAGTACATTTATTCTATGTGGCTGAATATGAAGGTCTGATAAGCAGTCTCGTCAGTGCTGCATTCATCAATGACAGGTGGAGCAGTGTTGAGAATTCTATACTTCCGATTGTATAACTGTGCTGTCCATGCCTCGTGGCAGTAGTCTTGTCCCTATACCTAATGGTGGGGTAGAGAATTCTGTAAGGAAGGAAATGTCTTGAGAAAAGCTGATTCCAGAACCATGCTGACGAGTGGCATCTACATGACTGGGATCAGTTTGTGTAGCAATGTTTGCCAGTGCAATATGGTGGGCTTTTCCTTCCATTTGAGGTGACATTCTGGCTAAGAGCATTGTGTGTCTGGACAAGTGGGCCTTTGTCTTGTCCTGAATTAAGTTCCATGGTCTCAGGTGAGAGAAGTAGATGGTATATAATAGAACTTTCCCTCTTTGTTCTGTCTGAGTGTACACAATGGTGATCATCATCCTTGTGGGGTGCTGAAGGAAGCTGGCACTGGGCAGTGGCTTCTGAGGCAACAGGAGCCCTGGGGTCACCGACACAGCATATAACAGGCCTCTTGATCCATGATGTCCATGATGAAGAGCAAGACTGAACCGATGGACCAACTATCTATACCAATCCCATTTCTACCACTCACTTGAAGCCTTCTATGCCTCAGTGTTTCAAGTACACTTTAAAATACTTCATAAATGGTGTGACAGTTACTGCCTCTACCATTTCAGTCACCATCTGGGTGAAAAAATCCTCAATTCCCCCTTAACTGTCCTGCCTCTTACATTAATCCTATGTCTTCTGATTATAACCACCACTGCTATGGAGAACATTTTTTATCTACTCTCTCTGTGCCTTTCTTAATCAGATCACTACACAGCCTTCTGTGTTCAAAAGTAGACAAACTCAACCTACCCAATCTCTCCTTATAGTGGAAGTTCTGCATTCCGGGCAATACCTCCACTGCATCCCCTCCATTCAATCATATTCTTTTTTAAGGGTAGCTTGATTCTCCATTTATGGATAAGGTCTCAGAAAAGTGGAGCAACAAGCAATCTGCTGGAGAAACTTGGCAGGTTGGGCAGCGTCTGTGTGGGGAAAAGAACTGTTGACATTTCAGGTCAAAATCCTGGAAAGCTGGAGATTGGAGACAGAGGCAGCTGGATGCTATATGGAGGCAGGCAGAAAAATAAAGCAGATGGAGTTCAGGTGGGTAGGGATGGATGAAAGTGAAGACAGCTCAGGCAGTGATAAGCAGAAATGCAAAAGCTACCAGTGTAGAAATCTAATGAGTAAAGAAGTTGATAATGGAACCCATTAGGGGAGAGGTGAAGGTCAAATGGAACAAAAATCAAATAGGGGAGTGAGGGGGAGAGGGTGGCAGGAATGCATAGGCACTAAGTTGATGGAACTAGGAAGGGGGAGGGATGAAAATGGGTGATGGGGAATGGAGGGAATGTGAAAGGGGACAAGAATGTAAGGACCAGAGGAAGATTGGAATGGAAGGCAGAATTGGGATAAGAACACAATGGAGGTGAGTGTTACCTGAAATTAGAAAATTCAATGTTCTTACTATTGGGATGTAGACTACCCAGGTGGACTATGAGACATCACTCTCTTAGTTTGCATTGGGCCTCACTCTTGCAGGGGAGAAGGCCAAACTCATGCGGGTCAGTATAGGAATGGAAAGGGGAATTTGAATGACAGGTATCTGAGAAAGCTGGTCTTAGAAGAACCCCTAACCAACTACTTCATCCCAATTTGTAAACTAATCATTATTTGATAGAACAATGACTATGGGCTGTAAAACTATGAACCATGTAAAATGTATGTAATTGACAGGGAAATGGACATTATTAATATGGAAACTTGATCAGTTAATGAAGTAACTGCCACTTTTGCTGGTTTGGGAAATTAGACTCAAGGATACACAGCATCTTCTATCAAACATATACCTGTATTATATCCATCCAATGAAAATTAATAGAGCTGGATATGAACAAACTCAGGAACCTTAAATTTCCTATCCATCTATGGATAAACACAATCTAACAGAATATAAATTAATCCTTAACAGGAAGGAAACATCAGTAAAAACTGAATGATTTCAATTATTGTGTGGCTGAGGAAGGGATCTCATCATTGAGCAATGTGCCATACCCAGCTTCAAGGAAAATGGCCAATATTTTTGATCTTTGTCCCTCTTATGCGATAATGTTTCCAAACATCAGTTTTACTGGTAAAACATGTAAATAAAAATGTTGCTCAAGACACAGACATCAATTGACCTCATCCTCATCCTTTGTGCAAATATTTGTGTCCTACCACATGCCTGATCAATAGTGTACAGATCACAACAATGGCCAAGTCCTCGTCTAGACCAATCCCCAATTACACCTCAAAATAATCCATCTAGCCAAGTGAAAGACAAGCCTCCCTTCAATATCATCAATATGAAGAACTTAAGCACGTGTAGTTTCAAAGTGCATGTGAGCAAGTTTTGATTCATTTGATTCTGAAATCTTAAGAGGAAAACTTCAAGAATAATAAAACTGAATGCTGCATGAGCTTACTGTATCTGGAACAACAAGGACTCATTCGTGGTTACTGCTGTTCTCTCTGTATCTACTCGATCAAAACATTTCATACTTTTAAACAGCTCGCTTAGGTCAATCTCTCAGCTTTTTCTCAGAAGAAAGGATACCTGCTTTGTTCCTCCTTCCATTCAATGTAAGTCCTTATATTTTCAGTTTCATAGTATCAAAACTTCTCTGCACTCCCTCCAAAATAAAAAAAAAGCCCAGAAAGACGATTCTGGAAGTGTCAGGGTATCATGAGGAGTGTGGATCTTAGAAAACAGAACAGTGCAGATCAGGGACAAATTCCTTTGGTCCATCATGTACAGTATATGTTGACCATGAAGTTGATCTAAACAATTTCCATCTGCCAGCATATGGTTTGCATCCTTTATTTCATGCCTTTTCTCGTGTTTCTCTCAATGTCACTTAAACCTTGCTATTAAATCTGCTTCTATCACTTCCCTTGGCAATGCTTTCCAGGCACATACCATCCTCTGTGTGAAAAAAAAATCACCTCGTAAATTTCCTTTAAACTTTTCTCCTCTCAGCACAAAGCTATGGCCTCCCATATTTAATATTTCTACCCTGGGGAGAAAGACCTTGACCCCTCCTTTCAAATAAGACTTTTATCTTAAATTATGTTATTACTTTTACAGAACTTAATTCTATGTTCTTAACTGAGACCTAGATCTGAACTATGTACCCCCCCACAACTATGACAGTTTTAGCGTACCAAGGCCCAATGGCCGAGATGGAGGTCTTGCAAAAGCATTTCGGGTGCAATCTGCTGCCTGTCAATAATTTTTCAAGTTTTGAGGTGCATGCACTACTGTGCAAAAGTCTTAGACATATATATACCTTTGCACAGTATTGTATCAGTCCAGGTGAAATGAGTTTGTAAATCCGGCAGTCAAAGGATGTGAGCACGGAGAGGGTGAGTACTGTGGGAGGGGTGTGGCAGAGGAGAAGTGCCAGGGTTGGGGGTGTGGCACATGTGCAGACACACCTAGCGTCGAGATTCCAAACAATTGGTTAATTGGTCATTATGGAGTGTCTCTCTGGTGCTTCCCGCTCCTTCCCCTCAGCTTTCCCCTTTTCCCAACCATGATTCCCCTCTCCCTGCCCCCTTCCCACTCTCAGTGCACAATAGAGACCCATATCAGAATCAGGTTTATCATCACTCACATATGTCATGATTTGTTTTTGTGGCAGCAGTACAGTTTAATACGCAAGTCTCAGTACGGTGCAAAAGTGTTAGTCATTCTAGCAATATGTATGTGCCTATGATTTTACCACAGTACTATATGTTTTAAAATTTGTGGTACAAATCCTGTCCTCTGCTTTATTATTTATTGCCCTCCTAAATCCAATGCCTGCTTTCTTTTGGAATTCTCAGAATACTTTAGATTTAGATTAGATTAGATTATGAGGACATTCAGTCCTCGTTTATTATCATTTAGAAATGCATGCATTAAAAAATGATACAACGTTCCTCCAGAATGATATCACAAGAAAACACGGGACAAACCAAGACTAAAACTGACAAAACCACATAATTATAACATATAGTTAAAACAGTGCAAAGCAATACCATAATTTGATAAAAAGCAGACCATGGGCATGGTAAAAAAAAAAGTGTCAAGGTCCCGATAGACTCATCATCTCACGCAGGCGGCAGAAGGGAGAAACTCTCCCTGCCATGAGTCTCCAAGTGCCGCCAACTCACCGATGCAGCAGCATTGGAAGCACCAGACTGCAGTGGACTCTGAGTCCATCCGAAAACTTCGAGCCTCCGACCAGCCCTTCCGACACAGCCTCTCCGAGCACCATCCTCTGCCGACCGCTTCGACCCCGCCTCGGCCGCTGAGCAACAAGCAAAGCTGAGGACTCGGGGCCTTCTCCTCTGGAGATTCTGGATCACACAGTAGCAGCGGCAGTGAAGCAGGCATTTCAGAAGTTTCACCAGATGTTCCTCCGTGCTCTCACGTCCGTCTCCATCAAATCAGGATTGTGCACGCCACCCTGCTTGACAGATAACAGATATTCATCACTGGAGTGGCTGCTGTGAGCTGCGTCGTGTCGCCATCTTCTCCTCCCGCTGACTTATCCTCTACTATACTAAACTACGACAGGATTGTCATCACTGGTGACTTCAATATTCATATTAAAGATCTCTCAAATGTGATCAAAACAACCTTTATGCATGCTTCAAGGCATGCAACTCAACAACGACCACGAAGGCTATCCCCCTCCGAGGTGAGCAGCTGCAGTTGTGAGAAGGACTCTGCAGAGAGTCAATCCCCTTGAGGTGGCCAGATCAGACAAGGTCCCGCGGACATCTTCAACACTTCACTCACCCAGGCTGCTGTCCCCCACATTCTTCAATTTAGTCCCCATTACCCCTGTACCAAAGAAGTCTAAACTTTCAGAACTAAACATCCACCGCCTGGTGGAACTTGCACCAATCCTCATGAAGTGCTTTGAGTGGCTGATAATGGCACAGATCAAAAAATCCATTCCTGCCACATTGGATACTCATCAATATGCTGACTGTCAGAGCCACTCTGTGACAGATGCCATAGCATCTATCATGCACCTAGCCCTGACACACCTAAAAACAAGGACACTTGTCAGAATGCTGTTTCTGGATTTCAGTTCGGCATCCAACATTTTGTCCCACAGACTTTGGTGAACAAACACCTACTACTCGGTTTAAATACACCACTCTGCAAATGGGTTTGGATTTTCTAACCAAAAGACCACAGCTAGTCAGGATGCACAACCATGGGTGCCCACCAGGGCCTTGTGCTGAGCCCATTACTGTACACTCTGCTCAAACATAACTGCACAGCTAAATATCTGAGTAAATGCATCACCAAGTTTGCCAATGAGATGACAGTGGTGAGGCTCATTGCTAATAACAATGCGATGGCCTACAGAGAGGACATGAAACAGCTGGAGGCCTGGTGCCAGGCGAATAACCTCTTAATGTCAGCAAGACAAAGGAGATGGTTATCGACTTCAGGAGAACTCACACCACTCACACCCTCCTTTACATCAGCAGCACAGCAGTGGAAAACTGTGTTATAACGTGTGTATGTAATGAAGAACTTCAGTTTCCAGTGGCTATGTGGGCAGAACTGGAAATGACATTGGTGAGCTAGTTGCACACGCTGACTGAGTTGAACTAAAGCCATTTTGTAAATTAAAAATGTCCTAGCGTTTTACCCATGCTGTTTGTCTTCACTAAGAACAAACATAATGTGGTGTCAGGTCTAAACACGCAGCATAAATGTATACCGTGCGTGACTAAGGAAAAGAAGTTAGTAAACGGACAGAAAAACCAACCAGCGAGGCAACAAACCACGTTGATCCTGAATTCACCAAGAGAAATTCAGGTGAGAGAAAGGCCAACAAATTTCCCATCATGGATAACCTACGTCCTCCGACACCTCTGCAGTTTACCAGCAATCTAACTGATAATTGGAAACGCTCCAAACAGCGATTCAATGTATATTTAGTGGCTAGTGCAGTGGGAGGAGCTGATGAAAAGTGGAAAGTGTTTATTTTTCAGCATGTAATTGGCAAAGATGCTGTGGACATCAATAACGGTTTCAAATCAATGAGACTGCCTTCACATCAGACACCCTGATGACAAAATTTAATGAGTATTTTGTCCCAAGTAAAAACAATGTTTTTGAGAGATACAAGTTTTTTTTCCTGTGACCAGAAACAGGGTTTGAGCTTTGACCAATACTTACCTGAGCTTCACACACTGAGTACGTCCTGTGAGTTTAGGTTTGAGAGACTCATTATTTAGAGATAAAATTGTCTCTAATGGGTCCAGATATTGAGCTCAGGGAAAGATTGCTCCATGAAAAAGATTTGGCACAAGAAAAGGCTGTGAGTATGTGCATGGCAGTGGAGATCACACAAGCACAAGCCAAGGATCTGCACAGAGCAGAAACAACAGTGCATGCTGTGAAAACAGAGGAGCAGTATACAAGAAGTTTCACAAAGTAACAGCAAAGCAAGGTGCTGGGCTCAAAGAGTAAATGCAGCAAATGTGGATGAAGGTATGCACATTCCAAAGTCGTGTCCTGCTTATGGAAAGTCCTGCAATAATTGTGGGAAGAAAAATCATTTTGTAAAGTGCTGCAAAGCTGGAGCTACCAAGAGAAAGGTGCATATGGTTGCTGAGGAAATGAAGGAAGTCCTTGTTGATTCTCTACAGGCTGCTGGTACTGGTAAAACAGAATGGATTGTTCCAATGACTGTGAATGTGACAGCAATTCCATTCAAGCCTGACACTGGAACCCAGATAAATCTGTTATCCATGGATGATTACAAGACTCTCAAAGTAAAGAACAAGATTTAACCAGTGAAGATAAAAGTGACAGGCTATACTGGTGAGAACATTCCAGTAAAAAGGGGCTGTAGGTTGTATAGTGACCTTCATGCACAAGGGGCAGCACCTAAAGGCACAGCTACTGTTTGTAGTAAAGAGAGTACAGCCAATATTAGGTCTGAGTGCATGTGAAAAGCTCAACCTAGTGAAAAATGTTTTTGTAGTGGCTTCACAGACCAAAGGTGCCACACTTCCCTCACGGAAGAGTATGCCGATGTTTTTGTGGGTCTCAGATGCTTACCTGGTGTACACAAAATTTATCTAGATGAGACAGTAGCTCCTGTTGTCTATGTGTGCAGGAATATTGCATTTGCATTTAGAGACAAACTTAAACAAGAACTAGCACGCATGGAATGGATAAATATCATACAGAAAATTGAAGAACCAACAGATTGGGTCATTAGTCATTGTGCAAAAGAGAAATGGAGAATTGTGGATGTCTAGACTCAAGAAATCTCAATAAAGCCATTGAGAGAGCATTTTAAATTGCCAGCACAGGGGGAGATCATGCTCCAGTTGGCAGGTGCCAAGTGGTTTAGTGTCGTCTTGGTTTTGGCAGATGAAGTTGGATGAGGCAAGTTCAAGACTGTGTACTTTTAACAAACCACAGGGAAGATATCACTTTCTTTGGCTACTGTATGGGGTCCTGTCCACACCAGAAATCTACCATAAAACCATCCACATGATCTTTGAGGGCATACCTGGTGTTGAGGCCAGGATGGATAACGTCATCATCTGGCGGGCAACCAAGGATTAACATGATGCACACCTGAGACAAGTGCTTGATGTGCCATAGAATGTCAATTTGAAATTAAATAATGAGAAATATGAGTTTGGTGTTAAGACACTGACTTTCATAGATGTCATATCGGAAGAGGGAGTGAAGCCTGACCCAAGAAAGACGTCAGCTATTGAAAACATGGAGAGGTCCCAAAACAAAATGGAAGTGAGACATTTCCTGGGGATGGTGACTTACCTGGCTATTTCATCTCTCGACTGTCTACTGTGTCAGCACCACTTAGGTCACTCCTTGAGCAGCCTGACGAGTGGATTTGGTCTCACGAGCAAGAAGGCTGTTTCCAGAGGCTGAAAAAAGTCCTAACTGAAGAGCCCATGCTGAAGTTTTACGATCTGGAAAGGTGTACTAGGACCTCAGCTGATGTGTCCCATTACGGTCTTGGAACAGTACTACTGTAGCAGCATGATGGCACATGCCAACCTGCGGCCCATACATCAAGAGCTTTAACAAGTGTGGAAGTCAACTCTGTACAATGGAGAAACAGCCTTTCACCAGTGCATGTGCATGTGAAAAGTTTCCATCAGTATACCTATGGACAAGCTTTTGAGGTAGAAACAGACCAGGAAAATATATGTTTGCTGCTGATGCACTGCCTCGAGCAGTCAACAAGGAGGAAAAGAGTGACCAAGAGATTCATTTAGATGTACCTGCATGATTTTCACCCCCATTCCAGTATCTCCTGATAGTACAGAGAAGATTAGGACAGTTGTAGGGACAGATAAAACAATGAAAGTACTCAAAGAGACATCACAGAAAGGATAGCCCAGTAACTGAGGATGACTGTCCAATGCGTATTCAGGGTTATTGAGCAGGCAGAGCTGAATTGTCAGCAGTGGAAGATATGGTCATCAAAGAGAACAGGTTTGTGATTCCAGTGTCTCCATGCAAGGAAATGCTTCAGATGAAGGGCATCTTAGTGAGGGAAAACATAAACAAATAGCTTGTGAAGTAATGTACAGGTCAAGAATGAACCAAGACATCAGCCAGACCACTGCTTCATGTGAAATATGTTTTAGCTACAGACCAAAGCAGCAAGCAGAACCGTTCATACCACATCCTGTACAGCGATCCCCAACCACCGGGCCGCAGAGCATGCGTTACCGGGCCGCAAGGAAACGATATGATTTGGCGATATGAGTCCGCTGCACCTTTTCTCATTCCCTGTCACGCACTGTTGAGCCATTACCCACGCGTCATCCATTTCAGCACGGGAAGGAGATTAACTCCTCGAGCTTGCAAATGACGGCGGGCTGAAAAGTCTGTTTAACATAACATTTCTGCCGGCATTCTGGATCAAAGTCAAGGCTCAATATCCTGAGATAGCCACGGAAGCACCGAAAACGTTGCTTCCATTTCTAACATATCTCTGCGATGAATGTAACAAAAACTAAATTGCAGAATAGACTGGACATAAGGAACCGCGTTCGAGTATCACTGTCCCCCATCACCCCTCGATAGGACCGTCTTGTTACAGGAAAGCAAGACCATGGCTCCCACTGATTCAGCGATATTGGTGTGTTGCAATGATTTTATACGTTCATACGGGGAAAATATGCGCTGTGTTTAATATCCAAACGTTACTTAAAATGTTATGATGCTATTGACTTATATAACCATATAACAATTACAGCACGGAAACAGGCCATCTCCGCCCTTCTAGTTCGTGCCGAACGCTACTCTCACCTCGTCCCACCGACCTGCACTCAGCCCATAACCCTCCATTACTTTCCTGTCCATATACCTATCCAATTTTTCTTTAAATGATAATATCGAACCTGCTTCTGACACTTCTACTGGAAGTTTGTTCAACGCTTACTTCAAGCTCCCCTGATAATTGACTTATCGCTATATTCATGCGAGGAAAATGCGCTGTGTGTTTAATATTAAATTCGTTAGATAAAGCCTTTTAGAAACGAAATTGCGTGTATTAGCCACTTATCACCTATATTCCGGTCGTGATTAACACCCCCCTCCGAACAGAATCGCCAAAAACGATTTGTAGAAAAATGATAGGCATGTGCACACATGTGCACTGGTGCCCGCGCAAGGCCTCATGGTCATTGTAGTCTTTCGCTGGGTAAACGCAACGTATTTGACTGCTACTCTTGTGCGTTGGCAACCATCCGCCCCCCCCGGTCGGGCGGTGTGCCGGTCCGTAAGAATATTGTCAACATGAAACCGGTCCGCACTGCATAAAAGGTTGGGGATCCCTGCTGTACCAGATAGGCTGTATTTCAAAGTTGCATTGGATTTGTTTGTATGTAATGGGAAGAGTCACATTGTTGTAACAGGCTACTTTTCCAGTTACCCAGTGGTTGCAACACTCCAATCAGCATCCAGCAAAGCAGTCATCAACTTCCTGAAAGCTGCGTTTGTGAGGCATTGAGTTCCATGTATCAGACAATAGTCCACATTTTTTAAGCTGTGAATATGAATGCTTTGCCAGTAATTGGGGAATTGGACATAATAGCCCACATCGCCCAAATCTAATGGCCGAGCAGAGAGTTCAGTCAAGGTAGTGAAGGCCTCATGACGGACGAAAGAATTTCCACAAAAGTCTGATGATTTATAGAAGTGCGCCATTGCAGAATGGCCTTTCACTAGCCCAAATGCTGATGTGTTGACGCATACGTACTAAACTTCCAGGGCACAAAATCTTGTTGACACCTAAAGGAGTACACAAGGTCAAATTGGCTAAAGTAAAAGAGGAAAAAAAACAAACACAGTATCATGACAAGACTGAAAAGGCTACCAGTCCTGAAGCCAGGAAATTGCATGCGAATCCGAGATGACGTTTCCAGCACATGATCCATGAAAGGATATGTGCAAGAGGAAATTGCTCCACCTTCCTACCAGATCCAGAATGAACAAGGAACCATGTGGACCTCTGACCACAAGCTCCAAACAATAGCTGTGACGCGTCACCTGTCAGTAAACCAAGGGAGCCGGCAGATGTAGAAATAAATTTGCTGATCAGAATTCTCAGAAAGACACAAATATTAACACACCAAATACAAGGAATATACTTGTGGAAACATGTAGAACTGTGGTCCCCAACCTCCGGGCTGCGGACCAATACCGGGCCGCGAAGAATGCAGGGGTGCAGCAGTGGCCGGAATGCACCCAGCACATCTTTAAGAAAAAAGCCAAAATAAACAAGCTAATTAATTAGGCCGCTCGGCACATAAATGTCGGCCCAGAACAGAGGCGACGCAATCAGCAATCACCTCTGATAGTGAGGTACTAACGAGCTAACTACAGACCTATATCAAATCTTTCCTTCCTGGGCAAGATTCTTGAGGAAGTGATTTTCAACCAACTCAACAACTTTTTAGAACAATATTTGAGAAAAGTTTCAGACAGGTTTTAGAGCAAACCACAGCTCGAGACATCCCATAGCAAATTTGTCAGTGATTTCCTAATTCTCCTAGATCTAAGTGCATCCTTCAACGCAATTGAATTGACTACAACACTCTCCAAAATCGCATTGAGAAGTAGGTTGGCCTCTCTGGTAGTGCCTTAATTGGTTTTGTTCATACAGTCTATCTTAGAGAGAATTTTTGTGTCTGTCTTAGAGACCAGTTTTCTGAGGGATACAACATACCTATTGGTGTTGCTCAGGGAAACCGTCTTGGTCTCTCACCCTTCTGCTTATACCTGCTTACCTTAGTAGATATCGTTATAGAACATAAACTTGAACTTCACAGTTATGTAGATGACGCACAATTGTTTATCTTGGTTGAGCCTGATGATGATAAAACCCTGTCTCTAACTTCTGGTGTGGCTGCAAAAAACAAATGATTGAGCAATAATTTCCTAAAGCTAAGTGAAGATAAAGCTGAAATGCTTTTAGCTGGTCCCAAAGCCAAAAGAGATAAACTTCTTGATAAACTTGGCTCCTCTTGTAAAATCAGAAGTAACAATCCCGGCTGCTGTCCTTGATTCAGATTCGAAACTTAAATCCCTCATAAAAAAAAGTGACCAGTGCAGTATTTCTACACTTAAGAAATATTGTCAAGGTACGTCCATTTCTATCACTTAATGACACTGAAAAACTAATTCATGCCTTTATATTGAATAGACCAGATTACTGTAATGCACTTTTTACTGCCCTTGACGTCTATTGGCAAACCTCAAGTCATTCAGAATGCCGCTGCGAGACTTTTACCTAAAACCAGTTTGAGGGAGCATATCACTTTCATCCTAACTACTCTGCATTGGCTTCTGTACCTTTTAGAATTGAATTTTAAAGTTCTTTTATCAGATTTTAAAGCTCTCAGTTGTCTGGCACTGGAGTACATCACAGAGTCGCTTTCGGTTTATAATCCTGCTCAAGTTCTCAGATCTTCTTCCGCCAGTCTCTTAAATTTAACCAATCTCCCTCAAAAGTTCATCGGCAGGTCAGCTGATTTGAACAATGCTCCTAAACTGTGGAACTCAGTACCAATAACTATAAGGAATACAGACTCAGCTGACACTTTTAAATACTAGCTCAAAACCTATTTATTTAATTTTGCTTTTAACACCTGCTTGTCTTTTAGTCCTAGAGTCATGGAGCACTGAAGTACAGAAATAGGCCTTTCCACCTATCTAGTCTGTGCCAAACTATTAACCTGCTTAGTGCCGTCAACCTGCACCTGGACCACAGCCCTCCATACCCCTGCCACTCACTTACCTATCCAAGTTTCTCTTAACATGTTGAAAGGGAACCCACGTCCACCACTTCTGTAGGCAGCTTGTTCCACACACTCACCACCCTGATTGAAGATGTTCTCCCTCATGTTCCCCTGAAACACTTTACCTTTCACCCTTAACCTAATGACCTCTAGTTCTAGTCTCACCAAACCTGAGTGGAAAAGGAATTTACCCTATCATAACTCAGGTCCTGGCAACATCTTTGTAAATTTTCTCTTTATCCTGTTGTGAAGTACTTTGAATTACATTGTTAGTTTGAAAAGTGCTCTGTAAATAAATTATATAGATATCTGTTAGTCTCGTGAGACCATGGATTTGCCCCTTGGAAGGTTTCCAGGGCACAGGCCTGGGCAAGGTTGTATGGATACTGGCAGTTGCCTATGCTGCGAGTCTCCCCTCTCCACACCACCGATGTTGTCCAAGGGAAGGCCACTAGGACCCATACAGCTTGGCACTGGTGTCATCGCAGAGCAATGTGTGGTTAAGTCCCTTGCTCAAGGACACAACACGTTGCCTCAGCTGAGACTCAAACTAGTGCCCTTCAGATCACTAGACCGATGCCTTAACCACTTGGCCATGCGCCAACACATAAATATATTATTTAAATTTAATGTCAGAGAATGTACACAGTATACAACCTGAAGTCCTTACTCTTTGCAGACATCCACAAAGCAGAGAGAAAAAGAACCCAGGGAACAAATGACAGAAAAATGTTAGAACCCAAAAGCCCCCCTCCCTCCTCCCATGCACAAGCAGCGACAAAGCATCAACCTTCCCCCCACCTTGTCCCAGTAGAAAGCATTTGCCCCCCCCCACTTCCACCCATAGACCATTAAAATGCTGTTTCCCAGATGAACCCGAAGAAATCGCTCAGCTCTGCAAGAACCTCTGGTGCCATCTTTAGCTCCTCCCACTCATGTTATTATTGTTATTTTTATTATTAACAATTCATTTAGACTTGATAGAAAGATGACGGGCAAAAATTGCTAAAAACCTTCCTTAGGCAAACATTTCACATCTCTGATTTAAGTTGTGGACCCTTCCTTCTTCATCATTTCAGCAAAGCCTTTGCGATCAACTGGAAGGATGTCTATGGAGCTGGCTGAACTATTCTGCATGTTCACATGCTGTGTTTGTGGGACTCTCGGAGCAGATGTCTGAAGATTGCCTCCGAAAGCTCTTGGCCAGTAAAATGGTGCTTCTACATTTAGTCGAGAAAGTCACAGTGAGGCACTCTGGAGCCAATAGCCCTGTCCGAAGCTCTGCTCCAGCATGACCTGCCTCTTAACAAGATGTGTGCAATTTACCCACTGCTACAACAGGGATCACATCTAATAAAATAGTTCTTTATTTGCTGTAATTGCTTTGGAACACACTGAATTTTACATTTTAGTAAGATCCTTAACTGCTTGCATTTTGAACCAACTGAGGAAAGCTATTAGGGATGGGGGTAGAACTGATGAAGGAAAATTAGTTGCTCTATGAGTTGCAAACACTTGTAAGAAAATATAGAAGTTGTGCCACATTTAAAAGAAGAGAAATGGGCCAAGATGTGAATAGGTAATGTAAAGTAATAAACTGATTCATGATTTTATCTTGGAAAGATCTATCCACCTGGTGGGACCACATTAAAAAATCACCCCAGGTATTTTTCAGGTGAGGCTCAAAGAAAACAGTCAGTAATAAAAGAAGCAAAACACACAAAATGCTGGAGGAACTCAGCAGGTTAGGCAGTATCTATGGAGAGGAATAAAATGTTGATGTTTTCGGTCAAGACCCTTCATCAGGACTGGAAAGGAAAGGGAAAGATGCCAGAATAAGGTGGTGGGTGGGGTAAGAGAGAATGTAGGGTGAAACCAGGTGAGGTGGAAGGTGGGTGAGTGGTAGAGGGAGATGAAGTAAGAAGCTGGAAGTTTATTGGTTGAAGAGGTAAAGGGCTGAAGAAGGCAGAATCTGATAGGAGAGGACAATGGAGCATTGAAGAAAGAGAAGGAGGGGCACCAGAGGGAGATGGGCAGTTGAGAAGGAGTGAGAGGGGAGCCAGTACCTTCCCACTGACCTCCCTGCGTTGAAGTCCCTGCAAAGCCCTATCCCTGTAAGTAGAAGTGCCCCTACAAGTGCCACTTAGGGTCCCAAACTTCCAGGTGAAGTGACACTTACCTGTGAGTCTGTTGGGGTCAACTACTGCATATGGTGCTGCCACTGCAGCCTCCTCTACATTGATGAGATCTGCTGTAGAATAGGGGACTGCTTCATCGAACACCTTCACTTCGTCAATCACAAAAGACAGGATTTCCCTGTAGCCACCCATTTTAATTCATTCCCATTCCCACATGTCGGTCCTTGGCATCCTCTGCGGTCCTTATCACCTTCACTTCTCCTCATCACCTTCCTCTGGTACCCCTCCTCCTTCCCTTTCTCCCATGGTACAGTCCTCTTCCATCAGACTCCTTCTTCCTCAGCCCTTTCCTCTTCCATTTATCACCTCCCAACTTCTTACTTCATCCTCCTTCCTCCTCACCTGGTTTCACCTATCACCTGCTAGCTTGAACTCATTCCCTTCCTCCTTTTTATTTTGGCTTCTTCCCTCTTCCTTCCCAGTCCTGATGGAAGGTCCTCAGCTTGGAAAGACAACTGTTTATTCCTCTCCATAGGTACTGCCTGACCTGCTGAGTTCCTAAAGCATTTTGTGTGTTTTGCTCTGGATTTCCAGCATCTGTAGAATTTTTTGCATTGATAACTTAGTCCTTTTTACTAAATTGCTTTATTTTGTATCAAGTATTCTACAAAAGGTTGACTGAGTACAATGTTATCCATAAAATTTACTATTTAAATAATGTATTAAACTTGATGGCAGTGGCATTTCGTGGCAATTGGATTTCATAAGTAATGCAACTCCAAGCAAGGAAAGGAATAGGTTTGAGACAGCTACTATATATAAAAAAACAGTACAAAGAAATTGCTGCGCGCAGCAGCATCATTCCGAAGGATGCTATACATGTAGAGTGGCACGTAGCAAGAAGCCGAGGGAAACTTTCCTTTACTTTGGAATGTTCCTTGAGGGTCAGGATCTTCCCTCCCATATCATCATGTCTGAGTACTCTTTTCATCCAGTATTTACCTTACCTTTGCAATTGTACTGTCTGATGGCATTTTCTGTTCCTTGTCCCAGTTCCCATTCCTACTGATGCAACATTGATAATTGTTGTAACAAAGTTGTGAAAAAGTAAAATGTTGTGAGATTTGTTTGAACTTATGGTTTAGCAGAGAACCAGCAGTGTACATCTGGTGTACAGGAAGGCCTGAACTTAGCGAGTATTGGAAAACCAGGTGACTTGGCACTTATTTATGCCTGTGTGGATACTGGCTTGATATCCTGTTTAAATTCCTTTGAAAGCATGTGGGCAAAACTTAGGAAAACCTGCTCCAGTCATGCTCAACAGCAAAGGTGATTGCAAACTGAAGAAGTATCACTTAGTTGAACCAGAGGAGTAGTGTATGATGAAGTGGACAAGGATCCCATCGACACTTTATTCTAAACAGCCAAAGAAATTAAACTCCCAATCACTTTTTCTTACCAGAATGGTTTTATGAGGCTTTAAATTACAGAAACTGCCAAACTAAGATTGCATCACAGATTTTATCAGCAAAAAAAAAAGGAAAACGCAGTAGCAGTTACAAACATGATGAGTCCATAGATGCTTCAACCCAAGCCTAGACACCTGCAGCATTCCCTGCATGCACTTCTGGTGTTTGAGGCTAATCTATCCAAAAAATCAACCAAATTTAGCCCAGAGGGAAAAAATGCAAAATCTAATTTTTTTAAACAAATAAAATCAAACAATTGTGCAACATTATGGTGTTATCTTTCATATGATGGAATTCAGCTCCAAATAATTATCGATTATTGGTTCAGTAGAAATGGAAGCCACAGAAGAAAAAATAATTTTTGCCCACAAAAGATGATGTACAACACTGCCAACATTCTAGAAATTACTAAGGCAGCTAGTGTTCTGAGTGATAGAATGTATAGAGTTTTACAAATAATGAGACAAATGAAATATCTTCCCAGAAAAAAACATTAACAAAAATATCATATTTTACACAACACACATCAAAGTTGATAGTGAACGCAGCAGGCCAGGCAGCATCTCCAGGAAGAGGTACAGTCCACGTTTGAGGCCGAGACCCTGACGAAGGGTCTCGGCCTGAAATGTCGACTGTACCTCTTCCTAGAGGTGCTGCCTAGCCTGCTGCGTTCACCAGCAACTTTGATGTATGTTGCTTGAATTTCCAGCATCTGCAGAATTTCTGTTGTTTGCATATTTTACACAGTTTTGTTCAAAGTCTCCCAATAAAAAGACATAGAGGTAATTAACTATTCCTGTGGTTGGAATCTGCAAAGTTCCAGATATACCTTTTATATTCAAGAGTTTCAATTCCAACAAACACTATATGTTCATCCATTAGCAGAGTGTTAGAAACCTACATTGGCAGGGTATAACCAAATGAATGTTTTATTTCCATTCTATAAATCTATTCATTGCTAATTGATTTAATATGACACATTCACATGTATGCCTGTGTTTTTGACATGAATATTGTTTCTTTTGTGTCGCTTTGAAGGCTGTCATGTGCAGAAACGCCAATGTTATTAATACAGACACTGTGTTCAATCTGATAGTGAGGTCACCGTGACATCATGACAAACTGTGCTCACACTCGGCCATTGGGCAGAATATAGAGAGGAGAAAATGATGAACAAAAAGCAAATAAATTATTTACAACCTCATCAAGCTTGAAAGTGCTACTTGGCTGATGATTTTTTAAATTAATTTTTATGTGTATTTACTGAAATACAAGTGAGTTGGACCAGACAATTTGCATGCAAAATGCAACAAATGACGAACCTAATGTTGGTTAAAAGGTAAATGTTGGACAGTGGAGAATATTAAACAACTAGTTTGGAGAAAAGGCAGATGTAACTCCAGTGTTTCAGTATTTAACCCTCTGGCATGACAAAACTGAGATAAATCCAATTAAACAATAGATTAATAGCAATAGAGATGGCTAAGCACAAAAAATTAGCACATGAAAGAGCTGTCAGTAGCCTTGGATAAATTTACTTTGAACTTTGGAATCTTGTCACATAACAAAACACCACCTGGAGGAGAAAGTGATAATTGCCTCTCCCTTTATCAAACTGTTCAATACAATTGAAGTTGGAACCAAAATGGTGCAATAAAATGATCAACTTGAGAAAAAAGGGGAATTGGTAACATGATAGTCTCAGTGGAGGGCCATAGGACAAATATAAAGATGATAGGAAATGGTGGAAGAAATTCACAAGGTATTCAAATATTCACACCCACACCCTTCAGATCAAATTAACTTTCCGCTGAGTTTGCCGTCCCCTCAAACAAGCGATTTATTTTCATACAAAAAACTATTGTAACACAGGGGTATACCATTCAGGTAATGGAAATCTGCCCTATTGGAACTCACAAATCATCACCAAAGTTTAAGATTCAAAATAAAAATGATCTCTTACAGAGCTTGCGTGAAAAAAATAAATACAATAAAAACATATTCAGAGAATTGAACTAATTTATCAAAGATAAAGATTACAGATTGCCAGTTCATAAGGAAGACCACTTGAGATGTGCTTTAGAAACTGACAAGACAATCTTTTCTTTTGATATATGGTCAATGATACTTCATCAAACAATGTAACATCCAAGTCCAGTACACTGAAGTAACATCCCTTTTAAAAATGTTAAAAAATAATAAAATTACATGTTTTTTAAAGTTCTACAAAATACAAAGGGCTTTAGGCAATTGGTAATTAATACCTTATCTGCCATTCTAAATAACTTTCCAGACCTAAATTTATTTAAGAATTCTAATTAGCAATAATCTCTCTTTAAGATGTGTATTCCCTGTGAAGATGATTCTTATTTTGAGACTAAGATATTTAGAAGAAAATCCACCTATGTTCAGTTTGAGTTGATCAGAAAAAGAACTTTCAATGTGAGATGCCTGAAGACATGCAGCCAATAATAAAACTTCAATCAATCAACTTTCAAGTAAAATAATAGCACAGTCCTTTTCTGTAGGAAAAGCCATCAAACATAAAAGAAATTGAAGAAAATAATAAATATTATGACAAATATGACTTTTATCACTAATAAAGTTATAAAGAACATACAAACTAACATGAAAACACAATCATTTACTCAGACAAATATTCCCCTCAGATTTAATCAACTTATGATGAATTTTTTTCAGACCATGATCTTGCAGAGTGCTGCTCTTAATTTGGCTGCAAGGTGTAATTACTGCAAGATTATTATTACTTTTGATTATACAATCAATGGCATAGAAGGTAATCTTTAAAAAGCCATTGCTATACCCTTACCTACTTACAGCTAACCTTAAAATAGTTGTCCAGTTATTTTTGCCATTATTACTTTCAAAAACACAGCTTTTGAGCCTTAATGATTCTTGGAATGCCATGAACGCATACCTCCATGTAAAATTAACTAAGAGTTACCAATCCAAATAAAGTGATAGCCTTGTTGCTGATTCTTTGCATTTAAGTGATTGGTAGTGACCTCCATTTCTCCCACATTATACTTCCCTGCCCTTGATAGTTAGTAGTTCCCATTACTTTATTACCACTTTCAGAATATGTGCTCTAAAATTCCATAGTTTTTCTGTTGCAAAATATCCATGTTAATTAGTAAAATTAATTTATTAAAATAAATAATTCCTATTAGTACAATAATCAAATTCTCCAGATGCCATAGACTTGATTATGAATGAAATATGGAAATTTTGCAATATTGAGAACACCACTTCCTCTTGTTGATGTCCCCATTTTTTCTTAAAATTAGAAGTATGAAATACATGTTTTTAAACTCATGAATAATAAAACTTTTACATTTTGGTGTCATTGGCTCCTGCCTGCCAATAATTAATATTAGTGACTGTACTGTACATCACCAGCAATAATTAGAAAAACTGAAAGGAACAAATCTCTTGATTTATTCCAAGAAAAATGATCTTATTTATGTAATCAGCACTACAATCCTATATCACAGTCCATATAACTCTGCAATATATACCAGGGAAATCATAAACTGCAAAAATTAAAACAGAACTTGCTGCAAATCAGGCAAAGAGGTGCTGAAAAAGCACCAGCTAGTAAGCATCTGTGGAGAGAATATTCTTTTATGTGAAAGTGCTTCAGAGAAAAGATCTACTCAAAAACCATTAACTTTGCAAATTAAAATTTCTCTTATGATTTGCAATTGTTAGAACAAAGCAGAAGTTAGATTTCCTGGTGGTACAAGTCAATCAAAGCAGAGGAACATGCTGGGGTGTTCCCATGTTGGACTCTGCTTCTATTGAAGTCAATGGAACCACATCAGGACATATGCACATAATACATAGCAACTTCGATATTGCACCTTTAGTTCAAGTGACTGGACAAATTTGTATGCAAGAGAAACATTATGAAACAGAACAGAGAAAAATAAAACTCCTCTTAAAACTTTATCCACGGATTCTTTTTAGTTTAAAGTATAGAATGATTAGAATATGACTCCCTTACTTAGGTGAAAGAGAAAAAGTGCTATAAACTGAAACCTGTCAGAAAGGAAGCAGAAAATTGTTTTAATTAACACACTATCCTAACTTTTTTTCAGTAGTTACTAATCATTGTGTTTATTTATTCTATTTTGAAGTAAAAAATATGGAAAGAGTTCCTTCTTAGTGTAATTCAGATAACTGCACACAATATAGAAACTTCCCAGCACGTCCAGAAGAGTTTTCAAGGAAACTACTTTTTCTTGTTGATCTCAAATTAAATTTATAAGTTTTATCATAATCCTTAAACTATAGGAATAAACAAACTATGAACTATGCCACATGTTCTCTGTGATTTTCTCCAGTATTTTCCGTACCACTCTCAGATATTGACTGTGGATCTGTAGTCACCAAGCTGTGCTGTTGAGAATCCGAATTTCTTTTGGAAGTCATATTTAATGACACAAAAGTTGTGTTATCTCCAAGATTATCCAATGGTTCATTAGTTGTTTTATTTTGATTCCACTGGTCACATTCAGAATTAGACTGTTTGGCCGATTCTGGACTGGCAATGAAGGATTTCAATTCAGATGAAAGACCATCATGATTGTGAGATTTTTCAATAAACTGCATTTCTGAAGCACTTGTTCTGTTACTGCCATTGCTTAATTCAGTAGTAACTAACTTTTCAGCCATTTTTGTTATTTCATTTCCTGACTGAGATTGGGATACTGGTGAGTCCACTGTTTGGGCATCTGTTTCTAGAGGCAAAAATACTGGACTTCCACAATTATTAGCTTGTTCCACTTGCATTTCTTCAGACCCAGTGGATTTTTGCTCTTCACTGGTCAGTTCTAGTGCTGCAAGATGAGGTGGAGTCCTGTGATCTTTTAATTGATCTGTAAATTGACAAAATATCAGTGACATTTTATGATCCTAATATTCATAACAGTGGACCTTATTGACCCCAATTAACTCTCTATTTCCCTAACATATTAATGCAGGACTTCTCAATTCCGTTATCTCTTTCACTATTCTCCACAGTCTGGTGTTACCAACAGAGGAAATAAAACTCTGTATGGAGCTAGTTTTGCATTTTAAAACATGATCAAATCTATGGTGTCAATATAAGCAAACTTCTTGACCTGCAAAAGGCATTAGATTCTGAAATAAAACAAATGAACAAACTTTAAGTGTACTAATTATCATGATTTTTATTGATAAGGAAAGATCAGGATTTCCTTAAAAATTGGCGGATTGTAAATTACTTGATGAAAGATGGAAAATATATTTCACCAGTTAATTTTCACATGATTTTATCTACGTTAGTCCTACTTGAGAGAAATGTGACCAAGGTGCCAGACAGTGACACAGAACTGACCGTTGAAGCCAACTTGAAAACTCAAGTTCTGAAATTTCTATCATACTTCCTACTTCAAGTTGTGGTTCCAGAACTAGTTTGTTTCCCTCTTAAGCAACACACATAAAATTTGCTGGTGAACACAGCAGGCTAGGCAGCATCTCTAGGAAGAGGTACAGTCGACTTTTCGGGCTGAGACCCTTCATCAGGACTAACTGAAGGAAGAGCGAGTAAGTGATTTGAAAGTGGGAGGGGGAGGGGGGGAGATCTAAAATGATAGGAGAAGACAGGAGGGGGAGGGATGGAGCCAAGAGCTGGACATTTGATTGGCAAAAGGGATATGAGAGGATCATGGGACGGGAGGCCTAGGGAGATAGAAAGGGGGAGGGGGAAGCCCAGAGGATGGGCAAGGTTCCGGTAAGTTTTTTGTCCAGTTTGTTTCGAGTAGAGAGAATGCCAGACAGGACGTTGGAATGCTCCTCTTGCAGGATGTGGGAAGTCAGGGAGCCCTCCGGTGTCCCTGACAACGACACCTGCAAGAAGTGCATCCAGCTGTGGCTCCTAACAAACCGTGTTAGGGAACTGGAACAGGAGCTGGATGACCTGCGGATCATTCGGGAGAATGAGGAGATTATAGATAGTAGCTACAGCGAGGTAGTTACACCGAAGGAGCGGAGGACAGGAAATTGGGTCACTGTCAGGCAAGGGAAGAGGAAAGGGCAGGCAGAACAGGGCTCCCCTGTGGTCAGTCCCCTCAACAAGTATACCGCATTGGATACTGTTGGGGGGGATGACTTACCTGGGACAAGCTGCAGCAGCCACATCTCTGGCACTGAGTCTGGTTCTGCAGTGCAGAGGGGAGGGTGGAAAAAGAGGAGAGCGGTAGTGATAGGGGACTTGATAATTAGAGGTACTGATAGGAGGTTCTGTGGTCGTGACAGAGAATCCAGGATGGTTTGTTGCCTCCCGGGTGCCAGGGTCAAGGATGTCTCTGATCACTTGCATGACATTCTGAAGTGGGAGGGTGATCAGCCAGATGTTGTGGTGCACATTGGTACCAATGACATAGCAAGGAAGAGTGAGGAGGTCCTGGAGAGTGAGTTTAGAGAGCTTGGTAGTAAGTTGAAAAGCAGGACCTCAAGGGTGGTAATCTCAGGATTGCTATTTGTGCCACGTGCCAATGAGGGTAAGAATAGGATGCTCTGGAGGATGAACAAGTGACTGAGGAACTGGTGTAGGGGGCAGGGTTTCAGATTTCAGGATCATTGGGACCTCTTCTGGGGCACGTGGGACCTGTACAAGAGAGACCGGGTTATACTTGAACTACAGGGGGACCAATATCCTTTCAGGGAGGTTTGTTAGTGCTGTTGGGGAGGCTTTAAACTAGATTTGCAGGGGGATGGGAACCAGAGTGCCAGAGCTGACAGTGGGGCTGGGGTGAAAATAAATGTTAAAAGTTCAAGCAAAGCCGCAAATAGAGAGGTTGTGAATGGTGGTAAAAATCTTCTGAGGTGTATATGCTAGGAGTATTGCGGGGAAGGCGGACGAGTTGAGGGCGTGGATTGACACGTGGAATTATGACGTTATAGCAATTAGTGAAACTTGGCTACAGGAGGGGCAGGACTGGCAGCTTAATATTCCAAGGTTCTGATGTTTCAGATGTGATAGAGGCAGAGGAATGGAAGTGTGGGGGTAGCATTGCTTGTCAGGGAAAATGTTACAACAGTGCTCAGGCAGGACAGATTAGAGAGCTTGTCTACTGAGTCCTTATGGGTGGAGCTGAGAAACAGGAAAGATATGGCCACATTAGTGGGGTTGTATTATAGACCTCCCAATAGTCAGCGAGAATTAGAGGAGCAAATCTGCAGAGAGATAGCAGGCAACATAAAGTTGTGGTGGTAGGGGATTTTAATTTTCCACATATTGATTGGGACTCACATACTGTTAGGGGTCTAGATGGGTTAGAGATGGTAAAATGTGTTCAGGAAACTTTTCTAAATCAATATATAGAGGTACCAACTAGAGGGGATGCAATATTGGATCTCCTATTAGGAAACGAGTTAGGACAAGTGACGGAAGTGTGTGTAGGGGAACACTTTGGTTCCAGTGATCATAACACCATTAGTTTCAACTTGATCATGGATAAAGTTAGATCTGGTCCTAGGGTTGAGGTTCTAAACTGGAAGGTGGCCAAATTTGAAGAAATGAGAAAGGATCTAAAAAACGTGGATTGGGACAGTTGCTCTCTGGCAAGGATGTGATCGGTAAGCGGGAAGCCTTCAAAGGAGAAATTTTGAGAGTGCAGAGCTTGTACGTTCCTGTCAGGATTAAAGGCAAAGTGAATAGGAATAAGAAACCTTGGTTCTCAAGGGATATTGCAACTCTAAAAAAGAAGAAGAGAGAGCTGTATGACATGTATAGGAAACAGGGAGTAAATAAGGTGCTTGGTGAGTATAAAAAGTGCAAGAAAATACTTAAGAAGTAAATCAGGAGGGATAAAAGAAGACACGAGGTTGCCTTGGCAGTCAAAGTGAAGGATAATCCAAAGAGTTTTTACAGATATATTAAGAGTAAAAGGATTGTAAGGGATAAAATTGGTCCTCTTGAAGATCCGAGTAGTCGGCTATGTGCGGAACCAAAAGAAATGGGGGTGATCTTAAATGGGTTTTTTGCATCTGTATTTACTAAGGAAACTGGCATGAATTCTATGGAATTAAGGGAAACAAGTAGTGAGATCATGGAAACTGTACAGATTGAAAAGGAGGAGATGCTTGCTATCTTGAGGCAAATTAAAGTGGATAAATCCCCAGGACCTGACAGGGTATTCCCTTGGACCTTTAAGGAGACTAGTATTGAAATTGCAGTGGCCCTGGCAGATATATTTAAAATGTCGGTGTCTACAGGTGAGGTGCTGGAGGATTGGAGAATGGCTCATGTTGTTCTGTTGTTTAATAAAAGGATCAAAAAGTAATCTGGGAAATTACAGGCCGGTAAGTTTGACGTCGGTAGTGGGTAAGTTATTGGAGGGAGTACTAAGAGACAGAATCTACAAGCATTTGGATAGATGGACTTATTAGGGAGAGTCAACATGGCTTTGTGCGTGGTAGGTCATGTTTGACCAATCTATTGGAGTTTTTCGAGGAGGTTACCAGGAAAGTGGATGAAGGGAAGGCAGTGGATGTTGTCTACATGGACTTCAGTAAGGCCTTTGACAAGGTCCCACATGGGAGGTTAGTTAGGAAAATTCAGTCACTAGGTATACATGGAGAGGTGGTAAATTGGATTAAACATTGTCTCAATGGAAGAAGCCAAAGAGTGATAGTAGAGGATTGCTTCTCAGAGTGGAGGCCTGTGACTAGTGGTGTGCCTCAAGGATCAGTGTTGGGTCCATTATTATTTGTCATCTTTATCAATGATCTGGATGATAATGTGGTAAATTGGATCAGCAAATTTGATGATACAAAGATTGGAGGTGTAGTGGACAGTGAGGAAGGTTTTCAAAGCTTGTAGAGGGATTTGGACCAGCTGGAAAAATGGGCTGAAAAATGGCAGATGGAGTTTGAAACAGACAAGTGTGAGGTATTGCCCTTTGGAAGGATAAATCAAGGTAGAACATACAGGGTAAATGGTAAGGCACTGAGGAGTGCAGTGGAACAGAGGGATCTGGGAATACAGATACAAAATTCCCTAGAGTGGCGTCACAGGTAGATAGGGTCGTAAAGAGAGCTTTTGGTACATTGGCCTTTATTAATCAAAGTATTGAGTATAAGAGCTGGAATGTTATGGTGAGGTTGTATAAGGCATTGGTGAGGCTGAATCTGGAGTACTGTGTTCAGTTTTGGTCACCAAATTACAGGAAGGATATTAATAAGGTTGAAAGAGTGCAGAGAAGGTTTACAAGGATGTTGCCAGGACTTGAGAAACTCAGTTACAGAGAAAGGTTGAACAGGTTAGGACTTTATTCCCAGGAGCATAGAAGATGAGGGGAGATTTGATAGAGGTATATAAAATTATGATGGGTATAGATAGAGTGAATGCAAGCAGGCTTTTTCCACTGAGGCAAGGGGAGAAAAAAACCAGAAGACATGGGTTAAGGATGAAGGGGGAAAAGTTTAAAGGGAACATTAGGGGGGGCTTCTTTACACAGAGAGTGATGGGAGTGTGGAATGAGCTGCCAGACGAGGTGGTAAGTGCGGGTTCTTTTTTAACATTTAAGAATAAATTGGACAGATACTTGGATGGGAGGTGTATGGAGGGATATGGTCCGTGTGCAAGTCAGTGGGACTAGGCAGAAAATGGTTTGGCACAGCCAAGAAGGGCCAAAAGGCCTGTTTCTGTGCTGTAGTTTTTCTGTGGTTTCTATATAAATAAATAACGGATGGGGTATGAGGGGGACGTGGGGCATTAACGGAAGTTAGAGAAGTCAATGTTCATGCCATCAGGTTGGAAGCTACCCAGATGGAATATAAGGTGTTGTTCCTCCAACCTGAGTGTGGCTTCATCTTTACAGTAGAGGAGGCCGTGGATAGACATGTCAGAATGAGCCGTGGAATTAAAATGTGTAGCCGCTGGGAAATCCTGCTTTCTCTGGCGGACAGAGCGTAGGTGTTCAGCGAAACGGTCTCCCAGTCTGTGTTGGGTCTCGCCAATATATAGAAGGCTGCATCGGGAGCACTGGACGCAGTATATCATCCCAGCCAACTCACAGGTGAAGTCTCACCTCACCTGGAAGGACTGTCTGGGGCCCTGAATGGTAGTGAGGGAGGAAGTGTAAGGGCATGTGTAACACTTGTTCCGCTTACAAGGATATGCGCAGGGAGGGAGATCGGTGAGGGATGGGGGGGACAAATGGACAAGGGAGTCGCGTAGGGAGCGATCCCTGCAGAAAGCGGGGGGGGGGTTGGAGGGAAAGATGTGCTTAGTGGTGGGATCCTGTTGGAGGTGGCGGAAGTGATGAAGAATTATATGTTGGACCCGGAGGCTGGTGGGGTGGTAGGTGAGGACCAGGGGAATCCTATTCCTAGTGGGGTGGCAAGGATGGAGTGAGAGGGAAGCCCCTTTATTTTAAAAAGGACAT
Organism: Mobula birostris; assembly: GCF_030028105.1. Taxonomy (NCBI): domain Eukaryota; kingdom Metazoa; phylum Chordata; class Chondrichthyes; order Myliobatiformes; family Myliobatidae; genus Mobula; species Mobula birostris. The sequence continues at coordinate 81,332,075 of NC_092372.1, read as the reverse complement.
CTCCTTCGTCCTGGAATGAAAAGCCTCATCCTGAGAGCAGATGCTGTGGAGACGGAGGAATTGCAAGAAGGGGATGGCATTTTTGCAAGAGACAGGGTGAGAAGAGGAATAGTCCAGATAGCTGTGAGAGTCCGTAGGCTTATAATAGACATCAGTAGATAAGCTGTCTCCAGAGATCGAGGCAGAAAGATCTAGAAAGGGAGGGAGGTGTCGGAAATGGACCAGGTAAACTTGAGGGCAGGGTGAAAGTTGGAGGCAAAGTTAATGAAGTCAACGAGCTCAGCATGCGTGCAGGGGGCAGCGCCAATGCAGTCGTCGATGCAGCGAAGGAAAAGTGGGAGACGGATACCAGTATAGGTTTGGAACATAGATTGTTCCACAAAGCCAACAAAAAGGCAGGCATAGCCGGGACCCATATGGGTGCCCATGGCTACATCTTAAGTTTGGAGGGAGTGGGAGGAGCCAAATGAGAAATTATTAAGAGTAAGGACTAATTCTGCTGGACGGAGCAGAGTGGTGGTAGAGGGGAACTGGTTAGGTCTAGAATCCAAAAAGAAGTGGAGAGCTTTGAGACCTTCCTGGTGGGGGATGGAAGTATATAGGGACTGGACATCCATGGTGAAAATAAAGCTGTGGGGGACAGATACTGGTATCTGTCCCCCACTGTTCCTTCGCTACATTGATGACTGCATTGGCTGTGCTTACTGCACACATGCTGAGCTCGTTGACTTCATTAACTTTGCCTCCAACTTTCACCCTGCCCTCAAAATTACCTGGTCCATTTCTGACACCTCCCCTTTCTAGATCTTTCTGTCTCTTTCTTTTCTTTTTTAAATCTTTTTATTGAATAAGTATACAAAAAGGTAAGCCATACACTGTTAGAATATAATAAAATTACAGAAGATATTAATACAAAAAAGATACAATGTAATTTAAACATAACATACCAAGGTAACATAATAGTATACATACATATATATATATATATATATATATATATATATATCTCTCTCTCTCACACACAATAGAGAAAAGGAAAACCGCCCCCCCAAAAAAAAACCCACCGTGCAACTAACTAAAAGCAAAGCAACTGTCTCGGTCTCTGGAGACAGCTTATCTACTGATGTCTACTATAAGCCTACTGACTCTCACAGCTATCTGGACTATTCCTCTTCTCACTGTCTCTTGCAAAAATGCCATCTCCTTCTCACAATTCCTCCGTCTCCACTGTATCTGCTCTCAGGATGAGGTTTTTCATTCCAGAACGAAGGAGGTGTCTTCCTTTTTTAAAGAAAGGGACTTCCCTTCCTCCACCATCAACTCTGCTCTCAAATACACCTCCCCCATTTCACGTACATCTGCTCTCACTCCATCCTCCCACCACCCCACTAGGAATAGGGTTCCCCTGGTCCTCACCTACCACCCCACCAGCCCCCGGGTCCAGCATATAATTCTCCGTAACTTCTGCCACCTCCAACAGGATCCCACCACTTAGCACATCTTTCCCTCCCCCCCCCACCGATTTCCACAGGGATCACTCCCTATGCGACTCCCTTGTCCATTCATCCCCCCCCCATCCCTCCCGACTGATCTCCCTCCTGGCACTTATCCTTGTAAGCGGAACAAGTGCTACACATGCCCTTACACTTCCTCCCTTACCAGACAGGGCCCCAGACAGTCCTTCCAGGTGAGGCAACAATTCACCTGTGAGTCGGCTGGGGTGATATACTGCATCCGGTGCTCCCGATGCGGCCTTCTATATATTGGCCAGACCTGACGCAGGCTGGAAGATTGTTTCACTGAACACCTACGCTCTGTCTGCCAGAGAAAGCAGGATCTCCCAGTGGCCACACATTTTAATTCCATGTCCCATTCCCATTCTGATATGTCAATCCACAGCCTTCTCTACTGTCAAGATGAAGCCACACTCAGGTTGGAGGAACAACACCTTATATTCCGACTGGGTAGCCTCCAACCTGATGGCATGCACATCGACTTCTCTAACTTCCGCTAATGTCTCACCTCCTCCTCGTACCCCATTCATTATTTATTTATTGCTTATATATATTCTTTTTCTCTCTGTCCCTCTCACTATACTCCTTGCCCATCCTCTGGGCTTCCCCCCTCCCCCTTTCTTTCTCCCTAGGCCTCCCATCCCATGATCCTCTCATATCCCTTTTGCCTATCACCTGTCCAGCTCTTGGCTCCATCCCTCCCCCTCCTGTCTTCTCCTATCATTTTAGATCTCCCCCTCCCACTTTCAAATCTCTTACTAGCTCTTCTTTCAGTTAGTCCTGACGAAGGGTCTCGGCCTGAAACATCGACTGTACCTCTTCCTAGAGATGCTGCCTGGCCTGCTGCATCCACCAGCAACTTTGATGCATGTTGCTTGAAATTCCAGCATCTGCAGATTTCCTCGTGTTTGTGTTTCCCTCTTAGGCAAGTTGTGTTTCAGGTCTTTTTTGCAAATACATTCTACTCTGTTCCCAATATGAAACTTGCAAAAAGAGGTTCAAAGACTGAGAAGCCAAACTGTTATCTTTACAGCCAAACTCCAGGAACTAAGTATGCTGCCTGTGTGCCCCCTCTCTCTTTCTACCTTTGTTGTGAGCTTGCATCTAAACCTGGATTGGCCTCTTTCCCCATTCACTTTTAGGAATAGCATTACACCCACCTGTGATCCATTGCCTGCCACATTCACATCTGCTGACTTACTCTTTATATAAGTAGGGACCAATCAACCCTAATTGCTGAATCTTAAAATGGACTGCTACCAGATTAACCTGGTCTAACTTGGCCTGCTGTTTTTTCCAAAAGCCCATTTCCTACTATTTTAAATCATTTATTGCCTAATCTAAAATGTAGTATTGCTGGTGGCTTCTGTTTCTAATTTTCAAAATTTATCACAGGTGCATTTATTTGGTCCAATCTCTTTTTGCCTCTTGCTCCCACATTCATCTATATCCTTGTCATCCTGCTTTATAGGAGGCCCTCTATTGGTCAGGGTCCACCATGGATATTGAGTCCATGTGGTATGTAAGCCAGGGTGGTATGATATGGAGAGCAAGCTGTTGCCTATGTAGCAGGCTCCCCTCTCCATGCAGTTGATAAATCCAAAAGAATGGCAGAGACCAATAGAGCTTGGCACCTAGTGGCATTACAGGAGATGCAAATCAGCATTGAACTCAACATGGGACTACCCGAGGGACTCCAGATCTAGATTTTTCCTCAGGGTTTGCTCTGAAGTGACTGGTTTTGAGGCACTATGATCTGCCTTTGTCCCTTCTCCTGTTGGTAGAAATGGTTCTGCTGGGTTTAGTAGCTAAGCCACACGTGAAGGCCAGGAGTGCGAGCTAACCCCCAGGCTATAACAGCCCTAAGGAACAATTCAGCTTTATACACTTTGAAACCCATTGTTTACCACAAATAAGAAAACAAACTTAATTGTGCATAATTAGCTGTTAACAAGTTTACACATCACCATTTGGCACTTTCCATCCTTAAATAACAAAGTCTACAAAAGACATTGATAACACATGCAAAGTGCTGGAGGAACTCAGCAGGTGAGGCAGCATCTGTGGAAAGGAATAAAGAGACAACGTTGAGCTGAAACCCTTCATCAAGACTGGAAAGGAAGTGGGAAGAAGCAAAAATAAGAAGATGCGCGAAGGGAAAGAGTATAAACTAGAAGGTGATAGGTGAAGCCAGGTGACGGGGAAGAGGGAGGATGGGGGATGGTGTGTGAAGTGAGAAGCTGAGAGGTGATAGAAGATAAAGGGCAGATAAGAGGAGAGTGGACCATAGGAGAAAGGGAAGGAGGTGGAGCACAAAACCTAGCAAGTTACCATAAATAGTTTGTGTTACATTAATAAAGCAAGATAATATTTCAGGTCTATAACCTTTCATTAGTATGCTATTAGGTTTTGATGAAAGACCATAGAGCTAAAACATTAACTCTGATTCTTTCCTACACCGGCTACCTGCTCTGCTGAGTATTATCAGCAAATGACTTGTTAGTTTTGATTAAATTTATTGATTTATTTCACAATGTGTGTAAAAGCAAATTGAATAAATGAAAAGGTAGCAAAAAATCATGTTTTAATCATACACTTTCTGAAACCAACTTAAGGAAGCATTTCCAATTCTAATCAAAATTCAATTACTATTCAAATCACATAAAAACATTTTGCTCAAGTGCAGAGAAAAAGATAAAGTAGAATGGTTAGTCTTAATAAAAAAAATAGAAGCTCTGAGTACGGGGAAGGATTGACTTTTGGTACAATAGAGGAAAAATACCAGTTCAAAATGATTTTCCATGTTGGATTCTGAATTTGGAATCTGAGTCTGAGAGGCATTTGAGCTAAATTAAGATGAAGGCATAAAAAACTAATTCTGTATGCAGTTCCTTTAAGACTGGAAACCAAAGTGCTATTGATGGAAATATTAAAAACTTATTTCTAATTACAAGGAACAAGGCAATTTAATTAGAGAAGCCACATGAGGCATGAAGGAATTTCTTAAAAGGCTTCTGTACCCAAGTTTTAGAATCACCAGTGGATGTAGCAATGGATGTGAATGCATTCACTTGTAATTCCTAAACAATGGCTTGATCTAACACATATCCCTTCAGCTGAAAAAGTAAGAGATTCTGAAACAGATAGGACAGATAAGCAAAGAAACATAGAGTTGGCCCTACTTGTCCATGCCAACCAAGATGCCTATTGTACCCTGTTTCATTTGCCTGCAAAAGAGTCATATAAACAGGCTGGAACAGAAAATTGATTTAAAGTTGGTGTCCATAACAAGCCTCAAAGGACAAATAAGATCAGAAAGATGGTGTGACTTGTTAGGCAGGAAATGTGTATGGAACCATTGTCAGATTTATTCTCAACTATCCAATCATTAACTGCATAGTAGAGAGCAGCCAAGTAGTAAGGAGGGAAAACATTTAATAATATGATTGTTTTTTAAATTTATGATATTAGGGATAATGCCAAGGAAAACAGTATGATGTACTTAGCTTTTAAGAATAATTTTAGGATGATACATGACAGGGGCTTCCAACCTTTTTAATGCCATGGACCCCGTGGATGCCATGTTGGGAACTCCTGATATATGATATTGTGGGTAGACGAAGGATATTTGAGTACCAGATTTTACTCAGAATTCGGGAAAATGAAGTACAGTATGAAAACAGTAGAAACTGTTTATTTATATATAAATACATACACTTCAGGTAAAAATGCAAGTGGACAGCACATTGAAGGCTAAAAGGCTAAACAATATAGCATGCATCCTAAGAAAATCTTTTGCATAAAGTAGCTGCAATGGAAGACTGACAGGGAGGATAATTAAGTCACTATTAGAGATGCTAAAAAAGTTCTTGATAAAGGATTTAAGGGCAGAAATATCAGCAATAATAAAGCTTTCTCAATTGTATTCAAACTCAGAAAATGATGAAAAACCACATTGGCCCTTTGAGAGATTAAGCATGGCAGGTTAGATAAGAGGATCAGGATATGGCTGAATTACTGAATGGATAATTTGCAATGGTTTTCATTACTGAAGGTAATGCTAAAGTGACAACAGTGTTGCTGGAATTGATTTAGTAAAAGCCAAGGTGGCAATGGTCTAAACCAGGATTAAAGCATTTTGACTGAACATGCTGCACGGTAACTATAGACAGTAATTCATCCCTGAGTACTGGGGAAAATGGCAGATTCAGTATGTGAGGCAAAGGCTCGTTTGAGATTGGGGATCATTTCCAGTCAATTAGGGAGGGCCTGTGTGGTCCAAATTTAAAGTGGATAAAGCCCTGACAATTATTAGACCTGCCATTTTAACATCTGTTCCAAGGGATGTTGTTCATGATCACCTAGAGAGGAATTTAACCTGAAATGATCAATGATCAACATTGTTTAGGAAAATGTATCATAGAGTTTAGGACATTACAGCATAGTATAACCCTCTGGCCCATGATGTTGTGCCAACCTTTTAACCTACTCTAAGTTCAATCCAACGTGGGGTCCATATACCTCCCAGTTAATGGTAGGGGGTCCATGGCATAAAAAGGTTGGGAACCCCTGATCTAACCTTTCCCTTCTACATACATTCATTGGCCATTTTATTAGGCACTTCTTGTACCTAATAAAGTGGCGCATCTGCTTCAAGTTTCAATGCTTTGTGCATTCAGAGATGCTTTTCTGCACACTGCTGCGTTAACGCATGGCTATTTGAGTTACTGCCACCTTCCTGTCAGCTTGAACCAGTCTGGCCATTCTCTTCTGACCTCTCTCATTAACGAGGCATTTTCACCCACAGAATTGCCACTCGCTGGATTTTTTTTTTGTTTCTTGTACCATTCTCTGTAAACTCTAGATTGTTGTGTGTGCAAATCCCAGGAGATCAGCAGTTTCTGAGATACTCAAACCATCCCATCTAGCGCCAACAATCATTCTATGAACAAAGTCACTTAGATCACATTTCTTTTCTATTCTGATGTTTAATCTGAGCAACAACTGAATGTCTTGACCATGTCTGCCTGATTTTATGCATTGAGTTGCTGTCACACAATTGGACGATTAGATACTTGCATCAACAAGGTGGTGTTCAGGCATGAGGAATAAAGTGGTCACTGGGTTGAAGCCCTCCATTTTTCTATCATCCATGGGCCTATTTAAGAGCTTCTTAAATGTCCCTAATGTATCTGCATCTACTACCACCCCTAGCAGGGTGTTCCATTCACCCACCATTCTCTGTGTAAAAAAAAACACCTCTAACATCCCCCTCCAATCACCTTAAAATTATGCCCCCTTCTATTAGCCATTTCCACCTTAGGAAAAGTCACTGACTATCGATCTGTGTCTCTTATCATCTTGTATATCTCTCTTCCTCCATCACTCCAAAGAGAAAACCTCTCGCGATTTACCTCACAAGCCCAAGGGATTTGCTTAAGGAAGCCAATAAGGAGTGTATGAGGCCATTGTGGTTGATATGCTTTACATCAGATTTTCAAAAAGCCTTTATTAATGCACCAGATGGAAACCTGCTGGAAGAGGTAACATTGTATGGGACTTGCAATCCAAAGGCACGTTGGGAAAAGTATTGGGAAGCCAGAATAAGGTGGTGGCAGGTAGGGAATGGAGTATAAGCAGGAAAGTGATAGCTCCTGCCTCCCTTCCTTTCCAGTCCTGATGAAGGGTCTCAGCCCGAAACATTGACTGCTTGTTCCTCTCCATGGATGCAACCTGACCTGCTGTGTTGCTCATGAAACACCATGTTTTTACTTCACTTACCATTCTGCTGCAGCTGTGATTGAATATCCTCAAATATAGGAGATTTTGGTCCTTCATCCCCAGGAATGGTAGCATCAGTTAATGTTATAGTTTCTCTCCCTCCTGTTGTTGTCAAAAATTGTAATAGGTTAAAAAAATAGTTGCAATATAATTACTGATGATTAAAGTATTGCACACTGTGATTCACAGTTTTTTACATCTCATGAAAGGTTGTAACCAAAATTAATGTCTAGAATTGTACTAGTAGAGGCATAGAGCATGGGTACAGACCCTTTAGCCCACTGAGTCCATGCTGTCCGCAGTGTTTCCCCCCCCCCCCCACCCCCGGCAAGCTAGTGCCAACTTCTGGGGTTTGGCCCATATTCCTCTAAGCCCCACCCCTCCATGTATCTATCCAGTTGCTTTTGAAATGATACTACTGGACATGCTTCAATCACTTCATCTGGCAGCTCACCTCCTTCTGCGTCAAAATGTTGCCCCTCAAGTCCCTTTTAATTTTTTTCCCCTCTCACCCTAAATTTATGCTAGGCATCTCACCCTGCAAAAACTCATTTCAGGGAGGTAGCACCATCAATTGGCGGAAGACTCCCGGACCTTCCGGGAGAGGTGGGATGTCTGCAATACAGTAGCTCCTTAGCAGCTAGCCAGCTACTTTAAATAATTTTAGCTATGCTAGTGAATGAATGACACTTGTTAAACTCACTTCAATGTGTCTTTTACAGTGTTGACTCACCATTGGCAATAGAAAAGTCACTGTTGCAAACAGTGCAGTGAGCAACACTGTCATTATTTTTGACCCCTATTAGGCAGGGGTACACTTTAGTGTAGTCTGGGGTGAAGTACCTTATATATTTTCTCTTTTTGGAACAGTCTGCCATGGCTCTCTCTCTCTCTCTCGCGCTCTCGCTCGCTCTCTCTCTCGCGCTCTCGCTCGCTCTCTCTCTCGCGCTCTCGCTCGCTCTCTCTCTCGCGCTCTCGCTCGCTCTCTCTCTCGCGCTCTCGCTCGCTCTCTCTCTCGCGCTCTCGCTCGCTCTATCTCTCGCACTCTCTTTCTCTCGCTTGCGCTCTCTCTTGTGCTCTCACTCGCTCTCCCTCGCACTCTTTCTCTCTCTCTCTCTCTCTCACTCACTCTCAAAAAAATCGATTTCCGGGATATTGTATATAATTTGCGGGCATCAGGGAGCCGCTATCAATATGCGGGAGACTCCCGGATCTTCCAGGAGAGGTGGGATGTCTGTTTATGCCCCTTGGCTTTGAACTCACTGACCCTGAGGAAAAGACTGTCACCATCCACCTTATCAATGCCTCTTACAATTTTAACCATTTCTATATGATTGCCCCCTCCCCCACCCCATTCTCCTGCGTTCCAAGGAATAAACTCAGGCAGTCAAGTCTTAGCAACAAGTTTATCAGTCTTTTCTGCACTCTCTCCAGTTTAACTATGTCTCTTCTATCACAGGGTGACCAAAACAGTACTCTGTTCTCCAAGTGTGGCCTCATCAATGACTTGCATAACTGCAACAAACTGTCCTAACTCCTATACTCAGACGAAGGCCAGCATGGTAGAAGGTTTATTTCACCACCCCGCCCACCTGTGATGCCACTTTCATCGAACTATTTATTTGTACTAAGTCCCCCTGTTCCCTAGTGCCCTACCATTCACAGAATAGTCCAATGCTCCTTTGACTTTCCAAAATACATCATCTTACACTTAACTCACACTCCATTTGCTGCACCTCGGTCCACATCCCCAGCTGATAACGATCCCACTGAAATCTATGATAGGTTCACTAACAGCAACTATGTACTCTATAGCATTGATACAAACCCCAAATTTAATATTCAAATACATTTTCATTTATCAGTGCCCAGAATGTACCTCACTGTAAATGTAGTCCAGGGCTTTGGAGTCAGATCCAATGAACTCTATATTAGCACTTACTGATTCCCAGAATATTGAAGTACTTGAAAAGTGTTTAGGTAACAATAAAAACCATGTAAAATACATTCTAATACCAGAAGTGTTCAGTAATTAAGGAAAGTAACATTAACTGTATTGCTTATTGAGACAATCTTACAAGTTGATATATATAACTGCTGTTTTCTCCACAGTCAGTTTAATTTGGTCTTGCATTTTTCAACTAATGAATTTATTAGATGGAAATCATGTGGTGGAGGGAAGGGGGGGGGTGGTATTTGCACTCCAAGATTCCCACCTCCTTACACACAGCACACCAAGGGAAAACAACAGATTATCCTTCTCATTTACATTTCTCTTCCTGTTGTGAATATGTTGTCATGAGCAACTTGGACAGGCAGCCAGGCACAAGTGCGTCCACAAGATTTTCCTTTCATTGGTGATCAATAGGTAGCTTTCAGTCTTCCGTGTACAACTGACATTGTTCGTTTGCAGAGTGGGGACATTAATGTACTAACGTCCAATATTTTACTTACCCATGATATGTAAATCTACATATTATAATTGATACTAATACACACTGTTAAATGTACATTTTTAATTGTATTTCTGAGATTATACAATGCCACCGACCATTTCAATGCTGCACGCAGCTGTTGCATTTTCAGTGTCAGATTAAGTTTTCAGGCAGATATTTTATGTCAATAATGAAATTAAACAATTAAATTTTAAGCATTCCATGTCTCAATGAGTATGTACAAACAAAACCTACTCCCTAATCCCACAGAGATATTGTAGCTCAGACCTGTTGGATAGCGAAGAAAGAGAAAAAAAAAATGGCCATTACTTTGAGGAAAGAAAAACTGCATTAATGCAAGTTATTTAATACGTTTTATATTTAGCAGATTTGATTCATACAGTTTCCACTCAGGGTCAATGGTCTTCACCGGCACATAAACATAATTTACTCACTGTGTCACATCACAGATTTATAAATATTCAAGTAATTTATTTAAGCAACTAAAATGCACTCTATATATGTGTAATGTTAATCATGCAAGATTCACAATTCATGCTGTGAACTCAGCATTCCCCTCAATTCCCAGTAACAGTAACATTACTGTACCACAGTAGGACAAAAACTAACAAAGGAATAGAAAGAAATGAGACACTTGGTGGAGGTAATCTCATTTAAATTCAATCACATTTTATAAATAACTTGCATAGCAGGAACCCCTGCTAACCCTGTTGCCTGCCATGCTGTAGTAACTCAGCACAGATCTGGGACTGAGAGTGATCTTTGAGGGTGAGCATGGTCCCAGTCAAATGGAGCTTGACGGTCACCTTTGCTCTCAGCTCCAATTAATGACCTCCCTCCACGTTTTTCATTTATCAGAGTCTGTCGCAGAGATCCATGTTGCTGGTTTCACACCTTATTATAAGTCTCCCTGTTAATTTGATTGGGAAATAGAACAACGCAATGATAATGAGGTCCTGCTGCTTTAGAAAGACAAAAGGCAATACATTACAAGGGTATAATTCTAAATGGGGGCTCAAGAAAAATGTGATCTAGGTATACATGTGAACAAGTCTATGAAACTGGAAGGGAAGATGGAGGAAGTGGTTAAGTTGCATACAGGATCCCCAGTTTCATAAGCAGAGGAATAGACTGCAAAAGTGATCAAATTATGGTGACCCATTGAATCCTCCACGCATAGAGTACTGAGGTCAAATTTGGTCATTACACAGTAAGAAGATTTGGGCTCATCAAACATTCACTGGCATGGTACAGGGTGAGGGATAGGGGCATTCATCCAGCTACACATCACTCCACATGTTCTTTCTACACCTTTTCCCTTCATTCAATAATCATCCTAACACCACCCAGAATTAAACCAATACAGTAGACGTCATTCTGTCATGAATGAATACCATTAGTAGTAGTGACAAAAATGCTTTGAAAACTGTACTAGAGAATTTGTTTAAAGTTGGATTTCTATAAATGGAGTTATTCATAACCTAGGGAGCCTCCGCATAACTTACCGATGTATAACAGGGACAATAAATCCAGTTTATTACAGTATTTGCCATGTAAGTCATTGTTTGGGAAGGCTAGATAAATTGCCATGGGAGATTGATGATAATTTTCCTGGAGTAGATACTTTATCTAGAAATTTAAAAACTTGTAAAAAGCAAGAGTGCAATGTTATCTTTAGCTTATATATAATAATATATTTTTACTTCTTGGCCCTTTCAGATCTTGCTGAGGCATATTTTCATCATTGTGAGTGAGGTGATGATAGTGCTGTGACATTTGTTTGGTGAATACAATCCAGTAAGTCAGAAAGAATGGTGAATGGATAGAGCAGACAATACTCCACCTGTTGCCAGATGAATAATGCAAATATAAGACTGAAATTTTATAAATAAGATGGAACAGTGTTAGATACATGAAACCAAACTGTTTGCCTGACCTAAGGGTCCATCCAACCCAGACTAGGACTCAGGGCAGCAGACCTGGTAAGTGTTGCCTGTAACAAGTATTTAGTTTCGCAATTGAATCGAGTGCTACTTGAAGCCACTGGCTTAAACCTCCGATCCCACACCTGATAAATGTGTTATCATTTACATTCATTTATACCAGCCCTGACGAGGAGTCTTGGCCTGAAATATCAACTGTTTATTCACTTCCATAGACGCTACCTGACCTGCTGAGTTCCTCCAGCATTTTGTGCGTGTTGCTCTGGATTTCCAGCATCCACAGACTTTCCCGCGCTTATCATATATATTGCATGTTTCAGCCTATGCAATGTGATTGCTCTCAATAAAATACTTAATGTCAGTAATAATCCTTCGGTGGACAGGGTTGTAAAGAACTTCTCAGGTATGTAATATAGCCCCGTATTTTAGTGTTGATACTCAGCTCAATACTGTGATATCATTTGTACAATAAATAAGCAATAGTAATCAAACAAAAAAAGCAAAGGAAAAGTGCCTCAAGGTGATCATTTGCATGGAAAGAACTGTTAGATAAACGTAGGCTTTCCAGTTGGCTTATGATCGGGTATTGACATGACATCTCCTCAGAGCTGAAGATCCTCTTTGGTATGCTATGCACGAGAATGACTGCAATTTTCTAAATATATAGTTCTCAGAATCAGGTTTCATATCACTGGCATATAGTACTGTGTAAAATTCTTAGGCACATGTATACAGCAAGGGTGCCTAAGACTTTTGCACAGTACCTTATTTGTCAACGTGGAGTGGAGGGCGAATTCGTAAATTAGGGGAGGCAAAGGGAATGGTGAGGGTGGAGTGCTGTGGGAACTGTGTGGGACAGGTGGCAGAGATGAGGTGCCAGGGGTGAGGGCGGCACAGGTGCAGGCATAACCCAACTCTGTGACGCCAGACAAGGACAGTTGATTCCAAACAATTGATTTATTGATCATTACAGAATGTCTTTCTGGTGCTTCCTGCTCCCTCCCCTCTCCCTTCCCTAACCATGATTCCCTTCTCCCTGTCCCCTTCCCACTCTGAGTCCACAATAGAGACCTATATCGGAATCAGGTTGATCATTACTCATATATGTCATGAAACTTTTTTTTTGCAGCAGTACATAATACGAACTACAAATTTCAATAACACATATACATATACTTACACACACACACACACACACATAATTAATTAAGTTAAATAAATAGTACAAGGACAAGGAAAATAGCGAGCCAGTCATTGTCCATTCAGAAATCTGACGATGACAGGGAAGAAGCTGCTCCTGAAATGTTGAGTGTGTGTCTTCAGGCTCCTGTACCTCCTCCTTAATGGTAGAAATGAGAAGAGAGCACGGCTGGGGTGCTGGGGATCTTTAATGATGGATACCGCCTTTATGAGGCATTGTCTTTTGAAAGTGTACTGGATGCTGGGGAGACCAGTGTCCATGATAATGCTTGGCTGAATTTGAACTTGAAACTGCTCATTCTTTCCACTATTGATCGCTTGATCAGGACTGGTGCGTGTACCCTCAACTTCCCCCTCCTGAAGTCCACAATCAATTCCTTGCTCTTACTGATGTTGAGTGCAAGGTTGTTGCTGCGACCAGCTGAACTACCTCACTCCTTTATGTCTCCTCATCACCAAGTGAAGTCCTGCCAACAATAGTTGTGTCTTTGGTAAATTTATAGAAGTTGTTTGAGCTGTGCCTAGCCACACAATCATCGGTGTAGAGAGGGTAAAGCAGTAGCTTAAGCATGCATCCTTGTGTTAATCGTCAGCAAGGAGGAGATGTTACTTCCAACCCTCATCACTGGTGCTGCGGTCTTTAGTTTTTGCCAATAATTTGGGAGTAGAAATACAGCCAAGTGATCAGACCTTCCAAAGTATGGCAGTGGGATGAACACTGGTAAGCATTCTTGAAGGTGATAATAACAGTGGTCAAGTGCATTGGCTGCTCTGGTTCCACAGTGATATGTTAGTGATAGTTGTTCAGGGATTTCTTCAGGCTGGCCTGGTTGATATTCCAGGTCGGATGAGCAGGATTGAGAGAGAACAGCCACATCCATGCACCACAATGAGTTAATCATAAAGCATACTCCACTTCCTCTGCCTTTAAAAGACTGAGTTGTCCTGTCTTTGCAGAGAATGGTGAAGCCATTGGGCTGCAGAGCTGCATCCGAAATTGCCAGTGTGAGCCATGTTTCCATAAAGTAGAATACACAGCAGTCCCTGATGTCCCTCTGGACAGCAATTTTGCTTTGAAGTCTTCAATTTTATTTTCCTGAGACTGCATATTTACCAGCAGGATAGTTCAAAGTGTAATTCTAAGGTCTCTGTATTTCAATCATACCTGTAGACCAGTGCGGCATCCTCGCTTCAGTTTTCTTAAAGGGGAACTGTACTCATGACCCAAATCTGCTATCCAAAGTTTGTCGATTTTGAGTATTGATAGATTTTTTTAAAATGTCTTAAATCGATACTGCATACAGAAGTACCCATTGCTGTGACTGTGGAATCCGCTGTAACAGTTCTAAACAGGAATATTTGATAATTCCCATCAGAGCTGCACGCAAAGAGTCGCCACTTAATGGCGCCACTTTACTGGATAAATAATGTAAGCTTTTTAGACATAATTTCAGTTGATCCAGGTCACACCGGAATGATTTTTCCCATTATGCAAATTATCTCAGACTAAAGTAGGATACTGTCCATCCTGTGCCTGTTGACCCACTCTCATCAATACCACACAGGAGTAAAGCCTTGGAACGTTCTGATTTTGAGATGTTTCCCATCTCTACCTAATAGTGTACTGACCTGAAGCAAAATACAAGTAACAGCATTCTTGCTATAATTTCAGCCCCACTCAAACCCCCAGTTTTGCCCTTCTCCACACCACTGCCAGCCCCTTGTCCTCTCCTTGCACTCCATTATCCAGATTCTCCAATTATCCTTTTCTGTATCTTCATGCTTCTGTTCTTCCCATTTTTGACAACTCGATACCCATAGCCCCACACCTGGCTCTCCACACACCTATACCCTGCTTGGGTTCAGACTATTCTCCATTGTAGATTAGCAAACGGACACTATTGCCAAGCAGAAAGGAGACCAGTTGTCTTTTTGCAGATAGGCAATGTGTTTCCTCCCTTAGCTATGGCAAACAATTTCAGTCACACTTTTCTTCATCCCGAGAAGAAAGACTCCTTCAATCTCCAAACCATTCTGGCATTGGAGAAAGACCCATCCGCCCTGCCCATTAGAAAATATAAATCCATGAGTACCCATAGGGTGGAAAAAAATTAATTGATCGGGGTCCATTTCATCATTAATAGCAAATGATGGCCAAGAGCCTCCCCTACACACCATCCCTTCCAACTACCCTGCAAGTTCTAACTTCAGCCTTAACTCCTATATTCTATCAACCTTTAACCCAGCAATGAACTAAAGTAATACTGAACTAAACCAAAGAAGACGCAGATTTGGTGAATGATGTGAGTCACAGGAAGTTCACAGAAACGGTTTTTTAAAAATTCTCTCTCAGGGCATTGATAGCAGATAGTTGACTCACACCATTTTCCAACTCAGCATCTTCCCAAGCAGCCAGGAGCTAGATTCCAGAAAAACTCTTAATTACAATGCATTGGGCATCTAACACCAGGATCCAGCTATTAAAGGTTAAAAGGTTCATTTTATTATCAAAGTACAGAACTCTGAAATTCTTCTTCTCCAGATAGCAATGAAACTACCAAAGAAAAGAAAAGAATGGCAGCACAATCATCAACCCCAAAACCCTCCTCCCCCACAAAAACAAATATGGAACAGGCACATCGACTCCCCCCTCCGAATCCTCCTCCCCTCACACACGAAGAAACGAAAAAGATCTGGCAAATAACACAGAATATAAAAAATTATAAGACTGAAAAAAAAGTCTAAAGTCCAAGTCCATATCCAAAATGCAGAAAACTTGGGTAACATTCTGCTGGCCGAGCGGCAGGAAGTTGGAATACAAGTATATATTAGATTAGATCATTCAGTGGGTGTGCTGTGGCTTCACTCTAGCGAGAATGTTAGCATTCTGAAAATAAATTTATTCATGGTTCTAGTAAAATAGCTGACAGCAGAATTTTAAAAGGAAATGTTAGATATTCAAATGTGTGTTTTTCATGTTGGAAGTTTGTACCCAATTTGCCCAAATAAAACTTCAAATATGTACTCTGCAAATGTGTGAGACAATGCACTTAACTCCACACAAAATAACACCTTATTGTGCAATGTAAAGCATCATTAACTTTACTAAGCACTAGAGATTCACTGATCTTGAAAATAATGTTGGCAGATGACAGTGCATAATCAAACATGTATAATGCACACACCTCCTAAAGCACAAACATCAAGGATTGGCAAAAGTCCAGAAATACATTTAAAGGTCATAAGCAGAAAAAAACACATGGAACAGCTATTTTTTCCAACGTCAGTTTCAACAACACAGTTGAGAAAGCGGGTCTATTATGTCAGATTCTCAAGCATACCAGGATCTAATTTACTTTTAGTGGCTCGTAATATTTTTACATAATTTCACCTCTAAACTGTTTGGAGACAGACTTATAAACATGAAAATAAGTGAAAAAGATTGCAAAAAATGAACGTTAGAGAAGGAAAGGTTGAACTGGCTGGTACTTACCCGGAAGACTCCACAAACCAGAAACTTCCAGGGTTCTTAGCTTTTTTTCTAGCTCAGCCACACGATTGCCTAGAATCCTGCAGAGATGAGAATAATTTTAGACTTTCAGAGAACAAAACTGCCTTCGAAACAAGAACAAAAGAGTGCACAAAATAGAAGTTGGAATTTCTCTTACAACTCCTTGAGTCTGTTGTATCATTCAATAAGATCATGGCTGATTCTGACTCTCAAATCCAAATTCGCATCCAAATCCCATATATGAGAATAAATTTATACATTTAACTTGCCACAAGAAAACAAACCATGGTGTAATAGTATTAAACCTTTATTACAGGTCGACCTTCACTAATTCGACTACCTGTAATCTGGTTTCTTCGATAATCCGGCACTGATTATGCTTAATGTGATCCTTCAGTAATTCGGCATTTTCACTAATCCGGCATTCCTCAGGTCCCAATGGTGCCGGATTAGTGAAGGTCAACCTGTATTGAAAGGCTATTTGTTCTTTCTATGATATATTCAGACTATAATGAGTGCATTCATCATACCCTTCTTGAAGACAATCATCTTATATGCTGCAACAAATATATTCAAAACACTAGCAAAGCAGACAATAATTTAACTGAGTTGGTTCATGGCCACAACAATCATTAATAATTCATCATAAATTATGCAATGAGTTTTACTGTCAGCAGCAAGGTAATTGTACAAGCTCTGGACTGCAGAGAGAGCTGTCCTCAGGTATGTGGTCTGTGGTCAGGGACAAGGGAGCATGACTGCGAGTGAGACAGACAGAGGTATCCATGAGGTGGTGCTGGAAGAGCCTCAGCCCTTGAGCTTGTCTAATAGATGTGAAATTCTTGCTGCCTCCATGGATGTGAGTTGGGGCTGCAGGAAGGATAAGTAACCAATCTGTGGCACCGTGGTTCAGCAAGCAATTTGGGGTGGGGGGGGGGCGGTAAGGGAAGAGAAGAGAAGAGAAATGCGGCTGTAACTGGGGACAGCATAGTCAGGGAAATAGACACAATGTCCCGTTGCAAAGATCAATAATCAATTTTATTCGCCATATTCATTTACACGTATTAGAAATTTGCTGTGCTGTGTTAATGCAACATTCAGCAAAAAACGACATTCAGCAAAAAACAGCATTCAACAATTATAAAGAACTATTTAAAACACAAAGTTAGAGGTTAAAATACAGATATGGAATAAAATGTTCATAAATTCCTTAATACTGGCATGTATTGACTATGTAAACAGCATTATAGTAAATGGTTTTAAGTCCTTACAGAGAAGTGCAGTGATGGGGGTTAAGAGAGCGGTACAGGGATGGACCAACTAGAATGGTTGTTCAGATTTACTGCTTGGGGGAAGAAACCTTTTAGATGATGTGAAATTTTTGTTTTAGTAGCCCTATAGCACTTTCCAGAAGAGAGCTTTTGAAAAGGCAGTTTGCAGGGTGAGTAGTGTCTACAAAGATTTTTTCTGTCCATTTCTTTATCCTGGACACATACAAGTCCTGCAGTATGGTAGACTGCAGCCAATAACCTTTTCTGATGACCTGACAATTAACGGTAGTTTTTGTATATTGTGAGAGGCTGCTGCATCAAACCAGACAGTAATATCTGATGTGAGGATGCTCTCTATGATTAAGAATGAACTAGATTTGATTAGGGAGCTTAAGGTAAAAGAACACTTCGGAGGCTGTGATCATAGTATGATAGGATTCATCCTGCAGTTTGAGAGGGAGAAGCTAAAATCAGATGCATCAGCATTGTAATGGAGTAAAGGGAACAAAGGAGGCATGATAGAGGAAAGCTGACTGGAAGGGGACACTAGCAGGGATGACAGCACAACAGCAACGTCTGGAGTTTCTGACTGGAAGGGGACACTAGCAAGGATGACAGCACAACAGCAATGGCTGGAGTTTCTGAGAGCAAATTGGAAGGCACAGGATAGATTCATTCCCAAGAAGAGTAAGTATTCTAAAGGGAGGATGAGGCAACCATGGCTGACAAGGGATGTTAAAGACACCATAAAAGCAAAAGAGAAGGCTTACAATATAGCAACAATAATGGAAGCTAGAGGATTGGGTAACTTTTAAAAAACAACAGAAGGCAACTGAAAACGCAATAAGAAGAGAAAAGATGAAATAAGAAGGTAAGCTATTCAATCATATGAGAGGATACCAGAAGTTTTTTCAGGTATACAAAAAGTAAAAGAGAGGCAAGAGTGGACATTGGACCACTGGAGAATAACACTGGAGAGGTAGTAATGGAGAACAAAGAAATGATGGACCATCTGAAGAAGTACTTTGCATCAGTTTTCAACCTGGAAACCAGCAGGCACACATGAGCAGTCTTGGGAAGGATGTGCTGGCATTGGAGAGGGTCCAGAGGAGGATTACAACAATGATCCCAGAATGAAAAGGTTAACATTTGAGGAGCATTTTAATTAGCTCTGGGCCTGTACTCAGGGCTGGGGGGGTGGGGGGCAGGGGAAGGATCTTATTAAAGCCTATCAAATATTCAAAGGCCTGGACATGGAGAGAATGTTTTCAATAGCTGCAGTATCTAGGACCAGAGGGTATTGTATCAGAATATAAGGATGTTCCTTTAGAACAGAAATGAGGAGAAATTTCTTCAGCCAGAGGCTGGCAAATCTGTGGAATACATTGCCATAGACTGCAGTGGAGGCCAAGTCATTAGGTAAATTTAAAGCAGAAGTTCATATGTTCCTGATTAGTAAGGGTGTCAAACGTTACCGGAAGGAGGGAGGAGAATAGAATTGAGAGGGAAAATAAATCAGCTATGACCTAAGGGCAGAACAGATGATGGGCAGATGGCCTAATTCTGCTCCTAAGTACTAAAAGGAAATATGTAGAACACAAAGTATAATTAACAACAGGTATTAATGCATGTTGACTTATTAAAGGCCAGCCATCTTGTTTTGGACTAGTAACAGCAATTATTACATATACCATCATTTGCTACTGTAATATTAGTAGTTAGGTTCTATGGAATTAACAGGAATCTTCCTTGTTTAATTTATTAAACAGGCTAAAATATTGTGGCAATATGCATCAAATGCAATTTCCATTCACTTTTTTTCAAGATTAAGTCATTTTGTGTGTGTTTACATGTGCACGAGCATGGATGTATGTGCACACATTTGCATGTATCTCGTGTAACGACAAGAAACGTTAAAACATTTATGAGTTATTGGTCTTATTTTTTGTTCTTTAATGAAATAGTGACATAAATGGATCTCTGTGTTTCTTACATCAAACTAGACTTCTAAAGAAAGAACGTTCAGACTGAGGAGCTCCTATAAATCCGTTCAGCCTATTTCTGATGTATAATTCTCTGCCTAAGCAGTAGAAACAAAGACTTCCAAGCAGAGACTAACAGCGCAATTCATTCTTTCAGCAGACATTCCAGTTGTACATATTAGAAGATGCAATTTTATATTGCATCACACTCCTAACATATTGAAGCGCTTTTTAAAAAATGCAAAAAATTGCTTTGAACCAACAAAGAAGTGGTTCATAGTAAAAATTTTCCACCATCTAAGAGCTGGAAGACTTCGTGGGAATCCTATATTTTTTTGTTCAATCCATCAGAAGTCAAGGTAGCAGTTTAATGTGGGCAATGGTACAGTGTACTCCTGTGTAACGGTAGTTCAGATAATCCTTAGAGGATTCACAAATTACCTGCTCTTATGGAATTTATGTGAAAAATAATTAAATAAGCAATCCATTCCCAGTCTGAGGCCACTTGGAGATTTGCTTTTGGAAACGGACAAAGCACTTGTATGATGATATCTACTGAAACTTGTATAATGATACTTTATCAAAGAATGTGACATACAATTCTAGTTAATTAAAGCAACAATCCTTTCTCTTCTGCCAACAATAGAATCAAAATTGCCTTGCCAAGAGACTGCACACCAGTGGGGTCATTACTATGGAGAGAGAAAAATTCTGGTAGAAATGCATCTTCATTTACAACATGGGACTGAATGGGAATAAAGAGTCTGCATTTTGGAAAACAGTGATACAGATTTTTTTCTCAGAATGCAGCCTTTTGTTGATTGTTCATTTATAATATTAAGTACATGGATTCCAGTTAATTGGGTCATCGTTAATCGAGGCAGCTGTTTACCTGGTACAACTTTAAAAGAAAGAAACTAATTGAGAAAATAGTTCGGATTCCCTTTGTTTATTTGGGACACCATGCTGATTAATTGGGGCAGGAGACGGCTGCCGAACAGCTTCGAACTAGGATCAACTGGGAGCATTTATGTGGCCATTAGGGACTACATCATGCTGAGAGCAAAATGTTTTTTTTTAAATAGTGTCAGTTGCATGTGTTTGTGTTCAAATAGGAGTGCTTTTTGTTACTGATAGTTGGCAAGAAATAAGCAGTAAGACAATTCAGAACTGTTTTGCTCACTGCAGTTTCAAGCATTCCAGCTTGGAGATATCAGAAAGGACCGTAAGTAAAAAATAATGATTGTCAATGCCACTTCAACAAGTTCAGAACGATGAAGAGTTTTAGGACATTAACAATCATCGTAAATGTTATAATGAAAATGAAGATTTAGAGGATGCAATCATTGAAAGCATTCTATGAAGGCAGTCTTTATTCTGCACTCAGTGTCTGTGCTGATTTTGTCCACTTACTGTCGATGAAATGAAAAACATGCTCCATCGAAAACTATTAGGAACTAATACACAGTTTTACAGTACTATAGTAGTATTGGCAGTGCTCTAATTTGTTCTGTATTTCATTTAAATACGTAATTACTCAGATATACAGTAATTTGTCATTTTTATACCTTTTTAACTATTTCCATGAAACTTTGGCTAATTGGGGCAGCTGCTTATTTGGGCCAAAGTGTACTGGTCATGATGTGTCCCAATTAACTGGAATCCACTGTATTGTTTTAAAACCTTCAATAAGATTGTTATGACCTATTTGCAAATATCAAAATAAATTACTAATGTCAGGTAATGTATTTCCAAGGGAGATGAAGTTACTATCCGTGCCAAAACAGTTTCTATTTCTGAGACAACTTTCATTTAGAAAAATCAGGGAAAGGCTCTTCTGCTTGATGAAGACCCTTTATTCTATAAAAAGACAACCACTTTGTCATTGGTTTTCAGTTCAGTCGTGGCAGAGTATTACATCAGCTATCATAGCAATTATTCCTTAATTCAATCTGCTTGTTTCCAGGAAAAATGTAACAACCCATAATAATTTAGTTATCTTTGCTGTCATGGAATCAACAGATTTAAAACTGCAGCACAAAAGAACCCTAGTTATCGAGCAGAATTAAACACGTGCCTGTTAGTCTGGCGTTGATGTTGAAGGACCATGTTCTTGTCATGAATTGTCTCAAGTAAAGCAGTCGCCAATGATTTCAGATCTGAGATGGACTGTGGTGTAGCTGGCAGACTGCAGCCATGATCTTCTGACAAAAGCTCTTGCACTGAAACCAAAGTGGATAAAATATTGTCAATTATATTGAGGATACATACAGGTTAAAAAAAAAAAAGCTATTTTGGGACTGAAATTCTTCCTGCCTATCTTAATAAACTCAGTAAATTTAAAATCAGATTTTTCCATCTTGCACACATGGTAACATTTCAGGTGAACTTCCTGGTGAACAGGAACAGCTTCTTCCTCTCTGCCATACGATTCTCAAATGGACATTGAACCCATGAACACTACCTCACTTTTTTAATATAGATTATTTCTGTTTTTGCACTATTTTAATCTAACTATTCAGTATATATACTTACTGCAATTGATTTACTTTTTTTCTCTCTTTCTATATTACCACACATTGTACTGCTGCTGCTACGTTAACAAATTTCACAACACATGCCGGTGATAGTAAACCTGATTCTGACATGGTAGATGCTTCAACTGTTAAAATAAATTCACTGATCAAATATTCTTGGTGAAGAGCTGTGCTCAAAAGGGTCATGGGTTGCAGGCATGCCTAAAAACAAAATTATTTTTCTGAACCATATTCTCTTTGAGTACAACTTCCCACGAGCAACGTGAGACAAGCAACCCTGCAAATTTCACTGCATCACATTTATAATGTATTTCAGTGATGTTGCTGCACCATAGACTTATTCAAGGATAACCATCCTGCTACACTTCCACATTGAACATCACAAAATTTTTTTTTGGCAACTGGGACAAACTCCCCTTGGCATAAATTAGCATCAGGTCACTCATCAAAATGTTACACGAGTTGTAATTCTTTTCGTTAAAAAAAATTAACTTTCCAAATCTGCCTTTAAGAGGCTGCATGCTACATCAACTTTAATTTCCATCAAATAGCTCACATTTTTAATGCAGTCTTGCCATCCAGAATAGATGGTGAGGGTGGGGGGGGGGGGGGGTGGTGGATAGCAAATTCACGTCATTAGAAGCTGGACTCATTTTTTTCTATTTCCAACTCATGCCCAGATTTTTGTGGAAAGAAGAAATACTGTTTTATTTTAAACTGCTTTCAATTTTAGATCTACATGTTCTGACTATTTTCCTTCTTCTAAACATAGCAGATTTTTGAGGGGAATGATTTCATGTTAGATAAAATTATAAATCAACATTGGGTAACTTTAACCTTTACTTCAAAAAATTCACACCAAGGACAAATCCAAGTCTTATTTAAATAGTGGAAAACTGGGAAAAATGAAGATCCAGAGATATCCAGCGGTCTTCGTATGCAGAGCACTACAATGTGGTGGTCAGTTAGAAGATCTATTTTGTATTGATCAGAGGGTAAAGGCCAAGTGGACTGAATTTTCAAATTTGATCCTTCCTCCTACAAAAAGAAATTTAGTAATAGGCTAATACAGAAAAGATGGCTGAAGTGTGAAATGCCTCCTGCAAAAGAAATAGCTTCCAACTCAAGATGTTAAAATCCAAGATCAGCAAATATCTACTTTTGAAAAGATATGAAAGGACATGGAGCCTATGCAGGCATTTAGACCAGATCATGGCATAGCAAAACTGGCTGTTGATTGCTTTTCTTGTATTCCTAACATGTGTTGCCACTGTAGAGAGAGGACATTTGTGAATGTGTCCTCCCTACAGATCAAGACTATAGTTTAATGTAAGAGCCTGAGCTTGTTTTTTGTATAGAACATTGACAAGTCATATGACAAGTCACTATTTGAGGAATGGCTGGGTCAGATTCATAGATAGTTGTATATTCTGTACATGCATGTTTCTCATGCAATAGTAATAGAAAGAATGAAAAAAAAATCAACAATATAAAGAACATCTCAAAATTATTGCTGTGCTTCAGATCCTTGGGATGCCCAGTCTCCCTTCAACCACTTGCATTAAAATTTCTAATTTTCTTTCTTCATTTTGAGGTGACATCTGGTACTATTAAGCAGTCGCATGGATTCCAATAGTCTCTTATAAAAAAACGTAATATTATAATAAGGCTTCCTGCAGAGCAAACGCCAGGTTAAGAGACATTACAATTGCTGGGTTACCACAGCCTGAATGTCACCATGGAGAATTTTGTTGCTAATTCAAAATTGTTGCATTCACAAAAAGATCAATCTATTCAGTAACTTAAACTATATCAAAAATAAAACACATTGTATAATTGATAATAATTCCAACGAACTTACGTTACTGGAAGAGAATATTTCTACAGCGTGCTGACACTGGAGAGGGTTAAAGGAGGTTCATGAAAATGATTCCAGCATTGAAATGGCTTGTAATAAGAAGAGCATTTGATGGCTCTGGGTTTATATTCATTAGATTTTAGAAGAATGAGGGGTGACTTAATTGAAACCTATCGAATCTTGTAAGGTCTTGATAGAATGGAGATGATCTTTCCTATAGTGGGAGAGTCTAGGACCAGAGAACACAGCCTCAGAATAGAGGGGTGTTCTTTTAGAACAGATATGAGAAGGAATTTCTTTAGCCAGAGCGGTGAATTTCTGAAATTCATTGCCACAGGCAGCTGTCGAGGTCAAGTCTTTATGAATATTTAAGAGGTTGATAGATTCTTGACTGGTCAAGGCAAGAAGAGATATGGGGAGAAGGCAGGAGACGGGGCTGAGAGGAATAATGGATCAGCCATGATGATATGGCAGAACAGACTCAATGGGCCAAATGGTAAAATTCTGCCCTATATCTTATGGCCTTATAGTCTAACACTGTATATTTTCCATCAGATTGCAATTAGGGCAAGATTTATGTTCCAATACTATGTTCAGGTATGACTTAAAAGGCAGATAACATGCTTTTGGAAGAATCACAATATTGATTTAACAATTTTAAATACAGGCACAAGTAATTTTCTTCGGAAAAATACTGAACTCTATCCTATTGCAAGATCACAAAGCATTTTTATTCCAAAACTTATTTCCGTTGTTTCTGGTCACTAAATGCTATCCACAGACCAATCAATACAACTTTAACTCGTATCTCTTAAACACAACTTATTACTGTTAGCTGCTTGCATAAAACAACACAAAATCTAATTTTCAAGCAATTACTATTACTATAATAGCATTCCCTCTAACCATTAAGGACAGAAACACAAGTCATTAGCAAGATAAGACTGTGCCATTCAGCAGTCCCAAAGCCAATTAAACTCCTAACCCACCTGTATCCAATTACTCAGATATACAGTGCAACTTTTTAAAAATAAGTTGGATGGAGAAAATTGGAAAATGACATTATTTCAGATGCAAGGAAGAGAAATCTGTATTCATAACAATGAAAACAACTGACATTCACATGTTGAAACTCAGGTTAACTGACACTAGATGAATTTTCTCCACATTTTTAGGTGTCTTGGCCTTTTTGGAAATTTGATTCCCTATTCCTTTTAAGTTTTAAGCACATTTTAAAAATTATTTACTTAGAAATACAGCAGAGTAACGGGTCCTTCCAGACCAACAAGCCCATGCCGCTCTGTTGTACCCATGTGACCAATTAACCTATGAACCTGTACTTTGTTTGAATGTGGGAAGAAACCCATGCTCTTTACCAACAGCAGCAGAATTGAATCATTGTCACTGGCACTGTTACTACCTGTTACGCGACAGTGTGCCCCTATATTTTTTGGAATAAAATGGCAATGACAGTGGTGCAACAAAATAATTCCATCTGCAAGCGGATTTTCAAGCTTTATGGTGCAAAAAAGCACAGTTCTTATTTATTCTTAGAACACACTGGTCTTACTAATCCAGATTTCCCTAATGCCATGCATTTAAAGTGGCAACAATTAAACTGCATTATTTGTCCTCGCTGAGTCAACCCTGTCTGAATGTTGACCCCTTCAAACCACAGTATCAGGGAAACTTGATTAGTAAGACCTCCCATGATCTCAAATAGAATCTCAAGTGTGCCTTGTCTGCTTGGCCAGTAAAGTCAGGGCCACAGTCACTCTCAGCTTTCTCAAGTAAGGATCATTCCTGGCTGTTGCTGATGATTTTCGAGCCATTTCACAGTTTGCTGCTCACGGGTGCATTAGAGAGATCACCTGATCTCCAGACTCAAGGAGAGGAGACTTCAGCTATTTATCATCGGCCCACAGGCAAAGTGGGTGCGTGGTTTCATTTCTGGCCCACTTACACAAAGAGCAGCACTGTTCTTCAGTAACCCTTCTCAGTCCTCCTGACCCTTCAAGAGTACTGTCCTCACCTCTGCCATCAAAACAGCAGCAGGAAAAACATTTCTTGTATCTCTGTAGGTCCCCTTAGGTGTTCACTTCAGAAAAATTACACCTGTTGGACTCTGTTGATTATTCCAAGAACTTGCAATATAGCAATAGGGAATGCCCATGAAATCATCTTTAATACAGAACCACCCAGGGAAACCCAACAATACTGAACCCTCAGAACTGAAGTACAGGATGAAGCACTATATTTTTACTGACTCATAAGGAGGTGTGACCTGACGACTCTTACCAATTTTTTAGAAGCCCCATAGGAAGAATACTATCTGAAGGCATTGCAGCTTAGTATGGCAACTACTCTGTCCAAGAAATTGCGGAGAATTGTGAATACAGCTCAGTCCATCATGAAACCCATCGGGCAGAAGGTATAAACGTCTGAGGACTCTAACTACCAGATTCAAGGACAGCTCTCTCTCACTGTTATTAGATTCTTAAGTGAACCTCATACACTAAAAGATGAACTCCAGAACTCTTGATCCTTCCCCCACTCCCAGTCTACCTTGTCTTTTCCATGGGCTTCATTTGTTTACCTGCACTGCACTTTCCTCGTAATCACAGTATAGTCAGCATTCTGTCTTCTTTTTACTACCTCGAGGTAGTTAATCATTGCATGATCTGCTTGGATAGCATGCAAAACAAAAGCTTTTCACTGTATCTCAGTACCTGAGATGATAACAAACCAGTGCTAATTTCTGAACCGTGGAGCTATAATGCTGCAGATACAGTATTCTGCCTGCAGTTTGAGAAATCCTGCATGGGAATTTCAGGGAAGGGCATCACTGAGGTGGGAAGGGGTGAAATTTGTGAGTGGATAGGGGTGAGGTGTTAAGGAGATTTGAAAGGCAATTTTATTGTTAAAGTTCTATTGGGATAGATCAGCAACTTCATTCTTATTGTAATTTCTAAACAGGTTTCTAAGGATAGGGGTATGCAAGTTCATTGAGAAAACTCAGATCTAATCTCAAAAATAGAGCTGTCACCAACATTTCAAAGATGTTGACATTTATGGCCAGCAGAGTGAAAAACATATGGAGTTAAAGCTTTATCAATGGTTCTGCACATTTATCCAGTGAAATGTTGAACAATATAATCTGTCAAGTCAAAATTTGATTCCCAGCACTGACGGCTCATTGAAACGGAGGCTCTATAATGAATCCTCTGAGCTCTGAGTTAGTTAGTAGAGGTCTGGGGGGAGCTCCTGACGGCTTCTGCTCCTGATCGCTATCTTACGGCACAGTTTTCATCTGCATTTTGTCAATGTCTGGATGTGGATGGAATCAGGTTTGGCTGCAACAATGACCTGAATTAGATAATCAATATTCATAAGTGAGGATCAAATAATAGCAGATATTTCAGTGAGTAACTAACAGCAAATGACACCAAGAGCATTATATCATTATTATTCAATACTTTATGAAAGAGAATACAAAATTGAGCTACATTTATTTCAGGAGCAACATAAAAGAAAAATCTATTTTAAATGTAAACCATTAAATCCACTGAATAACACTTGTTATTTTCTTTCCAGATTCAAATTAGCTGTGTGGGAAAGTGATCAGGAATTCTGCTCACTAAAGGCCCTTTGGAAAAGGCTTTGTGTGGAGGGGCGGGTCCATGTCCTCCCTTGCTGCATCCTTAAAATAGGAGAAATCAACTGCCGGGATAATTTTTCGAAGGAGGATCAGATGGAATTTGAATTGAAGAGTGCTAACATGTGCTGCGTAGAGGGTTTCTGATTCACCTTTGAAGGTTAAATCCTTCTAATCTGCTCTTCTTTACAATAAGTAATGGTAGATAATGGTTCAGATTTCCACTAACAATCCCGACCACGCTGGACATGCCTCACCTTGCTTGGCAGAAAGAACCCCTGTAAGGGCACTACTGTTGCCTCTTCCATTTGACTTTGTGTTCTTTTTACGTTCAAGAGCATTCTATGTGAAAGAGAAATGATGTAATGTGGTAAGGAAATCATTTATTTTAATAGTTTAATCCAATCTTAACATACAGATTACACCATTAAATGAATAATAGAGTTCAGTTGAGATGTAAATGAATCAAGAGTTCATTCCTGTTCTTAATTACCATTATAAACTCAAATTACCCTCAGAGAATTAAAGATATAGCAATCTTCAAAACAGATTTCAGTAACAGATACATAGGAAAAGCATTCTTAGTGAGGTATCCTAACTATGGACAGATACCGGGTTGTCCTGTGATTCCTCAGGACTGCTTATATTATTGGACAACCAAAGGCAAGATAATTTCTAAAAACAATCAAACTACAGACAAAGGAGTTTTGAGGGCAGGGCAGTGGCTGTCACTACATGGACTTTATTAAGGCATTTGATGAGGTCCCTCATGGCAGGTCGGTTTGAAAGATGTAGACACATGGGATCCAGGGTGAATTACGAGTTTGGATTCTGAGCTGGTTTGCCCATAGAAGTCAGGCTGTAGGGGTGGAAGGCTGTTACTCTGGCTAAAGATCTGTGATCAGTGATATTCCGGAAGTGTCACTGCTGGGACCTCTGTTGTTTGTGATGCTTATCAATGGCTTGCATGAAAATGGAGATGGGTGGTTTAGCAAATTTGTAGATGACATCAAGATTGTTGGAGTTGTGGACAGACTAAAGGACTATCATGTAATACAGCAGGTATAGATCAGTTAAAAGATATGGACTGAGAAGTGGCAGGTGGAGTTTATTCTGAGCAAGTGTGAGGTGTTTCATTTTGGGAGGTCAAATGAAAGCAGGAAGTACAGTTTATGGCAGACCTCTTAATAGTATGGAGGTACTGCGGGATACTGGGGTCCAGGTCCATAGTTCATTTGAATAGTAGTAAAGAGGAGTACGACATGCTTGCCATCACTGGTAGGTATACAAGAAAGGAAGTCACGCTGCAGCTACACAAAACATTAGCCAGACTGAACTGTGTGCAGTTCTAGTTGCCCCATTATGGGAAGGATGTGGAGAGGGTGCAGACGTGGTTTACCAGATTGCTACTTGTTTTAGAGGGTATGAGCCACAAGGAAAGGTTGCACAAACTTGGGTTGTTCTCCATATAGCATCAGAGACTGTGGGACACCAGATAGAGAACTTTTAAAATGAGAGGCATAGATAGGGTAGACAGTCAGAATCTTTTCCCCAGCAAAAAAAGTCTTAACAGAGCACATGCTTTTATGGGTTGGGGGGGGGGGGTGAAATTTAAAGGTGATGTGATAGGCAATTTTTTTTTAAAATGCAGGGGGTGATAGGTGCCTGGAATAGGCTCCCTGGGGTAATAGAAAGCAGAAAGTTTGGTGGAGTTTAAGAGGCTTTTAGATAGAAAGGAGACGACAAAGGGAACAGAGGGACATGGGTGATACACAGAAGGACGTTTAGTACAAATTGGCATTGCGACTGGCACAACATCCTGGGCTGACTGGCCTGGCCAGTGCAATATGGTCCATATTTTACAGAAATCTAGAAACCAAAACAGAAAATAATGACTATATTCAGCAAGTCAGGCAAGGAATAAGTTAATTTTTTTTAATAAAAACAGCAAATGCTAAAAATTCTCAGTGAGACATTTGTGAAGAACAAAACAGGACTGACATTTCACTCTGATGACTTTTCCACCAGAAAAGCTCTGACAAAATATTATAGACCTGAAACATCAACTCTTGTTTATCTATGTAGCTGATGCCTGACCTACTGAATATTTTATGTTTTTCTGTTTTTATAAGGCATCGACATTTTCTTTGCTAAGAGAGAAATGAAAGCAGGACAAGAAACAATAATTCCTTACCAGAGTGAAAACAAGCATTTGAAACCCAATATATTTCTAAAGATAGGCACATGGGTTTTTGGTTCTATAAACAGGAATGCAGAAGTTCAATGAAGCAGTAATGCTCACTTTATAGAAAGCATCAGTTAACTTCCATAGATTCAAACACAAATTTGAAAATCTGACAGCAGGTTAAAAAAAAAGCCAATTTACCAAAGTACAACCTTGGGCACATATTTATGAAGCCATGGAAATCTACCAAAGTAAATTCACAGCAAGAACTAGTAAAGAGAAATTGAAGTGATTTTTTTAATTTATGTGCTACATTATCAAAGATCAATTTTTTTATTATTCCAATTTTGTCCTTAATCTAGATGTATGTACACCAAGGGAATACACATTTATACAGGGCAGCCTGAGGATTTTGTAATCTGGATTACTGTAGAGGGAATGATGAATGCGGTCAGGTATTATGCTGGTTATTCGGTACCATAAACTTCAGTAGCATGGGACAAAATGACTTCCATAATAAAAGAACGACAACACAAATAAAGAATACAATTTGAAATGATTATAAATCTTATCCATTATTACTTATTCCAAATGTGTTGGCATGAGATTTAATGCATTAATCAGTATTCCACAACAATACCTTGTATTTAGAAATGTTATTCTTAAGGATGTTGACTTCTTCCTGGATCTGCTTCAAATGCTCATGCAGATATCTGGACATAGAGAAAAAATAAGATAGTTTTGCTTCTTTGCTCCATTATGTCAAAGCAGACTAGCCAGCTTCCAAAGTAGAGTCGTGCTAGGAAGTTTGTGAACCCTGTAGAATTTTCTCTATTTCTGCATAAATATGACCTGAAATGTGATCAGAACTTCACACAAGTCCAAAAACTAGATAGAGAGAACCCAATTAAATAAATCACACGAAACATTATACTTGTTCATTTATTTATCGAAGAAACAATCAAATAATACATGTACTTGTTGGAAAAAGTATGTGAACCTTTGCTTTCAGGAACTGGCGTGACCACCCCTCCCCCACCCACTTGTATAGCAATAACTTCAATCAAGCATTTCCAGTAACCGTTGATCAGTCCTCCACATCGGCCTGGAGGAATTTTAGGCCATTCCTCCTTACACAACTGCTTCAACTCTGGGATGTTGGTGGGCTTCCTTGCATGAACTGCTTGCTTCAGGTCCTTCCACAACATTTGCATCAGATTAAGGTCAGGACTTTGACTTGCCCATTCCAAAACACAAATTTTCTTTTTTTTAGGCGTGTGCCTGCATTCGTGCGAGTCTGTGCATGTGCGTTTGCGTGTGTGTGCGTGCATGCATGACGATGTTTTTTTCATAGCTTTTTACAAGGCGTGGAGTGAGAGAGAGACTGTGTTGGGCACCACTCCTCACACAGACATTTTCGCAGTATTTTTCCCTTTTTAATTTACGAGGTCGAGTTGCGATCTTGACACTCAACCCGGCACGGATGGAAAGTGTACTCGGGAGTGGATTGACTGGTTTTAAACTTGGGAACCTCTGCTCCCGGGTCCAGCGCTGATGTCATTGCGCCACCAGCCGGCCCAAAACACAAATTTTCTTCTTTTTAAACCATTCTGTTGTTGATTTACTCTGGCCTTTCTAATTACCATCTTGTTGCATCATCCAATTTCTATTAAGCTACAGGTAATGGACTGCTAACGACATTCTCCTGTAAAATGTCTTGATACAATTTTGAATTCATTGTTCCCTCAGTGATTGCAAGCTGTCCAGGCCCTGAGGCAGCAAAGCAGCTCCAAATCATGATGCTCCTTCCACCTTGCTTCACAGCTGGGATGAGGTTTTGGTGTTGGAGTGCAGTGCCCCTTTTCCTCCAAACATAACAATATGCATTTCTGCCAGAAAGTTCAAATTCTGTCTCATCTGTCCACAGAACATTGTTCCAGACGTATTGTAGAACATCCAGGTGCTACTTTACAAACTTGAGATGTGCAGCAATGGGTTTCTTGGAGAGCAGTAGTTTTCTCTGTGAACGCCACTCTTGTTCGGTGTTTTTCTTATCGTGGACACATGAACAGAGACTTTAACAAGTTCTAGAGATTTCTGCAGGTCTTTTGGTGTTACCCTTGGGTTCTTTTTCACCTCCTTCAGCATTGCACCTTGTGCTCTTGGTGTGATCTTTGCAGGATGCCCACTCCGAGGGACAGTAGCTAAGTACTGAGCTTCCTCCATTTATAGAGTCTCTTACTGTGGACTGATGAACATTCAGGTTTTTAGAAATGCTTCTGTAGCCTTTTCCAGCTTCTCTACAATTCTTTTTCTAAGGACTTCCTAAAGCTGTTTCGATTGCGGCAGGGTTCACATAAATAAATCTTTCTTGAGAAGCGGAGGCTCTGACAGTAACCTGACTTTGTGTGTATTTTTTTTATAGGGCAGGACGCCTCTACATCCCACACCTCCAATCTCATCTCATTGATTGGAACACCTGACTCCAAATAGCTTTCGTAGAAGGCATTACCCCAGAGGTTCACATACTTTTTCCAACAAATACGTGTTGGATCGTTTTCTCAATAAGTAAATGAACAAGTATAATTTTTTTTGTGTTATTTATTTAATTGGGCTCTTTTTATCTAATTTTAGGACTTAGGATGAAGATCTGATCACATTTTAGGTCATACTTATGCAGAAATAGAGAAAACTCTACAGGGACCACAACTTTCTAGCACAATTGTAGGCCTGAAGACAGCCACCATGAGATCATTCATGTGAGGTTCTGCTTCCTTTGGAATTTCATCAATCACATGTCAACTCATCTCTCATCAGAATAAACAATACTATCCATACCTGTTTTCGAATGATTGGAACTGATACACTAAGTTTCATTCAGCGTAATCAGCAGGGGTTTTTAGTTTTAATTGCTTTATCACCTTGACCCTAACAAACAGATTAACTCCATCACAGAGGCAGACGTGAAGCCAAGTTCCTTTTTAGAGACAGATAGACATTTAAATAAGATCGATTACAGATAGAGACCTATGTAAAAAATCTATCCTCGAGACAGATCTATATGCAAGATCTAACTCAGAGACAGACCCATAGATAATGCTTATTGCATGAATTGACCTGTGGACTACTTTGAAGACAAGGCTATAAACTAGACTGTTTTCAAAACAAAACAGATCTCTTTTACAAAACTGACTTCCAAGCAAGTTAGGGAACAGGGAGAGAAGTGGGTAGATAGGTTACTTCAGTGGAGTTTTGTGAATGGAAACTAAGAGCTAAAGAGTCTTAAAACCTTTCCTTTTTGGTGCGCACATTTACATTTGCTCCACAATGCAGACATCCCACCCTGCAAAAACTCATTTCAGGGAGGTAGCACCATCAATTTGCGGGAGATTCCTGGAACTTCCGGGAGAGGTGGGATGTCTGCAATAGAGTAACTCCTCAACAGCTAGTCAGCTAGTTTAAGTAATGTTAGCTATGCTAATGAACGAATGACACCTGTTAAACTCACCTCAACATGTTTTTTACAGTCTTAACCCACCATGGGCAATAGAAAAGTCACTGTTGCAAACAGTGCAGTGAGCAACACTGTCATTACTTTTGACCCCTATTAGGCAGGGGTACACTTTAGGGTAGTCTGGGGAGACGTACGTTTTACATTTTCTTTTTTTTTTGGAACACTCTGTCATGGCGCACTCTCGCTCTCTCTCTCTCTCTCTCTCTCTCTCACACAGTCACTCTCGCTCGTGCGCTCTCTCTCGTGGTCGCTCTCGCTTGCTTTCTCTCTCGCTCTTGCTCGTGCACTCTCTCTCTCTCTCTCATAGTCGCTCTCGTGCGCTCTCTTGCCTTCTCTCACTTGCTCTCAAAAAATTGATTTCCATGACATTGCATATAATTTGTGGGCATCAGGGAGCTACTATTAATATGTGGGACACTCCCGGAACTTCCGGGAGAGGTGGGATGTCTACACAATGGAAGCTTATAAAGTGCCTTACATGGCATCTTCTGACTGTAGATTCTCTTTCTGTTATATATCCAACAGCAATGCCTCCTCACTTATTCTTCCTGAAGCTATATAATTATGATAGGGAAGTTATCTCTGAAACTAAGCTAAGTGAAACTAGCACTGTTTGATTCACACTAGAATTAATCCTGTTCAAAATCAGATGGGTGTAAACTGCACTCGTCTCAGGAAACTCACACTTTTGTTATTTAAGTGTGACATTTATACTCTTACAAAGCATCACTCACTGGCTGAAATATTCAAGTGGGACTGAAACTGTCAAAAGGAAGTCAAAAGAAAGATGAGTCTTATTGTGAGATGTGACCTTTTAAACAGAAAGAAAAAAAATCAA
The DNA here is from genome assembly GCF_030028105.1 of Mobula birostris. Lineage (NCBI taxonomy): Eukaryota > Metazoa > Chordata > Chondrichthyes > Myliobatiformes > Myliobatidae > Mobula > Mobula birostris. Next base: position 81,297,830 of record NC_092372.1, on the reverse strand, counting down.
GATCTGAAAATTAAGTTTAAAAATAGGACACTGGGCCTTTATCTTGGGTGTGAATGCAAATCCTTAAATGAAACATAAGGACTGGGACAACAGGAGAAGATACTGACAATGGTGACTGCCATCTTCTTTTAGTAATTGGGTACTATGAGGTTTTTGGAAAGTTTCAAATATATTCTGTGTTCTCATTGAGGACACTAGGCACCCTAATCTTTGTGGGTGTGCACAAAGGACATTTAAGTCTAACTACTCAGTAACTTCCCTTTATCTCCACAGATTAGGGGGTCACCATTTAAATTAGAAATTTTGTGCTAAAATTGTCTATAAACATTGGTTAAAATGTCTGTAGTCAAGTAATGCAAATATGGCAATTAACCAGTACCACATATGTAGCTGCATTACCAGAAGAAAATTTAATCATGGCTATTTAGATAATAGGACAATTTCATCCTGAACCATATTTTCTTATTGTATAATATTGAGCCTATTGAGGCATTCAGGTTAAATTAGCTTTATTTAAAGTTGTGTAAATTTAAATTCCAACGTTAACTGCTACTGAAAGAATATATCAGACAGCTGCACATGTCAATTTGCCCCTGATGGAATTTCCATTTCCATTTACAGAACTTGCTAGTGTACCTTGCTTGAATTTTATGATCCCACATCAGAACACCAAGGGATAAATGTAAATCAGTAGGAGGATGGAATTAAATTTCAGGTGCTTCACTGTGCATGCCCCCATCAGCAAAAATTAGGTGCCTATTTCTGCAGTATATAGAAACATAGAAAATAGGTGCAGGAGTAGGCCATTCGGCCCTTCGAGCCTGCACCGCCATTCATTATGATCATGGCTGATCATCCAACTCAGAACCCCGCCCCAGCCTTCCCTCCATACCCCCTGACCCCCGTAGCCACAAGGGCCATATCTAACTCCCTCTTAAATATAGCCAATGAACTGGCCTCAACTGTTTCCTGTGGCAGAGAATTCCACAGATTCACCACTCTCTGTGTGAAGAAGTTTTTCCTAATCTCGGTCCTAAAAGGCTTCCCCTCTATCCTCAAACTGTGGCCCCTCGTTCTGGACTTCCCCAACATTGGGAATAATCTTCCTGCATCTAGCCTGTCCAATCCCTTTAGGATCTTATACGTTTCAATCAGATCCCCCCTCAATCTTCTAAATTCCAACGAGTACAAGCCCAGTTCATCCAGTCTCTCTTCATATGAAAGTCCTGCCATCCCAGGAATCAATCTGGTGAACCTTCTTTGTACTCCCTCTATGGCAAGGATGTCTTTCCTCAGATTAGGGGACCAAAACTGCACACAATACTCCAGGTGTGGTCTCACCAAGGCCTTGTACAACTGCAGTAGTACCTCCCTGCTCCTCTACTCGAATCCTCTTGCTATAAATGCCAGCATACCATTCGCCTTTTTCACCGCCTGCTGTACCTGCATGCCCACTTTCAATGACTGGTGTATAATGACACCCAGGTCTCGTTGCACCTCCCCTGTTCCTAATCGGCCACCATTCAGATAATAATCTGTTTTCCTATTTTTGCCACCAAAGTGGATAACTTCACATTTATCCACATTAAATTGCATCTGCCATGAACTTGCCCACTCACCCAACCTATCCAAGTCACCCTGCATCCTCTTAGCATCCTCCTCACAGCTAACACTGCCACCCAGCTTCGTGTCATCCGCAAACTTGGAGATGCTGCATTTAATTCCCTCATCCAAGTCATTAATATATATTGTAAACAACTGGGGTCCCAGCACTGAGCCTTGCGGTACCCCACTAGTCACCGCCTGCCATTCTGAAAAGGTCCCGTTTATTCCCACTCTTTGCTTCCTGTCTGCTAACCAATTCTCCACCCACACCAATACCTTACCCCCAATACCGTGTGCTTTAAGTTTGCACACTAATCTCCTGTGTGGGACCTTGTCAAAAGCCTTTTGAAAATCCAAATGTACCACATCCACTGGTTCTCCCCTATCCACTCTACTAGTTACATCCTCAAAAAATTCTATGAGATTCGTCAGACATGATTTTCCTTTCACAAATCCACGCTGACTTTGTCCGATCATTTCACCGCTTCCCAAATGTGCTGTTATCACATCCTTGATAACTGACTCCAGCAGTTTCCCCACCACCGACGTTAGGCTAACCGGTCTATAATTCCCTGGTTTCTCTCTCCCTCCTTTTTTAAAAAGTGGAGTTACATTAGCCACCCTCCAATCCTCAGGAACTAGTCCAGAATCTAACGAGTTTTGAAAAATTATCACTAATGCATCCACTATTTCTTGGGCTACTTCCTTAAGCACTCTAGGATGCAGACCATCTGGCCCTGGGGATTTATCTGCCTTCAATCCCTTCAATTTACCTAACACCACTTCCCTACTAACATGTATTTCGCTCAGTTCCTCCATCTCACTGGACCCTCTGTCCCCTACTATTTCTGGAAGATTATTTATGTTCTCCTTAGTGAAGACAGAACCAAAGTAATTATTCAATTGGTCTGCCATGTCCTTGCTCCCCATAATCAATTCACCCGTTTCTGTCTGCAGAGGACCTACATTTGTCTTTACCAGTCTTTTCCTTTTTACATATCTATAAAAGCTTTTACAGTCCGTTTTTATGTTCCCTGCCAGTTTTCTCTCATAATCTTTTTTCCCCTTCCTAATTAAGCCCTTTGTCCTCCTCTGCTGAACTCTGAATTTCTCCCAGTCCTCAGGTGAGCCACTTTCTCTGGCTAATTTGTATGCTTCTTCCTTGGAATTGATACTACCCCTAATTTCTCTTGTCAGCCACGGGTGCACTACCTTCCTTGATTTATTCTTTTGCCAAACTGGGATGAACAATTGTTGTAGTTCATCCATGCAACCTTTAAATGCTTGCCATTGCATATCCACCGTCAATCCTTTAAGTGTCATTTGCCAGTCTATCTTAGCTAATTCACGTCTCATACCTTCAAAGTTACCCCTCTTTAAGTTCAGAACCTTTGTTTCTGAATTAACTATGTCACTCTCCATCTTAATGAAGAATTCCACTATATTATGGTCACTCTTACCCAAGGGACCTCTCAGGACAAGATTGCTAATTAACCCTTCCTCATTGCTCAAAACCCAGTCCAGAATAGCCTGCTCTCTAGTTGGTTCCTCGACATGTTGGTTCAAAAAACCATCCCGCATACATTCCAAGAAATCCTGTTCCTCAGCACCTTTACCAATTTGGTTCACCCAATCTACATGTAGATTGAAGTCACCCATTATAACTGCTGTTCCTTTATTGCACACATTTCTAATTTCCTGTTTAATACCATCTCCGACCTCACTACTACTGTTAGGTGGCCTGTACACAACTCCCACCAGCGTCTTCTGCCCCTTAGTGTTACGCAGCTCTACCCATATCGATTCCACATCTTCCCGGCTTATGTCCTTCCTTTCTATTGCGTTAATATCTTCTTTAACCAGCAACGCCACCCCACCTCCCCTTCCTTCATGTCTATCCCTCCTGAATATTGAATATCCCTGAACGTTGAGCTCCCATCCCTGGTCACCCTGGAGCCATGTCTCTGTGATCCCAACTATATCATAATCATTAATAACAATCTGCACTTTCAATTCATCCACCTTATTACGAATGCTCCTTGCATTGACACACAAAGCCTTCAGGTGCTCTTTTACAACTCTCTTAGCCCTTATACAATTATGCTGAAAAGTGGCCCTTTTTAATGCTTGCCCTGGATTTGTCAGCCTGCCACTTTTACTTTTCTCCTTCGTACTTGTTGCTTCTACCCTCACTTTACACCCCTCTGTCTCTCTGCACTGGTTCCCATCCCCCTGTTGTGAACTAACCTCCTCACGCCTAGCCTCTTTAATTTGATTCCCACCCCCCAACCATTCTAGTTTAAAGTCACCTCAGTAGCCCCCGCTAATCTCCCTGCCAGGATATTGGTCCCCCTAGGATTCAAGTGTAACCCGTCCTTTTTGTACAGGTCATGCCTGCGCCAAAAGTAAAAATAATCTTCAGTGTGAAAATGTGGAACAAAGAATATACTCCATGAGTGAGGAATATGCGACACCTTTCTCATAAATGAAATAATTCTCCTTTGCTTCCCACTGAGTATCTATACAATGTATGGTTCTGTTTTAATTCCTTTTTAGAACTGACACTATTGCAGCACAGAGCGTGCCCTGATGGTTTTCTGTAGACTACATGTCCTGCCTTTCATTTTCTTCCTGAGGAGACGCCAAATGAAAATGCCTCTAAATGGAGATAGCTTGACTGAGGGACCTGGATCAATCAGTGGTCTGTGCGAAGCAGACCAGCTCTCAGTAAAGATAGTTTCAGAGATCTTAATATCCTAAGGACAAAAAAAAGGAAAGGAGCTAATTTAACAGTTCTCATCAATATCCACTGGAAATTAAGTCTACATGGTAAATTGATGAGGACAAGACTAGACTTGCCCATAGTAATTTATATGTTAAGCTTCATATCCAGCACTCTGTGGCCAAACTCACGGGTGAAAAATGAACAGCAAGTAAAGTGCCAACAGTGAGTGGATGTTATGCAACCATGTGCTAACAACAGCCAATCTCAGGAGGGGAAACAATAAGTCAGAGAGTTGTTGTACAGGGAAAATACAAGTTATCTCATGCATTTATAATAATATATCATACATTTCTATTCTCTGACAATGAGCACACATATAGTATGAAGTAGTTGTCATTTCCTAGCTGCCAAAAGAATGAGACAAAAGAGAATGGCTCAGAATCACCTGTTCTCCATGCACAATGCATCAACATCAATTATACGGTTTTCATGTCCTCCAAGAATATGGTTAATCTCTTGATTTAGACGGTCAGATTTCTCCTGGTAAAAAGAGCGCTCAACCTTAACATCCTGAAGCTCATCCATTGCTGCTTGGTAGTCGTGATCCAACCGTTCAATCTGTAACAAAATAAAATTATTGGCAAATTACTCTATACTTGAAGACAAAGTCAGACCATTTACCCGAAACATTGCAAACAGATTTGTACATAAATTTTAAATTGCAGACCTCTTCTAATAAAAGCATCCATTTTTAAAACCGAATAATTTCTTACACGTCTGTATTCAGCAACAATTTCCTTCAGCCGAAGTCCAGCTGCAGGACAGCGAGTTTGCATTTGTATGCATGTGGTCAGCTGCATAACTAGGAAATTTTATTGGGATCCTGGTCTTCTAATTAGAAACACAATTACTTGTCAGTAATATAGATGGTACTGTGGCAGAGCAGCTACCACTGCTTGTTCATAGTTCTTGGGATCCAGGTTTTAATCCTAATCTTAGCTGCTCTCTGAGGGGAGTTTGTAGGTTCTTCCCATGACCATGTAGGCTAACATAATTTTCAGATTCATACGAAGATTCATTTAACACATGTACTTTGAAAGATGCAATGAAATGTGTCATTTCTATCAGAAACCAATACAATCTAAGTGTCGCCACACATTCTGTTGCCCATGATGTTTGCAGAACACACAAGTAACAACAACAGTCACAAAAAACAACCGTGAAACAAATCCCTTAACTCCCTCCCACCCACAAGCACACATCTACACACACATACAAACGGTCTTTGAACATCAGGACAGATCGTTTCTGAGCCTCCAGCAGACTCCTGGATTCACAGACACTAGGTGTCACTTCTGGACTTCTGATCAACCTTTGGGCTTTGATCCTCAGTATTAACCCCAGAATTTGCCAATGGCAATGAACGTAGACCCTGAGCTCCATGCCTCGAACTCTGGACTCCCTGACGATGGGATCCCAAACACTAAGCCTTGAACTCCAGTCTCACCGATGTGTAACTAAGGGCTCACCAACCCTCGTGCCTCCTGCCCACAAGGAACCCAGATCCTGGAATTCACTATCAACTTGATAACTGGGATTGGGGGTAGCGAGTGAAGGCATCAGCCCTCATCCTCATTGGTCTGCCGGCCCAACATCTGACCACAGGTATCCTTTATCACACATCCACATTGCTGGTCTTTGAATGCAAAGTGCAGAGTGGAGGACTAGACTCTGGCCTGACCTTTACTACCCCACATCCCTGTCTTTAAACTGACCTCTAACTCCTCTCACTGTCCCCTTAACCTTCCCTTTAAGCCTAAGAAATAACTAAATCTGAACAAAGACCTCGACGGAGACTGCAGCTCTAGTCTGGAAGACCTTAAGCTCAGGGTTTTTGCTAAGCCACTATAAATTAGCCCTTCGTCTATCTGGCAAAGGTACTACCACAGTGTGGTAGGGTACAGTGTTCCAGGATTGAGGTTCATCATGATAAAAGGATAGTGACGCATTTCCAAATCAGAGTGATGAGGAATTTGGAGGGGTGCATGCAGGTCGTCAGAGTTGCACATGCCGGGAGCCCTTGCTCTTTGCATGATTCAAAGGTACAGTCAGAATAGGCACGACAGGCAATTGCAGTTCCCCCACCAACACCCCTCCACCCACAACTACCTCCATCCTCATCCTCTTAACCATTATGACAATGATTAAGTAATGAGGAAGCATAAAAAAATTCAATGACAGAGTCACATGAAAGAATAGCTGGCATGAAATGACCATCACACTTACAAAGCAATACACTAAATCTGTTGTGCACAATGTTTTTGTGAAGAAGACCAAATCATCAATGCAAAACACTTCCGTCAGCCACTTACGTTAAACATGTTTTGTTTTGGCAAGCAGTATTCTTCCAAAAGAGCCTCATGGAACTTATGTCATTGGTGATCATTTTCCGCCCTTTTTTCCAATAACGCTTGCTCTGCTGGACACCTTTCCTTTCTCAGTCCACATTTTCTTCTGTGGTAACTTTCCCACCTTGTCCCTCTGCATCAACCAATACCTCACAACCACGTTCTGCTCCCCACTTTCACCCCATGCAAAGTTCCTACCTACCTTGCCAATGAACTTCATGCTCTCCATGTTCTTTTTAAGATTCTGCAATCCCTTTGATTGCTCAGGAGAGGGTATATTTTTAAACTGAATAATCCCATTTGGCAGACAACCAGATTCCATAAAACTGGATCTGATTTGGTGGCTCCATAAGGTCTGTTCATTTTTCATTGAACCACTCAACCGGAAAGACTCTATGTTGACTATTTAAGTATGAACACACAGGCCGGCCAGATCCATCACAGAGGTCGGATTTGGCACACTGCCGTAGCTTATATTTATGACTTGGACTGAAGTTGTGGCTACTGCAAAGTTGGCAGAGAAAGATACAGATGCAAGCAGATATTAGTGAAATCTACTGTACATTAAATTGTTTGATCCAGATTTTAATGCTGTAGAGTTGGTTTGGGAATAACAAAACTGGAAAATGGAAGGAGCAGAACTAAACATTAACCTTATGCCTACGTATTAAAGTACATGGGATGTTAAAAGTTATCTTAACAGGTAATGACTAGCTAGCTGCTCTGGTAAAGACTGAGTTGCTAGGGGATAGTGAAGTAGGGAGGAAGGTAACAAGAGACTGGATAGTAGTTTATAACTTTATTTACAGTAACAGCATTGAACAGCATTCTATTCTACGCTGTAGTCTGCTGGGGCGGCAGGGTGAGAACAGCTGACGCCAAGAAGATCGATAAGCTCGTCAGAAAGGCTGGTTCCGTTCTGCGGAGTGGAACTGGATTCCCTGGTGGTTGTGTCTGAGAGGAGGATGCTGCAGAAGCTACAGAGCATTATGGACAATCCCTCTCAACCCCTCTGTGACATACTGGACAAACAGAGGAGCACCTTTAGTAACAGACTGAATCCAGTGAGGTGCACCACTGAACCCCACAGGAGATCCTTTCTCCCTGTGCCCATGAGACCCTACAACTCCTCCTCCTTAAGTACAGAAGTATACGCTTTCACTTTTTAATACACATTTTGTATTTTTTTGTACCACAATGCTTACATTTTGTATCTTAAAGTATATATTTCAGACTGAGCAACATTAATTTCCTCTCGAGAAATAAAGTTTTCTCTTAACTTAACAGCGTAGTTTCTTTTTTTTTACCTGCTCATGTGTTTTTTCCAACTGCTGAACAAGATCTTCACGTTCATGTGCAGGAAAATGGCGAGATCCAACTTCTTCATCACCTAAACGTTGTTTTGCAATAGTCATTCTCAGGAGCTCAAGGAAAAAGAAAATAGAGAGTCATCACCTGCTTGAAAGTCCAATTCAATCTTCAGAGCGCAGAGTTCTTAGCAGCATTTCGGTGACTGCAGTCTGCATTTCAGTTAACTATTCATTTAAAACAAACTAATAGCTTTGATCATCAAAACCAGAGTTTTAGTCTGTGCAACACTTTGATTTTCAGGAGGATGATTACTGGTCACTTTACAACCTTTGATATTAATTGCTTGTAAAGATCAATGGTCTTCTAACCATAGACTGATTTATGAACTTTCTAAAGTAGTTCACCGATGTAATGTGCAAAAATTTTTAAAAATCTTAATTTTGAGATAGCATTTAAGACCATAAGATATAGGAACAGTAGGCAATTCGGCCCATCGAGTATGCTCTGCCATTCAATCAAAGATTGATCCAATTCTCCCAGTCATCCCCACTCCCCTGCTTTCTCCCCATACCCTTTGATGCCCTGGCTAAACAAGAATGTATCTATCTCTGTCTTAAATGCACCCTATGACTTGGCCTCCACAGCTGCTCGTGGCAACAAATTCCACAGATTTACCACTCTCTGACTAAAGTAATTTCTCCGACTAAAGTAATTTCTCCGCATCTCTGTTCTAAACTGACGTCCTTCAATCCTGAAGTCATGCCCTCTTGTCCGAGAGTCCCCTACTATGGGAAGTAACTTTGCCATATCTGATCTGTTCAGGCCTTTCAACATTTGCAATGTTTCTATGAGATCCCCCCTCATTTTCCTGAACTCCAGGGAATACAGCGCAAGAGCTGCCAGACATTCCTCATACGGTCACCATCATCATTAGGTGCCATGCCCACTTTGAGCTTTGACTGCCATTTCTCTTTTTGAGTTTGCTCTGTTCATGACATCCTTGTTAGATATTCGTTTCGTCCATGATATTCTTTGCATCCCCCTCAAAAACCACACCTCTGTTGCTACAATTCATTTCCTCATGTTACTAGATATTGTCCAACATTCTGAGCCATATAACATAACTGGATAAACGTAAGGACTTATATTCTATAGGATTTGCTTTCTTCCGTCACCTTTCTTCTATTAGATTTTTGATTTCATCTGTCATCCATTTATTCTTTGTGCTTTTTTCTTTTTTAGGAATCACTGACTTTGCTGATTCTACCAAGGCATCCTTTAGAGAGTTAAATTTCATTTCTACATGATTTCTATCATCTTCAACAGATTCTACTTCTAGACTTGGAAATCTATTCCTTACTTCAATTGTAAATTTTTGTCTTAAGTTTTCTTCTTTAATTAATTGCAAGTGGTCAAGGGATTGTTCAGGTTTTTGCTTCTTTAGTTTTTTAAGTTTTACTTTTACATGACATACTACTGGGTTATGGTCACTATTACAGCCTGCACTTGGATATGTTTTGCATTGAGTCACTGAGTTTCTAAATCTTTGGTTTATAGTAATAAAGTCAATTTGATTTCTAGTGTTATCACCTGAACTTTTCCAGGCCCACAAGTGTCCTGGATGGTTTTTAAAGTAGGTATTCATAATGACCTGATTATTCATCTTGCACCATTCTATCCATTTCTCACCTCTTTCATTTCTTTCCCCTCGTCCAAATTTTCCTCTGGTATTTCCATCTTGTCCTACTTTAGCATTTAGATCTCTCATGATAATAACAGTATCTTGAGATTCGCATCCATTCTTTGCTTGTTCAAGCTCTTCGTAGAATTTATCTATATCTTCATTTGTTCCATCTGTTGTTGGTGCATATACCTGTATAATTGCTAAATCAAATGGTCGTCCTCTGAATCTAACAAGGAGCACTCTTTCTGATATTGCCCAATGTCCTAAAACACTTTTGCCATGTTTTCATCCATAAGAATTCGTACTCCATCAGTATGGGGTGTTCCACAAGAATAAACTAGTGTTTTATTTCTAATCTGACATGTTCCAGCACCTATCCAATGAACTTCACTAATTTCCATGATGTTAATCTTTAGTCTTTCCATTTCATTTATCACATTGTCCAATCTTCCTGCTTGATATAACGTTCTTACATTCCAAGTGGTAATAATTTTCTTTTGTGTTGCTTGAATTTTATGAGCAGTAGCTTGATGACGGTCGGGGATTCCCTGCTGGCCAGAATCAACCATACCGAGCGAAGCATCTTCAGAATTGTCTTGAAGATCCTCTTGACCCTGTTGTTGTATGATACATTTTGTGAGTTTGACCATGGTTTTCTTAGCAAATAGCAATGGTGATTTGCTATCGCCTACCTTTGGGCTAACTAAAGAAATCGCCATTTCTCTTCCCAAATGTTCATCTGCCTATACTATAGCCGTTGACATTTGAGGTCGTAGCTCATCCACCTTCTCCATCATAAGTTCAGTTACTGAACCTGCCGGATCTGCCGTTGGCCTTCGCACGTATCCTGAGCAGGAACCCTTGCAGGTGCTACCATTCCTGGGAACAATGAATGACTAAGGGGTAACTCCACTTACCCCAAAGCTCTGAAAGTCCCCAATCAGAGCCTCATCACCGGTTGCAGTTTAGAGTCATACCCAGGACTGACCTCATACAGTAACCCTTTCATTTATTAGTAAATACTTTCCCAGTATGTTAAATTGACCGAATAGAAATTATTTTTTTCCTTACTCTGTAAAACAGAAAAGGTGGATTATAAACTGTACAGCCTATGAGAATGATTGGGAAATTTTAACTAACCCTTCTCCATGTTAAGCAGGCAAGGAATGGGTTATTGAATCTGCTAAAGTTGTCTCCAACCCAATGCAGGCCCACCCACTTTTATTCCAACCATCATGGCACTTGAACCAGGAATGCAAGGTACTTCATTACAATATTTAAATTGGATACCTTTCCTGTGAATTTGGAAATCCTGCACAGTCAGAATATTTTCAAAAGGCATTTGATAAGGTGCCACACATGAGGCTGCTTAACATGATAAAATCCTATGACATAACAGGAAATATACAGGCATGGATAGAGGAATGGCTGACAGCCAGGAGGCAGCAAGTGGGAATAAAGGGGGTCTTTTCTGATAGGGGTGAAATAGGCTGTAACTGGGTTACCTGTCTGGACATGCCTGGACATGCCCCTCTGCTGACTGCTCCTGTGGCTCCTCCCACAGACCCCTGAATAAAGGCCATTGTGTCACCGCTGCTCCCACAGTCCAGGACAGATACTCAGCATGGACGTTGGTCCATTTACTGTTAATAAAAGCCTTTCAGTATTTACTCTACTTCCAGTCTTTTGGAGTAATTGATAGTGCATCAATTTTATTAAGAGTAATTTTAAAGAATGGATCCATGTCCATGCTGTATGTCTATTCTGGACTGTGGGAGCAGCGGTGACACAATGGCATTTATTCAGGGGTCTGTGGGAGGAGCCACAGGAGCAGCCAGCAGAGGGGCATGTCCAGGCATGTCCAGACAGGTAACCCAGTTACAACCTATATACATGGTTTACCACAGTTCCTCAGGGATCAGTATTGGGACCGCTACTTTTCACATTGTTCATTAATGATTTGGATAATGGAATTGATGGCTTTGTGGCAAAGTTTGTGGATGATATAAAGATGGATGGAGGGGTGGGTAGTGCTGAGGAAGCAATACGATTGGGCAAAAAGGTGGCAGGTGGAACACAGTGTTGGGAAATATACGATAATGCATTTTGGTAAAAGGAACAATAGTGTAGACTATCTAAATGGGGAGAAGGTTCAAACATTAGAGGTGCAGAGGGACTTAGAATTCCTTGTGCAGGACTCCCAGAATGTTAATTTACAGGTTGATACTGTAGTAAAGGCGGCAAATGCAATGTTGGCATTTATTTCAAGGGGAATAGAATATAACAGCAAAGAGATAGTGCTGAGGCTTGATGAGACACTAGTCAGACTGCACTTGGAGTACTGTCAACAGTTTTGGGCTCCTTATCTCAGAAAGGATGTGTTGTCATTGGAGAGAGTCCAGAGGAGGTTCACGAGGATGATTTCAGGAATGAAGAGGTTAACATATGAGGAGTGTTTGGAAGCTTTGGGCCTTTACTCACTGGAATTAGAAGAATGCGTGGGGATCTCATTGAAACTTCCTGAATGTTGAAAGGACTAGGTAGGGTGGGTGTGGAGAGTACATTTCCCACGGTGGGGGTATCCAGAACTAGATGGCACAGCCTCAGAATTGAGGGGGTGACCCTTTAGAACAGAGGTAAGGAAGAATTTATTTTTAGCAGAGAGTAGTGAATCTGTGGAATGCTCTGCCACAGACTGTGGTGGAGGCCAGGTCCGTGGGTATATTTAAGGCGGAAGTTGATGGTTTCCTGATTGGTCAGGGCATCAAACGATATGGCGAGAAGGCAGATGTATAGGATTGAGTGGGATCTGGGATCAGCCATATTGGAATGGTGGAGTAGACTTGATGGGCTGAATAGCCTAATTCTGCTCCTAGGTTTTATGGTTATTCCAAGGTTTAGGAATCTCTTCAGTAAAAGAAGTCAGATAAAGCAGTTCTTCATGGGAATAATTAGTGGTCAAGGAAGGTTTAGTAACCACAGCCACTCAATTACTTTTGGAGAGTGTTTTGTTTTGGAGAGAGTACCTGTTTTGAGAGAGTTTACGCAGTTGACAACATCAACATTCATGGCAGAATGGTTACTTTCACTTGATTTCCTCTGTTGAAGCAGCATAAATATATTAATGAGGGAGAAGGGAGCAACAGAAAAATCAATATCACAGGGGTATTACACCATTCTGTATTCCAGAATTACAGAGTGTGTAATTACACATCCAGGTATTCCGGAGACAGCTTCTCCTCTTCCTAGTCTCTGGAAGTTGGGACTGACTACAAAGATTAGAAGCTTCTAAGAAGACCTAACGGCTATCTAATGCTTTCAAAAACACCACCACTCTCAAGGTTTTATTTTGCCTCCAGCATCTTTCAGGATGATATTAGAGACATCATGAGTTTTAGAGACAGATGCAAATGTGTGCATAAGACATGGATTGCTTTCCAGTACTGCAGGGTTAGGTACTGTCCCCTGTGATCACAATGACCAAAACAACAAGGCGCATGGATTTATATCGCTGGCTGAAATTTCCACTATCAACTGCAGCCACACGACAATGCAAGTACCTTCAAATCAACCAGGCTCATCAATCTTCAGCTGACGTCCAAAACCAAGCACAAGTTCATCCTCGTCTATGTCAGACCTGCTTGCAGCAACTATCATACTGTGATGGACCGAATTCCCAATCTGTTTATGCTTGGAACATCTTTTAACAACAGCCTTTGACTATGAATCTGGCTGCTAATATGCAGGACAACTCCACGAATGAACTCTCCATTAAAATGTGACCCGTTTTAAAAACTGAGCAAGCCATCTTCATTAGTCAAGCTGCAATTCAAATGCTGGACAATCTGGAGACATCCAATTAACATTTCCAGAATGATACAGGTGTACTGTTTTCTGAACAACATAAAAAAAAGTGAGAAGTAGAAGTGTAAGAGGAACATAATTCATCTAATGAGAATATGAATATGAATAATCTTCAATCATAAATACTAAGGAAAAGAAGTCCAAACTGAAAGTGCATAACAAAATGATCTTCTATCTACCATTTTTCATGCTTCTATCACCCACGTACCTTCACCACCTCTTGTGTTAATAATGACTACATCATTTCCCATTACTGCATCACCGCCTTTGTCTTTAATGTATGTTACGCTTGGAAAAAATGATTTTCCGTTTGAACAATGTGTTCTAGGTCATGACTTCCTCTGCATTAATAATAGAAAACTAGAGTAATTTCTCATATAATGGACACTGGAGAAAGAAAGTTGATGTTCTCTCTCCATTTCTATCTACAATTCAACCGTGTTATTCCAACCAGAATTTAATTAACATTTCTAATGACTGGTAATGTTTATCACTGAACCTCCTTTTTTAAGTGAAGAGATTTGTAAAAAGTAACAAATATTTCCTTTCACTGTACCCTTGAAGTATTAAAGTGCTCCAGCACACAATTACGTTGACTAATGGTCTGAAACATACATATCTATTGCTGGCAGGTCAGAAGAGAACACCAACAAGGACCTTTTCATGTGTTTATGACTTCCACACCAATACATAGTAGGAAGGGAGGCAAGAACATACTGGAGGTCAGATGCAGTGCATCTGACTTCCTACTCAAGTACTAGACTCGACCACCTAGACTGAGATAGAATTCAGTCATGTTGAGCTGAGGACGCTATATTCTTTTTATTTTTGAACCACTGGCGGTACCGTTATGAGACACGGCCCCTTTTGTTTGAATTTGGTCTGAAGGAAGAAGATAAATGAAGCTAATTTGCAGATACCGTAACATTGGATCTCAACTACAGTGAGCTTGATCATCTGACCTATTTTCATTTCCAGTGCCTCTGAGCTTCTTCTCCCCCATTCCCAGGGCTTGTGGTCTGGCTGCCCAATTCCATAGGCCAGTCTCAGCGTTTCAGCAGCACACCAAACAAGTCAAACCAATCATGCTCGTGGACTGGAGAAATTAACCACAATGCAGCAAGGGAAGAGTATTGAAGAAAATGTATTGTCACTGAGGTAAAACATTCTTAAGGCATGGTTTAAGAACTAATAATGGCATTTTTGTAGTCAATTTCACCCCCAAAAATAGACATGCCTCCTGACTGATGTAAGTTATCACAATTAGATATTAACAAGGCTCCGTTTAACCTTGTCTGTCTTTGTCTCAACTCAGTTCGAGATGTTGAAGGTCAACCCAAAATTTAAGTTGAGCTTGTTTATCAGGGAAATATGTTATTTAATAAATGTTTTATTTCTTATCATTTTTACACAGTTTATAACATTTAAATGTTTAAATTCATTTATCCAATTTTCAATGTCTAATTATAAGAGATTTACAAACAGTTGCAAAGGCCGAAGGCTATCAGGAGAGTCAGAATGAAGTCTCAAGATCCATTGTCTGAGGCTGAATCATCACTTGTAGGTCACTCTGCATCACAGATATTCGTGGCAGTGAGGCCTGAAGTACCATTTGTCCCGGGAGCCATCTGAAGCACAGGTGCAGCTGCAGAAATTGCACAGGAGATGATGCAAAGCATGGGCATCATTCAGTAAGGTTTCACTCAATGGGCCAAATGGAAATGTTACAACAGAATGGAAGCAGGAACTGAGCTGTGATTTTATCAGTATTAAAGAACTTTTTGTGTGTAAATCCTTATTCATACACTAATTGTATCAAGTGAGCAGAAAAGCATCTGTTGGAAAGAATATCAAACCTCACAAGAATAATATCACAAGTGATCAGGCAGTCAACATTAATAATGACTAATAAACCTTTGGTTACACCCTTGGAGTTCTACAATCATATGTTAGTCTCCAAGAAGATGTAGCACAGTTTGATCAGAATAACACATGGCTAAAATTGTTAAGGGTTAGATTAGGTTACATGGATTTGGGACATTTACGTACTTTTTCATTTGAAATTTCAGGGAGTGATCAGAGGACAAATTCTATATAACTAAAGCAGTTACATAGTTGTTGGAGAAAATTAGAAGCCCAGACCCAGAGTGCATAAACATAAAGTTAGATTATCAGTGGTTATGCCAGAATGCGCATCTTCTCACAAAGGATAATGAAAATCTGGAATTCCTCAAAACATTGATGACATTAGATCTATCTAAAATAACAATGAGCTTTAGAACACCATGTTATTTCCAACACAATATTTTGTTAGAGTTGGCTAATTGAGGAACATGGAAACAAGACAAAGTTTTGTAATGTTGCTATACTGATCAGGCATAACTCAAAAGAGTGGCAGAACAGGTTCAAGGTTTGAATAGTCACTTCCATAATCTTTAGTGCAGAGTAAAACAGCATCTTTTTTAATGTGAAAATTTTGTACATTTGAAATGAAAGCTGAAAATAAATTGAAGAATATTATTGAAAGTTATCTTGGTGTAGGAAATTGAAAGACTTTCAGAATAATAAGTTTGCAAGATGTTTATAGTCAAGAAGAAGCATGCATATTAAATAGACATTGTGGTGACCCACTTTCTGGTACACACGAACCGGCTCACAACAGCGCGTGCAGGCAGAGGGCCGGCCCCAAAAAGGGCGCCAGGCCATCTTCACCAGCAGGGGGAAAATCCCGCGCGCAGAAAGGGTCTGGGAATATGCATTCCCCACAGCAGTCCCGCCCCAGGGAGGGCGGGAACGGGAAGGCTTTAAAGCGGGCCGCGAAGTTTGAATAAATCTCTTTCATCGCAACTCTAACTCACCGACTCCGTGTGGTTATTCTAGTGCTGTGTGTAGCACATCGCTACAACATCCTCTGAACTGGTTGAATAAATTCAAAAGAGAACATTTGTTAAAAACACAAGCTAAGTCTGAAGGAAGGGACTTCAAACTTCATGATAAAAGAGATATTGAAATAAAGAGGACATTTGAGACGAGAATCACTAAAAATCCAAAGTAAGCACTCAAAAGTTTTTACAGCAACATAACAGTACAAGAGTATTTGACAGATGAAAATGAAGAGAAAGTTGTAGACGTAACATTAGCAGAATTACTAAATGACTAATATATTGACTTTATGATATTCAGACTCCTTGAAGATTTTGGAATTAACATTGGAAGGCTATTTGGTAAGGTAGCAGATAGAGACCATTGGGCTATACACTCTAATATGGGTCAGAAAGCTGGTGCACAACACAGAGCCACCTTGCCATCATTCCACTCATGAGCCTCCAGAAAATCCTCCTTATATTCTGGCCAAGAAAGATCTCAAACCACACCCTACTCCTTCAGTGTCATCAAGAGGACATGGCTGTAATCATCATGAGGACATGTTGGAGATGAATTGGGCACGTGATGAAAAGAGAGGCCAACTCCACCATCAAGACAGGGACAGTAAGTGAGTAAGTAAGTTTATATTTTAGCACAATGAAGGAGCACAGAGAAGAAATATGTGGCAGCTGCTTCTTGCTATGGAAGAAATACTATGTGTTGGTAAAATTTCTCTTAATTGCAATTCATGTAGTTACTATATTGAAAAAGGCAATGATGAGTCTATTAGCTCAATGTTAATAATAAATAAAGTTTATAACGAGACAAGCTGGGACAATGAACTGTTGACCATTAATAACTGAGAAGGGAAATTTTGCTCAGCAAAAATTTCCTTCATCTCCAAGGATTTCACAGGAACATGAGCAATGAATTTCCACATCAGCTGGAATAATTTTCTTACAAGGGTCTTCAATGCTGCCAACATACATTGAAAATGAAGGCATGAGCAGGTTGCAAATTTCTGATAGCAGATGAGCAGTGCATCCCCAAATTTCTCACATTTGCTGCTAGTACAGGAGACTACCTGCCCTTGACATAAACTCAGAAAAAGAGTTTGTACTTGTTGGCTTCTTGTAGTAATTAATAATTTTGTCATTTGCAATCATTTATTTGATGGAGGGAAATTTGCACAATCATCAGAAAAGCAAGCTCCAACAGAATTGTTGGCAGCTTTCAATCAGATATCCAAACTAAGCAAATGGGCTGTAAGGTTCAGCAGACCTGAAGGGAGATACTGACAACATGCAGCATAAGCATTTGAACATTCCAGCAATTGATAGTGAATTTCTGACAGTTCCCAAGTAATTGAGTATGTTTATTGGACTGAGGTGCATACTGCTTCTAATAACAAGAGGTAGTCAACTGGAACATTTTAATCACTTGCACAGCTATAGTTATTTATTTCCCATCCTTTGTATCACATGAACTTCCCTCATGCAACTTTAAAAGAAATTATTTCCAATTGTCACTATTGTTATAGTGAATTAAAGGCTTCCTTTCCTCTCTCTGAATTATTTCAGGCAGACGAGATTCATGATTTTCTTCCCTCCATCACCAACCATCCTTATAAACTATACCTTGTTATCACCCTGAGCCTCAGTCAGTCTCTGCTGCATTTCTTTGATTTCCTCTGTGAGTTGTTTATTCCGCTCTCGAGAACTACTCAGTAGTTGTGCCAGGTTTGCCTGGGGAATGAAATGTAGTTTGAGTTCATTTGCTTCCACGCTGTAATTGCTCACTTGTGACACGAACTTGTTTATCTTCAGTTTCAATGGTGTGTTTCTCACCACAGACAGACAAAATGCACTGCTGATATAACTTATCTAATTGAAAGTGTTGGTGGGGGGGAGAGAAATAACTGACAGATAGCATGAACTGTTATGTAAACTACTTGTGTATTAAGATTATGCTGAATTGCTTTTTCTACTGCTGTTGAAACCTTAACTACAAAATCAATATTAACAAAGATAGTTAAGGTCAGAATGAAATGTCATGTCCGTTTGCATCATAGACCATGACAAAAGGGACTTGATAAAAGTAAGGGAGTGTTTGCAGAGTCTGAGGTATGTATTATTATTGACAAGCTGTGTCATCAGATCTCAGCATCAGCAAAACAGCCAGAATCATTGTTAACTACATACACCCTCCATGCTTTATCGATGGGATCTTTAATCAGAGTAAATCAACAGACTTTATCTATAAAGCATGCTCACAGTTTACAGCTTACACTAAAATAGGAGGCATCTATATTTAAAAATACCTTCTAATTTATTACTAAAATAAATATTTCTTGGAATGATTCTTCACTCTATTGTTTCTTGATTTAAATTCAGATGTTGTGCAGTTTTTGTTTGCAATTTTCTACCTAGAGTATCTTTTTCATTGGCATTCAATAACAGGCAGTGCTCATGTTTTATCCTAGGAACTCAATTGGCAGCAAATTTGATCACAGCTAGCATTTATTTCAAATGCTAGGTAAGGCTTATTGCCATTTGATGCATGCTGTGTCTGATTCACTTTTGCAGAATTGGTGCAGCATCTAATTATGTAACGGGATTACAGCCACTATCAACCGGATTTTGTCAAAAGCAGTTCCGTTATCTCACATCTTACCTGATTCCGTTTTTCTGGAGGGAGCGTGGGATCGCCATCCTAAGGAGTTTTAAAAGAAATTTAAACAATCAACTCTTTTCACAAATTATTCTAGATGCAACATCTATAAAACACTTCAGTTACAATGTCGAAATGCACTTTCATTTGTATTTTTCCATGTTCTTTGCAGCATGGGTTTATTCCATCTGAGAAAGCAAAGCAACAATACCAAATGACTCTCAACAGGTTCCAAGACGGTTAAGAAGGTATACCAAAAGCAGTGTCATAGGTATGGTAATTCCAATCTGAGCTGTTGCACATATACGAACCCATGAAGGCAAATTTCAATGACGTTCATGGGTCACTCCCATCAGATCTTTTAGCAAGCCATTTACAAATGGCATTCTAGAAACAAAATGATCATCATTTTTCTAAGATACAAGATAAAGATTCAATTTAAAAAATCAGAATTGACAGGGAACAGAATTATGATTGGAAAAGTTAATTTTTTTTCGAACTAGGATGCTCTAAGTGCTTCTAGGCAGGTAACTGAGTGATGGGACAAAGGGAGGAAGTGAAAGGGAGCAGGCTAACAGCATTATAGAATGGTACAGCAGGCTACAGGCATTCTGGCCCACTGGGCCCATCCCACCCATCTACGCTGGTTCTATCCTTTATTTTTAATCCCCCATATACCCTTCAACTCCCCACAAAGTCTACCACAGACCTACAAACAGGGGCAATTTACAGTGGACAGTTAACCCACTAAACTACATACTGTATCTCTGGACCTGGGAGAGAACTGGATCACCTAGTCAAAGAGAGAACATGCAAACTCTACCCCAACAGCATCAAAGTTCAGGATTGAACTTGGGTTTCTGGTGTTGTGAGACAGCAGGTGTACTAGCCGCACCACTATGCTGCCAACTGGATCCCACGCACTCCCACCAGCTATCGTGGCTCAGCATTGCCCACATCAGTATTCTACTCATAGAATGATCCTTAGTACATGCTCCAAGTCTGCAACATCTCCTATTATAGACAGAGACTAGCTTTAACTGAAGATGCTACTCGGGATATTGGTCCCCACAATGATGCTTACAGCCAATCAGCAGCCTAGTTAGCACTGACCAGACGAGTCTGTTAGCACTGCTGTCAACAGGGCGAGATAATCACATACTGGATCCTACTGCTCCTTTTTGGACCCAAATGAATTTACCCCCAGTATATTTTAATGCAGATACAATACTAACACAAACTGATTCCTTGATCTCACCTCAGCTATTTTCTCCCCTCTTTCCTTCATCAAACTATTGACTCTTTTTGTTTTGCTTGTTGTTTGCATCTTATGTCTGTATCTCTTGTTTCATCCTCACACTTACATTATACACTATGTTGCTTTTCATGTTTTCTTTTCTTATAACTTTTTATTCTCTCATGTTGCCTGTTTCTTCTAGTTTCAGCTCTTTCTGTCACTTTATACATTTGATTTAAAATGTCTTCTTCGTTCCTAAGGCTTGTACTGTGGTGGTTCCCCCATTTAAAATGGCAACCCCCATTTAAATCACTTGAGTTGCTGCTCCTCAATTGTGAGAAAACAACTCAGTGACAACCTAGCAGGCTATTTAAACATGAGGACAGCGTAACCAGAGTTGAGTCCAAACTGTTACCTCCTGGTATTCAGAAGTAAGTAGTCGATCCTGAGTGCAACTGAACAGGAACAGTGTTAGCTAATTGGTTCATATTTCTATGCTTAGGTATTGCTGTAAGAAATTAGGGATCCGAAGTGAACCTTTCGTACTTGTTCAATATTGCACCAAACAATGTCAAGAATTAAACACACTCATTTGTACTTGGCATTTTGCCCGTCCCCATTGCAAAATAACCTAAGTTACTACATGTGGATTTATCTATATGCTTTTAAAAAGTAACAAATAATTAGCAAAATATAGAATAAAAGTAAACTTGCTGTAATAGCACACAGCCTGGAGTCTAAAGACAAAATAGCAAATCCCAATCCGGGGGGTTGGCAGGGTTCTGGAAAACGTGAAGGGAAAAGAAAATAGAGTGGGTAAGTATGTTAATACAGTTATTAATTTGAACCATGGACATGGATACCGATAATTGAGTTGTTAACTTGCACCGGTTACTGTTATTCATTAGAAGACTCTTCTATGCACAAAGATATGTTTAGAGCTTTCACTAAATGAAGTGAAAGATCCAACGTTTATTAGTACCTTCCCAATAGTGATGAAAATAAAAGAGAAATGGACAGGAGGTTTTGGGCAAATCAACATACCCACCAGGTGAAATACACAATTCAACTGAACTTACCTGAAAACACCTTGCTGCTTGCTGTTCCTATACTGTATCTCAAACACACTTTATAGTTACTGTATATTCTCAGTTTTGTTGTACTGGACACACTGCTAATACCTGCTTGAGTAGCAGTCAGGAGAATGATACATCTAGAAATACGATATTCTCAGCCTAATCTATATGTGCATTTTCTGCTTTTCACTGCCACCGGGCCAGTTGTTTGGTAGGCACTGTGAATGTTGATAATTATTACAAAAAGAAAATCAAAGGCCAATAGATAATAGAATAAGGGACATCTTATTACATGTGCTGTTAGTTTAATTTTATTATTTTACTGCAGAAAAGGTATCTTTAAAGCCTACTTATATAATTGAAGTTTGAATCAGAATTAGCATTTTATTCATTTGTTCCCTTGCTTTGGAGAGGTTTTGATAATATTAAGGATTACAAATGCAATATATAACTTTTGAGAAGTAAGGACAGCACTCCACATCATTTCAGTCAAAGCCTCCTCCATCTGTAGCTCTGTATGCATTCAGCTTAATTCTGTTTTCTAAAGTCAAATTGTTTGACTTTCCTGTGCCAGACTATATCTAGGAATGGCGGCTATGTTCAGTTTTGTCAGGATGATAAGGTAATACCGTTTATTCATACACCTATGTTCGCTCTGGAGATATAATCTATAGTTGATGTTTCTAATAGCTGCATATATCCATTTTCATAGCATCATCAATGTATGTGAGTGATTTTATATCAGACAAAAATCACAGAGTTTTCATTGGGAAGCTTTAATTTATATTTGTCGTGTGGAATCATTGGGTGGCAAATTTGAAGATGCTGTTTAAATGAACTTTAAAGCAGCCACTTTCTGCCTGTGATTAATGTTTATTATCATCCATTCATACAATAAATTCCTCTGACAATGCATTGGTTGCTTGTTTGACAATTTTGATGCTTTCTTCCTCAGTGGACCACCACGACATTAAGATCCTTTCCTATATTTACAGATTTGACCTCAATTTAGATTCTTGATGCATTTTTGTTGGGCACCAAGCAGATCGCAATTGTTGATGATTGATTCATTAATGTCATTTTGAAGAACAAAGGAGAGAAAAAAAAAAGGGGGAAATAGTACTGGTATTGGTTTATTATTGATACAGTGAAAAGGCCATCTTGCATTCTCTTTATACAGATGAAATCATTACTCAGTCTATTGAGCTACAATAAGGTAACAATGCAGAATAAAGTGTAAAAGCTACTGGAAAAGTGTAGTGCAGGTAAATGATAAAGTGTGAGATCATAACAAGGTAAATTATGAGGCCAAAAGCCCATCTTTTCATACAAAAGGTCCATTTAAGAGTCTGATAACAGTGGGATTAAGCTACTCTTGAACCTTCTGGTAACTGCTGTTAGGTGTCTATATCTTCTGACCAATGAGAGAGAGGAGAAGAGAGAATGTCTACGGCGGGTGGGATTTCTGATTATGCTGGCTGCTTTACTGAGGCAGTGGGAAGATTAAATAAAAGATAATCACCTGGAGAATGAAGGTTTGTGCCAAGAAGCTTTCAATTGTGAATCAACACTCATCCCAAACACAAAACTTCTTCATCAAGAGAATGCAGACACACTTAAAAACCTTTCCACTTCTTTATACCTTTCCTATTCCAACATGGATGTCCCTGCTGTGGGAGTACCACACAGCACATGATAGTGCAGCATTTCAAGAAGCCAAGGGATTGAAGACTAATTGGTCCTCTACACCCAAAAGTCAGTCTTCTCAGGAATTAAAGAAAATGACTGCCGTGATAGTGCAAAATTGATTGCGATCTTCCAAAATCCCCTAAATTCCAGAAAGAAGCCACCTGACTGAAAATCTATAAATGTATTTCAGTAAAGGAGGGCAACAGATAGACGAAAACTATAAGGCAGTTAGGCTGACATCTATTATCAGGAAAATGTTGGAATCTATTATCAAGAAGGTATGTAGAAACAGAATGTTTAGAAAAACTGAGCAGAATTAACATGATTTAGTGAAACGAAATTATTAGATTTCTTGCAGAAATCAGTAAAAGTAGCGTATTTGGATTTTCAGAAGATACTTGATAAAATGCCACATAAAAGGTTACTTTCAACAAACACGGAGAGGGGTGTTATATATATTATCATGGGTATAGTTGATCAATTAAGTAACAAAAAAATAGAGTCAGAATAAACAGATCATTTTCAGGATGGTAAACTGAATTATTCTGGGTACCATAGGGATCAGCACAATAGCCTCAACTATTTAAAGTTGATCTCAGTGAAAGATGGAGTATGTGGTAGCTGATTTTACTGATGATGCAAAGACTGGCAGTTGAAGCATGATAAGGGGAAATGTGACATTATACATTTTCTTAAAAAAATATAACAGGAGAGTACTGTTTGAATGGAGACAGCAGAGTACAATTGCATGGAGAGATCTGCTTATCCTCACCTATGAAACAAAACAAGTTTCACATTAAGGTGCAGCAGATAGCCAGGAAGGCAAGTGGATTATATCATAACAAGTATAGAGTACAAACATAGGGAAATCTTGCATAATCAAAACGGGTGAGATCACAGATTTTGTACTTTGCTCAGTTTGGTTTCTGTTATTTAAGGATGATTATCCTTGCACTACCGACAAGAAACATTTTATGGGGTTGTTTCATGGGATGAAGAGGTTAGTGTAGGAGGAATTGTTGAGATAGGGTCATATGCATTGGAGTAAGAGGTAACCTTATTGAAACATATAAGATTCACAGAGGAATTAACATGGTAGAAGCTGAAAGGATGCTTGCCTTGGTTGGGGTATTGCCCATATAAGATGGATTGATTAGAAATTCATTCCATCAAAGGGTCATAAATCTTTAGATCTCATTATCCCAGGGAATTGTGAAGGCTGAATCATTGAAAATATTCAAAAGTGAAATAAACAGGTTTTTGGTTGGTAGAGGAATCAACTATTCAGGAGAACAGGGGTGAAAGTGGAGCTGAGACCACGATCAGATCACTCACAACTTTTTTGAATAATGATGCAGGTTTGACGGCCATGCAACCTATTTTCGCTCCAGTTCGTTCCTTATAAGCCCGCCATCCAATAACATCTAACTCAGCAAAATCAAAATTATTAAAATAGATTCTGACGAAAGGTCATCAATCTGAAATGTTAACGGTTTCTCTCTCTACAGGTGCTGTCTGACTGTTGAACATCCTCCGCATTTTATACTGAATTTCTAGTATTACTGTATGTGTTTTTTAATAAGTTGAAGCCCCAGATTGACATAGGTTTAATTAAATATTGGTATTATTAATAACACTAGAGAGTGCACTTTTTATTCTGTATTCTATTTACTCCACTTTTTCAGATAGCATCATCACAAAGTTGATAAAACCCTGAGGACAGACAGCAGAACATCTAGACAAGGTCAGAAGGTGGTTGATAACCTCAGGGAAGCAAACAATAGCAGTATTACAAAAATATTATCAGTAGCTCATCAATGATGTTAATGAATGCTAGGGCAGTATTATTTGATATCTCTGCAATCAATGGCATTTCTAGCCTCACTTTCCTAACAGAGATGATGACAGTCATCACCTGGGAATAAAGAAAGGTATTGGCGAAGACTCAGCAGAGATGTGAGTCACTAAATGTAGAGAAAAGAATGCTGAAAAGGATATTGGTAGTAGATCTGAAGAGTCAAGAACCAATAATGGTAGTCATAGTCACAGAAGATGTAGCCCCCCTATTGATTGTTCTGCCAGATTCAGTAAACAGAAATGACTTCATCAATAATTGCTTGTGGAATTGTTTATCTTTCAATTTACTTACCAAAAACAGTGAAGGGTCATTTAAATCTAAATCAGTTCTTTAGGTAACAATTCAGATGATGAGACAATGACTATAAAATAGTATTGATTGTGCCTTTTCATCGTATACATTGAGAGATGCTTGGTGGAAAGTGACGAGACACTGATGGCACAATGGTAATTAAAACCTAGTACATTTCACTATTTTGATTCAAAGGAACTTTAAATACTCCCTCATTTTGCATTTACAAACGTTTGTAAATCTAACTAGGACAAAGAGCTTAAAAAAAGGAAGATCTGCTTGTGAATCTAAAACATAAGCTGAATGGGATATGGGTGCCCTGAAAATGCACTAAATTAAAATCTAATTGATGAGTGCTCACTTTTATTATCTATAATTACATCAAGGCCACTTTCACATGATGTGTGAACGTGTATCCAGAAGACTCAGCTGTTTCATCCAATCAAAAATCACTGATAAAAATTATTTTCATAATTTCAATGCTATGCTTTGGTTAAAGTGAGTGACCTTCAAAGTTATTTTTGGAGCCTTTCGATATGCATGAATATTGTGCATTCACTGATAAATCTCTTCCTTAAAACATACTGATTAGGCCACCTCTGGTATATTATGTGCAGTTCTGGTCGCCACACTAGAGGAAGTATTTGATTGCACTGGGGATGGTATATTAGAGATCCACCAGAATGTTGCCCAGAATTGAATGTTTCAGTTATGAGGAGAGCCTGGATAGGCTGGACTAGTTTTTAAAGCAGAGAAGACTGAAGGAGGAACTGATAGAGGTCCACACAATTATAGTGAGGCAAAGATAGTGTGGATACTACAAAACTTTTTCCTAATGGCATTCGGGCATTGAGTTAAGGCGAGCAGTAAAGGTTTAGAGGGGTTCTGAAGAAATGTTTCAACCAGAGTGTGGTTGCACACTGGACTGCATTGTCTGAGAAGGTGACGTATGTAGGTACTCTCATAACATTTGAGAAGCAACTGTGAGAGTACTGGAATTACCAAGGTATAGGTTGTGAACCAAGAGATGGTAATCAGAATTGGTACAGACAGGTAATGACATGGTAAGCTGAAGGCTTGCTTTTGTGTTTCTTGATACTGTAACCACAAAATGTTTGTTACATTACTTCCTAGTAGCTTTGAATGACATGTCTCCATCTTTATAATGCCTCTGAGGGGTCCTTCATCCGTCTGACATGGTGATACTTTCTAGTCCTGAGAATCCACCCTATCCTTCTGTGCCAGCTCCTCCCACAAATAATACCACGGACTATCCATCACCACTTCCTTCTTGGCATCATTATCAATTCAGGCACCGGTGGAGATTCACTGACAATTACCTCCAACCCAAATCACACAAGAGACAACGAGTGCTGAGGAAGAAGTGGTAGAGGATGAGCTGAAGACACTGGGCTTCAGACCCTGCTCGGATACAGGTATCATGAGGGCTGAAGCGATTAAGTCTCTGGCTTGACTGTAGTTATTAGTGCCAAGCGACACAAGTGACACTAATGGCTATAATCAAACCAGAGGTTAAAAACATAAATATACCAGACCCCAGACGGATGGCTGCTCAATAGTGCTGCTGGGAGTATTCAGATGAAGATGACAATCGTATACTGTATATGGCCAATGTGGATGCATGGTCAAAAGTTCAGCTTAAGGTTGTGATAGGTCAAAAGAGCTTGAAGGAGGCCAACCCTAAACCCAAACAATTGCATCAGCTTCGTTTTTGCTTGCCCCTCATTTTCCCTATGTTTCCATCATATGCCACCCAGCTACTCGACTCAGCACCTCTGATGTGGCCTGGCCTCCTGTCTCCTCTCTCTCTCTGAAGCTCTCCTCACATTTCCTATCAGGCTGCCCCTGGCTCCTTCTACACCTGAGATCATCTGGGCATCAGAGGTCTTTATAAGCTCCTCATTCCATTCCATCCTTTCTGTGGCCATTTTCAGTATCATTTGGACAACTCACATCGTGAGCTTATGTAGTCTCCACAATCACAATTCCATATTAGGCCAAAAGTCTCGCACATTTCCAGATAATCTAGTATTTCAGCTAAATCTCTCCAAACTTCCTGGCATTCCAATATTACCACAGATCCCAAGAACATCAATCCCAGCCCTAAAGCTAAGAAGTTACTGTCTCAATCCCAGCACCACCTCCTCTTACTACTGATAGGACCCCATTGCCATAGAAGACCACTGCAAAATAGAATGAGCACATGTAAAATCATAGAAGGTACACGGAAGGAATTGGGAAATAGAAAAGAACAAGGAAGCCATTTGTGGAAATTACTCCCTCGAGAGTGAAATACAGTAAATGTTATTATAAAATAAACCAATGCAGTGACTTTTCTTTGTCAAAAAAAAAGCCAATTTTAATCATCTTACTATTAAAGACAGAAAAAAAACAAATCATTTAGCTTACCTGGCAATTGAAGCAATTTTCCTGATCTAATATCGAATGCAGCACAATTATATTAAATGTCAGTGCATAAATAGCGTGGATTACCAACATTCTGATTATGTCCAATATTAAAAATGTATGATGTGTAGTCAGTCTCAAAAGAGAATAAAGCAGCTTTCCATGGCATGATCAGCACTGAAGTTAATATTTGCATGCAGTGTGCAGCATGACCAGAATTCATACGACTCATTTGTGTGCATTATATGCACTGCATCAGCATCTCATAATTGAGGGCTTCTAGTTTTACTAGATAAAGTATTTCTAATCTACTCTGCAAGCTGAATCCAAATGTCTTATATTCTAAATCATACTGACAAGTAAACATATGAGTGGTTTCCCCTTTCTAACTTTTTTTTGGAGGCTGTTTGTGGATAGGTATGTCTTCAAAGAACGACCCTCTGAAATTATTCCTACTCCTGAGAATTGAAAAACTGCTGAAGTTGGAAACAGGAAACACTCAGTAGGGCAGATAGTATCAATAGACAATGAGTCTTTGATCTGAAGTATTTGCACTTCCCCTTTCCACAGATGCTGCCTGATTTTCAGAGTGTTTCCAGATATTTCTTGTCTTTACATTAAGGCCAAGGCACAAGAGATCTGGCGGATGCTGGAGATTGTGAGCAATACACACACAAAGTACTGCAGGAACTCAGCAAGTCAGGCAGCACCTATGGAGGGAAATAAACAGTTGATGTCTTGGGTTGAGGCCTGATGAAGGGCTGTGGCATGAAACATCGACTCTATATTTCCCCTCATACATACTGCCTGATTTGCTGAGTTCCTCCAGCATTTTACGTGCATTTCTCTTCATTAGACCCAATTTTACTAAGTAAAAGGGATGGGCAAGAATTGGACTGTATACTGCTCTACAACCAAGAGAGGTGGAGCAAAATATAATGGAGGATAAGGTATGCAATTAAAAGGAAAGATAAAGAGAGGAAGGGCAAGTGTAGCTATAAGGATGAAAAGCAATTCTGTTCAATGCCACAAGTACTATTTGTGAACTCCTAATGCTAGCTCAAGTTTCAATTCTGAGGAGGGAGTGCTGAGGCTCAGTCCATTTTCCCTGGAGCAGAGGAAGTTAAAATAGGGCATGACCGAGGGATGTAGAAGCCATGTGCCAAGTTTTCTATTTGCAATGCATTCTGTGCCGTGCGTTTATTACGGTAGTTAGTTACGTGGGGGGGGGTGGGACGTGATAAAACTGAAGGGAACAGTTACCTATCCTTGCGATGTTTCAGTCAGCTTCAGAGCTGCAGACTGCCTGGTGTGATATCTTTTGTTAATTGCTTAATTACACTTGAAGTTACTTAACTTTAAGTATGTTTAATATTGCTGGCTTTAGTTTCATTGCTTCAAGATTGTATGTTTTGCTAGTTGATAATTAAGGATCAAATACATTTCTTTGACTTTTTGAACATTATTATTGGATTGGATCAGAGGGTGTGCCATTCAGGATAACTCCCCATGCTTTGTCTCCGACAGCAGCGTTGGTTTGCTCAAATGGCTGCTACAAGGTATATAAAATTATGATGTTTCTCGATATGATAGATTGCATAAATTTTTCCCTTTATCAGACTGGATAAAGTTATGGGATGTAGATATAGGACAAGATGTGACAGATTAACAGGGGATTTAAGGGCAGGCTGTTTAACGCAGAGAGTGCTGAGTTATCTGGAATTCAGTGCTACAGAGAGAGAGAGGTGGAAGCAGAGTCACTGAAAGCATTTAAAAAGTAGGCAGACAAGCACTTAAATCACACGAGAAGACTACAGGTCAAGTACTAGAATATGGTATTAATACAGACGGGTGCTCACTGGTCAACGAGGATGTGGTGGACCCAATGACATGTTTCTATGCAGTATGTTACAGAGCAGAAACTGCAACAGCTTTTAAAATGAGAGTTATATTTGTCTGTAAGGCTTACATGAGTTATGTGCAATAACCCCAGGCTTGATTAATCATTGTGCAAAAGTGCCACTGGGTGGCATAGGCATATCATAAGGAAGTGTGAGCAAAAGCCTGGCCTCCATGCCTTCCTAGCATTGTGGATGACGGCCACCTTGGAGGCAATGAGTTGAGACCAGAATAGGGAAAAAGATATCTGGACAACAGATGAGCCAAACTGTTGAGAGTGATTCACATTCCAGGGCACTGGGGCCATTTCGGGGGAAGGCGAAACCTGAAAAGACTGCATGTCAGTGGTACTAGGACATTTTGCTGAAGTTTAGGGAATGTGTTTGAAACTGATGAGGGATGAGCACTGCAAGGTGGAGCTAACAAGCAGAGAAAGGGTGCAAATGGAATTGGAAAATCAAACAGCACCAGATGAAGAAACAGAAAATGATTAGATAGGACCAAAGCATGAGAGAGTCCTGATGTTAATTTGCAGTGCATGCATATAGTTGCAAAGAGTGCATTAAATAAGCATGGCGAGCTGTAAACACAATTAACCCCTTGGGATTACGGTACTGTGGTAGCAATAAAGACCTGGCTAAAATATGTAGGCGATGGCTCAAATTATCCCTGACGTTTAGAAAAGATCGGTAAAGGAAGGAGGAGTTTGTGGGGAGACAGGGCAGGGTCTGGGCAGTATTAATTTAGGAGAATACTACAGTGGTGGAGTGAGAGGATGAAAAGGATGATCAAGACCAAAATCCATCTATTTGCTGTGAGTAAAGAAACAATTGAGTGGTATTTACATTGCTGGGATGGTTCTAAGTGAAGGGTATTGAGGAGCAATTCATGGGGATGTTATAGTGGGTGGAAAAGTGAAAATGAGGAATGACAGGTTATGAGAGAAGGCCAGCAGCAAACATAAAGAATTCAAAATAAACAATGGAAGGGCTGGAAGAGTTCCAGTAAGATGGCGGTGTGCTCAGTTCCAGTGGCTTCAATGGAGCCAACCAAAGGTGTTATTGTCTTTTGTAAACATACTTTTTTATGATCACAAGGCCCTGCTGGACATTAAGAACTTAAAGGTACCCCATCAGCAAGTTGCACATTGGCAGAGGAAAGAAAGGAGCTGGGCTTGGTGGGACTGTGCTGGCGCCTGTGTCAGAGAGGCGTTGGAGGAGATGGTGCGTGAAGGCAGTTTGCGATCTAACAGCGAGCAGCAGTCTTCTCCACTTTTTTTGTGTTCACAAGACCTATTTGGAATTTGTTGATACGAAATGCTGCAAGTCCGATTCACTGCTTTATTGACAGACTAGACCTCAAGCCGTGGTGTTGCCTCATGACAGTCTTCCAGGAGAGAGGCGTTGAAGTCGGTATGCCCCACCACAGCACTGGCGGCAACATGATACAGCGTCCAAGCTGGAGTTGGTGCTGCCCCCAAGTGTTCACTCAGCAGACGACAAGCCACATTGTGTTCAACTGCAGACTGCTGCAACATTCATGGACTTGGGGTCTAGGACTATATTTTTTGTGTGACTGAATCTTACTGATATCTTATATGTGCTATATGTGCCTTGTGCTACTATGTGAGACAATTGCTACTGTGTTTTGCACCTTGGCCCCGGAGTAACACTGTTTCGTTTGGCTGTATTCATGGGTATTTGGGTATGGTTGAATGATAATTAAACTTGAACTATGAACTATCAGCGTAGTAGAGTGAGCAGAGACTAGAAAGGAAATCTACTTTAGAAGGTAGAAGGCAGGTCTTATGTATAAAATTAACATTTTATAACATACAAAAACTAGAGTTTTACAAATAGAGGCATAAAATGTGTGGCTTTGGAGCTGGTGCAGATAAGGTACAGCAGATTGATTCCAGAGATGATGGGGTTAGCCTACAAGGAGAGATTAAGTCACCTGGGGCTATGCTCACTGAAATTCAAAAGAATGTGAGGGGATCTCATAGAAGCATATAGACTATGAAAGGGATGGATAAGAGAGAGGCACAAAAGCTGTTTTTACTGATAAATGAGACTAGATCTAGGGGGACATAGCCTCAAAATTCATGGGAATAAATTTCGTACGGAAATGAGGAGAAACTGCTTTTCCCTAGAGAGGAGTGAGTCTATGGAATTTTCTGCCAGGGATCCAGTAAAGGTTACCTCATTAAGTATATTTAAAAACAATTAGATTTTTTACATAGCAGAAAAAATTAGGGTTGTGAGAAAAAGTCAGGTAAGTGGAGCTGAGCTTATGGACAGAACAACCAATATCTTATTGAACGGTGTAAGTTCGATGGATCAAATATCCTACTTCTGCTTCTATTTCTCATGTTCTTATGAATACCGGAGCAATGAAGTTTTGATGAACCATTTAAAAAAAACACTTCTTCAACCACTGGATGCCACACTTTCAAGACAGTACAGAACAGATTTACCAAAATAAATTCAGGGATGCAGGTTAAATAAATATACCAGAAAAGTTGGCACCATCCTCCTTGGAAAGGAGGGGATGATAAAGGAATTTAAAATCTGAACAGTATAAATAGAGCAGATAGAGAAATTGTTTCCAATGCTGGAAGGGGTCAAGGCAACAACAAAAAAACCCCAGAGGTATTATGAGGGAAAAGCTTTTTTTTTAATATAGCAAGTAGCCAGGGATTAGAAGGCACTGCCAGATCCACCTGTAGTGTTTAAAAGAGAGCTGGTCTGAAATAAACAAAAATATTTGCTTGACTTTTGTGATAGGGGTAGAAGTTGGGTTATTCTTAAACAGTCCCAGCAGAGCAACAATGGACAGAATTAGCTTCTTCCACGCCATTTGTGGTTCTGTGGTGATGAGGTTTGACTGGGGTGTTGGGGATGAAGAGGGAGTTTTGGTGGACAGAAAATTGGGGAGCAGGAGGGCATCAGTAGCAATGGGGAGACAGAGGTGGTCAGTAACCATGAACACAGGTGGATGCACCGTACTCCTAGGACAGCTCAGGTAGGGATGAGTGTTGAAGCACAACTTATCTCCTGGGTTGAGACCTGTTTCAATGTTTGCTAGTCTCATCTACACAAATGATATCAAATCCAGTGTCTGATTATTGTGTTTATAAAGTAAATTTCACATAAAAATACTTTGTTCCGTGACAGTTCTCTTTGGCCTGAGAGTTCTCTTCTCTTAAGTATGAGAAGCAAAAGGAAACTATGTTGTGACTATCAGAAAAGCTTTTCATCCTTCAAACTGGAACCAAAACTGGGACAAACAAATTTGTTAATGTAATTTCCCTCTTAGGAAGGGATAACAGAATACAAAAGCAGGGCCTATATTGTACTGAGTATTAGCAATTTAGTATCGGATCAGTAAACTCAAACTGAGTGAACACATGGGTTCCAGTAATTACTGAGTACAATTATAGTTGACACCATAATTAAAGTCAAGGCCAACAGTTACAAAAGAAATCTCCAGACAAGAGTAGACTTTCCATGATAAAATCACCATGGAAGATTAAGGTTCAGGGAATGAGGGAGTGACAATCAGGGTGTGGGAAAAGCTGATACTGAAATGGCATTAATCATGTGAAGGTAAATAACTTCGGAGAGCGCCTGGATGAATTTCCTGAGTAATGTGAAACAAATGGAAACAACCACCCATTTTTATTGCATTTCACTTTGACTAAAGCTAGTTTTAATTACTTGACACCAAAACCAAAATAATATACTTGAATTTTTTGATCAATATCTTGTTTCTTGATCCTAGGAGCATATTTATTCAAAAATCAAATGGACAAGGTTGGATACTAAAGGTGTCCTGTGCATAGAAAATTAAGCCATACTTTTTCTCATTAACTCAAATAAAAAGTTGGCAATTCTAATTTGGTCAAATAAGTGGAGATTGGTCTACTGGAATATCTAGGTATGGACAAGGAAATGGGTAAAACTGTATTAAATAATTGTAATTATTCAAATTAGGAACCTGTCATGAACTTTCAACTTAACCAGTTAGCCTAAACTTAATTGTTGGGGCAAAAATCAAGACTTATCACTAATATTAATTTTTTTAAAATGACAAAGCTGGAATGAAAATTGTTTTTCAGAATGCATTTGATGGAGATACAAGAGACTACAGATGCTGGAATCTGGAGCACGAAACAATCTACTGTGGGGGGGCTGATTGAGTGGGACTCTATTTTGGGTAAAAACCCTGAGTTCTGACTGAGATTTCATCTTCAAACACTGACAAATCCTCTCCCTCCACAAATGCTGTTCAATCCGCTGAGTTTCTTGAGCAGATTGTGTGATGCATTTGACGTTTTGATTGAAGAAACAGAAGATAAAGACAGAATGTCTTTATAGTTCAAGAAGCAAATAGTCCACAAGTTCCTCCCAATTTATTGCACATTTGAAGTTCTGATCTATAACATCTCCCTAGTTGATTCCAGTCTACTGATGTTGTAAATGACCTCTTACACCCTGATATGGCAAAAGCCTTGGATGGGACATTTCTGTACTGTATTTTAAATATAAATTGTGGCAAGCCATATTTATGATGCAGTCTGTCATTTGCAGGGTGGTACAAAACCATAGGCTACAATGGGCTTTACTTGCAATTGCTTCTGTGTTAATCACTCCAAAGCCTCTAGGCTGCAAACTGGTTTATATAACAAACTCCACCAGAGATTCGCAAATCAAGTCTAATGATGCTAAAGCTGGTGTATGTATACCCTGAAACATTAAGCCTTCAGTAAGACAAGATTACAAATTATCTTCTCCTCACAGAGTTGAAAAATACCTTGCATGTTAGATCAGTTAACAAAATACTGCATAGAATATAATTTCAAGACTGCTGGGATATTAAAAATGCATCAAGGAAAACAATTAGTCGAGGATATAGCGCAGGGCATAAGATTAAATATTCCACTGCAGTTCTGCTTATTTTACCTACGGAAGCAGAGAACTGATCTCAGAAGATTAACTGATCTGAGTTCGTAATGAACCTACTGACTGCAAAAGAGGATTGAAGGATATTCCTCAATTCATCTTTATTCACTTTTTTAAAAATGAGCACAGTAAGAAGAATGTGAATAATTATTAATTCTGTGCTTCTTAACTGAGGCAATCATAGGTAGAAATTATAATGATGTTTGTGTTTCAGCTGTCAGGCATTAAGCTTCTCTATATGTTCAGCAAACATGGAGAGGAAAACATGGGAGGATTTATCTGTGATGATGCTAATGATGTGGGTTTGTAGAAGATTTAATAATTTCACATATACTGTTAGAGATTATATATAACAGGCATAAAAAGCTATATATGATTTCAAGTACTAAACAGGTTTATTTGATTTATGAGAAAATGTTTAAATTTTTGCACCTCTTTATACTCTCTGCTAAGTTGCATTTTTCAGTTTGCAAAAAATGGGAAAACACTTCAAAAAGCAGCTTATAAAATCGACACAGGGGTCCTACGTCCTCCCAAAATTCCTCCGGTGAGCAGGGTTTTGTAGATTTATGTAGAAACTTACCATTAATTCCCTGTACTTTTTCTTTAGTGATTGATGGCGTTCCCGTAACTGGTTAGCCATTAGCTTGTACTGGTCCCGTTCTTGTTGACATGTATCAAGTTCCTTGGAGAGAATCAACAGAGCCTCCTTCTTACTCTCCAGCTTCCTTTTGCAAATCAAATACTGGAACAAAAGAAACATTTTAAAGTCAGGTTAAAGCAAGGAGTAAAAGTGATCAAAGCTTAGGCTTTGTTCTTTACAATAGAAGCAGGCAGCACTTTCAAAAGTACCACAGGTAGCTTCCACTATCCACTGAAAGATAGGCTACCATTTAAAAAATCTACCCTGTTTTCTTCAAATGACTATATTAGAACACTACAATAATTGCTGCATCTTTTAAGCAATCATGCCACAGAAAATCAAGTGCATTTAGTATCAACAAGGCCTTCAGTGCACACCAATGAAACATCCAGAGGCAGATGATATGTGCTTATTTTTCATCTGAGCTAAATGCTGGGATGTTCCAAACCCATTTTTCCATTAAAGCAATCATTTTTTCTCCTGATCATGGGGGATCAGGATGAAGGGAAAATTGCTTGAACTTCCATGCTAATTCTGAAATGGATAATATGGTAATGAAGAGAACTGGGCAATGTAGGATTTATTTTGGTAAAACACATGCTCCCTTCCACCACCTGGTGTGGAGCAGGGAATGGTGAAATGTCACAAGCATTTTAATTTTACTTTCCTAGTACTCAAGTCAGCCTGGCCACCTTGGGGCATGTACACTCCTCTGTTAATATTCCACCTCCCTTTTTTGGGAGATTTCAGCTGCAATTCTACCTATCAAACCGATCTTACAATCATCACCTTAGCACAAGGTTGGAATTCAGCCTAATTTCCAGGTTAATATCTGGCCCTGCCATGTTGGAGATGCAGTGGATGCGAGCTGGATTTTTCACCGTGTTTATCCCAAGGACTAAATAAACTCAGGTGTACTAGTTTAAAATGTCCTCCTCGTATAATATTCATTTGCTCTTCATTTCAATACTGTCAAATGAGACCGACAAAGGTCTAGGAGAAAGATCTAAAGGAGTCTTCAATGAATTCAAGTTATGCAGTGTTCATAAAGGGATTTTTCAATTGCAAATTGTTGACAGATATTAAAATTGGAAAGACACGCAGTCACTCTTTCAATTCATTCATTATGTCCAATGCATTCAACTTTAGTCACTAATTCTTGATTGTCCCCTGATAAACTCAGGGCAACCTTTTTCTCAAGTGTGAAATCACTATGCCCCCAATGGATGGAAAATTCAGCAGCCTCTTTCCACCTGTTGTCAGCTAACACAACAAAATGACGATGGAAAAATACTGGGGTTCAAAATGACTGCTGAAACTCATTCAAGCTTCAACCTCCTGGTTCGTGAAAACATAAATAGAGCTTTGATGGGATTTCAGCTTTCCATTCGCTCTTGGATATCCATAATTCGTTATTCAAACACAGTAAAACATTCCATTTAATGAACATCAATTTAGGTGACCAACCATTGTAACAGAGTCTCATTACCATTTCTGCATGGCTATAAAGTTAATTTAGATCGAGGACCAAGACAGCAAAAAAAATCTATACTCACAAAGCTTGGCTGATTAGATATTATACTATATGGTGATGCATGCAGGGGTACTGTATGGCTCCAGTACCCTGCTGACACTCTTTGTAATACAGCTGTCATCTATTTGATCAATAACAACACTATAAATGGAACCAGAAGTGGCTCATTCAGCCATTTGAGAATACTTTGTCATTCAATAAAAATCACTCCCAATCTTGCATTTCAACTTTGCCTTCCAACTTCCTCCTTCCCTCACTTTCCCCACATCCCCTGATGCGCTAAGTATTCAAACAATAATTCAGGAGGGGTTTGAAACATACCCAACAACCAAACATCAATGCAGCCCTTGAAACGGAGAATATTTTCTTCTCCTTCCTAAGTATCTCATGTCTTAGTCTGACATGAGATATTTACACCTTCTCGATCAAAAAATCCCAAATTGTACCAGATATACTCTCAGGGTACACTCAATATTTCCAGAGAGTAGATATCAGGAATTGTGTAATGGTGGATTGAGAAATAGAGGTGTAGGTGGTTAAGATTTGTAGTGAGGAGAAAGGAAGATTGTCCTCTTTGGAGTCAGACAGATGATAGTTTAAAATATTAAAACATAAAATATAGAGTAGTAGGATTTCTGGAAAGCTGGCAAGTGTGGAAGAGTTATGCCATAAAGAAAGGTTTGGAAAAATCTGCTTCAGACTCCTCAACCACTATTTTGCCAAATCCCTTGAGACTTCTGTATGCTGCTGTCACCTTCTGTTCTTTTAATCTGTAGAGAACACAAATCTGTCCTATTCTTCCTTATAGGATAAAAATCTATCCTGGACCAAACTTCCAGTGAACCTTCAGTGGACGACTTCTAAAGGAAATGTAGCCTTCCTTAGGCAAAGATACCAGCATTGTACATTGTATTCCAAGTGCAATTTTATTAAAATTTGGTATATTTGAAGCAATTTCTGTATTTTTAAGCTTCAGTGAAGTGCCAAGAAACTCTTTCCAAGTGGTTGCTGCATCCAAAATAACTTCAAGTGACTGATGTAAAAGGATATCCGGACGTAAGATTTTATACTACTCAAAAATACGTTGCTTCTCTTATTTTTCCATTAATGTAGGTAATATTTCTCCACACTGCATTATCCCTGTCACATTCTTGCACATTCATTTAACTTTCCCCTATTCCTTTCCAGGCTCAGAGCTTTCTTTCCTACCTACTTCTGGATGCATTACAATCAATTCTCCTTATCAATGCAAATATCATTGATTTAGACTGTAAACAGCAGATGCCCAGACATTGATCCATTTTCTACCTCATTACTTAGCACCTGCCAATGCCAAAATAATTTACTTTTCAGAATGTTAATTAATCCTTAATCCATGCTATTATTCTCAGTCCCATGAGTTTTAATCTTCTATAACAATTTCCAGTACAAAGCCAAAACAAATGCATTTTGAAAATCCAACTGTGCTACATCCATTGTTTCCCCCTTACCTATTTTGCTGGTTACAACTTCAAAAATCTTCAATCAATTTGTCAAGCATAGTTTCTTTTTCATCACTCTGCACTGACTTCACAATTATGTTATGATTAGATTTTAAAGATCTAGTTTCTTTTCCTCTAATATTATATTGCAATATTTCTTCTATATATTTTATATTTGTCTGTTTTCTCATGAAAATAATTTCATGATTGACATATTTAAGTTTCCTCTCTTAAATCAATTGACACCATTCAAAAATATGGGGGAATCTGAAATACAAAGCCAATGCATACATACGTTTAAAGTCACCCCTTATAAGGTACCAGTATTTAGACTTCTACTGTTACTAATTATTTAAAATACTAGATTTTTGGTTGACCATAAGACATAGATGCAGAACTAGGCCATTCGGCCCATTGAGTCTGCTTCACTATTCCACCATGGCTGATCTATCAGCCTTGTCAACCCCATTCTCCTGCCTTCTCCGCATAACTGTTGCCACCCTGACCAATCGGGAACCGACTAACTTATGATACTTGATGAAGGAAAAAAGATAGATGTGGCTTATATTGACCTCTTCAAGGCTTTCAACAAGGGTATGGTAGGCTTGTCCAGAAGGTTAGAGTACAGCTTTGCAAACTTGCTTCAGAATTAGCTTGGCGATAGGAGGCAAAAGGCAATGGTGGATGGGTGTTTTGCTGACTGGATATCTGTAACAAGTGGTGTGCTGTGGGGATTGATGGTGGGGACTTTGTTGTATTTAGTATATATAAATGACTTGAATGAGAATGCAGGAGGTCCAACTGGTAAGTTTGCAGGCAATAGGGAAATTGGTGGAGTTGTAGATAGTGAGAAGGGTTGTTGAAGGATACAGCAGAATATAGATCAGCTGGAAAGGTGGTGGAAGAGTGACAGATGGAACTTAATCCAGATAAGATTGAGGTAATGCACTTTGGGAAGTTAAATTCTAGTAGAACAAATAAAATAAATGGCGGGAGCGATGATACACACAAGGACTTTGGGGTGCAAATTCATAGCTCAGTAAAAGCTGGATTTGGTATTGAAGAAGACATTTGGCATGGAATGAGTCATTGAGTATAAAACTTGGAATGCCATGTTGCAGTTGAGCAAAGCATTGGTTAGCCCGCGTTTGGAATATCATGTACAATTCTGATCATTGGGAAGGATGTAGCAACAATAGAGAAAGTGCAGAAGCGATTTACCAGAATGTTGCATGGAATAGAGGGCTGTAGTTATCAGGAGGTACTGGAAGCTGAGTGGTAATCTACAGGGTTTATAAAATATGTGGGGCAAGGATAGGGTAGATTGCATTTTTCTAAGAACAGGGGAGTCTAGGGTATAAGGTGAGATGAAAGAAATTTAAAGGAAATCAGAAGGGGAAGCCTATCTGGACTGAACTGCCAAAAGAGGTGGTAGAGGCTCTTACAGTTACAACGTTTAGAAAGCATTTGGGTAGGAACCTAGATAGGAAGGGTAGAGAGGGATATGAGCTTAATTCAGTCAAATGGGATTAGCATGAACAAGGTTGGTCATAAAGGCCCATTTTTGTCATGCATAATTCTATAATTCTACTTTGTATGATTATTTAACAAATTTTTGTCTTCTGCTATAAAGAATGAAACAAAAAAAGTATAAGGTAATAAAACAAATGGCAAAGTACACAGAAAAGGATTATGAAAAGAAATTTGCAGGACATGAATAATTAAAGAAATAATATGTTGAATAGATCTCAAATTTCACCAAGTTAACAATAACAAGAATGGCACATGCCCTGGGCCAGGTGATTTCCTCCCATGGTTTCAAAGAAATAGATGAGGAAGTTAAAGATACCTTTGGTATAATCATCCAAAGTTCTCTTGATACAGATTCCATCCCTTTAAATTGGAAAATTTCACATTCTACTTGCTAGTTAAATAAGATGAGAAGTGAATATCGTGGATCAATCAGCTAAAAATCAGTTCTTAGGAAATAAGTGGAGTCTATAATTAAAACCAAAGAGACCAACCATGAAAATACTCAACTGATCAGAGACAGAATAGATCTCTAACCTGAGAAAACTGAGTTTCTGGAGGAGATAATTAAGTTACTGGGATGATTAGGTTACTGGGCAATGTACGGCCTTACATTGTGTTTACAATTATTTGCCATATTTTTAAATTCCTGAAGTAGTGGCATAAATAAATGAGACATTGGAAGCAGTGTAGATGATAGTACAACATCACAGATGGTTATCAGTAGATTATGCCAAAGGAAGACAGACTTCAGTGTAATCTATTTGGACTAAAAATGAAAAATTAGGTTAAATGGCAGAATGCGGAAAGGGAAAGATCTGTCCAACCAGATTTAGTAGTCATGTATGTAGATCTTTAAAATATATAGAAAAATTAATCCAAAAGTCTAGTTGGAATTAATCTATCAACTCTTCCAATTCTGATGAGAGGCTGAAACACTAAGTCCATTTTCCTCTTCATAATAAACCTGACTTGCTGAATGACCCCAGTATTTTCTGATTTATTTTAGATTTCTAATATTTACATGTTTTTGCTTTTAGATTAATTGGAATGCAGGTCTTTACAACAGAGCACTTGAATATAAGGGGAAGTTAAGCTGCTGCAATACAAAGCTCTAGTTAAGCAACACCTAGTATTAAATGCAGTTCTGGATTTTGCACCTTAGAAAGGATATATTGGTCTTGTTAACCTGAATGATATAAGGTCTTACAGTATTAAATTATGAGGAGTGATTATATAACATGGGTCATACTTCTTGTAATTTAGAACTTTAAAAAGTGAAATCATTAAGGGGAACTAAATGGTTAGAAATGGTTACTATTGATTAGAGACCTTATTACTGGCAACA
Source organism: Mobula birostris (assembly GCF_030028105.1). Classification (NCBI taxonomy): domain Eukaryota; kingdom Metazoa; phylum Chordata; class Chondrichthyes; order Myliobatiformes; family Myliobatidae; genus Mobula; species Mobula birostris. The sequence goes on along the minus strand of NC_092372.1, from coordinate 81,256,721 downwards.
GAACATTCAAATAAAAGCTGGCCCTTTCATGAGACAAGCAATGATTCATGTTTAGTCAAAAGAAATTTGGACCTCATTTGCAAATGCCAGATTTTTGCTGTTGAATCTAAATCTGGCTTTATTTTGTTTACCAAAATAAATTTGGAGACAAGATGGTTATACGTTGAATAATCGTGATCAATCATGACCTGATGGAACGTTGGAATAAATTGGGATGGAGTCAAAGGGAGATGGTGGTAAATGGTTAGTAAGGATCAAAAATAAATTGGAAAGAAGTTTGCTAAGGTGCAGAGAAAGCACCAGAGTTGCTCTGGTAAAGTGCTGCCGTGGCTATAATGGGCCAGATGACCTTTAGTCTGGTAACCAATCTATGATCGGGGGGGGAGCCCTTGGCTACATTTACATCCCATGAAAATTTCCTTCCACCTGCATACTTGAAGGAGGTCAGCAATTATAGCAAAAGGGTAAAACTCAACCCAAATGATAGTTCACTGATAGTCAGCCTCAAAGGTTACAGAGAACGTATTTTTTCAAACAACCTCCAGTAGAATCAGCAGCTCCATCCTATCTAAAGAGCCTGTAAAGCAATAAAATTGCCTTTGAACAATTCAGTGAATATAATTGTTCTTCTCAAATTTGAGAGAATACATAGTCAATATCTTTACTGCAAAGTGATAGACCTGCAATAGGAAGATTTCAAATGTTTTAAATTGCATTGATCGATCAGAAATATTATGCATACTTGGCAATAATTTCAGCTCCAGAACAAATACCTTAACAGCATTTATCAAAAAAATAGCCGGAGGAATTATTTCCTTTAATAACAATTTAACATCTTTTGGTACTTGATCCATGTTACACTACAAATCACACAACAAATTTGAAAGGTAGACTGAATTTAAATACCAGTAAGTAGTTTACTGGGATTACTGATTTACTTCGTCCTGATGAAGGGTCTCAGCCCAAAATATCGACTGTACTCTTTTCCGTAAATGCCGCCTGACTCACTGAGTTCCTCCAGTATTGTGTGCGTGTTGCTTGGACTTCCAGTGTCTGCAGATTTTCTCTTGTTTGAGTTTAAAAATGCCGATATTTTGACCTCCAGATCCACATTTACTATAGCACTACCAATATGTGTTATTACCTAAATATTGTATCTTATAGTGCTGCTTCTTAGCCCATCTGAAGATCGATTTCACCCAAAGTGAATCACACTGCCAAACAATTCCAGCTCAAAACTAGACAATCAAAAAATTGACAAAGTATTGTGAGACCCAAACAAAACTTCCAAAGCTTCTGAGTCAGTGATATATGTGACAACATCATTTGCCAAAATATTGCCGCAGGGCAACTTGCACCATGGTCTCAAGTTATTGGGCACTGTTGGAAGAAGATCATCTTTAAAATGGGGTGTTGAGCTAAGAGGCTTGAAGTTGGGTGCACTGGAGTTTCTAGGCAACTGGATATGAAGTTCTTGGAAATCTAAGCTTGGGGGAAAAAAGGCAACATCCCTGGATAAGAGAAGGATGAAGGCAAATGTTGTTAGAAGATAAATGAAATCTAAGAATAATGTTCCAATAAGGAAGTCTCTTGAGTAAGGGAGGTGGATGTGGTGGAGAAAGGGAAATGAAATTAAAATCCTGCATATATATTTATATATAAAATGATTTTTCTTCCATTATTTCTCCCTTTGCTTATTGCTTCCTATTGTATCCTGGTCTAGCCCTGGTTCCCCTATGCCACAGGGAACAGTTGGATCTTCATAGTGTCTTTCTAGCACATTACAATTGTAACCATAATGCTGTTAGCATAAATTCGAATCTACATCTGCTCATGGACTTTTCTGCTATAATATCAGTATAAATATAATAGCTGTTAATTGGAGGAGGGCCAATTTCAATGGGATGATAATGGCAAATGGCAAACAAAAGTTGGCAGACAAAGCTGTAGCATAACAATTGGGCTACCTTTCATGAAGAGATGGTTTATGTACAACTAAGACACCAACCAATAAATAACATCTCTGGATGACCAAACAGCTGCCAGGATAATCAAGGACACGACCTACCCAGCCAACACACTTTTCGTCCCTCTTCCCTCCGGGAGAAGGCTCAGGAGCCTGAAGACTCATACGGCCAGATTTGGGAACAGCTTCTTTCCAACTGTGATAAGACTGCTGAACCGATCCTGACCCGGATCTGGGCCGTACCCTCCAAATATCCGGACCTGCCTCTCGGTTTTTTTGCACTACCTTACTTTCCATTTTTCTATTTTATACTTATGATTTATAATTTAAATTCTTAATATTTACTAATGTTTACTATTTTAATATTTTTAATATTTAATATTTGTAATCCAGAGAGTGGGAAGTGCAGAATCAAATATCACTGTGATGATTGTACGTTCTAGTCTCAATTGTTTGGCGACAATATAGTATAAAGTATAAATAGAGGAAGATAAAGCAATAAAAGAATTGCTTATGCAGCTGTTGGATTGTAAATACCAACAAGAATTAGGCTGATTACAGAAGAAGTTGAGGGCAAGTTAAAACAAAAATAAGAGAGACTAAGAGAGGATATGAGAAAAGATCACTTGCTAAACAATGAGAATCCAAGTGTTATAGAGGCATATAAATAGTAAACGGGTAGTGCAGGGAGAAGAGGAACTTATTAAGGATAGAATGGGAACATACACATGGAATGTAAGGGCACTATTAAGGTGTTAAATGAGTACTGTATCTTCAGCAGGGAAGAAAATGCTTTCAAATTAATAGACAGGGAGCATATACTCAAGTTCTTTGATGTGTTAAACATTGATACTATGGAAATAGATAGTTAAATTTGAAATGGATGAGTAAATTACCAGGAGAGTATGGGATGCATGCTAGGATTTTGTGGGAAATATGGGAGGGAATTGCAACATTGTAATACTCTTTGTAACCAGGAGAGTAGTAAGTTCTACTTTCTTGTTCAAGAAGTGAGCAAGAATAAACCTAGCAACTACAGATCAGTCAGTTTAACTTCAGTGGTGGGAAAGCTTCAGAAATAGTGATTCAGTGCAGAATTTATAGTTGCATGGAGGAGAATAGATTAATTATGGCAAGCTAGCACAGATTTATCAAGAGTAAATCATGTTTAACTAATTTCATATAACAGAAAGAGTTGATGAGGTTAATATAGTTGATGTGGTCTGCGTACTTTTGATATGGTGCCACATAACAGGTTTCTCAAGTAAAATTGAATCATAGGCCCTAAAATGGACATTGGTAGCATGGATACTAAGTTGTCGAAGTAACAGGCAATACAGTGTTGTGGTGAACAGTTCCTTTTCAAACTGAGGGAAAGTGAGTAATGCATTTGCTAGAAATTAAAGTTAGGGCCATTCATTTTCTTGATCTGTATTAATGACTTAGAACTGAACGTATCAACCACAATTTCTAAATTTGCCAATGACATACAACTTGGCAATATTGCAAACTGTGAAAAGAATAGTGATAAGCTACAGCAGGATATAAACAAGTTGGTGGAATGAACAGATGTGTAGCAGACGAAGTTTAATGCAGAGAAATGGAAGGTGATGCATTCTGGTAGGAAGAATAGAATAACTGTATAGGATGTAGGATATTTGTCCAAAGGAACACAGAAGTAGTGGACCTTCTGACATGGATGAACAAGTCTGGATGTTATCAGCTGAAACAGGGGAACAGGAAAATCATGTTGAATGTTAATGAAATATTGGTCTGCCCTGAACTAAAGTTTTGGCTTGAGTTGTCTCCTCATAATAAGAATGTGAAACATAGGACATGGTTCAGAAAGAATTTATGAGGATAATTCCTGGGATAAGTAGATTAGAGGGGCTGTTTTATTTCGGGAAGAGAAGGGTGATGAGAGATTTTATGGAAGTTTTTAAAATGATGAAGGGACTGGATGGAGTGGGTACTGAGAAGGTATTTCCTTTTGTAGAGGGTTGTGGACTAGAGGTCACAGGTATTAAAGAGCAAGAGAATTTAGAGTGACATGAGGAAAAGATTTTTTTAGGAAGTATGGAGTTGGGAAGTGGAAAGGACTGTCTGCTGATGTGTGGCTAGAGGCAGCTTTCATTGGGACTTCAAGGGTGAAAAGCACAAATAAACAGTAAAGGAAAATTTGCAAGGTTATGGAGAAAAACAGAGAAGTGGAATTTATGAATTGCTCTGGCAGAGAATTGGTGCAATCACAATAGGCCTTATAGAACCATAGAACCATAGAAACTACAGCACAGAAACAGACCCTTTGGCCCTTCTTGGCTGTGCCGAACCATTTTCTGCCTAGTCCTACTGACCTGCACACGGACCATATCCCTCCATACACCTCCCATCCATGTATCTGTCCAATTTATTCTTAAATGTTAAAAAAGAACCCGCATTTACCACCTCGTCTGGCAGCCCATCCCATACTCCCACCACTCTCTGTGTGAAGAAGCCCCCCCTAATGTTCCCTTTAAACTTTAAACCTTAACCCATGTCCTCTGGTTTTTTTCTCCCTTTGCCTCAGTGGAAAAAGCCTGCTTGCATTCACTCTATCTATACCCATCATAATTTTATATACCTCTATCAAATCTCCCCTCATTCTTCTATGCTCCAGGGAATGAAGTCCTAACCTACTCAACCTTTCTCTGTAACTGAGTTTCTCAAGTCCCGGCAACATCCTTGTAAACCTTCTCTGCACTCTTTCAACCTTATTTATACCCTTCCTGTAATTTGGTGACCAAAACTGAACACAATACTCCAGATTCGGCCTCACCAATGCCTTATACAACCTCATCATAACATTCCAGCTCTTATACTCAATACTTTGATTAATAAAGGCCAATGTACCAAAAGCTCTCTTTACGACCCTATCTACCTGTGACGACACTTTTAGGGAATTTTGTACCTGTATTCCCAGATCCCTCTGTTCCACTGCACTCCTCAGTGCCTTACCATTAACCCTGTATGTTCTACGTTGGTTTGTCCTTCCAACATGCAATACCTCACACTTGTCAGTATTAAACTCTATCTGCCATTTTTCAGCCCATTTTTCCAGCTGGTCCAAGTCCCTCTGCAGGCTCTGAAAACCCTCCTCACTGTCTACTACACCTCCAATCTTTGTATCATCAGCAAACTTGCTGATCCAATTTACCACATTATCATCCAGATCATTGATATAGATGACAAATAACAATGGACCCAGCACTGATCCCTGTGGCACACCACTAGTCACAGGCCTCCACTCAGAGAAGCAATTCTCTACCACCACTCTCTGGCTTCTTCCATCGAGTCAATGTCTAATCCAGTATTACCACCTCTCCATGTATACCTAGCGACTGAATTTTCCTAACTAACCTCCCATGTGGGACCTTGTCAAAGTCCTTACTGAAGTCCATGTAGACAATATCCACTGCCTTCCCTTCATCCACTTTCCTGGTAACCTCCTCGAAAAACTCCAACAGATTGGTCAAACATGACCTACCACGCACAAAGCCATGTTGATAATAAGCCCCTGTCTATCCAAATGCTTGTAGATTCTGTCTCTTAGTACTCCCTCCAATAATTTACCTACTACTGATGTTAAACTCACCGGCCTATAATTTCCCGGATTACTTTTCGATCCTTTTTAAAACAACGGAACAACATGAGCCACTCTCCAACCCTCCGGCACTTCACCCGTAGACAGCGACATTTTAAATATTTCTGCCAGGGCCCCCGCAATTTCAACACTAGTCTCCTTCAAGGTCCGAGGGAACACTCTGTCAGGTCCCGGGGACTTATCCACTTTAATTTTCCTCAAGACAGCAAGCACCTCCTCCTTTTCAATCTGTACAGTTTCCATGGTCTCACTACTTGATTCCCTCAATTCCATAGATTTCATGCCAGCTTCCTTAGTAAATACAGACGCAAAAAACCTATTTAAGATCTCCCCCATTTCCTTTGGCTCCGCACAAAGCCGACCACTCTGATCTTCAAGAGGACCAATTTTATCCCTTACAATACTTTTGCTCTTAATATACTTGTAAAAGCTCTTTGGATTATCCTTCACTTTGACTGCCAAGGCAACCTCATGTCTTCTTTTAGCCCTCCTGATTTCTTTCTTAAGTATTTTCTTGCACTTCTTATACTCCTCAAGCACCTGATTTACCCCCCGTTTCCTATACATTTCATACAACTCCCTCTTCTTCTTTATCAGAGTTGCAATATCCCTTGAGAACCAAGGTTCCTTATTACTATTCAATTTGCCTTTAATCCTGACAGGGACATACAAACTCTGCACTCTCAAAATTTCCCCTTTGAAGGCTTCCCACCTACCAATCACATCTTTGCCAGAGAACAATCTGTCCCAATCCACGCTTTTTAGATCCTTTCTCATTTCTTCAAATTTGGCCTTCTTCCAGTTCAGAACCTCAACCCTAGGACCAGATCTATCCTTGTCCATGATCAAATTGAAACTAAAGGTGTTATGATCACTGGAACCAAAGTGCTCCCCTACACAGACTTCCGTCACTTGCCCTAATTCGTTTCCTAACAGGAGATCCAATATTGCATCCCCTCTAGTTGGTCCCTCTATATATTGATTTAGAAAACTTTCCTGAACACATTTTACAAACTCTAAACAATCTAGACCCCTAACAGTATGGGAGTCCCAATCAATGTATGGAAAATTAAAATCCCCTACCACCACAACTTTATGTTTCCTGCAGTTGCCTGCTATCTCTCTGCAGATTTGCTCTTCCAAGTCTCGTTGACTATTGGGTGGTCTGTAATACAATCCCACTAATGTGGCCATACCTTTCCTGTTTCTCAGCTCCACCCATAAGGACTCAGTAGACAAGCCCTCTAATCTGTCCTGCCTGAGCACTGCTGTAATATTTTCCCTAACAAGCAATGCTACTCCCCTACCTTTCATTCCTCTGCCTCGATCACATCTGAAACATCGGAACCCTGGAATATTAAGCTGCCAGTCCTGCCCCTCCTGTAGCCAAGTTTCACTAATTGCTACAACATCATAATTCCACGTGTCAATCCACGCCCTCAACTCATCCGCCTTCCCCGCAATACTCCTAGCATTGAAATATATACACCTCAGAAGATTTTTACCACCACTCACAACCTTTCTATCAGCGGATTTGCTTAAACTTTCAACATCATTTATTTTCACCCCAGCCACACTGTCAGCTCTGGCACTCTGGTTCCCATCCCCCTGCAAATCTAGTTTAAAGCCTCCCCAACAGCACTAACAAACGTCCCTGAAAGGATATTGGTCCCCCTGTGGTTCAAGTGTAACCCGTCTCTCTTGTACAGGTCCCACCTGCCCCAGAAGAGGTCCCAATGATCCTGAAATCTGAAACCCTGCCTCCTACACCAGTTCCTCAGCCACTTGTTCCTCCTCCAGAGCATCCTATTCCTACCCTCACTGGCACCTAGCACAGGTAGCAATCCTGAGATTACCACCCTTGAGGTCCTGCTTTTCAACTTCCTACCAAGCTCTCTATACTCAGTGTCCAGGACCTCTTCACTCTTCCTTGCTACGTCATTGGTACCGATGTGCACCACGACATCTGGCTGGTCACCCTCCCACTTCAGAATTTCATGCAATCTATCAGAGACATCCTTGACCCTGGCACCTAGGAGGCAACAAACCATCCTGGATTCTCTGTCACGACCACAGAACCTTCTACCTGCACCTCTAACTATCAAGTCCCCTATCACTACCGCTCTCCTCTTTTTCCCCCCTCCCTTCTGCACTGCAGAGCCAGACTCAGTGCCAGAGATCCGGCTACTGCAGCTAGTCCCAGGTAAGTCATCCTCCCACCCCCCAACAGTATCCAATGCGGTATACTTGTTGTTGAGGGGAATGGCCACAGGGGAACCCTGCTCTGCCTGCCCTTTCCTCTTCCCTCTCCTATATGCTGTGACTATTCTATAATTCTATGATTTGGGATTTAGCTGGACTGAATCATGGTGAGCTAATATGCCACGAACACTTTGATGGTTGGAATGTTTAACAAACATTATTATTTTCAATACTTCCCTCAATCATTCATATTCTAGGATTAGCACATAACCACAACAGCTCTACTTCCAGGGAGCCAGGGAAGTTCAAGTTCAGCAGCCTCTTTTCTCCTCTTGTTTTATATTATCTCAGGTACCACTGGGACATTGTACAGCTTTGTCAATGACAAATAATTATCTTTGAAATACTGTTTCTGATGTTTGCCAATACTTAGCTTAATTGCCAATGTAAAATTGTTGATTCTCTATAACAACAAGCTAAACATTATTTTTGACAAAATGTTTGCAAAAGAATTTTGACAAGCTCTGCAACCTTGGCAACAAAGTAGTGATGACATTATTCTACACCATCTTGCAGACCAAAAACCACAGGAAAACACTTCCACAGGAAAAATCTGAAACCCTGCCTCCTACACCAGTTCCTCAGCCACTTGTTCCTCCTCCAGAGCATCCTATTCCTACCCTCACTGGCACCTAGCACAGGTAGCAATCCTGAGATTACCACCCTTGAGGTCCTGCTTTTGTTCTTCAAGGACAAATTTATATTTAGTCATACCACCCATTATCAGAAAGATTATTTATACTTTGTTAATTCCAAGTTAGTAAAAATACCCAAAAGACCATAAGACTATAAGACATAGGAGCAGAATTAGGTCATTCAACCCACTGAGTACTCGGTTGTTCAATGATGGCTGATTGATTATTCCTCTCAACCCCATTCTTCTACCTTCTCCCCAATACCTTGACACCCTTACTAATAAAGAACCTATTAACCTCCACTTTATATATACCCAATGATTTGGCCTCCACAGCCATCTGTGGCAATGGACTCCACAGGTGCACCATCCTCTGGTGAAACAAATTCTCCTAATCTCTGTTCTAATGGGACATCCTTATTTTCTGAGGCTGTGCCCTCTGGTCCTAGACTCCCCCATTATAGGAAACATCCTCTCCATGTCCACGCTGTTCGGCCTTTCAATATTCTATAGGTTTCAATGAGATAACCCCTCATTCTTCTAAACTCCAGCGAGTACAGGCTTGGAGCCATCAAACACTCCTCATACGTCAACTCTTTCATTCCTGGGACCATTCCCGTGTACTTTCTCTGGAAACTCTGCAATGCCAGCACATCCTTTCTTAAATAAGGGGCCAAAACCTGCTCACCATGTTCCAACTGCGGTCTGACCAATGCATTATAGAGCCTCGGCTTTAGTAACATGGTAATTTTAAACAAAATGTTGGAAACTATACGTCAGCTTATAATGGGTAAATATCTAAATAATGCTCCAAAAGAGGTGTTTATGTTTGTTTACATCAAAATATTTATACTCTGAAAAGGTTCATTTGCTGTTCCCCCAAACCCTTGGTATGAGCCTCTGTAAAGGCATAGACAAACTCAACTGATGCCTATCCAAGGAGAATAGTAAATCACTGTAGAGCTTCTGCAAAGCATCAACCATGGAATCAGTTGCTCAGTTAATGACTGCTTCAGATGATTTTCAGTCAGTAAAGCCACTATTTCAAACTAATGCTTTTTTCCAATATAAACAGAAACAATCTCACACTTTGAAATGCTGAAGATAACTCCACTCTTTAGGAGTTTGCGAAAATTCGGCATGGCACCTAAAACTTTAACCAACTTCTATAGATGGGTGGTGAGATTATATTGACTGGCTGCGTCACAGCCTGGTATGGAAACACCAATACCCTTGAATGGAAAATCCTACAAAAAGTAGTGGATTCAACCCAGTCCGTTACGTGTAAAGCTCTCCCCACCACTGAGCACACCTACACAAAACATGTCACAGGAAAGCAGGATTCATTGTCAGGAATCCTCATCACCCAGGTCATGCTTCTTGCTGTTGCCATCAGGAAGAAGGTACAGGAGCCTCAAGAATCACACTACCAGGTTCAAGAATAGTTATCTCAACCATCAGGCTCTTGAAACAAAGGGAATAACTTCACTTGCTCCATCATTCAAATGTTCCCTCGGCCTATGGCCTCACTTTCAAGGACTCTTCATCTCATGTTCTCAATATTTATTACTTATCATTATTACTTCTTTCTTTTCGTATTTCCACAGTTAGTTGTCTTTTGCACACTGGTTGAATGCCCAAATTCGTGCATTCTTTCATTGATTGTATTACGGTTATTATTCTTTTATGGATTTTTGACTATGCCCAGAAAAAAATGAATCTCAGGGTGACGTATATGTACTTTGTTAATAAACTTACTTCAAAATTTGAATTGGAATTACTCACTTAGTTGTTTCCAGCTACAGACAGGGCAACTTTTATAGAAATTAGATATCTGAAATGAATACCACAAAGGGAAATACACTAGACAGGTATATGGAGGAATTTAAGGTGGGGGGGGGGTTAAATGGGAGGCAGGGTTTGAGGGGCCGCACAACAATGTGGGCCGAAGGGCCTGTACTCTGCTGTACTATTCTATGTAGCTATGTATGAAATATATTATAGGCAAAGTTATGTCAATGCAAATAATTTTAATTATCCACCACAATGAAATAGAAAACGATACCAAAAATACCTGCATGCTATGATAATGAAATCACCAATAAAATAAATTTGAATACCCCACCTTATCCTTCTTCAACTCATTAGCAATGACTCCTACTCAAAAGCCACTACATATTTGAACTACCATAGTATGAACTAGTGCTGTACAAGAATAATTAAGAAATAGTACAGCAACAGATTAGGGATTGTTTCTGAAATACTTATTGACCCATCTTTTGTCATTGTTATTGTTCTTTTTCACAGCTTGTGGCGCATCAGGCAGCATTTTTTTTTGCCATTTCCTTAGCGTTTGTCCGTCCTTTTTATGAGGCTGAGTTGCTAACCCAGCACAGATGGAAACCATGCAAGGGGCCGGCTGGATTTGAACCTGGGACCATTTGCCTCAAAGTCCGGTGCTGAAGCTACTATACCACCAGCTGGCATCCTATGTCATTAAATAACACAAAACTTATTTTAGAAGGGATCATTATAATTCCATAGTTATACAATTTGTTGAATATGAAAAGTAATCCATACAGAAACTTTTATTCATTCTGGGACAGTTCCAGGCTCCATCTCCAATTGAATAGAATTCCGAAAGCATATAATGGCTAATACGCCCTTCAGCTGCATTAAACATACAGGCTAATTCTACAATAAAATGCTCAAAGCACAGTAGGAGAGGCAAGTGAGGTATTAATAATGATGGTGAAACCCTCTATGCTTCCTGTTATTATTCTGTATTATTGATCACAAGTCCAGGAATAAGCAGATGATTTGCTGTATTCGGCACCACAACATTAATTAAGACACAAGAAGAATTCTTGGCATAAATTGAGTATGCAGTTATACCAATAAATTATGAAGATCCAAAATTGCTTAATCACTAACAGGAAGGGCTTTACAGACCTCAGATTTGCAAGCAACACAGGATCAGCATAGTGAAGGGAATTTAATCTCTCTGAACAAAACAGTAAAAATGTTGTTGAATGAGCTATAACTAATATTTTTATGCCAGTTATTAACTATGACTAAACAATCTTAGTCAGTAACCGAGTAATAATCACCATCGCTGGATACTACATCCCATCTCTGAGAAGGCACCAGACTATTATTCAAAAATCAAGAACTAGGAAATCCACATCATAGGGCGGATTCACTAAGGTCAGCAGCACATGACATTCCTTAATAGCTGACCTGAAATTCTGTGTGGAAGTGCAATTTTACTTTTAAAAACAATGCAGTGCTCATAAGGGTTTCCAGACATGAAGCCCTAATTTTGTATCATTCCATCACAATAACATTTATAGATTGTCATAACTGAAAAATAATGCAAAAAAGTTATTTTATGTCTAAGATACTTTAGCTTCTTCCACACGTCTTTGTGCATGCATCAATCTTTATTTTGATTATTGCAAAATATTATACTAGTTCACTTGCTCATTAACTTGATTGGTTGTCCAGATGGTAGATGGAAATAAAGAGAGCACGGTAAGAATCAAAGAGTCTTTGATATGTCACCAAAGACTAGCAAATTTCTACAGCTGTACAGCGGACAGCATTCTGTCTGCCGCATCTGGTATGGAGGCACAAAATAAACAGGAGTGTAAAAGGCTTTAGGGGTTGTAGAATCAGCCAGCTCCATCATGGGCACAAGATGTCCCACCACTGAGGTTATCTTCAAAGGACGGTGCCTCAGGAAGGCAGCATCCATCATTAAGGACCCTCACCATCCAGGATATGCCCCTTCTCATCACTACCATCAGGGAGGAGGTACAGGAGCGTGAAGGCCCACACTCAGCATTTTAGAAACAACTTCTTCCACTCTGCCCTCAGATTTCTGAACTGTCCATTAACCCCTGAACACTCATCTCACGATTCCTCTTTGTATTTTTTTTTAATATTGTAACTTAAAGTAATTTCTTATGCCTGTACTGCTGCCACAAAACAAATTTCACGGCTGATTATTAGTGACAAGATTATGGTAAGCTTAACCTGCTGGGAGCTGGCCTGAATAGCCTCCTGTGTTCTCTACGAAGCCCCTCAACCTGTTGAGTATTTCTAGCATCTTACGATTTAAAGCCACTTTCTTAATTTTTTTCCCAATAATTTGGTAACTTGCATCCAGTACCGAAGGGAAACAACTAGACTTCAGGAGATTTTGAAAACCAACCGCTGGTGAATTAATCAAGCCGTCCAGGCAATTGGTCAAATTTTTTTTTGCCACAAGCACCCAGTGCCGGGCCACCGCGGCAATGCAGGGAGCGCAACCGGTTCCCCGGGCCCATCCACACCCTCCTGTCCCAGCTGCGCGCAAGCGCACTGGCTGCACCACTAACCATGACGTAGAGAATCCGAACCAAAGCCGGATTTGCAGTCCAAACCGGCCCAGAGATCCTGAAGTGCAGTTCCACATCAACTGGCACTACGCCCGGAAGTAGTTCCACGAACTGTCCAACTTACTGTATATCGATAACACGTTCTGAGGTAATTATATGTACTGACAATGCAGTATGGTACAGACCCGTGGACTGCTCTCTCATCTGGGATTGCTGCACGCACTGCCGTGCACTATGGATAGTTTTGTGCGCTGCCCGCGCCATGTAGGACCTGCATTCTGGGGCAGTTCTATGCACAGTGTTGGAACATGGATGTGGTGCATTCACATTGTTCAGAGACCACAGATAAGCTCCCCACTCCGGAATCAGAATCAGGTTTAAAATCATCGGCACCTGTCGTGAAACTTGTTGTTTTCCAGCAGCAGGGCATTGCAATACATAGTAATAAAAACTATAAATTACAGGAAGTATATTTTAAAAAATTAAATAGTGCAAAAAGAGAGCAAAAGTAAAATACCGAGAAAGTGTTCCTGGGTTCATTGTCCATTCAGAAGTCTGATAGCAGAGGGGAAGAAGCTGTTCCTGAAATGTTGGGAGTGTGTTTCAGGCTCCTGTACCTCCTCCACCTCCTCCTTGATGGCAGCAATGAGAAGAGGGCATGTCCTCGGTGATGGGGGCCTTTAATGATGGATGCCGCCTTTCTGAGGCATTGCCTTTTGAAGGTGTTGTGGATGCTGGGGAGGCTAGCATGATGGAGCTGGCAACCTTCTGCAGTTTTTTCCCCCCTGATCCTGTGCAGTGGCCCCTCCATACCAGACGGTGAGCCAACTAGTTAGAATACTCTCCACAGTACACCTGTAGAAATTTGTGAGCGTCTTTGCCTCAATTCTCCTCAAACTCCTAATTAAATATAGTCGCTGAAGTGACTTCTTTGAAATTGCATCAGTATGTTGGGCCCCAGCTGTTTACACCCAGGAACTTGAAACTGCTCACCCTTTCCGGGTCTGATCCCTTAATGAGGACTAGTGTGTATTCCCTCGACTCAGCTTTTCTGAAGTCCCCAATTAATTCCTTGATCTCACTGATGTTGAGTGCAAGGTTGCTGCTGTGACACCACTCAACCAGCTGATCTATCTCACTCCCGTACACCTCCTCGTCACCATCTGAAATTCTGCCAACAACAGTTGTATCATCGGCAAATTTATACATGGTGTTTAACAGTCACGGGTGTGGAGACTGGTGAACAAGTCTAAGAAATGGGGATAAAACACATTCAAGGGATGAGAGTAATACACATAAAATGCTGGAGGAATGAGTTGGTCAACAGACAGAAAACAAAACAGTAAGGATAAACATCGGCAGGCTGTGACTCGTAGGGTACCAGAGGAATTACTGTCTGTGTCCCAGCTATTCACAGTCTTTATCGATATTTTGGGTGAGTGGAGCAAATGCAGCATTTCCAGGTTTGCTGATGACACATGTCCCTACAGCTGAGCTTGTATTTTTAAATAGTGGAGATTTTGGAAATGTTGCTTTTCAAAAGGATTTAAACATAAATCACTGAAAGCTAACACAGGTGCAGCAATCAGGAGGGCAAATTATTTGGCCTTCATTGCAAAAGGATTTGAGTACAACAGGAAAGATACCCTACTATAATTAAAGAGATTGCACCTGGCATTGTGTACATGTTTGGTCTCCACTTAACAGAGATAGCAGCTGTGGAGACAGTTCAGTGAAGATTCACCAGACTGGTTGCCAGGATGATGGATTTGTCAAATGAAGGAAATTTGAAAGCTCCTATTCAAAAGTATAAGATGTGACCTCATTGAGGTATGCAAAATAATTAGCAGGCTGAAGAGGGTAGATGGGGAAGGGTTAGCATGGGGCATGGTGGTGGATATTTCCTTTGGCTGGATTAACCCCAGGAGTTAGTCACAAGATAAAGGGTAGACAAAGAGGATACATTTCCTCATTCAGAGAGTGGTGAATCTTTGGAAGTCTCAATGATTCCATTCAAAGGTAGTTAATAAATTTCTATTTATAGAGGAAACAAGCAATATAGAGATAGGGTAAGAAAATTAAGATCAGTGGTGATCACGCTGAAGATGGAACCGGCTCACCGGGTTAATAACCCAGTCCCGCGGTTCTTCCCTGTGGGATAGATCCGCTTATACAGAACTAAACTATAATGCTGCCCCACGCACTGTTCGCGCACACCAGGGCAGTAACACCTCCACACTTGCCCGACTCTCTGAAATAGTTCCACACAGACCCACGTACTATCCTAATCACAATCTGGATGCGTTCTCCTCACTGACCCATACTCTGGGATTGGCCGAAACGCTGGCGCTACATGGGGTTCAATTTGAATCTGAGGCAGTCCCACACACTGCCATACATTCTGGGGTCGTCCCACACTGAAGGGGTAGTTCCGGATGCCGCCCCACACTCGGGCTCAACCCTGATCCCTGGTTCCAGAGCGCGTAGTTCCCATTCTCGACTAACCGAGACAGGAAGAGAACCGCAGCCCCGCCAGTTCTTACGTCTAACCCCCAGTACATTTAACACCATAGCAATGAATAATAATTTTTTAAAAAAGGAAGCTTTCGGTCGCGTAATTACTCGAGCTTCCGTGTTGTCCCCGTCAGGACCAATATATCTTGAATATAATTCCTACCAGATGGCTGAATGACATTTCCCTTCCGGACCCCAGCCTTGCTTGGATTAATTTATTTTATGCAGGCTCACCTCGTTCACTAGCCCCTGCCATTCGCCTTCGCTCCTCTTGGAGGTCATCTTATTACCAATCTGGATATGTGTGTGTGTGTGTTTTTTAAATAAACACAGCCGGCAGAAGCTACCAAAGAGAAAATGTGCGTGACGATTGGGATCAGTCAGCCACGGGCAGTCGCTTCCTGCCAGCTGCACTACCTCACTTCCATGTGTAAACGGAGCTCGACGTCAGGTCGAGCCAGGTTAAACTCAGCAAGGAAGTGAGCCGAACAACACTGGCAATTTCACGACTGTCCGCTCTTCTCATATCGCAGTACCACTATGTGGAAAGGAGGAACAAATGGTTGATTTAAATACTGTAGGAAATCAGCCCTTCCCCCACCTTCCATTCTTAAATGTATTGATTTGGTTGTCTTATGTGAATCCAGTTTTGTGGTCTAGTTATGTGGCAAGTGCTGTTAGTGACAAACGCTGCAACCTATCAACAAGGATTAGTTAATAGGGTATTTAGCAAATCATAATATATTTAGGAAGAGTCCACATCGTTTTATGAAGGGCAAATCGTGTTATCAAATCTAGTGATTTTGTTTTGATTATAACGAACGTCATAAAAAAATAACATAGCCATAAAGAGATATAGCACAGAAACAGGACCTTCGGCCCGCCCAGTCTGTGCTGACCATCAATCCCCATTTACACTCAACCTATTTTTTTATATTCTTATGTTCCCATCAGTCCTTTCCAGATTCTACCACTCACCTCCGACGGGCAATTTACAGTGGCCGGTTAACCCATCAAACTACATGCCTTTGGGATGACGGAGGAGACCAAAGCGCACGGTGGAAACCCACACAGTCACAGGACAGCAAACTCGACCAAGACCAGGATTGAATCCCCGTCTCTGGTACTTTGAGGCAGAAGCTCTGCTAGCTGTGCTACTGTGTCGCATTAAAAGCAGTGAGTCTGGATTTTCAGAGGGCACAATGGATTGTCACATAAAATGAGGACTCAAGAGTATTGTGACAAGGAGACTGAGAAGTGATCTTACAGAGGTGTATAAAATCATGGGGGGGCATAAATAAGGTGAATGCATGGGGAAGGGAAAAACACGAGAGGGTGTTGGTTTAAAAAACGAGACAGAAAAGTTTAAAAGGGGCAATTCTTCTCGGAGGATATTGTGTAATGAACTGTCAGAGGAAGTTGTTGAGTCAGATACGTTAGCAACATTTGGACAGGTACATGGATGGGGAAGGTTTAGAGCAGGGATTCCCAACTGTTTTTATATCATTAACCAAGGGGTCCATGCACCCCGAGATGGCTACCCCTGGTTTAGACAAATATGGGTCAAGTACTGGCAGATAGGACTAACTTAGATCAGCATCTTGGTGGCATGGACCAGATGGGCTGAAGGACTTAGTTCTGATTTGCATTACTCTATTGCTAGTAATACATTGGCACAGATAGAGCATCAAGTTATAGAAATCATAGAGTTGTATTAAACAGCAACATGCAGAAAATGATGGAAGATCTCAGCATGTCAGGCATCGTCATGGAGGAAAATAAACAGTCAATGTTTCGGGCTAAGATTCTGTTTTCTTTTACAGATTCGCAGGTTGGTGACATGTGAATCAGTACAGACAGTCCCTGGGTTACAAAAATAACCCAGATCCTGACTATAAACCAATTTCTCTATAAGCTGAAACATCCATTTTCAATAACCACCCACATTATGCAGTGACCATAATTATGTCATTTCATTGAATAAACACCCAACATTGCCCCCAGTTAAACTAGTGGAGTATGTACTTCATCCAGTCATTATCGGACACCATGAAACATTATTATTATCACTTACTTAAAGATATTTTAAAATGTAAGGAGGTTAATGGCATAAAGTTGGTTTTCTATAAGTTGGGTCATTTGAACCTCTATATCACACTTTATAGGAAGGGACAGAATTTAACATATCCAGGCTTGCTGAAAGTGCAAAGCTAAGTGAAAGTGAGGAGCATTCAAGGTGCGATTTTAAAAAAAGTATTCTTTGACTGGTTAAGAAGAACGTAGTAGGTGTGAGGAAATCTGAAGTTCTTCACTTTGGTGGGAAGAATGAAAAAACTGAGTACATCCAAAATAGTTAGAAAATACTAAATTCGTTGCAAGAAAGGAATCTTGGTGTGCTGGTACATGAGATACAGAAAGTGAACATGAAGGTGACGTTAGCAGTTAATGGTATGTGGTCCACAAGGAGAGCAGAATTCAAAGATAATTCAGGAGTTTTCATGAAAATGTTTCAATAGCTTCAACTTTATCCATTATGCGAACTGGAGACACACAAAACTCTGAGAAGAATTGGCAAGAGAGTGTTTCCTCCAGTAAAAGAGTCTAAAAAAGAGCAGAGTGGCCTAATTCTTGCCTTATGGTCTTATTTCAGGATAAAGAGTATGCCATTTATGAATGAAATAAGGAAATATTTTATTACATTGGGGATTTACACTGAGGTATTAGCAGGATCAAATGACCTAATTCCGCACCTATGTCTTGTGGTCTTATGTTATAAATCTTTGGATTTTTGTACTCAAGAGGAAACTGCATTCTCAATCACTAAAACTATTCAAAACTGAAATAGTTAATATTTTGTTTACTAAGATATCAATGTATAAGAGGATTGAGCAGAAAATTAACTATAGAATCAACCGAGATTTCCAACAATAAAGACCCGAAGGGCCTCCTGCTACTAATGGTTCCTACCAACACTAGATTTCATCACTGATCTTCCTTTTCCTGCTGTACAAGTTCCTTCATCACAGATCCTTAAAAAGGTAGCATGGAGTATGTGAAGTGTATGGGAGTAAATCTTAAAAATATGAGGTAAGTCATCATTATGTTGAATAGTAGAGCAGACTGGAAGGGCTGAATGGCCTATTCCAACTCCTCTCTGTTACTTCGCAATGGAATCCAGCTTGTCCATAGCTGCAATCAAAAAATGTTTGCTCTGCATTCCGAGTTTTTAAGAAGATGAGATAAAATAAAACAACATGGATGAATGCACTTTTATTATTAAATCTTGGCCATTGATTTATAGTTTTTTATGGAAGTATGCACCTAATTATAGAACTGGAGCTAGAAAGTATCACTGACACTTCTACAGTATTCTAAAATAAATTTTTGCAGTTTGATTTATTCGATCACCATAAATCATCGACTGTGCAACGTAGTACTGAGCATGCATCCACCAATTAACAGGCATGACTTCTTGAGAGATCCCAGGGCAGTTTTTAATCGTCCTGAGTGTAATATGCACTTTCACAGAATGTTACAGAAAACCAGGGTGACATTCTACGTTATATCCTTCCATGACAGGAATTTCAGAACCTCAGCTGGGGTGGGGTTGTCAAAATATGGACTAAAACCCAGATCTATCAGATTCCTGCTTGACGTGCCCGAAATGAGGCTATCAAATCAATGGGCAGCTATTTCTTCTTATGCAGTGCAAACAAAATGCTGGAGGGCTCAGCAGGTCAGGTAGCATCTATGGAAAAGAGTAAACTGTTGACGTTTTTGGTCAAGACTTCTTCAGGACAGAGAGGGAAGGAGCAAGGTGCCTGAATTAGAAGATGGAGGACGGAAAAGAGGCTAGCTGGAAGGTGATAGGTGAAGCCAGGTGGGTGAAAAAGGTCAAGGGCTGGAGAAGAAAGAATCTGGTAGGGGAGGAGAGTGGACTGTAGGAGAAAGGGAAGGAGGAGGGGGCCTGGGAGAAGTAATAGGCAGGTGAGAAGAAGTGAAAGGTCAGAGTAGGTAAGAGAGGGGTGGGGGAGGTAGAGTTTCTCTTCACTGGAACGGAAAAATTGATATTCGTGCCATCAAGTTGGAAGAAACCCATAAGGTGTAGCTTCTCCGCCCTGAGGGTGGCTTCATCTTGGCACGAGAGGAGTCCATTGATCAACACGTCAGAATGGGAATTGGAATTAAAGTGTTTGGCCACTGGGAAATCCTGGTTGTGGTGGATGGTGCAGGGGTGCTCAACGAAGTGATCTATTAATTTACGTCAGGTCTCGCCAATGTAGAGGAAATTGCAATAGGTGTACTGAACACTATGGACAACCCCCAGCAGATTCACAAATGAAGTGTTACTCCACCTGGAAGGACTGTTTGGGGCCCCGAATGGAAATGAGGGAGGAGGTCTACGGGCAGGTGTAGCACTTGGGTCACTTGCCTGGATAAGTGCCTGGAGGGAGATTAGTAGGGAGGGACAAATAGATCAGGGGATTATGGAGGGAGCAATCCCTAACGCAAAAGCCACCAGTAATTGTGACTTGGCGGCAGTCCAGAGCTGTACTCCACTTAATCTGGAAATTACATTCACTTTTCCCCCATACCCCCAACAGGAGCAGAGACACTGAGGAACAAATTGGTAGGCAGATTTTGGAAAGGTACAAAAATAACAAGGGTTGTTGTGGTGGGTGATTTCAATTCCCTAATATTGTTTGGCACCTTCGTAGTGAAAGGGGTTTAGATGGAGCAGAATTTGTGAGATGTGATTTGTGAGGGATTCCTGACATAATAAGTGGAAAGACCGAGTCGAGGAGAGGCCATACAGGATCTAGTATTAGGCAATAAGCTTGGTCAGGTGGCAGATCTCTCAGTGCCAGGAGCATTTTGGAGACAGTGAGCACAACCACCTGACCTTTGGCATGGCCTTGGACAGGGATGGAGCAGACGGTATGGAAAAGAATTTAATCGTGGGAGAGCAAATGATGATGCTATGAGGCAGGAACTTAGGAGTGTGAATTGGGAACGGATGTTCTTAGTGAAATGTACAATGGAAACATGGAGGTTGTTTAGGTAAAACTTGCATGGAATTTTGAGTAGATTTATCCCATTGAAGTAGAGAAAGGATTGCAGGGTGAAGGAACCATGACTGAAAGAAAAGTGGAACATTTAGTAAAGAGGAAGAAAGAAGCAAACTTAAACTCTAGGAAGCAAGGATCAGACAGGGCTCTTAAAAGTTATAAGGTAGCCAGGAAGGAGCTTAAAGAATGACTTTGGAGAGCTAGAAGGGAGAATGACAAGACTTTGGTCGGTAGGATTATGGAAAATGCCAAGATGTTCTACACCTATGTATGTAATGAACAAGGTGATTACTAGAGTGAGGGTAGGACTGTTACGATGTGTTCTGGCAATGTTGGAACCCAAATGCGAAGGAAAGACAGACTCCAATGTAGAGACGACGACCAGAGTTCATTCACAAGAATTCCAACAGAACATCAGTGGCTCAACACCGTGAGACATAACATTCTCGAAACTAGGACCCCACAATTAGCACTAAACAGGTGTCCACTTAAATACTACAAATGACATGGAATCTCCAAGCCTGTCAAAATAATCTTCACAAATTTAAACAGAAAGTACCAGGAGACTGCATAACAAAGAGTGAGTCGTTAGAGGAAAAAATACAACAATTAATAACACTCACTCATTAAATAACAATTCAGGTACTCTAAACATCTCAGAGCCCAATGCTCTCTGGCTCCCCGCATAGGCCCAAAGAGCTCAGTACCTTTCCTCCCTATAGCTGGCACCTGATGGCCCAAGGAGAGTTGAAAACTCTGAGAGGGACCTAGGGAAGATCAAGATGGACTTGGGATCCTCAGGAACCTCAAGAGAGACTTGGGAACCACAAGACAGGGAGGACATTAAAAAAAAACTTTGGAAACATTGGATAAACCTTGGAAACATTGAAATAACCTCGGTAACTTGGAAAACCTTGAGGACCTTGAACTGGGGACGCTTAGACCAGAAAAAGCCTTGAGACCCAGAAAAAACCTAGAGAAGCTTAAAACATGAACCTGAGAAAATAGAAATATTGACAAGAAAAGGTCAGAATGTGGACTCGGAAGGTGGACTTGAGAAACTCGGAATGTAGACAAGAGACACTCAGAACGTGGATTTGAGAATAGATGACATTCTCACCTAACGCCGACTGATGTCAAAACACCACTGTTCAACCTCCACTGGGTCCATTACTTGACAGGGTTCTTCTGTTACAACATGCACTGGCAATGTTGGAGCCCAAGTGCAGAAGAAAGACAGACTCCAATGCAGAGATGGTGACCAATGTTTATTCATAAGCATTCCAACAGAACATTGGCTGAGCAACACCACAAGATGTAATATTCTCAAAGCTAGGAATCCACAGTTAGTGCTAATTGGGTGTCCATTAATTAATACAGGTAACAGGGAATCCCTGAGCCTATCAAAATAAACTTAACATGTTTATACAGAGAGCAACAGGTGACTTCATTTCAAAGAGCAAGTCACTCAAGAAAAAAACAAAATGAACTCTAAATGATTAACAACTTCCTTTAAACAACAACTAACCAATTTAGGTGCCCTAAAATCCTTGGAGCCCAAAACTCTCGGGCTCCCGCATAGGCCTGGAAGGACGTCAGGATAGAAGAGGATACATGTGACTGGAGCTGAAGGAGGTAGGGGAGATCCTTAATTAATATACTCACTTTGGTGTTTACTAGTGAGAGGTATTATGTTTTGAAACTCAAATAATAATGAGGCAGCCTATAGAGGAGAAGTCATCACCCTGACACAACCTCTCCCTCGATGTCGCAAAAACAAAGGAGCTGGTTGTGGTCTACAGGAGGAATGGAGACAGGCTAGACCTATTGACATCAATGGATCTGGGGTTGAGAGGGTGAACAGCTTTAAGTTCCTCGGCATGTATACACCTCACTGAGGATCTCACATGGTCTGCACATACTGGCGATATGGTGAAAAAGGCACAACAGCGCCTCTTTCACCTCAGACAGTTGAATTAGTTTGGTATGGACCCCCAATTCCTAAGAACTTCCTTTCTTTCTTTTTCAATATTTTTATTGATTTCTATATAGAAGAATACAGAATCCAAGAGAATACATATTATAAAACAAAAGAAAATATATAATAACACCAGATACAGTATATTGAATCACATTAACAAATTCCTTACTCTATATTCATACAGATTAGATAAATTTGTATATTAGAATATAAACAATTTTATATAAAAAAACTATACCCACTCCCAAAGTCGAAGCTGTTTGGGAAAAAAAGAAATAAAACCTTATCAGATAATAAAATATGCTATTAACCAACTTCTGTACTTTAACGAGGAGTCAAAGATTATGAAAATAATTAAAAAATGGCCCCTACAAATTTTAAAAATCTTGGTTAGATTCAGAAATTGAAAAATGATTTTTTTCTAAATTTAGACATGCCATAACGTCCAGTAACCACTGAGCATGATTAGGTGGAACAGCATCCTTCCATTTAAACAAAAGCGCCCTTCTAGCCATAAGAGAGATAAAAGCCAGAATGTGCAGATCAGATGTCTTCAAAATGATATCTTTCCTTCCAACAATACCAAATAGGGCAATCAAAAGATTAGGCTTAAAAATTACTTTAAAGAGTACAGAAAAAGTTTGGAACACTTCCTTCCAATATTTTTCCAAGACTTGGATATGTCCAAAACATGAATAAATGATGCTTCTCCATTGTTACTCCAATCATAGTAGGGAGATATAGCCATATAAAAACGAGATAACTTATCCTTGGTCATATAAGCCCTATGGACCACTTTAAATTGTAGGAGGGAATGACGAGCACATAACAATGAAGTATTAACCAATTTAAAGATTCCATTCCAAGTTTCTTCGGAAATTGAAATCTGTAAATCTTTTTCTCAAAGATTTTTGATTTTGTCCAAAGAATCATTTCTCTTTCCCAACAACATATCATAAATATTGAATATTGAACCATTATAAAATGATTTCATATTAAGAATTTCATCTAATACGTTCTTATCAGCACTATTAGGAAATGTATATAATTGAGATCGCAGATAATCTCTAATTTGTAAGTACCAAAGAAAATGAGTTTTTGGTAAACTATATTTAGTTGACAATTGTTTGAACGAAGAAAGACTTCCTCCAACAAACAGATCCCGGAAACAGGTAATGCCCAATCTTTCCTTCCAGGGTCACAATTGAGAGCATCCTGACTGGCTGCATCATTGCCTGGTGTGGGAACTGTGCTCCCCTCAATCACAGGACTCTGTAGAGAGTGGTGCAGACAGCCCAGATGTAAGCTTCCCACTATTCCGGACATTTACAAAGACAGGTGTGTAAAAAGGGCCCGAAGGATCATTGGGGACTAGAGTCACCCCAACCACAAACTCTTCGAGCTGCTACCATCCGGGAAACGATACCACAGCATAAAAGCCAGGACCAACAGGCTCCGTGGCAGCTTCTTCCAGCAGGCCAGCAGAATGCTTCATTCATGCTGATAGAACTGTATTTCTATGTTATATTGACTATCCTGTTGTATATACAATTTATTATAAATTACTATAAATTGCACATTGCGCATTTAGACAGAGACATAATTTAATGCTTTTTACTTCTCATGTATATGAAGGATGTAAGTAATAAAGTAAATTCAATTCAATTCGACATGTAGGCATGGTGGCATGATGACGTATGCCATTCACTTACTTTTACATACAACCCATAATGAATTATTGAAATGAAAAAAAAAGCTTAATCAAATAATATATTTACAATTTTACTCAAGTATTACTGAAATATTAAATACACAACACTCCTCCCTGCTTAGCTATAAACTGCAACTCGATATAGAATGTATCTCAGCTTATACACAGTACATGTATAATCTTTATAATAGCAAGGAGGCCTTGGGATGAATCCTAAGGTATATGTTTTTCAGAGATGCTGCTAATTTTTATGACAAAATGTGGTTTCTAAAATATTCTGTTTTCAGCCTGATTGTTGGCTGGCTTGGTGATGGGCACTAGTTTTGGACTCCAGTTTACTGCCTAAGATTTAGTATAGCTAATTAGGAGGAGACTGGTCATTGGTGGGGAAGGTGAGCAAGGTTGATTGCAGTTGGCAGGGAAGTGAACAGACAAACTAGCAGAGGGTGCTGATCATATCATGGGTGAAGAGTGATAGTGAACGTTCCATCCTACTTATGCTTTGAGTCTTGTAAATGGTGGACAGGCTTTAGTTAGCAGGTGACTTACTCCCATGAGATGTCTAGCATTGGACCTGCAAGAGAGGAGGTAGTGTGGCTGGTAGAACGGTGTGAGCACAACTTGAGTCTCAACATGGACAGGACTAAAGTGATAAGAAAATGGATTTTAAGAAAGTGCAGGCTGACCACTCCTCATGACACATACATGACCCCTCCATGTAGAGAGTTCAGAGGACCAAGTTTCTGGGAGTGCACATTATGTACAATCTCACCTGGTCTTTCAATAGCGCCACTTTGGTCAAACAAAGCACAGTAGTGCCTCCACTTCCTGAGAAGATTGAGGTGAGAGAGGCTCCTCCAACCCCCACATTTTAACCAATTTTTACAACAGCACCATCAAGACTGGCCTGACCAGCTGCATCACTGGTTTGGGAATTACAGGTTATCTGGCTGTATCCCTACAAAGGATGCAAAGACTGCTGAGAGCATCATCAGGGTCTCTCTTCTACCCATTGGAGATGTTTATCAAGAGGACTGCATACAGAGGGCCTTTAGCATTGTCAGTGATCCCTTCCATCCATCCAACAAATTCTTTAAACCCCTTACCGTCAGGCAGGAATACCATAGCATTAGGACAAGAACCGTTAGTATGGGAAACTGTTTCTTCCCCCAGGCTGGAAGACTACTGAACTCCCTGCCACCACCCAGATCTCATCATGGATGAAATATCAGTGGCATAATACAGTTTGTTTTGACTTGTATCGTGCTGTAAATGAACCTTATTATTTGCTCATTTATTTTTGATGATCTTACTTCATGCGTGTGAGGTATTGTACTGTGTTGTGCACCTTGGTCCAGAGGAACGTTGTCTCAGTTGGTGGTGTACATGTTCATGGATGAATAAAAAGTAAATTGTACTTGAATTTGCTTTCCTAGCCTATATATGGCTATTCTAGTTTTGTTTCAAAGGTTATGGGGTCAAAGAGAAGAGTGGAGTCAGGGTCAAGATGATATCAGGTATGACCCTATTAAATTGAAGAAGGTCATTTAGCAAGCAGTTAAGACTGCGATTTTTAATGTTGTTTTTGTTCACTCCTTCCCCACCCACCACCCCCTTCCCCCACCAATGCCTGCCTTGCAAGGCTAATACTAGTTCTGTTGATTCCTAAAAGTTCCCTACATGATTTTAAAACAGCCATGGCTAGTGTCCAACCCATTCATGTAAAGTCATTTCAATGAATATTAGGGTATGGATGTGCCAGCTAACTGTTGAGAATTGTGGAAAATAGAGATGGATTTTTTCTGAAATTGGACTGCTTTTTCTAACTGGCAAAGGACAATGAGGAAGATGGAAAATTTGTGATTTCAGCTCCCCCCACCCCAGCTAAAGTAGGGAAAATTAGCCCGGAGAAGCAATTTGCACTTAAATTTGACAATTTCAATGTCACATTTGATAAAAGATGCAGTAAATGATTGATTAT
Source organism: Mobula birostris (assembly GCF_030028105.1). NCBI lineage: Eukaryota > Metazoa > Chordata > Chondrichthyes > Myliobatiformes > Myliobatidae > Mobula > Mobula birostris. Next base: position 81,230,581 of record NC_092372.1, on the reverse strand, counting down.
TGCATGTTCTATGATTGCAGCATCTTGACATTTCTTATTTTGTGTTTCTGGCGGATGGCACACTCAGTCAGCTGAACAATATGCGAAAAACCACTACAGCAATGAATGTGTTACTTTGTAATGCATTTTGAAATTATACAGAAAATCTTCCTGGCTCATGCCTGGGAAAATCTCTCCTTATATATACATGGAAACAGCCTAAGAATAAATCACATAATCTTCCTAGCAGCCATAAGGCTGACTTTAGTTAAAGTCAAAGGCATGGAAATAAGAACTTGAAAAAGGACTGTGAACTAGGTGGAGCTAGGGGATGGTGGTGTAGAGCATGGTCACTTGCAAGGTCATCTCAAGGTAATATATGGTGACAAATAAGTACTTTAATAATACATGAACTTTGAACTTTGCAGCAATTAGTATCCGTGTAGCTAGAATGCAATATCCCTAAGGCTGATGACTCAAGCATTTAATATGATAAACACAAGAATTTTGGCAAATGCTGCAAACCTTGAACATCACATACCGAATGCAAGAGTAACTCAGCATTTTCTCAGCCTGACATGTCGACTGTTTATTTCCCTCCATTGAGCCGTTTACTTCATCCACTTATCTCAGGGAACGTAGAACATAGAAATCTGCAGCACATTCGGCCCACAATGTTGTGCCGACCATGTAACCTACTCTAGAGACTGCCTAGAAATACCCTACCACATAGCCCTCTATTTTTATGAGCTCCATGTACCTATCTAGGAGTCTCTTAAAAGACCCTATTGTAACCATCTCTACCACGGGCACTGGCAGTGCATTCCACGCACCCACCATCTCCTCTCAAGTTCCTCCCCTCTCCCCCACCCATATACCTTCCCCCTCACCTGCTCTCACCTCTCATTTGACAGCTTCTACTCCTTCTCCTCCCCACCTTATTTTGGCTTCTGCCCCTTTCCTTTCCAGTCCTGATGAAGGGTCTCAGCCCAAAACGTGTTTACTCCACACCATAGATCGAGTTCCTTCAGCATTTTGTGTGTGTTGGATTTACTATATAAAGCCAGCATTATTTGTATTCATTGATTATATATCCATTATCGAGGCAGAGTAATGCTGGAAGGCCAGATTACAGCAAGAAACTCTTAAAGAGGAGATACATTTTATATATTAAACTGTACGAGGTCTTGAAGGGATGTCTAAAAGCTGTGAACAGGAATAAAAAGTTTCAAGGGCTGCAGCTGCGACATTTACTGCAGGAAGGGTGAAAAGAGAGGCATTCCTTTTGCCCTGTTGGGTATAAATCCTCTTGGCACCCACTCTAAGGGAGATGGGGAGAGGTATTAGTGGACATCAATGCTAGGAACATACCTGCAAGAATGCAACTACAGAAAGGAAACAATTCAATAATTTAATTACAATTATTAATGCAAGGAAGCTCAAAAAATGTGCAGTAAAACCACTAAATCCTTGAAGTATTGAGTGTGTCTGTGGAGAGTGAAAGAGTGTCAATATTTAGGTTGATGTCTGTTCATCAGAACAATGATCTAATCACAGCTACGCCACTCAGAGCATTCTGCCTGACAATCACTGCCCCCGACTTCAAGAAAAATCTTTTTCTAATACATGTTCATCATAATCGGAATTTTTACTTCTCCATTATTTATACCTTAACCACATATTGTCAGCCATACCACAGTGACAGTCAAATTCATTCATACTTCATTAATACTTAATTCTTCCTTGTAGAAGAAAGCACTGATGAAGGGTCTCGGCCCAAATTGTCGACTGTACTCTTGTCCATAAATGCTGCCTGACCTGCTGAGTTCCTCCAGCATTTTGTGTATGTTGCTCTTCCTTGTGGAAGGCAACAAACTGCTACTGGTGAGAAATCAGCCCATCTCACACCATTCTCCCTCTTGCTTTTAAAAGCTTGTCTAAGGGAAGGTTAAGCGATGCTGCAGAATAATTTGCACAAGATCTTTATACAGTATACCCAAATTTCTTTGCACTTTTTCAGTTCTCCTTCAATTCACAATAATAAATGTTGTAAATATGATAAATATCTATTCATTTCTCATTGCTTTCCCTTTTATCACAAGCAAGCATTGCCTGGCTGGTTGACCCTCCCTGTGAGGTTTTTTCAAGATGCTTGAAGACTCAGTGCTACCACAAGGTACGTTCAAGGCTGCAATAGAGATGAAACTATTGACTATCTCCTACACAAAAGCCCCTTTGCACCCAAGGTATAGAGAGATAGAAACATAGAAACATAGAAAATAGGTGCAGGAGTAGGCCATTCGGCCCTTCGCACCTCCACCGCCATTCAGTATGACCATGGCTGATCATCCAACTCAGAACCCTGTACCTGCCTTCTCTCCATACCCCCTGATCCCTTTAGCTATATCTAACTCCCTCTTAAATATAGCCAATGAACTGGCCTCAACTGTTTCCTGTGGCAGAGAATTCCACAGATTCAGCCCTCCCTATGTGAAGAAGTTTTTCCTAATCTTGGTCCTAAAAGGCTTCCCCTTTATCCTCAAACTGTGACCCCTCGTTCTGGACTTCCCCAACATCGGGAACAATCTTCCTGCATCTAGCCTATCCAATCTCTCAGAATTTTATACGTTTCAATACGATTCCCCCCTCAATCTTCTAAATTCCAACGAGTATAAGCCTAGCCAATCCAGTCTTTCATCATATGAAAGTCCTGCCATCCCAGGAATCAATCTGGTGAACATTCTTTGTACCCCCTCTATGGCAAGAATGTCTTTCCTCAGATTAGGGGACCAAAACTGCACACTATACTCCAGGTGTGGTCTCACCAGGACCTTGTACAACTGCAGTAGTACCTCCCTGCTCCTGTACTCGAATCCTCTTGCTATGAATGCCAGCATACCATTCGCCTTTTTCATTGCCTGCTGTACCTGCTTGCCCACTTTCAATGACTGGTGTATAATGACACCCAGGTCTCGTTGCACCCCCCCTTTTCCTAATCGGCCACCATTCAGATAATAATCTGTTTTCCTGTTTTTGCCACCAAAGTGGATAACCTCACATTTATCCACATTAAATTGCATCTGCCATGAATTTGCCCACTCACCTAACCTATCCAAGTCACCCTGCATCTTCTTAGCATCCTCCTCACAGCTAACACTGCCGCCCAGCTTCGCGTCATCCGCAAACTTGGAGCTGCTGCATTTAATTCCCTCGTCTAAGTCATTAATATATATTGTAAACAACTGGGGTCCCAGCACTGAGCCTTGCAGTTCCCCACTAGTCACTGCCTGCCATTCTGAAAAGGTCCTGTTTATTCCCACTCTTTGCTTTCTGTCTGCCAACCAATTCTCTATCCACATCAATACCATACCCACAATACCGTGTGCTTTAAGTTTGCACACTAATGTCCTGTGTGGGACCTTTTCAAAAGCCTTTTGAAAATCCAAATATACCGCATCCACTGGTTCTCCCCTATCCACTCTACCAGTTAAATCCTCAAAAAATTCTATGAGATTCGTCAGACATGATTTTCCTTTCACAAATCCATGCTGACTTTGTCCGATGATTCCACCGCTTTCCAAATGTGCTGTTATCACATCTTTGGTAACTGACTCTAGCATTTTCCCCGCCACAGATGCTAGGCTAACCGATCTATAATTCCCCGGTTTCTCTCTCCCTCCTTTTTTTAAAAAGCGGGGTTACATTAGCCTCCCTCCAATCCTCAGGAACTAGTCCAGAATCTAAAGAGTTTTGAAAAATTATCACTATTGCATCCATTATTTCTTGGGCTACTTCCTTAAGCACTCTGGGATGCAGACCATCTGGCCCTGGGGATTTATCTGCCTTTAATCCCTCCAATTTACCTAACACCACTTCCCTACTAACATGTATTTCCCTCAGTTCCTCCATCTCACTAGACCCTCTGTCCCCTGCTATTTCCAGAAGATTATTTATGTCCTCCTTAGTGAAGACAGAACCAAAGTAGTTATCCAATTGGTCTGCCATGTCCTTGTTCCCCTTAATCAATTCACCTGTTTCTGTCTGTAAGGGACCTACATTTGTTTTCACCAATCTTTTTTCTTTTCACATATCTATAAAAGCTTTTACAGTCAGTTTTTATGTTCCCTGCCAGTTTTCTCTCATAATCTCTTTTCCCTTTCCTAATTAAGCCCTTTGTCCCCCTCTGCTGGACTCTGAATTTCTCCCAGTCCTCAGGTGAGCCGCTTTTTCTGGCTAATTTGTATGCTTCTTCTTTGGAATTGATACTATCCCTAATTTCCCTTGTCAGTCACAGGTGCACTACCTTCCCTGATTTATTCTTTTGCCAAACTGGAATGAACAATTGTTGTAGTTCATCCATGCGATCTTTAAATGCTTGCCATTGCATATCCACCATCAACCCTTTAAGTATCATTTGCCAGTCTATCTTAGCTAATTCATGTCTCATACCTTCAAAGTTACCCTTCTTTAAGTTCAGAACCTTTGTTTCTGAATTAACTATGTCACTCTCCATCTTAATGAAGAATTCCACCATATTATGGTCACTCTTACCCAAGGGGCCTCTCACGACAAGATTGCTAATTAACCCTTCCTCGTTGCTCAATACCCAGTCTAGAATGGGCTGCTCTCTAGTTGGTTCCTCGACATGTTGGTTCAAAAAACCATCCCGCATACATTTCAAGAAATCTTCTTCCTCAGCACCCTTACCAATATGGTTCAACCAATCTATATGTAGATACATTGATGTCAGTAATACCAGGATGAAATGCAACAAAAAAAGGGAAAATGCTCCAAATCTGTAATAGAAAATATGTAAATATTCAACAGGTCAGGCAACATCAGTGGAGCGAGAAAAACAGAGTTAATGGATCAGATCAAGTTCCTCCTATCAGAACTAAGAACATTTAGAAATCAAACATGCTTTAATTTTCAGAGAAGTGAGGAGAGGCAGAGAGTACCAAGAGAAAGTGGAGAGCAGAGATAGCGATGCAATTTTTTTTGGTGATAGCTGTTAAAAGGACACTGAAGGCTTGTTAAAAGTAGATATTCTGTCTGGAGGAGATTGAATTAGAAGGAGATGAATGGAGAGAGGAAACATTTAAAAATGCTGGAAGTGTGAGACATGACTAATGGAACCCCAAAATAAAAGAAAGTGAAAAAAAATACCCAGCAAGTCCAGCAGTATTTATGGAGAGAATAGAAAGAATTAATTAAAGAAGAGTCACAAGACCATACCCTTGAAGTTGACAATGAAGGCCATAAAAATGAGAAATGGAGCTATTGGATTTATATCTAATATCATTTTCCACAGACATATTGTGTCAACTCTAAGTGGCTGCTGTAGTATTTTGAACGACTCTATGTAGGATATTAAAGTAAAGATCTGGATGGTAAATTGATAATCCAATCAAGATTTGATGCTTATAATTCAGGAAATAATGATAAATTCTGTCCACTATTATCTGAAATTATAATGATAAAATACAATATTGTGATAACACAAAGAGCAAAAGCATATAATAGTTTGATTTGCAAAAACTGACACAAAAGTGATTAACTATTTAAAAAATTAAAATATTAATTCCTCAAGGGACGATATTAAAGATAAATAGAAAACAAACAATGAGATGGTTTTGGATTAGGTGGCAGAGGTGCAGCACACTCATGTGACTGACAAAATGAACAGTTTCCAAATTGTAATGTTCTTTGATTCTAATGTTACCTTGTAAGAGACTTCTTCCACCCTCCATGTCCAGCATCTCTCATGACGAATTAATAAGAATTGCTGAGTTGGAGTAAGATGCTGTAATTTACCATCCTGTATGAACCTGGAGTTGACTCCATGAGGTCTCACTGGTGACAATCCATGCAATGAGATGCTGTTCTGGATCAATTCTTGTTGGCATTTGATCAATAGTACCTGTTCTAGTCACACAATAAACTCAGCCTCAGTCAGATCTAATCACAAGATTCTATTCACAATTGACTGCCTTCAGAACAAAGCAACATGTAAAAAATGTTCCAGTTAATCTCACTTAGGACAGAAGGGCATTATTTTTTCTTGACTTCTGGGATTAAAAAACTGACTTGTTGAAGTGCTTATACTTTAAATTGGACTATTGAAGCGGAATCTATTTGTCAGTATATTTCAGTTACAATCCCAATAATAACTGTTCAGAAATGGAAGAGAAACCTTTGCTGTTGTGTTTTGTTTGTTGAATACAAAACTTTGGATGAATGATAAATGATAATTCTGTAAGGTCAAGTGACATAATTAATTCTCTTGCAAATTCAGTTGATTGTAAATATTATTTATAACATCATTAATGTCAAAGTAATGAGGATACTAAGTAGTGAGGTATTATAAGGAAGGAGGTATTTGCAGCCTTTAAGTGCATTCAGGTGAGTTTTGGAGCTGTGAATAGTGGACACTCGGAGAGATCAGAAGCTTGAGAAGACGTAGTTCACTCAGGTTCACTGATCAAGCAGAAAAGGCAGCGACTCGCAGCAGTTTTGGAGTTTTGAGCAGTGGCCAATCAGCATTCAGCATTGATTGGCAACAACAAATTTAAGTAAGGCAGGGGCAAGCCGAGTGGCCATCATTGCAGCGGCCATCATTGGAGCAGACAAAGATAGAGTGGAGAAGTTCGATGCTTCAGCAAGGAGAGGCTTCTGTCAGAGAAGGCAAAGATAAAGCTGTAGGAAGAGTTTTTCCCCCTTCTTTACATTTGATCGGTTAGAACAGTAAAGATGCCAGGCAGGACAGTGGAACGCTCCTCTTGCGGGATGCGGGAAGGCAGGGAAACTTGAAGTATCTGCAAGAAGTGCATCCAGCTGCAGCTTTTAACACTCCGCGTTAAGGAGTTGGGGCTGGAACTGGATGAACTCCGGATCATTCGGGAGGCTGAAGGGGTGATAGATAGGGCATATAGAGGGGTAGTGACACCCAAGGTGCAGGACACAGGAAAGTGGGGAAAGGGATTAAACAGTCAGTGCAGAGTACCCCTGTGGCCATCCCCCTCAACCACCCCCCTCAACCACAGGATACTGTTGGAGGGGATAAACTAGCAGAGGAAAGTCATAGTGCTCAGGTCCCTCGCACTGTCTGACTCTGCGACTCAGAGGGAAGGGAGGGGAGGAGAAGCGAGCTGTGGTGATAGGGGAACAGAAAGGAGGTTCTGTGGGCAAGAATGAGATTCCTGCCTAAACAAGAGAGATTCTGCAGATGCCGAAAATCCAAGCAACACATACAAAATGCTGGAGGAACTCAAAAGGCCAGGCAGCATCTATGGGGAAAAGTAGTCTATGTTTCAGGCCAAGACCCTTCGGCAGGAATGGAGTAAAAAAGATGGGAAGTAGATTTAAAAGGTGGGGGAGGGGAGAGAGAAACACAAAGTGATAGGAAAACCGGGAGTGGGAGTGGTGAAGTAAAGAGCTGGGAAGTTGATTGGTGAAAGGGATACAGGGCTGGAGAAGGGGAAGTCTGATCGGGGTTAGAAGGCCATGGAAGAAAGAAATGGGGGGAGGAGCACCTGAAGGACACAATGGACAGGTAAGGAGATAAGGTGAGAGAGGGAAAAGGGGATGAGGACTGCTGAAGGTGAGGATGGGGTAGGGCCTATTACCAGAAATTTGAGAAATCAATATTCATGCCATCAGTTTGGAGGCTACCCAGATGGAATATAGGGTGTTGTTCCTCCAACCTGAGTGTGGCCTCATCGCGCCAGTAGAGGAGGCCGTGGATTGACATATCAAAATGGGAATGGAGTGAGTATGTTGCCAGCTGAGTGCCAGGGTACAGGACATCACGAATTGAGTCCTCAGCACTCGTTAGTGGGAGGGTGAACAGCCAGAGGTTGTGGTCCATGTAGGTAACAATGACATAGGTAGGAAAAGTGACAAGGGTCAACAAAGAGAGTTCAGGGAGTTAGGTGCTAAGTTAAAGGGAGGTCCTCCAGGGTTGGGATCTTAGGATTGCTGCCCATGCCACGTGCTAGTGAGGCCAGAAATGGGAAGATTATACAGGATAACATGTGGCTAAGTTGTTGGTGTGAGAGGAAGGACATCAGAATTTTGGATTATTGGACCCTCTTCCTGGGAAGAGGGACTCATACAGAAGAGATGGTTTGGGCATGAACTGAAAGGAGACTAAACCTAGTGGGAAGGTTTGTTAGTGCTGCACGATGGGATTTAAACGAGAGGTGCTGGGGGATGGGAACCAGAGTGCTTGAAGAGTTAGTGGAGAGGTTTCGGAGACAGGAGTTGGTAAGACCTCAGACAAAATCAGGAATCAATAGGTTGAGCATGTCCTGAGTTGCATATATTTTGATGCAAAAAGTATTGCAGGAAAGGCAGATGAGCTCAGAAAATGGATCAACACATGCAATTATGATACTGTAGCCATTAGTGAGATTTGGCTGCAGGAGGGGCAGGACTGGCAGCTCAATATTCCGGGATTCCTCTGTTTTGGATGCGACAAAGCAGGAGGGATTAAAGAGGCCGGGGTGGCATTACTGTTCAGGGAAAATGTCACGGCACTGCTCAGTCAGGACAGACTGGAGAACTTGTTTAGTGAGGTTTTATGGGTAGAACTGAGTAATAAGAAAGGTATGACCACGTGAATGGGATTATATTATAGACCACCCAACAGTCTGCAGGGTTTAGAGGAGTAAATTTGCAGAGAGATTTCAGACTTTTGCAAGAAACATAGGGTTGTGATAGTAGGTGATTTTAACATTCCACATATTGACTGGGTCTCCCAAACTGTAAGAGTGCTAGATGGGAAAGAGTTCAAATGTGTTCAGGAAAGTTTCCTTAATCAGTAGATAGAAGTCCCAACTAGAGAGAGTGCAGCAGTAGATCTGTTAAGGAATGAAACAAGGCAGATGATAAAAGTTTATGTAGGAGAACACTTTGCATCTGGTGATTACAATGCCATTAGTTTTGAAGTAAATATGCAAAAAGATAGGTATGGTCCTGGGGTTGAGATTCTAAATTGGAGAAAGGCCAATTTTGTTGGTATTGCGAAAATCTGGCAAGTGTGAATTGGGACAGGCTGTTTTCCGGCAAAGGTGTATTTGGTAAGTGGGAGGCCTTCAAAAGTGAAATTCTGAGAGTACAAAATTTTGAGTGGCTGAAAGGAGGTGTGAAGCTGCTCGAGCAAACGAGGTGCAGCATCCTAAGGGATGCTACAGATATGTTAAGAGCAAAAAGATTGCAAGGGACATAACTGGTCCACTGGAAGATCAGAATGGTAATCCATGTGTGCAGTCAAAAGAGATGGGGGAGATCTTAAGTACATTTTTTGCAGCTGTATTTACTCAGGAGACAGATACGGAGTCTATAGTAGTGAGACAAATTGGCATCAACTTCATGGACCCTATACAGATTACACAGGAGGAGGTGTTTGCTATCCTGAAGCAAATCAGGGTGGGTAAATCCCCAGGGTGTTGTGAGGTGTTGCACTTTAGTAGAACCACCCAGGGTTGGTCTTACAGAGTGAATGGTAGGACATTGAGGAGTGTGTTAGAACAAAGGGACTGGGAATACAGGTCCATAATTCATTGAAAATGGTGTCACAGGTGGATAGAATTGTAAAGAAAGCTTTTGACAAATTGGCCTTCATAAATCTAAGTACTGAGTACAGGAGATGGGATGTTATGTTATGGGATGTTGTATAAGGTATTGGTGACACCTAATTTGGAGTATTGTGTAACACACACAAAAAATGCTGGTGGAACGCAGCAGGCCAGACAGCATCTATAGGAAGATGTACAGTCGACGTCCTGGCCCGATACGTCCACTGTACCTCTTCCTATAGATGTTGCCTGGACTGCTGCGTTCCACCAGCATTTTTTGTGAGTGTTGCTTGAATTTCCAGCATCTGCAGATTTCCTGGTGTTGGAGTATTGTGTGCAGTTTTGGTCACCTACCTACAGGAAAGATGTAAGCAAGGTTGAAAGAGTACAGAGAAAATTTACAAGGATGTTGCTAGGTCTGGAGGACCTGAGCTGAGGAAAGATCGAATAGGTTAGGACTTTATTCCTTGGAATGTAGAAGATTGAGGGAAGATTTGATAGAAATATACAAAATTATGAGAGGTTCAGATAGGGTAAATGCAAGCAGGCCTTTTCCAGTGAGATTGGGTAGGACTACAGACAAAGGTCATTGGTTAAGGGTGAAAGGTGAAAAATTTAAGGGGATCATGAGGGGAACTTGTTTCTTCAGGGGGCTATGAGAGCGTGGAACAAGTTGCCAGCACAAGTGGTGCATGCAAGCTCAATTTCAATGTTTATGGATGGTAGGGATATGGAGGGTTATGTTTCCAGTGGAGGTTGATGGGAGTTGGTGGTTTAAGTGGTTTTGGCTTGGACTAGACAGGCTGAAAGGCCTGTTTCTGCACTGTACTTTTCCATGACTCTATGAAATCCCCTGTGTTTGACCATATGCACCCATAAACCTAATGGGAGGCCATGGAAGAAATCGCAGAGACCCTTGCAGAGGTATTTGCTTCATCATTAGCCACTGGTGAAGTTCTAGAAGACTGAATTGTTCCATTCTTCAAGAAAGGTAGCATGACCAGACCAGGGCCTAAAGGCCATTGAGCCTGATTTCTGAATAGAGAATGTACTGGAGAGAATTCTGATCAGGAAGAATCAGCATGGTTTTGTCCGTGGTAAGCAAAACTCTTTGGAAGATATTGAAGAGAGGAAGGTAGGGCAGTGGATGCTGTTTGCATGGACCTTAGTAAGGCCTTTGACAAGGTCACACATGGCAGGCTGATCTAGAAGTTTAGATTGGATGGGATTCAGTGATAGCTCAGCGATAGGAAGCAGAGGGTGAAGGTCGATTCTCCAACTGGAGGCCTGTACTAGTGGAGTGCCCCAGTGTTGGCACCTCTGTTTTTCCCTATTTATGTAAATAATTTAGGTATGATTGTATGCTGTAGAAAGTTTGCTGATGATAATAAATTAGGGTCTTATTAGCAGTGAAGCAGGCTATGATGAATTGCAAAGAGATCTCAGATAGGTGTGAGATGATGCATATTGGATATTTGAACCAGGACAGGACATACACAATGAATGGCTGGACACTGATGAGTGTCTTGGAAGTTGTGGAAGTACAAACGCATAGTTTGCTGAAAGTGGACCCACAGATAAATAAAGTGGTGAAGATACTGTTTAGCATTCTGGAGTCAGGGCATCAAGATGGGAGTAAGGACATTATGGTGCAGTTATAGAAGTCATTGTTGAGGCCATACTTGGAGAATTATGTCCAGTTTAGTTCGCCCTGTTATAGGAGATATATTGTCAAGCTGGACAGGGTGCAGAAGAGATTTACAAGGATGCTATTTGAACTGGAGGGTCTGAGTCATAGGGGAAGTTTGGCCACACTGGGTCATTCCTTGGAGTGTAGGAGAGTGAGGGGTGACTTTGTTGAAGTTTATAAAACCATGAGGAATATCGATAAGGTGAATGGTCACAGTATTTTCCACAGTTTTGGGGAGTTCATATCCAGAGGACTCAGTTACAAGGTAAAAGGGGAGAGATTGAGAAAGGACTTGAGAGGCGACATCGTTACACTGAGGATAGTGAACACCTGGAATGAGCTGCCAGAAGAAGTGGTTGAGGAGGGTACATTTGCAACATTAGAGAGGCATTCGGATAGGTGTATGCAGGGGAGGAGCACTGAAGGTGATGGGCTGAATGTGGGCAACTGAGACTAGCAGGAAGGATGCTGTGATCCGCATGGACTAATTGACCCTAAGGGCCAATTTCCTATGACTACAATGTTGGAAAGCTAACATGGCAGACTTCAACTTGTTTGAAAAAAATTAGCACATATCCTCTCAGCAGCAGAATTATTTACAACGTCACTACATCACGTGGAGAAATCAGACAGGTGTCTCCACCACCCACCTGGCTTCACCTATCTCCTTCTAGTTTGTAGTCCTTCCTTCCCCCACCTACTTATTTCCCCACCCTTCCCCCCTGCAGTCCTGATGAAGGGTCTCTGCCCAAAATGCCGACTGCTTATTCTTCTCCTGCTGAGTTCCTCCAACACCTTGTGCTTATTACTCTGTATTACCAAATTTTGCGAAGTTCCCTTTAGCTATCACTCCAGGTCCAATATCAATTTCTGTAAGGAATTGAATTCTCTTTATCTTGCTCCTTTAATTTTACCGACCATATTACATCTCTGTCCTCTGGTTACCTATACCTTTGACACTAGAAATAATTCCTCATTTTTTATTGCATGAAAATCACACATTATTTTAAACCTCACCTTTAGAATAAGGGATCATAATATATTACTGACACTATTGTCAGTAATGAAGCTATTCAATGCAAGCAGGCTTTTCCCAGTGAGGTTGGGTAAGACTACAACCAAAGGTCATGAGTTAAATGTGAGAGGCGAAAAGTTTAAGGGGAAAATGAGCTGCCCAGCTATGTTTGTAGCCCTGCAGGTCACAGTTCAACTGGTATTGTATGTGATGATGTTAGCTTCAGCCCTTTCATGCTGTGAGCTGCAGACCTCTACTGTCCAATGGGTGAAAACGTTTTCCCTCATCTCCCCTGTAGCCCCTCGCTCACTTACATTAAATCAGTAGTCACTGGTTTCTGACACCTCACAGACAGGAAGTATGTTAAAACTCCAGTAATCTACTAGCTGACTATTGGAAAATCTCAATGGTTTTGCATCAGAAGATGTTTTCCTTCAGTGATGTTCCAGTTCCTGTGCTTCCTTTCCCACCCACAAAGGCTCTGGCACCTGCACTCACATTCAATTCTCCGGTTCCCTCGTCCCCTTGAAATTTACTGAATTTTCTCTCTTTAATCTTACTGGATTCACTGGAACAGTTTTTCCTTCTGTCATGCAACATCTTCAAAAGAAAGTGAACTTGAGGCATGATAAAGTAATACTATTAATTATATCCAATTGTCCGGAAAATCTGCTAGCCTGTTACCAGCACAATCTGTGCATGACAGATTAACGGAGTTTCATTGTAGGTTCTTCGTATGTTCTCTATTCAGACTTTTCATTATTTTATACATCTTAATTCATTCTCCACTCACTCTCCTCAGTTTCTAAGAAAAGAAATGTAGTTTATCCAATCTTTACTCATAATTATTGTCGTGACTGTGACTACATCATTGGAGAAACGAGTGGATATGGAAGCCTTTACTCAGCTCAAGAAGAAGACCCTCTCAGTAGAGTCAACCGAACTTGAAGTACATCAAGATTTTATACTCTTAAGGGCAATTAGCAAATTCAATAATAACTAAATGGCATTGTTCATTTCAGGATTTTGTGCCTGAAGTACATATTTACAATGGACACATGTTGTTTGATATGGTCAAGTTAAGAAAATTTAATCTGGTCTACCAGAACTCCTTGGTTTCTCGAAGAAAGGTGCAAAATAGTTTAAACTGTAGGTGCCTTATTTGATGTAGGCCAATTAACACAGACCCATTGTCTTACTGTTTGTTCAGCTAATGCAGATGAGAACATCGCATGGTCACATCGTTTTACAAACCATACCTTGAGCAGCCAGCCTCCTGCTGTGGACCAGCAGCCTGTGCTCTGTAAGTACCTTTTCATTTCAAAACTGATTGTACATTAGTATTTTAACAGGTTCTTTGAAGACTTATTGGTCCTTGTTTGTACTAATACCTCTTGGTCTTATTACGTAACCCCCAAAAGATGTCCCATGCCTGACAATTCCCTAACAACTACAATATTCCAGTCCTGGCAATGTTCTTGTAAATCCTCTTTGCACCTTCACTCCTATCTCCTGTGTCACGTGACCAGAAATGGACGAATTCTCAGGCTGTGATCGAATTACTATTTTTATAGTTCAAGCATGACCTTCCCGCTCCTATATTCTTTATTTTGGCTAATAAAGGACAGTGTCCTGTTTCCCTTTTTAAGCACTTTCTCGACCTATCCTGTTACATTAATGATGAAGGGATACATACTCCAGGATCCTTCTGTTATTCTACCCCATTCAATATTCCCAATTCCTTTGTCTTGGCTCTTTAACTTAATTGCCTCAGCTAGCCTCAATTAAATTTGATTCAGTTTTTTTCTGCCTAGATGACCAGACCATCCATAACTTTCTGCTGCAAGACTAGTTTCTGTATCATCTGCAAACTTCTTTATTTTTTCCCCTTCTGATTAGTTTTAACTCATTAATAAATATTTGTAAAAATCAAAGAAAGCAAAAATTCATCCCTAAAGAACCCCACTTTAACAACCTCACGGAACTACCCGGCAGCAATTACACTTTTCTTCCTTCTTCTGAGTCAATTTCATCTGACAGACTTCTGCCCATTTTACTGATCTGTCTGTATCCTCTTCACTGTTTACAACATTGCAAAGTTTTGGTCCAGACTTTGAAATTATGTCCTTATGATGTGCTCAGGTTGGTCAAAAAGAGAAGTAGACCCTTAGAGGATACCAATGGACACTTCATTTGAAAAACCATTCACCACAGTCTGCACATTGCTACTGTCACTTTAATCCCAAAGTGCTGAGTTTTCAGAGATACATATTATGTCCTGCATTATCAAACTCCTTTTAAACTGCCATATGAACAGTATCAACCACACACTTTTATCAAATTGCTCTTTAATGGCATTAAATAACTAATTAAATTGTTCAAAGTTAGCTACTGTCAAGTCAAAGGATAGAAAATGACTGCCATTTTTTGATAAGGTTAAGAGTGCCTTTAACTTTTCGTGTAAAGTTCACTACTAGCTAAGATTGCAATAAAGACACAATTGCATTGCACTTACTGAAAGTGTGACATATCAATTAGCATGGTCAACATTTTCATATCAACTTCTTAATAGAACATGCAGGTGCACTCCAGGTTACAACAGGTTTTCATTCCTGGGAACTGTTCATAGTTTGTAAATGCAGCCGGCTGGCAATAAATTTAAATAAAAGTATTGACTGATGTGGAGATAAACCAGGACATTTAACTCAACCTTTCAGATATTTGTGCAAAATGAGTTCCCACACAGAGGAAGATGTGTATTGCCCCACAGATAGCAAATGTATCTGGCCAGTCTCATAAATGCTCATTTATATGTATAGGCTGCCCGTATGTCAGACATTCCTGACCTGGGATGGACCTATTGGTGTATTTCCCAAAGTACAAGGTACCACTGACAGTTGTGACACATCCAGTCTGAAATCCAACATTGTGCCATGCTGCTTGTATTTGGAGACATTGGAAGTTGAGAATGTCAGAAGAATTTGAGTTGCAGAATTCATCTTAACTGGTTTATAAAATGTAGAGGAACAGCTGTAAATATGACAAAAGATGTGCAGCAGGTTGACTACCATATCTTTTGGCCAGCTACTTCATGGCATTATTTGATTGTTTCCCTACAGCAGGGAATATCTTCTGCACATGCCTTCCAAAACATGCGGATATTAGACACAATACTGAGCCAATTTATCAGTTTTAGCCCAGACTCTGTACATCACGACCTTAAATTGCCAATCAAGGCAAGCTATCCTTACACTATAACAGGATACCTGTTTTATTGGTGCTTAGAAACTACTACTCTGGTATTTAATTGCAGACCTTGTTTTGGTTCAGGTTTGAGTTTACCTTGTTTTATACCGGACACACTTTATCTCCAGATTTCTTTTCTGGGCATGGTTATTTTGAGAAAGTGTTGTTCCTTTACTGTTAAATGCTTTGTGTTTTTTTTATCTTCCTCCTTTGGATGTACAGTACCTGACATTTGGAAGCAGAGTAAGACAGTCTGTTCTTCACAAGAAATTTGATGTAAGCACATTTTTGTTACAGCAAACAGTAACAGGGCAATTAGCTCCTGGTTTAATATGGATAAATGGTGGCTAACAGATGTGTGTTGATGTCAACCCATAATTCATAAACATTAAAATAAAAGTGCAGTTAGACCATTGTGAGATCTGGCAGTAAATAAGAGGTTCAGTCCTAGCTAAATAGTTATTTGTGGAACACAAAACAGATGGGAGATATTCTCCTTATGTTCACATTTGTTTTGTCAACTCCCAAAAAAGTGAGGTGAAAATGAGGAAAAAGAAATCAGGATGAGCCATTCTGAATTTAAATCAATAGAAAAGACAAAATAGTGAATGATAATTTTGAGAATTTTGTGCATGTTTGATTCAGAGGTTGGCCTGGATAATTTTGTCATAACAATACATGTAAAAACATGGAAATAAAAAAGTTATAACTAGACAAAATGTTAACTGATATCAGATAAAGGTATGGACTCTTTGGAAAACCCATTTATTTACTTGGCAAACAAAGATTTTTATTATTAGTTCTTTCACTATTTCTTCTCTCTCTCTCTTCCTGCTTTTATCAAAATTGTCCCTTTTTTTAATGCAGTTTCAGTTATGCCATGCAATTTCTGCACCAATGCAACCTAATTATTTTTAACATACTACAGTTATTTTGCAGAACACAATAGGGTCAGTTTGCAATTCTGCCTTTTAATGGCCTAAAGACAACATTGCTATGTAAGTCAAATAAATGCAAGAACCTCAAATGTTGAGGGCTCTTTATGTGCATCATTTTCCATTTATCACATTGCATTCCAATTGGTATTGCAAGTTTCAGCACAGTGTTTTCTATTCATGTGTTGCAAATTCTCTCAGAATTCAGCCCAGCGGGTGTAATCATTGAAGTCAAATCTGAAATGGGAAATATCACAGGCTAAATTCTTCCAGTTATGGGAAATATTGCGAATCAAAGAATGGATGTTGGAATGATGTGGGAGCATCAGAGGGACCTGATGAAAAGCAGTGCCTGAAAGGACAGATGTTCCTTGTTCAAGAGGACCAGCTTGACTCTCCAGGTCTACTGTCAAACAGTTCTGCAGGAGCTCTGTGTAAGGACAAGACTGTTGTCTACAAATGCCTGCATTTTGGAAAAGCTTGATGTGCAGGGCACTGCTGGTGCCCACTCCTCCTGATCATGTCGGCTGAAGGAAAAGCAGGGGGAGTGTCTTCTCCTTCAGTGTAAATTTGGTTGCTGTCCCCATTGCAGCAGTGAGATGTGACAGAGGTCAGCCGCAGTGGCCTGCAATGATTCTGATGCTCCACTCTTGAGAATGGTTATGACCTCGATGGGGAAAGAAGTCCAGGCATACATACAAAGCTGCATTTGAGATCTCAGAATGCCATATTACAAGCAAAATTCTCCCAGTTATGGGAAATATTGCAAGTCAAAGAATGAACTTTGGAATGATTTGGGAGCACCAGATGGATCTGGTTAGACCGGCACCAGAAGATAAAGAATGCAGTTTGAATGAAGGGTCTTTAAATGGCACAGGTTCAGAAGTGGAGTTAATTAAACTGTTCCCTAAATAAAAAAGAACTGTTATTTGTTTGCCAGAAAAAAAAATGATAGCATAAATGAACATCTCACTGAAAATCAGGAGTTGATCAGATAAAGGATAAGAGTGTAACTGGGTCTTGGTTACACTGGCTGCTGAGGTGTCTAAAATGGCTTCTTTGTATGTTATATAAAATTGTTATATTTATTATTTTCTGTAATAATAACTGCGTTGTAAGGAATTCTCTCTCTCCCTGCTTGTTTGGGTTATATTATTGATAAGGGAGAAAACGAACCAATGAGTGTCCATGTTATTCTATCTGTATGTGTGGGAACCGGGGTGAGTGCGCGGGTTTTTTGGGAGCAGAACCGAAGAGGAAGGACGTGTTGGACACACTCTGGTTGACCACCGTGGTTGGTCCCAGGTGGTGGGTCGCGGGGGTCAGAGGAGATCGCATGGTGGAAAGAAGACCCCGTTAATTGAGCTCCAACAGTTGTGCACGAAGTGATAGAACTCTGATAAGTTTGGTGTCTTTTACTTTCCTTTTATATTGTATCTCTATTAATTACATAGTTCCAGTAAGATCTATAAAGTGTAATCTGTGAATCATACATTGTGTGCTGTCTGATATTTGATGTGTGAGTTTGAACCAGGGTGCATTACACAGCAACTATGCAAATGTGAGACACAGTTTGGCGGGCGGACGGGGTTTCCCCTAGATAAACACAAGCCGATAGCCCTGAGTGTTACAGGAACATCTAGGATTTTGCATAAGATTCTCTATTCTAGTTACAAATACGCAGCTTTGCTTTTTGTTTGGAGATGTGTGAGCAAATTTCTGGGCCAATATCTGTAATTTATCTGAACTGAATGGCTGAAGTGAATTGACCATCATGCATACTAATTCGACCACTGGTGAAGCTGCATGCTTCACACAAGACGACATTAACATGATTTGATGCATCATCTGCAAAAGTCAAGGTTATATATATATATCATTTACCGGAACACAGAAAGCCCCTGACAGCGAACACTAAGCTTCTTTGTTGCACATTTGGAGCAGCAACAGATGGTCTAACGCTACAGGCTATATTCCTGTAAGACAGTGCCTGGCTGAGCAGGATCCGTTTCAGCTAACAATTCTAACAGGGAAGGCTGTCATCCTGAACCAAACTGCAACTAAAATACGTTCAGAAGGACTCATATTTCAGCAGTGCAAGTTAAAAATACAACCAGTGCAGCCAGCAAAATATTGTTATTTGGATGAAGCCCATAACTCTGTTATCAATTAATAAGCACAATTAATACGGGGAAAGCATTTATTCTGTTGCAAAATATAAGGTTAAATAAAATTTGGACATACTTATTTATTGATTAACTAACATTACATGTTAGAATTTTATTATGCATAGCCTAATATAATATACAGTATATTCATACTGAATGAGAATACATTTTATAAATACTTCTGCCACTACTGTAATAGCAGTAAATGATAACAATTTTTTAAATGATGCTTTTAGAATTAGTAACAGTTTCTTGGGTCTGAATATAACCGTTCACAAGATGACAATTAATACAACAGTGTCCGTTCCAAAAATTAAGAGGCCACCTCCTCCAAAGAGTGAGCCATCAACGATTACCATATGTTTTTTTTTACAAGACTACTTTTCTTCTCATTGTACAGTTGCAGTTTAATACATTGAACCAGTTATTTTCAGCCTCTCAAGTAATAAAAATCAATTTACAAACTAACTAATTAAGATTTTGCATTCGCAACTTTTTCCAGTAAGTTACAGGCTCAAATCAATAATTGCATGCTCAAATATTTGAGTACTTCCTTTAAAACTTGCAGCAAATAAAAAGTTGGTTCGACCTGTGGATACAGCGGTGAAAGATCTAGGAGCCTGGACATAGATTTCTTCAAATTTTGTAAAGCCCTTTTTTTGACTGTCCCAAATATAAATCTCAGAGAAAGTGTAGTCACTTGCTACAACCAAATAGTGCCAGTCTTTGAATGAAAATGGTTGCAGAAGCATTGATCCTCGTGAAGGAAGATCTTGCATTTCAACAAACTGCTTTGTATTCCATTTCATTATCTTAGAATCTCCAATAAATCTTGTCAGAGAAATGAACAAGTCATTTTTAATTCTGAAACTCTTCACAGCTATTACATCCTCCATATGTTGCAAAACGCTTTGCTGCACAAACTGCTTTGTATTTTTGTTCCATTCAAAGATCACTGGATTTTGCGACCGACTTGTTAAAATTAAATAAGACTTCCCATCTATACTGACGTATTCAGAATCTATGTCTCTAAACCATTTGTGCAGAGTCTGGTAGGAATAGAATTCTTTGCCAGTCCATTTATATATTGTTGACAACCCAGCTTTGGAACTATCCACAATAATAAAGAACCACTCATTGTCAATCTGGAATGCCTCAATGTCGTTCGGTTTTGAAATTTTAGAAGCTTCAATTCCTTGAAATTTCACAAATTTAGTCCAGCTCTCATTATGTTTATAAATGGCAGAATCACCGAAAAGTTGTGCAATTACAACAAAGACTTGTTGTTCAATTGTTATTGGTGTACATCCAATTATGGACTGACCTGCAAATATAGCAGACTACAATTATTTTCACATAATACACATTGGTAATGCAGAGAACTCAGTAAACCTCAAATACTACATTTGCTCCTGAAATCAAAAGGACAGAATCAATTTTCATGTGACAAGGTCAAATGTGAACTGCTTACATATAGTAAATAAAGACAGGATTTTAAACTGTAAGGCGTGTAGGTTTTGTGGACAGACAGTTGTCATCTCTTTTTCTAAAGAAAGCTGTCTGCAAGGGTTTAATAGATACATGGCAATTTTCCTCTCTAACATGAATTCCAGTCTAATGCCAGTGCTTCAAGATTCAGAACATCCAGGTACAAGGATGCCAACACAGGCTGAACAGCCAATTAGATGAAAAAATCTCCAGACAGCAACCAAGGGAATAAAAAGCATTAATTATAATTAACTGCATATTCAGCTAAGTACAAATAAAATTAAGGTAAATATATTACTATAAATATTTGAAAACAATATATTTATATTAAAAATTAATTAATTTTTAACACAGAAAGGAGGAAATGAAATGTCACGTATATAAAATTAGGTTTTCAAGGCCAGAGATTGTTAGATAATAATTACGATAACACATCATTTAATGAATTATAGTACAGTACATTAACATCTTCTTTACAGTGAATAGAGTGGCAGTGAGAATAAAGTGGGTGCACTAACAATGTTCACACCCCAAGTGCAAAAACTGTGTATAAGTTTGAAGCTCATATTCCAACACTGATTCCATGTTGATGGCATCTGCAAAGACTAAAGTGATTCACCCTGCAGAGTACCATTAACATCGACTGATGGATACCTGCACATGCAGATGCTAGATGGTGCTGTCAGTTTTAGATAGTTATGGTGATATTTTCAGTTTTGGCATAATTACAATTACAAAATTCTGGCCAATAAGTTTGGTACATTGCCTCTATTTTATTAAATATATTCACCATCGGTATCAAGAGTACTTTAGTTAATGCACTATGAAAAGTATATTCAATATGAAAGATGTAACCATCACATCTCACTCCATGTGATAAACAATATTTATGGGTCTCTTTTCCATCTGCATTTGAAATTATAGGTTCAGTTCCAGAACCTGGAATGTCTACCGTCCAAAGTTAGGATATGAATAAGTATAAAACATCAAAGCCATTATGTATTTTACAGTGACAATTAGATTCAGTGGTTGAATTTTTGCCTTTTATTGTCCAGTTGTTTTGCTTCTTCTAAATTTCAGTACTTGAAGATATTGCTTCTCCTTGTCCTTCCAACTTGATGCTATCATCCAAATCTTTGGGGTGTAATTTGGATTGCTCAGTCCGTTCGTGTGCAATTCATTTGGCTTCCCTAATGGATATAATCGACATCTATGCTCAAATGTTTTCCAACATTATTTGAAGCCAAGCAAGTGCTGGATCAATGTGTATCTATCTTATAAAGTTGAAATCTTTCCCAAGCCTTGTGGCCCACCAGGCCAGTGCTTATGCCAGTTTCTGTGGCATAAAGCGACTGAGAGTACGAGACTACCCCCCCCCCCGCCCCCCCCCCCCGGATAGGACGCCAGTCTATCGCGAGGTTTACCCCCAGCATTTGCCAGTACCCATTTTTGAGCCACTGTTTATACCTAGTAATTTGTAGAGGGGGAGTGGCTGTGTATATTTGTGGGAGAAAGATTCTTAGGATGTCAAACCCTATCATTAATGTTAAATGTGTTTGTGGCAGGAGCATCAGTTTCTCCTCTGCCTGTGAAACACTTGCTTTTGAAATGAAGGGAAGAATTTCAGAGATCTTGTGCCACTATTACCATCAAGGGCCAGTGTAGGGGATGAATCCCTAGGCATGAGAAAGGTATAGGTGACAAGTTAATACAACAAGACTCTGACGAATGGGAATTGACCTGACTTATTAGTTCCGTTTTTTTCCCCTCTCTCTGCTGTTGCTACCTGAATTGTTGAGGGTTTGTACTTCAGCACACTCTCTGTTTCAGATTTCCATCATCCATACACATAGTGAGGAATTTCCTTTCCCCTCCACAGGAAGATTGCATCATAATGTCTCGCCATGAGAAATTCCTTTCCCCTGCGCAGGAAGATTGCCCCGTAATGTCTCGCCATGGGAAATTCCTTTCCCCTGCGCAGGAAGATTGCCCCGTAATGTCTCGCCATGGGAAATTCCTTTCCCCTGTGCAGGAAGATTGCCCCGTAATGTCTCGCCATGGGAAATTCCTTTCCCCTGCGCAGGAAGATTGCCCCGTAATGTCTCGCCATCGTGCTGCTCCGACAGTCGCTCCTTCACAGCTCCAATCCTGACATTCAGTGCGGTCCGTGTAGTGTTTGCATGCCCTACCTGTGACAGAACGAGTTTCCCTCAGGTTCTTTGCTTTCTCCCACACCACATCACAAGAACATATTAAATTTGTGATTGGCCCCTGGTGTGCAAGTAAATGTTAGAACCTGGAGAAGGTCAATAGGACCGTTAGGAGAACAAAGTGGGGTAAATGCTTGATGGTCAGTGCAGAGCCAGTGGGCCGAAGGGCCTCACTTATGTATCGTTCTGTATTACTAGAATTTGAATATGGCTTGGGGGTCATACTTTTGCTAGCAACTTGGAAGATGAATGGTACTATAAAAATTCAAGTTTGTGTTTTTGCAATGGAATCACCACAGGGAATATATGTTCTACCCTGATTACTGCAAAGAAACCTTTCATAATCCTAAAAACCACAATAAAATACTCTTAACAGACTCTACTGCAGTAAAAATAAATCCAATATTTTTTTTCTTCTCCTCATACCTAGTTCCTCATCCCTGTTATTAGTCTAGTGAATCTATGTTAACATCCTCTATGATTTTTAGATTGTTTTCATAATTGAATACCAAAACCAAACACATTATTTAACTGTAGACCTAGCGGTTAGTTGTAAAAGCTTATAAAGTCTTCTTTACTTTAGTGCTTCATGTCCCTCTTCGGAAACTGAATATCTATTTGACATTAATTGGGTACACTTAACAGTATCTAAATTTTAAAGAAAGTATGGATTTAAAATTAGAGTCATAGAGAAGTGCAGCACAGAAACAGACCCTTTGGTCCATCTAGTCCATGCCAAAACCATCTAAACTGCCTAATCCCAATGACCTGCACTCAGACCATAGCCCTCCAAATCTCTACTATCCATGTACCTATCCAAACATCTTTTAAATGTTGCAATCAAGCTCATGTGCACCACTTGTTCTGGCAGCTCATTCCATGCTCTCACAACCCTCTGAGTGAAGAAGTTTCCCCTCATGTTCCTCTTAAACTTCTCAATTTTCACCCTTAACCCATGACTTCTGGTTGTAGCCCCACCCAACCTCAGTGGAAATAGCCTGCTTGCATTTACCCTGTCTATGCCCCTCAAAAATTTTATATACCTCAATGAACTGTCCTCTCAATCTTCTACATTCTGTACTGTATTCTAACCTATTCAATCTTTCCTTAAACTCAGGTCCTCCAGACCCAGCAACAACCCTGTAAGTTTTCTCTGCACTCTTTCAACCTTGTTTACATCTTTCCTGTAAGTAGGAGACCAAAATTGCACACAACACTCCAAATTAGGCCTCATCAATGTCTTATATGTATAGCTTAAACATAACATCCATATTTCTGTACTCAATATGTTGATTTATGAAGGCCAATGTATCAAAAGCTTTCTTTACGACCCTATCTACATGTGGCACCACTTTCAATGAATTATGTACCTGTATTTCCAGATCCCTTTGTTCTACCACACACCTCACCGCCCTACCATTCACTGTGTAAGATCCATACTGGTTGGGCCTACCAAAGTGCAAAACCTTGCACTTGTCTGCATTAAATTCCATCTGCCATTTTTCAGCCCATTTTTCCAGCTGTTGCAGATCCCTTTGCAAGCCATGATAGCCTTCCTCACTATCCACTGCACCCCCAATCTTTGTGAAATCCACAAAATTGCTGATCCAGTTAACTACATTATCATCTAAATCATTGATATAGATGACAAACAACAAAGGACCCAACACCGATTGCTGCCGCACAGCACTAGTCACAGGCCTCCAGTCAGAGAGGCAACCATCTACTACCGCTCTGGCCTCTCCCTCAAAGCCAATGTTAAATCCAATTTACTGCCCTATCTTTAATGCCAAACGACTGAACCTTCTTAACCAGCCGCCTATGTGGAACCTTATCAAATGCCTTACTAAAGTACCATGTAGGAAACATCCATTGCCTTGCCTTCATCCACTTTCCTTGTAACCTCCTCCAAAAATGCTATAAGATTGGTTAGACCTGACCTACCATGCATGAAGTCATGCTGACTATCCTTAATTAGCCCATGTCCATCCAATTACTTGTATATCTGGTTCCTTGGAATATCTTCCACTAACTTTCTGACAACTGATGTCAGATTCACCAGCCTTTAATTTCTTATTAGGACTCTCATTGCTCTCTCATTGGGACTTGGCTGTCTTTTCCTTCCTAACTCTGAAATGATACGCGATTTCAGAAAAATAAGATCTTAAAAAGAAAGAGCAGCCTCATCAAACAAACAAAAGCCTCTTAATATTATAGGTATCTACTGTACATCTCAATATGCAAGAAAGTTAACTGGTAGCAATTTTATTCATTGAGATTTTTAACTTCACAAAGCGAATAAGGCTACTTTTAACAGAAAGAAATGTCAAATATTTCTGCCGTTATCGAATCCTGTGTATCAGGAAGCCAACTGGATGGTTTTTAGATTCAATGTGTCACATGACTTCAGATAAGAGGGTTCCAATGACTCCTATGGTCTCTGATGACTTCCTCTATTGCCAATATAATTAATTTCTTCCTTCTACGCTCGTTGTAATATGTGTCCATGGAAAATAATTATGAAGCAATGCAGACAAGTTTTTATGACAGATGATTGTTCTAAAATTACATGAATTTTGTATAGAAAAGGGCAAAGGGTACTGGATGGGGGTTGTACAGGAATCTTGGCAAGTTACGTTCGATGGAGCTTCATGATTTGCGGTCTTGCCTAAAGTGATAGACAAGCTTGGCCCATTCATTTTTCCTCTTTTGTGTGTTCTCAAATTACAAGTGATTTATTGTTTTCAGAGCAGGCTGGTAGTCGGTTTATAGTGTCTCGTCATTGGGATTTTGTAACTAGTTGCTAAGTAGTGCAGAAACTAACAAACTCGTGTAACACAAAAATGTAGTTCCCCATAGTATTGTGGCGACCCATTTTCTAGCACCCACGAACCGGCTCAGGAAACAGCGCGCACAGGCAGAGGGCCGGCCCCAAAAAGGGCGCCAGGCCATCTTCACCAGCAGGGGGAAAATCCCGCGCGCGGAAAGGGTCTGGGAATATGCATTCCCCACAGCAGTTCCGCCCCAGAGAGGGCGGGAATGGGAAGGCTTTAAAGCAGGCTGCGAAGTTTGAATAAATCTCTTTATCGCAATTCCAACTCACCGACTCCGTGTGGTTATTCTAGCGCTGTGTGTAGCACACCGCTACATTTGGTGACCCCGACAGCCCAAACGATATTTGGGCCAGAGATGACCGACGCCGCATCTGTTCACGCAGTTTCGTTACAACGGCCAAGCTTTTGGCCGCTGAGACCCCGTCTGTGGTTCGAACAAGCAGAAGCTCAATTCCACATTCGGCAGATAACCTCGGAGTCCACTCGCTACTACTACGTGCTGAGCTCACTCGACCAGGAGACAGCTGCACAAGTTGAGAAGTTTATACAGTCACCCCCGGAGAACAGCAAATACACAGCATTCAAAGCCCTGCTCATAAGGACTTTTGGACTCGCACGGCGCGAATGAGCCTGGATGCATCTGGATGGTTTGGGAGACAGGCCGCCGTTGGCATTAATGAACGAAATGCTGGCCCTGGCTGAAGAACACAAACCCTGCCTCATGTTTTAGCAGGCGTTCCTAGAGTAGCTGCCTGAGGACATACGCCTGCTGCTGTCCGACGCAGATTTCAGCAACCCCCGGGAGGTGGCGGCCTGAGCAGATGTGTTGTGGAATGCCAAGAAGGAGAGAGGGGCATCCGTCGCACAGATCACCAAGCCACGTGCCCAACGACAGACCAGACCAGGCCCGGCAGCAGAGCCCAATGAACAATGGTGCTTCTACCACCAGCGGTGGGGCACAGAGGCCCGCTGCTGCAGATCACCCTGCAAATTCCCGGGAAACGCTAAGGCCCAGCTGCTGCTGATCGCTACGGCAGCTGGCCATCAGGACAGCCTCATGTACGTCTGGGACAAGCAGTCGGGACGCCGATTTTTGGTCGACACCGGAGCGGAGATCAGCGTTTTACCTCCAACGAGTTACGACACCCACAACAGAGAACCCAGACCCACCCTGAAGGCCGCAAGTGGCAGCACAAGACGAACCTACGGCACCCGCACGGTGCGGCTACAGTTCAGCTCCAGCCGGTTCACCTGGGACTTCACACTGGCTGCCGTGGCCCAACCACTCCTGGGGGCGGATTTTCTGTGAGCCCACAGCCTGCTGGTCGACCTGCAAGGGAAGCGATTAGTCCACGCCAAGACTTTTCAAACGTTCTCCCTGGGTGAAGCAAAGTTGCCAGCCCCACACCTGGACTCCATCATGCTGTCCAACGATGAATTCACCAGCGTCCTGGCGGATTTCCCATCAGTACTGACACCGCAGTTCACGGCAGCCATGACCAGACACAGAGTACAGCACCACATCCCGACCCAGGGACCACCCCTCCATGCCCGTGCTCGAAGGCTTCCCCTGGATAAGCTCCGACTGGCGAAGGAGGAGTTCAAGAAGATGGAGGAATTGGGGATCATACGACTGTCCGACAGCCCATGGGCCTCCCCGCTGCACATGGTGCCCAAGGCAACGGGGGGCTGGAGACCATGCGGTGACTACCGCAGACTGAACGAGGCTACAACGCCAGACCGCTACCCTGTGCCGCACATTCAGGACTTTGCAGCAAACCTACACGGCGCAAGGATCTTTTCCAAGGTAGACCTCGTCCGGGGATACCATCAAATCCCGGTACATCCGGATGACATCCCCAAAACAGCACTCATCACCCCGTTTGGACTTTTCGAATTCCTCCGAATGCCGTTCGGTCTAAAGAATGCCGCACAGACGTTCCAGCGGCTAATGGACGCGGTGGGACGTGACCTGGACTTTGCATTCATCTATTTGGACCACAGCCTCATAGCCAGCAGTAGTCATCAAGAGCAGGGGTTCCCCAACCTTTTTTGCACTGCGGACCGGTTTAATATTGACAATATTCTTGTGGACTGGCCGACCTGGGGGGCGGGGGGGGGGGCGGGGGTAGGGCTGCCAACGAACAAAAGTAGCAGTCAAATACGTTGTTTACCCAAAAGACTACAATAACCATGAAGCCTTGCGCGGGCACCAATGTGAATGCGCATCGTGACCTGCTGATCCCCCCCCCCCCCCCCAGAGCAAATCCTTTTTGGCGATTCTGTTCGTGGGGGTGGGTGTTAATCACTACCGGAATATAGGTGATAAGTGGGTAATACACTCGATTTTGTTTCTAAAAGGGTTTATCTAACGAATTTAATATTAAACACACAGCACATATTTTCCTCGCATGGATATAATGATGTCAATTATCAGGGGAGCTTGAAGTGTTGAACGAACTTCCAGTAGAAGTGGCAGAAGCAAGTTCGATATGATCATTTAAAGAAAAATTGGATAGGTATATGGACAGGAAAGGAATGGAGGGTTATGGGCTGAGTGCAGGTCGGCAGGACTAGGTGAGAGTAGCGTTCAGCACGGACTAGAAGGGCCAAGATGGCCTGTTTCCGTGCTGTAATTGTTATATGGTTATATAGGTCACTTATAAGTCAATAGCATCATAACATTTTAAGTAATATTTAGATATTAAACACACAGCACATATTTTCCCCGTATGAATATATAAAATCATTGCAACAAACCAATATTGCTGAATCAGCGGGAGCCCTGGGCTTGTTTCCCTGCAACAACACCATCCTATCGAGGGGTGATGGGAGTCAACGATACTCGAAGGGGATTCCTGATGTCCAGTCTATTCCGCAGTTTAGTTTTCGTTGCATTCATTGCAGAAAACTCCACTTCGCAGAAAAATGTTGGAAATGAAAGCAACGTTTTCAGTGCTTTCATGACTATCTCAGGATACTTAGCTTTGACTTTGATCCAAAATGCCGACAGAGATGTTATGTCAAACATACTTTTCAGCCCGTCGTCATTTGCAAGCTCGAGGAGTTGATCGCCTTCCCGCCCTAACACGGATGACGCGCGGGTCATGACCTCGCATGCGTAATGGCTGATCAGTGGCCGTGACAGGGAATGAGGAAAAAGGTGCAGCTGACCAAATCATATCGCTTCCTTGTGGCCCGGTAGTGCATGCTCTGTGGCCCGGTACTGGTCTGCGGCCTGGTGGTTGGGGACCGCTGGTCAAGAGCATCTGTCCCACCTCCGCCAGCTCTACCCCCGCCTGAGTGAATTTGGCCTTACAATCAACCCAGCCAAATGCCAGTTCAGACTCGACACCATCGACTTCCTGGGCCACAGGATTACCAAAGACAGGGCAACCCCTCTGCCCGCCAAGGTAGACGCGGTCCGCAACTTCCCCCGACCCAACACAATCAAAGGCCTGCAGGAATTCGTGGGTATGGTGAATTTCTACCACCATGCACCCCCTGTTCACTCTGATGTCGGGTAAGGGCAAGGACATTACCTGGGATGAAGAGGCCGCAACCACTTTCGTTAAAACCAAACAAGCCTTGGCAAACGCCGCGATGCCAGTGCACCCCAGAACGGACGTTCCTACTGCCCTCACGGTGGACGCATCCAACACAGCGGTCGGTGGAGTGCTGGAACAACTCATCGAGGGCCGCTGGCAACCCCTGGCGTTCTTCAGCAAACACCTACGACCACCTGAACTCAAATACAGTGCTTTCGACCGGGAGCTATTGGCACTATACCTGGCAATCCAACATTTCAGGTACTTCTTAGAAGGTAGGCCCTTCACCGCGTTCACAGACCACAAACCGCTTACCTTTGCGTTCATGAAGGTGTCCGACCCCTGGTCGTCTCACCAGCAGTGACATCTGTCCTACACCTCCGAGTACACGACGAACATCCGGCATGTCTCGGGAAAGGACAACATCGTGGCAGACGCACTTTCCAGACCTACCATACAGGCCCTGTCCCAGGGGGTAGACTATGCAGCGCTGGCAAAGGCACAGCAGGCAGATGCTGAGATCCCCAGTTACAGGACTGCAGTCTCCGGTTTGCAGCTCCAAGACCTCCCCGTAGGCCCAGGTGAGAGGACCCTACTATGTGACATAGCTACCGGCAAACCCCGCCCCGTCGTCCCAGCAGCCTGGCGCCGGCGGGTTTTCGAATCCATTCACAACTTAGCCCACCCCTCCATCGGGACAACCGTCCGGCTGGTCTCCAACAGGTTCGTGTGGCATGGACTGCGTAAACAGGTCAGTGAATGGGCCAAAACGTGCACGTAGTGCCAAACGGCCAAGGTGCAGCGGCACACCAAGGCTCCGCCGCAGCGGTTCGAACCCACCCGCCGGAGGTTCGACCACATCCATGTGGATATCGTGGGGCCCTTGCCAGTGTCGCGAGGAGCGCGGTACCTCCTAACTATGATAGACCACTTCACCAGATGGCCAGAGGCCGTCCCGCTCACCAACACCACCTCCGAATCCTGCGCTCGAGCACTGATCGCAACCTGGGTAGCCCGCTTCGGGGTACCGGCCCACATTACCTCCAACAGGGGCGCCCAGTTCACCTCCAGCCTGTGGTCGGCTATGGCCAACCTCTTAGGATCACAGTGACACCACACAACTGCCTACCACCCACAGTCGAATGGACTAGTGGAGCGCTTCCACCGTCACCTGAAGTCGGCTCTCATGGTCCGCCTGGAGGGGCCTAACTGGGTGGACGAGCTTCCCTGGGTCCTGCTCGGAATCCGCACGGCGCCCAAGGAAGATCTGCACACCTCGTCAGCCGAGTTGGTGTACGACGCACCCCTGGTCATCCCAGGAGAGTTCATACCAGCCCCAAGGGGGCAAGAGGAAGAACCCACAGCAGTCCTGGACAGACTACGGGAGAGGCTCGGTAACCAGGCTCCCATCCCCACTTCACAGCACGGACAGAGCCCGACCTGCGTACCCAAAGACCTGCAGAACTGTAAGTTTCTTTTTGTACAATGGGGCGGACACCGGGCACCGCTACAGCGGCCCTACGAGGGGCCGTTTAAGGTGATCAGGAACAACGGATCCATGTTCATGCTGGACACTGGCGGGACAGAGGAGGTTTTCACGGTGGACCGACTCAAACCAGCCCATGTGGACTTGGCGCAGCCGGTCCAGGCTCAGGCACCACGGTGCAGGGGCAGACCTCCCAAACAGAGGCTGATCCAGACTGTGGACATTGGGGGAGGTATCGCCGGTTCTGGGGGGGGGGGGGTTATGTGGCGACCCACTTTCTGGCACCCACGAACCGGCTCACGAAACAGCACACGCAGGCAGAGGGCCGGCCCCAAAAAGGGCGCCAGGCCATCTTCACCAGCAGGGGGAAAATCCCGCGCGCGGGAAGGGTCTGGGAATATGCATTCCCCACAGCAGTCCCACCCAGGGAGGGCGGGAACGGGAAGGCTTTAAAGCAGGCCACGCAGTTTGAATTAATCTCTTTATCGCAACTCTAACTCACCGACTCCATGTGGTTATTCTAGCGCTGTGTGTAGCACACCGCTACAGTATTTGCATTCAGTATACTGAATTTTGAAGCTGAAATGCTTTGAACACACCCAGTGCAAAGCAGAATGTAGCTTACAATTTTATGGTCATGAAATATTTTTTATCTTGGAGCAAACAGAATGGAAGATTACACATGTCAACAGAGAAAAGAAAAAGTGATCATCAGCTTCAAAAAAAATTAGACACAGCTCTCAGAAGGCAATAGTATTTATAAAAGGTCAAATATACGAACGAAACTTATTCAGACATGCTTTCTACATGAACAGTGTTAGGACCCAGGAATTCAAATAGTGGAGTGCAGAACGAGAGAGCATGCAAAACTGGATCTGCAATTAGTGAATGAGGCAGGGTAGGCGACAGAAGTTTGTGTTGGGGATCACTTTGCATCAAGTGACCACAATGCCATTAGTTTCAAAGTAAATATGCAAAGAGATAGGTCTGGTTCTCTGGTTGAGATTCTGAATTGGAGAAAGGCCATTTTTGATGGTATCAGAAATGATCTGGCAAGTTCGGATTGAGACAGGCTGTTTTCTGGCAAAGTTGTACTTGGTAAGTGGGAGGCCTTCAAAAATGGAATTTTGAGAGTACAAAGCTTGTATGTGCACGTCAGAATAAAAGGTAAAGATAACAATTGTAGGGAACCTTAGTTTTCAAGAGATATTGAGGCCCTGGTTCAGAGAAAAAAGGACCATAGCAAGTATTGGCAGGTAGGAACAAATGAGGTGCTTATGGAGTACAAGAAATGCAAGAGAACACTTTAGAAAGAAATCAGGAAGGCTAAAAGAAGGCATGAAATTGCTCTAGCAGACGAGTTGATGGAGAATCCTAGGGGATTCTACAAGTATGTTAAGAGCAAAAGGATTGCTGGGGACAAAATTGGTCCTCTGGAAGACCAGAATGTTCATCCATCCGTGGAGCCAAAACAGATGGGAGAGATCTTAAATGCATTCTTTGCATCTGTACTTACTCAGGAGACCGATGTGGAAAGTGGCATCAACTTCATTGATCCTGTACAGATTACAGAGGAGGAAGTGTTTGCTTCCGTGAGATGAATCAGGGTGAATAAATCCCCAGGGCCTGACAAGGTGTTCCCTCAGACCCTACGTGAGACGAGTGCAGAAATTGCTGGGGCCCTAGCAGAGTTATTTAAAACATCTTTAGAGACAGAAGAGGTACCAGATGATTGGACATATGCCGAATGTTTGTTCCACTTTTTAAAAATACTGTAAACATGAACCATCAAATTATAGGCCAGTGAGTCTGACATCATTTGTGGTAAAGTTATTGGAAGGTATTCTAAGGGACTACATATATAAGTATATATAGACAAAGGATAGCCAGCATGGCTTCAAGCATGTCTAACCAATCTTATCAAGTTTTTGGAGGAAGTTACCAGGAAAGTGGATGAAGGCAAGGCAGTGGATGTTGTCTGCATGGACTTCAGTGAGGCACTTGACAAGGTCCCACAGGGAAGTTGGTCAAGAAGGTTCAGTTGCTTGGCATTAAAGATGAGATAGTAAATTGGATTTAATATTGGCTTTGTGGGAGAAGCCAGAGAGCAGTAGTAGATGGTTGCCTCCCTAACTGGAGGCCTGTGACTAATAGTTGGCAGCAGGGAATGGTACTAGTTCATTTGTTGTTTGTTATCCGTATCAGTGATCTGGACAATAATGTGGTTAACTGGATCAGCAAATTCGCGGATGACACCAAGATTGCGGGTGTAGTGAACAATGAGAAAGGCTATATTAGCTTGCAGAGGGATCTGCATCAGCTGAAAAAATGGGCTGAAAAATGGCAGATGGAATTTAATGCAGACATGTGCGAGGTTTTGCACTTTGGTAGGGCCAACCAGTATAGGTCTTACACAGTGAAAGGTAGGGCACTGGGGTGTGTGTAGAACAAACAGATCTGGGAATACAGGTACATAATTCAATGAAAGTGGTGTCACAGGCAGATAGGGTCGTAAAGAAAGCTTTTGGTACATTGGCCTTCATAAATTAATGTACTGAGTACAGAAGATAGGATGTTATGTTGAAAAGAACATAGAACATAGAAATTTACAGCACATTACAGGCCCTTCGGCTCACAATGTTTTGTCAACCATGTAACCTACTCTCGAAATTGTCTAGAATTTCCCTATCACATAGCCCTCTATTTTGCTAAGCTCCATGTACGTACCTAAAAGACCCTATTGGATCCGCTTCTACCAGCACCGCCGTCAGTGCATCCCACGCACCCACCACTCTGTGAAAAACGTACCCCTGACATCCCCTCGGTACCTATTTCCAAACACTTTAAAACTATGCCCCCTCATGTTAGCCATTTCAGTCCTGGGAAAAAGCCTCTGGCTATCCACACAATCAATGCCTTTCATCATCTTGTACACCTCTATCAGGTCACCTCTCATCCTCCATCGCTCCAAGGAGAAAAGGCCAAGTTCACTCAACCTATAGTCATAAGGTACACACTCCAATCCAGGCAATATCCTTGTAAATCTCCTCTGCACTCTCTCTGTAGTATCCACATCCTTCCTGTGAGGTGACCAGAACTGAACACAGTACTCCAAGTGGGGTCTTAACATTACCTCACGGCTCTTGAACTCAATCCCATGGCTGATGAATGCCAACACACGATACACCTTCTTAACAACACTGTCAACCTGCGCAGCAGCTTTGAACGTCCTATCGACACAGACCCCAAGACCTCCCAGATCCTCCACCCTGCCAGGAGTTGAAATTGTATGAGACGTTGCTGAGGCATAATTTGAAGTATTCTGTGCAGTTTCGGTCACCTACTTACAGGAAAGATGCAAGCACCTTTGAAAGAGTGCAGAGAACATTTACAAGGATCTTGCTAGGTCTGGATGACCTGAGTTATAAGGAAAGATTGAGTAGATTAGGACTGTATTCTTTAGAATGTAGAAGATTGAAAGGAGATTTGATAGCGGTATGTACAATTATAAGAGGTATAGATAGGGTAAATGCAAGCTGAGGTTGGATGGGCCAACAACAAGAGGTCATGGTTTAAGAGTGACAGGTGAGAAGTTTAAGGGGAACATGAGGGGAAACTTTTTCACTCAGAGGGGCGTGAGAGTGTGGAATGAGCTGCCAGCACAAGTGGCCCATGCGAACTCAATTTCAAAGTTTTCGAGAAGTTTGGATAGGTACATGGATAGTAGGGATAGGGAAGGCTATGGTCCCGGTGCAGGTCGTTGGGAATAGGCAGTTGAAATGGTTTCTGCATGGATTAGATGGGCCAAAGGGCCTGTTTCTGTGCTGTACTTCTCTGTGACTCTATTCCTGAATAGACAGTGTAGCAACGTTAAAACTGTAAGAGTTACCTTGAGGTCTTGTCCATTTTAAAGGTATGACCTTATTACTTTTAGAATCCATTTCCGCTCTGTCGCCAACTGCATTGGGAAGCTGGATGACCATTGTGAAACTTGAGTGGTGCGTCAGGGTTATGGAGAAGAGTGAGAGGGAGCTTTGCAATAAAAAGATTAATAAAGAAAGAGAGGGAGCTTTGCATTCAGAAACAGAGAACATCGATGTAAGTGGCTTGAAAAATTGGGAGAGGAGAGGGCATAAATGCTGTAGGTAAAGTGATGAAAGAAAGAGGGAGGTGTTTGCTAGGTAGCTGGAGCGATTGGGAAAAGGTAGGGCAACATTGCTGAGGGTCCATGGATGGTACTGGGGACACTAGATTTCATGTGCAATGATTGCTGGGTCGATTAAGACAGTGGCTAGGTGGGCCATTTCAGGTCCAGCTATAGTAGTGGAAGAACCAAACATGTTATGTTCGTCAGCCATCCGGTGTTGGAACACAGGCATGCAGCTTTGTGAAAATACTAAATGAAATGACTCAAGCCCAACCATACACCATCCCTGTATTATCAATGATGTGTTTCATACTCTTCGTGTCTGTTCAATCATTAAAAGTAGCCCGATTACATTATACATTTACTCTCAAAACTTTAAGATTTAGAAAAACTGTAAATTGCAGTAATTCTTAAATGGCTCCTACGTGGTGTTGTGATAGCAAAGTCGGAGAAGCAATGTGATAGTGAGGTAGTAAATTCCGCTGCATCAATATTAGAATCACAACCTTGACCTCTATAATAGGCAGCCAACCATCAATAGATTTATTGCACAGATTTGCATTGTTATAACACTGAATTTTATTTTTATAAACCTACATGAATTTATGATCCAGAACTAGCACATAATCAAACACATAAATTGAAATGAGATACCATTGGTATTATTTTTCCCCAGACTCTCCTCGGAGTAGAAATTCAATCTCCATTATGTTCCAGTGGACCCCTTTTATTTAATTCAACTCATAATTCTTTTCCTCGCAACTCCAGACAGCAAACGTCAGAAGACTCTCCATGCTGGGCAAACCCGACCATCTCTTAAGTGAAAATTTATAAATGGAGATTTTCCAACTGGACGCTAGAAATCAAGACCAGAGATTTTGCCTTCCGCAGCTGGGACAACAATCATTAAATGTGTTGCTGTTATTAATTCTTAAGTCAGCACAGTGGGGATCAATCCTGAGACTATCAACTGGACCATGAATTTCCTTCCTTCCCTGGCTTCCACTGTCTGCATGGTTGAGTATCTGAAAATTGCATAAATTGCATGCAAAGTGTTGGATAATGGGATATTCACCTTTCAAAAGCAAATGATTAGATAATGTACAAGTACACATAGTAAATGTTAGTAAGATTTGTACATACCAGTAATATTGTCATAACTTCTAAAACTCATCTCAATATGGTCCCATTCTAACACGCTGCAGTTTCCGACATTCGGTTGTGCAATTGCGACGTAAACATCATTCTTGAAAGAGAACGTGTTCACAGATACAGACTCATACGGTAAAATCTGGTGCAGTACAAATTCTGCAAATAAAAACAGCATCTTTCAGACTCAAGCATCGGTGTAAAAACGGAAAATCAAAACATTCAATTAACTGCTTAGCTTTTAGGCAACTAATCACAAAATTTTTAGGTAAAACAAAGATTTTTTAGTTGATTTCTGAGTAAGAATTGTAAATCAATGTCATAGTGATATTAAAGAGCGAATTTGAACATTTGAACACCGATAGTTTTACTCACCCCGACAAAGTGAAGAGCAAAAATAATATTTGCCCTTTACTTACCTCTTGCACAATTAAAATTACGAAGAAAGTTCATTTCAGCAATAACAATATATTTAATTTTTTTAGTAACATGTTTTACTGAGAAAGGAGGTAATTACAGTATCCACGTTGTTGCTAAAGACAATGAAGCACAATAAAAATATTTTGCAGAGCATCTAATTGCTACATTTTATAAATTTTAATATTTACTTAATTTTACCATTTATTGATGATCCCTTGGAGTAGCAGATCTTCTGCAGAATGACAGTGCCGTGCCAGATCGAGGGGGTGGACGTGAACAATTAGTGGGTGTGCATCACCAGTGTCTATAAAAATCACCACTGCCATCAAACTTATTGTCTCTACTTCCTTGCAGTGTGCTATCCAATATATATCATTGTCCCAGCTGTTCAGTAAAATAAGTGCAGAAGGTATGGTTTGCCGGAACTGAGAGTGAAGAAAACTTGGCCATGATGACCATTCCCAGAAGGATTGCACAAACGGGGCATTTTAAACACCTGTACTGCAGTCAGAACCTCCCATAAACTGGAGAGAATGTTTATTCCCCCACATACAGCTGAAATACATGTAGACATGCACCAGGTTCCCTTAGAGCATTTATACTGTAAAGGTCCAACATTTCAGGCATTTTCATTCTGGGAAATAGACCAATGTTCTGATTCCTTGGAGGGTGGTGATATTATCCTCAAACCTGTCTCGGACTGTCCATGAGGAACCTTGCTCAGAAGGCCTATGAGCATCACATCGGAAGTGCCAAATGGTAAGCCACTACTGTACAGTGGCGATCTCAATCTGGCTGGAGGTTCTGTTTAGTAAAGTGGTAAACATGTTTATTATAGTGACATGTTGTGAGGTACAGTGAAAATCTTGTCTTGCATACTGCCCATAGAGTCGATTCATTACAAGGGTGCTTTGTGGTAGTACCAGGTAAACATTAGTAAACTGTTACAGTTACCGAAAAAGTGAAGTGCAAGCAGTTAATAAGGTGCAACATCATAATGAGGTAGATTGTGAGATCAAGAGTCCATCTTAACACATCAAAGGACTGTTTAGTAGTCTTCTAGAAGCTGGCCTTGAGTCTGGTGGTACGTGTTTTCAGGCTTTTGTATCTTCTGCCCGATGAGAGTGAGGAAAGAGAGAATGTCTGGGTTAGCTGTGGGTCTTTGATTATACTAATTGCTTTATCAAGGCATCGAGAAGTGTTGACAGAGCCCAGGAAGGGGAGGCTGATTTCTGTGATGTGCTGAGCTGTGCCCACGACTCTCCGCAGTTCAGTATGGTCATGGGCAGAGAAGTTGCCATACCAAATCACAATGCATCCAGATAGGGTGCTTTCTATCATGCAGCAATAAAAATTGGTGACAATCAAAGATGATAAATCAAACATCTTTATCCTTTTGGGAAGTAGAGGCATCAATGTGGTTGGACCAGGATAGGCTTCATTCCTAGAAACTCTCAACCCTCTCAACCTCAGCACCTTTGAAGGCAATGACCAGCTCTTTCATTTTGCTGACGCTGAGGGAAAGGTTCTTGACATGACATAATATCAAGGGGTTCATAATGTACAACACTCTGAAGGGCTCATGAGAGGATTGTGGGCAGGACAGGCCAGCATTTAAAGAAATAACATAATATTTTTCTTTAAGGCACAAAAACTGAACAGAAGATGTGATCCTTTTATGGCTGACAAGAGAAATTAAATTTAGTGTTAAATCAAGGGAAAAGGCTTACAATAGCTGTCAGAAAATTTGCACCAGTTGTCAGGATTCTGAGCATTTTAGAACCCAATGAACAGAACCAATAAACTGATAGACAGAACATGAAAGATAACTGGCAAGAAAAATAAAAAGACTAAAAACTTTCACAGTATGTTCAAGGGAATGACCATTTAGAGCAAATGTGAATCTATTGTTAGAACTTACAGTGGTGTTTACAAAACCAAGAGAACCAAGGAACTGAAGGAAATTAGTAACAGGGTAAAAACATAAGTACAAGGAGTTGGTGAGGCTAAAAACCATCAAATCTCATGATGCATCTTTCGAATTCCTGTAGACTCTGGAATGGTTCTTACAGATTGGAGGTTAGCATGTGTGGTATCATTATTTAAGGAGGAGGCAGAAAACAGGAAGCTACTGACCTGTTAGTACATAGAACATAGAAGAGTATATTGCAGTACTGTTCGGCCCATGATGTTATGCTGACCTTTTAACCTACTCCAAGATCAATCTAATGCTTCCCTCCAGCACAGATCTCCATTTTTCTTTCATCCATGTGACCATTTAAGATTCCCTTGGGTGCGTGAAATGTGCTGCAGATACATTAGGGACATTTAAGAGATACTCTCTGTGTGATTAAAAAAAAATGACTTTTGACATCTCCCTCCAGTCACCTTAAAGTAGTACTGGTTGGGGAAAAAGCTAGAATCTGTAATGAAGTACGTAGTAACAGATCATCTTGAACAAGATTAAAGTGAGGAGTGACAGCAGTGATTTATGAAAGGGAAATAATGTTTGACTAATTTGTTCTTTGAGACTATTATCGGTAGAATGGATGGGGGAAAATCATTCAATGTGGTCAGCAAGTTCAGGGCATTGAATTGACTTTATTTCTTACATCCTTCACATACATGAGGAGTAAAAATCTTTACTTTATGTCTCCGTCTGAATGGACAATGTGCAATTTATAGTAATTTGTTATAAATAGTATTACAGTAAGATATACGACAAAATGGTCTATATAGATTAGAAATACATTTGTGTCAGTGTGAATCAAATCAGTCTGCTGGCCTGGTGGAAGAAGCTGTCCCGGAGCCTGTTGATCCTGGATTTTATGCTGGAGTGCTGTTTCCCAGATGGTAGCAGCTGGAACATTTTGTGGTTGGGGTGACGGGCTCCAATGATCCTTTGGAACCTTTTTATGTACATCACTGTAAATGTCCTGAAGAGTGGGAAGTTCACAGATGCTCTGGGCTGTCCACACCACTCTCTGCAGAGTCCTGTGATTAAGGGAGGTACAGTTCCCATACCAGGCAGTGATGAAGCCAGTCAGGATGCTCTCAATTATGCCCCTGTAGAAAGTCCTTAGGATTTGGGGACTCATGCCAAACTTCTTCAACAGTCTGAGGTGAAAGAGGTGTTGTTGTGCTTTTTTCACCACACAGCCAGTAAGTACAGACCAAGTGAGGTCCTCAGTGATGTGTATACTGAGGAACGCAAAGCTGTTGCCCCTCTCAACCCCAGATCCATTCACGTCAAAAGGGGTTAGCCTGTCTCCGTTCCTCCTGCAGTGCACAACCAGCTCCTTTGTTTTTGTGACGTTGAGGGAGAGGTGTCAGGATGATGAATTCTTCTCTGTAGACTGCCTCATTATTATTTGAGATAAGGCCGATCAATGTAGTATCATCTACAAATTTGATTAGCAGATTGGAGCTGTGGGTGGCGACACAGTCATAGCTGTACAGAGAGTAAAGGAGGGGGCTTAGGACACAGCTCTGGGGGGCTCCTTTGTTGAGGGTCAGAGGGGCAGAGGTGAGGGAGCCCACTCTTACCATCTACTGGCAATCTGACAGGAAGTCCAGGATCCAGCTACACAAGGCAGGGTCAAGGCTGAGATCTCTGAGTTTCTTGTCAAGCCTGGCAGGAGTTATGGTGTTGAATGCTGAACTGTAGCCCAAAACCAGCATTCACACATAATTATCCCTCTTCTCCAGGTGTGTAGGGATGGTGTGTAAAGCTGTGGCTATTGGTCTATCTGTTGATCAGTTGTGTCAGTAAGTGAATTGTAGGAGGTCCAGTGTGGGTGGTAGCAAGCTGCAGATGTAGTCCTTGACCAGCCTCTCAAAGCATTTGCTTATTATTGAGGTGAGTGCCATAGGACGCCAGTCATTCAGACAGGTTACCTTGGTCTTTTTAGGTACAGAGACAATGGTGGATGTTTTTAAGCAGGAGGGCACTCTACACTGGGAGAGGGAGAGTTTGAAAATGTCTGCAAACACAGCTGCCAGTTGTGCTGCGCACATCCTGAGTACCTGCCCTGTGATGCCGTCTGGTCGCACAGCCTTGTGACTGTCCACTCGTTGGAAACACCTGCGTACTTCAGCCTCTGAGATGAC
Organism: Mobula birostris; assembly: GCF_030028105.1. Classification (NCBI taxonomy): domain Eukaryota; kingdom Metazoa; phylum Chordata; class Chondrichthyes; order Myliobatiformes; family Myliobatidae; genus Mobula; species Mobula birostris. The sequence continues at coordinate 81,190,578 of NC_092372.1, read as the reverse complement.
CGAAGTGCAGGTTGCTTCAGCGGCTCTCCTCAGGGATCAGTGTTGGTGACATTGAATCGAGCATAAAAAAGATTTAGCTCATCTGGGAGAGAGGCAGCGAAGTTGGCAGCACCACTGTGCTTAGTTTTGAAGTCTGCGATGGTATGCAGACCTTGCCATAAGCTGCGTGTGTTGTTGGTGGAGAGTTGGGTCTGGGTCTTGTCCCTGTATTGTCATTACGTTGCCTCGATGACTTTGCGTAGATCGTAGCTGTATTTCTTGAGTTCCTGGCGGTTACGGGCGACAAAAGCTCTGTCTTGTGCGCTAAGTGCAGTGTGCATGGAACTGTTGATCCAGGATTTCTGGCTTGGATAGACCCTGACTGATTTTGGGGGTCTATTTGTAGAACCAGAAATAATGTACTGGTATGGATTGAGAACTGGCTCATGGGGGGAGATGCTGAGTGATGGTCAGTGGATAATTATGGATAGAACTGCAATTTTTATGGTCTACATGTTACACATTATTTGTATTGTTTTTAAATAGAGATAAAGTTATTTGCTAAGACCTGTTACTGATATAACTGAAAATACAATTACATTCTCATTACTTGTAGAGAATATTGGAGACAACATACTTGTTGACAGGCAGTCAAACTCAGAGTTTGTCAGGTCAGTTAGCTTCTTTCCCTCATGATCTTGAGGACCAGCACAGAAAACGTCATTCACAGTGGCATTGATGGTCTTCAGCCAAGAGGTCATCCATTTTGTTTTACAGTCACATTGAAACTTATTTCCACGCAAATCCCTGGCCGGGTAAAGAAAATACTGAGTAAACACCTGTGACGGGAAGTTTCTTAATTTGATTTTACATGTGAAGTAAGAGAAACAGGGACAACATGGACCAAGTCCTGTTGAAGTCCAAAAATGACTCTTGATTCCATTCTGTAAATGCTGCCCAAAGTGCTGAGTTCCTCCAGCAATTTGTCTGTGTAACTATGGACCGAGCTCTGAATGTGTACAGGCACATAAAGTTCAAACTGAAGGGATTGAAATTCTCATCCCTTTCAGTGACAAAGATATAATATGGCCTATATTTTCCTACATGTAACTTGTGTTAGTCACAGTAAAGTCTATTATCACGTTTGTACTTCTTGCACATAGTTCAGAACAATCAGATATGATCAATAAATACTGGCGGTGATATCTTCATTCTGTGAATAGATAAAAACATTTGAAAGCATAACATAGTTGGCACTCAGCAACATAAATTAGTTAAATGACCAAATAATTTACCATTGCTGGAAGTTAAAAGTTTGACTTTTTCATTGAAATTTTCATGAGATTATTTACTGCTCAAAAGGTGCACCACTGAACAATTAATTATTTGTTTAAAATTAGATGTGGGCACGGTTGGCTTTGACACAATTTAATTCCTATTCTTTTTGCTCCGAAGGAGGTAACAGCAAGTCACAGTCTTGGATTCCTGCAGAGGTTGTATTATTTCACTGATGAGTCACCTCAAAGTTTGTGCCTTGCTGTCTCTGTGGGCGTACATTCATATTATGTTTCTGTACCATCATAATGTGAACTTTCCAAACACAAGGCACTTGAAGCTGAGCCCCATGTTGGTCATTCAGTTTCGGTTATTTTTAATATAACATTTATATCTGCAATCAGGGCAAGTAAATTTCAATTTCAGGATTGACAAGTGACAACCCGGGCCTCCTGTCCCATGATCTTCTCATATCCCTTTTGCCAATCACCTGTCCAGCTTTCGACTCCATCCCTCCCCCTCCTGTCTTCTCCTATCATTTTGGATCTCCCCCTCCCCCTCCCACTTTCAAATCTCTTACTAACTCTTCCTTCAGTTAGTCCTGACGAAGGGTCTTGGCCTGAAACGTCGACTGTACCTCTTCCTAGAGATGCTGCCTGGCCTGCTGCGTTCACCAGCAACTTTGACGTGTGTTGCTTGAATGTACCAATGTTAGTATTACTTTAAAAGACACAAAATGATTAAATGATTAGCATTTTAAATAGGTTCATATTCAGCAGGTGTGGCAGCATTCAATAGCAGTAAATATTTCTGCAATGTTAGCGTTCATTTTGAGAGGACTAGAATATAAAAACTAGGATGCAATGCTGATGCTTTAATAAGACATTGGTCAGACCACACTTGGAGTATTGTGAGGAGTTCTGGGCCCATATCCAAGAAAAGATGTGCTGGCATTGGCAAGGGTCCAGAGGAGGTTCACAGAATGATCCCGGAATGAAGGATTCACCTACAAGGGGCATTTGATGGCTCTGGGCCTGTACTGACTGGAGTTTAGAAGAATGGGGGCAATCTCAATGAAACCTATCAAATGTTGAAAGGCCCAGATAGAGTGGATGTGGAGAAGATGTTTCCTTTAGTGGGGGAGTCTAGGACCAGAGGCCACAGCCTCAGAATATAAGGACATCTCTTTAGAACAGAGATGAAGTGGAATTTCTTTAGTCAAATCTGTTGAATTTATTGCCTCAAATGGCTGTATGAAAGTCACTGGGTATATTTAAAGCAGAAGTGATAGGTTCTTGATTAGTAATGGTGTCAAAGGCTATGGGGAGAAGGCAGGAGAATGGGTTTGAGAGAAATAATAAATTAGCTATGAAGGACTCCACTGCTCATTATTATCATCATGTAGCAGAATCACACCAGTAATCATTGTGATACCACAACCTTGGGATAGGTTTCACACAATATGTTCAAAGAAATCAGTAAAATATACCTTCTGACTAATTCCCCCATTAACCTAATCATGACTGTCATCAAAGTGCAGAAGGTGTCATTGACAGTGCTAGCAAAGCCTGTTACATATGATGATTATACAGTATCACTTTTTCATTTGCATAATGAAACTGTCCTTGTTGGCAGGAAAACCTGGACAATGTACAGCCCTGGGCAATAGATGCTGCCCTTGCCGGCTATTCATCCCATAAAATGAATAAAAAAGTAGATGTCTGTCAAAAGTATAATGAAATATGAGGTTTTCATTGAACTTAAAAGCTGTGTTAGTCTTCATTGTATGAGCGATTTGATAAAACTTTTGTTAGTTTTCTAATTTTTTTCCTTTGAGTTTCTTCCATTTTTTGATTCCTAAAAATTACAACTAAAATAATAGGAATATATCTGAGATGTTAACCTGGTAGCAAAATATTCTCTATGTACAATATTTAAATATACAGACTTATGTAGCAATTCTTGTTAAAGGTTAAATGCAGTATTTTTTCCAGACTGGATGCTCCCAGGATAGAACCCAAGTCAACAGCAGCGTAGACTGAAGGACACATAAAGAGTTTTCTGGCCATTAATTTTAATGATTGCTAAATCAGGGTCATTACAAAATAACGCACAATGGCCTTCGGGATCATTTTCTGCACGGAGCCATCCAAACTTTACATGCCCTTGTACTTCGTTTAGTCACGACTTTCAAATGAAAACTGTACTAGGATATTCTAAAAATAAAGTGGTATTGAGACCTCTGAAATTATTTTGAGTATTAAGGTAAGGAAACACACATGGGGTAAATGTAAACAATGTGTTATTCCCTTGCTGCAAAGCATTATGCATAAGACCATAATACATAGGAGGAGGATTAGTTCCTATGTTCTTAGGAATCAAAGTCCCTAAGGCAGTACATTTCAGACCCGCGACCACGACCATCTAGAAGGACGAGAACAGCAGATACCTGGGAACATCACCACTTGGAAATCCCCCTCCAAGTCACTCACCATCCTGACTTGGAAACATATCGCCATTCCTTCATTATTGCTGGTTCAAAGTCATGGAATTCCCTACCTAACAGCATTGTGGGTGTACCTACACCTCACGGACTGCAGCGGTTCAAGATGGCAGCTCATCACCACCATCTCAATGGCCACTAGGGATGGGCAATAAATGCTGGCTTAGCTGGCAATGCCCACGTCCCGTAAATAAACAAATAAATAAAATTAGACTATTCGTCCCATTGAGTCTGTTTCGAACATGGCTGATTTATTACGCCTCTCAACCCCTTTCTCCTGCCTTACTAATAAATCAGAGTATGTTATTTTGTTTTGATAAGTACCCTTTAAGCAGATTTGTGATCACACTGGATTTGGTACACCTGTTAAAAATACTGATACTTGGAAAACAATCACTCCAGCAGGATCTTGAAGGGATAGTTGGTAAGATCTTCAACTCTAGAAATATTCCTCAGAGTGGCATGACCTGAACACAGACCAAAAAGGAAAATAAAATCTGTCAACAAACTAAACCATGCTCACCAGACTTAAATATAATAGATGCTTCCAAGTGCTTCAGAGTCATTTAAAAACAACCAAAAACCGCTAAAAATTAAATAAATTTGAACTTAAACATTATTTTACATTAAAACACTCAAGAACTTTAAAACGTATCTTAAAAATTCAACATTAATTAATATTCATTTGAGTCTCTTCAAAAGCAGAAAAGGGAGGCTAAAGTCAACGTAGGTCCCTTGGAAGACAAGAAGGGGAAATTGATATTGGGTGATAAAGGAAATGGCTGAGGCATTGAACAACTATTTTGTGACGGTCTTCACGGTGGAGAACACGTCTAATATGCCAAAGAATGATGTTATGGACGAAATTGGAGGAGAGGACCTTGATAAAAGCACTATCACTGAAAAGATAGTGATGAGCAAACTAGAGGGCCTGAAGGTAGATAAGTCCCTTGGTCCCAATGGGATGCATCCCAGGGTGCTGAGGGAACTGGCGGAGGTTATAGAAGACACGTTGGTAATCATTTACCAAAATTCTCTAGACTCTGGGCAGGTCCCGGCGGATTGGAAGACAGCAAATGTCACGCCACTTTTTAAAAAAAGGATGTAGGTAAAAGACGGGCAACTATAGGTCAGTTAACTTAACATCTGTAGTCGGGAAAATGCTTGAAGCTGTCATTAAGGAAGAAATAGCAAAACAGTTAGAAAGGAGTGGTTCCATTAGACAGACGCATCATGGGTTCAGAAAGGGCAGGTCTTGTTTGACAAACTTACTGGGGTTCTTTGAGGACATAATGAGTGCAGTGGATAGAGGCGAACAGGTGGATGTCGTATACTTGGATTTCCAGCAGGCGTTCGATAAGGTGTCGCACAAGAGACTTATAAATAAGATACGGATGCATGGAGTCAGAGGAAGTGTATTGGCATGGATAGTGGATTGGTTAACCAATAGAAGGCAGAGAGTTGGTGTAAATGGGTGTTTCTCCGGTTGGCAGTCAGTAGTGAGTGGGGTGCCGCAGGGGTCAGTGCTGGGCCCACAGCTGTTTACCATTTACATTGATGATTTGGAAGAGGAGACTGAGTGTAGTGTAGCAAAATTTGCTGATGACACTAAACTGAGTGGTGAAGCAAACTGTACAGAGGATGTGGAGAGTCTGCAGAGGGATATAGACAGATTAAGTGAGTGGGCCAAGGTCTGGCAGATGGAATACAACGTTGCTAAATGCGAGATCATCCACTTTGGAAGGAATAATAGAGGAGCAGATTATTATTTAAATGGTGAAAGGTTGCAGCATGCTGTTGTGCAGAGGGATTTTGGAGTGCTTGTTCATGAATCGCAAAAAGTTGACTTGCAGGTACAACAGGTTATTAAGAAGGCACACGGAATGTTGGCCTTCATTGCTAGAGGGATTGAATTCAAGAGCAGGGAGGTCATGCCGCACCTGGAGTACTGTGTGCAGTTCTGGTCTCCATACTTGAGGAAGGATATACTGGCTTTGGAGGCAGTGCAGAGGAGGTTCATCAGGTTGACTCCAGAGATGGAGGGGTTAACCTATGAGGAGAGATTGAGTCTCCTAGGACTATACTCTCTGGAATTCAGAAGAATGAGAAGGGACCTTATAGAAATATACAACATTTTGAAAGGGTTAGATAAGATAGAAGTAAGAAAGTTGTTTCCATTGTTAGGTGAGGCTAGGACTAGGGGACATTGCCTCAAGATTCAGGGAAGAAGATTTAGGACGGAGATGAGGAGAAACTGTTTTTCCCAGAGAGTGGTGAATCTGTGGAATTCTCTGCCCAGGGAAGCAGTTGAGGCTTCTTCACTAAATATATTTAAGATACAGTGAGATAGATTTTTACATAGTAGGGGAATTATGGGGAAAAGGCAGGTAGATGGAGCTGAGTTTATGGACAGATCAGCCATGGTCTTATTGAATGGCGGGGCAGGATCAACAGGCCGGATGGCCTACTCCTGCTCCGATTTCTTATGTTCTTATCTCTTGCGATATTGTCCTCTATTCAAATCAATATGAGTACATAGAACATAGAAAAGTACAGCAAAGTACAGGCCTTTTGGCCCACAATGTTGTGCCGACCCTCAAACCCTGCCTCCCATATAAGCCCCCACCTTAAATTCCTCCATATACCTGTCTGGTAGTCTCTTAAACTTCACTAGTGTATCTGCCTCCACCACTGATTCAGGCAGTGCATTCCATGCACCAACCACTCCCTGAGTAAAAAACCTTCCTCTAATATCCCCCTTGAACTTCCCACCCCTTACCTTAAAGCCATGTCCTCTTGTATTGAGCAGTGGTGCCCTGGGGAAGAGGCGCTGGCTATCCACTCTATCTATTCCTCTTATTATCTTGTACACCTCTATCATGTCTCCTCTCATCCTCCTCCTCTCCAAAGAGTAAAGCCTTAGCTCCCTTAATCTCTGATCATAATGCATACTCTCTAAACCAGGCAGCATCCTGGTAAATCTCCTCTGTACCCTTTCCAATGCTTCCACATCCTTCCTATTGTGAGGCGACCAGAACTGGACACAGTACTCCAAGTGTAGCCTAACCAGAGTTTTATAGAGCTGCATCATTACATCGCGACTCTTAAACTCTATCCCTCAACTTATGAAAGCTAACACCCCATAAGCTTTCTTAACTACCCTATCCACCTGTGAGGCAACTTTTAGGGATCTGTGGACATGTACCCCGAGATCCCTTTGCTCCTCTACACTACCAAGTATCCTGCCATTTACTTTGTACTCTGCCTTGGAGTTTGTCCTTCCAAAGTGTACCACCTCACACTTCTCCAGGTTGAACTCCATCTGCCACTTCTCAGCCCACTTCTGCATCCTATCAATGTCTCCCTGCAATCTTTGACAATCCTCTACACTATCTACAACACCACCAACCTTTGTGTCGTCTGCAAACTTGCCAACCCACCCTTCTACCCCCATATCTAGATCGTTAATAAAAATCACGAAAAGTAGAGGTCCCAGAACAGATCCTTGTGGGACACCACTAGTCACAATCCTCCAATCTGAATGTACTCCCCCCACCATGACCCTCTACCTTCTGCAGGCAAGCTAATTCTGAATCCACCTGGCCAAACTTCCCTGGATCCCATGCCTTCTGACTTTCTGAATAAGCCTACCATGTGGAACCTTGTCAAATGCCTTACTAAAATCCATATAGATCACATCCGCTGCACTATCCTCATCTATATGCCTGGTCACCTCCTCAAAGAACTCTATCAGGCTTGTTAGACATGATCTGCCCTTCACAAAGCCATGCTGACTGTCCCTGATCAGACAATGATTCTCTAAGTGCCCAGAGATCCTATCTCTAAGAATCTTTTCCAACCGCTTTCCCACCACAGACGTAAGGCTCACTGATCTATAATTACCCAGACTATCCCTACTACCTTTTTTGAACAAGGGGACAACATTCACCTCCCTCCAATCCTCCGGTACCATTCCCGTGGACAACGAGGACATAAAGATCCTAGCCAGAGGCTCAGCAATCTCTTCTCTCGCCTCATGGAGCAGCCTGGGGAATATTCCGTCAGACCCCGGGGACTTATCCGTCCTAATGTATTTTAACAACTCCAACACCTCCTCTCCCTTAATATCAACATGCTCCAGAACATCAACCTCACTCATATTGTCCTCACCATCAAGTTCCCTCTCATTGGTGAATACCGAAGAGAAGTATTCACTGAGGACCTCACTCACTTCCACAGCCTCCAGGCACATCTTCCTACCTTTATCTCTTATCGGTCCTACCTTCACTCCTGTCATCCTTTTTTTCTTCACATAATTGAAGAATGCCTTGGGGTTTTCCTTTACCCTACTCGCCAAGGCCTTCTCATGCTCCCTTCTTGCTCTTCTCAGCCCCTTAGCCCCTTCTTAAGCTCTTTTCTTGCTTCCCTACATTCCTCAATAGACCCATCTGATCCCTGCTTCCTAAACCTCATGTATGCTGACTTATTCCACCTGACTAGATTTTCCACCTCACTTGTCACCCATGGCTCCTTCACCCTACCATTCTTTATCTTCCTCACCGGAACAAATTTATCCTTAACGTCCTGCAAGAGATCTCTAAACATCGACCACATGTTCATAGTACATTTCCCTGCAAAAACATCATCCCAATTCACACCCGCAAGTTCTAGCCTTATAGCCTCATAATTTGCCCTTCCCCAATTAAAAATTTTCCTGTCCTCTCTGATTCTATCCTTTTCCATGATAATGCTGAAGGCCAGGGAGCGGTGGTCACTGTCCCCCAGATGTTCACCCACTGAGAGATCTGTGACCTGACCCGGTTCATTACCTTGTACTAGATCTAGTATGGAATTCCCCCTTTTCGGCCTGTCCACATACTGTGACAGGAATCCAGCCTGGACACACTTAACAAACTCTGCCCCATCTAAACCCTTGGAACTAATCAGCTGCCAATCAATATTAAGGGAAGTTAAAGTCACTCATGATAACAACCTTGTTATTTTTGCACCTTTCCAAAATCTGCCTCCCAATCTGTTTATCTGTATCTCTGCTGCTACCAGGGGGCCTATAGAATACCCCCAATAGAGTAACTGCTCCCTTCCTGTTCCTGACTTCCACCCATACTGACTCAAAAGAGGATCCTGCTACATTACCCACCCTTTCTGCAGCTGTAATAGTATCTCTGACCAGTAATGCCACCCCTCCTCCCCTTTTTCTGCCCTCTCTGTCCCTTTTAAAGCACTGAAATCCAGGAATATTGAGAATCCATTCCTGCCCTGGTGCCAGCCAAGTCTCTGTAATGGCCACTACATCATAATTCCATGTATGTATCCAAGCTCTGCGCTTCTTCTGATTTGGCACATGGTTGTAACCCTTAACTATATCAGAGCTTTCACATTTCTTGTGATGAGATCAAAGAATTGAAGATTTGTGATTTTCATGGGAACCTCAAGGTTTTTGCAAATTACACCTCTGCTGAAAGATTTGTCACCAATATCCCACAAAACCTATGCCGTTATTTGTTAATGGAAAATTATCTCCTTTTTAAATTGAATCACATGGAGCCTATATCGCACAGAAGGACATTGTAAATGGCCTATGTTAATACTCTATATTTTTGTAATTGATTGGTTGTGTGTAAATCTTAGAAGTGGAGAAAGCAGTAGAAACCTTCTACTAGGCTTGCTAATTGTTCAGATTGAGTATTTACTTGCTGTACAAATTACATAGGAAATTTTACAAAACATTCATAGATCATGCTGTCTCCTCGTCATAATTGCATAATTTATGATTGAAGGTGAAACTCTCAATGAATGTCTTTTCTAAAGAAAAATTAAGGTAAATTTACTTGGCATCATTATTGAACATTGCTCATTTAAAGTAATTGCATATCATAGCACACACACAAAAAAAAATGAACAAGACAGACTAGATTAAGCAGGAACTTGCTCAATAATGCCAACATTATGTCAGACTCGTTTTCTGGCAAATCATGGCTTCCATTTTTAAAGCTCGCTCAGTTTTCTGAACTACTGTAAATGCAATACTTCTGTTTTTGTTGTGCAGCCAAGCCTGAGCTTTCAATATGGTAATACACGTGACAAAGTCCATTGTCTGTGTATACCACAAGATATACAAGTAGAATTAGGCCACTCAGCCTATCAACTCTGCTCTGCCATTCCATCATGGCTTATTTATTATTCCTCTCAACCACATGTTCCTGCTTTCTCCCGTAACCTCTGACGCCCTTATTAATTAAGAACCTATCAACTTCTGTTTTAAATATACTCAAAGACTTGGCCCCCACAGCCACCTGTGGCAATGAATTCCACAGATTCACCACCAAGGTCTGAAGAAATTCCTTCTCAACTCTGTTCTAAAGGGATGTCCTTGTATTCTGAGGCTATAGCCTCTGGTCCTCAACTCCCCCACTAGAGGAAACATCCTCTCTACAGCCAGTCTTTCTAGGCCTTTTAATATATCTCAATGAGATAATCATTCCTTTAAGCCACATGAATTGTCATTACCTCCTTCTACAATACATTCAACAAAAAATATTGGCCTTAATTTTCTGAGCACAGTACTCCAAACTCCTGCTATAAAAATTACTCTGAAACTGGGAAGCCTCACAGAAAGTGGAGGCCACTTGCTTTTGCAGACACTTCAAAAAATACAGATATGCTCTGATATTCTGAAACCCAATTGCTGGAAATCGTAATGGTTCAGTCAACCAATCATGAATGCTCCGAGTCCTCGCTACCTGCAGACCTAGCACATACAGATCTGCACACTTGCCAGCTCAGCTATACATTACCGGGAATTTGGGCTGGGTTTACGGCCGGAGGTAGGACCAGGGAAGAGAAGAAGTTGCGTAGCTTTATGGCTGGGTCTAGTTTTTTTTTAAAAAAGCTGAATTGAAAATCTGCTCTCTGTTATGGCTGAAACAATCATTTCCAGCAGGCTGTTCCATAGGAAGTCTGAGCACTGTGGTCCTCATGGGTCAGATCAGCCTACGAGTTGCATTTTGCTGGAGGTCAGATGCCACTGCTCTGTTACTAGACTGAATGCAGGGACACAGCAACAAATGCACTGATGTGCAGAGACTGGATGCACCTCACACCTGCTTTACACCAAGGGTGGTAAACGTAAGAAGCGTGATAATATCAATTTGAATGAAACATAATCAGCTCATTTGCATTAATTGGAAAAGAGTGTCCAAGACAGTGCTTTGTTTACTTTGGTATTATTCTACCTTACTGTGATGCCCCGGTAACATACTGTTTAGCGCAATGCTATTACAGCTCAGGGTGTCAGAGTTCAGGGTTCAATTCTGGCACCAACTGTTTGTACATTCTCCCTGCAATAATGTGGGCTTCCTTCTTGTGTTCCTGTTTCCTCCCACAATCCAAAGACTTACTGGTTAGTAGGTTAATTGGTTGTTATAAATTGTCTTGTGGTTAGTCTAGGGTTAAATAGATGGGTTGCTGGGCAGCACAGCTTGTTGGGCCGGATAGGCCTGTTTTGCACTGTATCTCTCAATCAATACATTTCTGGTAGATTGAGCTATTTATTTTAGCATGCACTTTGAGAAATGCAGCTGCTCTCTGATAATCTGAAATTCGGTTGTTCATGTCTAAATACATTTAAAAAATAAATTTAACTTTATTTTTTCTAAGAAATGTTTTTAAATGTCTGAGACATCTAAAACAGTTCAAAGGCCTTTGAGAGAAGATAAGTGTTCAAAGACCATTGAGATATTCCATTGTCAGTATGCCAGGATCCACGTACTGAGTGCTGTGTATTTAATATATCAGTAATATTTGAGTAATATTGTAAATATATTGCTTGATTAAGCATTCTTTGTTGTTTAAATAATTTGTTATGGTTAAATATATGAAGTATGTGAATGACGATCATAATCAAGCCACCAGGTCATAAGTGAGTGCCTCACTTCAAATGAAACCAAAGTTAGACTTGCATTCCCGGCTATCATGTTTTCCTTTCAATTAGTTTTACATGTTGGAGTTACAAAACATAACTGTTGGGACAAGGAAGTTTGAACTGAACCTGAGATGACTATCTACCTGTTGAAGCACAGTGATATGTTTGAGTTTAAACAAAACAGTGAGAAATAGTCCAGCACAGCACATGCTTCTTTGAGAACGGACAGAGACTGTTGAATTTTTTAAGAAGGCAGAAAATGGAAGGATTCACGGGTGCATAAACAGTGAGTACCAGATGATAATAATCATTAAAAAAAAAGAACAGAAATTGCTGGCTACATTGGAAAGATAGAATTGTTTGATTGTTCAGTGGATAGCTGGTTCATGTATACTAAGCTAATGAGCAGTATTTAAAAGCAAAATGAAATAGCCAATGAAAATCAAGTACCAGTTTTGCAGAGTGGATTGGGTTTGAAGGCATACAGTTTGTTTAGAAGTTTGACTACTCCAACCAAACCAGCCAAAACGAGCTTTGCTGATATCATGAAAGTAATGCAGGAACATTTAGAACCAAGACCATTATTGATTGCAGAGTGCTTTAGGTTTCTAAAGCAGAATGAAAAAGAAGGGGAATCCATTTTGGCATATGCAAATGAATTGAAAAGATTGTCTGACCATTGTCAGTTCAGTGATGGGCTTAATGGTGCGCTGAGAGATTGTATAGTTTGTGGAATCTTACAAGAAAGCCTTCAGAACTGTCAGAACCACTGCCTGCAGTCCCAGAGTCAACTCCTACAACCACCACGCCACCACTGAGGAGGCCCCAGAACCTGAGGCTGTTTCACAGACACAAGTCCCACCTGCCGAGCAGAGTGACACCCCCCTCCCCTCTGTCAGGGAAGGCATTATCCCAAAAGAGTAAGATCTCCTCCATAGCAATTAAATTTGGGACAATTTTGAATTTACTATGCTGTGGATGTCTACACAGTAGTGGGATTATAGAATGAGTGAGTGTGTAGATGCACTCTGTATTGAGTTGGAGTTTATAGCTAAGCTGGGAGGAGTGTTGTGTATTCAATATTTCAGTATTCTGTTTGTTTACATAATTCATTACAGGTTATATGTAAAGGTTATATGGCATATGTCACCAGTTCATATGTGTGCCTCACTGAGGTCAAAACAAAGCATACACATTCTCTTGGGCTCCTATGTTTTTCTTTCAATTAGCTTGGAATTACAAAACATAACACTTCCCTGTATATTTCATATGGAACTTTCCAAATGTTATACATTGTACAGAATGGTGAAATAGTTAAGTGCTTGGATTCAGAAACGGGCATAAGACTTGATCATTACTCAGAGTTTGCACAATTTTTCTTTAAGACAGACTCTAACCAGTTTATCGCTCCTTAACCAGTGAATACTGAAAGAGTCAGTTCTTGAAGTGTTGCTTTGAGAGAGTGAAGAGTGCATGACACATACAGTGGGTGGACTTGATGGTGCCTTGTACACTTTGCCACTAAGATACAGCAGGAGAGTGGAGGAAAAAGGACAACCATTTACACCAGAAGGTGGTGCAGGAATGATTCTAGTAGTGGGATGAATTTTGAATGGCTCTGCGGAAGAAGAAGTATGCATTCAAAGGACAATTGTCATCTGGCGTCACTTTATAATCCTTAAGTAAGGAAAATTCCAAAAAATCTCTTCTTGAAAATTATTTTATTAATTAAAAACTCTTTGCAAAATGTATTTGAGTTTACTTATGAAGAATATTTTGCTCATGATCATTACACTCCCGAGTTTCCCATTGTAACACAGCCTGGAGACTCTTGAACAGCACAAAAACTTGACAATCTACTACTATTATCCTTGCTGGAAACAGCGAGGTTAATTATATTGGCTCTGTTCCCAGTTAAATCAAAAGCAATCACACTATTTAAACCTGTTGTCACTCAACTGCTAGCTAAATGGGGAAAAGATGACAAAAATGGTGTGGCAGCAGCAAGTATTGTTGACTTTACAATGCACCCACCAATTGTTTTTGTATGACGTGCTGATTATGTTTGCTAATCAGTTCTTGTTATTACTGATGGATTACACATGGAATTTTATTGCCCCAGGAAGCCCAAGCTGACAAAATCATTAATTATTCAAACCCTGAAGGAAGTTGTTTCTAGCAACCATATTTAGCTCATGGTTAAATGTTTGACTTTTATATTTAACTCGCATGTACATTGTTACATTCAGTTTTAAAAACAGAATCCATTCCTGATCATCTGCAACAGTAAATTTTATCAGTGATCTTATAGATCAATAAATTATGTGGTTCCAAATGCCAATCTTATTCTTTAATCAGTTATTTTTCTCACATAGCTAGATGTTGCTCATTAAGAACTTTAAGGCTTGGGTCACTTGGGTTGACTGGCAATCCAACAGAAAGCAGAACTGAGAAAATGATATCTGGACCATTTGAGGATTTTAGGCCAATACATAATAAGTGCTGAAGGAACTCAGCAGGTCAGGAAGCACCTATGGAGGAAATGGGCAGTCGATGTTTCGCTGATGTTCCTGACCTGCTGGGTTCCTGCAGCATTTTGTCTGTGTTTCTCCAGCATCTGCAGTCTCTCTTGTGCCAGAGAATCTCAGTGAGGAATAAGCACTATGCCATTAGTAGAAAATATCCAATAAAGTAGGAACAAGGTAAATTCCATTGTGAAGTTATACAATAACATCTATTCTCACATGAAAGTTTAATTTATCTTTGAATTTAAAGTATAAAAGGGTGAACAGTGAGCTAAGATTGTGCTTGTTCAATGGTTCATTTACACTAAACAAGGAAAGTACTGCAATAGTGGCTGAGAGTAAATGCCAGTAAAGGTAGAAACAAGATGATTTAGCAGATTAATGTGTGGCTGAAAAGCTGGTGCAGGGGGCAGGATTTCAGGTTCTTGGATCACTGGGATCTCTTCTGGGGGAAGTATGACCTCTTCATAGTGATGGGTTGTATCTGAACCTGAGGGGGACCAATATTCTTGTGAGCAGGTGTGTTAGAGCGGTTAGGGAGTGTTTAAACTAACTTGGCAGGGGGATGGGGACCAGAGTGAAGAGACTCAAGATAGAACAGATGGTTAAAAACAAAGATAGCACGCAGTCAGGCTGTCAGGAAGGGCAGGCAAATGATAGGATAAAATTGCAGCCAGAAGGGCAAGTATCAGTGTATTTGGGATGCAGAATCAAAGAGGGTAGCAAATACAGTACTCAGTGTTATATCTCAATGCACAGAATGTAAGAAATAAGGTGGATGATCTTGTTGCACTATTACAGATTGACAGGTATGATGTTGTGGACATCACTGAATCATGGCTGAAGGATAGTTGTAGTTGAGAGTTGAATGTCCAAGGTTACATGCTGTATCAGAGGAACAGGAAGATAAGCAGAGGGTTGGCGTAGTTCTGCTGGTGAAGAATGGCATCAAATCAGTAGAAATATGTGACATGGATCAGAAGATGCTGAATCCTTGTGGGTTGAGTTAAGAAACTGCAAGGGTAAAAGGACCCTGATGGCAGTTACATACAGGCCTCCCAACATTAGCTGGGATGTGGACCACAGATTACAATGAGAAATAGAAAAGGCAGGTCAAAGTGCAATGTTATGATAGTCATGGGAGATTTCAACATGCACATTGATTGGGAAAATCAGGTTGGTAATGGATCTCAAGAGAGTGAGTTTGCTAAATGCCTATGAAATGGCTCTTTAGAGCAGTTTGTTATTACTTGGAGATCAGCTATACTGGATTGGGTGTTATATAATGAACCAGAGGTGATTTGGGAGCTTAAGGTAAAAGAGCCCTTAGGAGGCAGTGATTGCAATATGATACAGTTCAACTTGAAATTTGATAGGGAGAAAGTCTGATGTAGCAGTATTTCAGTGGAGTAAAGGAAATAACAGTGCTATGAGACAGGAGATGGCCAAAGTAAATTTGAAGGAGATGCTGGCAGGGATGACAGCAGAGCAGCAACAGTGTGAGTTTCTGGGAAAAATGAGGAAGGTGCAGGATAGATATATTCCAAAAACAAAGAAATACTCAAATGGCAAAATAATACAACCGTGACTGACAAGGGAAGTCAAAGCAAAAGAGGGTAGACAACAAAGCAAAAATTAGACAACAAAGCATTGGGAAGCTTTTAAAAACCTGCAGAGAGCAACTAAAAGAATCATTAGGAGGGAAAAGATGAAATAGAACATAGAATAGTACAGCACAGTACAGGCCCTTCGGCCCACAATGTTGTGCCGACCCTCAAACCCTGCCTCCCATATAAGCCCCCACCTTAGATTCCTCCATATACCTGTCTAACCACTCCCTGAGTAAAAAACCTTCCTCTAATATCCCCCTTGAACTTCCCACCCCTTACCTTAAAGCCATGTCCTCTTGTATTGAGCAGTGGTGCCCTGGGGAAGAGGCGCTGGCTATCCACTCTATCTATTCCTCTTATTATCTTGTACACCTCTATCATGTCTCCTCTCATCCTCCTTCTCTCCAAAGACTAAGGCCCTAGCTCCCTTAATCTCTGATCATATTGCATACTTTCTAAATCAGGCAGCATACTGGTAAATCTCCTCTGTACCCTTTCCAATGCTTCCACATCCTTCCTATAGTGAGGTGACCAGAAATGGACACAGTACTCCAAGTGTGGCCTAACCAGAGTTTTATAGAGCTGCATCATTACATCGCGACTCTTAAACTCTATCCCTCGACTTATGAAAGCTAACACCCCATAAGCTTTCTTAACTACCCTATCAACCTGTGAGGCAACTTTCAGGGATCTGTGGACATGTACCCCGAGATCCCTCTGCTCCTGCACACTACCAAGTATCCTGCCATTTACTTTGTACTCTGCCTTGGAGTTTGTCCTTCCAAAGTGTACCACCTCACACTTCTCCGGGTTGAACTCCATCTGCCACTTCTCAGCCCACTTCTGCATCCTATAAATATGAAAGCAAGCTAGCAAACAACATCAAAGTGGATAGAAAAAGCTTTTTTAAATATGTAAAAAAAATAAGAGATGAGACTGGATATTGGACCGCTCGAAAATGAGGCTGGAGATATAATAACAGGGGACAAGGGAGATGACAGATGAACTAAATGAGTATTTTGCATCATTCTTCACTGTGGAAGACAATAGCAGTGTGCCAGATGTTGAAGGGTGCGAGGGAAGAGACGCGAGTTGCAGTTACTATTACTAGGGAGAAGGTGAGCAAAAAGCTGAAAGACCTAGGGGTACACAAGTCATCCAGATCAGATGAACTGCACTCTAGGGTTCTGAAAGAGGTAGCAGTTGAGATTAGGAAGGCATTAGTAATGATCTTTCAAAAATCATTGGTGCCAGAGGACTGGAAAATTGCAAATGTCACTTCACTCTTTAAGAAAAGAGGAAGGCAGCAGAAAGGAAATTATAGACCAGTTAGCCTGACCTCAATGGTTGGGAAGACGTTGGAGTAAATCGGTAAAGATGAGGTTATGGAATACTTGCTGACACAGGACAAGATAAGACAAAGTCAGCACGGTTTCCTCAAGGGAAAATCTTGCCTGACAAACCTGTTGGAATTATTTGACGAGATTACAAATCAGATAGGTAAAGGGGATGTAGTGGATGTCGTATATTTGGACTTTCAGAAAGTCTTGACAAGGTGCCACACATGAGGCTGCTACCAAGTTAAGAACCCATGTTATTACAGGAAAGTTACTGGCATGGTTAGAGCATTGGCTGATTGGTAGGAGGTAGCAAGTGGGAATAAGATAATTCTTTTCTGGTTGGCTGCCAGTGACTAGTGGTATTCTGCAGGGGACAGTGTTGGGACCATTTCTTTTTATGCTGTATATAAATGATTTAGATGATGGAATAGATGGTTTTGTTGCCAAGTTTGCAGATGACACAGACATTGGTGGAGGGGCAGGTAGGGTTGAGGAAACAGGTAGGATACAGAAGGGCTTAGACAGATTGGGAGAATGGTCAAGAAAGTGGCAAATAAAATATAATGTTGGAAAATGCATGATCATGCACTTTGGTAGTAGAAATAAATGTGCAGACTATTTTCTAAGTGGGGAGAAAATCAAAAACCCTGAGATGCAAAGGGACTTGGGAGTCCTTGTGTAGAACAATCTAACTTGCAGGTACTGTTGGTGGTGAGGAAGACAAATGCAATGTTAGCATTCATTTCAAGAGGTCTAGAATACGAGAGCAGGGGTGTGATGCTGAGGCTTTATAAGGCACTGGTGAGGCCACACCATGAGTATTGTGAACAGTTTTGGGCTCCTCCTCAAAGAAAAGATGTGTTGGGTTTGGAGAAGTTTCAGAGGAGGTTCAGAAGGATGATTCTGGGAACAAAAGGGTTATCGTAAAAGGAACGTGTGTTAGCTCTGGGTTTGTACTCACTGGAATTTAGAAGGGTGGGGGGAAATCTCATTGAAACCTTCTGAATATTGAAAGGCTAGACAGAGTGGATGTGGAAAGGATGTTTCCCATGGTGGGAGAGTCTAGGATAAGAGGGCACAGCCTCAGGATAGAGGGGTGTCCATTTAAAACAGATGCAGAGAAATTTCTTTTGCCAAAGGGTGGTGAACTTGTGGAATTTATTACCACAGGTAGCTGTGGAGGGCAGGTCATTGGGTGTATTTAAGGCAGAGATTGATAGGTTCTTGATTGGACATGGCATTAAAGGTTACGGGGAGAAGGCCGTGGAATGGGTCTGAGGAGGGGGAGAAAAAAGGATCAGCCATGATTGAAGTGCAGATCAGACTTGATGGGCCAGATGGCCTCATTCTGTTCCTAAGTCTTATGGTGACTATGAACTGCCCCCATTTCTGATTCTCTTCTATTGTTACTGCCAAGTCTCTAATTCCTTCAGTTGTGAAGAATGTGGAGTGAATTGGAGTCATTGGACACAGAAAGAAACAATAAATTTGAACAAAACACGAGGAAGTCTGCAGATGCCGGAATTTCAAGCAACACACATGAAAGTTGCTGGTGACCGCAGCAGGCTAGGCAGCATCTCTAGGAAGAGGTACAGTCGATGTTTCGGGTCAAGACCCTTCGTCAGGACTAACTGAAAGAAGAGCTAGTAAGAGATTTGAAAGTGGGAGGGGGAGGGGGAGATCCGAAATGATAGGAGAAGACAGGAGGGGGAGGGATGGAGCCACCCTCCCTCACCACCATTCAGGTCTCAGACAGTCCTTCCAGGTGAGGTGACACTTCACCTGTGAGTCGGCTGGGGTGATATACTGTGTCCGGTGCTCCCGATGTAGCCTTCTATATATTGGCGAGTCCCGATGCAGACTGGGAGATTGTTTCGCTGAACACCTACGCTCTGTCCGCCAGAGAAAGCAGGATCTCCCAGTGGCCACACATTTTAATTCCACGTCCCATTCCCATTCTGATATGTCCATCCACGGCCTCCTCTACTGTAAAGATGAAGGCACACTCAGGTTGGAGGAACAACACCTTGTATTTCATCTGGGTAGCCTTCAACCTGATGGCATGAACATTGACTTCTCTAACTTCAGTTAATGCCCCACCTCCCCCTCGTACCCCATTTATTTATTTATATACACATTCTTTTTCTCTCTTTCCTTTTTCTCCCTTTGTCCCTCTCACTATACTCCTTGCCCATCCTCTGGGCTTTTCCCCCTCCCCCTTTTCTTTCCCCTAGGCCTCCTGTCTCATGATCCTCTCATATCCCCTTTGCCAATCACCTGTCCAGCTCTTGGTTCCATCCCTCACCCTCCTGTCTTCTCTTAACATTTTGGATCTCCCCCTCCCCCTCCCCCTCTCAAATCTCTTACTAGCTCTTCTTTCAGTTAGTCCTGATGAAGGGTCTCAGCCTGAAACGTCGACTGTACCTCTTCCTAGAGATGCTGCCTGGCCTGCTGCATTCACCAACAACTAAAATTTTAACAAAGATTGGTTTAAGTGCCAGTTGAAAAAATGGACAAAACTTAATGTAAAAAATTGTAAAACATTTGAAACTTAGATGTATAGATGCCACAAGTTCAAGTATTTGATCAGGGCAGAAAAGATTAAGGATTACTATGACTTTTATGGTGACTTTACACAGACAGTTTCTTGAAATGGTTTGGAAGGTTGAGAACATGTAATGGTTTCTGCAGAGTTACTGTGGAGAATGACATTGGGGCTAGGACAGAGGCCAGCAAAAGATCCTCTGTTTTAGAGTAGACCAAACAAAATTGAAAATTGTCAGTTCATTTTTGTATCTGCCAAACACAGTCATTTGCTCTTTAAGGAACTCTTTACCTCCTTAAATTATAGTCATAGAATCAGAGAAATACAGCTCAGATTCAGGCCCTTTCATCCAACAATCCATGTCGACCATGATGCCCATCCATCTAGTCATAATTTCTTGCGTTTAGCTCACATACCTCTAAGCCCCGCCCTTTGATGTAAGAATTTAGTATTCTTAAATTATACTACTGTACTAACCTCAGCAGCTCATTCCATATACTCACCATCCTCTGCAGGAAAACATTCCCACTCAGGTCTCTTTTAAATCCTTTCCCTCTCACCCTAAATCTATGTCCTTTAATTTTGGCCTCCCCTACCTTGGGGGAAAAGACAGTTATCATTAACCTTATCTGTGCCTCTCATAATTCTACACATCTCTACAAGCTGACCGATCATTCTCCTTTACTCCAAAGAATAAAGACCAAACCTTGTCAAACTCTCCCTATAACTCAGGCCCTCTGGACTGGGTAACATCTTTGTAAATCTTTTCTGAATTCTTTCCAGTTTAACCACATCTTTCATATAACAGTGACCGAAACTATACACAATACTTCAAGCACGATCTCCCCAATGACTTACACAAATGCAACATACTGTCCCATTTCCTACACTCAATTCTTTTGTTAAACCTCCATGCTAATCAAACCAAATTTTCTTTCCATTTCACCATGGAGTCTGTCAGGCTGAAGTCTGCAGTAATCTCTGTTTCTAACAGGGAGTGCGCAGCTCTCTGGTGAAAAGTGATGTCGTATCTGTTAAATAGGGGCCGTGGACAATTCTGATTTGATGGAGAATGGACGTGAAAGCACAGAGGAACATCTGGAAAAATTTCTGAAACGCTCATTCGGTGCTGTCGTTACTGCGTGTTTGGGAATCTTTCGGAGGGTAGGCCTCAAAATCTCCAGCCTTGCCTACTTTTGGCGACCGAGAAAGAGGTCGAATCACTCGGACAGAGATGGCGCTCAGTACTTGATGTCCGAGAGCTGATCAGAGCTCGAAGTTTTCGGATGACTCAGAGTCGGATTGCGGTCGGCATGGCAGGGAGAGTTTTTTTTCCTTCTCCCGTCTGCGTGAGATGTGGGACATTTGAGAAACTTTGAACTTTACTGTGCTCACGGACTGTTCTTCATCAAGTGATGGTATTGTTACACTGTTAGTAACTATATGTTAGAATTATGTGGTTTTGTCAGTTTCTTTTAGTCTTGGTTTGTCCTGTGTTTTGTGATATCACACCGGAGGAAATAATGTATCATTTCTTAATGCATGCATTACTAAATGACAATAAGGGGACTACGTGTCTTCATAATCTAGAAAAAATCAACAGCAAGTTTGAAAATGCTGGAATATACATTGAAATCTAGACATCTTTACAAGTGTTAGCGTCATACAGCAACACAACATGGGAAAAGGCTCTTTGACCCAATGAGTTAATGGTTATCACAATGCACATCCAACTCCTCCCAATTTCCTGCAATAGATGGATAGATAGATAGATACTTTACTGATCCCAAAGGAAATTACAGTGTCACAGTAGCATTACAAGTGCACATTTATACAAATATTAGAAGAGATGTAAGAAAGAATAAAAAAAAAGGTTACCTCAAACAGTCTAACAGGAAGGAATCATTACTTCCCCGGCTATGGGTTGACTCATTATAGAGCCTAATGGCCGAGGGTAAAGGCTGATTTATACTTGTGCGCCAACTCGATACCGTAGGTACAGCGTCGCCGCAAACCCTACACAGAGCCTATGCGGATCCCTATGCCGTAGCCTGATGCGCACCTCTCCCGAAATGTAACTACGTGTCGCAGCAACGCAAACCGAAACAACTGTAATTGGTCCACCTGGTAGCATTGCATTTCCTCCTACGCTGCAATAGCTTCCCATTGGGCAACTGAAGGGCAGGGAAGGAACTGGGGCTGCAATGCTTTCCATAAAGCTTTACAGACCTCCGAAATTATGGAGGACACATTTCGCTTTTACGAAAAAAGACGCTCACTTTAAACTTGTTTATCCCGAGAAAGACTACCATGTCCATGAAGCCTTGTGCGGGCAGGTGTGTGCGCATGCGCGATGTGCGCGAGTTGCAGAGCGATGCAGACACACCAACGTACAAGTATAAATGGTCACAACGCATGTAGGCCACTTGCGTAGGTTACGGCGTCGAGTTGACGCACAAGTATAAATCAACCTTAAGAATGACCTCATTTTGCGCTCTTTGGAGCAGTGCAGTTCTCTTGGTCTATTACTGAAAGTGCTCTTCTGTTCAGCCAAGGTGGCATGCAGCAGATGAGAAACATTGTCTGGAATTGCCAGGATTTTCTGTAGAGTCCTTTGTTCTACCACAGCCTCTGGTGTGTCCACTTTAACTCTTATAACAGAGCCAGCCTTTTTAATCAGCTTATTGAGCCTGTGGTGTCACCTGTGTTGATGCCATTGCCTCAGCACATCACAGTATAGGTGATGTCCCTCTAAGACCTCACCCCACCCATATGTACCTTAAACAAGTGCTTCTTAAAACAATACTATTGCACCTGCCTTAACCACTTCTGGCAGTTCATTCTATATACTCACCACCCCTTGCATAAAAAGTTCTCTCTGCAATCTATGATAATCTTCTTCACTATCAACAACAACTCCTAGTTTTGTGTTATCCACAAACTTATTCATCAAGCCCTGTACATTCGTATCCAAACCATTTTATATAAGTAGCAAACAAGAGACTCAACACTGATCCCTGTGGCCATCTTCTTTCCACCTCTGAGCCAATTTTGAATCCACCTATCTAATTCTCCCTAGTTTCCTTGGGACCTAAGCTTCCAGACTAGCTTACCTTGCATGACCTCAAAGGGCATCCACAGCCCTACCTTCAGCTACCTTTTTGGACTCTTCTTTGAAACAATGCTAGAAGGTTCATCAAACGTGAGCAAAGCCATGCTGACTCCTTATAATCTGACTCTGCCTGGCCAAATGCTGGTAGATCCTGTCCCTCAGAAGTCTTTCCAGTAACTTTCCACTACTGACATCAGGCTGTCTGGCCTGTAGTTCCCTAGCTTGTCCTGGCTTCCCTTCTTAAACAATGGAAAATTAGCCACCTTCCAGTCCTGGGAATTTCACCAGTGGCTAATGATGAAGCAAATGTTTCAACAAGGGCCTCTCCAATTTCTTCCCTAGCCTCCCACAAATCCCGGGGAGACGCTCAGTCATACCTCTTCCCCAGTAATATGAATATCCTCCAAAACATCTCCCCTCGTTTCTCTTATCTCTTCAGCAACCGTGATTTTTTTTCCCTCAGTAAACAGTTATGAGAAAAATTCATTTGAAAAATCCCGCCCATCTCCTGTGGTTCAAGGAGTAGGTGGCCTACTCTCTCCTTAGTCACCAATTGACTCTTAATTTTACTGTGGAACCACTTGGGATTTTCCTTAAACTTCTCTACAAGATCCATCTCATACCCTCTCTTTGACCTCCCAACTTCCCCAGTTAGAGTTTATTTCTTTATTTGTTGAGATACTGTGCAGAATAGGACCCTCAAGCCATCCCACCTAGCAACCCGCGCTACCCAGCAATCCCTGATTTAATCCTGGCCTAATCTTAGAACAATTTACAGTGACCAATTAACCTACCAACTGGTACATCTTTGGACTGTGGGAGGAAACCAAAGCACCCGGAGGAAATCCATGCAGTCACGGGGAGTATATGCAAGCTCCTTATAGACAGTGGCAGGAATTGAACCCAGATCATTGGTATTGTAAAGCATTGTGTTAACCAGTACCAAGTCAAGGTATTCATTTGATCCCAATCTCCTAAACCAGAGGTTTCCACACAGGGGTCCCCAGACCTCTCAGCTAATGGTAGGGCTGGCTGGGAACCCCTGTCCTAAACTCAGTGTACGCATCCATCTTTTTCTTGACCAGAGCCTAAATATCTCTTGTCAGCCAAGGTTCCTGAAACCTGCCAGGTTTACCTTTCCACCCCATCAGGAACATACTGCTCCTAGCCACTTAACATCACCCTCTTAAAACCTCCCATTTGTTTATTCCTTTCCCTTCAAACAGACTCACCCAACTGACCCCTGCTAGATGCTGTCTAATTCCCACAAAACTAGCCATGCTCCATTTAGGACCCTTACCTGTGGATCATAATTCTATTAGCGTTGAGAAAGTGATGAAAAAGGATAGGTCAGGTCATTGCAGCCAAAGTGCTCCCTGACTGCCACTTTAGTCACTTCAGTATTGTACCCTGCTGAGCAGTGCCCTCTATATATTGACTCAGGAACCTTTCCTGGACATAGTTCATAAATTCCACTCCATGAAGACCCTTAATTCTCTGGATGGCCCAGTCTGGGGAAATTAAAATCTACCAGTAATACAACCCTATAATTCTTACTACTGTGAGCAATTTATCTCATCTCCTGCTTTGGAAGCTGGGGGTACTTTGGGGTTCCAATGTTAAACTGTCATTCTTCTTTGGGGCACTCCTCTGTTTTTGTAGATGTTTGCAAAGAAGAAGAATTTCAGGATGTATATTGTATATATTTCTCTGACATTAAATATACCTATTGAAACCTCAAGTTCTCCCTGACTTTTGAGGGGTATATAAAATCAGCCCCACGAGAGAGATCGTCCCCTTCTTGTTTTTGAATTCTACCCATTTAGCATCCTTAAAGATGCACACAGTGCATCATCTCTAAGTACGGCTGCTACTTATCAAAAAGGATACAGCCACTCCCCACTTACCTGTAGCTTTAACACACCTACAGCAACTGTATCCTGAAATACAGAGTTGCCATGCCACTGTGGTGACCATAACATCTCAGTCCTCATTCAATCCATGCTCCGAGTTCATCTGCTTCATCTGTTAAAGCTTCAGCATTGAAATACAGTGCCAATAAAAAGTATTCACCTCCCCCAGGAAGTTTTTATGTTTTGTTGTTTTAAAACTCTGAATCACAATGGATTTAATTTGTCCTTTTTTGACACTGATCAACAGAAAAGGACTCTTTCTTGTTCAAGTGAAAACAGATCTCTACAAATCTAAATGAATTACAACTATAGAACACAAAATAATTGATTGCATTATTATTCATCCCCTTCAAGTCAGTATCTAGTAGATGAACCTTTGGCAGCAATTACAGCCTTGAGTCTGTGTGGATAGGTCTCTATCTGGACACTGCAATTTTCCCCCATTCTTCTTTACAAATCTGCTCAAGCTGTCAGATTGCATCGAGTGAACAACCCTTTTCAAGTACAACCACAAATTCTCAATTGGATTGAGGTCTGGACTCTGACTTGGCCACTCCAGGACATTGACATTGCTGCATTAATTTAACCCTCTACCATCACAAGCCCTCCAGGGCCTGTTGCAGTGAAGCATCCCCACAGCATGATGCAGCCACCACCATGCTTCACAGTAGAGATGGTGTGCTTTTAATGATGTGCATATCATCACATACTGTTACACCAAACATACTGTTTGGTCTGATGGCCAAAAAGCTCAATTTTGGTTTCATCAGACCATAGAACCTTCTTCCAGCTGATTTAGAAGCCTCCTACATGCCTTCTGGCAAACTCCAGCCAAGATTTCAGGTGAGTTTTTTTTTCAACAGTAGCCTTCTCTTTGCCACTCTGCCATAAAGATGTGACTGGTGAAGCACCAGGGCAACAGTTGTTGTTTGCGCAGTATCTTTCATCTCAGCCACTGAAGCTTGTAATTACTCCAGCGTTGTCACACATATGTCTCCTGGTGACCTTCCTCACTAGTCCCCTTATCGTACAGTCATTCCGTTTTGCTCTAGGCAGATTTACAACTGTGCCATATTCTTTCTATTTCTTGATGATTCACTCCAAGGGATATTCAGTGACTTGGAAATTTTCTTGCATCCATCTCCCAAATTGTGCTTTTCTATAACCTTTTTTCGGAGATGCTTGGAGTGTTCTTTTGTCTTCCTGGTGTAGCTTTTGTCAGGATACTGACTCACCAGCAGTCGGACCTTCCAGATACAGGTGTATTTTTAGTACAATCAGTTGAAACACTTTGACTACACACAGTTGATTTCGATTTATCTAAATGTTGTTGTTGTTGTTGTTCGTCCTTCGTAGTCGAAGATGACCATGGCTTCAAAGTCAAATGGGAGATTGGTGGCTGTGGGTCATGAGGTGACTGATGAGGCCAATCCGGGCCCTGAAGGCTTGCCCACATGTGGGACGCAAGTGGGTGGGTGCTGTCGTGGCAGTGGATGCTGCTCGGGCCTTGCGCACAGCACGCTTTCGTTGCGCCTGACTCCAGCTGCACGGGCTCCTGTGGTGATCTTGCTGCTCCAAGCTGGATGGTCGAGGGCAAGCGTCTCCCATGTGTTGACGGTTGGGTTTGAAGTCATGACTTGTGCTTGACGTGGATTAAAGTGAGGGAGAGTTGCACAGGTCGTCAGCCTCACTCTCTCGTCCCGGCCTATCTGGACCCAGTGGCCAGACATAGTCGAGACGGCTGGAGATAGGTCAGGATGCAGTGGATGGCCAGCAGTGTTCTGTGTGTCTCACTGTGCCCTCTTAGCGCTCCACGACGCATTGCTGAGAATCGCCTTTCTGCTCGTTGAACCAGTGATGGTTTCTTCCGCACAGTCCGCCGAATCCAGGCTTCACACGCTAGATAGACAAGCCCTGAGTGTTGTGGGTCTACGGCAGTTCTTGCGGCGTGCTGGCAAGCCTCCCTACGCATTGTTGGGCATCCTCATCCACCCTTGCAGCCGTTGGGAGATGGCTCCTCTTCCGCCTGCTCCGCCATTGGGATGATCACCTTGGTTACTGGCCTATGGAAGTGGGCTCGCAGCTTGCCGCTGCGCTGGCCGTACCAGGCGGTGGGGGCGGGCGGCGGCAGTTGCGACGAGCGGCAGGCCAGGTCCAGGCCTCGAGCACTGTACTTTGCTAAATATGTGACTTCTGAAACCAATTGGTTGTACCAGTGATGATCTGATGTGTCATATTAAAGGGGTAAATATTTATGCAATCAAATATTTTGTGTTTTATATTTTTAATTAATTTAGAACACTTTGTTGAGATCTGTTTTCACTTTGACACGTAAGAGTCTTATTCTGCTGATTAGTGTTAAATAAGCCAAATTAAATCCATTGTGATTCAATGTGGTAAAACAATAAAACATAAAAACCTATGGGTGGGGGGGGATTGAATACTTTTTATAGGCAATGTAAATGAAGTTTACCTGAATCTTCCTTTTCTGGTCTTCGCTGTGTCCCAGGCCACCCTGATTACCCTGATGTTCTTATTGGCTACTGCTTCATCACATGACTTTCTACTGTTTTATCACGTCTTGCTCCCACTGAGAGTCCCAACCCCTGCCAATCTAGTTTAAACCTTCACTTGTATCACCTGAAAACTTCCTCTTCTATAGATTACCTCAACTGCAAAAGAGATTCTAAAGGCCCAAGAATCAAAATTCCTGCTCCCTGCACCAGCTCCTCAGATACAAATTCATCTGGCCTCTCCTTCTATTTCTGACCTCTTTGGCCTGAGGCACTGGGGATAATCCCAGAGATTACAACCATGATGTTCCTGCTTCTTAACTGCCTATTCTCATTCTGCAGGACATCATTCCTCGTTCGATTTCTACCCAACAAGTACAGTGGCCTCTGGCTGTTCACCCTCCTTCTTATCAGGTTAAAAAAAAAGCATGAAATTCAACCTCAAATAAAAAGAGTCTGTTCTTATTCCTCTTTCATGTGTATGGTACTGACTGAGTTCTATTTCTTTATATGTCAGCTGCACATTGTAAATTGCCTACATATCATTTAATCTTAATTGTAGTTAGATGATATTGGAATTGAAATTGGTTTACTGTTGTCACATGTCTCTATCAAATAGACATATTTGACAAAATTAAGTGTATACAGTAGATGGCCTATATTAAATTAGGATACCCTTTAATCTATTTAAAAAGATCATATTCAAGAAGGAGGATGAGAGTTTAGCTAATGGGTACACGTTAACAAACAAGATTTGTGATGAATATAATCTTGTCACCAATCTATGCCATCACTGTGCTAACTCAGTTTAACATATTTGAACCAAAATACATTTACAATACCTTAAAATGTGATCTCGCTTGCATCTTGATAGCACCTTGTGACATTTACTGTGATGAGAGTAATAACACTTGTCCACAGCACAGAAACAACATGCTTTAGATCTTTGGCCTTTTTAACTGGAGAGCAAGTGTCCATGATACCACATCAGCAGAAAAGCACACTGCGCCTGGGTCCAAGGAGTGAACCTGCTTTAAGGATGTACTTACAGAGCACTCATGCAAGACCTGTCTGGCTCAGAGTTCAAGCGAAGATCTCTTATTGCAATGTTTCTCTCTTCCGGTGACTCAAGCAATACTTTTAGAAACAGTAGACCAAGGGTCTGGAGGGACCTGAAGCCCTTTTTGATGAGTAAAATGTAAGTTGGTTTCCCTTTTTAGGATGAATCTCATACAACTACAGTAGCTGGTACCATTGTGAAAGGTGATGGTTTCTCAGCAACTCATGTCATTCTTCATAAAAGACATTCATCTTTCCTTCAACAGAGAGGGAAATGAAAGAATCACTTCACAATATCTGTATGTAATACGGGGTCCAAAGGCAGTCCAGTGCAAAGAAGATTTGCAAAGACAATCAGAGTGCCATCTTCCAATCTACACTGTTACTTATAACCATTCCCAATCTCTTCTGTTCACCCATTTCCATTCTTGTGCTTCTAGTGGCTCACCGCATCCACGTTCATAGATCCCATGACACTAATCTGTGGCATATTAAGTGATGTTTGGTTCAGTGCACTGCTCTGAATTCCAATGCACTCTATTGGATCTATCATCATCATCATCCGTGAAAATAACAAAAACATTTAAAAATTGATTGACATTCTTTGCTGAGTAAGCAGTGCCACTGAGAATAATAATAATGTTTCTGACCATTAAATCAGAAAGTCAAAACTCAGGAGGCATAGTGAAAGTGGAATATCAATGCCATGTCACTAGTTGTACTGGTACCACAGTGCAGTAGTGATTTTATGTCATTGCAATGTACTGCTGCCCCAGGAAATGGAAATTTCATGACATATGTGAGTAATAATAAACCTAATCCTGGTATGGGTCTCTGTTGTTGGTTGACAGTGGGAAGGGGGCAGGGAGGGAGTGTGAAGCACCAGAGAGACATCCTGTAATGATCGATAAACCAATTAAATGCTTTATTGGAATCAAATGACCTGGCCTGCTGCCTTAGGTCTGGGTGTGGCTGCCCTGAGACACCCATCCCCTGCATTCCTTCTCTGTCACCTGTCCCATATCCCTCCCATGGTGCTCCACCCTCACCATTCCCAACATCCTTTGCTCCGCTCCATGTTGACATATACAGTACTGTGCAAAAGTCTTAGACATCCTGGCTATTACAGTATATATGTGCCTAAGACTTTTGCACAGAACTGTATATCACCATCTTCAGTCAAAATGATGACCCTCAAGCGTCCATACAGCAAGATCCTGGTACAATACCTCTATGTGCAGTCCCCGTGCTATCAGATTAAATTCAATATACTGTAACATTAGTTTTCCATAATACTTTGCAAAATATGGCATATTGGTTTGCAACATCTTTCCAAAGCAGCAATAGTAATTCACACTGTTACAACTTTGAATTTACTTACAAGGTGCGCAGCTCCCACTCCATCTTGCTCACAGTTACTAGCAATCAGCTCTTTAACTGCTTACTAAATGCCAGTTGGCAATCCAGAGAAGGCATTGTGCCAAGTGGTCAACCTCTCCTTTTTCAGATTAATGAATTTATGAGGTACAAATCAAATCAGAAGAAACCAACATGAGTCTCCACTTTGAGTGACAGGCAGTACAAATAGAAACAAGTGAACTTTAATATGTTTGGATTGTTCCTGAAATCATAATCTTCTGATGTGCACAATTCAGTTTTTTCCTATTAACCTTTAGTCAGCAGCAGACATCAAATGGAAGACACTACAATTAATCTAACACATTACTCAATTTCACAGATGTAGCCAAGGTTTCAATCTGTTACCTGACACTAGTTAGGGAAAAGCACAACTGTGTAATTTCTTCTTTTCTTTTTGGCAAAAAGCATTTACTGAAGTCTTCAATGCTTTACATTTCTCCTATTTACTGTCCAGTGAAGTTCAGATAGCATTTTACAAAATCATAAATCTGTGATTTCATGTTCGTGGTGTAAGTACCACTGCACTATATTTTTCATATATTTCCTGATCTAACTCAGAACTAACTAAATTGAAGTCTAAGATCAACTTTAATGTTATTTTGTCCTGCAATATATTGGTTTAGGTAAAGATCATACAAAACACATTTATATCTGCACAAAGTGACCTAAGCATATTCTTCGAAGTGCACAAGTATATTTCTGCAGGACATAGGAATGAATTTTTTTTTAGTTCATTGATTAACATGACAAATTAAGTGGTTAATTTCTAACCAAATTTTGCATACTTCTGTGAAATTACACATTAGAACTCTATCAGTTCACTGAACTGAACTGAATATATTAATTGAAGTTCAGTTAATATATTACAAAAAAAGTGTGAGAAGCTTACAGTTCAATCAAGGAGTCCAAGTCAAGGAAGACATCTCTTGGTAAAGATGTGATTCCGTTGTTGGCCAAAGAACTGGAAATAAAATAATTCATTTTAAAACATCACTTTACTAGTTTAAATGCCTTTCAAGAAATTACTTGATTTTACGAATGCTATGTTTTTATATAGAGAACTTGAGTTAAAATTGTAGTGATTTGATAACAATTTAACAATTACACCAACTTGAAGACTCACAGATGGATCAAATCTTTGAGTCCTCGAAAAGCGTGTCTTGATATGGACTCAATTTTGTTGTTTTCAATAAATCTGGAGACATGAAGACAGTTAGTTAGTTGAAATGGTTGAGTAGTTTGATTATTAAATCAATGAAGGAAATAGAAAACATAAAAGGAGAGGAACTCACAAATACTCAAGATGTGGAAGATCAGCAAAGGCATTATCCTTTATCAATGTAACTGAACCTGAATTCAGCAGCCTGAAATAAAAATCAGATGCTTTTTATGGAACTTATGATATCACACTTGTATTATTATCTTTATAGCAATAGCATCCAAACAAAGACTGTTGACATATTTAACTTACATATGTTTATTACATTTATGCACATATTTATAAATATGTAATTAATATATGTAATAAATTTTAAATATGTAATAAAAGAATTAACAATAACTTGTGGAAAGAATGTGAATTTCAGCATTTTGTAGGTTTTGAAGCACAATAGCTTTGGAGTAGAGTTTTGAAGGAGGTTGGGACACCAGAACAGAGCAGCCTGGTAGATGGTAGTACTGAATCAGTAGAAGAGGCAGCTGAAAGCAGAGATCATTAAAAAGATGGAGAAATCAGAGGTCTGCATGTTTATTTTAGAGATGAAGTTGTAGCAGGCGAGCAAGAAGGAGTCAAAATTGCAGAAGATATAGACAATATACCCAAACTCAATGATTAGCTAGAACTCTAACACACTCAGTGGCCACTTTATTAGGTACTATACCTCCTAACATTGAGCGTATGTTTATTGTCTTTTGCTGCTGTAGCCCATCTACTTCAATATTTGACATGCTGTGCATTCAGAGATGCTCTTCTGCACAGCTCTGTTGTAGTGCATGGTTATTTGAGTTACTGCCTCCTTCCTGTCAGCTTGGACCAGTCTGAACATTCTCCTCTGACCTCTCTCATTAACAATGCTCACCGGATTTTTTTTTTGGTTTCTCGCGCTATTCTCTGTAAACTCTAGAGACTGTTGTGTTCGAAAATTCCAGGAGATCAGCAGATTCTGAGATACTCAAACCACCCTGTTCTGCACCGTAATCATTTCACAGCCAGAGTCACTTAAATCACATTTCTTCCCCATTCTAATGGTCGGTTTGAACAGCAACTGAACCTCTTGACCATGTCTGCATGTTTTTATGCATTGAGTTGCTCCCACATGATTGGCTGATTAGATATTTGCATTAACAAGCAAATATACATAAATAATAAGGTGGCCAGTGGAGAGCATGATGGTTATGAGAGTTACTGTCAGCTTCCATAACATTAAATACAAACAAAAGGCTAGCAGTTGAAGAATCATACTGTTCATCTCTCAGGAACACGGTGAACACAAACAAATGTCCAAACAGAAGAGACATGGCTTGGCTTCAAAAAGTTTTAAAAATCACACACACAATGATTAATACTAAGAAAAAACACTGGAAATGGCTTGAAGAATGCTAACAGAATTAAATGTAAATGAAGTCTAATGCGGAAGTTCAATGATCTTTATTGGAAAGAGGCTTGCTGTCAGTTACTTCATGGGTTGTAAATCTACCTCAAAGAAATATGGATGCAGAGTCATTTCACACTTATGGCTGGGAATCATGTGACTGGGCTGAGAAGTAGAGGCTAATGATAAGATCTCTCTGATCTCAATAATGCCAAAGGAGAGGTGAGAGGTACGGTGCCTGTAAAAATTAGCCATCCCTAGGAATTTTTAATGTTTTATTGTTTTACAACATCAAATCAGTGGATTTAATTTGGCTTTTTTGACACTAATCAACAGAAAAACACTCTTCTGTGTCAAAGTGAAAACGGATCTCTACAAAGTGATCTAAATTGATTACAAATATAAAACACAAAGTAATTGATTGTGTAATATTCAACCCCTCTTCAAGTCAGTATTTAGTAGATGCACCTTTCACAGCAATTACAGCCTCTGGTGGAGGTGGGACCAGTACTGTCCAGATGGTCTACATCTGAGCAGGGCCGGGATCAATGTCCTAGGGAGATTGTTTGTGAGTGTTGTTGGGGAGGTGTTAAACTAATATGGCTGGGGGATGGGAGCTCACACAGAAAAGAAGAGGGAAGTGATGCAGAGACCAAAGCTAGAGTTAGTGAAGAAAAAACAAAGAGTAGAATGCATAAAAGTAAAAAGCAAAAATCGCATAGGTCACTAGATTCTAAAAGGACAATGAGTATAAGGGCACTTTATCTAAATGCCTGTAGTATTAGAAACAAGGTTAGTGAACTTGTGGCACAGATCAGTACCAAGGCATATGACTTAGTGGCCATTACAGAAACCTGGTTGCAAGGTGGAGGTGACTGGGAATTAAATATCCAAGGGTATCAGGTAATATGGAAAGATAGGCAGGAAGGCAAAGGAGGTGGGGTGATGCTCTTGATTAAGGATGAGATCAGGGCGATTGTGAGAGACGATACAAGATCCACGGAGCAGAATGTTGAGTCTGCCTGGGTGGAGATTAAGAATAGTAAAGGGAAAAAATCACTGGTCAGTGTTGTCTATAGGCCACTTAATAAAAATATTTCAGTGACAGAGGCGATTAACCAAGAAATAACCAAGGCTTATAGGAACGAAACGACAGTTGTCATGGGAAATTTTAATTTCCACATAGATTGGGTGAATCAGGTTGGTCAAGGAAGTCTTGAGGAGGACTTCATAGAATGCATCTGTGATGGCTTTCTTGAGCAGCACTTTAGTGAACCTACAAGGGAAAATGCTATCTTAGATCTAGTCCTGTACAATGAGACAGGTAGGATTAACGATCTTGTAGTCAGGGATCCTCTTGGAAAGAGTGATCATAGTATGATTGAATTTCACAGCCAGATGGAGGATGAAATAGTTAGATCTAAAACTAGTGTATTATGCTTGAACAAGGTAGACTACAACAGGATGAGGGAGGAGTTGGGTAATGTGGATTGGGAGCACAGGCTATTTGGTAGGACAGTTGAGGAACAGTGGATACTTTCAAAGAGATTTTTCACAGTGCTCAACAGAAGTATATTCCAGTCAAAAGTAAAGACAGTAAGTGTGGGAAGAGCCAGCCTTGGATAACTCAGGAAATAAAAGATAGTATCAAATTAAAAGCTCATGTGTACAAAGTTGCAAAGAGTAGTGAGAGACCGGAGGATTGGGAAAACCTTAAAAAGCAACAAAGAACAACTAAACAAGAAATAAGGGAAGATAGAGTATAAAAGTAAATTAGCACAAAATATAAAAACAGACAGCAAAAGTTTTTATAAATATATAAAGTGGAAAAGGGTGGCTAAAGTCAACGTAGGTCCCTTGGAAGGCGAGAAGGGGAAATTGATATTGGGTGATAAGGAAATGACTGAGGCATTGAACGACTATTTTGTGTCAGTCCTCATGGTGGAGGACACGTCTAATATGCCAACGAATGATGTTATGGACGAAATGGGAGGTGAGGACCTCGATAAAATTACTGTCACTGAAGAGATAGTGATGAGCAAACTAGAGGGCCTGAAGGTAGATAAGTCCCCTGGTCTCAATGGGATGCATCCCAGGGTGCTGAAGGAACTGGCGGTTGTTATAGAGAACGCGTTGGTAATCATTTACCAAAATTCTCTAGACTCTGGGCAGGTCCCGGCGGATTGGAAGGCAGCAAATGTCACGCCACTTTTTAAAAAAGGATGTAGGCAAAAGATGGGCAACTACAGGCCAGTTAGCTTAGCATCTGTGGTCGGGAAAATGCTTAGCTGTCATTAAGGAAGAAATAGCAAAACATTTAGAAAGGAGTGGTTCCATTAGACAGACGCAACATGGATTCAGAAAGGGCAGGTCCTGTTTGACAAACTTACTGGAGTTCTTTGAGGACATAATGAGTGCAGTGGATAGAGAGGAGCAGGTGGATGTCGTAAACTTGGATTTCCAGAAGGCGTTCGATAAGATGCCACACAAGAGACTTATAAATAAGATACAGATGCATGGAGTCGGAGGAAGTGTATTGGCACGGATAGTGGATTGGTTAACCAATAGAAGGCAGAGAGTTGGTACAAATGAGTGCTTCTCCGGTTGGCAGTCAGTGGTGAGTGGGATGCTGCAGGGGTCGGTGCTGGGCCCGCAGCTGTTTACCATTTACATTGATGATTTGGAAGAGGAGACTGAGTGTAGCATAGCAAAATTTGCTGATGACACTAAACTGAGTGGAAAAGCAAATTGTACGGAGGATGTGGAGAGTTTGCAGAGGGATATAGATAGGTTAAGTGAGTAGGCCAAGATCTGGCAGATGGAATACAACGTTGGTAAATGTGAGATCATCCACTTTGGAAGGAATAATAGAAGAGCAGATTATTACTTAAATGGTGAAAGATTGCAGCATGCTGTTGGGCAGAGAGATTCGGGAGTGCTTGTGCATGAATCACAAAAAGTTGGCTTGCAGGTACAACAGGTTATTAAGAAGGCAAATGGAATGTTGGCCTTTATTGTTAGAAGGATTGAATTCAAGAGCAGGAAGGTCATACTGCAACTATACAGGGTACTGGTGAGGCCACACCTGGAGTATTGTGTGCAGTTCCTGTCTCCATACTTGTGGAAGGATATACTGGCTTTGGAGGTGGTGCAGAGGATGTTCACCAGGTTGATTCCAGAGATGAAGAGGTTAACCTATAAGGAGAGATTGAGTCACCTGGGACTATACTCTCTGGAATTCAGAAGAATGAGGAGATCTTATAGAAACATACAAAATTTTGAAAGGGGTAGATAAGATGGAAGTAGGAAAGTTGTTTCCATTGGTAGGTAAGACCAGAACTAGGGGATTATTGCCTCAAGATTCAGGGGAGAAGATTTAGGATGGAGATGAGGAGAAACTGTTTTTTCCCAGAGAGTGGTGAATCTGTGGAATTCTCTGCCCAGGGAAGCAGTTGAGGCTTCTTCACTAAATATATTTAAGATACAGTTGGATAGATTTTTACATAGGAGGGGAATTAAGGGTTATGGGGAAAAGGCAGGTAGATGGAGCTGAGTTTACGGACAGATCAGCCAAGATCTTATTGAATGGCGGGGCAGGCTTAATGGGCCAGATAGCCTACTCCTGCTCCTATTTCTTATGTTCTTATGATCTTATGAATCTGTGTGGCTAGGTCTCTATTAGTTTTACACATCTGGACACTGCAATTTTTCCCCATTCTTCTTTACAAAACCGCTCAAGCTCTGTCAGATTGCATGGGGATTGTGAGTGAACAGTCCTTTTCAAGTCCAGCCACAAATTCTCAATTGGACTGAGGTCTGGACTCTAACTTGGCTACTCCGGGACATTACCTTTGCTGTTTTTAAGCCGTTCCTGTGTAGCTTTGGCTTTATGCTGTGGGTCATTGTCTTACTGGAAAACAACCCTTTTCCAAGAGACAGTTCTCTTGCAGACTGCATCAGGTTTCCTCCAGGATTTCCTGTATTTTGCTGCATCCATTTTACCTTCTACCTTCACAAGCCTCCTAGGACCTGCTGCAGTGAAGCATCCCCACAGCATGATGCAGCCACTACCATGCTTCAGAGTAGGTTTTTTTTGATGACATGCAGTGTTTGGCTTACACTGAACATAGCCTTTAGTCTGATGGCCAAAAAACTCAATTTTGGTTTCATCAGACCATAGAACCTTTTTCTAGCTGACTTCAGAGTCTCCTACATGCCGTCTGACAAACTCCAGCCAACATTTCATGTGAGTTTTTTTCAACAGTGGCTTTCTCTTTGCCACGCTCCCATATAGCTGCAACTGGTGAAGCACCTGGGCAACAGTTGTTGTATTTGCAGTCTCTCCCATCTCAGCCATTGAAGCTTGTAACTCTTCCAGAGTTGTCACAGATCTCCTGGTGGCCTCCCTCACTAGTCCTCTTCTTGCACAGTCACTGTTTTTGAGGATGGCCTGCTCAAGGCAAATTTACAGCTGTGCTATACTCTTTCCATTTCTAGATGATTGACTTAATTGTACTGCAAGAGATATTCAGTGATTTGGAAATTTTCTTGTGTCCATCTCCTAGCTTGCACTCTTCAATAACCTTTTTTTGGAGTTGCTTGGAGTGTTTCTTTGTCTTCATGGTGTAGTTTTTGCCAGAAAACTCACTCACCAGCAGTGGGACCTTCTAGATACAAGTGTATTTTTACTACAATCAATTGAAACACTTTGACTGTACATAGGTTCCAAAAACAGAATCCTATTTAACTAATAATGTGACTTCTAAAACCAATTGGCTACACCAGTGATGATTCAGTGCGTCATATTGGGGGGAGAGGGGGGAAGGTGTGGATACTTAAGTAATCAATTATTTTGTGTTATATTTATGTTTATAAATATGTTATAATCGGCACACCAATCGTGAGTTGGGGAGCAGGGAAGGTTCGGGCAGAAAAGGAAGACACTGCCTAGCAGAATGGTCATCTACGGAGTGGTCTGAGTCCGAGTGGTAGGGCTTTGGCTTATTTGGGCTTTAGCGAGGTAAGTGGGTAGGTGGACTACGTTCTTCCCTTGCGTTTTCTTTCTGGAGGAATAGAGAGCTTGTCTGTAGGGTTAGTACTTTGCTCCGGGTGTCAGATGTGGGGATCCTGGGAATCATCCGGTCTCCCAGATGGCCACATCTGTGCCTGGCGCACCAAGATGCAGCTCCTGAGAGACCGTGTTAGGAATCTGGAGCTGCGGCTTGATGACCTACAGCTTATTAGGGAAAGTGAGGAGGAGATAGATAGGAGCTACAGGGAGTTAGTCACCCGAGCCTGCAGGAGTTAGACAAGTGGGTGACTGTCAGGGAAGGGAAGGGAAGAGTTCAGATAGTAGAGAGCACCCCTGTGGACATCCCTCTCAGTAATCGTTATCTTGTTTTAGATGCTGTTGAGGGGAATGACCTGACAGAGGATGACCACGGCGATCGGGTCTCTGGCACTGAGCCTGGTTCTGGGGTGCAGAAGAGAGAGAAGAAAATGAGGAATGTGGTAGACATAGGGGATTCCACAGTGAGAGAAACAGACAGGAGGTTCTGTTAGCCCGACAGAGGTACCCACATGGTGTGTTGGCTCCCAGGTGCCAGGTACGGGATGTCTATGATCAGGTGCAGAGTATTCTGAAGGGAAAGGGTGAACAGCCAGAAGTCTTGGTACACGTTGGTCCCAATGACATAGGTAGAAAAAGGGAGGATGTCCTGAAAAGAGAATTCAGGGAACTGGGTAGGAAGCTAAAAAGCAGAACCTCCAGGGTAGTAATCTCAGGATTGCTGCCTGTGCCACGTGCTAACGAACGCAAGAATAGCATGATCAGGCGTATTAATGTGTGGCTGAGAGACTGGTGTAGGGGGCAGGGCTTTGGGTTCCTGGATCATTGGGGCCTCTTCTGGGGGAGATACGACCTGTAGAAAATGGGCTGGTTACACCTGAACCCAAAGGGGTCCAATATCCTAGCAGGCAGGTTTACTAGAGCTGTTAAGGAGAGTTTAAACTAATTTGGCAGGGGGATAAGAACCACAGTGATAGGGCTGAGAAAGGGGAAAACAGAAATAAATTGAAGATAGCGTGCAACAGAGACGATAGGAAGGACAGGCAGGAGATGAGGCATAGTCATAGCCTGTGGGATGATTTACAACAGAAAGCAACAAATGCTGGACTGAAAGTGTTATATTTGAATGCACGCAGCATAAGAAATAAAATGGACGACCTTGAAATTCAGCTACAGATTGGCAAGTATGACATTGTGGCCATCTCTGAAACATGGCTAAAGGATGGCTGCCATTGGGAATTGAATGTCCTAGGATATACGGTGTATCAGAAAGATAGATTAGTAGGCAGAGGGGGTAGTGCGGCCCTGTGTATAAGAAATAATATTAAATCATTAGAAAGGATGACATAGGATCGGAAGGTGTAGCATCTCTATGGGTTCTGTTAAGAAATGGCAAGTGTAAAAGGACCCTAATGGCAGTTGTATACAGGCCTCCAAACAGCAGCTGGGATGTGGATTACAAATTACAGCGGGATAGAAAAGGCGTGTCAGAAGAGCAATATCATGATAATCGTTGGGGATCTTAACATGAAAGTGGATTGGGAAAACCAGGCCAGTAGTGGACCTCAAGAGTGAGAATTTGTAGAACGTCTAAGGGATGGCTTTTTAGAACAGTTTGTTGTTGAGCCCACTAGGGGATCGGCTGTGCTGGATTGGGTGTTGTGTAATGATCTGGAGGTGATAAGAGAGCTTAAGGTTAAGGAACCCTTAGGGAACAGTGATCACAATATGATTGAGTTCACTTTGAAATTTGAGAAGGAGAAACTAAATGCCAATGTGTTGGTATTTCAGTGGAATAAAGGAAATTGCAATGGCAGGAGAGGGGAAATGGCCAAAGTTAACTGGAAAGGGTCCCTAGCAGGAAGGACAGCAGAGCAGCAATGGCTGGAGTTTCTGCGAAAAATGAGGGAGGTACAAGACAGATATATTCCAAAGAAGAAGAAATTTTTGAATGGAAGAAGGACACTACCATCACTGACAAGTGAAGTCAGACCCAAAGTAAAAGCAAAAGGGAGGCCATACAAGGAAGCCTATGCTAGTGGGAAGATAGAGGATTAAGAAGCTTTTAAAACTTGTAGAAGGAAACTAAGAAGGTCATTAGGAAGGAAAAGATGAATTATGAAAGGAAGCTGGTGACTAATATCAAAGAAGATATTAAAAGCTTTTTTAAGTATATAAGTGGTAAAAGAGAGTTGAGGGTAGATATAGGACCAATAGAAAAAGATGCTGGAAATATTGTAATGAGAGATGCAGAGATGGCAGAGGAACTGAATGCATATTTTGCATCAGACTTCACAATGGAAGACATCTTCAGTATACTGGTCATTCAAGAGTGTCAGGGACGTGAAGTATGTGCAGTGAAAATTATGACTGAGAAGGTGCTCAGGAAGCTTTATGGTCTGAGGGTAGGTAAATCTCCTGGGCCTGATGGCATGCACCCTTGGGTTCTGAAGGAAGTAGCTGGAGAGATTGCGGAGGCATTAATAATGATCTTTGAAGAATCAATAGATTCTGGCATTGTACCAGATGACTGGAAAATTACAAATGTTACTCTGTTATTTAAGAAGGGTGGGAGGCAGCAGAAAGGAAACTATAGACCTGTTAGCCTGACATCAGTGGTTGGGAAGTTGTTGGAATTAATTGTTAGGGAAGAGATTATGGAATACCTGGAGGCACATGACAAGATAGGCCAAAGCCAGCATGGTTTCCTGAAAGGAAAATCCTGCCTGATGGACCTACTACAATTTTTTGAGGAAATTACAAGCAGGGTAGACAAAGGAGATGCAGTAGATGTGGTGTACTTGGATTTTCAGAAGGCCCTTGACAAGGTGCCGCACATGAGGCTGCTTGGCAAGATAAAAGCCCATGGAATTACAGGGGAGTTACTAGCATTGGTGGAGCATTGGCTGATTGGCAGAAAACAGAAAGTGGGAATAAAGGGGTCCTATTTTGGCTGGCTGCCAGTTACCAGTGGAGTTTGATAAGGGTCAGTGTTGGGACCACTGCTTTTCACAACGTATGTCAATGAGTTGGACTATGGGATTAATGGATTTGTGGCTAAATTTGCCGATGATACAAAGATCGGTGGAGGAACGGGTAGTGTTGAAGAAACATAGAGCCTGCAGAGAGACTTAGATAGTTTAGGGGAATGGACAAAAAAGTGGCAAATGAAATACAATGTTGGAAAGTGTATGGTCACGCATTTTGGTGGAAGAAATTAATGGGCAGACTATTATTTAGATGGGGAGAGAATTCGAAATGCAAAGATGCAAAGGGACTTGGGAGTCCTTGTGCAGGATACCCTAAAGGTTAACCTCCAAGTTAAGTCAGTGGTGAAGAAGTTGAATGCAATGTTGGCATTCATTCCTAGAGGTAGAGAATATAGGAGCAGGGATGTGATGTTCAGACAGTTGTACAAAGCCTTGGTGAGACCACACCTGGAGTATTGCAGTTGTACAAGGCCTTGGTGAGACCACACCTGGAGTATTGTGTGCAGTTTTGGTCCCCTAATCTGAGGAAAGACATCCTTGCCATAGAGGGAGTACAAAGAAGGTTCACCAGATTGATTCCTGGGATGGCAGGACTTTCATATGATGCAAGACTGGATGAACTAGGCTTATACTCGTTGGAATTTAGAAGATTGAGGGGGGATCTGCTTGAAACGTATAAAATCCTAAAGGGATTGGACAGGCTAGATGCAGGAAGATTGTTCTCGATGTTGGGGAAGTCCAGAACGAGGGGTCACAGTTTGAGGATAAAGGGGAAGCCTTTTAGGACTGAGATTAGGAAAAACTTCTTCACACAGAGAGTGGTGAATCTGCGGAATTCTCTGCCACAGGAAACAGTTGAGGCCAGTTCATTGGCTATATTTAAGAGGGAGTTAGATATGGCCCTTGTGGCTAAAGGGATCAGGGGGTATGGAGGGAAGGCTGGTGCAGGGTTCTGAGTTGGATGATCAGCCATGATCATACTGAATGGCGGTGCAGGCTCAAAGGGCCAAATGGCCTACTCCTGCACCTATCTTCTATGTTTCTATGTTTCTATAAGGCACTCGTGAGACCACGCTTGGAGTATTGTGTGCAGTTTTCGGCTCCTTATTTTAGAAAGGATATACTGACATTGGAGAGGGTTCAGAGAAGATTCACGAGAATAATTCCAGGAATGAAAGAGTTACCCTATGAGGAACGTCTGGCAGCCCTTGGACTGTATTCCTTAGAGTTCAGGAGAATGAAGGGTGATCTCATAGAAACATTCCAAATGTTAAAAGGCCTGAACAGATTAGATATGGAAAAGTTATTTCCCATGGTAGGGCAGTCTAGGACAAGAGGGCATGACATCAGGATTGAAGGATATCCATTTGGAACAGAGATGCGGAGAAATTACTTTAGTCAGAGGGTGGT
Organism: Mobula birostris; assembly: GCF_030028105.1. Lineage (NCBI taxonomy): Eukaryota > Metazoa > Chordata > Chondrichthyes > Myliobatiformes > Myliobatidae > Mobula > Mobula birostris. The sequence continues at coordinate 81,148,784 of NC_092372.1, read as the reverse complement.
AAATCTGTGGAATTTGTTGCTACAAGAGGCTCTGGAGGCCAAGTCATTGGGTGCATTTAAGACAGAGATAGATAGGTTCTTGATTAGCAGGGCATCAAAAGGTATGGGGAGAAGGCAGGGATGTGGGGATAACTGGAAGAATTGGATCAGCCATGATTGAATGGCAGAGCAGTCTTGATGGGCTGAATGGTCTGTTTCCGCTCCCATATCTTATGGTTTTATTTGTAATTAATTTAGATCACTTTGCAGCCTCTCTCCCAGATGAACTCAATTGCTTTTATGCTCGGTTCAATGTCACTAACTCTGAGCCTCTGAGGAAAGCCACCGCTACAACCTGCAACCTGGTCATCTCTGAGGGTGAGGTATGTAGATGTTTCCACCGAGTGGACAGTCACAAGCCTGCAGGACCGGATGGCATCCCAGGGTGAGTACTCAGGATGTGCGCGGCACAACTGGCAGGTGTGTTCACAGACATTTTTAAACTCTTCCTCTCCCAGTGTAGAGTGCCCTCCTGCTTCAAATTATCCACCATTGCCCTGTACCAAAAATGACCAAGGTAACATGCCTGAATGGCTGGCGTCCTGTCGCACTCTCCTCAATAATAAGCAAATGCTTTGAGAGACTGGTCAAGGACTACATCTGCAGCTTGCTATCACCCAAACTGGCCCATCTATAATTCGCCTACCGACACAACCGAACGACAGACGACACAATAGCCACTGCTCTTCATACCGTCCTTATACATCTGGAGAAGAAGGATGCTTCTGTGAGAATGCTGTTCTTGGACTACAGTTCAGCATTCAACACCATAACTCCATCCAGACTTGACAAGAAGCTCAGAGACCTTGGCCTTGTGAAACTAGATCCTGGACTTCCTGTCAGATCGCCGGCAGGTGGTAAGAGTGGGCTCCCTCACCTCCGCTCTTCTGACTCTCAATACAGCAGCCCCTCAGGGCTGTGTACTAAGTCCTCTCCTTTACTCCCTGTCAAACAATAATGAGGTGGCTTACAGGGAAGAAGTCATTTCTCTGACACAGTGGCATCAGGAAAACAACCTCTCCCTCAATGTCGCAAAAACAAAGGAGCTGGTTGCGCATTACAGGAGGAATGGTGACGGGCTAACCCCCATTGTCTGGGGTTGAGAGGATAAACAGCTTTAAGTTCCTCGGCATCCACATCACCGAGGACCTCATGTGATCTGTACACACCAGCTGTGCGGTGGAAAAGGCACAAGAGTGCCTCTTTCACCTCAGACAGTTGAGGAAGTTTAGTATGGGCCCCGAAATCCTAAGAACAGGGGCACAATTGAAAGCATCCTGACTGGCTGCATCACTGCCTGCTATGGGAACTGTATCTCCCTTAATTGCAGGTTTTTGCAGAGAGTGGTGCGGACAGCCTAGCACATCTGTAGTTGTGAACTTCCCATGATTCAGGACGCTTACAAAGACAGGTGTGTAAAAAGGGCCTATAGGATCATTAGGGACCTGAGTCACCCCAACCACAATCTATTCCAACTGCTACCACCTGGGAATTGGTACCACTACATAAAAGCTAGGACCAACAAGCTCCGGGACAGCTTCTTCCACCAGGCCATCGGACTGATTAACTCACGTTGATTTGAGTGCATTTCTATGTTACATTGACAGTTCTACTTATTATAAATTATTATAAATCACTATGATTGCACATTGCACATTTAGACGGAGATGTAACGTAAAGATTTTTACTCCTCACGTATGTGAAGGATGTAAGAAATAAAGTCAATTCAATTCAACTTTGTAGAGATCAGTTTTCACCATGACACAGAAAAATTTTAAAACATGAAAACTTCTAAGGGTGGTGAATACTTCTTATAGGCACTGTACATGATTTATTGTTGCTCTTAATTCTTACAGAAATTATTCAACAATTCACACAAAATTATAAACTTATCATTATTTCCAACAGTCTTGTTGCTTTTTCATGTTTTCTATATTGTTTATATACAAATATTAATTTTGCTCCAATTTATTAGTTTTTTTCCAATGGAGAATAGAAGTTTAAATTAAAACTGCTTCATATCTAATAATTCAATCTGAAGCTGAGTGCTGTTCAGCACCACACTATAAAAGTATACTGTGCCAACAGCATTCTGGAATTAGATAGAGAACACAAAGCTTTTCAGTCAGCTATTCCTTCAGAAAAATCGAAACACTGCCCTGCAGACAGCATAGACTCAATTGGTGACCTTTTTCTACTCAGCTTTTACTAATATTAATTGCACTTAAGAACTATAGTCATAACTTGACTGCATTATATGTGTTGATGCCTGACGTAATTCTTGGAAAATGCAAAAAAATTAAAAGCAATTTATTAAGAGTTATTAAGAGCTGAGAATTTTGAAAAAATATACATGGTTTTTAAATAATACTGATACTTTAACTCATTTTATATCATATGGATCTATAATTTGTGTTCCATTACTCATGTAAATCACTAATGATACAATATCCATCAGTAAACAATGATGAAAACTACCTTTCCTATATGACAGTTCTGCATTTTATTTTTTATATATATATTATTTAATTTTTTAAAGAAGAAATATAAGGACTTAATTAATACAACAAATAATATTTATTGAAAAAAAATTAATTCAAATACATTAATAAGTCCGAGAGAAAAAAAACACCTATCCCAACACCATCTCCTCTCATTTAGAAAAAAGGAGGGAGAAAAAAAGCATAAAAGACAGAGGAAAGAAAGGAGAGAAGAAAAAAGAAAAGAGAAAAAAAAAGAAAAAGAAGAGTAGGCATCCAGCTCTCAGAGTCAGTTTAAAATACAAATTGAAGAAACTGGCTTATAATAAGGGATTCATTAATTTAAAAAAAATTAAAATAAATAAATTAAACTATCTGGGAATTTAAGTAATGCATTTTAGTACTACACTAGGATTGTACCATTTATATTTGGCTCCCTGCAAAAAGATAGAGTTTATAAAAATAAACAAGTAACATTAATTTCTTCCAGATGAAATAAACATTGAGCAGAAATAGTATCTTGTTACTGAGTTGTATGGGTAAAAGCAAAAATTAATGTATTTTACTGCCCTTGCCTTCTGAATGATGCAACAACATGGTCCTGCAATAATGGGAAAATAACGTTTTATAGAAAAATAATGTCTGTAAATCCATTGTGAAATAATGGAAGTTGGTCCTAACTTTCAGGAACCACAAGGAATAAATCTGGGTGGGCTGACAGTAGTACAGGTCTGCATGGAATTTGAGCACAATACTCTCTCTAAATTAATAACTCCTATGAAAGCAATCACAGGTTATTCAGTGTGAAATGCAAGTGGACTTCTGAGGCTGAAGCAAATTACTGGCATGGAATGCATCAGGCCATTGGATTTGAGCTATGAAAGATGGAAATTGGTTCTTTAAATGGGAGATTTTAATCTTTAATAGCAACATTCAGACCTTAGGCAAATATGAATTATATGTATTCTCTGTGCACTGCAGATATTGTAACTGTTATTTCAGTCAAATGTAGTCAACATTAATTTAATGAAAGAATTCTCATTTAGTAGTACAGTAAAGTTTGGCTATACAGAAGATTTATTTGTAATTGAATACAATTGACAACATTTATTCATGAAGTCAATGTGATTTACTTATCTAATTTTGTTGCTACCCCAAATACAGTAAAGTTAATTGTTCAATTTTTAGAACTTTATTATGGTCCAGAATCTTGTTTTAGATCTAGTGTTGCATTCAAGAATCTTAATCAACTTCATCCCTACATATGTTTCCATTTAATATTCAACTGAATAACCTAAAACTCATAAGACCATAAGACCATAAGATATAAAAGCAGAAGTAGGCCATTCAGCCCATTGACTCCGCTCCACCATTCAATCATGGGCTGATCCAATTCTTCCAGTCATCCCCACTCCCCTGCCTTCTCCCCATACCCTTTGATGTCCTGGCTAATCAAGAACCTATCTATCTCTGCCTTAAATTCAATCAAAGGTTGAGACTGTATAACTGTACGCTGTAGACTGCAGAAAAGACATGGATTTTTGGTAAGAATAATATTTCTTCTTTAATATCTTCCCTTGCTAGTTTCATTCTTTGTTTTACATATCCCAGATAAGTATCCTTTCTGATTAAACATGTACTGCAGCATTTCCAAACTTCACAATTACATTGAGCAATGACTAAAATATCATTCTTCCCACAGTTCATTACTTCAATGAAAATAATTCAGGCCTCAGGAAAATTCATTATTTTTACAATCTTTGTTCCCTCAATGTGTCCTATTTATCCTCACTTTTACAGCTAACATTTTATTCCCGAGGATAGTGTTGAATATTTCAATATACAGTTATGCACATACAAATTTTATGTTAATTGTATGCAAGTTATATCATTGTGTCACAAACAAAAGACTGGCTGAATTGATATTGAAGTTCATCTATATTATGTATGGTTACAGCCTGGAAAGCAGGATATTCTCTTTCCTGTTAGGCCCTTTCTCCAAAGTTGGATTTTCATCCCTGATTCAAAAAACTCTTTTTCCTTCTTGCTATTTACTCTTGAACTCAGAGTTATCTTCTTCATTCTACTCGGGAAAAGAACATCTTATAATCAATCTATTCCATTCGGCTTTCTGGCATTCTTTTAAATTTATTTTCTTTCATGATTGGATCCTAGTCTTGTGAGCAATCATCTTTTCATCAGTTTAATACTTCTATAAATGAACAATTAATATTCTCTATGCAAATTTGACATTTTTTATTTTTATTACTGGTGCATTTTCTTCAGAATTAGAGTTTGTAAAATGTGTTCAGGAAAGTTTTCTGAATCAATATATAGAGGTACCAACTAGAGAGGATGCAATATTAGATCTCCTATTAGGAAACGAATTAGGACAGGTGACAGAGGTGTGTGTAGGGGAACACCTTGGTTCCAGTGATCATAACACCACTAGTTTCAACTTGATCATGGATAAAGTTAGATCTGGTCCTCAGATTGAGGTTCCAAACTGAAAAAAGGCCAAATTTGAAGAAATGAGATAGGATCTAGAAAGCGTGGATTGGAGCAGGTTGTTCTCTGGCAAGGACGTGATTGGTTAAGTGGGAGGCCTTGAAAGGAGAAATTTTGAGAGTGCAGTTTGTATATTCCTGTCAGGATTAAAGGCAAAGTGAATAAGAATAAGGAAACTTGGTTCTCAAGGGAAATTGGAAATCTGATAAAGAAGAAAAGAGAGATGTATAACAGAATAGGAAACAAGGAGCAAATCAGGTGCTTGAGGAGTATAAACCATGCAAAAAAATACTTAAGAAAGAAACCAGGAGGGCTAAAAGAAGACATGAGGTTGCTTTGGCAGTCAAAGTGAAGGATAATCCAAAGAGCTTTTAAGAGCTTTTATTAAGAGCAAAAGGATAGTAAGGGATAAAATTGGTCCTCTTGAAGATCAGAGTGGTTGGCTATGGATGGAACCAAAAGAATTGGGGGAGATCGTAAATGTTTTTTTTTTGCGTCTGTATTTACTAAGGAAACTGGCATGGAGTCTATGGAAATAAGGCAAACAAGTAGTGAGGTCATGGAACCTATACAGATTGAAGAGGAGGAGGTGCTTGCTACCTTGAGGCAAATCAGAGTAGATAAATCCCCAGGACCAGACAGGGTATTCCCTTGGACCTTGAAGGAGACTAGTGTTGAAATTGCAGGGGCCCTGGCAGATATATTTAAAATGTCGGTGTCTACGGGTGAGGTGCCAGAGGATTGGGGGATAGATCATGTTGTTCTGCTGTTCAAAAAAGGCTCTAAAAATAATCCAGGGAAATATAGGCTGGGAAGTTTGATGTCGGTAGTAGGTAAATTATTGGAAGGAGTACTAAAAGATAGGATCTACAAGTATTTGGATAGACAGGGACTTATTAGGGAAAGTCAACATGGCTTTGTGCATGGTGGGTAGGTCATGTTTAGCCAATCTAATAGTTTTTCAAGGAGGTTACCAGGAAAGTGGATGTTGTCTACATGGACTTCAGTAAGGCCTTTGACAAGGTCCCACATGGGAGGTTAGTTTGGTAGATTCAGTCACTAGGTATACATGGAGAGGTGGTAAATTGGATTAGACATTGGCTCAATGGAAGAAGCCAAAGAGTGGTAGTAGAGAATTGCTTCTCTGAGTGGAGGCCTGTGACTAGTGGTGTGCCACAGGGATCAGTGCTGAGTCCATCATTATTTATCATCTATATCAATGATCTGGATGATAATGTGGTAAATTGGATCAGCAAATTTGCTGATGATACAAAGATTGGAGGTGTAGTGGACAGTGAGGAAGGTTTTCAAAGTCTGCAGAGGGATTTGGACCAGCTGGAAAAATGGTAGATAGAGTTTAATACAGACAAGTGTGAGGTATTGTACTTTGGAAGGACAAACCAAGGTAGAACATACAAGGTAAATGGTAGGGCACTGAGGAGTGCAGTAGAACAGAGGGATCTGGGAATACAGATACAAAATTCCCTAAAAGTGGTGTCACAGGTAGATAGGGTCGTAAAGAGAGCTTTTGGTACATTGGCCTTTATAAATCAAAGTATTGAATTTAAGAGTTGTAATGTTATGGTGAGGTTGTATAAGGCATTGGTAAGGCCGAATTTGGAGTATTGTGTGCAGTTTTGGTCACCAAATTACAGGAAGGATATTAATAAGGTTGAAAGAGTGCAGGAAGGTTTACAAGGATGTTGCTAGGATTTGAGAATCTGAGTTACAGAGAAAGGTTGAATAGGTTTGGACTTTATTCCCTGGAGTGTAGAAGAATGAGGGGAGATTTGATAGAGGTATGTAAAATCATGATGGGTATAGATAGAGTGAATGCAAGCAGGCTTTTTCCACTGAGGCTAGGGGAGAAAAAAAAACAGAAGATATAGGTTAAGGGTGAAGGGGGAAAAGTTTAAAGGGAACATTGGGGAGGGGGCTTCTTCACACAGAGAGTGGTGGGAGAGTGGAATGGGCTGCCAGATGAAGTGGTAAATGCGGGCTCACTTTTAACATTTAAGAAAAATTTGGACATGTAGATGGGTGAGAGATGTATGGAGGGATATGGTCCAGGTGCAGGTCAGTGGGACTAGGCAGAAAAATGGTTCGGCACAGCCAAGAAGGGCCAAAAGGCCTGTTTCTGTGCTGTAATGTTCTACTGTTCTGTTACCACTCAAGATTGGTGATTCCCCCATGACTGTCTATCTGTATCGCTCAAGGTAACTGCATCCATAACATGTCGGGAGTGTCCAAGAAATGATGAAATATCAACCTTGGGAGTGACCCTCAAATTGCCTTAGCAAGTTATCTTTATTTTTGATGTCAATGCTCTCCTGGACTGCTAAAACTCTTAAAGTAGCAATTCCTGCTTATCTGACCGTTTGTTTATTTATAATTCTTATAGTTAATATTAAAATTGCAAGACCATTGCGCATCCTTCATTGATCCCCAATTTTACTGTACCTAACTCAGGAGCAATGATAGCTTGAGATGGGTTTTGGATTTGGGGAATTAGCGTTTCATTCTCCATTTCTGAATGTGGGCCACTGTTTGGCAGCGTCCTCTGCTCACGCAGGTAATGGGATTTACGGCAAGCATTCGTCCGCAATGTTTCTCTCAGCGACAGTGAGGTTAATAATACAATCACCCCAGGCTGGTTTAAGATACTTTGGAACTCTTTGTGTCTGATAACTATTGAACTATGCTGTGAAATGTGGCTTATCAGTGGGATTTCATCTTAATGTATTTATCTGCAGGTTCGCCCAATCTTCTCAAAACTAAGCCATCTTTTTACAAGGGCCGGTAATAGGCAAAATGGCCAAAGCCCGTGGGAATTGATTTCACATCTGTTCATCACAGTGTGAATAAGGATTTTCTGCAGTAAAACCAACACTAAAACCCTGAGGTTTGATTTTATATGTATATAGACAGATAGATGTACCTTTACGAAAAGCGCATCTCACTTATTTAAACAAAACTTATTCAAGATTTTTTTTTGCTAGAAGCTTTTACAAGTTTACCCAGCGAGTGCGTGCCGGTGTTCACTCCATCCAGTCCAGTAAGAAACACATCGATACTCACAAAAGTTGCAAAAACGGCAAGCTTGAAAACATTCCTTCTCCTATTTCGTGGTAACTTCCATTTACCAAACTCCTGCGGACAGAGATTAAAACAAATCTGGATGCATTCGTTCGTAAAGCGTGTAGATTTGACAGAAAATTTAGCAGCGACTCTTTTCCTCATTCGAGATGATTTATACCACCCCAACCAATTTATAAAGTGGTTTCTGTGCTCCGAGAAGACCCTGGTGCACTTTATAGACACAAGCGATTCTGCAAATGTTGGAAGCCTTGACAACACATTGAATGCGCTGGAGGAACTCGGCAAGTCGGGTAGCATACAGAGGGAAAGTAACAGCACAGCTTTTGGGCCGAGATCCATCACTGAAGGTTGGCAAGATATATCAGTGATGGAGATCGAGATTGAGAAAGGGGGGACAGTGTCAGAGATAGACAAGTAAACTTAAAGGGCGGGGTGCACTTTATCCAGTTCTGTTCAACATCTGTTTCGAAGTTTTTTAATGCTGTCCCAATGTATGCAGGATGTCTAATATGGAAGCTTACACTTAGATGAAAGAAAACAAAACCAAAAGGGATGTAACACACACGAAATGCTGGAGGAGCTCAACAGTCCAGGCAGCATCTATGGAAAAAAAAAGTACAGTCGGCGTTCCGGGCCGAAACCCTTCGGCTGGACTGGCAAAGCCCAAAACAAGTTAGTGGAAATAGAGTCTTTGCTAAAGACTGAGTTGAAACTAAGCAAAAGATAGAGAGGCGGCGCGGCGAGAAAGCAGCTCACGCTGTCGCGTTACGAACGAAAAGCCCACAAATGCAAAACGCCATCCTGAATTATTCCTCGCTGTCAATGCACACTAACTGCTCAGTATTGTGGAGCTAGGATGCGCCGTTCAGCCGCCGTCTGTCGCTTGTCGCTCGTTTCTTGAGTGCATTAGTTTTATTCCCGTGTTATAGACGGCAGTGGGATATGATTACAAAATAATATAAGCTATCGCTAACGCTTGTCTTTCAATTCTCCTGCTTGCATTAAAGTTGTCTGCTGAGATAATAAGGACTGCCATTTCTTTTCTAGTGATAGTAAACAACGCATATACGGTCGTCGGTTCTGATTACTTACAGGGACGTTATATCGCCGGCAGTAAGCCTTGGGACGGATGAAGTTCCAACACACATGATGGTATCTCTGGTACAGCTGCACCGAGAGGGACAATTCGCCTTTTTCCCAATCACATTGCTGAATAACAAGCTGATCCCAATTGTCACAGAGAGCAGCACAAAGCTCTTGTCCAAACTACACATTATCTGGTCTTTGATGCACCCTTACAGATGGCTATTTAACAAATCATCCTGTACGCTGCCTCTACTTTCTGCACCGTCCGCTGCTTGGGCGAAAGTGCTGACATCAGCCGGTAATTGCAGCCCTGGGTCAATGAATTATTTATTAAATGTTCCAGCTCCAGTGAGTTTAAAAATATCCTCTACCGACCCGATAGGTATCATTGTCCTTGCCCCCTTTTCAATCTTGCCCTCCGCGGGAGTGACCATAGATCGGTTTTGAGGCCCACATTTGTAATCATTTCCTGCCCAGGACCGACTGTTCAATTATAACATTAGAAAGAAACTTGCCTGGACTGAGTTCTCTTGTAAACTGTGAAAAGGAAGTATCATCGTGGTGCCTGTATGATTTATTTTAATTTCGAACATAATTACAGTACTTGTTATCCTCGTCATATGAGGAACTTGCAAATAACCCCACAATTTTCAAAATTATCTTCACGACTGAGCACATGCGCTAGAATGAATCTCTATTTATTTTTACTCGCATGATTAAATTATATCACTTCTAGCAAATTTCATATGACTGCGCCACCGCCCTTTTAAAAATGACGGAAATTACAGGGAGTACCAAGTTAGATCGGAAATCGTTGTTCAAAAGGAAATGAGTACATTGAGTGGCGAACCTAACGTGGGATGTTATATTCTCTGCAAGCGTGTGTGGACCCGAAAGAGCCCTCATTTGCACACAGCACCTCCGTCAGCGACACTGTGTGACAACTAGCTTTTTGGGACGGGAGGCTGTAGTGTCACCACATAATCAGCGAAGGAAACATCACGCGGAGTGACTGCGCATCGGGGATTACGAATCACGGGACACCGACCAGCACTCGGCTCACAGGGGTAGCTGCTGACACTGAGCAAGACCGAACTGTTTCACTGCTACCGTCTACAGATAGTCAATGTGACGCCTCAGCAGCCTCGGAGAGCTTGACAAGGTGCTGAGATATGCGTAGCCTATTGAAATAGATACCCGGCGGTATTGAAAGCGAAATACTGCACTAGGCGAGAAATATCAAAGCGAAAAAAAATCTACTGTGCTATAATTAAATGCAGCGAAGTGGGCAGGGAAGGGGTGGAAGGGTGGAGATGGGAGTGGAAATGAAACATGGGCTTTTTGCTCCACAGCCAATCCATGAACTGCCAGCAATTCGCAAGCATGTAACCACTATTCTCTGGTGAAGGTTTTCAGAGTGGAGTGACTGGGACCATATTCAAAAATTCTCTCCAGCCAAATGCAGTGCGAATTGGTGAATTTTGTTCTTAACTCCAATCTCTGGGGTCCGTTTCTTTACAAATACTCTCAAATTCAGCCGAAAGAAATATCAAGTCGATTTTAAATCTAATACAGGTTTAAAATAAGGAGTAAGATGGTTGGGAGAAATTGGGGAAGAGCTTTTTCAGCCTCAGGGTGGTTGCAATCTGGAACGCACTAAGGCTGGGGCTCTCATAACATTTAACAAGTACCCGGATGAGCACTTCGGCAGCGCAGACGCTCGTTGGGGAAGTCTGATTAGTACAGGTGAATACTTGAAGATTAGCATGGATCTGCTGGGCCAAGAGCCTGTTTCTTTGCTGTATGATTCTATGGCCCTATGCCAATCAAGGAAGACAATACAATGATACAGGAAGATGCTGAAAGGAAGAAAGGTCCTTCTTGGATGTGTAAAGCAACACACACACACACACACACACTGCTGGGCATCTGAGCAGGTCAGGCAGCATTTATGGACGTTTTGGGCTGAGCCCCTTCATCAGGACTGAAACACCAGAATAAAAAGTTGGGGGAACGGCAGGAGGCGAGCTGGAAGGTGACAGGTGAAGCCAAGTGGGTGAGAAAGTTTGAGGGCTGGAGAAGAAGGAATCTAATAGGAGAGGAGAGTGGAATACAGGAGAACAGGAGGGAGGAAGAGACCGAGGGAGAGGTGATAGGCAGGTGAGAAGAGGTAAAAGGTCAGGGTGTGGAATAGAGGAATGGGGAGGGGAAATGTTTTTACTGTAAGGATAAATCAATATCCATGCCTTCAGGTTGGAGGTTACCCAGCAGATTCGCAAGTGAGATGTTGCCTCACCTGGAAGGACTGTTTGGGGCCTTGAATGGACATGAGGGAGGAGGTGTAACACTTAGCCACTTGCAGGGATAAGTGCCAGGAGGGAGATTATTGGGGAGGGACGAATGGACATGGGAGCCGCGTAGGGAGAGACCCCTGTGGAAAGCAGAGATTGGGGGAGGGAAAGATGTATGTAATGATGGGATCTCTTTGGAGATGGTGGAAGCTGTAAAGGATGATATGTTAGATGCAGAGGTTGGTGGGGTGATAGGTAAGGACAAGGGAAACTCTATCACTGCTAGCCATATGAAGGTATCTCTCTCAGATGAAGTGATTGTTCTATGTTCTATCCTGAACTAGCTTTGCGCAAATTTTATATGTTCTTAAGGCAGATCAGGTAACCAAGATGTAAATCCATTGGAACATATTTTTCAGAGTCATTTGATTTTCAAGATCTATTTCATCACTGATTTCTGCTTGCTCTTCAGAAAATCTGCATAATCATTTAGTGATTTACATAATTTTTGAAATATATGACCACCAGATAAATAGCTACAACTTCTGTTTCATTGATGCTTCTCTGGGTAAGACAACTGGATTATGCACATTCATAGACTAAAGTCAAAAAATAGGTACCACTAAAATAATATTTTCAGCTTAAGTAATATTTGGCTTTGTTTAATAGTGCAGAATGAAACTAATAATGCTGAAAATACCAAAATGCTATTGGAAAATTGTATTGTGCACTGATTATCGATTAAATAAAGTGCACTGCAATGTGTTCAAGTTGGTGCTGATGTTGCACTGTATATGAAATCATTGTCTCCAAATGTAATGGATAAAGAATGAACAACATTAGTCAATTAAACAAGCAATATTAATTGCAATTCTTTCCATTTCATTCATTTAATGGTTTTCAATTATAATGAACTTAATCACAGTGTTAGTAATTTATAATGGAGGGTTTTGAAATGTTGACTATAAGGCAATTTAGGAAGTCCAATAATTTAAGCAGTTTAAAATTAATTTCCCTTATGTCACCATTTTGAATCTTGAGGCTGTCATTTTTTGAACAACCCACCACATTTAGGCAAATTACTTCATTCAATGTATTGTTCATTTTTACTTCAACAGGCCATAAACAATGTGTACCTTCTTTATTTAACTTATATTGTCACATAAGGGAGGCGAACAAGCACACAGAATGTAAAAATGCAGGACATCAATTAGCCTTGATTGTTCTCAAGATGACCTACAGGATTGGCCCTTGTATGCTCTCTACCGTGGTGAACCTTTTTATCCATCTCCTGTAAAAAGCAATTAACTACTTAGTTCAAGTCAACAGTGTACACAGAAGAGATCAACTCGATTATGAGCTAGGTTCAAATTACAAAATGTTAACAGTAAAAGCCAAAAAAAGTCTGATCAATAAAGTTTCAATCTAGGAAGTATTCCCTTCAGTGTAATAGTACACAATGAAGGGGAAGCAGATGGAGCAGTACCGATCAGCGTATTATGTCCTGATGTAACAAATACTGACTCTGCAGCAATACTGAAACGGAGCAAGTTCTCTCAATGTTAAAGCCAATAATGCAGCTTCAACCAATAACAAGAACAATAAACTGTAAATCAATTAATTTTATATTTGTGGCACAGTGCAAAGCACAAACTGTTTCACTGGTTAAACTGCAACAATAATTAAATGACTCTGAAGGACTTTGGAGACATGATAATGGGCTAACTTGATACTGGCTCTACGCATCCAGGAAATAATGCATTTTCCACTATTCAATGAGCCAAAGACCAGAATTTTTTAATCAAAGAACTCCATCTTCGTGAAATATCAATTTGTTTACATTCTAATAAGTTTACCGAACAGATTCCTCATGAGTTCAGATAACATTAGGAATAAAATAATATACAAATCATATTTTACTAATAGAATGTGTAGGACAAATAATGGATATACATATTTTAGACTGAATGAGAAACTTTTGATTTAAGTAAGCCTACAGATCTTAATTATCCAAAGTGTAAGACTTTTGTTTCAAAAACTTCAAACTACGTTGCAGTTCAAATCAATTGCCAAAGTCATCTTGGCATTTGAAAATGTGGCCTTATTTATCCATGAATTATTGGGATCTGTCAATGATAAATAAATCCAATTATCCATTAGCAAAAGAGAATTATTTGCAATTACTGTCACTATCATGCTTCTGAAGATCATACTTAACATGAAAAGTTATTTGGGTTGTACATTACATATGTTAAATGAGTAAGGAATATCTAGCATTTTAAAACTTAAAACAATTGCCTAAAAATTGGATTTCATCTACCACAACCTGGTGGCTTTTATCACTTATGTCACTTTATCCCACTCAAAAAAATGCAAAATTGTCCAATGGAAGTAGAACTTCAGTGGTTAAAATTCTACATCGTGTGATCCGTGCAGATCCGAATGGGACCAGGCTCGATGGGCCAAAATGCAGAGACTTTGCCTCGTGGGATTACAGAATGCAGAGACTTTGCCTCGTGGAATTACAGAATGCAGAGATTTTGCATCGTGGAATTACAGAATACAGAGATTTTGCATCGTGGAATTACAGAATGCAGAGACTTTGCCTCGTGGGATTACAGAATGCAGAGACTTTGCCTCGTGGGATTACAGAATGCAGAGACTTTGCCTCGTGAGATTACAGAATGCAGAGACTTTGCCTCGTGGGATTACCGAATGCAGAGACTTTGCCTCGTGGGATTACAGAATGCAGAGATTTTGCATCGTGGGATTACAGAATGCAGAGACTTTGCCTCGTGGGATTACAGAATGCAGAGATTTTGCATCGTGGGATTACAGAATGCAGAGATTTTGCATCGTGGAATTACAGAATGCAGAGATTTTGCCTCGTGGGATTACAGAATACAGAGACTTTGCATCGTGGAATTACAGAATGCAGAGACTTTGCCTCGTGAGATTACAGAATGCAGAGACTTTGCATCGTGGAATTACCGAATGCAGAGACTTTGCATCGTGAGATTACAGGATGCAGAGACTTTGCATTGTGGAATTACAGAATGCAGAGATTTTGCATCGTGGGATTACAGAATACAGAGACTTTGCATCGTGGAATTACAGAATGCAGAGACTTTGCCTCGTGAGATTACAGAATGCAGAGACTTTGCATCATGGAATTACCGAATGCAGAGACTTTGCATCGTGAGATTACAGGATGCAGAGACTTTGCATCGTGGAATTACAGAATGCAGAGATTTTGCCTTGTGGGATTACAGAATGCAGAGACTTTGCATTGTGGAATTACAGAAGACATCAGCCTTTAAAGGCACACTGCTCCTGACAGCAAAGCTGCAGCAGCTCACATTCCAGTTGCCATGGAGAAGGTGAGACTGTTGGTTAAAGGGGTGAACACTATAATCCCGTGAACGAACACTTAAATTCTTATAACTGGAACACATACTAGGAGGGATGTTTTGTGTGCTGGGGGTTTGTGGTGAGATGGAGTAGAATACCTGCCAGCACCACAGTTAGGAAACCTTGACCGAAGCCCAAGTGGTTTCCTCCAGTTGGGAGAATTTCCAAACGTGGAGCAATTTTTTAAAATCTTGTGTTACTCAGAAATAAGCAGATACTCATACATATCGTAAGTCAGACAAATTTACTGATCTTTGCTCACATAGTCTATCACTTTGTTCCTCTCCTACACCGTGCCTCCATCATTGGCCTCCAAGTGCCATCCTACCACATCACTGCTAGCACAAAAGGACAAGCCTCTCAATTTGGATAATGAACAGCTTATACTTCTGTTCAGGTGCAGTTAGCAAGGAATAGAAAGCAGTCTGCCCCTGCAGAAGGAGGTTCATGTGAGTCCTGCTCTTTAAAAGAGCCTCGGGAGACAGATAAGTGGATAACAGTCAGGAGAGGGAAGGGCAAGAGTCAGATACTAGAGAGTACCCCTGTGGCTGTCTCCCTTAACAATAAGTACTCCTGTTTGAGTACTGTTGGGGGGGCAGCCTACCTGGGGAAAGCAACAGTGGCCGTGTCTCTGGCACAGAGTCTGGCCCTGTGGCTCAGAAGGGTAGGCAAAGGAAGAAGGCAGCAGTGATAGGGAACTCTATAGTTAGGAGGTCAGACAGGTGATTCTGTGGACACAGGATAGAAACACAGATGGTAGTTTGCCTCCCAGGTGCCAGGGTCCAGGATGTTTCTGATCGCATCCACGATATCCTGAAGTGAGAAGTTGAACAGCCAGAGGTCGTGGTACATATTGGTACCAACGACGTAGGTAGGAAAAGGGAGGAGGTCATGAAAACAGACTACAGGGAGTCAGGAAGTTGAGAAGCAGGACCTCAAAGGTAGTAATATTGGGATTACTGCCTGTGGCACGTGACAGTGAGTAATAGAACAGAGTGAGGTGCAGGATAAATGCATCGCTGAGGGATTGGAGCAGGGTGCAGGGATTCAGATTTCTGGATCATTGGGCCCTCTTTTGGGGTAGGTGTGACCTGTACAAAAAGGAGAGTTTGCACTTGAATCCCAGGGGGGCCAATATCCTGGCAGGTGGGTTTGCTAAGGCTATTGGGGAGAGTTTAAACTGGAATTACTTGGGGGTGGGAACCGAATTGAAGAGACGGAGAAAGGGGTGGTTGGCTCACAAATAGAGAAAGTTTGGAGAAAGTGCGTTGGGGAGGATAAGCAGGTGATAGAGAAGGGATGCGCTCTGACCAATGGTTTGAGATGTGTCTATTTTAATGCAAGAAGCATCATGAACAAAGCTTAGAGCACGGAACAGTACTTGGAGCTACGATGTTGTGGCCATGACAGAGACTTGGGTGGTTCAGGCTCAGGAATGGTTACTTTGAGTGCCAGGCTTTAGATATTTTAGAAAGGACAGGAGGGGAGGCAAAAGAGGTGGGACGTGGCACTGCTGATCAGAGATAGTGTCACGGCTGCAGAAAAAGAGGAAGTCATGGAGGGGTTGTCTACGGAGTCTCTGTGGGTGGAAGTTAGGAACAGGAAGGGGTCAATAACTCTACTGGGTGTTTTTTATAGACCACCCAATAGTAACAGGGACATCGAGGAGCAGATAGGGAGACAAATTCTGGAAAGGTGTAATAATAACAGGGTTGTCGTGGTGGGAGATATTAATTTCCCAAATATTGATTGGAAACATATATTGGGAACAGATGTTCTCAGAGAAATAAAGGATCATAGGGTACAGGAATTGTGGTGTACAAAGGCTGTTGTAAATCCAGTCAAGAAGAAAAGAAAAGCTTACAAAAAGTTGAAAAAACTAAGTAATGATAGAGATCTAGAAGATTATAAGGCTAGCAGGAAGGAGCTTAAGAATGAGATTAGGAGAGCCAGAAAGGGCCATGAGAAGGCCTTGGTGAGCAGGATAAAAGAAACCCCCAAGGCATTCTACAAATATGTGAAGAGCAAGAGGATAAGATGTGAGAGAATAGGACCAATCAAGTGTGACAGTGGAAAAGTGTGTATGGAACCGGAGGAGGTAGCGGACGTACTTAATGAATACTTTGCTTCAGTATTCACTACGGAAAAGGATCTTGGTGATTGAAGGGATGACTTACAGCAGACCAAAATGCTTGAGCATATAGACATTAAGAAAGAGGGTTTGCTGGAGCTTTTGGAAAGCATCAAGTTGGATAAGTCTCTGGGACTGGATGAGATGTACCCCAGGCTACTGTGGGAGGCAAGGGAGGAGATTGCCGAGCTTCTGGCAATGACCTATGCATCATCAAAGGTTCCAGAGAATTGAGGGTTGCAGTTGTTGTTCCCTTATTCAAGAAAGGGAGAAGAGATAGCCCAGAAAATTATAGACCAGTGAGTCTTACTTCAGAGGTTGGTAAATGGATGGAAAAGATCTTGAGAGGCAGGATTTATGAATATTTGGAGAGGCGTAATAAGATTAGGAATAGTCAGCATGGCTTTGTCAAAGGCAGGTCATTCTTTACGAGCCTGATTGAATTTTTTGAGGACGTGACTAAACACGCTGATGAAGGTAGAGCAGCAGATGTAGTGTATATGGATTTCAGCTAAGCATTTGATAAGGTACCCCAAGCAAGGCTTATTGAGAAAGTAAGGAGGCATGGGATCCAAGGGGACTTTGCTTTGTGAATCCAGAATTGGCTTGCCCACAGAAGGTAAAGTGTGGTTGCAGATGGATCATATTCTGCACGGAGGCCAGTGACCAGTGGTGTGCCTCAGGGATCTGTTCTGGGACCCCTTCTCTTCGTGATTTTTATAAATGACCTGGATGAGGAAGTGGAGGGATAGGTTAGTAAATTTGCTGATGACACAAAGGTTGGGGGTGTTGTGGATAGTCTGGAGGACGGTCAGAGGTTACAATGGGACATTGATAGGATGCAAAACTGGGCTGAGAAGTGGCAGATGGAGTTCAACCCAGATAAGTGTGAGGTGGTTCATTTTGATAGGTCAAATATGATGGCAGAATACAGTATTAATGGTAAGACTCTTGGCAGTGTGGAAGATCAGAGGGATCTTGGGGTTCAAGTTCATAGGACAGTCAAAGCTGCTGCGCAGGTTGACACTGTGGTTAAGAAGGCATACGGTGCATTGGCCTTCATCAACCGTGGGCTTGAGTTTAAGAGCTGGGAGGTAATGTTACAGTTATATAGGACCCTGGTCAGACCCCACTTGGAGTGCTGTGCTCAGTTCTGGTCACCTCACTAAGGAAGGATATGGAAACTATAGAAAGGGTGCAGAGAAGATTTACAAGGATGTTACCTGGATTGGGGAACATGCCTTATGAGAATAGGTTGTGTGAACTCGACCTTTCTCCTTGGAGCGACAGAGGATGAGAAGTGACTTGATAGAGGTGTATAAGATGATGAGAGACATTGATCGTGTGGATAGTCAGAGGCTTTTACCCAGAGCTGAAATGGCTAGCACAAGAGGACACAGGTTTAAGGTGCTTGGAAGTAGGAACAGAGGAGATGTCAGGGGTAAGTTTTTTACGCAGAGAGTGGTGAGTGCATGGAATGGACTGAAAAGAACTGTGGTGGAGGTGGAAATGATAGGGTCTTTTAAGAGACTCCTGGATAGGTACATAGAGCTTAGAAAAATAGAGGGCTACGGGTAACCCTGGGTAATTTTCAAAGTAAGTATGTGTTTGGCATAGCATTGTGGGCCCAAGGGCCTGTATTGTGCTGTAGGTTTTCGATGTTTCTATAAGGCTGGAGAAGACCATCATAGGTAGAGGTCCACAGAGCCTAAACTGGCTGCTGGGTAAGCACATTAACTATATTTCATTGTACTGACAACATCCCCTTGGATCTGATCTACAATAAACACCTTTACCTATGTCAGCACATGTGTGCTTTGGATGGTTTTAAGATGATCAGAAGTGGTCCTTTGTTTCTCCCCAGTCTCCCATTCCACCTGCCCCCCCCCAACTCCAAATAGATGCAGCAGGGAGATTAGGTAAATGATGAAGTTCTCACTACATTGTTACCCACCAGACACCCCTCAGCGTCACAGTAGAGACTGGCACCATGAAGTAGTGGGCGGTTTAGGTTAGAGGAACTAGAGGAACTCTGATGAAGGTAATGTTTAGGTGATGATCTCTTTACCAGGCTTCCCTGGCCAAATGTAAGAATTAACACATCCAAGATCTTGCAGGAGGTTGAGCAGAGCTCGCTGACCACGACCTCCAGTGGCTTTCAAGACCTCATTGACAATCTCAGCACACAGCTCATACTCACGCAGGTGACAGCTGTCACGAAGGCACAGATGGAGATCACACAAAGTCTTTATGTACTGTCAGCCTGATCAAGCGAGTGGTCTGGTCTCTGCCACATAGAAGATCAGAAGGAACAGTGATGTATCACCAGGGAGCCAGTTATTGTCCACATGCCACTCTTGTATCGATCACTGACCTCATTAGGCAGTGAAATGCAATTTGTGAGCAGATTGTCGCTCTCACCCGACATGGGAATCTGTCCACAAGCCACCAGCTGTTCTACACAAGCAGAGCGAAGCTGCAAGTCAGCTGATTGCTCTCCTGCCTGAGCATGCATAAGCACGTCGCTCTCTCATGGGAATAAAGACACAGCACAATGGGTTGGAATGCAGCTCTCTTCTCGACGAATGGCATCATTCCCCTCATTCCTACAAACAATTTCCCCCTCACCCTATCCCTCATAGTTCCCTTCCGACTCACAACTCTTCATCTTGAGCAGGCCATGAGATGCAGAAGGAGAATTCAGCCCATCGAGTCTGCTCTGCCATTCAATCATGGCTGATTTATTTCCCTGTCAACCCCATTATGGCTTAGGTCGCACGGAAGAATGTCTCTAAAGAGAAGGATGGAAAGAACAGGGGGCATTGGTCGTCTGACCCAGCTCCAGACATGATGGTTGTAACAATGTTGGTGAGGTCTGAGTGCCCGCAGATCAGTACTCCCTTTTCTGTCCATCCCACTGACAGCCCAAGTGCCCGTGTTCAGGACAGCAATATCCTCTCTTGTGAGGACAGCAGCTCATCTCCCACAGTGACCTCTCAAGTTGCCAGCTCAGCTATACCCCTCTGCCAGCAATCTCAGGCTGCACCTCCAACTGGCCCATGGCAGTGTAAGAAAGTAATACCTCTCCATGAAGAAGTAGGACAAACTATAAATAATATGAAGCTTTTGAACTTACTTACTTCAGCTGAAATTACAGAGTCCTTGGAGAAAAACTGAGTGGTTTGTACAATCTGAAAAGGCAGAGCTGTTGAATGCAGAACTGATAACAAGACAATGAAGTAGTGTTGCACACAGTAATGGGATGGCAAGATAATACCCATGCCCAAGCAGGTACTGCCCACGTAAGCCGTTGATTCCTGATCAAAATAAAGATATGGACGTGCAGAAGCCTGATTGTGATTTTATTCTCTGGGATATTGCTCAGCAGGATTTCAGATAAAAGTGACCCTCCATACACAGAGTAAGAACCAGAGACAAGATAACTAGAGAGTCCAAAGATTGGAAGGTTTGCACTTCTTGTCCAGGAGTAATATAGACTGCATTGGCTGGAAGTCGCCGACATGAGTTTATTCCTTGCATTTAAGTAAACTGCATAATCTGGTTTTACATCTCAGTAAAGTAGCTTTATGACTGTATATTTTCTTAGTTTCATCTCTTCTTGTAGCAGTGAGTGGCATGAGCCGTATTATTATGTACAATGGAATGTCCTGTGGCTAAGTCATTGCGAGCAAGTGCTCCTTATGAGTCATCAGGAACATCTGAACTGAGTCAAGGGGGAGAAGTCTCCCAGCAGCCAGGCTGCACACTCACGAGGATACTTCAGTTAGCCGCAGCTGCAGGGCACAGAAACTCACGCACAAATCTTACTGAAAGATGATATGACTTCCATTCTTCTATCACTGTGTTGTGTTCCAGTCCCGTGTCTATTTTCCTTTCTGGAATTCTGGATGAATTTGGGAGCTGTCCAGTTCATGTGATCAGCAAAGGTGTTACCGACGTTCACAGCTGGAGCGTGAGTTGGAACTCGGCAAGATCTTCATGATAGTCACTGTAGAATGGTGGTATTATACACAACAGGAGGAAGGGAAGGGGGAGAGGACTCAGGTGGAAGTAATCGGCAGGTGAAGAGAAGTAAAAGGTCAGAGTGGGTAATAGAGGAGGGAGGAGGGAGTTTTTGTTCACTGGAAGAAGAAATCGATCTTCATGCTGCCAGGTTGGAGGGTACCCAGATGGAATATAAGGGGTTGCTCCTCTACCCTGAGGGTGTCCTCATCTTGGCAGAAGAGGAGGCCACACATTGACACATCGGAAAGTGAATGGGAATCGGATTTAAAATGTTGTGAAGTCCTGCGTGTGGCAGATGGTGCGAAGGTGCTTGGCGAAGTGGTCCCCCAATTTAAAGCTCACTTGCTATAACGTTTGCACTCGGTCAATCCACCATCAATTAATGAGATCTGACTGGGTCAACTTTCCCTTGGAACGTAATTATTGTTTCAGTGATGCACCTATCGACATTGGCTGGCAAATGACTAGGTCAGCTTTCCTTGACAGCATACACATGATGACTGAGAAGTTATTCTTTCAAGTAAAACTCCCCCAGTCATTGATCTACTGCTATTTTTGCCTTCTGCATGGGGGCAGGGGGAACGAGTTCCTGTGACGCCCTGGGTTTGTGAATTGGTGACTCAGGTGTTTGAGGCCTAATGTTCGGTGATCGGCAGGTCCTGTTTTTAATGCTGGGGATCGAAGCCTGGGAGTCAAATTGGAAGTCCACAAGTCAAGACCTGTTGACCGGAGCCTGAGTCTGCAAATCTCTGTGAGTCTGTTGGGCAAGTGTGAGTCCAATGGAGGCTGAAGATGGACTGTCCAGGGGTTGGAGCACTATGTATGCGCCTGGGCTGGGAGGAAGAAATGGGGCATGCTTTGCTGTTATTGTTTTGTTGCATGTTGTGTTCCGTGTAATTCTGCCGAGCATTGTGGGCATGTTATGTTATTGTTGGAATGTGTGGCGACACTTGCATTCTGCCCCCAGCACACCCTCGGGTGTGTTGCTTGTTCATACAAATGACACATTTCACTCTATGTTTCAGTGCACATATGATACAGTAAATAAATCTGAATCATAAATCTTATAGATAGATAGATAGACATACTTTATTGATCCCGAGGGAAATTGGGTTTCGTTACAGTTGCACCAACCAAGAATAGAGTATAAATATAGCAATGTAAGACCATAAATAATTAAATAATAATATATAAATGACGCTAGATGGAAGTAAGTCTGACCCTCCAAGGGAGGAGTTGTAAATCTTGAATCACGAATCTCCCTCCTCTGCAGTACTAAGCTAATAGGCCCTTTCCAACCTGGAATCTGTGCAGCTGTTTATATTTACTGTTATAGAGTCATAATTTTTCATATTAACTCCCAATCTCAACTTCAATAGTTACAATCAGAATTTTTCAATTAAGCTCCAAGTAGAAAGACAGTACAAAGGGAATTGCACATTCACAATTGGATGCATTCCAGGTGTGAAGATTCAACTTCACTTGCCCCATCACTGAACTGTTCCCCCAACCCATGGACTCACCTTCAAGGACTCTACAACTTATTTTCTAGGTATTTATTGCTTACTCGTTTTTTTTTGTCATTTTGTATTTGCACATTGACTTGTCCATCCTATTGGTGGGGGGGTCTTTCATTGATTTTATTGTATTTCTTGTATTTATGGTGAATTTATATATTGGCATCTGTTAGTCTCGTGAGACCATGGATTTGCACCTTGGAAGGTTTCCAGGGCGCAGGCCTGGGCAAGGTTGTACGGAAGACCAGCAGTTGCCCATGCTGCAAGTCTCCCCTCTCCACGCCACCGATGTTGTCCAAGGGAAGGGCATTAGGACCCATACAGCTTGGCACCAGTGTCGTCGCAGAGCAATGTGTGGTTAAGTGCCTTGCTCAAGAACACAACACACTGCCTCAGCCAAGGCTCAAACTAGCGACCTTCAGATCACTAGACGAATGCCTTAACCACTTGGCCATGCGCCAACACTTATGGTGAATACCCACAGGCAGATGAATCTCAGGGTTGTATATGGTGACATATATATATATACACTTTGATAATATATTTACCTTGAACTTTGAACAAACTTCAAAAATGTCTACCACCTGCTCTTTTTTCATACACACTGCTTCAGTATAGCAGCTTGCACAATTGATGTGGTCTTTCTGAGGGATCTTTTCCCCTAACAGCTACTGACTCAATAGTTTTTGACTGTTTATGTGCACTTTTCAAAGATTTTGTTTATTTTACAGTTCCATTGATGGTAGAAAAAATGTCACAGGGCAACAAAATGCATCTCTCTCTCTCTTACTCTTGCTCTTTCTGTCACTCTGTTCCTCACTCAGCATGTTCACTTCAAAGAGTTACAGTTCTTTTTAATAAACTTGATTAATCTCTGGGTTTCTGGACCACACGCTGTCTATAATGTGTGAGTGCATGTGGAGCCTCCTGACCCTGTTAATATAGGTAGAGTTTGCCACTCTTCCCGTGAGATTCCTACACCAAAACCCCACAATATAACATCAATATGCCCGGGCATCACTCAGTACAGTAAAAGAGCTGCCACACAGATGAATTAAGTATCCATTGTCAGAAACCATGAGAACCACCACTGGGGCTTCGTGGCCAACATAACTAATGGCATCCTGTGAAAAACCCAATTCCATCCACATAAAAAAACATCACCAGTTAAAAGCCAAAAGGATTTCCTACTAACAGAAGAACCCTAAATAATTCTTTAGCTGCTCAGGGAACCTTAAAGAATAGTAACATCTCGGTTCTGCGTGAAGAAGCTCCCCTCGTGTTCCCCTTAAACGTTTCACCTTTCACCCTTAGCCCATGACTTTAGTTGTATTCTCTCCCAACCTCAGGGGAAAAAGTCTATATGTATTTACCCTAATTCTATCCCTCACAATTTTACATACCTCTATAAAATATCCCCTTAATCTTCTATGCTCTCGGAAATAAAGTCCTAACCTATTCAACCTTTCCTTATAACTCAGGTCCTCAACTCCCAGCAACTTCCTTGTAAGTTTTCTCTGCACTCTTTGCACTCTGTCTTTCCTGCAGGTCGGTGACCAAAACTACACACGATACTCCAAATTAGGCCTCACCAATGTCTTATGCATCTTCAGCGTAATGTCCCAACTCCGATACTCAATACATTGATTTATGATGGCCAATGTGCCTAAAGCTTTCTTTATGACCCTATCTACCTCTGATGCGACTTTCAAGGAATTATGGATCAGTATTCACAGATCCCTCTGTCTATCATGCTCCTCAGTGCACCACCACTACTCTGGTTGCCCCCTCAAAGAGTAACAACTCACACTTGTCTGCATTAAATCCCATCTGCCATTTTGCAGTCCACCTTTCCATCTGGTTCAGATCTCACTGCAAGCTCTGATCGTCTTCCTTGCTATCCACTACACCCACAACCTTGGTGTCATTGCTGACCCAGTTAATCACATTATCACCCGGATCATTGATATAGATGGCAAACAACAATGGACCCAGCGCTGATACTTGTGGCACACCACTAGTCACAGGCCTCCAGTCGAAGGGACAACCATCTACAACCACTTTCTGGTTTCTTCCATGGAGCCAATGTCTCATCCAATTTACTACCTCATCTTGGATGCCAAACGACTGAACCTTCTTGACTACCCCCCATGCGGGACCTTGTCAAAGGCCTTGTTAAAGTCCACGTAGACAACTTCTAGTGCCTTGCCTTCATCAACTTTCCTGGTAACTTCTCTATAAGACTGGGTTGACATAACTTTGCATGCACAACTCCATGCTGACTGTTCCTAATCAGTCACGTCTATCCAAATACCTATATATTCGGTCCCTTAATACCTTTCAATAATTTTCCCACTACGGTTGCCAGGCTTGCCAGCCTATAATTTCCTGGCTTATTGTTAGAGCATTTTTTAAACAACAGAACAACATTAGCTATCCTCCAATCCTTTGGCACCACCCACATGGCTAAGGATGTTTGAAATATCTCTGCTAGGACCCCTGCAATTTCTGAACTTGCCTCCCCAAAATCTGAGGGATCACCTTACCAGGCCCTGGGGATTTTTCAACCCTAATATGCCTGAAGATAGCAAACATCTCCTATGTAATCGGTAGGATTTATGACCTTGCTGCTACATTTCTTTCCCCAAATCTATAGACCCTGTATCCATCTCCTGAGTAAATACAAGATGCAAAGAAAATCCATTTAAGATCTCCCCCATCTCTTTCAGCTCCAGGCATAGCTTTCCAGTCTGATTTTCCAGAGGACCAATTTTGTCCCTTGCTATCATTTTGCTCTGAATATATCTGTAGGCAGCCTTAGGATTCTCCTTCACCTTGTCCGCAAGAGCAACGTCATGCCTTCTTTTAGCTTTCCTGGTTTCCTTCATAAGTGTTCTTTTGCATTTCCTATATTTCTCAATTACCTTATTTGTTCCCGCCTACCAATACCAGTTATGCTTCTCCTTCTTTTTCTTAATCAGAGCCTCAATATCTCTCAAAAACCAAGGTTCCATAAACCTGTTATCTTTGCCTTTTATTCTGAAAGGAACATAAAAACCTTGTACTCTCAAAGATACCACTTTCGAAGGCCTCCCATTTACCAAGTGCACCATTGTTCGAAAACAAGCCATCCCAATTCACACTTGCCTGATCTTTCCCGATACCGTTAAAATTGGCCTTTCTCCTATTTAGAATCTCAACCTGAGGACCAGATCTATCCTTCTCCATAGTTACCATAAGACCATAAGACATAGGAGCAGAATTAGATCATCTGGCCCATCGACTCTGTTCCGCCATTCAATCATGGCTGATCCAGTTTTTAAAATCTCCTCCTCAATCCCAGTTCCCGGCCTTCTTTCCATAACCTTTGATGCCATGTCCAATCAAGAACCTATCAATCTCTGCCTTAAATACACCCAATGACCTGGCCTCCACTGCTGCATGTAGCAACAAATTCCACAAATTCACCACCCTCTGGCTAAAGAAATTTCTCTGCATCCCTGTTTTGAAAGGGTGCCCCTCTATCCTGAGGCTGTGCCCTCTTGTCCTATACTCTCCCACCATGGGAAACATCCTTTCCACATCTACTTTGTCTAGGCCTTTCAATATTCAAAAGGTTTCAATGAGATCCCTCCTCATCCTTCTGAACTCCAGCGAGTACAGACCCAGAGCCATCAAATGTTCCTTGTATGATAACCCTTTCGTTCCTGGAACCATCCTTGTGAACCTCCTCTGGACCCTCTCCAAAGCCAGCACATCTTTTCTAAGATGAGGGACCCAAAACTATTCACAATACTCAAGGTGAGGCCTCACCAGTGCCTTATAAAACCTCAGCATCACATCCTTGCTCTTATATTCCAGACCTCTTGCAATGAATGCTAACATGGCATTTGTCTTCCTCACCACTGACTCAACCTGCAAGTTAACCCTCAGGGTATTCTGCACAAGGACTCCCAAGATCCTCTGCATCTCAGATTCCTAGATTTTTTCCACATTTAGAAAATAATCCGCACATTTATTTCTACTATTGATGTGCATGACCATGCATTTTTCAACATTGTATTTCATTTGCCACTTTCTTGCCCATTCTCCTAATCTGTCTAAATCCTTCTGCATCCTAACTGTTTCCTCAACACTACCTGCCCCTCCACCAATCTTCATATCATCTGCAAACTTGGCAACAAAAGCATCTATTCTATCATCTAAATCATTTATATACAGCATAAAAAGAAGTGGTCCCAACACCGACCCCTGTGGAACACCACGAGTCACTGGCAGCCAACCAGAAAAGTATCCTTTTATTCCTGTACTCTGCCTCCTACCAATCAGCCAATGTTCTAACCATGTTAGTAACTTTCCTGTAATACCATGAACTCTTAACTTGGTAAGCAGCCTCATGTGGAACCTTGTCAAAGGCCTTCTGAAAGTCCAGATATACAACATCTACTGCATCCCCTCTATCTATCCTACTTGTAATTTCCTCAAAGAATTCCAACAGGTTGGTTAGGTAGGATTTTCCCTGAAAGAAACCATGCTGATTTTGTACTATCTTGTTCTGTGTTACCAAGTACTCCATCACCTCAACTTTAACAATTGACTCTAACATCTTCCCAACTACTGAAATCAGGCTAACGAGTCTATAATTTCCTTTCTGCTGCCTTTCTCCTTTCTTAAAGAGAGGAGTAATGTTTGCAATTTTTCAGTCCTCTGGCATCATGCCAGAGTCCAATGATTTTTGAAAGATCATTTCTAATGCCACCACGGTCTCTAATGCTACCTCTTTCAGAACCCTAGATACAGTTCATCTGGTCCAGGTGACTTATGTACCTTTAAGTCTTTCAACTTTTTGAGCACCTTCTCTCTTGTAACAGAAACTGCACCCACTTATATTCCTTCACACACTACAACATTAGGCATACTGTTAGTGTCTTCCACAGTGAAGACTGACGCAAAATACTCATTTAGTTCATCAGCCATCTCCTTGTCCCCTGTTATTATTTCTGCTACCTCATTTTCTAGTGGTCCTATATCCACTCTCATTTCTTTTTTATTTTTAACATATTTGAAAAAACTTTTACAATCCACTTCGATATTATTTGTTAGCTTGCTTTCATATTTCATCTTTTCTCTTCTAATGATTTTTTAGTTGCTCTGTAGGTTTTTAAAAATTTCCCAATCCTCTATCTTCCCATTAATTTTTATTTTGTTGTATGCCCTTTCTTTTGCTTTTACATTAGCTTTGACTTTCCTTTGTCAGCTATGGTTGTACTATTTTGCCATTTGAATATTTCTTCATTTTTGGAACACACATGTATTTTCCCAGAATTGCACACCATTGCTGCTCTGCTGACATCCCTGCCAGCAGCTCCTTCCAATTTATTTTGGCCAACTCCTATCTCATACCACTGTAATTTCCCTTACTCCACTGAAATACTGCTACATCAGACCTTACTTTCTCCCTATCAAATTTCAAGTTGAACACAAGCATACTGTGATCACTGGTTCCTAAGGGTTCTTTTACCTTAAGCCCCCTAATCACCTCCGGTTCATTACATAACACCCAATCCAGTACAACTGATCCCCTAGTAGGCTCAACAACAAACTGCTCTAAAAAGCTATCTCTTAGGCATTCAACAAACTCACTCTCTGAGATCCATTACGAACCTGATTTTCCCAATTGACTTGCATGTTAAAATCTCCCATGACTACCATAACATTGCCCTTTTGACTCGCCTTTTCTATTTCCTGTTGTAACCTGTGGTCCACCTCCCAGCCACTGTTGGGAGGCCTGTATATAACTGCCATCAACATCCTTTTACCCCTGCAGTTTCTTAACTCAACTCACAAGGATTCAACATCTTCTGATCCTATGTCACATATCTCTACTGATTTGATGCCATTTTTTACCATTGGAGCCACACCACCCACTCTGCCTACCTTCCTATCCCTCCAATATAACGTGTAACTTTGGACATTCAGCTCCCAACTACAACCATCCTTCAGTCACGATTCAGTGATGGTCGCAACATCATACCTGGCAACCTATAATGGTGCAACAGGATCATCTACCTTATTTTTTATACTACATGCATTTAGATACAACACCTTGAGTACCTTGTTTGTTATCCTTTCTGATTTTGCATCCCTAATACTCAGCTTGTTGGCTGCAACTAAGTCCCATCACCTGCCTGCCCTTCCTGACAATCTGACTGCATGCTATCTTTACTTTTTTACCATCCGTCCTTTCCTGAGTCCCTTCGCTCCAGTTAGCTTAAACCCTCCCCAACAGCTCTAACAAACTGCCCGCGAGAATATTGGTCCCCCTCGGGTTCAGGTGTAACCCATCACTTTTGAACAGGTCATACCTTCCCCAGAAGAGATCCCAATGATCCAAGAATCTGAATACCAGCTCCCTGCACCAGCCTCTCAGCCATGTATTTATCTGCCAAATTACCTTGAAACTAATGGCGTTGTGATCACTGTCTCTTTCCCTAATAGAAGATCTACAGCTACATTCTCTCTAGCTGGAACTTCAATGTACTGATTAAAGAAACTTTCCTGAATACATTTGACAATCTCTTTCCCATCCAGTCCTTTTACAGTATGGGAGATCCGGTCTATATGTGACAAGTTAAAATCACCTACTATCACAATCTTACATTTCTTGCAATAGTCAGTGATCTCTCTACAAATTTACTCCTCTAAATCCTGCGGACTGTTGGGTAGTCTATAATATAATCCTATTAATGTGGTCACACCTTCCTTATTCCTGAGTTCTACCCATAGGACCTCATCAGATGAGCTCTCTAGTCTGTCCTAACTGAGCACTGACATTTTCCCTGACGAGTAACACTGCCTCTCCCTCTCTATCACATCTAAAACAACAGAACCCCAGAATATTGAGCTGCCCCTCCTGCAACCAGGTAACACTAATGGCAACAATGTTGTAATTCCTTGTGCTGATCCACGCCCGCAGCTCATCTGCCTTTTCTGCAATTCTCCTCTGTATTGAAGTACACTGTATGTAGCTCAGAATATTAGACCCAGCATGCACACCTTCTGTTTCCTGACCTTGTACGTAGGCTTAACAACATCTTTCTCCAGAACCACTCCACTATCTGTTCCGGCACTCTTGTTATTGATGTAGAGCAGCTGTATAAATGGCTCAAGACCTTGGCTATATTTAGACTTTTCACATTGAGCTAATCCATGGAAAGTGCATTTTGTGCAAAACTCACAGGTGTTTGAGCAACATGCCAGTGATCAGGAATACAGAGAATTTATAGCAAACATTTGAATTATAAAAACAGGGAATCTTCACTGAAGTGCAACATTCAGTGCATAGCAGGATATGAGGGAATTTTATGCATCATCTGGGCTCTCCTGGTAGACTATATTGATGTTAATGGCTGTAGCATGGGGAGTGATGCTGGTGAGGTAGTAATGGAGTACAAAGAAATGGCGGATGAACTTAATAACTACTTTGCATCTGTCTTCAGTGTGGAGGTCACTAGCAGTGTGGCAGAAGTCCGTGAATATCAGGGTGTCACGGTCCGGTCCGTGAAGTCCGCATTCCGGTTCAAGGTCCGGTCCATGGACTCGGGACTCTGGGTCTTCCAGCTGTCTCTTGATTGAGTTAATCATAGGCACCTGATTCTCATCTTGGGCTTGGAATATAAATAGCCTTGGGGTTGAGTATAAGCTGCTGGTTTGTTTTGTCAAGATCCCTTGGGAGCAACCTGCTGGTGGAAGGCTAGAGTAGCCAATTGCTATCTTTAGGCTGTGCTAGGGAACCATCCCCTCATGGAGCCTTTCTGTTGGTAGTTGGAGCTGTCTTTGTGGTATGGATTTGGCTGTTTCCTGGGCCAGCTGAGTGGCTACCAGCCACTCCAAGCTAGGTAGGGATCTGGCTGCTTCTGTAGCCAGCTGAGGTCGCTGGCTGAACTGAGACTGAGTTTTCCTGGAGCAAGGTGGAACTGACTGTTCTTTGGTGTTGTCTCTTTTTGTCCTTGCCTCTGTGGAGTAAGCCAGGCTGTTTTGCTGTTGCCCTGTGGGTGGGGGGGGGGGGGGTGGGACGTGTTGTGTCTTGTCCTTGTCTCTGTTGGGTAAGTCTAGCCATTCTGCTGTTACTTGATGGATGGTCCTGTCCCACCTTGATGTAGAGAAGTTGAGTCCTGGCTTGTCTAAGTATAAGTCCTGGCTCTGTCTATGTACTGTTCTGTCTCATGTTGGTGTCATGTTAAAGATGAGTCCTGGTTTTTCAAATGATAAGTCCTGACTCTATGTCAATGTATAGTTCCCAGTCTGTCTGAGTTCCAGCCTCAAGGATCCTAAGCCTTGAGGATCCCCAGCCAAGCTCAAGACCCAAGTCCCCAGCCTGCAGCCAAGTCATGTCCTTGCCTGGTTCTGGGGTCTGAGCCCAAGGCATGACCCAGGTTTTGGGTCCTTGTCCAGTCTTGGACTCTGAGTCCAAGTCTTGTCTCCAAGCTTGGGCCTCTAGATCCCAGCCATGTCCTGTCCTGAAGTTATGTCATGTCCTTGCCTGGTTCTGGGGTCTGAGCCCAAGGCAAGATGCAGGTTCTGGGCCCTTGTCTAGTCTTGGGCTTGGAGTCATAGCCTTGCCTCCTAGTCCATGGTTTCTAGTCCTGGTTCCACTTTCCCCAGCCCAAGTCTGTGTTCTTGTCCCTGCTCCTGGTCTGAATCCTGTCACATCCCTACTCTAGTCTAGTCCTGTTCCTTGCACTTCAGTGTCTGTATCTCACATTTGGGTCTGCTACCAGCACCCCATTGGGACACAGGGAGCAGGAGTGAGTGGAATTGCTATTACAAAGGAAAGAGTGCAAGGCAAACTGAAAGGTCTTTAGGTGGGTAAGTCACCTGGACCAGATGGACTACATCCCAGAGTTCTGAGAGAGGTTGCTGAAGAGACAGTTGATGCATTGGTCATGATCTTTCAAGAATCACTTGATTCTGGCAAGGTTCCAGAGGACTGGAAAATTACAAATGTCACTCCATTCTTTAGGAAGGGCAAAAGAAAAGAAATCATAGGCCAGTTAGACTAACCTCAGTGGTTGGGGAAAGTGTTGGAATCCATTATTAAGGATGTGGTTTTGAGGTACTTGGAGACTAATAGTAAAATAAGTCAGTGAGCATGGTTTCTGTAAAGGGAGATCTTGCCTGGCAAATTTGTTACAGTTCTTTGAGGAAATAACAAACAGGGTGGACAAAGGAAGGCAGTGGATGTCATTGACTTGGATTTTCAGGAGCCTTTGATAAGGTGCCACACACAAAGCTGCTTAACAAGATAAAATCCCATGGTGTTACTGGAAAGATACTGGTATAGATAGAAGAATGATTGATAGGCAGGAGGCAGCAAGTGGGAATAAAGGGGGCCTTTGTTGATTGGCTGCCAGTGACTAGTACTGTTCCTCGGGGGCCAGTATCAGGACTGCTACTTTTCACATTGTCTGTCAATACCTCAGATAATGGAATTGATGGCTGAGGCAAAGTTTGCAGACATTACGATGATAGGTGGAGGGGTAGGTAGTGCTGAGGAAGCAATGTGATTACAAAGGACTGAGACAAACTGGAAGAATGGGCAAAAAAGTGGCAGATGGAATAGTGTTGGGAAATGTATGATAATGCATTTTAGTAAAGGAACAAAAGTGCAGACTATTATCCAAATTGGGAGAAAATTCAAACATCTGAGGGACTTGGGAGTCCTTGTGCAAGATTCCCAGGAGGTTAATTTACAGGTTGAGTCTGTAGTAAAAAAGGCAAATGCAATATAGGCATTCATTTCAAAGGGAATAGAATATAAAAACAAGGAGATAATGCTGAGGCTTTATAAGGCACTAGTCAGGCTGCATTTGGAGTACCGTGAACAGTTTTAGGCCCCATATCTCAGAAAGGTTGTTGTCATTAGAGTCCAGAGGAGGTTCATGAGGATGATTCTGGGAACAAAGGGGTTACCATATCAGTGTTTAGCAGCTTTGGGCCTGTACTCACTGGAACTTAGAAGAACGTGTGGAGATCTCATTGAAACCTACCGAATGTTGAAAGGACTAGACAGGGTGGATGTTGAGAGGATGTTTCCTATGGTGAGGGTGTCCGGAACTAGAGGGCACAGCCTCAAAATTGAGGGGTGACTCTTTAGAAGAGGTAAGGAGGATTTTTATTTTAGCCACAGAATAGTGAATCTGTGGAATACTCTGACACAGACGGCTGTGGAGGCCAAAACTGTGGGTATATTTAAAGTAAAAAATGGTTTTCTGATTGGCAACACACACAAAAGTTGCTGGTGAACGCAGCAGGCCAGGCAGCATCTCTAGGAAGAGGTGCAGTCGACATTTCAGGCCGAGACCCTTCGAGTCCTGACGAAGGGTCTCGGCCTGAAACGTCGACTGCACCTCTTCCTAGAGATGCTGCCTGGCCTGCTGCGTTCACCAACTTTTGTGTTGCTTGAATTTCCAGCATCTGCAGAATTCTTGTTGTTTGGGTTTTCTGATTGGTACGGGCATCAAAGGTTATGAGAAGGCAGGTGTGGCTGGGATCTGGGATCAGCAATGATTGAATGGTGGAGCAGATTCGATGGGCTGAATATCCCAATTCTGCTCCTATGTCTTATGGTCTTATGCTGTTGGCCCAAAACACTGACTGTCTATTTCCGTCCATAGATGCTGCCTGACTTGCTGAGCTCCTCCAGCGTTTTGTGTATTGCACAGGAAAGGAACTCTTCTGTAACAAGGACCTCTATGTACACTTGTAACACTACTTTCAGTGCAATAACATGTTCTGAGATTACAAGGTCAGCATGAGGAGACATAAAGGAGCACTTGTGATAGACAAGTCATCATTGTGTGGTGCACATTAATGGATGAAATTATATTTTCTGTCCCAGCTGTTTCATACGTCTGGACCTTCCTTGCCTGGTCTTTTTCTTGTTGTACAGGCTTAGAAAGTAGCAACCTGTTGTACTCTGCATATGCCTCTTTGCTGAGCATAAGGAACAATTTTCCATTAATTATTCTGTTTCTCCGGCAAAAGATGTGGATTTTCCTTCTGGCTCTTTCAGTCATTCAGTTCATGCTTGTTCTGCAGAGTGGAGATTTGCACTGATGTTCCAACATGCTAAGTCATATGATAGCAGCCTCTCAGATGAAATGTAAATGTTTTATTTCCTTGATGAAATCTCCCAGTTCAAATAATTAGCTCTTCAATACCAAGGGCCCTTTGGGGAAAGTCCATAGTCTAATGCCCTTCAGCTATTGTACACGACAAAAGCAGAAACCATGTGAAAACCCCTGGAGTGTTTTCTTCAAAAAAACATGTCAAAGAAGTTGATGTATGGTTGTGCAATGTACAAGGCTTGCAATTAAAGATGCAACATGGATGTTCTGTACTGTATATGCAAAATGTTATAATGAAGTAATGTCATTAAATTTAAAAAAGAATCCTAGTGTAAGACCCCTGCTTAAGGGATGCACAATTTTCCAGCAGGAAAGGCCAGTATCTCTGTGGGGCAAAGATTTGCTAAATGTTTTTTTGAATCTCCATATGTCCAAACCACAGCCTAAGTAGATTTGGTGTATCTGCAACCCAGTTGAAATGCCTTTGCCACTACTGATATTTGACAGTGTACTATTTGTGGAGGTGAACATTAACATAATGAAATGGTTATATGAGGGGTGATTGATAAGTTTGTGGCCTAAGGTAGAAGGAGTCAATTTTAGAAAGCCTAGTACATTTATTTTTCCTACATTTACATAGTCCAGTGGTCACAGAGCATATGGATCCCTTCTTTGTAGAAGTCAGTGTCTTGGACCTCCAGAAAGTGGTCCACAGCAGGGGTGATTGATAAGTTTGTGGCCTAAAGTAGGAGTTGAGTTATACAGCTCTCGTTACATACACGTGCAGTTCAACTCTGAGTGATAATGCAGAACGTTTGAAGTTAACTCATCTCCTTTTACCTTAGGCCACAATTATCAATCACCCTTGCTGTGGACCACTTCTACAAAGAAGGGATCCATATGCTCTATGGCTGCTGGACTAAGTGTGTAAATGTAGGAGGGAACTATGTTGAAAAATAAATGTGCTTGGTTTTCTAAAATTGACTCCTTCTACCCTAGGCCATGAACTTATCAATCACCCCTCATATAATTATACCTCTCAATAAGATTTCTGCAGTGATCTTCGAGGGTGCAACAGACAAGGACAATGCAGACTAGTGGAGAGTGGTCTATTTCTGTATTTTCAAAATGTATTTGATAAGGCTCCACCCATCAAGCTGCTACATAAAAAGCAGACTTAAATAATATATCAGCATGAGTAAAGGACTGGTTAAAGAACAGAAAAATGACAAGGAATTCCCTTCCTCCACCATCAACACTGCCCTCAACTGCATCTTTCATTTCATGCATATTTACCCTCACCCCCTCCTCCTGCCACCCCACCAGGGATAGGGTTCCTCCTGTCTTCACCTACCATGCCTCCAGGCCCAGCACATAATTCTCTGTAACTTCTGCCATCTCCAACAGGATTCCACCACCAAACACATCTTTCCCTATCCATCCATCCATCCTGACACATATCCTTGCAAGTAGAACAAGTGCTACCCCTACACCTCCTCCCTCACTACCATTCAAGGTCCCAAACACCTCTTCATGGTGAGGCAACACTTCACCCATGAGTCTGTTGGAGTCATCTCCTATATCCAGTGCTCCCTGTGTGGCCTCCTGTATATCAGTGAGGCCTTACCTAGATTGGGAGACCACTTCGTTGAGCACCTACGCTCTGTCTGCCAGAAAAAGTGGGATCTCCCAGTGGCCATTTATTTCCACTTCCCATTCCCATAAGTCACTTGATGGCCTCCTCTACCTTCATGAATTGGCCACACTCAGGTTGGAGGAGTAACAGCTTATATTCTGTCTGGGTAGCCTCCAGCCTGATGGCATGAACATCGATTTCTCGCACTTCCAGTAATGTTCACCATTCCCCATCCCCTTTTCCCTCTCTCACCTTATCAC
The DNA here is from genome assembly GCF_030028105.1 of Mobula birostris. Classification (NCBI taxonomy): domain Eukaryota; kingdom Metazoa; phylum Chordata; class Chondrichthyes; order Myliobatiformes; family Myliobatidae; genus Mobula; species Mobula birostris. The sequence continues at coordinate 81,113,171 of NC_092372.1, read as the reverse complement.
CTTATCTCCTTACCTGCCCATCACCCCTCTCTGGTGTTTCCTTTCTTTCTTTCTTCCATGGTCTTCTGTCCTCTATCAGATTTCCCCTTCTTTCACCAATCAATTTCCCAGCTCTCTACTTCAGCCCTCCCCCTCCCCCCTCCCCAGATTCACCTGTCACCTTGTGTTTCTTCCTCCCCTCCCCCCACCTCTGACTTTGGCTCATCTTTTTTTCTCCAGCCCTGATGAAGGGTCTCGGCTTGAAATGTTGTCTGTACTCTTTTCCATAGATGCTGCCTGGCCTGCTGAGTTCCTCCGGCATTTTGTGTGTGTGTTGCTTGCGTTTCCAGCATCTGTAGATTTTCTCTTGTTAGGAGCAAATTGGTCTTTTTCAGGTTGGCTGGCGATTAAAGATTTTGATGGAATAAATGTAAGGTGTACACCTATGCCTATGCTCCCATTTCTAGCTCTGGTGACACATTTAACCATATTACCAACCCTTAGCACTGGCAGCACATCCCAGATCCTTGGCAGTGCCAGTGCCCTGATTCAGTTGCACACCTAAATATGTTTCTGGTTAAAGCTTTGGCCACAGATCTAATCACATCCTGACTACTGGAACCAACCACATATCTATCTGCCTAATCATTGCGTTTGGTCATACACCGAACCCCACCAAACGTAGCTTTTTCTATACACCTGACCATATCATCCCGACTCCTGCTGAACTACCAGGCAGATCGTATGCTTGGCCTTTATTGTAAGGGAGAGAAAGGAGTTCTTGCTGCAGTTATAGCAGGGTTTGAAGAAACCGTACCTGAAATACTGCATCCAATCTTGGGTCCATGATTGCTTTTGAATTAGTGCAGTATATATTCAATTAATGACAAGAATGAGAGGATTTTTTTCAACAGATTGCATAAGACCATAGGCAGCCTTAAGCATCTGGGGGGTCAGTTTCAAGAGTTAACGTGGGGCCCTACCCCCACTTCCCAAAAAAAAAGAAAAAAAGTGAATATCCAAGTTGGTTTGCATCAATAATGGTATAATTTCAGACTTAAACGTTGATGCATTATATGCACTTTCAGCATAATGGACAGACAGCTCAACATAATCCAAACAATTCTCTTAACTAAAAACTGAAACAATGACAATTTTTGCTTTGGAGTGAGAAGCCTCGCCCTTTTCAGCAACTAGTCTGTATTGAATGGCACTATGTGTTAGGTATCAGCTGACATAAGAACAGCTTAAACAATTTCCCTTTAATTAAATTAATAATAAAAGCAATGTCATATTTAATGAAAATTCACACTTTATTTATTCAATGAACAGTGTCTGAAAGTTAACTACTGGAAGTTTACAACAATCTGCGTCTCACGCTCTTTCAGCACCACGGACAGCTCACGTAAGGCCTGGAGAGCGAACAGGAGGAGAGTGAGAGAGAGAGGGGATGCAAGCGGGAGAGAGAAATTACGATTTGTGGAAACGCCGCCTAATCGCCTATACACATTTTAAGTGAAATACATGGTTTATTTTATTATTTTAATTATAAACTTTATTTCTGCTAAAACTTCACCACCCTCCTGTGCTTGAGTGCTGAGAATGCTTTAATGAGCTCATCTTTGTCCAGCGATCTTGTTATTTCATGCTCAATTGATATCTGAGCAAGAGCTGACAGACGCTCCTGGAGCATGGTTGTCCTCAGATGAGTTTTGATGAGCTTTAGCCTCGAAAAACTTCTCTCTCCACTCGCTACAGTCACAGGCACTGTCAGCATGAGTCTTAGAGCAATGGTGAGGTTAGGATACAGTTCAACCAGATTGTTGCTGTAAATGTAGCTCAGAATCTGCAGGCCAGTGGTTTCTTTTGCAGGCACGGCACTGACAGCAGCCAACACCTCGCGCAAAAGGTCCTCAGCATCCACATCACCAAGTGCCCTCTCCATGTTTACGCAGCTGTCTTTCAGTGTGTGACTTTGGGTGGCTTTTTTCATTTCCTCTCTTCCATAAATGAAGCAAAACAGACTGTAAAATGACTCTATCAGCTTGAAGTGCTCACTAATGCCTGTGATGGCAGAGTCCACTGGTGGAAGGAAAACTTCTCTCTTGTACCGTTCCTCGGGTGCCACTGTCAGGGAATGATCTGCACTTTGGGACTCGTACTGGAACTGGCGTTTTGGTTTTCTGATCCGTGCAGTAGGAAAGACCATTGACATCCCTATATCTTCAGCTATGTCTCTGGCATCTGTTTGGGCGGACTAAAGGCCGTTCTCTCTGTATTCCTTGAGAAATTTCAGAACGTATTCCACCTCGCGCTGTAGCACATCGATTCCCACTTGTGGGCTCTGGAGCAGCTTGCTGACACGGTTCACCTCATGTAAAACGTTGTACCAGATGATAACAGTCAGCAGGAATTTCCATGACATGATCTCCTTTTCTAGGCCTCTGGCTGCAGATGTGGTTTCACTGTCACCTTTCTGTGTGGCATGTTCAGTCAGTGACAGGAGTACATTGCCAACATCGGGAAGCTGGTAGCGCAGGACTTTCACACTTTCCACGCAGCACTCCCATCGCATGTTGGATATGGCCTTGAGGGTCATCTGTGGCACGTTCTCCTTGAAAAGCTCCCATCCCTGTGTCGATGAGCTGAATAGTGTGTATAGACATTGCAGCACCCCAAAGAAGCTCACAGACTCACTGTTGATTTTGCAGCATCGACAATGACTAGGTTTAGGCTGTGGCTGGCGCATGGCATGAACAAGTGCTTTTTTGTTAATATCTAGCACCCTCTTCTGCACCCCGCTATTTTTCCCCCTCATATTGCTCCCGTTATCATATGCCTGCCCCCTGCATCTTGAGATATCTAATCCTAACTTCTCCATATGCGTTAAGAAAACGGCATCTCCCTCACCTGTCTCGGTTGTAGGACTGTCAACATGATGTAGTGCTTGTTCATCAAACAAAGTTTGGTCATCATTATCACCATCTGTTTGAGTAGAATTGTTCTTCTCGTTTTCATTGCTCTGATTACAGTATCAACATCTCCTGTACCGCTTACACTGTCACTTGGCACTGCAGCCCCATGCTGTGACGATGGTGCAGCAGCAACCGCTGTCCGCGGGCCTTTTACAGATGCTGGACCAAAGAAAGATGTAACTTTTGGGAGACTATTTAGACGTTTTGTTTTGTTGTCTAATATTTTCTGTTTTTCAGCACCACTAGGATAGCAGCGTTTCATTTTCCTCTCATTGAAAAGTAGCCTTCTTTGCTAGGAGCAATGTTTACAAGTGAAGTAAATATTTTAAGGTATTTTCTCAGATGTCAGTCAGCGAGTGGCCACTGGTGGTTCGGCTGGCAATAGCAGGAGAATATTGTGGCGTCTGGGAGCTGTGCATTAAATTTTTGCATGTCAGTCAGGGGCCTCTGGGAGGGCGGGGCCCGTTTCAGTTGAAACGGGTGAAACATAGCTAAGGCCGCCTATGGATAAGACTCACCTTCCTGGAATCGGACAGAGAAATTAACCTAAATCATTTAATTCTGTCAACAACTTGGAGAATCTATCCCTTTTCAAAGAGCCTCAGTAAGTACAATGGCCTAACAGATTTCACAAGTCATTAAGTTACAAGTAGATCAGTAAATGTTCCCATTTTCAAATATGGAACTGTGTAGTCATATGGTCAACCAGCAAAAAAACCTTCACTTCTGCACAAATTTATCATGTGAAACACAGATATTCAACATGAAACTATTTTAAAAATACACTATTCTAAAAACAAATGAACATAAACAAATACAAGCTTCCTACTTCCCTCATATAAATGAAGCTCCAAGATGCAAACTAAAATAAAAATGTTTCTGCAAATGTCATTACCTGTTCCCAAATAACATTAAGATGAGAATTCGGTTCTAATAATCCCTGTATAATTTGCAACATTGTAAAACTGCATGCTTAACAATTTATTAACACAGCGCCTTACAGCTGAGTCATTAAAAGTTAACACAACCATATGTCAGAAATAACATTGCTGTATCAGCTCACACAGGTGATTTTAGCTCTTTTATGCTTCCAGATATATCTTTGTAATAATTCATTTCACATTTAGTTGAAAGTGATAACTTGCATTTCCTTTCTTCTCCAAAATTATAGTTCCTGGTTCAGAGATGGGATTCAGAATGTTGCAGCAGGAAACGGCAAATGAGAAACTGACAGACAGAACCATAGACCTCTATCATCAAAGGGACTGCCTTTGGCCACCAGCATAAACAATCACGAAGGGCTAAGAGAGAGAATTGCTTCTTCACTCCTGACAAAACCTACAAAAAATACTGGCCCAGCTTCCCAAAAGTGCTAAGTAAATAGTTTCCAAACATGAAAGCCGCTGACGTCAATCAATCATACCAGTAATTGTGGCCAAGTAATAATGCATTTTCTGTCACTCCAAAGTCGACAAAATCCATCTTACTAATGGAAATTAGTACCTTAAAAGACACTTTTTGGGCTTGGTCTGATGAAACATGTTACTCTTGCATTCACATTTAGAGAACATTAGATAAAACTGCTAAAACTTTTAACCTTCCGAACCAGAAACCCTGGATCAATAGTTCCGTGCGAGCAACACTTACCGCGCAACGCAGAGCTTACGCTGCCGGCAATCATTAGGAGCTCAAGAAAAGCAGCTGCGATCTGTGCAAAGATATCAAGACTGCGAAACAACAATACAGGGACAAGACTGAGTAGAGATTCACAATGAACAGCACATGTGACTTGGGTCAAGGCTTGCATACCATCGCAGACTTCAAACCCAAACGTCGTGGTGCCGCCAACTTCGCGCCTCTCTCCCAGATGAGCCCAATCGCTTTTACGCTTGGTTCGATGTCGCTAACTACTGTATCAGCCTCTGAGGAAAGCCACTACCTACAACCTGCAACCTGGTTATCTCTGAGGCTGAGGTATGCAGATGTTTCCAACGAGTGGACAGTCGCAAGGCTGCGGGACCGGACTGCATCCCAGGACGGGTACTCAGGATGTGCACAGCACAACTAACGGGTGTGTTTACAGACATTTTTAACCTTTCCCTCTCCCAGTGTAGAGTGCCCTCCTGCTTCAGATTATCCACCATTGTCCCTGTACCAGGTAACATGCCTGAACCACTGTGTCCTGTTGCACTCACCTCAATAATAAGCAAATGCTTTGAGAGGCTGGTCAAGGATTACATCTGCAGTATGCTACCACCCACACCGGACCCCCTACAATTTGCCTACTGACACAACCGATCGACAGACAATGCAGTAGCCACTGCTCTTCATCCCGTCCTTACACATCTGGAGAAGAAGGATGCTTATGTGAGAATGTTGTTCTTGGACTACAGTTCAGCATTCAACACCATAACTCCATCCAGACTTCACAAGAAGCTCAGAGACCTCGGCCTTGACCCTGCCTTGTACAGCTGGATCCTGGACTTCCTGGCAGATCGCCGACAGGTGGTAAGAGTGGGCTCCCTCACCTCTGTCCCCCGACTCTCAACACGGGGAGCCCCTCAGGACTGTGTACAAAGTCCCCTCCTTTATCCCCTGTATACCCATGACTGTGTCACCACCCACAGCTCTAATTTGCTGACAACACTACATTGATTGGCCAAATCTCAAACAATAACGAAGTGGCCTACACGGAAGAAGTCATCTCTCTGAGCCTCCATGCCCTGTTCACCTCAGACTGTTGAAGTTTGGTACGGACCCCCATATCTTAAGAACTTTCTACAGGGTCACAATTGAGAGCATCCTGACTGGCTACATCATTGCCTGGTATGGAAACTGAACCTCCCTTAATTGCAGGGTTCTGCAGAGAGTGGTGCGGGCTGCCCAGCTCATCTGTAGCTGTGAACTTCCCATGATTCAGGACACTTACAAAGACAGGTGTGAAAAAAGGACCTGAAGGATCATTGGGGACCCGAGTCACCCCAACCACAAACTGTTCCAGCTGCTACCATCTGGGAAACTGTACTGCAGCATAAAAGACAGGACCAACAAGCTCTGGGACAGCTTCTTCCACCGGGCCTTCAGACTGATTAACTCACACTGATTTGAGTGTATTTCTATGTTATATTGACTGTTCTATTTATTATAAATTACTATGATTGCAGATTGCACATTTAGACAGAGATGTAATGTAAAGATTTTTACTCATGTATGTGAAGGATGTAAGAAATAAAGTGAATTCAATTCACAAATGGTCCTTGCTTGCACAAGTATATATTTTCCATATTAGCTACTATTCTGATGCTGAACTGATAAAACTATGAAGATAATACTAATTAATTTTGTGCAGTGAATTCGAGGTTAACAAGGACTGAGTTAACCTTTATTTTAACCATAAAATTTTGCAGTATATTTCAGAATTAACAATTCTTGATAACAAATCTACCTTTTTCTGCAAAAACCATTTTGTTACTTAAAGGCCTTCACCGTGATACTGTTCCATTGGCCAGTATAAGTAATTTTGTAATTAAGATACTGAAACTAAACCTAAACATTCTGCAGATTGAATTTTGTGTAACAAGCTTTTTGACCATATTCACATTCACAAAAAATATACTTTAGACAATTCAATTTGCCAATTATTTCTTTGCAATACCAGTCAGCATATCTGCCTGCTTGCAGTCTCAATGCATTCTCTCCTTCTTTATCCGCTATAACATATTGAAATATTGCTATGGTAGCTCATGTGTAGAATGCTAAAGGGGATTCTGGACTATTGATCCAAATACATGAGTTTGAATCCCACCATGACAGCTAGGAAATTTAAATTTAAATAATGAATAAATCAGTAATGTCCATGAAAATATTGGATTTTCATAAAAATGCATCTTGCTTACTAAAGTCCTCCAGGGAAGGAAGTAAATCATTTTTATCTGGTCTTTTCTGTTATGTTGCTTTACATTCACAGAGATGGTTACCCTTAAGCAACCTAACTCAGTTCAGGAGCCATTTAAAGTCATGGTGTTGTCAATGAAGATTGCTTATTGGGAATGAATGAATTAAGCAAATCATTGACTGTTTCATCTACTGGTGGACATACTATGTAATTCTGATATTTTCTGATTCTATCTTGTGTTTTTTTTGCTTTGATATGATTTTCTTTTAGATTTTGCACTTTGTTTCATTGACTCAGGAATATCTGCACTGAAGCTTTCAGATTTGCTTTTTTTTGTCTGTTTTGTATACATCTATCAAAATCCATATTTTTCAATTTGTACCTCTAATTCCAATTGTCTTTGGAGGGAGGAGAAAATGGTGGCGCACGCAGCCTCTCCAGTGAATGATATCGTATTTGTAAGTAGGATGCCGTGCACAATTCTGATTTGATGGAGACAGACGTGAGAAGCACGGAGGAACATCTGGAGAAGCTTCTGAAATGCCCGGTTCACTGCCTTTGCTACTGTGCGATCGAGAATCTCCGGAGGGGGAAGGCCCCAAATCCTTGGCTTTGCCTGTTGCTGATGGCCGGGGATGGGGTCAAAGTGCTCAGCAGAGATGGTGCTTGGTGCTCAGTGTTGGAGGCTCAAAGTTTTCAGACAGACTCAGAGTCGGACTGTGGTCGTGTGCTTCCAGGATGCTGCATCGGCAAGTTTGTGGTGCTGGAAGCTCATGGCAGGGAGAGTTTTCTTACTTCTACCATCTGCATGAGATGATGGGACTTTCGAGAGATTTTGAGACTTTTTTTTACCATGCCCATGGCCTATTCTTCATCAAATTATGGTATTGCTTACACTGTTGTAACTATATGTTATAATTATGTGTTTTTTGTCAGTTCTTCGGTCTTGGTCTGTCTTGTGTTTCTGTGATATCACACTGGAGGAACATTGTATCATTTCTTAATGCATGCATTACTAAATGACAATAAAAGAGGACTGCGTGTCCTTATAATCTAATCTAATCTTCTTATATTTTTTCAAGCACCATCATAACTGACCAACTATGTTTGTGATATTCTCCACTTCTTTTACCACTGTACTTGCTGTACTGCAAAATCCAAGAATAGCAGTGGTATATATTCTTGACTTCTCTTCCTAAAGCCATTGATTCAGCCTGCATCATACCTGACCTTGTCTTTTGTCCAGAAAAGCATTTCTCTGAGAAATAACATTGCTTCTTTCTTTCAGAGTGTATATCATGTGTAATACTGGTTGTTAAATGTTGATTTAAAAAAAACACAAGAGATGCAGTTTCTTAGAGATACCAAGACAGTAAGAATCAAAAACTTACCAGTAATTTTCACACAACCATTTTGAATTGGAGCCTTTGCTTCACTTTGTCCTTGCCTAAATGAAGTTCACTCTAAAGCCTCTCTCCTGCTATTGCCTCTAACTTCTAGGCTTTTTCTTTCAACAATAGGCTCCATGGTTTCAATCACGTTTGCTGCTTTAGTCATTTCACTTTTATTTTGTCTCTCCACTTTATTCTCTTTTTTGCTCAGTAGGAACAGCAATTGCAATATTGCTGAATATAATGTTTCGTCTCTGCACGTTGTAATCTACTTTGAATTTACAGCCACATCGCTGCCATTCGATTGTGCATCTGTAAAAAACCTATTTTTTCCCCCTACTCCACCTTGCTCAAGCCTCTAGTCAAATCATCATTGCACAAGTTGTCACTGATCCAATCTCTTTTCTGGGCATATTTGCTATATTGCTTCCATTCCCACCCTCCACGCACCCTGCCCCCCTGCCCCGTGCTAGAAACCACAGAAAAACTACAGCACAGTGCTGTATTGTGTGTTACTAGATTTTCTTCATCAAATACTGTAGCCTTAGTTTCCTACACTACCTCACTCAAGATGAGGATAAACTTCAGAAATGTACTTTAAAGAGCTCATCTGCTTCTAATTCTCACTAGATTTCCCATTGTGGATCTGCTCTAAGTTCTGTCGCTGTGCTTTTCATTCTAAATCTCTCTGTAAGGTGGCCTGCTTTAATTGCAATGAAGAATGACCTTTATCATGGGGTGCTTTCACTTGCCTTCCTGAAGACCAGGTAGCATTTTAACTTAATCCAAACTCTCTTGCAATCAGATCATTCAACTTCCACTTATACTACTGTCCTTTTCATCCACTTTCATGAGCAGTTCAATTACATAGATAAAATTTCCCTTTTCTGATTGAATCAGAGACAAAGCAGGTTCAGATGACGAGTTTCTCAAACTGAATTTAAGGAATTCTTGTAAATCAGAGTTGCCATTCAACAGGAGAGAACAGATCTTCTTTCAAAGGGAGATAACAGATCTACAAATTGACCAGGAAGTGAAGGGGTGATAAAATGTACAACAAACCTCAGAGGCTAGAATAATTATTTCATGCAGATAAATGACAATTAATATAGTTAAAGTTGTTGCAACCCTCAATATGAACCCATACTTCTTTTTCAATTATTAGAAGTGTGTTATACAAGATACTTCTTAGTCCTGTTGAAGAGGGAGCAGAGAACCAGATTTAGATGTTGCCCATCAGGCTTTGTTGGAGATTCTTTGTTCTAATCCCACTCTGGAGTCTTGAAAGTCAATACATAAAGCAGTTTTGATTTTCTTCATTGCACAATTGATTTCCTGTGTAAACATGATTCCAAATACAATCACAGTTTGTAACGAGTCTTCTGCTCTGAAACATTCTTGCTACTGTTAAAACCCCATGGTGCAGGTATGGATGATGTTATTACACATGCAATTCCCAATTGGTGGCTTGTTTTTGAAGTGGATTCATTGAAGGACAGTTATCACTGTTGAAGCTACATGCAGGAAAACAAGCCTGAACAAGCGAGTGGTATGGATCAAGAGAATCACTCAGTCAAACAGAAATGTACTCATTCGATAGACCTTTTAACTGAGGAGGAAAAGGCAAGCCTATTCACCTTACTGGTAGTGTGGTGAACACACTCTCTCTGCTTGTACAAAGCATGGCATTTTTATTACCATCCATCCCTCTCTTGTGGCCTCCTGACTAAACCCTCCTCCACTCACGCACTCAGCCATTCAGGAACAGCTTCTTCCCCTCTGCTATCCCATTCTTAAATGGACATTGAATCTTTGGACACTACCTCACTTGAGAGTTTAGGGGAGATTTCAGTCTAGTTACTTTACAGAGAAACCGTTGGGTGCCTGGACTGCACTAGCGGGATGGTGGGAGAGGACGATACAATTGGGGCACTTAATAGGCTCTCAGCTCGGCACATGGACGGAAGGAAAATGGAGAGGTATGGGATGTGCAGGAGGAAAGGTTTATATAGGTCAGCACAACGTTGTGGGCTGAATGGCCTGTACAGTGCTGTACAGTTCGGTGTTCTCGATATTCGATGTTAAAGTATCTCTTTGCTAATTTAAGGTTACCATGGTGATGGCAACAGTAACAGGTCATTATCTCCAATTACCACATTCCTCATGGAACCTTTTAGCACCCCTTCTGCTCTGTTGCTCAAATCAGGACTAACTTTCTTGAAATACACTTTAAACTTACACTATGATTTTATAATGCCTTTTTTAATGTTAACTCTATAGTCTATGTTCCTGACTCCACATTGTGTACCACTTCCAGAAAAGCTCCAGATCTTTTCTGTTTAGGGAATCATCAATATTTGTATATTTCTTGGGGACTGGGTTGAATGAGAGCTCACTGTATTTAACAGAGTGGAATACTGCACCATGACGTGTTGAGGATTTGCTTGATATATGTGACTCTGATAACTTTTACATACTCATTGTTATTAGAGCTCTTATAGGCAGGGAAGGGAAGAGGGGAACACATATCACACTTGCTCAGGGAAGCTAAAGAAGAGTAGATCAAAGGGCCCTGGTTAGGAATTCTAAATACCAAAAGTTGGCTTGGAGTCATCGCCAACCTCTAGAGTTTGAAGAGCCATAGGATCTGTGCCTAGACTTGGTTAGATAAAAGTATTTTAAAATGAGAAGTAAACAGTGATGGACACATTTTCCATAGTTTTTTTACGAATGCAATAAACTGGGTGTTAAACAAGAAACCAATAAATATTGTATTTAGATTTCCAGAAGACATTTGATAAAGTGGCACGTAAAAAGACAAGATGAGATTGGGGAATGATAACAGGTCATTTCCTTCAATTACATCCTGTCTGCTACCTCCTCTCACTGGCATTTTATTTCTCTGCTAGGTGGCATCTACAAGCCCCAACCAATAGGATCTTCTTCTGGATCCCCACCTCCCAAGGCCTCTGGATCTGCACACACAAACAAAGTGCCTGTTGCTTTATCTGTGATACCAAGGCTCCCAGTAATGTTTTATTCAGTGCTCCTCTCTCTCATGCTTTCCATCCCTAGTTGATCATCCACTTTATACAACATTTCCATCCTGATTCAAATCAGATTTACAGAAAACTTCAAACATAGATTGTGAAAAAACCTCTCATGGGCAAACTACTATAGGTAAAAAGAATCAAAATCAGGATTATTATCACCAGCATGTGACATGAAATTTGTTAACTTAGCAGCAGCAGTTCAATGCAATACATAACCTGGCAGAGAGAAAAATAATAATAAACAAGTAAATCAATTACAGTATATGTATATTGAATATTTTTTAAAATATGCAAAAATCAGAAATACTGTATATTAAAAAAATGTGAGGTGGTATCCAAAGATTCAATGTCCATTTAGGAATGGGATAACAGAGGGGAAGAAGCTGTTCCTAAATCGCTGAGTGTGTGAATAATATTCTGTCTAACCAAATGTTCAAATTACTTAGTCTTTTACTTCTTTATATATAGTAGTTATATACAGGGGGTGTATGGGGTGTCAGGGAGGGGTAGCACCTCTGGTGGGGGAACATGTTGCGTCCTTTTCAAGGCGGTTAGTCCACCTTTGGTCCCCATCTGGCACTTAGCTCTCACCTGTGGGTCCCCGTAGCTGTTTGCATGCGACAGCGGCCACACCCTAGGCAATGGCTTTGACAAGCCATCTAAATCAGGTGAGGGTAGTCGACAGGTCTCAAACCCTCAGTGAGATAGGGAGATGTCTATCCCAGCATGTGAAGACAGACTCTGGTGGATTGAGCAGCCGAGACCAATGGAAGGTCCAACAGTCAAAAAGGTGGTCTCTGCAAGCGTCGTGGAATGCGTAGAGCAGGACAAGACACAGAAGACGCCCTGGCTGTCCACTGTGCCTAGTCCCATCTCCAGTCATCTCGACTCTATCTTGCCACTGGATCCAGATGGGAATTGGGAAGAGAGAGTGAGGCTGGCGCTGCACAACTCTACCTCACTTAAATCCAAATCATGCACTAGTTTTGACACCATCAATGGTGTCGAGGTCTTCATTGACGACAATGATGGACGAACATGTCCATGAATACAGTAGTTTCTATGTGGGTGATATGCTTACTGAATGAGTGGGATGTGGATTCATCTGAGGAGTCAAATGCTTTTAACACATTTCTACTTTAATATAGTGAGTCAGAATAAAGTCCTCCAATATTAGGTAAATCAGTTGTAAGAAAATATTATTGTTGTGTCATGGCAGCCATAGTTAGAGCTGCTCTCTGAAAGCCCTGATGATTTGGGTTTACAATCTTGCCTGTGTGGAGTTTGCATGTTCTCCTGACTAAATAGGTTTCCACCAGATACTTCCATTTCTTCTAATATCCCAAAAATGTAGTGAGGGTAGGTTAAGTGACTCCTGCAAACTGTGCCTTGTGTAGGTGGATGACAGGATAATTAGAGGGATTTGATAGGCATGAGACAAGGAATTGATTACAGGGATATTAATAGGGGAATGGGGCTAATGGGAATGCTGTGTGAGCAGCACTGATTTGATGGGCAAACTGGCCTCCCTGCATCATATGAAAATAAACTAAAATTGGCTGCGACTATTTTCAAGTTGCCAGTGACGCTTTCAATTAGATTAAAATCGAGTATCGATACTAGGCATTAAGTTTGAGACTGCTCAGACAAATTTCAGTGAGGTTGCTGATAGAAGAGAACTCCATTTGGATGGTTATGGATTCACAATGATTTCCCAGCAGTAATAAGACTGCATAATAATTTGTCGCATCTGCCATTCCAACCACTTGAGAATCCATTCCATTTGACAGGTCTCCCCTCTCAACCTCCTAATATTTTTTTCAGAATTTTTTTGTAAAACAGGATGTTATTTCTGATAGGAAGGACTCAAGTTGCAACACCTTACTAAGCATGAGGATTGAAATACCCTAAACAAATATCTTATAACGTAATCATGAATACCATCACCCATCAGGTAAGAATTTTACACCATTTCCGGCATCCCCACTTGTTTTCTTCATATACTGTCTTGTATAATAAAACTTCTTATGCCTCTGTATTTCCAATTCTTTGACTCTATAATTAAATAAAATATTAGTCCTTTTAAAAACAGAACAATTGCAAAAGGAGCTAATGTTGCAGCAGGATATTCTGAAAAAATAACAGCGGGTTTAATGGTGCATGATGCTATTACTGCATAAGAAACCCAACTATTGGTGCCCACAGAGAGATATACTATACTAAAACTAATACTCATCTCACTATCAACCTCTCTGTGCTTTTCATGAAATTGTTGCATCTAGTTGTGAATTAAACTAGAAATGTAGAAACTAATGGCTGGTGGTCAATGATGTAAAGACTAATTTAATTGTTTTTGTAAGGCCACTCAGTCCCACTAGCTCAGCAAGGAAACATTTAAAACTATAGAGTCTCATTTTTAAAAGTAGTTAATTGTTCCTAAAGGTCATTGAAACATAAGGTAGGTTTTATTTTTAAATTCTTGTTTTGTTCAACTGTATTTCCTCTCAAATTAATTTGACTCAACTTCATCCCACCTCGGTTTCTCTCTCTACCCTGAAATTCACTGTGTACGGAGAATGATCACTGGATTTGATGCTTCTCAAGCTCTTGGGTGCACCGTTTGCCTCACTAAGCTGTCATCAATTTGAACATTTTTCTACTGATATTTGCAAAATACACCATTGTATGTTTTTTTCACACTACTCTGATCACGCGTCCTGGAGCAAGATGAGCCTTGTAATGCCCACACAAACTCTTTTGCTCAGGCAGAGGAAGGGATAACCAGCTCTCTACCCTTGAGGTGACCCAGGAGGCAGAGTGTGCTTCAAGGGGTAAGAGGCTTCAGACATCAAACTCTTGCCCTCTGAAACCACCTGTCAAATGGTTGTGGACATTTTGTTTAACTGCCTCTGAAACTTGAGGACATGTTAAAAACAATTGAAATAGATTTAATTATTTAAAATATACTGTTGATATTAGAGGTAAAATAATCTCAAGTAAACCTTAAAATGCTAAATCATTTAAATATATTAAAAGAACATTCCTCCTCCCCCCCCATATAGTCAGTAATCCAATTCAAATAAATGTTCTTGTACTATGACGCCAAGTCCCCAGAGCAAAGCTGAGGTTGGATGCAATGTGCATCTCCCCTCTTCTGCTGCTGAGCTCAAAGTGAGTTCTGCAGTGGAGCCAGAGATTAGGTGGACACCAAACCATCCAGATCTTTGCATGGCTGGGACTTGAATGATTGATGGCCACAAGTTAATTGGTTGGCTTTTTCCAATCTCTTGCTCAAAGTAAGAGATTCCTAGACTCTGTTGATCTAACCACTCCTTCGGTAGTCTGAGGTACCCACATGCTTCAAGTAGGCTTCAGTTATACTGGTGCCAAAGAAGAACATGGTGACCTGCCTCAAGGTCTATCGTCCAGCAGCATTTACATCCACAGTGATGAGGTGTTTTGAGAGGTTGGTGATGAAACATATCAACTCCTGCCTGAGAAGTGATTTGGATCCAGTCCAATTTGCTTCCTGTCACAACAGGTCAACAGCAGATGCCATTTAATTGGCTCTTCCCTCAACCATGGAACATCTGGACAGTGAAGATGCTGACACTGACTCTACAAATCAGAAAGGGAGGGAGGGGGGAGAAGACACATGCTGACATGATAGGGGATTTGTTCATTAGGGAAATGGACAGGAGGTTCTGCAGGCGAGAACGAGATTCCCAAATGATATGTTGCCTCATGGGTACCAGGGTCCAGGATATCTTGGATTGAGTCCTCAGCATTTTTAAGTGGGAGGGTGAACAGCTAGAAGTTGTGGTCCATGTAGATACCAATGACATGGGTAGGACAAGGGATGAGGCTCTGCTAGGGAGTTCAGGGAATTAGGTGCTAGGTTAAAGGCTGGAACCTCTAGGGTTATGATCTTAGGATGGCTATCCATGCCACATGCTAGTAAGGCCAGAACTAGGAAGATTATACAGTTTAATATGAGGCTAAGGAGTTGGTGTAGAAGGGAGGGCATTTTTGGATCATTAAGCCCTCTTCCAGGGAAGGTGGGAACTATACAGACAGGTTTGCACCTTTACTGGAGGGGGATTAATATCCTAAGGGAAGGTTTGTTTATTAATGCTGCAGTGGGGGTTAAACTGGAGTTGCAAGGCGATGGGAACCAGAGTGCCAGAACAATTAGTGGAAAGGTTATGGAGGCAGATGTTTGTACAGATGGTGTACACCCCAGGGTTCTGAAAGAGGTGGATGAAGAGATTGTGGAGGCATTAGTAATGATCTTTCAAGAATCATTAGATTCTGGAATGGTTCCGAAAAACTGGAAAATTGCAAATGTCACTCCACTCTTCACTATAGGCCAGTTAGTCTGATCTCAGTAGTTGGGAAGATAGAATCAATTATTAAGGATAAGATCTCAGGGTATCTGGAGGGACATGATAAAATAAGTCTCGTCAGCATAGTTTCCTCAAGGGAAAACCTTGCCTGACAAATTTGTTGGAATTCTTCGAAGAAATAACAAGCAGGATAAACAAAGGAGAATCAGTTGATGTTGTGTACTTGTATTTTCAGAAAGCCTTTGACAAGATGCCATACATGAAGCAAGTTAACAAGCTATGAGCCTATGGTATTACAGGGAAGATTCTTATGCTCTTATCAGGATGCTGTTCATTGATTACAGCTCACATTCAATACTATTATCCATCAAAAATTATCAATTAGCTTCAAGACTTAGGCCACAGTACCTGTTTGTGCAAATGGGTTATCAATTTCCTCATTTGCAGACACCATTCAGTTTGGATAAAGGGCAACGATGAAACGGCGATCAAACTTTAGTAACTATTTTGCATCGGTCTTCACTGTGGAAGACACTAGCAATATGCTAGAAATTCAACAGTGTCAAGGGGCAGAAGTGAGTGCAGTTGCTATTACTAGGGAGAAGATGATCGGAAAGCTTAAAGTTCTGAAGGGAGACAAGTCGTCTGGACCAGGAGGACAACACCTCAGGATTCCAAAAGAGGCGGCTGAAGAGATTGTGGAGGCATTAGTAATGATCTTTCAAGAATCACAAGATTAAGGAATGATTTCAGAGGACTAGAAAATAGCAAATGTTCACTCTACTCTTTAAAAAGGGAGCAAGGCGGAAGTCAGGAAACTATAGGCCAGTTAGCCTGATTTCAGTGATTGGGAAGAAGTTGGAGTCCATTATTAAGGATGAGGTTTTGGGGTACTTGGAAACACAAGATAAAGTAGGCCAAAGTAAGCAAGGTTTCCCTGGGAGAAAGCTTGCCTGACAAATCTGTTGGAAATCTTTGAGGAAAGAACAGGCAGGGTAGACCAAAGGAGAGTCATTGGATGCTGCTTACTTGCTTTTTCAGAAAGCCTTTGACAAGGTGCTGCACATAAGGCTGCTTAATAAGAGTCAATGGTATTTGATAGAAGATTGGCTGACTGGCAGGAGGCAAAAAGTCAGAATAAAGGAGGCCTATCCTGGTTGGCTACTGGTGACAAATGGTATTCCATAAGGGTTGGTACTGTATTGGGACAGCTTCTTTTCACGTTTTATGTCAATGATTTGGATGATGGAATTGATGGCTTTGTTGCAGTTTGCAGATGATATAAAAATAGGTGGAGGGGCAGGTAGTTTGAGGAAATAGAGAGGCTACAGAAGAACTTTCACAGATTAGGAGAATGGACAAATAAATGGTATATGGAATATAGTGTAGGTAAGCGTATGGTCATGCACTTTGGTAGAAGGAAGAAAGGTGTAGAGTATTTTCTAAATAGGAAGGAATTGAAAAATTGGCAGTGCAAAGGGACTTGGGAGTCCTTGTGCAGGATTCCCCAAATGTTAACTTGCAGGCAACTGCAATGTCAGCATGCATTTCGAGAGGACCAGAATATAAGAGCAAGGATGTGATGCTGAGGTTTTATAAGGCATTGGTCAGACTGAACTTGGAATACTGTGAACAGTTTTGGGCCCCTTACCTAAGAAAAGTTGTACCGGTATTGGAGAGGGTCCAGAGAATGATTCCAGAAATGAAAGGGTTAATGTATGAGGAGTTTTTGATGGCTCTGGGCCTGCACTCGCTAGAATTTAGAAGATTGAGGGGACATCTCATTGAAACCTATCAAATATTGAAAGGCCGAGACAACGTGGATGTGGAGAGAATGTTTCCTATAGTGGATGAGTCCAGGACCAGGAGACACAGCCTCAGAATAGAGGAACATTCATTTAGAAGAGAGATGAGAAGGAATTTCTTTACCCAACGGGTGGTGAATCTGTAGAATTCATTGCCATGGAGGCTGTGGATGCCAAGTCATTGAGTATATTTAAAGCAGAGACTGATAGGTTCTTGGTTAGTCAGGGTGTCAAAGATTACAGGAAGAAGGCAGGAGAATGGGGTTGAGAGTGGATAATAAATCAGCCATGATGGAATGGTGTAGCAGACTCGAGGGGCCCAGTGGCATAATTTTGCTATGTCTTATGGTCTTATGGATTGGCAATGATATTTCCTCCACGATCACCATTAGCACAGGGGCACCACAAGGCTGTATGCTCAGCCCCTGCTCTGCTCACTTTATATTTATGAATATAAGGCTCCAATGCCATCTTTAAGTTTTCTGACACTACTGTCATTTACCAAATCAAAGGTGGTGACAAATATTTCACCATGTAGAAGGGACACAGAAAATCTGGCTGAATGGTGCCACAACAACAACCTCTCGCTCAATGTCAGCAAGACCAAGGAGCTGATTATTGACTTCAGGAGTAGGAAACTGAAGGTCTATGAGCCAGTCCTCGTCAGGGGAATCAGAGTTGGAGAGGGTCAGCAACTTTAAATTCCTCTGTGGAATCACTCCAGAGGATCTGACCTGAGTCCAGCATGCAAGAGCCATTAGAAAGAAAGTGCTTCTACTTTCTTAGAAGTTTGCGAAGATGCAGCATGTCATCTAAAACTTTGACAAACTTCTATACGTGAGTGGTGGCAAGTATGTTGACTGGTTGCATTATGATCTGGTATGGAAACTCCAATGCCCAAAAACACCTATACATTAGGGACAATTTATAGTGGCCCTAATCTACCAACAGCAAGGCTTTGAAATGTGGGGGCATAGAGAGCATCAGAGGTCAGAACTGAACCTGGATCACAGGAGCTGTGAGCCAATAGCTTTGCTAGCTGCACCACTGCCCTTAACTGGTGTGTCCTAATTACTAATGAAGGACTACTTCATACTGTACAGCTAAATTAGTAACCCAAATTGTGACTGCAAGCAGTTTACTCTGATAATTTATACAGTCACAGATGGGGATTTAGTCTCATCCTACAAGTTAGCAATTTCCACTCAGGGACTTTTTTTGACTTGCATGAACCCTTCCTCAATCATCAGATGTAGTCTATCAGCTGAATGAAGGATACAATAGTGACTTTCAACCAGTTATACATGGCATTAGCTTTTGAGTTGCTGCTGCTGTTGATATTGCCCCACATCATCTATGGCCCCAGGCAGAAATTGCTCTGTAAATATAAATTCAACATTTAATGTAGCGTAAAGACATTTCAGAGGAATATATTAAATGTTTATGTACTAGTACCCCAAAGTGCAATTTTAAGGCCATTTCTGTTTAGTGGATCAAAAAATACAACAGTGATAAAAAAGTTTCGCAGCTACGTTATGTGGATGTTAAAATAGTTTACTAACAATATTTGACACATATGGCCAATATATTGCTATTGCAATACTAAGAGAAATACATAATCATGGCATCTGAAATCTCAATTAAACATATTGATAGGAGAGGAAGGATAAAAACGGTACTGAGTTTTGTGATCTTCAGTAGTAAAGTAGCAAAAGAGTATTGGTGGACAAGAGGCCAAACATAGGAGGGTGAACAGGATGTAGTTTCAGTTAATATTTCCAAGTTTCTAGCCTGTTTAAGAAAAGTGAACGACAAGAAGCCAATTGACAGAGGGGGCACCAAAATCCTGATCTCAGCTCAATTATCAGGGAAGTAAAAAAAAAAAGGTGCGTTAAATGAAAATTGGAGATAATAATGCAAATAATAAAGCAAAAAAAAATCAGTGATAGTCATAGAAAAATACAACACAGAAACAGGCCCTTCAGCCCATCTAGTCCGTGTCAAACCATTTCAACTACCTACTTCCATCGACTTGTACCCAGACCATAGCCCTCCATACCCTTACCATCCATGTAACGTTCCAAACTTCTTTGAAATGTTGGAATCAAGCCAGTGTGCACCACTTGTAGTGCCAGCTCGTTGCAGTGCGGGACATAAGAAGCTTCCCCTTATGTTCCCCTTAAAATTTTCACCTTTCACCCTTAACCCCTGACCTCTAATTATTGTCTAACGTACCTCAGTGGAAAAAGTCTGCTTGCATTTGCCCTATCTAAACTTCTCATAATTTTGTATACCTCGATCAAATCTCCCTTCAATCTTCTATGTTCCAAGGAATAAAGTCCTAACTTATTTAATCTTTGTTGTAACTCAGGTCCTCCAGTACTGGCAGCATCCTTGATGGTTTGACTTCTCCATGAGATTGTCTGTTGAACTTCCTGCATTACAACACAGTATTTCCATGGTGTCACTAATGTGATGAAAGAGGAAGATTGCAGCTGTATTACAACATGGCTTGTAATACTGATTCTGACCACCAGCAGCACTTTCATCCTAGTTATCATTTTATACTCCATCTGTAAGTGTAGCACAATTATATGCATTAGCCCTGTTTGAAAGCCCAGTCTCTCAACTCCTTTACTGAAAAAAATCAGCAATGTTATATCTTCTAATGCTAGTCGTTGACTTGGAATTTTAATTTTATTTCTCCCTCCACATATGCTGTCTAACAGGCTGAGTATTCCCTGAGTTTTCTGATTTTATGTCAGGTTTCTAGCATCTACAATTTTTTTTGGCTTTCAACATGCTTATACCATCTTCACAGATTATTTCATGTAGCAAAACACACCAAGATGCCTCACAGGAGTTTTACATCAAACAGCAAGGAGATACAGTATTCGGGTCTTTGACCAAGAATTTGGGTGCAGTGATCAATGAAAAAGGGAAGAGGAGGAATTCCTGGTCATGGGACCTCAGCACTTTAAGATCTAGTTGTCAAAAATACAGCAACTAAAATGGAGGTTTGATGAAGAAATACACTAGCTCAGACTTAACAGCAAAAGATCTGGGAGTGTTTTAGAAGTTGCCACGATTACAAAGTTTGGGAAAAGTAAAGCAATGAAGGGATTTGAAAGCAAAGGGGAGAATTTCAAAACCGAGGCACGGCTAAACCCGGAGCCTGCATAGGTTGCTGGGTGAACAGAACAAGGGAACAGCACTTTGTATAAGTTACAACAAAGGACCACAATTCATAGAGGTCAAATAAGTGAAGCTGACTGGCGCAAAATTGCAATAATCAAATCTTAAGATAAAAAGGATTGACAAAGGTTTTATCATTAGATAAGCTGAGACTGGAGCAGAATTGGAAAACATTATGAAGGCATTTGGAATTGACTACTCTGTTCTCTTCCATTTAGAGCTTAAAGTACAAGTGCAATACATGGAACTACCTCATTATTTGGTCCCATTATTCTCTTCTTCTTGGAACAGAAGTGGCCTTATAGACTCTTCAAATGCTATCAAAGTGAAAATCATATTTACTTCTCTTCTAAACTTAAATCTCAACTGCAAGAGACATTCACACTGCAGAGCAAGAGAAAAAAAAAACAACAATTTAGCCTGTGTGCAGTTGAGCCCCAAATAGAACTAGGTTCCTGGTCTATAATCCTGTTGCAGAATGATAACTTACTTTGAGGGTGTTAACTCTATCAGTATAGCCTTTTAAGGGTCTCAAGTGAAATGATGTCTGGCTTTTTTCCATGTAGTCTATAACGGATTTGATTTGACAAGTGTCTGAAGAGCTGAAGCCCAATACTGCCTAGTGCAAAGGAGATAAGTGGTTTCTTAAGGCAATGCTGGGCCACCAAATAATCCCGCAGATAAAAAGAAATGCATCATTCATTATTCCCAACTCTCATCTTAAGAAAACACAAATCCCTCATAGTTGCTAAATATTTTTCATACTCACAAGATTCATTTTTACATACACATATTCTAACAGCTTTTAATAAACAAAACAAATAGTGCAACATCAAGCACATTTGACAAGTTATCCTAAATACTCGGGAGAAAGCACATAAAGGATATTTCTGCAGTGCCAGCACAAATCCAAAAACGCTTTCAATTATTTTCCATTTTTTTATTTTGTCCTTTTTCCTCGAACACCCAATCTAAACACTAGCTGCAAAATATACATATTAAACTAATTGATAATTAATTAGTTATAGATTACACTAATTCATTTTTTTTGCTTCACCATTCTTGCCTGGCTATCACAGAAGCATGAGCTTCTCTGATACGAATCAGAATCATCCCATAATTCCACATCAGTGTTACTTTTGCAGTCATGCACTTCAGAACATTCACTGAACTGAGCAAGGCCAGTGATTTGAAAGGCATCACAGAGGCTGATTTACCTCATCAGCCCCAACTTTTAGACTATTTTGAAGAGTTTCAGACAAGTCCTCGGTATCAACATCTTTGGTATTTTCTAGCACTGACGTTCCCATTTCCATTTCTGTTCCTGAAATTCCATTCTCTTTCAACAAATACTTGAGACATTTGTCCAGCTTCTTAATAAAAAGGTCCACATCTTGTTTTTTCATTCCAATAGCTGATGCGGCATTCAAATAAGGGCACGGGTAGCAACTACTGTGAGACATAAATCCTTGAAAAGAATAGCCATTTATATCTTGTTTAGAGCCAACTGGAACAACTCTGGAAGGAAGAGGACAGGAATCAATGTGGTATTAGTTCATGTTGAATTTATGCAGATATTCAATAAGACACTATTAAATTCAACCTTTGAATAATATTTCAAAAAACAAAGAAAGACACTAAAATATTTTTAAAATCCCTCCTCACTAATAGCAAAATGATGAAATGGCTGGGTGTAGCTGCTTCTTTTTTTAAATGATAAGTCTTGGTGGATGCACCTTACATACCCTATTCAGACAATCATGATCCTGAAGGCAATCAATAACTGCATTAAGGGTGCCAGTTACTGAGTAGCTCACCTGGCTCCAGATACCAGTCTGGTGAAAAGCATAGATCCAAGCTGAGTGACAGCCTTGTCATTCTTCTCACTGAATCTCTTTAAGGACATTGCTGAAATGTGCAAAAAGAAAGGAACTGTAAGGTGACAGAACAGTGAGAACTTCATAAAAACTGCTCCCAGACAATTAATAGAAAATATAACAACTTAAAAAATTGTGTTGTTACTGCTTTGTGTAGTTCTGCTGAATGTCGAGGACACGCTATGTTGGCCCCAGGATGTGTGGCGACACTTGTGGGCTGCCCCCAGCACGTCTTTAAGATGTTTTGGTTGTTAATGCAAATGATGCATTTCACTGTATGTTTCATTGTACGTGTGATCAATAAGTAAATCTGAATAAACATTGAGAACAAGAAGCTGCAATTACATAATCTTTAGGAATCTTTGTACTGATGAAAATATCAGAGCATTACAATAGATGTAAAATTCTTAGCATGGAACACTGTAAATGTCAGACTTGGCTGTAAAAAGCACAGGCAAGGCCTCGATGGTACACCAAGTCATATTATAGCTTAGAACATTTCTGCCCTCCCCCCAAAAAAAAACATGTCTTCATAATTTTTCCTAGGAAACATTGTAAACTATGATGGGTTTTGAAGGTAATATTTTAAAATTTAAAATATTAATTATATTTCAGCTTTTTCTTTCCTGGCTTTTTATGCATGAAATTTTAGTAATATGATGGGATGCTTAGCCAGCTTAACAACACCATACTCTGATTTAATTTAGCAGGCATTTAACAGCAACCACTGACAGGCAAAGGAAAACCAAGGAATGGAGATAACTAGATCTTTGTGGGCAGCGTTCTTCAATGTCAGCAGTGAGCACGATCACTTCAATTTTGACTGCAAAATCCAAGTCCGAATCTATCAAACTGTCACTCGTGGTCTTTGGAAGACACTAAATGGAATTGAGCAACTCTCTCCAGATAATGGGCAAAATGCAATTATACACGATTAAGTGAGTCACCCCTTGGAACTCTCACATATTGCCTGGCAGCCTTCGATAAACACAGTTGAGGCCACCAGGAATCTGTTTGTTAAAATGAATGAAATCCTAAAGCAAAGGATTCTCAAACAAAAAAAAACTATATCAATGAAAGAATTAGAAATCTTTGGTCTGGGCAGTGTCAACGCAATGAGGTTTCCTTTAGTGGCCACATAGTTTGTGGAGCTGCTGCCTCACAAAGTCAGAGGCCCAGGTTCAATTTCTGACCTTGAGTGTTATCTATGTGAAGTTTGCAGAGTCTCCTTGTGACCCCATGGGTTCCTCCCATATATCAGACATGCAGGTTGGTAGGTTAGATGACCAATGTAGATTGCCAGTAGGGTATAGGTGAGTTGGTCTCTGGGGAGTTGATAGAATGTAGTGAGAACAGGATTAATACAGGAGTAGTGTAAATGGGCTGTTGATAGTCAGTGCATGCTCAGTGTTCAAAGGATCTGACTGTGCTGAATTTCTTTATGAATCTATGATTTCTACCCAAAAATATAATTGATAGAGATAGAGATTGGCTTAAAAAAGCAACCACATATTTTCAACTGACATTCAGGGCCCATGTGTTGCAATATAAAAGACGACCTGGAAATGGGAGCGCTTGATGTGAGGTTGTAAAATATCTGTTACACATCTTGTACCAGCCTTGATACCCTGGTTACAATTTATGGTTGGAAATATGCAGAACTTGAGTGTCCCAAATGTACTAGGCCTTGAAAGCTGCCTAAATATCAATTTAAAAAGTGACCTGCCAAATACACACTAGCACAGCACAACCCCAATCCTCTGAAGTTCATCTACAGCATTTTTTTTTTTTTTTAAGTACTCAGTTCATCAAAGTTTAATCTATTTTGTTTCAATATCCTTAAAAATGACAAAAGATATTAGAAAGTAAATATGATGTAAATCACTAGTGGGACCTTCCCAAAAAACTTCATGGAAACTTGTTGGGTATGGATTGGACTCCCAGCCATTTTAAGTCCCATCAATGACTTCCTACATTACCATCTCCGAGGAGACATTATCCTTGTATCATGTAGATGATGAGAGTTTTAAAATATATTTTGTGAGTTTCTTAATTTTAATTTATAATTGTCTTCAGTCCGCATGAAAAGAAAACAATCAGAAATAACTTCAACCACAAATGGTTTATGCAAAAGGTATTTTTTATATTATATGCCACCCATTTGGCAGTGCTTTAAGTTGTTTTGACAGTGCACTAAGATGAGGTTTGCAGTACAGCTGCAGCTCTACTGGAATCGGTTTGAGATCTGTCAGATGTGACACAACTTTGAGAAGGTAGTCTCACACCAGCTGTGCTCAACTGCAAGCAGAGAGAAGTCTTTCTTGTAAGAACCTTTATTTTAGAGCCCTTAATCGTAAAATTTGGACCCACCTGGCAGTTTATTACATTTAAAGCCTTTTATTTAATTAGTAAGGTACAGTGATTGCTTTTGAAGGAAAATGTCATTAAAACCAACTTTTCACTAACGTTAAATATAACTGTCTGTTTCCCCCTAGCTGTGACTTGAAGCTAACCATGTCATTTGCTGTTGCTAGTTTGTACTTCTCATAATTTAGGCAAACTCCATGTACACCAGTTAAGAAAAACAAATGCCACTCAGTATTCAACTGGGTTAATCAAATTAGCATTAAGGTAATCTGAGAAAACTAATCATTCTTAAATTACAAATACAAAAGCTATGTACTGTAATACCATGCTACAATGAATGTTTATATGGCAATTAAACTGGTATCTTTATGTCATAAAATTATAATTACTTTCTGATAACATTTACACAATCTAAAGCAAAATCAGCAGAGATGGAGCTTTTACTTTATTACTGCTGTGTTTAGAAAAAATTAAATTAAATCACTTCTGAGATGCGAGTACTTGAATTGATAAAAATCAATTAACAGTGAACAGCTGCAAAGCATCTCAAGTGCCACTATTGTAAGGAGAAACAGCAGCATCACCCACTTCACTGACAATACTCCTGGCAGCAGATTGAGATACAAGGATATTTTGCAAGCAGAGGTAGGATGCATTTCTATAACAGAACTGAAGAAGCTATAAGTGCATCACAGTTGTGAAATAGATCATAATCATAACTCCCCTTGCTAATTCTGATTTCCTGGAATGTTTGTTGATGTGTAAGAGGCAATCAAGCCAAAACGCACTTTTGCAGTTGCTAATTTGCTGTCCAAAATTGTTCCAAGTTCAAATGGTGAGTCTCAGCAAGGTTGGGTCATCTTGCATAATAATGCCTTCAAGTAGACGGGCCAGAACGAGCTCTGCCCATTAAAATTGTGACAGTCAGTTTGGCCATACATCATATCAAATCTGCTAATATGTCTAACATTCAGCAACATTTTATATTAGAATAAATTTAAGACATTTTAATAATACCATAAATGTAAGAATAATATTAAACTAGTTGACTTAAATACGAAACCATAAATTAACCATTTCTCATCCTCTTTTGCAGTCATTTGTCTCTAAACAGATGTTCAGATGATTAGAAAACTGTTCTCTCCAGATCTGACTTGCTGCAGGTTCAATAGGCAGAATCTCAGCTCAACTGCTAGTAGTAAGTTCATGCTCATTTACCAAGACACCATGAAGAGTCCTACTTCAGAATGCTGTTTGGGAAACCCCAGCACAGAGTAGCCACCAAGTTCAGGATTTTAGAATCTGCATGGGAGTTACAAACTTCCTTACATTTATGAGGCTGAACACAAGCAAAACTGCTGGAATATTCCACAAAAATGATCAAATAGAAGGCATATGCTAATGAGAAAAGAAATGCCACCAATCTTGATGCAAAGCTTTGAAAGCAGAAAACTGGAGCTAAATACTCTTTTCAAATAAAGAGCAAGATTTAACTGAAAAAAAATCTTGGGGCTAGAAAGTGCTTAACTATTTCCGAGAGCTCTAAAACAATTCTATGTGTTCCATAAAGCCATTTGTGAAAGTCACCAAAAACTGAGATCTATAACAAGAAATTAACTGGAAAGCATCATCATGCTTTTCATTGTAATACTGCTCTGAATCTGAAATGAGTTTCAGCACAGCATTCTGCAATGACGTGTTGCAAGTTGCAGATGTCAACACATATCCCATAGGAGTAATGTTGCAGACTCTGAAAGTGGCACATCACAATAAAACAGCAACACTCTTCCAGTTACAGGGGAGTATTGCTACAGAATGAATGGATGCATGGATGTTCCTGGGAAAGCTTGAGGGATGGTCTGGAGGGATCTACACAGAATGGTATAGATGTTTATCTACAAGAAAGATTTTTTTTTTATGTAGGTGGCCCATGGTGACCCTCCAGGAAAGCAGTGATCCCAGTATGGAAAAAGGTTGCCTGTATCTCTTACTCTGCGCTTAGAGGAAGACTGCAAAGCTAGCAAACACTTAGCACACTCCCTCATCTTCTGGGGCTGGATAAGAAGTATATGAAGTTTTCTTGCCTTGACTAAGGAATCTGGATGCTCTCTCCCTCCACATGCTGCAGCAGTGAGCAGAGAACAGATGTGGCAGATATCAACAGCTGCTGCCTGGAATGATGCCGAGGCCAGAAAGCTGAATAACTGTGAGCCTGACCTTTGTGAGCAAAGCTGTCAAAATATCCGAGAGGACAAACACTGCAGTCTAAGGGTTGCCACTTTAAATTGCACTGTTTCAGATGAAAGGGCTTGATAGAAACCATATGCTCGGTGTGTAAATAAGAACTTCAAGGCCAGTGAAGTTGAAGATCTCATGATAGGTGAGATTTGTACCCACCACTACTGTCACCTTCATTTGGAGCATAAAATAAGCAACAACAAATAAGAACCCCAGGAGCCAAATTTTCTCAATGGGCACTAAAGCATTCGGAAATCTGTGCATATTACACAATGCTAACCAATTTTCTATTTGCAAAGTTTTTTTGGAACTATATGGAAGAATTTCCAGATCCTGCTTTCACTTTCACATGGAAATAGCCAGAAATGTGTTCAAGAAACTGATTTTACTCCTGCTATCAATTAGCAGCACCCTTCAGCTCCTGTCACCAGATCAATGTATTTTTAGAAATCATCTTCCCATACCCTGAACCTTCAACACACGATCTTACATCTTCATACTGTACAGCCCAGCTAAAGGAGGTGCTGATGGATATATTCAACATCTCTCTGAAACAGTCCATTGTCTCCTCAGTTTTCAAGGCGGCCACATCATTCCAGTGCCAAAGGAGGTAACAGTAACCTACCTAAATGATTATTGTCTTGTGTCATTAACATCAACCATTATGAAATGCTTTGAGTGGCTGGTCATGGAGTGCATTAAAGCCTTTCTCTCGGCTACATTGGACTTTTTCCAGTTCACTTATCGCTCAAATCGATCCACTGACGATGCAATGCCCACTGCTCTCCACTCTATCCTGACCCACCTTGATAATGGGGTCTCATATGCCAGGCTGCTGCTTATAGACTTCAGTTTAGCATCTAACACCATCATACCAAGAAACTGGTGGGGAAACTGACCTCGCTAGGTCTCAGTGACTCCCTTTGTTATTGGATCCTGGACTTCTTAACAGAAAGGCCACAGTCAGTCCTTGTGGACAGCGATGACTCATTGCGCAGAGTACTGGAGCTCCCCAGGGCGATGTGCTCAGCCCGCTGCCATTCACACTGTTGACGCATGACTGTATCGCAGGATTCAGCTCAAATATGCAGACAACACAAGTGGTTGGCCTCATCGACAACAATGATGAGTCAGAGTACTGACAGGAAGTCAAGTGGCAGGTGGACTAGTGTGAGAACAACAACCCAAGTCTGAATGTGGAGGAGACCAAGGAAATTATTGTGGACTTTAGGAAGGTGCGAATGAACCATCCCCCTCTGTGCATTCATGGCTCCTCCATAGAGAGAGTTAAGTGCACCAAGTTCCTGGGAGTTCAGATTACAGATACTTCACTTCGTCCCTTAACACTAGCTCCTTGAATAAGAAGGCACAACAGCACCTCCACTTCCTGAGGTAAGTGGGCAAGCGAGGCTGCCCCCATCCTCCAGGTCTTAACTGAATTCTACAGGAGCACCATTGAGAGCATCCTGACAAGTTGATTCTTCATCTAGTATAGGAGCAGCAGACTGTTGGACCGGAAGTCCCTTGAAAGGACTGTGAGAATGGCGAAGAGGATGATAGGGATCTCCCTACCATCCATTGGAGATACTTATCACCATTAGTGCATAAATATTTCACAGCAATTAAGAGTTCGGGCAATACACAGAACAATTATCTAAATTATCCAACAGGATTGTTAGCTTTCAACTCTAGTGCAGGAATCCAAATGAATAAGTAGACTAAGATCAACAGCAAAGCATACTCTGAAGCACGCTTTAAGTTCATTATGTGCATTTTTCATTATCATTAATTCATATTCTTGGAGGTAATTGTGAAATCAATTCATCACAGGTACCATTAAATTTTTGTATTGCTGTATAACGTCAGAAATTAGGGCATCAATAGCTATAACTTACTAAGTAATGTAGGAAAACAAGGTGGAATAGAACTCATGGGAAACCATAACCTTCTTCAAAATATTCATGCACTGTAACAATAGATTACATTACAAATAAACTGTATGAAGACATTCACCATTGTGTTACAGTGACCTCTTGTGCCAGTAACAAGAAATGATTGAAAGATTCTGATCAAAAGGTCACCGATAGGAAGAAATGTACAAAAGCAGCCCAAATGGATGACTGTTTCATGGCATCTCTAGTTTTCATTTCTGATTTCCAATATCTGCAGTACTTTATTTTTTATCCTCTCTACACCTCCCCCCACTACAGTTTGCAATGGATAACTACAGACTGAAAATGATTCAAACTTGAATGATGCATCATAATAGTCTAAACATTGGGATGTCTCACTACTTCTGCCGAAGCATTTTTCTGTATAACTAGCTTGGATTTCCATTCTGGCTATCCCTTAGGTAAGAGCTGTTTTTATATATGTTAATTTGAATTGAAATGATGAATAGGTGTTTCCTGAGTTAATATCCTGCAGTTGCTTAATCTGAATAGCTGAATAAATTGGATTTATATTGCATGGAAATAGAATTGTTTATAGCACAGAATTCAAGGCAAGCAGAAACAATAATTTCTCATTTTAAATAGGTATGGGAGAAAAATAAGATATACCCAGAGATACAGTATTATTTGAGGTCTCCAGAAGTCTTTCACCATGAGCCTCAGCCAACTTCTTTAGTTCACTGGAAAGATAAGTGAACATTTCCTGCAAAAACACAAATTCATACATTAGTCTAGAAAATAAATAACTGTAATAGTTTATAATGGCTTTAACTTCTATTAAGTAATATCATAGAACACTACAGAACAGTACAGGCCCTTTGGCCCATGATGCTGTGTCAACCTCTTAACATACTCTAAGATCAGTCTAACCCTTTCCTCCCACATAGCCTCTATTTTTCTATCACCAATATGCCCCAAATATATCTGCCTCTACCACCACCCCTGGCAAGCTGTTCCACACACCCACCACTCTGTGCAAAAAAAACAACTTACCTCTGACATCCCCCCCCCCCCCCCACCCTACACTTCCTCCAATCACCTTAAAATTAGTCATTTCCATCCTGGGAAAAGAAGTCTTTGATTATCCATTCTATCTATGTCTTCTATCATGTCATACACCTCAACCAAGTTACCTCTCATCCTCCTTCACTCCAAAGAGAAAAGCCCTAGCTTGCTCAAACTAACCTCATAAGTCATGCTCTCTAATCCAGACAGCATCCTGGTAAATATCCTCTGCAACTTCTCTACATCTTCCACATCCTTTCAATAAGGCAACCTGAACTGAACACAATATTCCAAGTGTGGTCAAACCAGGGTTTTATAAAGCTGCAACATTGCTTCGTAGCTCTTGAACTCAACCAATCCCTCGACTAATGAAGGCCAACATACCATATGCCTTAACCACCCTATCAATTTGTGTGGCAGCTTTGTGGGATCTATGGACATGGGTCCCAAGACTCTGGATCTCCAATAAAACCTGGCAACTTTTTTTATTTTGTATTAACTCAACTGTTCCCAAACAGTGACCACTCCTTTGACTCCACAGAAGCTGCCTGATGTGCTGAATTCCTCCAGCAATTTATTTGTTGCTCCATATTCCAACATCTACAGTGTCTGTGTTAGCAAACTGGTTTTCTTTTAATAGATCTAACATATTAAGACCATAAAAGATAGGAGCAGAATTAGTGCATTTGGCCCAACGAATCTGCTCCACCATTCCATCACAGCTGATTTATTATCTCACTCAAACCCCTTCTCTTGCCTTCTCCCCATAACCTCTGATGCCCTTATTAATTAAGAACCTATCAGCCTCTGCTTTAGATATACCCATTGACTTGGCCTCCACAGCCGTCTGCGGCAATGAATTCCACAGATTCACCATTCTCTGGCTAAAGAAATTCTTCCTCATCTCTGTTCTAAAGGGACATCCTATTCTGAGGCTGTGTTCCCTGGTCCTAGACTCCCCTCTCCACACGCACTCAATCTAGGCCTTTCACTATTTGATAGGTTTCAGTGAGATCCCCCCCTCCCCATTCTTCTAAGCTCCAGCTAGTACAGGAGCAGAGTCATTATACAGTGCTCTTCATACATTAATCCAATCTGTCAATACGATTATTGTCATTCCTCCATCACTCTTAAGAAAATATTATATACAAAAACAATTAGGTAACTATTTACAAATAGATAATCACAGTTCAAATATCATGAAGCCCGGAAATGTGACCAAAAATACCGAAAGCTACATTTTCTGCAATAGTAAAGCAGTGAAAGAACAAAAAAGAATTAGCTATGTTTACAACCAAATACAAACTGAAATGCATACCTGGCAACAATATTAGTAAGCTCACTGTGCACCATGAAAAGAAATCTTACAAAATTGGATTGTAAGCCATATATATTGATTGTTATGAGGTGCACACTCTATTTGTTGCAATATAATAGACTTAGAAGTTGTTTTTCTAACTCAAGGTAGCTATATATATCAAAATACATCAATAGAATGAACTTACACCAGTCCTTTGATGTTCTGTACGCTTTGGTTTACTGAAACTTTTAATTTTATGCCAAGGTAGCACTTTGATAAATCTTAATTTGTAGCCTATAAATTAAGGGACCATGCACTGTCTTAAGAGTTTATTCTGTTTAAATACATTTTAATTTCATTTTCTTTTGGCTTCCCATCACCGTCAGGTGAGGCAACTGCAACATATCATGATTTCATGGGAAGGACCATTTACATATCATTACTCTATTCATAGACGTATATTACTTTTATAAACCTCCCCATTTTACAAATCGTATTCCTCCATTATATTTACATCAATGGCATTTCTTGAAAAGCAATTTCAAACACCAAGATATCCTGGGTACCATAGCCCAAACCTTCCAAAATAATTATCACAAATCTTCAAATACATAATAGATGGCTCCACTCTATATATTTAAAAATGATTATGTTTATTTTACTTGGATACTAAAAATAATTTCCAACACTGGAAAGTTTACTGACTGCATTGAGAATATGGGCATTTTAACAAAGATCAGTTATATGCTCTGATCATGTGGGAGAAATACCTAATCCTTGCATGTGTCATCATCTCAAGGTACAAAATTGAGTACTATTATGATTATTAGTAGAGCACTACATCCTTAAGCTTCTCATCAATACCAAAGTTACTTCTTGGGCACACACCAAATTCATTTGGTTAACAATTTCAAAACTTGATTCCAAATGTAAGAAAAATTTAGCTTCCATTAATTGTTTGTTCAAAAGGAGCAGAGAATATGTCTCATTTATTACTCTATACTAACTACAGTTACCTTCCAATTTATATTGGTTTAGCAACTTTTATAACAAGCAATATAAACAGTTTACAAAACCATCCCTGTCACATTCTCAAGAATATTTAAAAAAAAACTAAACTTTGCTAACAGTTGTGCACTGAATTTTGTTTCTCTCTGGTAGTAATTATTTCTATAAATAGATTTACTCCCAGGCCTATAAAACTAAAATATCTCAATCAATCATGTTTTAGTTTATTCTTTTACACAACATTTCCAACAGTGCATGTTCTATGCTGTAATTCTGTAACCGGTAATTATTTTTTTAATAAATATGCATTTCATTGCATCAGTTTATCGCTTCCACACTATTAAATTCCCATGAATTCTAAATAAAGAATGGTGACTGTCTGACTACAGGACATCTGTGTAAATGACGTCGTTAATGAACATTTAATGAGTCTTCGAAAATTAATCTAATTGCGCCATTTTATCTTAATAGGATCCCTCCACAAGTCAAACTGAATTGATCTACTTTAAATAGGACAAAGAAGATTTTTTATTAAGGACAAAGACTTTCCTGAATACTAATTAAACTAAAATGCAAGACCAACAAAAAATCTCCAACTGTTCAATAAAAAGGAACAAGCAAGCAAAACAGTAAGAGGAAAAGTAGTACAAAGACAGCCAAATTTCTTTAGATTTATTTTACAGAAGTACATCTCTTACTATCTGCTGTCAGTTGTATGTTAGGACATATGTTCTATGCTACTCCTTAGTCGCCATTCAGGATTGCCAAATCCAGTGTCTAATGCAAAATAAAAGACTTCCAGAGTTAACTTATCAATTGAATTATGCTGAAGGATTTGCACAGTTGTTTAATTATACATATATTGTAAGTGTGCATTCAAAGAACAGATTTTAAAACGTTGATGTAAACAGGAACCTGTCGAAATCTTTCCTGCTAGCTAGTGATGCAAGAAGATCATCTGAATGAAAATCAAGTAATGTCTTCAGCTAACTGAAATCATAAGCTGCTTAAGTGCAATTTCCAGTTCATCTAATGCTGAAAAGTCACTTATAATGTAGGGTATTTTCAGGCTAGCAGGAGTTCTAGCTTCTTCAGTTATTATGAGTTTACTTAAATATGGCCCTTGGTTTTCTTTGCCTGAGTTCTTGAATGAGAGGGAAAGTGGTAAATTATAAATACTACCTTTTTCATTAGTGGAGCCTATATAAGGAATAGGTAGCTTGTCCCTCTCTACACCTCATGTAATTAAGGTTATATAATGCACAGAATAAATGGCTTTCCCTGTAGAACATTTTCTTCTTCATGAGGACCATAAATGGCAAATGCATTTTCCTCTCATCCTGTACTGAGCTCAATTTTTGTATATTTGACTCTTGTTAAACTTTTGAAAATATGAAACTGCAAACTCGAAAACTCAACAACCTATTAAAAAATAATCAGTTATTCAACAAGAATGTAGAAATAATGATAAAGTGAAAACAAACTTTCCTCATTTATCATTGACGTAGATTTATTGTTTAAATGAGCTCAGGATGTATTGTGAAAGAATACGGATTACCCTGCTGTGTGGAGTAATTAGTTGGCTTCTCATTTGCGCAGTCACAAGGTACTTGGACTTTATTCCAAGCCTTTTTGTATCTCTGACAAACCAAAGTGGCCCAACTTGTTCATGTGCTGGAATTTATTGTGCTGTTTTTAGCACTCAGATTTATAACTAGCCAGCATCGGTGCCTAGTTAAGAATACTGTATGAATGCAGTGGAGTGCTGTGACAGATGCCATAAATCAGCAAACTTTCCAGTGCATTAATCTTTTTAGCTGTAACTGTCATATTTTTATCTTGTTGAATGAAAACTTATCTGCATCATACAAACCATTAAACATTCTATGTATTTTAAAGACCAATGAAACAGTTTACCACAAATACAGACTATGGAAATCTCTTTAAATTCCACCTGTTAGTTCTTCTCTTAAGACATTAACCACTTTATTATTTTTTATCTCCCTTTCCTTAGGGTTTTTCTCATCTTTTTTCAAAGATGTGTCCACACAACAACTGAGTTACAGGACTAAAACATCTGTATTTGGACACTGAGAAAACAACCTTATCAGTTAGATGTTGAAAAGTGATTTCAACAACACCAGTAGACTTTTAAATGGTCCTTTTATAAGACAGAAATCAAAATTCAGTTGGTTATTAACCTGGGGGTATGATTGGGGGTCTGATCAGGACTACTAGAGGAAAACAGGATAACCACGGGCTGATTAAAGGCAAAACAACCACCAACATACTGTAATTCAGCATCTAATCTTGCAACAATAGCAACCTTAGAAAGGATTACAAATCTTCAAGGAATTTACTACTTTACTCAAATTGTAATAACTATAAAACTTTTCCATCGCTCTTTTGCTAATTCTCTTCCCTTCCCCAGCATGAGGACATTATCTTCCTTTTTATGAGTATCTTGGTTCAGTAAGTCTCAGTAACACATCCAAGTAGCTGCAGTACAGGGGGTGACAGCAGGACAGTCAACAGCATGTATGACGGGGTCCTAAATTACCCCTATGAACTGTGCTTTTGAAAAGAGAGAGAGTTATTTAACACCGACATCTTGTTTTTAAGAGAGGGGAGAGAGAGAGAGAGAGAGAGACACACACACACACACACACAAGGCTGCTTTGAGATGGTGTTATGAATCCCTAAGGTTCATATTTCCTGTGGACTGTCACCTTCAGGCATGAGGAAGAATTGAGATTAACTTTTGGATTTCTACTGAGTTCGGAGAGGGAGGGCACCGAGCAGCTCCTAAGTCGCTATGGCGGCGTTATTTGATGGACAGTCGAAGTTATGGTTTCTCTGGAGCGTGTTTATACTTCCCAAGGACATGACCTGCTACTGCATTCTCACACAGACAAAGAAGGGAGCAGTTATTTGAATGACAGTTGGTACTCAGTACGGTGAGATAAATAGGAGGTCAAATGATAGACCTGCAACACATGTTTTTGGACACTGAATGAGCTTTGTTGTGCTCACAGAAAAAGTGGGTTTTTGGAGGATCGATCAAGCGGATCGATCAGTGGCTCTTGCAGTGAGAAAAGGGAGTGACCGGTGGGGAGTTGTCCATGCGTAAAACCCTTGCCTGGGTTGATGATTCCACCACAGAAGAACGGTCCCCTTTATTGAAGTCACAGTCGGTGACTCTTAAAGGATTTCGGAGGACAACGGGAAAATCGACGGCATCAGCTCATCTGAAGACTCAAATCCCTCCCTCTCTCTCTCTCCATCACTACTCAACTCAATACCACGAACTGAACTGAACTTTACTCATTATTGTAAGACTATCTATTTACCCCTGGACTTGAAGAAGCTTGGTTTTCCTATATATTCCACACTTACTTATATATAATCATTGCTAACCTGTTTGATTTATCTGCATTTATATTACTGTATTATGTAGTTGCTAATAAATATCATTAGTTAATAGCAATACTGGACTCCAAAGTGTTTTCTATTTCTGCTGGTTCTTTAACCTGTCGTGGGGTACACGACACATGATAAATGTGGACTGCAGTTAAGCCTCACTCAAAACCCTACAGATATCAGCAGAAGTTATTGAAAAGCTAATTGTGGTTCTCCTTCCAGTCCAATGAAGATTGGCCATTACGAAAGGATTTCATACCTAATCCAAGTCAACAATACTTCCATAAAATTTTGCCTTTTGCTTTTCAATTGAAAAGATACAATTATTTATTAGCTAAGCATTTTGCCTATTGATTTAATAGAAATATAGAAAAACCTACAGCACAATACAGGCCCTTTGGCCCACAAAGCTGTGCCGAACATGTCCTTACTGAGAAATTACCTAGGGTTACCCATAGCCCTCTATTTTTCTAAGCTCCATATAACTGTCCAAGAATCCCTTAAGAGACTCCACCACCGTCACCAGCAGCCCATTCCATGCACTCACCACTCTCTGCATAAAAAACTTACCCCTGATATCTCCTCTGTACCTGCTTCCAAGCACCTTAAAACTATGCTCCCTCTCATGCTAGCCATTTCAGCCCTGGGAAAAAGCCTCTGACTATCCACACGATCAATGCCTTTCATCATCTTATACACCTCTGTCAGGTCACCTCTCATCCTCCATCACTCTAAGGAAAAAAGGCCGAGTTCCCTCAACCTATTCTCATAAGGCATGCTCCCCAATCCAGGCAACATCCTTGTAAATTTCTTCTGCATCCTTTCTATGGTTTCCACATCCTTCCTATAGTGAGGTGACCAGAACTGAGCTCAATACTCCAAGTGGGGTCTGACCAAGGTCCTATATAGCTGCAACATTACCTCTCGGCTCCTAAACTCAATCCCATGATTGATGAAGGCCAATGCACCGTATGCTTTCTTAACCACAGAGTCAACCTGCGCAGCAGCTTTGAGTATCCTATGGACTTGGACCCCAAGATCCCTCTGATCCTCCACACTGTCTTACCATTGATACTATTGTAGCCCCCCTGGCCACCCTCAGGGTCGCTTGGTTCGCTGTCGTCTAGGGAAACAGCCCTCGGCCCCGCCAAATTGGGTAATTAGTTTGTGTGGATGCTGTGTGATGTACCCCACCCCGCCCAAATAACAGACAATACACCAGATACAATCAAATGATTTACAGTTTATAGATATTACTGGAACTATATAATTAATAGAGAATAAAATATAAAA
This sequence comes from Mobula birostris, assembly GCF_030028105.1. Lineage (NCBI taxonomy): Eukaryota > Metazoa > Chordata > Chondrichthyes > Myliobatiformes > Myliobatidae > Mobula > Mobula birostris. The sequence goes on along the minus strand of NC_092372.1, from coordinate 81,076,072 downwards.
GGAAAATAAAAGGCGCCACACTTATCAAAGTTCAATCTCTTCATGCACAAAACAGTTGGAGTTCTAAAACCTTTCTCTTCACCCTGCAACCCCTTGGACCACCTCAACCGGCTGCCTGGGACCAACAATGGTGGTCGACCAGACGCTCCACACGAGTCCATCTCCGTCTCCTCGCGGAATGCCCTCCTTGGGGGTCCGACCCCGTTAGCGGACATCACAGCACCTGGTCCATCCTCTGTCTCGCTCTCCCGCCTTCTCCCTCAAAACCCCGCTCATACAAATCTTCCAGATGCACCAAAGTCATAACAACTATCCCAATTCGTTCGTAACATCCTCTTATCACCCCTTAACCCACAACAAGGCATTCCCGATTATAACATAACAAAGAAGCCATTTTAAATTTAGCATACAAAAAAAAGAAAGACCCTGTACACTATATTCTGTCATCATGTTTGACCTACCAAAATGAACCACCTCACACTTATCTGGCAACTCCATCTGCCACTTCTCAGTCCATTTTTGCATCCTATCAATGTCCTGCTGTAACCTCTGACAGCCCTCCACACTATCCACAACACCTCCAACCTTTGTGTCATCAGCAAATTTATTTCTTCATTCAGGTCATTTATAAAAATCACAAAGAGTAGGGGTCTCAGAACAGATCCCTGAGGCACACCACTGGTGACCAGCCTCCATGCAGAATATGAGCCATCTACAACCAGTCTTTGTCTTCTGTGGGCAAGCCAGTTCTGGATCCACAAAGCAATTTCCCCTTGGATCCCATGCATCTTTACTTTCTCAATAAGTGTTGCATGGGGTACCTTGTCAAGTGCCTTGCTGAAATCCATATACACTATATCTACTGCTCTACCATCATCAATGTGTTTAGTCACATCCTCAAAAAATTTAATCAGGCTCATAAGGCATGACCTGCCTTTCACAAAGCCATGCTGACTATTCGTAATCAAATTATGCCTCTCCAAATGTTTATAAATCTTGCCTCTCAGGATCTTCTCCATCAACTTACCAACCACTGAAGTAAGACTCACTGGTCTATAATTTCCTGGGCTATCGCTATTCCCTTTCTTGAATAATGGAACAACATCCACAACCCTCCAATCCTCCGGAACCTCTCCTGTCCCCATTAATGATGCAAAGATCATCACTAAAGGCTAAGCAATCTCCTCCCTCGCCTCCCACAGTAGCCTGGGGTACATCTCGTCCAGTTCCAGAGACTTATCCAACTTGATGCTTTCCAAAAACTCCAGCACATCCTCTTTAATATCTACAAGCTCAAACTTTTCAGTCCACTGTAAGTCATCCCCACATTCGCCAAGATCATTTTCCATAGTGAATACTGAAGCAAATTACTCATTAAGCACCTCTGCTATCTCCTCCGGTTCCATACACACTTTTCCATTGTCACACTTGATTCGTCCTATTCTCTCACGTTTTATCCTCTTGCTTTTCACAAACTTGTAGAATGCCTTGAGGTTTTCCTTAATCCTGTCCACCAAGGCCTTCTTATGGCCCCTTCTGGCTCTCCTAGTTTCTTTCTTGAGCTCCTTCCTGCTAGCCTTATAATCTACTAGCTCTTTATCATTACCTAGCTTTTTGAACCTTTCGTAAGCTCTTCTTTTCTTCTTGACTAGATTTACAACAGCCTTTGTACACCACGGTTCCTGTACCCTACCATCCTTTCCCTGTCTTATTGGTGCCCCCTTACCCTTTCCCGGTCCGCAATAAAGACCTATATCACAATCAGGTTTATCATCACTCATGCATCATGAAAATTGTTTTGTTTGTGGCAGCAGTCCAGTGCAATACATAAAATGACTATAGTATTGTGCAACTGTCTTAGGCATCCAACATTTGCTACATTTCTTCCGTACATTTCCCTGCATTTTTATATATATATATATATCACATGTACAGGGAAACGTACGGAAGAAATGTAACAAATGTTCAGGGGATATTTGCGTGGAGCTCTGCATACGTACGGCAGGGAGAAGGGGCTCATGGTTGAGAAAAGGGGAAGGGGCAGAGAGTAGGAAGCACCAGACAGACATTCTGTAATGATCAATAAACCAATTGTTTGGAATCTACTGATCTTGCTGGTAACTCAAGGCTGTGTCTACACCCGCGCCAACCCCTGTGCTGCCACTTTGTCTCTGCTCTTCCCGTGCCACATTCCTCCTGCAGCACTCCAACCTCACCGTTCCCAACATCCTTTGCTCCCGCCAGATTTATAAACTTGCTCTCCGCTCCAAGTTGACAAATACAATATGTGCAGAAGACTTAGACACCCTAGAGATAAATATAAAGAAATAATGGTGAGGGAGAGAGGGGGGGAGAGGAGAGGGGGGGGAGAGGAGAGGGGAGGGGGGAGAGGAGAGAGGGGGGGAGAGGAGAGAGGGGGGGAGAGGAGAGAGGGGGGGAGAGGAGAGAGGGGGGGAGAGGAGAGAGGGGGGGAGAGGAGAGAGGGGGGAGAGGAGAGAGGGGGGAGAGGAGAGAGGGGGGAGAGGAGAGAGGGGGGGAGAGGAGAGAGGGGGGGAGAGGAGAGAGGGGGGGAGAGGAGGGGGGGGAGAGGAGAGGGGGGAGAGGAGATGGGGGGAGAGGAGATGGGGGGAGAGGAGATGGGGGGAGAGGAGAGGGGGGAGAGGAGAGGGGGGAGAGGAGAGGGGGGAGAGGAGAGGGGGAGAGGAGAGAGGGGGGAGAGGAGAGAGGGGGGAGAGGAGAGGGTGGGGAGAGGAGAGGGTGGGGGAGAGGAGAGGGTGGGGGGGGGGGTAGAGGAGCGAGACTGACTTTTGCACAATACTGTAATTACAGAATATAACTAAATATTCCTCTCACAGATTTCCTACAAAAGTAAACAAATTCAACCACAGAATTCGTTAAAAAAAAATTATGGAATAACTGATCTAACAGTTGAAAACCTATGAATTTTACACAGAATTAGCTGTTCAAACTGAATTCTGATATAACGTGCAATAATATTCTGGAAATAAATGTAACACTTGTACCTAGATGTTGTTCCTAAAAAGGGAAATGAATACACTTCATGATCTCACAAACATGAGGAATTCTGCAGATGCTGGAAATTCACACAACACACATCAAAGCTGCTGGTGAACGCAGCAGGCCAGGCAGCATCTCTAGGAAAAGGTACAGTCCACGTTTCAGGCCAAGACCCTTCGTCAGGACTAACTGAAGGAAGAGCTAGTAAGAGATTTGAAAGTGGGAGGGGGAGGGGGAGATCCAAAATGATAGGAGAAGACAGGAGGGGGAGGGATGGACCCAAGAGCTGGACAGGTGATTAGCAAAAGGGATATGAGAGGATCATGGGGCAGGAGATCCAGGGAGAAGGAAAAGGGGGAGGGGGGGAAAAACCCAGAGGATGGGCAAGAGGTATAGTCAGAGGGACAGAGGGAGAAAAAGGACAGAGAGAAAGAATATGTGTATATAAATAAATAAATAATGGATGGGGTATGAGGGGGAGGTGGGGCATTAGCGCAAGTTAGAGAAGTCAATGTTCATGCCATCAGGTTGGAGGCTACCCAGACGGAATAGAAGGTGTTGTTCCTCCAGTTTGAGTGTGGCTTCATCTTTACAGTAGAGGAGGCCGTGGATAGACATATCAGAATGGGAATGGGATGTGGAATATTTTAATCTGAAACGTCGACTGTACCTCTTCCTGGAGATGCTGCCTGGCCTGCTGCATTCACCAGCAACTTTGATGTGTGTTGCCTAACATTTTATGATCTAATTTCTATATACACAGCATTTCCATACAAACTTGCTAGGGATACAGTATTTGATAAGATTTCTACGGATGTACAGGGGGGGAGCATTCTAACTGGTTGCATCACTGCTTGGTATGGAGGGCTACTGCACAGGATCGGAAAAAGCTGTGGAGGGTTGTAAGCTCCATTAAGGGCACCAGCCTCCGCAGCAGCCAGGGCACCTTCAAAAAGCGATGCATCACAAGGCAGCGCCCATCATTAAGAACCTCCATCACCCTGTACATGCCCTCTTCTCTTTGCTACCATGAAGGAGGTGGTAGAGGAGCCTGAAGCCACATACTCAGTGAGTTAGGAACAGCATCTTTCCGTCCGCCACCAGACTTGGGAACGCACAATGAGCCCATGAGCACTACTGCATGATTTTCACTCTCTTTCTGCACTATTGATTTTTTTTAAGATAGTCAGTGGCCACTTTATAATGCACATTTGCTCATTAATAATGCAAATATCTAATCACCCAATCATGTGGCAGGAACTCAAGGCATAAAAGCATGCAGACATGATCGGGAGGTTCAGTTGTTGTTCAGATAGCTCCCAGAATGGGGAAGAAATGTGATCTAGGTGACTTTGATCATGGAATGATTGTTGGTGTCAGGCTAAGCGGTTTGAGTATCTTAGAAACTTCTGATCTCTTGGGATTTTCACAGACAACAGTCTCTCGAGTTTACAGAGAATAGTGTAAAAAACAAAAAGCATCCAGTGAGCGGCAGTTATTGTTATCAAGAAAGGGCAGACCAAAATGGCCAGACTGGTTCAACCTGACAGGAAGGCAACAGTAACTCAAATAACTGTGTGTAACAGCAGTGGTGTGCAGAAGAGCATCCCTGAAAGCACATGTCAAATCTTGAAATGGATGGGTTACAGCAGCAAAAGACAACGAACATACACTCAGTGCCCATTTTATTAGGTACAGGACGTACCTAATAAAATGCCACTGAGTGTATATTTTATGTATTATACAATTCTATTGCCACAAAACAACATATTTCATGGCATATGTCAATGATAAACTTCATTCTGAAAAGTCGTCAGTTAGTAAAATCCAAATTAATAAGGTTTAAATCCCACTGGTGTTCTGTTAGTTTTGACCTTTCACTGCTGATGACCATTAAAATGAGACCGTGGGCAAGATATAATGTAGTTAAATTTTATTTAGCAGGCAACATAATAGCAATTTTCTCATCTTAAGTACAGGCTTCTCCTGCCATCCGAAGGTAGAGCGTTCCTATGAAACAGTTCTTAAGCCGAAATGCCGCAAAGCGAAGAAGCAATTACCATTTAATTATATGGGAAAATTTTGTGAGCGTTCGCAGACCCAAAAATAACCTACCAAATCATGCAAATAACACATAAAACCTAAAATAACAGTAACATATAGTAAAAGCAGGAATGATATGATAAATACACAGCCTATATAAAGTAGAAATATTTCTCTACAACGATTGCCTGCACAGATCTCCGTAGCAAAAATCTCACGCAAGCGCTGTTGGCATAAACGTGCTCTCCGGTAACCCTTAAATTATGAAGCTGCCAAATCTACCAAATAACACGTAAAAATACACAGCCTATATAAAGTAGAAATAATGTATGTACAGTGTATCACTTACCGGAATTGGGAAGGCATCGAGCACACTGATGATGCTATGCCAGACTGAGTCGCCGCAGGCTGGGTGGTGCAGTGGCCCCCACCCTCCGGGCCGACGACTGATACATTGCCGTGAAGCACGGAGGGGTAGCCGGGAGGCACACAGCACATCTTTAAGAAAAAAGCCAAAATAAACATGCTAATTAATTAGGTGCTGCCCAGCACGTAAATGTCGGCGCAGATCAGAGGCAATTGCTGATTGCATCGACACTGACCTGGGCCGACAATTACGTGCTGGGCGGCACCTAATTAATTAGCATGTTTATTTCGGCTTTTTTTCTTAAAGATGTGCTGTGTGCGTCCCGGCTACCGTTGCATTTTCCGCGAATCGGTATCTGTCCATGGCCTGGGGGTTGGGGTGGTGGGACACTGGGGTGTCATAATCAGGGCAGGCAACTCATCTTCTCCTATGACTGCCCGCCTCGATGTCGAAGGTCGAGGTTCGTCGTCTGCTGTGGCTGATGTGGAAGGCTTGCTTGACTGCTGAGCCTCGCGCAGTTTTCTATCACACAGTTCTTTAATAACGACTCAAACCGTCCTGCAAAATCTCCTAAACCGACGTACCCTTTCAAAATTAAACTCGTACTTTATCATTACTCATTCGATTTCGATTGTTATCCTTTTTTCTTCCAATTGCATCAGCTCTTCATCTGTCAGTTCTTGGTGATGGGATGCCAAAACCTCTTCAACATCATCTTCGTCAGCTTCCACAAGCCAAACTCACGTTGTCCTTACTTCGTTCACCACGATCAAAACCCTTAATTATGTCTAGTGTTACCGTAAGTGTAACACCCTTACGACCTCTTTCAGGCTTTTCCGATACCATAGAACTCATCTTGCAAATGGCTGCTCACAGACACGTGTTAAAGCAAAGCAGTTCCGAATCTGGGGGAGAGCGGCTGCTCGGGGCGCGCTCTGCCTTTTATCGCGCGCTGAATTTTTTTTCGTAACAGTGAAAACACCTTCTGAAAGCAAAAACAGGGTACTAATGTAGGTCTTTCGTAACAGTGAGGTTTCGTAAAGCAAACGTTTGAAAAGCGGGGGATACCTGTATAGAGGAACTATCCTCTGAATTCACGTAAGAAAATTAGATTAAAAATGCACGAATACAAGGTCCTTGCCATGCTTTTCTTCAAAAAGCACATGTATTTCTTAATTAAGGTATCTTTTCAAATCAATCACAACATCAATGATATGTTAGGTTCTGGTTATTGCTTTGCACATTCTTTTTAGGCTACTCTCATTTCAGGGGCATTGTTTTATAATCTAATCTTTGAAAATAGAAAACTAGTAAGTTAAATGATTGATGCGTTGTGAATGATTGGAAACTGCTAAATATTTTGCATTTTTGTTTCAGTACACTGAAGTGGATGGCCCCGCGCTCTTCAACATTACATTCCATCTGTCACATTCTCACCAGCGGAGTTGGCATAAACCTTGAAGCAGGTAGAACTGACAGTTCCTTAGGAAGACTGGATTGAAGAGGCATTTGAATGCAAGAAAGCCAAAAACCAGAAGCTAGCAGAGCAATGCCAGAGACAGGGGTGGAGGGTATGATGTGAGCCTATAGATGTGGAGTGAGAAGATTTTGCTGGCTGTTGGCTGTGTAGAATCTACTTGGGCATTACGGGATGGGGGCTGCAAAGAAAAGAGCCATCAGGACCGTCACAGACGGTGCTGAGCGAGCCTCCAGATGGCTATGGTCCAAAAGATGCGACCCATGGACCAACGCTACTAAGACATAAGCCCAGTTAGGTTGCCAAGGCAAGAGTGTCTGATGTTGAAAGACCCGAGAAACCTGATGACCCCAGGTTACATCACTGATTACGTGTCCCTACCCATCCTAGGATCTATCTCAACATCGGTTTCCTCTTTATGCCTCTTTGTATCTTCCTCTCCACTCAATCCCACCTAGATTGTATCATCAGTAAACTCAGGACTACATTTGTTCTCCTCAGTTACATCATTGTTATAGCATTAAATTCACCCCATAAAGATAAGAAAATGATTGAAAGGTTTCTCCTTTGCATCCTCTGGAAGATGATCTCTAAACCTCATTGCACTTTTGTCTCCATCAGACTGTAGTTCATTGTTTTTTGCACAAAACATCACACAAAGAAGCGCAAATGTAAAACTATGCCTTAAAGGAGTAATTCTAAAAAGAAATACAATTTGTAGCAGTAAGCTCATTCCTATGCAGTACTAAAATAGCAAATTGGTAATTAGAGTTTAATGATTATGTTGGTATTGGGTCTGAAACACTATAAACTCACCTTTCTCTCTTTTAAGAGGCCCTTATATCCATTCACACCAAGCGACAGCAGGGTTATAAGAACATCCAACGAGGGTGAAGCTGAAGCTCGACCTAGAAATATCAAAAGGAAGTAATACTTGACACATAACTTAGCTAGTTCTAAATGTCATGCAAAAATATTCATCCCCAAAGCTTCGGTAGTGGTGTTAAGCTCTGCAGACCAGAGAGAGAAAAAAAACAACATTCTTCTCCTAATTCTTCTCAACTAATCTAAACCAGGTGCCAAAAGACAATATATCAGCATGAATGTCATCTACAGACTTCTCATTTGTGGAATGTGGAAGAATGGAACATGCCTGAGGTTGCATACACTTGCATCTGAAATCCCGCTAATGTTCAGGACCCAATTTCATATCTGGAGGCATTTCCTCGAATATTAATCTAGTCCCTCAGCCTTAATCACCTCTAGTCCCTCAGCCTTATACCATTTATTTGATGGGTTGCCAAGGTGGATAGAAAAGATAAGTGGAGGTGACTTTTATCATTTAATATTAATATTTTAAATAACGTAGATGTGCTTTTAATATATTGTTTAAAATTTTTTTTAAAAATCATGAAAATCTTTTTAAAATAAGGATCATTTCAGCTATTTCCAAATGTTTCATTTGGTCACAGCTGCAACACCACTGAGTCATCAGGACGGCAAGTATAACTGCAGGATTAGTGCTGGGGCAGTGCATCTCGAGTACCACTAGGTCCATTATGTGACATTTCAGATATAATTTAATACACAGGAGTATAATTTCAGCAGGGCAGGGCTTCACCATTCTTCCCTGGAAAACAATTACATGTTTCAAGCAACCTTTAAGTATTGGCACCGATTATTCATTAAACCCCACAGAAAAAGGGGAACAGTACAGACACTTTACAAGAGGTCATTACATCACACAATCTATTTTGAAGTATAAGTTGTATTTTAAATGGTAGCATGGAAGTAACTCTTCATTTCTAAATATCATTCAAATAATGATAAAAATTTAAAAATATATTTAATTACTCTTAATATTGCTGTTCATTTCACTAATATTGACAACTGTAAAATAACAGTTTCCTCAAAGCACGCTAAACTCAATCTTACAAGTTCTCTATATATATATAAAAATATATAAATATATATATATATATATATATATAACATATTAATTCATATTCAAAATCCTAAATCAAATTGAGGTTAAAGAGCCTTAACCAGAATTTGCATCAAAGATTTTCTTCAGCCAAGCTGGACATAAATGAAAGTTGACCTTGCAGTAACTCTCATCATTATTATAACTGGAACACATTTTACTACCTCAAATATAATGAATTACCTGGATACATTTTGCTGATTTCTTGAATGAAGACATCATCAAAACCAGCAACTACAGCACCACCTACAGGAATCATGAAATTCTTGTCTAAACTCTGTACAAAGGCATCTATTCGACCAATGCGAGCTCCCTAATTAAAGGAGAAAATAAAGTTACTGCCAAAACAAAAGAAAATTACAATTGGACTACTATTTTAAATACAAGAAGTCTGAGCCTTCCAGATACATTTATTTTAAAAAATAACTGTGTGATTTCACATTTTTATTCAAATTCTCGGAATATTTAAACATGCAAATGACAAATTCAATGCACCAGAGAGAATAGCCATGAGGATGTATTGACCCCAAAAATCTGAAGTAAATATACTGAGAATGGTGACTGTACCTAGTGTTAGCTTAGTTCTCAGGATGTCCCGCTTAGCACCTTTCCAAACCAGTCCAGTCAATGGGAAGGGTGAGAAGGGATAGTAGTGGGGGAGCATTAAAGTACCAATTCATAGCTCTTGATGAGAATGGAAATAAAAGGGGATATAATTTTGGTGATACATTTTATAAAATTCTGATTTGTTGCATTGCAGTTTTCATTAATATGAATAATGTTGAGTGCAGGCAATTAAACACTTCTGATTTTAGGAAAACAGTGTCAAAAAAGCTCCCGGGTATGGTCTCTGGCAAAGATTGATGTACGCTCCCCAGTACTGTCCCACTTATATTACAGGAGCACCTTCAAATGCAGCAAAATCTTTCACTTGCCACACACAGCACCAACCTAATCTGGGTCAATTTGAGTGTTGTGGAGCTCTTTTATATAATTGGAAAATGGCCCTGAAATCCCCAGATTCACCTCACATCTGGCCACCTGAGGGAGCTTTACAATCCATTAGTCTAGGCTTGGTTCAAATCCAGGCCACAGACAATTGCCAACAAACCTTTTCCTCCAGCGGAGATCTACCAGGAGAAGGAGCAAGAATTGAAAAGCGGAAAATGGAAAATGCTTAGAAATACTCAGAAGGTTAGGCAGTGTCCATGGAAGGAAAAAAAAGTTAGCATTGTCAGTCAGAGACCCTTAATTAAAATAGTTCTTATAAAGTTCACTGGCTCAAAGAATTACATGGTTTATCTCTCCACAGATTCAGACTCTTCAGGTATCCACAGAGTTTTCTGTTTTCATCAAAGCAACAGAAAATCTTGCTAGCATCACTGAATTTTGATAAGTAATTAAAATTATTTGCATAGAAGTTACTCCACACTGTATTGGAAGAAAACAGTATTGCTTGTTACCTTGATACTGCTGGAGTGAAAACTTCAAATATAAGCTTATTGGGGTTCCCTGTGCATTGTAATGCTAAAACTGACATTGTCTTTCTCTGTGCTGTTCCCTGTAGACATATTGCAAGTTCTCACGTTCTCATCATTTTGCCCAGCAAGTGTAACCTTTGCAGGCAGCTCTTAAAAAGGAGATAACAACATAAAAGAAACTCTCTTCCAGCTAGGTAGAGTACAGAGAGGCCTAGGCATCCTTGTGCATGAATCACAAAAAATTTGCAGGCTGATACAACAGGTAATTATGAGGCCCAACAGCCTATGGGCCTTTTTTGCCAGTCAATTGGAGTTTATATAAAAGAGGTACTTTCAGTTCCTTAAGGTTGTTATATCTGGGGGGTGCTAACGGGGATAAGCTCCCACTACCTATCGAATACCCGAATGATGTGCACCTCAAATTGCCTGACAAACCAGTCCAGCTCCTGGCCTTCGCATGTGGCTTAGTTACTAAACACGGTGGAACCGTTTCTACTGACAGAAGGGGCAAAGGCAGACTACTGGCGCCTTAAAACCAGTCAACTTGGGCAGATGGGATTCATCAGGTGTGGTTGGCAGCTCATCTAGAAGGAAAACTCTGACCTCAAACCTCCACTGCCTTGCGGCTACCAACTCATGGGGAAGGTTCAGGGAGTGAACCCTGAGGGAAAAATGCGGAGTTGAAATCTCTAAGGCTGTCCTACAATGAGTTCAATGATGACTGGCAACTCCTGCGATGCTGCTGATGCCAAACTGTATCAATCTCTGCTGCTCCTTTGGGTTCATCAGACGCCCTGTTGCTCTTTTATAGAAAGAGCAAAGGTAAGGTGAGTTGATATTGGACCACTGGAAAATGATGCTGGTGAGATAATAATGGGGGACAAAGAAAGGGCAGGTGAACTTAATGAGTACTTTGCATTTGTCTTCATTGTGGAAGACACTAGCAGTGTGCCAGAGGTCCATGAGTCTCGGGGGTGGGAATGAGTGCCATTGCTATTAGAAAGGAAGAAGTGCTAGGCAAACTCAAAGCTCTTAAGATGGGTAAGTCACCTGGGCCAGATGGACTACATCTCAAAGTCCTGAGAGAGGTTCCTGAAGAGATAAGGGAGGCATTGGTCATGATCTTTCAAGAATCACTTGATTCTGGCATGATCCTGGAGGACTGGAAGATTGGAAATGTCGCTCCACTCTTTAAGAAGGGAGGAAGGCAATAGAAAGGAAATTACATGCCAGTTAGCCCAACCTCAGTGGTTGGGAAAGTGTTGGAATCCATTATTAAGGATGAGGTTTCGAGGTACTTGGAGACTAATGATAAAATAAGTTAAATTCAGCATGGGTTCTGTAAAGGGAAATCTTGCTTGACAAATCTGTTAGGGTTCTTTGAGAAAGTAACAAGCAGGATGGACAAAGGAGGCAGTGAATGTCATTTCTTTGGATTTTTAGAAGGCCTTGATAAGGTGCCACACGTGATGCTGCTTAACAAGATAAAATCCTATGACATTACAGGAAAGATACTGGCATGGATAGTGGAATGGCTGACAGGCAAAAGGCAGCGAGTAGGAATAAAGGGGACCTTTGCTGGTTGGCTGCCAGTGACTAGTGGACCTTTGCTGGTTGGTTGCCAGTGACTAGTGGTGTTCCTCAGGAGTCAGTACTGGGACCACTACCAGACATCCCACCTCTCCCAGAAGTTCTGGGAGTCTCCCGCATATCGATAGTGGTTCCCTGACGCCCAGAAATTATATACAATATCCCGGAAATAGATTTTTTTGAGCAGGAGAGGGAGAGGGAGAGCGAGCATCCTGATTGTTCTCTCTTCGTGCTAAGAATGGTCCGCAACCACGAGGAAACGATATGATTTGGTGATATGAAACAATATGAGTCAGCTGCACCTTTCCTCATTCCCTGTCATGCACTGTTGAATTTTAATGCACGCGAGGTCATCAGTGACCCAAGATGTGCAAAGGAATGGGTCTGTGATCCATTTGTGAATGTCCCCAGTGAATCTTCCATGTCAGTGCGGGAAAAAGATCAACTCCTCGAGCTTGCAAATGACAGCGGGCTGAAAAGTATGTTTGACATAACATCTCTGCCGGCATTCTGGATCAAAGTCAAGGCTGAATATCCTGAGATAGCCACGAAAGCACTGAAAACATTGCTTCCATTTCCAACATATCTCTGCAATTAATGCAACGAAAACTAAATTGCAGAATAGACTGGACATAAGGAACCCCCTTCGAGTATCGCTGTCTCCCATTGCCCCTCGATAGGACTGTCTTGTTGCAGGAAAACAAGTCCAGGGCTCCCATTGATTCAGCGATATTGGTGTGTTGCAACGATTTTATATATTCACAAGAGGAAAATACGCGCTGTGTTTAATATTCAAACGTTAATTAGGTGCCGCCCGGCATGTAAATGTCAGCCCAGATCAGAGGCGATTGTCGATTGCGTCGCCTCTGATCTGGGCCGGCATTTACGTGCTAGGCGGCACCTAATTAATTAGCTTGTTTATTTCGGCTTTTTTCTTAAAGATGTGCTGGGTGTGTTCCGCCTACCGCTGCATGCTTCGCGGCCCGGAGGTTTGGGACCACTGTTATAATTGACTTATCTTTACATTCATGCGAGGAAAATATGCGCTGTGTGTTTAGTATTAAATTCATCAGATAAACCCCTTTAGAAACAAAATGGAGTGTATTAGCCACTTACAAGTGACTTACAGTTGACTTATCACCCATATTCCAGTCGCGTTTAACACCCCCCACCCACTGGGTTGGCCGGTCCGCAAGAATATTGTCAATATTAAACCAGTGCGCGGTGCAAAAAAAGGTTGGGGACCCCTGATTTAAACTAGCTGGTTAGCTACCGAGAAGCTACGCTATTGATGTCCTACGTGATGAGGCCAAACTCCCTGTAGACTTGCTTAAAGTTGTAATAGAATAAACATGATGATATAAGTACATATTTTAATGTCACATTTGCTGCATATACCCAACTTGGTTTACAGATTAGACAAAATCACTAAACAAAGTATTACATACACCCTTGGAGGTTGATGGGGGGGGGGGGGAAGGGGGTATATGGGGTTGCAGGGGGCAGGGGTGCTACCTCCCTGAAATGAGTTTTTGCAGGGTGGGATGTCTGCGCTACTGTTCACATTTTTTGTCAATGATTTAGATAATGGAATTGATGGCTTTGTGACAAAGTCTGTGGATGATACGAAGATAGGTAGAGAGGTAGGTAGTGCTGAAGAAGCAATGCGATTGCAGCAGGACTTAGACAAATTGGAAGAATAGGCAAAAATATGGCAGATGGAATACAGTGTTGGGAAATGTATGATAATGCATTTTGGTAAAAGGAACAGTCGTGCAGACTATTATCTAAATAGGGAGAAGATTCAAACATCAGAGGTGAAAAGGGACTTAGGAGTCCTCATGCAAGTCTCCTAGAAGGTTACTTTACAGTTTGAGTGTGTGGTAAATGCGATGTTGGCATTTATTTCAAGGGGAATAGAATATAAAAGCAAGGGGATAATGCTGAGTCTTTATGCGACTCTAGTCAGGCCACATTTAGAGTATTGTCAACAATTTTGGGCCCCATGTCTCAGAAAGGATGTGTTGTAATTGGAGACAGTCCAGAGGAGGTTCACGAGGATGATTCTGGGAATGAAGGGGTTAACATATGAACAGCTGATCTTGGATCCTACTCAACCCCATACACCTGGCTTTTCGGCATATCCTTTGATGCCCTGACCGATCAGGAAATGACCTACTTCTGCCTTAAATATAGACATAGACTTGGCCTTACCACATTCCATGGCAGCATATTCCACAGATTTGCTACTCTCTGGCTATAAAAAATCCTCCTTACCTCCCTTCTAAAAGTTCACCCCTCAATTTTGAGGCTGTGCCCTCTAGTTCTGGATACCCCCACCATAGGAAACATCCTCTCCACATCCACCTTACCTAGTCCTTTCAACAGTCGGTAGGTTTACATAGAACATACAATAGTACAGCATATTACAGGCCCTTTGGCCCACAATGTTGTGCCGACCCTCAAACCCTGCCTCCCAATATAACCCCCCACCTTAAATTCCTCCATATACCTGTCTAGTAGTCTGTTAAACTTCACTAGTGTATCTGCCTCCACCACTGACTCAGGCAGTGCATTCTACACACCAACCACTCTCTGAGTAAAAAACCTTCCTCTAATGTCCCCCTTGAACTTCCCACCCGTTACCTTAAAGCCATGTCCTCTTGTATTGAGCAGTGGTGCCCTGGGGAAGAGGCGCTGACTATCCACTCTATCTATTCCTCCTATTATCTTGTACAACTCTATCATGTCTCCTCTCATCCTCCTTCTCTCCAAAGAGTAAAGCCCCAGCTCCCTTAATCTCTGATCATAATGCATACTCTCTAAACCAGGCAGCATCCTGGTAAATCTCCTCTGTACCCTTTCCAATGCTTCCACATCCTTCCTATAGTGAGGCGACCAGAACTGGACACAGTTCTCCAAGTGTGGCCTAACCAGAGTTTTATAGAGCTGCATCATTACATCGCGACTCTCAACCTCTACCCCTCGATCTATGAAAGCTAACACCCCATAAGCCTATCTACCTGTGAGGCAACTTTCAGGGATCTGTGGACATGTACCCCCAGATCCCTCTGCTCTTCCACACTACCAAGTATCCTGCCATTTACTTTGTATTCTGCCTTGGAGTTTGTCCTTCCAAAGTGTACCACCTCACACTTCTCCGGGTTGAACTCCATCTGCCACTTCTCAGCCCACTCCTGCATCCTATCAATGTCGCCCTGCAATCTTCGACAATCCTCTACACTATCTGCAACACCACCAACCTTTGTGTCATCTGCAAACTTGCCAACCCCCCCTTCTACCCCCACATCCAGGTCGTTAATAAAAATCACGAAAAGTAGAGGTCCCAGAACAGATCCTTGTGGGATACCACTAGTCACAACCCTCCAATCCGAATGTACTCCCTCCACCACGCCCTCTGCCTTCTGCAGGCAAGCCAATTCTGAATCCACCTGGCCAAACTTCCCTTGATCCCATGCCTTCTGACTTTCTGAATAAGCCTACTGTGTGGAACCTTGTCAATGAGATTCCCCCTGCATTTTTCTAAATTCCAGGGAGTACAGGCCCAAGGCATACTATTTAGAGCTTTAGTCACTTTTTTTTTTTTAAGTAAGACTACACAATCATTGGAAGATTAAGGTGCAATGTGGCCTGCCCCTGCTCCCATGTTCTTGTGTCCTTGAGAACGTTACTACTGAATGAATGGATGCTTCAATGCTGACAGGGAAGGTGGGATGAATCTCTGAGTGCATCAGTAACATCCAGACAGGTTGCTGAAGTACAATGGAGACACATGAGAGACTGTAGATGCTGGAAACCTGGAGCAACATACACACAATGCTGGAGGAACTCAGCAGGTCAGGCAGCTTCTATAGGGGGAACTGGCAGCTGATGTTTCAGGCTGAGACCCTTCATCCGACTGAAAGAAAGAGGGTAGAAGCCAGAATGAAAGCGTGGGGAGGGGGAGGGGGAGTGGGAGTGGGAGGTGAAGGAGCATAAGCTGGTGAATCCAGGTGAGACGGGAGAAGAGTGGAAAGTGGGAGGAAGGAAAAATAGGATTGATTTGAGAAGCTGGGAGCTGACAGGTAGAAGAGGCAAAGAGCTGAAAAATAAGGAATCTAATCGGAGAGGACAGTGGACCATAGAATAAAGGAGAAGTGGGAAACCAGAAGGAGGGAAGTGTGAGTTATGGACAGGTCATGAAATTGGGGGTGGAAAAAGATAAAGGGTAAAAGAACAAGGCGGATAATGGAAAACAAAGAGGAGCAGAAATAAAAGGAAGTGGTCAACTTTTGATTTAATATGGCGCTGCTGAGGGTGAGTGTCAACTTACTGGCAGTTAACAAAACAAGAAAGACAACTAAATAGCTCATTAATTACATTTTTTTCTGTAAACAACTTCTGGCCAGTGATCACTGCAAACAATGCAGTGGCAAGCAAGGTGAAGCTGAGTCGAGGGTTTAAGTGTGTGGGTGCAAGGCGAAGTCAAAGTCAGGCCGAGGCATGTTCATGACGAAGTTGGAATGAGGTCAACACATATTCTGAGCCTGTCCGCCTAAACTGAGAGCGAGGTTTGATTGATACAAGTGCCGAACTTTAACCTGACGGCAGGATCCAGGCCCAGAGTGTACTGATGTAACAGTGCCTGGGTCTTAAGAGTGACGAACGACCCGCTGTTTGGACAATTTAAACGCCAGGGCAGATGGAGTGATAAGGCAATGATGTCAAGACTAGAGGAGATGTTCAGGCCGGTTCTGCCCGCTGTTCCGTGATGTTACTCTGCTCTTCGCTGCACCGAGGCTGAGGCAACGGGCCTGCTCCAGGCTTCATGTCTGCGGGCTCCGCAACATTTACTCTGCTATGTACTGAACTGAGGCTGAAGCCTTGTGGGCCTGTTCTAGCTGCCCCGGACTTCATGTCTGTGGGTTGTGTGATGTTTACTCTGCTATGTACTGAACTGAAGCTGAGTCTGTGGGCTTGCTCTGGGCTTTGTGTCTGTGGGCTCCATGACACGTACTCCGCAATGTACTGAACTTTGGCTGAGCCTGCTCCAGGTTTCGTGTCTGAATACTCATCTTAATTATAAGTGCTATTTCCTTAATTTTATTGTTCACACAATTTGGTTTTTTTCACCCTGCAAATTGGGTGCTTGTCAGTCTTTATTTTTAATGGGATCTTTTGGGTTTCTTGTTTTGTGGCTCCCTGTGAGGAAAAGAATCTCCAGGTTGTATAATGTATACATACTTTGACAATAGATGTACTTCGATCTTTGGTTACATAGTTAAAGAACTCGATGTCAATGCCATCAGGTTGGAGACAGCCAAGGTGGAATATAAGGTGTTGCTGCTTCAATCTGTGTCTAGCCTGAACTTAACAGTAGAGGGGGCCATAGACAGACTGTCAGTGTGGAAACGGGAAGTGGGAGTAAAATAGCTTGCCACCAGGGGATCTCAACTGTTGGCTCTCTAAATAGCACAGATTTATGGAAAAAGAGCTAATAAAATTAGAGATTCTACGGATGCTGGAAATCCAGAGCAACACACATAAAATGCTGGAGGAACTCAGCAGGTCAAGCTATGGAACTGAATAAACAGTCTATGTTTTGGGCCGAGAGCCTTCTTCAGGACTGGAAAGGAAGGGGAAAGATGCCAGAATAAAATGATGGGGGAATGGAAGGAGGACTAGCCAGGTGATAGGTGAAGCCAGTTGGGTGGGAAAGGTAAAGGGCTGGGGAGGAAGGAATCTGCTAGGAGAGGAGAGTGAACCATGTGAAAAAGGGAAGAAGGAGAGGCAGCAGGGGGAGGTTATAGGCAGTTAATGAGAAATGGTAAGAGGCCAGAATAGGGAATATAAGAGAGAATGAGGAGGGGAAAATTGTTACCGGAAGGCAAAATTGATGTTCATGCCATCAGATTGGAGGCTACCTAGATGGAATGTGATGTGCTGCTCCTCCAGAGAATGGCCTCATCATGACAACAGAGGAACAAAGGAGGCCATGGACTGACATCTCGGAACATGAATGAGAATAGGAACTAAAATGGTTGGCCACCAGGAAATTCTGCTTTTGGGGATGGAGCTGAGGTGCTCGAGAAAGCAGTCCCCCAATTTACACATGTTCCACCAATGTAGTGGAGGCTGCATTGGGAGCACCAGATACAGTAGATGACCCCAGCGGATTCGCAGGTGAGGTGTTGCCTCACCTAGAATGACTGCTTGGGCGCCTGAATGGAAGGAGGTGAATGGGCAGGTTTAGCACGTAGGCCACTTGCAGGGATATGCAACAGGAGGGAGATTAGTGGGGAGGGACAGATGGACAACGGAATCTTGGAGGAAGCAATCCCTGTGGAAAATGTAAAATGGGTGGGGGGGGGGGGCAAAGATGTGTTTGGTTGTTGGATCTCGTTGAAGCCGTGGGGAATGAGGAGATGAATGCGTGGGGTGGTAGGTAAGGACAAGAGGAACTCTACCTCTGTTAAGGTGGCAGGAAGGTGAGTGAGCGCGGATGTTCAGGAAGTGGAGGAGATGCGGATGAGGAGCAGGATCAATGGTGAAGGAAGGAAAACACAGTTCTTTGAAGAAGCAGGAGGACATCTCTAATGTCCTGGTAAGGAAAGCCTCATCCTGGGAAACAGATGCAGCAGAGATGAAGGAAATTAGAAAAGGGAATACCATTTTTACAGGGGACAGGGTGATAAGAGGCATAGTCAAGATAGCCATAGGAATTGGTAGGTTTATAAAAGATGTTGGTAGACAATTGGTCTTTAGGGATGGAGAAAGAGAGATAGAGAAAGGAGAAGGAAGTGTCAGAAATGGACCAAGAGAATTTAAGGGCAGGATGGAAAAAGCTGGAGGCAAAGATTTCCCCAGAATCTATCACTCACTCAGCTTACAGCAGCTAATTAATCTACCAGCCCATTCTGACCAAATGTTCTCCACTATTTCTTCCGAGAAGGAATTTTATGCTAGGAAAAAATGTGCTAGTGAAATCCAAAATGCTGCCAAAAACAATTCTCAGCTGTTGCCAAGATGCCCAAAAATTTGTGCAAATGTACCCTGCTCCAGGCTAAGTCAATTTTCAATCATACAACACCTCCCTCCCACCTGCAGAGCTGGTAAATGCATTTTAGTTCACACTGCTGAAGCTCAATTTAACAGAACTTGCTGGAAAATGCTAACCATTTGATGTCAAATTTCCAACATTTCTCTACACAAGTTCCAGCATCTTGGATTTCTGAATGAACTTGCAAACTACATGGAGATCTTGCAAACTGTACATCAACATCAGGCCTAAATAATTCAGTTGTCACATGGGTAAGGTTGCTCCAGAATACTTTTGCAAGCAAACCAACACCAGTGGATCAGCAGCAGATAAATATGTGTACCTTTATATTTCAATAGCAACTATAGGCATATTGTTACTAGTAACAAGTTCTGGACCATTACTACAATATAAAAAGCTGAATTGGACATTGTTAACCACAACTGACAGATGACCCAGTGTTACAGAGACGTGCAGTATCTTTGTCATTAGTTCAATAATGCAAACTGATTTTTCCCCATTGAATCCCATATTACAAGTGGGCAGGTGTTTCTATGGCATGTTATATCAATATCTGGCCCATATTATGCCACCTTATCTACAATGATGAAGTGACAGTGCCCTAATGGCTGAGGCCTACTGCAGACGTGGGGGGGGGGGGGTGCACGGGTTTAGGAAATGGGAATATCAAGGAATTGATGAGATTTGAGAATTGGGGTTCATGGAAGAAAGGTGTTGTAGAATGAATGCATGTGAGTGGTGGGGGGAAGGAGTAATGGTTAAAGTATGGAGAATTAATGGAAGTGGAATAAAGGTCAGGGATTTTAAGGAGCTGGTGTAAGAATTGGCCATGGTTACTGTGGCTCCTGGAAAGGCAGCATATCATAGAGAGTGCCTTACAGATGAAGAACACAGTAGTGCTGCACTTTTGAGATGACTCTTCTGCAGAATGGAGAGGGTGTGCAAAGGAAAGACTTGCCTGTGACTACCAACCCAATCAACCCATATTTCTTATGTTCTTATGATCCGTAACATCATATTCAAATCCTATTAGTGCACAGTAATGGCTGACTGAAAATAACAACTGACAAAATTTGCAGGAACTCATTTTGTGAGTTTCGGAGTTCCTCCAGCATTTTGTGCATGTTGCTCAAGATTTCCGGTATCTCAAGAATCCTGTGTAACTGACAAAATTTGATATTTCTTCTGCATTTTAATTTTCCCCATATAAATTACGTAAGAGCAAATTTTACTCTTACCTCAAATTTTTGGGAAGTAATTTATGAATTCTTTAAGGGCAAATTTATGTTACCTGAATTGTCATAATATGCTGGTCACCTGTACCAACAACGTCAATTCTACTTGTCACCTATCTATAAGGAATAAAATGTGATTATACTCTGCACATTTCTCATCACTTACTTTGGTCATTAAATATCCATATTTACAATTGTAAAGTTATAATATCCGTTTCCATTTTCAACACTTTGCAAGACGACCATTGTGGTCAAGTGCACAATACCCCATTCCTACAACTTAAAATTTTCTCAGCATCTTTTACTTTGCACCAACATCACAGTTATGTTTTCTCTCATCAAGTAAAATGCATAGAATGTTGGAAACTTCTAAAGCAAACGTATCTGTAAGCATTTATATATAATCAGTGTGCTCTTCCCCAAAGGTCTAAGTTGGAAAATTCAGGATTTTCTGCAGTCATTAAAATACTGTTGGCAGAAACTGCTTTAATTACTGTACCTGAGAAAATACTCAGTAAAGCCAGCACAGATAACACTTTGCTTGGAAAGATAGAGAGTCCAGCTGATAATTTTCAAAATTATCAAAAGATTCTAAGATATGTCCTTCCTTGTTGTCCAACACTCCATTAACCTGCAGATCTTGTCGTTCAGTTATCAATCAGTTTAAAAAGAGGAATCTTGTACATGACCTTCATAATTTATTCATTTGGCGATGACAAGATTGATGTGCTCATCTAATGATATTTGGCATGCTTGGTAATATAACGGCTGTTGAAGAGATTACTTGTACTGCAAATTTTCAACTATAGATACATCCTCATCCTAACCTTCAATGCCATCTAGGACAGGTAGTTAATTTTTCATCTAAAATGTATTTGTGATAAACAGATTAACTAAACCAAACTAAGTTAATAAAAATGGTACTTAAACCTGAATGGGTGGAGCTTAGGAGGATGATGGTCTCTAAAGGCGACTCCTTTGAATGCATCTTAGGAAACAGCTTTATTTCTATCTTTGATATCTCTTTTTTTTTCCTTTCAAGATTCTTTTGAAGACCGTGACCTGGAGTTAAACGCTGACTTCGGTTCTTTGCGGAAATGGGACCCGCTCTCAGGACCTCACGACCGGTTGCCTTTCAATATGCCAAGGACGTGGCCTACAAGACTAGCGTGGCTTCAGGGTGCCGGATTTTTGTGGCTCTGGAGACGGGCTGACTCGAGGCCGGTGCTGTCACCTGATGTGTCGTGGGAATACACGGAAGATTGAAAGCAGCGAGCTGGCTGCTGGCTGTGCGTCCAGGGACCCGAGTTCTTTGGGCACAGAGCTTGGAAAAAGCGACGCAACAGACTCGTAATGCCATAAATCAGCAAGTTGTTCTGTTATGTCTCCCCTCTCACTGTGAAACGGGGACTCCGCTTTTTCTCGAGAGGGGAGGGGGAGAGGGGAGGGGGAGAGGGGAGGGGGAGAGGGGAGGGGGAGAGGGGAGGGGGAGAGGGGAGGGGGAGAGGGGAGGGGGAGAGGGGAGGGGGAGAGGGGAGGGGGAGAGGGGAGGGGGAGAGGGAGGGATGTTGAATACCGGGTGAATGAGTAGCCTTTGGGAGTACTGCAAGTCTGTGTCTTTATTGATGTTTTGCTGTACGCTTAAGTGCTCAGTGGGGGGTGTTGATACTTTTTTTGCTGGTGGGGGAGGGGGTTCATTGCTTTGCTGCTGCTTATGCGTGGGAGGGGGAGTTGGGGGGGCTTTGGGGTTCTAACATTTAACTGTCATTCATTCTTTGGGGCACTCCTCTGTTTTTGTAGATATTTGCCAAGAAAAAGAATTTCAGAATGTATATTGTATACATTTCTGACATTAAATCTACCTATTGAATAGTTTTTTAAAATCACCTGACAATTACTAACTTCACTCATTACCTGAACATCTGCATTACAAATATAATTGCATCCAAGTTCACTGTACTTTTTAGAATTACTTTAGATCCCTGAAGCTTTCAATTTTAAATCTAAATCAAGGTACAAAAGACTGTCTGTTTATAAGTTAGTTAGCACAAACGGTCACATTGTACGTACCTTCAACCACATCTACAGAAGCGGTATTTTGTATTTTGGTTTACTATTGCAATTGAAGGGTTCCGAGAAATAAAGTAATAAAAATTGGAAGTTAAAATGTTAAAAAATATAGGTAAACAATACTTGTCAGTTTATTAAAAACCTTTCAGATGGGATGCTAATAAGAACATTAAAAAATTAGGAGCAGGTGTAGGCCATCTGGTCTGCTGATTGTGCTCCATCATTCAATAAGATCATAGCTGAACTGGCCACAGACTCAGTTTCACCAACCTGCCCTTTTCTACTTCTTCTGGTTTGGCATTGTGAGCTTATACTGAATGGCTGCCAGTTCAAATGAGGACATACCTACTGTTGTAAATTTGTGACCCAGATACATTTTCAAAAGAGATCTGCTGGCTACACCTCATCTTATTCAGGTCAACTAAAGTGACGCCTCTTTGCATTCTGAAGCAGAAGTGCAAGATAAACTGTCCCAACTTCTCAATTTTGGCCAGCACTGGAGATTAGATGCGCTATAAAGAGAGCCCAAGTGCAAAGTACATTCAGCCTCTCAGCTTCAGGAGGTACAACCTCAATCATGTGAATGGGATCGCTGACCTGAAGTGAACTTAAAGGGAAGTGCAGATAATTTCATATGATTGAGACAATGCTCCTTAAAGTTGAAGACTGGATGTGCTCTGCATCTGGCTCCTCTTTTCAGTACAACTATGTTTCTTTATGTTTAAATTAATACTTGTCTCTTTTATTTTTAATATTAAAATACATTTATTTCAATGTATTTAATTTTATTTGAAAGATTTTAAAATACATCTATCAATGCCCTTTAAAAGCAGTGAACTCTCAAAAGGCCATCAAGTAGTTATGGGTCCACAACCTGAGATTACAAGACCTTGACCCAAACCATAGTCCATGCTCGGCCTCCACAGATGCTGCCTGACCCACTGAGTTCTTCCAGTAGTTTGCTTTTCCCTCCAGATTCCAACACCTGAAATCTTTTGAATCTCCATTATTGAGAGTGGGCAGGCAATGGCGGTGGCTGAAGATTCACTATGCCTATAAAAATCCTATGTGCCAGAAATCAAGGTAATCTTAATCTAGTTCCTTGCACTAAATCTGCCATGGTTTGTCCAAAATTAGCAATCCCACAGCTAGAATGGTCAAGGGTAGCTAGTTAGGTAAGAGGAAGTGGCATTGGAAAGTAGTGCTCAAATAAGTCCACAACACATTAGAAACTGGGCTGAAGAGTAGATCACCAAATATGAACTTGATAGATTACACAAATTGTCCATTCAGTGAGCGTCCGCCACTTTAGCCAATAACAGATATTCTCTTTTTCTCTGCTCAATGCCTATCCCCATTTTCTCTGTTACTTAAGACTAACCTGCCTTCTCTCCTTCTCAGTTTTGAGAAAGGATCATTGACTGGAAACATTAAGCGGTTTCTCTCTCTCCACAGATGCTGCTTGACTGGCTAAATTCTTTTAACATTTCTGCATTAAAGTCAGATTAACTTTCTTGGGCAAATCACATGGACAGCCAATGGAATCCAAATTAAATAGCAGTTTTCTTTAAAACAAACTTCCTATCTCTCAACTCATGCATTTTGACTATGCACAATCAAAATTCAGCTTATTTATTCATTCTTTGAAAACATTTAAAATAGTTATTCAGGAAATAAGATAAACATCTGTACTGGATGACAAAGAAGCGATGGTCATCATGATGAGCTTCATGGTAAAATGAATTTTATATACGTTTCTTATTATATAACGCGTCTCATTTTAACAGCTTCAAATGTATTGTTATAATGAAAATATAGTCATTGTTGTTAAATAAACTAAACAGAACTAATTCTAATACCTCTCAGGCATCAAAAAAATGGATGGACTAGAAACACCTGACTTAATGGGTGTGACTTTGACTAAGAGTCAGACAAATCTTTCGCTTTTCAATCAGTTCCAGGGAGTCTATTTTGTCATAAACATGAGAAAGTCTGCAGATGCTGGAAATCCGAAGCAACGGACACAAAAAATGCTGGAGGAACTCAGCAGGTCAGGAAATATTTATGGAAATGATTAGATAGTTGATGTTTCTGGCCGAGACCCTTCTTCAGGACTGAGAAGCAAAGGGGAAGATGACAGAATAAGAAGTTGGGGGAGGGGAGGGAGAACAGCTGGAAAGTGATAGGTGAAGCCAGGTGAGTTGGAAACGTTAAGGGCTGGAGAAGAAAGAATCTGATAGGAGAGGAGGGTGGACTATAAGAGAAGGGGAAGGAGGAGGGCACGCAGGGGGAAGTAAAAAGCAGGTGAGAAGAAGTAAAAGTCAGAGTGGAGAATAACGGAATTTTGGGGGCGGGGGGGGGGCAGGGAGTTTGTTTACCAGAAGGAGAAGTCGATATTCATGCCATCAGGTTGGAGGCTACCCAGAAGGAATACGAAGTGTTGCTCCTCCACCCTGAGGGTGACCTCACTGTGGCACAACAGAAGACCATGGACTAATTTTGTCCACTTCATAAAGACATGGGAACTCAGTTAAGCTCTAACTTAAAAGACAACATCTACAGAAATGTAGAATTTTCTCAATGCTACCAAAAAAATACAAGCCTTAATTCTTATTCATGGTCTTAAGTGGGGCTTGGATTAAATGCAGAAAACAAACTGCTGGAGGTATTCAGTGGGTCAAGCAGCAACTGTGTGTGGAAAGGAATAATTGATGTTTCCGATCAAGACCCTGCTTCAGGACCTGACATGTTGACAATTCCATTCCCCTGCCCAACCAGGTGCTAGTTGACTTGCTGAGTTCCTCCAACAGTTTGTTTTTGCTCCAGATTTGAACATCTGCAGCCTCTTAATGTATTTATTTAGAGATACAGCGTGGAATAAGCCCTTACTGCCCTTTGAGCTGTGCCACCCAGCAATCCACGACTCAGCCCTAGCTTAATCATGAGACAATTTATATTGGCCAATTAACCTATTAACTGGTATGTCTTTGGACTGTGGGATGAAACCGGAGCACACAGAGAAAACCCATTCTTTCTAATGGGGAGGACATACGGACTCCTTACAGGTGACTTTGGAATTAACTCCGAACTCCAGCACCCTGAGCTGTAATACTGTCACACTAACAGCTACGTTACCGTGACCCCCTGGAATATGATATTTCTAAAGTTCTGAATTTATTCCATTAGGAAGTGTATAAAACAACCAAGAAATCAGGGTTAAGATTAGGTATGGCCCAACCCTAACCCTAAACCTATCCCTAATGCAGATTATTGTTATAGCAGAAGTGAGATATGGAAATAATGGATGGGAATTGAGTCACACCCTCAAAAACTTACTTTTCATCAATGACGTGGGAAAATATACTCTAAAAGATGTAAGTGGTCTATACTGTTAAAAGCAACATATTCTCACCAAATGTTTTCCTACCTCTTTTTACTTTTTGCAATATCATCTTGTTTCGTACCTGCTGAATAAGATGCATGCACTTGGACAACTGGATTCCATAAGCATTATTGACGATGTGAGGGATGTCATATTTTGCACAAATCTGAGCCAGCTCTTCCAGTCTACAAAAGAAATGCAAGTATGCTAGTGAAAATCAGTGCAATAGTGACTAAAAATATCAAATGTCTCTATACCCTTAACAGAAACCTCAGTCAAAACATAACAGCTCAAAATTGATTGAAATGAACACTCCATCTTAACTTTGTATTTTAAGATACAGAGTCTTCATATGTACAGTGAAACTTACAAGAAAAACAGAATACATTTGTAATGGGTACAAATCAGAAGCAAATACTGACAAGCTCAAATTATACAATCTATTCCAGAAAGTTGCTGCAACTTTTCAAACAATTTTATTTTACCTCTCCTTCGCTACGAAAGGCGACCTTTATAATGATGACCTTTATAACTTTCCAATGAGACAGCTGGTTAAATACTGCTGTGTGTTTAGAATTCTAGCTTGATCTTTAAGCAGTGCTGTGTTAGATAGTACAATCTAACCATATTTATGGGATTAGTATTGAGACCTGCAGAGTGTAGATCTTTCATCAGTGGATCCATTTAAAGTACCAACTAGCAAAGCCAGAATATGCTTCAACTATAAAAGCTTTTAATGAAATAGCTTGGTCTTCAAACAAATTTGTGGTTTTGCACATAACCAAGACATAAGCGGCTCACAGCCTTTGAACATTATGAGGAAGAAGGGAGAAATCAAAGCAAAGCCATGCTTATACCTCCTTTGTTTACCATATTCCAAGGCTTTATGTGACATATATATATCAACAGCCAATAAGCAGGACAATGCAAGCTAAACTTCGAGAAAAATGCAGAGCTCTTAACAAATCAGAAACAAGCTGGATTTGCTTACCTGTCAGGAGCCCTAGGTGCAAAGCAAGAGGTAGTGGAATGAACACAAAGAATATTTTCTGCCCCCAGCTGTTGGATCTTGCTCTCCACACTCTGCAGATCTGTGCGTAATTCATCTCCCTCCAGCAGATTCTCAATCACTACAGGTTCAAAACCTGGCATGAAAATAAATCCAGATGGAAATGATTAGGATCAGTTCTAAAAAACTTACCTCCCTTACAGCCACATGATGCAAGACTCAAGTTATTCAATAACAGAAATAAATTATAGAAGAAGAAAAGTATATGAAAGAGTTGAGGAAAAAGCTTTGAAAAATAATTTGGTCACATATCACAACTGAAAGATATGGACATTGAAAATGCATTATAAACTGAAATGTCACCTTAGTAGAGATTGTTAATGATCCTGGTATAAAAAGGGAAAAAATGGGTGTTCAAAAAAGAATCAAATACTTTCTAAAGGTCACTGACCCCACTCAAATACCTTTTCTCTCTCCAGAAGTTGTGCCAATCTGCCACCCCTTTCCAGCAACTTGTTTTTTTTTTCAGATTTGTAGTACTCTTTTGATTTAGTGTCAACGTTGCAAAATAGGTTTATTATTTTAAAGGTGGTTTATTTGATAGCAGCACATTTTTCAGATTTGACATTTCTGTTGGAGAAAAGGGAAGAGAGAATATAGGGAACTATGGACCAGCTAGGGTACATGATAAATAATAAGAAGATTGTCCAGAGTCAACACGGATGTATGAATCACATTTGGTAGATCTGACTTTGATTTGAAGATCTTTTGAGCTTTGAAATAGCCAACAGAGACAAGGGAACCAGTAAGTGTGGGCGATTTTAGACTTAATAAAAACACCTTTGATAAAGCACCATGTGAGAGATTATTAAACTAAGTTTAAATGCAGGGTGTTGACAGTAATAAGATTGCATGATGTGAAAAAAAAACAAAGAATAGGAGCGAACAGATTATTTTGAGCAGGGAGGTTGCAGCTGTTTACTGGCACTCCACCCAATCAAAGGTTCAGAAGCAAAGTTAAGCATAATAGACATAATTTTGCTGTGATACAAAGCTACATGACATGGGTTGGGGGGGGGGCGGGGACCATAGACCAGAAAAGGTGACCAAGCAAGGTCAGATGGAAAATATGCATAAATGATCTTCACTTTGGTTAAAAAAATAATTTGTAGGGTACATCTTTTTTTTTAAAAACTGGTGGGAGATCAAAAGATGTTTGTCCAGATACACCCAAATGTCTTTAGCAGGTATCTCTAAAAATTAATATAGAAATACAAAGATAAATTAAAAACAAAAATAAAAGCATTGTAGGCCTTTATTGCAAAAAGGATTTGAAATTAAGAGTTTTCAAGATATTTTGCTCCAATTATGCAGACCCATCATGAAAATGCATCTTAAATATTATGTACAGGTGTGGTCTTATGGACCAAGGAATGATACACTTGTAGGCACAGGAGAGTGCAGATATAGATAATGCAGCAAAGGTCCACCAGTTGATCCCAAGGAAAATAGTGGTCATGAGACAAGAGATTATTCTATGAAGTTAAGATGAATGAGACATGACCTCAATAAAATATACAATGTATTGTGGGATCTGACAAAGTTAATGCAAATTTATTGTTTCCCCTGGCTGATGATCTAGAACCAGAAATGACAGTCTCAAACTAAGGTGTCCATCATTTAGTAAAAAGGAAAAGGTATTTATATTCCACCCAAAGGGGAGTGAATCTTTGGACTCAGTCGCTGAATACACTCCAGGCATGGATTGATAGACTTTTAGTTATTAAGGAATCAAGGGTATGAGTTAGAGCAGGGAAGTGGCACAAAGGAAAACATTCAGCCGCTGAATGGAAAACAGATGTGAGGAGCCAAACAGATACCCTCGCTTCCTGTTCCTGAGCTAACTGTGCAGGTATATAACAGTTCTTAGACCGTCCAACTTTCATAGCTACACGAACACATTTCCAGTCCATGCACTAATTATATCATTTGATTAGGGACAGGCTTTCATTCATCATAGTCAATCATATTAAATACATTTTTGAAGCATTCTCCCAGTGCAGAATTTTGTGAGATGTATGGAATGCAGAATGTGACACAGTATGACAAATTTCCAGCTGTCTCTGCTCCAGGTCTTTGTATAAAGGACTTCTTTGTATAAAGCTTTGTATAAAGGACAACAGATCTTGATCTCTAATCTGCCCTCCTATTGATCTGGACTTCATTCTGGCAACAGAGTTTATAAAAATGGATTGTAAAAGTTAACAACAGGCTATTACCCTGGATAAATGTACTAATCTGTGTAGTCCAAAGTTTTGGGTTTGATTTCTGATCAATGCTGATTAGGATACTTCCAACCAGAGCAGTAAAATTTGCGTTCTGCCCTTTGTCCCACAGCATAACAGATTATTTTGCAATGATTCATGCAGGGAAATATAGACATTTGAATATCGGGCAAAATGTATTCTGGTTTAGAACAGTTAGAGAAGTACATCACCGGATAAAACTTTTATGCCAGGGTGAAACATGAGAATTTTAAAAGCAGTATTTTGTTTTTAAACTGGTCGACAATGTAGGTCATCAAGCAAAAGGGTGACGAGGGGAAAA
The DNA here is from genome assembly GCF_030028105.1 of Mobula birostris. Taxonomy (NCBI): domain Eukaryota; kingdom Metazoa; phylum Chordata; class Chondrichthyes; order Myliobatiformes; family Myliobatidae; genus Mobula; species Mobula birostris. Next base: position 81,046,749 of record NC_092372.1, on the reverse strand, counting down.
GAAGAGTCGCTAGTTGGGACATGGGCAGTGAAGCTCAGGGAGAAGATTAGGTGTATGTGGGAAAGTTGGGAAGTTGGTTGGAGTACTTTGAATGAGTACAATCCAGTGGTAATAGAACCTGAATGTTTCAGCAGCAGGTGAGCCGATACAGAGAAAGAAACGAATGATGTATTGGTGACTGAGTGGATTTTGGATGAAAGTTCCACCTGGAATCAAATATAAAACTAACACTGTAAATAGTCAGTATCAGCTTTTGATAGTTATCAAGACGAACGAAATTGGTAGTTTGCTAAGGATCAAAGAAAATGGATTTAGTCTTCCATATACTTACTGCAGAAAATTACAATACATCTTGTACAACATTAAACACGGATGGTGCCAAACAGATCACGAAGGGGTGGATAAAGGTGGATATGCTGTTGTTAACTTATATGTGTGGAAAATGGTGCATTTACAGATACTTTAATATTGAAGCATGACCAAAAGGCCAAAATGCACCTAGGCACTGATTCAGGCTCTACCGCTACTCATAATTTTTAGCTGCAGTGCCTGGGAATTTTGGGTGTGCTGGGGAATGGAAGGAGGAAAGATGGCAACTAAATCCACACAGTAAATAGAAATTGAAAAACAAAACTGCAGCTGCTGGAAATCTGAAACAGAAACAGAAACAGAAAATGCTGCAAATAACAGGAATTCTGCAGATGCTGGAAATTCAAGCAACACACATCAAAGTTGCTGGTGAACGCAGCAAGCCAGGCAGCATCTCTAGGAAGTGGTACAGTCGACGTTTCAGGCCGAGACCTTTCGTCAGGACTAACTGAAGGAAGAGTTAGTAAGAGATTTGAAAGTGGGAGGGGGAGGGGGAGATCCAAAATGATAGGAGAAGACAGGAGGGGGAGGGTTGGAGCCAAGAGCGGGACAGGTGATTGGCAAAGGGGATATGAGAGGATCGTGGGACAGGAGGTCCGGGGAGAAAGACAAGGTGGGGGGGAACCCAGAGGATGGGCAAGGGGTATAGTCAGAGGGACAGAGGGAGAAAAAGGAGAGTGAGAGAAAGAATGTGTGTATAAAAATAAGTAATGGATGGGGTATGAGGGGGAGGTGGGGCATTAGTGTAAGTTAGAGAAGTCGATGTTCATGCCATCAGGTTGGAGGCTATCCAGACGGAATATAAGGTGTTATTCCTCCAACCTGAGTGTGGCTTCATCTTTACAGTAGAGGAGGCCGTGGATAGACATGTCAGAATGGGAATGGAATGTGGAATTAAAATGTGTGGCCACTGGGAGATCCTGCTTTCTCTGGTAGGTGTTCAGCAAAGCGGTCTCCCAGTCTGCGTTGGGTCTCGCCAATATATAGAAGGCCACATCGGGAGCACCGGAAGCAGTATATCACCCCAGCCGACTCACAGGTGAAGTGTCGCCTCACCTGAAAGGACTGTCTGGGGCCCTGAATGGTGGTAAGGGAGGAAGTGTAAGGGCATGTGTAGCACTTGTTCCGCTTACAAGGATAAGTGCCAGGAGGGAGATCAGCGGGGAGGGATGGGGGGGACGAATGGACGAGGGAATACTCAGCAGGTCTATCAGTATCTGTGTAAAGAGAAACCAGAAATGTTTCAAATCGAAAGCCCTTCATCAGAATTGAGAAACAGTAAAGCAATTTAGTCCAGGAGGTCTTAGAAGATGGGAGAGGGCAATAGGTGGAACAAAGATAATGCGATAAGAGGATGGCTACATTGTTTTCCCATATTGTTCCACCCATTACACTCCCCTATCATCTCTGTTATGTAAACTAATGTTCTCACTCCTCTATCTTCTCTGCTATGCAAACCAACTTTCTCAATGTTGATGAAAAGTTCTTGATTTGAAATATTAACCAACCTTCTTTCCAGAAAAGCTACCTGACCTGTTGAGTATTTGCAGAATTTCCCCTTTAGTGCCTCTGTCGAGAATCATTCTAATGTGTTAGCACAAAAAGTTCAGAAGTATTATGCTAAATCATTTTCACAGAGAGAAAAATATCATTGAGGGGAAAGATACAAAACTCAGTGAAATTGTTAAACTGCTAAGTAAACAGTGCCAGAATATAAATAAGAGGAGAAATAGAAAAGAAAGGAGCTGGTGCAGCAAATCTGCAGTGAGGTGAAATAGATGTTCAGGAACTGTTTGATATGATAATGTGAACTTTGCACCTGCTGTGATCATGGATTTGAAGCACGATTTTTGATCAATCCTTGGCCATATGATAAACTTTGCTTTAGGTCTCCGGTGGCGTAATGCAAGGAAGCAAAGAGTCAGGCTCATTCCTGTTGCCATTGGAACAACAAAGCAGCTCGAAACACTTCGAACACCTGGAAACACAAGAGACTCGCCGTCAGCATTTTCTAATGTGCAGAACATTAAGTTGAAGAAATATACAAGTACGATGGTTTAACGATAGGGTTCAATAATTCAATTTCAGCACACTGTTATTTTGTTTAAAAGATGTCCAATGCAATCGTGTTCAGAATGGCTGTATGGACAGAATTCAAAAGACTAATTTATTAAACAAATTAAACAACATTCAAAAATAGAAGAATCACAAAACTTCATCCAGTAAGACGCAGAGTAATATGGAGTCATTTATATTAAAGCTAAAAATACACGACTTGGAAAGGATGAGTACACAGCAATGCTACTGGATGTGAAACTTGTTTAGTTATATCAAGATTACAGAAATAGAACAACCCCCACACCTCTCAAGTCATTATACTCAAAATGACTTTTGAGTAATGTAGCAATACCAAATTTACATTAAACATTTGTCAGAATACACCCGACTATTTAAGATTATATTATGAAAAGGTTGTAGAAGATAAAAGAAGTGCAGAACTGTAATCAAAGTTCAAAGTATATTATCAATACATATACAGTGGCATGCAAAAGTTTGGGCACCCCTGGCTAAAATTTCTGTTACTGTGAATAGCTAAGCGAGTAAAAGATGAACTGATTTCCGAAAGGAATAAAGTTAAAGATGACACATTTCTTTAATATTTTAAGCAAGACTACCTTTTTATTTCCATCTTTTACAGTTTCAAAATAACAAAAAAGGAAAAGGGCCTAAAGCAAAAGTTTGGGCACCCTGCATGGCAGTGCTTAGTAACACCTCCTTTGGCACATATCACAGATTTTAAATACTTTTTGTAGCCAGCTAAGAGTCTTTCCAAGCGTAAACACGAGGAATTCTGCAGATGCTGGAAATTCAAGCAACACACATCAAAGTTGCTGGTGAATGCAGCAGGCCAGGCAGCATCTCTAGGAAGAGTACAGTCGACGTTTCGGGCCGAGACCCTTCGTCCTGCCGATGGGGGCCCGAGCGGACTGCGCCTCTTGTGCTGTAAGGTAAAAACGATCATCTCAACCTTCAAGGCAAGCACCATCCGCCTCTTGCCTCCATGCACAGAGTTGGCATCACAGGCAAGTAGCGACGAGATCTCCATCCTGGGGATCCAAGAACACCGTAATGTACACCCTGATGAAGAGATAAGGTTCACAGAGGTAGAGGGGATGCACCACATCACCTCATCAGCATGGAGAGAGCCGACGACGATGTCAGCACAAGGTGGAGTAGGGCTAATGTTGAACTGCAAGGCGAAGGAGGCACTAAGGAGCGTAGTCTCAGTCAGTGACAGAATCCTCACTGTGGAGTTCGACGGAAACCCAGTGACCTCTGTCATCATCTGTTACTCCCCGCACAACTGCAGCGAGGAGAAAGAGGTGGAGGTGTTCTACAGTAAACTTCACGAAGCTGTCACTTCAATACCAGCACATAACTTCCTGGCTGTGCTCGGCGATTTTAATGCCCAGGTCGGACTAGAAGATGTTCCATACTCATACCAAGACTTTACCAACAGAAATGGACAATATGTAGTTGATTTCATCCAGGAACACAGTCTCATTGTCGCCAATACACAATTCAAGAAACGAGCTGGTAAACTGTGGACATACGAAAACAGAGCCTCCATCTACAGGAGGCAGCTCGATTACATCCTCGTAAGAACAAAATGGTGTAATTGTGTGATCAACACAGAAGCCTACAGCACCTTCAACTCGGTCAGTTCTGACCACAGTGTAGTGTCAATGCAAGTGAGACTGAGCCTGTGGCAACCCAAAGCCACAGGTCCCAAGGAGAAGGTTGACTGGAAGGCATTCTCCTCACAGCCTATTCTTCAAGTCCAGTACACAGTGGAGGTGAGAAATTGCTTTGGTCCACTGGAAAGGGGGAGGAAGAGACTGCCACCGACCACTATCAATGGCTCATAGACGCACACACAGATGCAACAAAGAGTTTGCCTACTGTGAAGCAAGTCAAGAACAGCTGGATCTCGAAACATCCTGACGTCGTCGCAGCAAGAAGCGTGGTCAATGCTTGTCATGCCGAACTTAGAAGGAGCGAAACAGAAGAGCTAAGAGACAAGATCAAGACAGCAAAGAAGAATCTCTTTGCCACCTACGACCGACTGAAGCCGAGAGGATTAGAGGGATAGAGGCTGCTAATGAAGACATGCAGCATGGAGAAGCATGGCGCCTAGTCAACGAGATCAATAGACGGAAGAAGTCCCCATCAGGTCAAATAAGTGGTAAAACAGCAGAGGACCGTGTCCAGACATGGTTTACCCACTTTAACAACCTGCTGGGAAGCCCTCCAACGATCACAGAAGAAGAAGAAGAGGACATACCCACGATACTAAGGCAAGTCGACATCGATGACAGCCCATTTACCATTGAGGAACTGAAGGCGGCCAAATATGCACTCAGACAGGACAGGAGCGCTGGACCAGATGGGATACCACCAGATGTCCTGAAGAATTGCGACCTGGACGACACCTTGCTCGACATATGTAATACGGCACCGATGAAAGGCGACAAACCAGAACAGTGGTCACTCTCAAACATTATCCCAGTCCCAAGTCTGGATTCCTCACAAAGACAGATAACTACCGCGGTATCAGCTTGATTTGACCTGCATCTTAGCAAAGTTAAACAATCAGATGATCTTGAACAGGATTCGTACCGCCATTGATCCTAAACTAAGATTCAATCAGAATGGTTTTCGGCAGAAGTGCACAACAGTAATGCAAATACTTGCTCTCTGTAGAATCATCGAGAAAGTCAAGAAGAAGAACCTACCAGCCGTGCTTGCTTACATCAATTTTCACAAAGCTTTTGACTCCATTCACTGAGGTAAAATGCTGAAGATCCTGAAAGCTTACGTAGTACCTGACCATCTACTGAGAGCAATAGAGTCCAGCTATACCAAAACCATGGCGGAAATTGTATCACCAGATGGAGAAACAGCAGTGTTCGAGCTCCTAGCTGGTGTGCTGCAAGGAGACACTCTGACACCCTACATCTTTATAATCGTCCTTGATTACGCTCTGCGTCAAGCTACCAAAGACCATGACAAGCTTGGTTACACCATAAAACCAGGACGAACCAAAAGGGTCAGACCAGTTACGCTCACAGATCACGATGTTGCAGATGACATAGTCCTGCTCTCTGACCAGATGGAGGAAGCAGAGCAGCTACTGACAAAAGCGGAAATAGAGTGCAATAAAGTTGGACTTCACCTAAACGCTAAAAAGACAGAGTACATGGCGTTTAACTGCGACGAAGGTACTCTCAAGACTGTAAAGAATGATACCATTAAGAAAGTCTTTGACTACAAGTATCTCGGGTCAAGAATGATGAGTTCAGAGAAGGATATAAAGATATGGAAGGCGCTGGCGTGGAGGGCTATGAACGACATGAAGGAAATCTGGAAGTTGAACCTGACCAGAGGGTTTAAAAAAAGGATTTTCATAGCAGTCATAGAGTCCATTCTCACATATGGATGCGAGACGTGGACACTCACCAAGACTATGCAAAAGTCTCTAGACGGTATACACGAATACCCTAGATGGCTCTTGACGGGTGTTGGCAACAGCACATGATGAACGTTGAGCTCTATAACGACCTACCCATGCTCACCACTAAAATCGAGGCGAGAAGACTGCAACCAGCGGGGCACTGTCTAGGCCACCCCGAGCTAGTCATCATATGGAAGCCCAAGCAAGGGAGGATGAACCCTGGGCACCCTCCCAAGACTATGGTCAACACGCTCCTGGAAGACAGTGGCGCAGTTAATGTGGATGAGCTGAACACACTGACGAGGGAAAGGGAGAAGTGGAGAGTCCGTCATTGTACCCGACGCTGGCCCCCTAGGCCTGAGTTGACGTAGTAGTAGTTCCTTGCAAAAGGCTTCTAGTTCTCTGATATTCTTGGGCCCTCATGCATACACTGCTCTTTTGAGGTCTATCCGCAGATTCTCGATGATGTTTAGGTCAGGGGACTGTGAGGGTCATGGCAAAACCTTCAGCTTGCGCCTCTTGAGGTAGCCCATTGTGGATTTTGAAGTGTGTTTAGGTTCATTATCCTGTTGTAGAAGCCATCATCTTTTCATCTTCGGCTTTTTTACAGACAGTGTGATATTTACTTCCAGAATTTGCTGGTATTTGATTGAATTCATTCTTCCCTCTACCAGTAAATGTTCCCCGTGCCACTGGCTGCAACACAAGCCCAGAGCATGATCGATCCACCCCCGTGCTTAACAGTCGGAGAGGGGTTCTTTTCATGAAATTCTGCACCTTTTTTCCTCCCAACATACCTTTGCTCTTTGTGCCAAAACGTTCTATTCAAAAAGTTCAAAGGAACATCTAAACAAGCCTGATACATTTTGGAAACAAATCCTGTGGACTGATGAAGTTAAAATAGAACTTTATGGCCGCAAACCCAGATTTAGAGACTGGAGTTCAGGATCCCATTATCAGTTATCTGTGAGCCAATACCAAAGATCAAAACCCAAAAGTCGATCAGAAGTCTAGAAGTCAAAGCCCGATGGCCAAAACCCGGAGACTGGAGGCCCGGAAGCCTGCCCTAAATTGGAGGACTGCTCATGTATGTGGATGGGTGGGAGGGAGGAACTCAGCTGCTTTGGAGTTGTTGTTTTGTTGCTTGTTGTCTTCTGCTTTATTGTGTTCCAAGTCGTTCTGCCAAGTATTGTGGGCGTGCTATGTTGGCACTGGAATGTGTGGCGACAATTGCAGGCTGCCCCCAGTACATGTAATAATTAAATCTGTAGAGAAAATAATTAATCATCAATGGCCGAGAATACCAGTAGATGAGGAAGATTGTGTTAAATTGTGTTTCAGCACCTCTGCGCCATCCACCACAAGGGGGACTTCCCAGTGGCCACACACTGTAATTCCCATTCCCCTTCCAACATGTTGGTCCATCATCTCCTCTTATGCCCGGATGAGGTCACCCTCAGGGTGGAGGAGCAACACCTAATATTCTGTCTGGGTAGGCCATCCACCTGGCTTCACCCATCACCTTCCAGCTGGCCCGCATCCCTTCCCCTCAACTTTTTATTCTAGCATCTTCCCCTTTCCTTCTCAGTCCTGAAGAAGGGTTTCAGCCCGAAACATCAACTATCTATTCACTTCCATAGACATTCCCTGATCTGCTGAGTTCCTCCAGTTTTTTCTGTGTGTTGCTCCGGATTTCCAAAATCGGCAGAATTTCTCATGTTTAAAATTGCATAATCATATGAAGGAGCAGCAAAATGAAGGTTATGCTGATGACTAGGAAGCATAGAGGAGACTCAAATGGACATAGATAAGTACAGAATCAATGGGCCAAACCATTATTTTTCCATTCCAAGTTTTATGCAGGACGATTTAACATTCTAAATAGTATACCTTCAAAGGCAATGTAACCACTATCATGTGCCAAATTAGAAAGGGTACCATCCTATTAGTTGTTGAACACTGTGCATTCACGATAATAACACCACAGACCTGCTAAGTATCATCTTTGTTTAGAATGGCTCTGTAATCCTTGAGAAAAATGCTGAAACTGGTTCTACATGTGCATCAGTGTAATGACAATTTCAAAACCTCACCAGTAACGGCTCAAACTTCATCGGATAATGTATTGAACAGCTTGTTTAATGGTTGCTACTAAACTTATTACCTATCCTCCCTCCCTCTGGTGAGGCGCATTGCGGCTAAAAAGCACTTTGGCATATTCTACATGGCACCAAATTTGCTTCCACAATAACTCCTTCCCAGCAACTCTCACCGAGAAAGACAAGATCACAGGAAATGGGTGTAATACAGTGATCACATTACCATATCAATAGATGCATGAAGTAAATTATCCAGAGATTGGATGTTAACACAGACAAAATGCTGGGAGAATTGAGCAGGCCAGGCAGCATCTATGGAAAAGAATAAACAGTTGACGTTTCAGGCCAAGACCCTTCCTGACAGATAGCACCAGGCTTCAACATGGATTCCCAAAGCTATGAGGCAAAAGCACCTACAACTGCTATGTGTGTCACCAAAGGGCATTAGAAACACAGGTTAACAGATGTATTTTACACTAAATATAACAATTACAATCTCATATTGTGTATAGCAGGAGCACTTTAATCAGTAGCAGGCATTTGGATAAACAACAAGTGATAAAATGAACACCTCTTCAACTTCTACATTATTTTAAAACTAATTTTTGTTGCTAAGTAATCTGTGTACTTATTAATGAGTGGGCATTATAAGAATTCTGATCACAAACTAAAATGATGATTTAAATTGTAATTTATTTTCCAGTTATTTAGTGACAGAAAAACAACTTTCTATAGAAATACTTTAAAATAGATAACCACAATAAAAGCTTTTGCAGGAATCAGCAAGCCATTAATAATGTGTCTTCACAAGTCTGAAACCTTATTAAAACATCACAGGTACATAAACTCAAGAACACCAAAATGTTACAAATACATCTGTTAATGCAGAATAATTAGCAACCTTGTACATTTATTTATGTATCACTGTCACATTCCTCTCTTCCTGTAGGTCTGAGTCCTCATTATCTTTTGGCCTGTTTTCCCAAAAAGTCCCTAATGATTCCTATCTCATACTCTGGAACTGTTCCTCAAACCATCCATGATTCAAAGGTGCGCTGAATCTCCAATTAATCAGTAAGTACTTCTGAGAACATGCTGTCATCTTAATGTGCAAAGAAAAAACACAAGCAACTGTTACAGGAAATGTAGAATTTTCAGGATTGAAGTTCTAATGCCAAAACTGGAACAGGTGCTGCATATGCAAATACATAAATATTTTGAGCTGTCTTTTAACTCACAGTGGGAAAAAAAATCAATTCCAGATTTTCAGTATCAAGCAATCAAAATATTTTGTTACAGAAATAGGTATTTTTCAGTTTAGTTTAGTAACTTTATACTGTTGTTGTTCAGCATACCCTTGATAAAGCCTAATATGTGCCGGAAACTCTCACACAAGTTGGACTAAAAATTTCATTTCTATTACACCTTTGAACATTCCAAGGAATGTTGGTAATATGTGGTAGAAGTGTGAAAAGACTGAAATCTCTAATTTTGTGTTAAAGTTAATGGGGCTGTATTTCAGTTTACAATTCCTAAGCCAGAACATATCCAATCCATAGAAACACAAATTAACTCATTACATAACTACCTTTCTGGACGCTGAGCAGACCAGGCAGTATCTGGCCTGTTGAGTCCATCCAGCATTGTGTGTGTGTGTGTGTGTTGCTTTGGATTTCCAGCATCTTTCGATTTTCTCATGTTAATTATTAGGATACAGCTAGAATACTGTGTGTGGTTCTGGTTACACACTATAAGAAGGATGTGATTGCACTGGAAAGGATGCACAAGAGATTCAACAGGATGTTGCCTTGGATGAATATTTTAACAACAAAGAGAGAGTGTATACGTTTTCCTTGAAGCAGAGATTAAGGGGTTCTGACAGAAGCATACAAAATTAGGAGAGGCACACATAAGGCAAATAGAAGGTAAGTTTTTACCAGCAGCTCGTAGTACATGAGTGCGCATTGCTTCTGTAATTCTTGGGTCACACAAACGGCACAAGACATTCAGACAGAATGTGTGGGGCTTGCTTCAACATTACTCCATCAACAGGTCCAAGCAATGACGTGCCTACCTCTGTTGGCTGTGCTTGCAGTTAAGTGTATATACACCATAGTGGCTTTGTCTCAGGGCCTCAATACAATGCAAAGACATGACCCCTACCTTTCCACCCCAACTTGCAACCTTCATGCACACCCACACATTCCCCACCAAACTACTCTCAATTCACTACTAACTTGCCGCTCCAACAACTGTCACTTCACCGTCAAACCACCTGACTGCCATCCACCGTAATTTTCTCACATAGCCTTGCTCTCATTAATCTGCCACAGAACTATCTCCTCCCCACCAATCTGGCACTCAACACGTCTAATTATTGGCCCAATCACACCACTAAAAATCTGCTGCCTAAGCAAGAATCCATTTATTATCAATCTGCAGTTATTAAACATATAAGTGTATGCTTTTCATTTATATTTCACCCACAACATTCCTCTGCTTCCTGATTCAAGACTATACTCCAAACTAAATGTTCTAATTATTTTCTATGGTTCATCAAATTCCACATGGACATAAAACAGGACGTATTAATGTTATAGTCTTAAGCTATGCAAATTAGTGGTTTTGTCAAAATTGGAAAATGGTGTTCAATTTTAAACCCCGTGGGGTTGGCAAGCTTAAGGAGAGAATTAAAGAGATTCATTGTAACTGCTAATGAGACAAGTCGAGAAACCTTTGCTTATGTAAAGGTTAAGAAGAAATCTAACGGACACATTTGAAACCATGAGAAATTTAGATCCATAAGAGGGTCAAAAGCAGAGAACATAATCACCACGCAGAATTACAGAAAATGCATAAACACGTACATGTTATGCTCTTGCAAAAACAGCAACAAATGCAATATCGTATACTTTTCAACAAGGAGACATATTTCAATAGAATTTGCTTTAAATATGTTTAAGAAAAGGTTTGGTGAACATTTCTTTCAGAAGTATGATGTTGCTGCATGTATGTGGTGTAAAATGCTGTGGAGGATCTATCCCCCATCACTTACCCTAAACACATTATATCGTACCGGCAGTGTATTCTGCCTCCTTTCCAAAATTAGACACAGCATGGAAACAGGAATTCAACCCAACTAAACCATGCCAAACAGGATTACCATCTAAACTGGTCCCATTTGGCTGCAATTGTCCCTTTTCTCTCTAAACCTTTCCTATCCATTTACATGTCCAAGTACCTTCTAAATGCTAGTAATATACTTAACTACTTTTCCTGTACTCTGGCAGATTATTCCATCTACTGACCACTCTCTGGGGGAAAAACATTGCTCCTCAGGTTCCAATTCAGCTGCTTACCTTTAACCTATGCCCACTAGTTGATTCCCCAACCCTGGGACAAACACTGTGCATATTCACCCTATCTATGCTCATCAATTTTGTACAGCTCTATTAGATCACCCATTGTTCTCCTATACTTCAGTGTAAATAGTTTCAACCTGCTTATTCTCTCTCCATAACTCAGTCCTTTGAGTCCTGGCAACATCCTTATAAATTTCCTCTGCATTTTTTTCTGGCTTAATGGCATCTTTTCCATAGGAGGGTGACTAACCTTGTACAATGGCAACATAACACCCAACTTCTGTACTAATTTCTCAGAAAGATGAAGATCAATGTGCCAAAATCTTTCTTCACCACCATCTAGCTGCAACATCACTTTCAGGAAATCATATGCTTGTACTCCTAGATCCCTCTGTTCTAGCATACAGGGCCCTACCATTCACAGTTAAGTCCTACGGTCATTGGTCATCCCAAAATACATTTACCTGAAACTCTATTTCCCATTCCTTAGTCCACTTACCCAGCTGCTCAAGAACCCTCTGCAAAACCTGATAATTACCTTCAGTGTCAACAACATCAGCTACTTTAATGTCATCTGCAAACTTACTAACTATGCAATAAATAAATGCATTGAACTCAGGAGGAACTGAATTTCAGACGCACAATGCATTCAAAATGGGGGAACAAATACTTATTTCTAGCTCAAAAATTCTAAATCACTTCATTGTTCTTCTGAGATAGAGCTGGACACAGTGCTTTATACTCCTCAATTATCACTATCATGTTATTCTGGAAAATTAATTTGGATTTGAGAGACAAAATTCCAACTTTTCTTTAAGTGCATCGACATCCAACAGTTTGCCTGCCTGCAAAAGAAACATCCATATTAAGGTCCCAACCCCTGCTTTGGGATCCATTCCCCAAACCCATTATAAGTGACAGATTCTGCACTGCTCTTCTCAGTTTTTTCAACCAGTTAACAATGTAAAAGCCACCGATGAAATGCATGAGCAAATTACTTCGTTAATTTCAGCTGTGAGAGTAGTTAATATCAATGAGAGTGGTTGATATCTGAAACATTCTGCTGGAAATGTGAAATCAGATACAATTACTACATTTAAGAGGCATTTAGATAGATACTTAAATAGGCATGGCACAGAAGGATATGATTTGAGGCAGATGGACATAAAAGCTGGTCGGCATAGATGTGGTGGGACAGTGGGCCTATTGTCTGTAGCACCCACATTTGGCTTGAATCCATAAATGTGCTATAGGGTGCTGTCAGTATATCATCATGCACATGTCCTCCTCTCCCCACAATCTTTCACTCAAGTCCTTTTAATCCCTCCTGGAAGCACCTCAGAAATAGTGCCATCATGTTTCCTTGCAGCTCTGTCTGGTGAGCTTTGTCTGGATCCCTGAAAATCTATTTTCAAGAAGAATCTGAAATTTTCAACGAGCATCAGGCCAATTTCCAGAACGAGTGAGCCAGAGGCGAAAGTAAAATAGTACGACCTACAAGCAACAAAGTAGCTATAGTTATGCTTACAATGCATTTGCATTGATAAGATAATTTACTTTCACAAATAGAGGCACTCTCCTCAATATAGACCTCTTATACCAGTTTCCAGTGAGGCCAACACTATCCAGGCTTAAAATAGTATTCATTAACGATTCAAAATACAAATCGTCTTCTGAAAACCAGATAAACTGGGACTTTCATTTCATACTTGTAACTTATAATGAATGAAAATGATTTTTCTTTATGCACTTGTACAGATTTAAAAAACAAATGACAACACCATTAAAGCAACACACATCAAAGTTGCTGGTGAACGATGCTGCCTGGCCTGCTGCGTTCACCAGCAACTTTGATGTGTGTTGCTTGAATTTCCAGCATCTGCAGAATTCCTGTTGTATGAGACAACACCGTTAAGCTTGTCAAGCTTATTTTTACTAAGACAAAGCAAGTAAAATAATAGCGAATTATCAAACCTGCAATTCGAAGAATATCCAACACCAGGGAGTTTGTAATTTTATTCAGGAGGCTGGATCCTGCTGCTTTCGGCTGAATAGCTGCAATATCACCCGACCTTCCAATCCCATGCATTAACCTAAATTAAAACAAATTAAATGCTTAAAACTATGGTCATTGCTAAAAATCAGTTTTATGAATTACTAAAATTGATCAACTGTTTGTAGTAAGTAAAACTGCCCTTCATTATTCACTGAATTTAACACAAAGTTAACCGACTCTATGGTTATCTATTTAGTTCTTTATCATTTTCCAGTTATGCATCTGAGTATTTTTAACTCACCTTAACTAAAATTATCTTTATACTTTACAATCAGTTTTCTGGGTAAGTTTCTATCTGCCACATTTTTCTGCATGCCTAACCTTGAGATTCTCATAACAGTTTTTTTATATAAAGAAAGTAGTCCAAGAAACCAATACCTGAATAGCATTTGTCTTAGGTCACTAGATTTGGTTTATGCTTTCCTCAAAAATTTTTTTGAAGTCTTGGATTAATCATACTGCATATTAAATGTAAATTTACCAAAAAAAATCCATATGAAATAATCATACCTCTTATTGATTCCTTGTGTTAACCAAATACAAAAAGCAAATCCCAAGATCATTCTACTCCTGAGTAAACAATTTTAAATGCAAAATTTTGCAAAAATAGTAATCAACCCATTATCTGAACATAAACTGGATAAAGAGTAAAAAAAATCTTAAAAATTTGAAACACAGATCACTAAAGGTAGCGAGATAAATTAATGAGACATTATAAAAAGAAAAAAATCTCTAGAGGGATAGATTTGAAAAGCATATAATTTGCATTAACTTGTAACAAACTTCCATTCACACCCTCACAGTTCTTGGGGGTGAGGGGGGGTGAGATCTGCAAGTGCTGGAAATCTATAATAAGAACAGAAAAATGTTAGCAATTCTAAGCAGGGCAGACAGCACTTGCAGACCAAGAAACAAAAAAGGCAAATAGTGTGTGTATATATATATATATATATATATATATATATATATATATATATATATATATATATATATATACACATACACACACACACACACTATAGGGAGAGAGGGAGAGAGGGAGAGAGGGAGAGAGGGAGAGAGGGAGAGAGGGAGAGAGGGAGAGAGGGAGAGAGGGAGAGAGGGAGAGAGGGAGGGAGGGAGGGAGGGAGGGAGGGAGGGAGGGAGGGAGGGATGGATTTAATGTTTGGCTCATGAGCAAGAGTAATAAAAAACTATAATGATTGGGTTCAAGTAAAGAAGAGATGGAGATGCTCACATGGAGCACAAATAACTATGTAGAATGACTACTTGAAAAGTTTTGCACGAGTTACAAATTCTGATATAGAATTGCAATGCTCAGGACGATAACTAACTTTTTTCAGTTGTTTAAAGAACATAAAACTTGGCTCATGGATTTTCCAACTTCTCCCCACTTACAAAAAGAACAATTTCTTTTCTCGGGAAAAGATTGGCAGGATTGTTAATGTGGTTTTCATAAATCCAGGAAAATAATCACACTCATGCTTCGATTATCTCTACCTTAGTAGTTTAAACCAATCGTAGTTACAAATTGTACTGATGACTAATTTTTATATATTTATAAATCCCTCATTTATAAATGCTCAGCAGCACCAAGCGATAAAAGATTACAAAGAAGTAAATGATGGATTATGAAAGGTGATAAGTCAAAAAATTCAAAGTTCAAAGTAAATTTATTATCAAAGTACATCTGGTTGCGTATTTAATATATCAGTAATATTTCAGTAATCTAGTGTGTGTGTGTATATATATGAGTTTCATCAAGCATTCTTGTTCACTTAAATAATTTATTATGGGTAATATATGTAAATACATGAATTGCATATGTCATCACACTACCACATAAATGCACACCTCACTTAAAGTAGAGAGTGAAGTTAGACTCCCATGTCTTTCTTTGAATTAGTTTAACATTTTGAAGTTACAAAACATATGTCATCATTACAACCATGAGATTCATTTTCTTGCAGGCATACTCAATAAATCCATAAGGAAATAACAGAATCAATGAACGGGACACGAACTTGGGGATCAACCAGTGTGCAAAAGACAACAAACTGTGTGGGTACAAGAAGAAAGAAATAATAATAATAATAATAAATAATTATTATTGATGCTAAAAGCAGCTACTTGGAACTCCCAAGCACCTTTAATTCTGTTGATAAGTTCTTCAAAATAAAACCATCACCTATTAAATTACACAAGGGAAAATCAAGATTAACAATTCCAGTCTGATCAACCAAGGTAGGGTGGTAAATAAGATAAATATTATGAAGGTGCTGTTATGATGAAGGTGAATAGTAAGCCCAAACAACAATGCGTGGTGGATGAGGGAGAAGGAACAGGAGAATGAGGTCCCAGTACTGATTTGATGTGGTCATCAGACAGTGGCTTACAGAGTCAAAAGGTTGCTCTGTTAGGCATTGAACACCTGCTTGATATTACCTCAGTGAGGAAGAAAGTGGAAAAATGTCTCACCATAACAAGATTCAAGTACCTATGTTCAAAATAGGTAAAGCAATAGCAATAACTGAAAGTTAACTAAAATTATCCTCTGTTTCAGCACTCAAAACCATAAGGACAGGCACTAAAGGAAGACTGGTTAGTAGGGAGGCGAAGGGAGGCTCCAAAGAGAAGACGTGTGGTCCTTGCTTGGCACATTTCTCATCCCCCAGTGCCGCTGACCAACTACCTGAGCCGACCAACTACCGGAGCCCAACAGAACCCAACTGTATATGTAGTATTCAGGTTGGGCATTAATGAAACCGAGAAGCAGTCAGGCTTGGGACCAGGTCAGCTCTTTACAAGCAAATTTATTTGTTTAGTTATTGGCATACAGTGCAGAGTAGGCTCTTCCAGCCCCTTGAATCGCATCGGTCAGTAATCCCCCAATTTAATCCTAGCCTAATTACGGGACAGTTAATCTACCAACTGGTACAACTGAAGGAAGAAACCAGATCACCCGGAGGAAACCCACATGGTCATGGGGAGAACGTATAAGCTCCTTACAGGCAGCGACGGGAATTGAACCCAGGTCACTGGTATCATAAAGTGTTGTGCTAACCTCTCCAATATCATGCCGCCTATGCTAATCCTGCCTGCTGTGGAACAAGAGAGGAACAGGGCACAACAAATGGTGCTGCCCCATCACAACTCCAATAACCCAGGTTCAATCTAAAACCCATTGCTGCCTGTGTGGAGTTTGAATCTTCTTCATGTGCGTAAATGGGCTTCTCCAGTTTCATCCCACACTCCAAGGATGTGCCGATTAGCAGGCGGTTGCTGTGAAATACCCTGAGAGCAGGTAGTGACAGGAGGATCAAAGGGACCATGATGAGGTGTGGATATATAATGAGGAAATAAAAATACGGGAATAGGACAGATCGGAATGGTCTGGACAACTGGCATAAACTCAGTGGGCTGAAATTACCTCTTTCTTTTTGGTGAGAAAATAAAATGCAAGTGCAGATTTTCCAGGAAGCAGCTCCTGTTTTTCAGTACAGCTTTAATGCCTGTCTATATGCCTTGGATTTGGGTTGGAAATTTTAAAAAAAGTAAGTTCTCAGGCTCAGATCAGCTTTTAGCCTTATATCCAAGAAGATCTCTAGTCTACACAACAGAAACAGTGTCTAATATAAATAAACCAAGCAAAACAGAAATAGCGGTAAGGATAGGGAAGAGTGAGGAAGGTCCAACACATTAAAACACAATAAATAACAAAGACAAAACATAATAAAAATGAGGAGAAGTCATGAAAGTCACAGTGAAGAGTTGCAGAGTGAATTTAATGTCATTTGAAGACAGGAACCACTGAAAATAAGGCGACAGAGAACAAATTATCTTAGCTTCTGGTGTAGTTTGGCCATTATCTCTAATGTAAACGTGTTCTGCAGTGAGAGGTTAAAGAAATCAGGAATAGCACCATGGCGAAGTTTTCAATGTTCATTCTGAAATGGTAAAGCTTGCTAAGGTTTCTGTTAAGATGAGCTGCAGGCCAGACTGCATATATTCCCTCTAAAATCAATTATTGCTGAACGAGATGGCAGGACTTCATGAAATAACATTCTTCAGAAATGTAATTTGACTTTTTGGAAATAATACACAGGTAATGTACAATGCCCAAATTAACCAAATGTGCCATGCATAAATTAGACAATCTGTTTAGAAAAACTGAGCTTTACCTTTATTAATGACTGGAAGCATAAATCTGATCACCTTTATTTCAAAAGAAAGACTTAATACGTTCAGAACAGTGCCACAGAATTCTTTTTGAAAATGTGTTCAGCTATTAAAAAAAACATTTTGAACTTTACCGGTAATGCCTTCGAGCAACAAGGTCCGAGGCCACTCTTCCTTCCCTCTCTCCAACTCCACAATTACCGAGGAAGTTGTTGCTATCCATAATAGCCAGCTCGTGTAGAAAAAGTTCAATAGTACTGTCATTCCATCCATCTTCTGGACACTTACCCTATGGAAATAATGTCACAGTGAAAAGATATGCAGATCTCAATATTTCACATGGGATACAGGATGGCATTGATGAGACTGAGAACACAATAAACCTTATTTGTCACAACAGTATCTGCACTTAGTTTGCACTGTAGTAAGTTGTATCTCAAACAATGAGTCCGAGTATAGGAAGGGGATAGAGAGATTGTATGACAACAATCTTTTCCTCAATGTAAGCAAAACAAAAGAGCTGGTCATTGATTTCAAAAGGGGAGTGTTAAGCATGCTACTGGCTTGTTTACTGGTGAGCTGTCTCAATGACTATTGCCCAGTGGCACTTACATTTACTATGAAGTGCTTTGAAAGCTTGGTAATGGCTACAATCAACTCCTGCATGAGCCAGGACCTGGACCATCTGCAATTTGCCCATCTCCACAGGAAGTCTACAGCAGCTGCAATCTCACTGGCTCTCCACTCAGCATTGGATCACCTCGCGAATAGCAACATCAATATATATGACAGGCTGCTGTTTATTGACTACAGCTCAGCCTTCAACACAATTATACCCTCAGTTCTGATTAACAAGCTCCAAAACTTAGGCTTCTGTGCCTCTCTCTGCAACTGGATCCTTGACTTCCTCACAGTTTGTGTGGATTGGAAATAACATCTCACTGACAAACCTCAGAGATGTATGGTTAGCCCACTGCCCTACACTCTCTATTCCCACCGCTGTGTGGCTAGGCACAGCTCAAACACCATTTATAAATTTGCCGACAACACAACTATTATTGACAGAATTTCAGATAATGAGGAGGAGGTGTAGAGGTGCAAGAAAGATCAGCTTGTTGAGTGGTGTTACAGCAACAACATTGCACTCAACATTAGCGAGACCAAGGAATTGATTGTGGACTTCAACAAGGGGCAGCTGCGGGACACACTAGTCCTCGCTGTGAGATCAGCAGTGGAAAGGGTGAGCGAGTTCCTGGGTGTCAACATCTCTGAAGAGTCTATCTTGGGCCCAATATATTGATTCAATTACAAAGAAGGCATAATAGTGGCTATATTTCATTAAGAGTTTGAAGAGAATTAGTACGACACCAAAGACATTCACAGATTTCTACAGATGTACTGCGAAGATTACTTTTGGTTTCTTTCACTGCAGTTGGACAATATACAGTGAAAGGATTGACTTAACCAAGTGATAATCAGTCTAGCACTCCATGATACCAACAGGTTTCAGGACCATAAACATCATGAGCAATCTGCAAGCAGTCTCAACGAGGCACTGGTGTCCCATATGAAATGTAAGCGTAGCACAAAAGTGGGACCAACACAAGATGCTAGTGACGAAATCAGCAAAGTCAACCCTCAGACCAAAAAAGAGAGCTCATCAGAACTGATTTCACAAAAATGATGAAAATATCACCAGGATACTGGAAGAGAAAACGAAAACATTTTTCACATCACATTCTGAAGTGGGATAATTTCAAACACTTTCAGAGGCAAGCATAGACTGCAATACGCAGAGTAGGAACTGAGTGGTGGGAGAGAAAGGTGGAGGAAATTCAGTGCTATGCTGACACCAAAAACTTGAAGAGGCTCTTCAGTGTCATCAAAGCAATCTGTGGACCACACAAGCCAAGTACCACATCACACCCTTTCTGTCAGCAAATGGCACAGTCCTGCTCAGAGAGAAAAGAATGGAGGGAACACTTCAGCAACTTGTTTGACAGGCTGCACTCGATCATATCCCCAGAAATCTACTACTGACAGCCTCAACCTCCCTCCTGCAATAGTTGAGATCAAACAAGCCATTGCTTGCTTAAATTCTGGAAGGTCAGAGCCCCTGCCGAGATGGTCAAGCCATTGGGCCCAGTTGCACTAAGGGCCTCCCATGAAATTCTGACAAGCATCTGGAAAGATGAAGACATGCCCAATGAGTTCAGAGATGCTTTGATCATACCTCCTTTCAAGAATAAAGGCAGAAAAGCTGACTGCAGTAACTACAGTGGTATCTTTCTGCTTTAGATCACTGGGTAGATCCCAGCCCACGATTTTCCCAACCACCTAATCTTGACCATATCAGAGGAGAACCTGCCCGAGACACTGTGGATTCTGCCCTGGAAGAAGCACAATCAATGTGATGTTCGCTGTCCAGCAGGTTCAAGAAAAGTGTATTGAGCAGAACCTAGATCTGTACATTGTCTTCACAGATTTAACCAAGGCCTTTGACACAGTTAACAGAGAAATGCTCTGGACAATCTTGTTAAAGTTGGGATGTCCACACAAGTTCTTCAGTCAAATCCACGATGATATGACTGGGCTTGAGCTCTCAAATGGATAAGTCTCAGAGCCGTTCAATATCCTAAATGTGTGAAGCAAGGTGCAGGCTGGCCCCCATACTGTTCAACCTCTTTTTCACACTCAACCATGCGGTCAGCGGCCTTGAACACGAGGTGTACTTACAGTACAGACTTGATGGATCATTATTTGATCTGCAACATCTGAAATCCAAATCTATGACCGTTAAAAGAGTCGTCCTCGAAGCACTTTATGTGGACTTCTGTGCTCTATTGGCCCACTCAGAGTCTGATCTGCAACTGGTTATTGACTGGCTCGCAGAAGCCTCAAGTCTGTTTGGCCTCACCATCAGTGCGTACAAAAGAGAACCTTATTTCAGAGAAACCTGCTCCTGGATCTGCTGCCATGCCACCTTCCATGACCATTGAAGGCAGAACATCGAGGGTAGTAAAGGAATATAAATATCCAAGGAATAATGATTCCTTGGATAAAGAAATCAATAGTAGGATTTCCAAGGCTAGTCAGAGCCTGGGCAGACTGCAATCACGTGTGCTAAGTCAGCACAATATCCAGATGTTCACTAAAATCAACTTGTACAAGGCTGGCATCCTGTGTGGTTGTGAAACGTGGTCCATATACAAAAGGCAACTCAAACTGCTGGAGCACTTCCACATGCGCAGCCTGAAATCCATTAAGGGTATCTGCTGGCATGACTGTATCGCAAACCTGTGAGTCCTCAATAGGTCAAAGACTACCAGTACTGAAGGAATGATCCTGAAAGCACAACTTCGTGGACCGGATACGTTATATGCATGGAAGACTCCAGATTCCCCAAGCAGCTGCTCTATGGCCAGTTATCATGGGGAAACAGAAACTGTGGTAGATCTCATAACAGGTATAGACCATGTGGAGGTCTGCATTGCTTAGATTGGGCTTGCCTTCATCTGGAACATAAGGCACAAGACAGAATTATTTGCTGTGCCTCGGTTAAACTTGCTCACAGCAACTGAGAAGATAGGCATCACGCGGACCTAGAGACTGCCCAACGGAAGAGGAAAGGATCAGCAACAGCTGCGTCTACGGAATCAAGACAACTCCACTGTAAACGTCTATGCCATTCAAAAATTGACCTCCAGTCACCTCAAACACATATCCGATGAGCTGCACAAACACAATCATCATCGGCGAAATCCACAGACAACCAGCCACTGTGGAGAGCATTCTAATTGGTTGTATCACCATCTGGTATGAAGGGGCCACTGCACAGGATTGGAAAAAACTGTATACAGTTGTAAACTCTGCCAGCTCCATCATGGGCACCAGCATCCAGGCCACCTTCAAAAGGCAATGCCTCAAAAAGGCAGCACCCATCATTAAGGACCCCCATCACTCAAGACATGCCCTGTTCTTATTGCTACGATAAAGAAGGAAGTACAGGAGCCCGAAGACACACACTCAATGTTTCAGGAACAACTTCTTCCTCTCTGCCATCAGATTTCTGAATGGACAATGAACCTATTAACATTCCCTCAGCACTTTTTCCTCTCTTTCTGACTAAATTAATTTAATTTTCTATTTTTATAAATACTTATTGTAATTTATAGTTTTTAATTATTATGTATTGCAATCTATTGCTGCTACAAAACAACAAATTTCATGACATATGCCAGTGATATTAAATCTGATTCTGAACTGAGAATCATTTTTTTGCAGGGGTGGGGGATCTATTTAAACCTCTGTCCAGTAATCAGATACAATGTCTCTTAAGTACACAGGCTCCATGTTCCACCACAGGAAGAAAGTTGTTTTGGAATTTGACAAACAATCGCTCGAATTGATAACTATGAATCAATGCCCTATGAAGCAAAGTAAACACATTAATGCTTTAAGTCCGATGAAACTAGCCATCGAGCATAGGACAACCTGATTCTGTACTGTTATACCTAAGCTGGGGGAGATGATAATTAAATGCTGTTGGCCCTCAAAACTGTTCATTACATTATGGTAATCTGCTGATCAAATTTACAGATGCCACGACACTGATAGGCCTTACTTCCAATAATGATAAGATAGCCTACAGAGGAGAAGTCAATGCCCTGACACAATGATGCCAAGAAAACCTCTCCTTCAATGTCAAAAAAACGAAGGAGTTGATCGTGGATTACAGGAGGAACAGAGACAGACTCGCCCCTATTGACATCAATCAGACTGTACTTGAGAGGATGAGTAGTTTCAATTTCCTCGGTATAAGCATCACCAAGGATTTCAGGTGGACTGTACATAGGGACTATGTGGTGAAAAAAGCACAGCAGCGCCTCTTTTACCTCAGACGGCTGAAGAAATTTGGCACGAGTCCCCAATCCTCAGGACTTTCTACAGGGGCACCATCAAGACCATCTTGATTGGCTGTGTCACTGTCGGGTATAGGAACTGTACCACCATCAATCGCAGGGCACTGCAGAGAGCAGTACGGTGCAGACAGCCCAGTGCATCTGTGGATGTGAACTGTCCACTATTCAGGACATTTACAGCAGCAGGTGTGTAAAAAGGACCCGGAGGATCATCAGGGACTCCAGTCACCCCAACCATAAACTGTTTCAGCTGCTTCCATCTGGCAGATGGTACCGCAGCATTAAGACCAGGACCAGCAGGCTCCTGGACAGCTTCTTTCACCAGGCCATCAGATTGATCAGTACACATTGATCCGATTGAATATCTGACTGTACATAAATGTATACAAAGCAATTATGTATACAATCGTAGTGTTTGGACAATATTCTCCCACATTTCCCTTCTTTATTGCTCGTACATAGCGACAGAGACGCAACACGAAGAATTTTACTCCCTCATGTTGTGAGATGGATGTAAGAAATAAAATTCTAATTCGGTAGAGGTATGATTGTCATATAAAGTGTTTTTTGTGTATTTTGTGACAAAAGCAAGAGTTTCCTGCTGATGTTCTTTGCTTACATCATTAGTTAATTTAACCTGCATTTTCCCACCTCCCAAATGTCCTCACATCTCCTTCTCACTAACACAAAATACTCTGCAGATGCTGGGGTCAAAGCAACACACAACATGCTGGAGGAATTCAGCAGGTTGGGCAGCATCCGTGGAAATGAACTGTCAACGTTTCGGGCTGGAACCCTTCATCAGGACTTGGGGTTCCGGCCCGAAACGTTGACTGTTTGTTTCCACGGATGCTGCCCGACCTGCTGAGTTCCTTCAGCGTGTTGTTCCTTCTCACTAATCCAGAGCCCTGGTCAGAAAAGACAATGGAGAATTAAGCAGACTTTTTTAAAAATCAGGGAAACATATAGTCAGTTAATGAAACATGTACATTACCACTGGCTGGTTGGATTGAATAGCCAGTAAATAGATATAATTTAACCAGCACCCACTATGGATTTAGGCAATGCAGCAATATCATGACCACTTGAGGGGTCCAAAAAAAAATTCTTCACATGACCACCCCCAGAACTTTTGTATCCTCTGGTCAAAGGTGCACACAGAATCTTAAATTTGATATTTTTGGAAAGGCATGTGAATTATCCTTTAAGTCATCAGGTTGAATTACATTAACCATATCTAAGGTGACGTGTTTTGACTGACCACTTATTTACACTAATCCTACATTAATACTTACACTTACTTTCCCAACAGTGCCATCAACGTACCCCATATTCTACCACTTACCAACTAGGGACAATTTAAAGTAGCCAATCAATCTACCAACTCCCACATCTCTGAGACGTGGGAGGAAAAAAAAAACCACGCAGATGAAACCTCAGAAGTTCAAAGTACATTTATTATCAACCGTCACAGGGTGAAAATACAAACCTGCACAGTCACAGGGAGAAGATACACACACAGCACAGAAAGCATCTTAAGTCAGCTGTGAACCAGGGTCTCTGGAGCTACGAGGCAGCTGCCTGACTAAATACACTATGTTGTAGCTTCACTAATAGCAATACCTTTTCTCTATTTACTATATCTAAACATATCAAGATTTTGCACACCTTTTTCAAACACCTAATTTTTTTTCCTTTGCTCTAAAAGCAACTCCAGGTTCCCTAGTTTATCACTATAAGTGAAACTTTTCAAGTACAATTCTTTTCCTCACCATCTCTAATGTTTTCAAATCCTTTTTAAAATACAATAACTAGCGTTGTATCTATGCACAACTACATATATGGTAAATAAAAGCACGTACACAGGAGATGGTTTTAACTCGTGTATTCACATTGCAACGACACACATGTATAGACAACAGCGCATGTGCAGACAACAGATCAATATGTAGTGCTGTAAACGTAAACTTGCTAGATCAAATAACGACAGCACAAAAAGATCGTTACTTGTCTTTCCACCCGTTTATTTCTTCGAGCTCAGCCGGTGACTGAACTTGGACCCGACATCAGGGAAAGAACCTTTCTCATCTCCCCGGCGGTTCTACAAGTTCACTGTCCGATGTCAGAATTGTCAGAAGTTATAAGGCCACCGATACAAAAGAGCAATCAGTTTGATAACTATTCCGGTCAAGTCAATGTACTATTGATACAGAGAACAATCAGTTTGATAACTATTCCGGTCAAGTCAATGGACTATTGATACAGAGAACAATCAGTTTGATAACTATTCCGGTCAAGTCAATGTACTATTGATACAGAGAACAATCAGTTTGATAACTATTCCGGTCAAGTCAATGTACTATTGATACAGAGAACAATCAGTCTGATAACTATTCCGGTCAAGTCAATGTACTATTGATACAAAGAACAATCAGTCTGATAACTATTCCGGTCAAGTCAATGTACTATTGATACAAAGAACAATCAGTTTGATAACTATTCCGGTCAAGTCAATGGACTATTGATACAAAAGGACAATCAATTTGTTAGACACTCCAGCCACCTTAATTATAAAAAAGAATGTCCTACCTGGTTTGCTGGAGCCACAACTTAATTACAAAGATAAAGAACATCCGTCAAGTTTATGCTTTAATTAAGAAAGGAATGTTCTGTCTAATTTCCATTAGGTACTGCTTTTTGTCAAAATCAAAAGGTGTGAAAAGCCCAGAGACATCTGATGTGGATCTGGGCAAACTTGAATTATCTTACTCCAAAGAAGGCAGCTGTGAGACATTATTCAAACACACCGCAGTCACAGACATAGTCAGTGCTGAATCCATTGTTTTACAGGAATCTTGAGAATCATCTTTCCCTTAAACTTTATCAGTACTAAGGGGGGGGGGGTGGTCATTGCTCAAAAAAAATAGATCTATACATTACATTTCCTCCCCCTTTAGATTAATGCAACATAAAACTGTATACGTACAAAATATTCACTTTTCCTTTCATAAACTTACATTCTGAATAACCATGCTTTCACAATAACAGTCCATAACAACTTCACAGTTCTAAAAGTTCAGTCTTTTAAATGGTGCTCTGTTTCTTTCAGGATAGAGCGGGTGAACCTGTGGTGTGAAATCAAGTTTGGTAGGTGTCTTGTCTAAGACAACATTCTTGGATTTCGGTGTCATCATGTCCGTGACATCATCACTGAAAGGTAAGTCTGGTGACTGTGATGTGTCCGACTTGTTGGATGCAGTCGACTCAGGTGTGCTCTTCGGTTGAGCATTCAGTGTCCGGTCCACATGACGTCTCCATGTCTGATCTCCAACATCCATTGTGTACTTCAGTGGTCCAGTTCTTGTAGCTGTCATACCGGTGTCCACTTGTCTTCTCAGTAATCAGGCACTAGGACTTCCTGTCCAATCTCGAAGCTCCTTGCAGCTTCACTTGGCAACTGGTTGAACTGCTTATTCTGCACTTCCCTCCATAGGTCTGGTTTCAGAAGGTCTATGCGAGATCTCAGATTCCTACTCATGAACAGCATTGCCGGTGTTTGATTTGTCGTCGCGTGAACAGAGTTCCGATACACAAAAAGGAAGTTGTCCACCACCTTGTACTACAGGGAAATGTCCTCCTTGATCATCGCTTTTACGGACTTCTTGAAGGTACGGGTAAACCTTTTAGCTAACTCATTCGTTGCTGTGTAGTGAGGAACTGACATGAAATGTCTGACGCCGTTTTTCTTCATGAACAGTCTGAATTCTTCAGACATGTATTGTGGGGTCCGTTGTCACTCACTATTTTTTCTGGCAAGTCATTTCTGGTGAAGATAGTCCTTAGGGTGGAGATGGTCTTTGCTGAGATGGTTGACTTCATTGGTATAACACCCAGCCACATTGAATGAGCATCCAAAGCAATCAGAAACATAGAGTCCATGAATGACCCAGCAAAGTCAATATATACTCTTTGCCATGGTGAAGACAGCTACTCCCATGGGTGTTACGGTGCTTATGGGTGTGCATTTTGAACGTTTTGGCATCCTGAACAACTTCTGGCTAAATCTTCAATCTATTTATTTACTCCTGGCCATCACATGTAATTCCAGGCGAGACTCTTCATCTTGCCTATACCCAGATGTCCTTCATGCAGATTTTCTAACACTCTGGTATGCAGTTTAAAGGGAATCACAACACCAGGTCCATAATCAGCGTTCCTTGACATACAAAAAGTTGGTCTCGTCTCGCTGAAAACTTTGTAAACATAGGGTTACCATGAGCTGGCCATCCTTACATTGTGATTTCATAGACTTTTGACAATGTTGGGTCATTCCTTGTTTCCTTTTGTATTCCAGAATTTGTCCAACATCGTAACTGGGTAGCAGTCGTCACTGGAATCCCCTTCCTGGGATTGAAAATGGGCACAAGGGGCTGGTGATCTATCACTAGTGTAAACTTTTGTCCATAGATGTAGTGGTGGAATTTCTTTATTTCCCATACTAGACTAAGGACCTCTCGGCCTATCTGTGCATAGTTGCACACTGTGCTCATCAGTGATCTTGAAGCAAATGCAATTGGATGTTCAGATCCATCTTTCATAATATGTGACAAGATGATCCAATGCCTTAAGGGGACGCATTGCATGCCAATGCGAAGGGCAGGGATGGGTCATCATGGGTGAGTAGTTCATTGGATGCTATTAGTCTCTTTGTTTCATTGAAAGCTCTTTCATATCTTTCAGACCTTTCCCACTTTTCTCCAGTCTGTACCAGTGTATTCAACGGATGTAGCACTATCGCAATGTCTGGGAGAAATCGGTGGTAGTAGTTTACAAGGCCCAAGTATGACCTGAATTGTGACACATTTCTGGTTTGGGTCCCTATAGCACTGCTTTAATCTTCTGTTGTGACTTCTGTAAGCCATGTTTGTCAAAGACATGTCCACAAAATAAGATTTCATTCTTGTAAACCTCATTATTTCTCTCTTTGCATGCAGACCATACTCACTCAGCCTGGTAAGCACTTTACCAAGGTTCTGGAGGTGCCGCTCATCATTTTTGCCAGTCAGGATAATATCATCAATGTAACGTTGTGTTCCTGGGGTATCTTGGAGCACTTAGTTCATTGCTCTTTGCGGAGCTGATGCGACACCAAAGGCTATTATACTGGATACTGGAACAGTCCCTTGTGAGTATTGATTGTGAGGAACTTCCTGCTTGACTCCTCAATCTCCATTTGCAGATAGGCTTGTGACAAGTCCGTCTTTGAAAACCTCTCCTCTGCCCCCCCCATCCAACTAAAGATGCAAAAATGTCTTCTATTTGTGGCAGGGGATACTGTACAGTACGCAGCACCAGGCTGATGCTCATCTTGAAATCCCCACATACGCCAATGGCTCCGGACTTCCCTTTCTTAATCTGGACAATGGGCATGGCCCAATTATTTCACTTAACCACGAGAGAATTCCAGTCACCTCCAAGCTCTGCAGTTCAGCCTCCTCTTTAGGATGTAGGGCATAGGGCACTGGATGTGCTTGATGGAATCTTGGTGTTGCTGTTTCATCCAGTTCACTTCTGGCCATCATGCCTTTGAGTTTACCAATCCCATTCTCAAATACCTTCTCATAGCATTAAGCAGCTGTGCCTGTCTCTGGTTAGTGCAACCATTTGGGCTGCTGTTGCCTGTGATGTCACACTCAGAGCTTTGACTAAGTGCCAGTCTAGTTGGGTTTTCTCAAACATTCATGTCCGAAAAGTGCTGTCCCTCCACTTCAATACATGAAGCTCTAACTGTTGTGCTTAGTCTCCATATGTCATATTTACCTTCAGTTTTCCGCCTGTATAAGTCTTTAGCATCACTGTGGTCTTTTCTAATGGTATCTTAGAAAACAGTCTGTGGTAGCCTCTGGAATTATGGACAAAGGTGATCCTGTATCCAGCTCCATTTTCAGTTTTACACCACACATATTTATTGTGTTCCAGATGATTTCGTGATCTGCTTCAGTTATATTATGCAATTCTAGGCATGACAGTTCACCTTTGTCAGACTCTGTGTTGTCCGATTCTGTTTTACATTCAGTAACTTTAGGCACTTGCTTAGTTTTGTCTTTGAGACTTTTCATTTGGTTGTGCTTTTTCTCTGATTTGCACATTCTCCTTAAGTGACCTTACCTGTGACACTTCTGCTCAGTTTTTCCTTGAATTAACAGTGATTTGCACCATTGGAGGATTTGCCAAATCATTAACATTTTTGGTCTTTTGTATCATTCAGGGATATATTGTGCTTTTCACATTCTAACCTCCTTTTCTGTAGTTCTGCTGCATCCTTTGCTGCAGTTTCTATTGATACTGTAATAGTCAATGCCCGTTCTAAGGTTAGGTCTCTTTTGGACAGTAGCCCCTTTTGAGTGCTCTGACTATAAATCCTACATACAAGTGTGTTCCTTACTGCATCAGAAAATCCATTTCTAAAGTCACAGAACTGGGAAAGTCTGCACCAGAAGGCGCAGAGAAGAAAAGCAATAAAAATAAATGCAATATAATTCATAATCTATTATCTAAATTGCAGTGGTGTGCAAGGGATCCAAATAAAATGTCTGCTTATATAATACTCCAAAGAATCAGGCAACAGACCAAGTTTTTCAAAAAATTGGCATGGCCTTTGCAAATATGAAATTCAAACTAAATATTGTGAATTAGCATCTATAAATAAAGTAAGTACCATAAACACAATGATAGGTAAGTGTTCTCATAAATAAGATTTTATCTGAGAACTAATTCTTTAGATAACCATTTGAAATCTATAAAGAATTAACACAGGGAGGAAGCTAAAGGAGGAAAGAAGATAAATGGAGTGGGTCTGAGTAAAGTTTTAGATGGTAATAATTTTTGTCCTATTTCAGTACATATTAAAAAAATGATACAAGCTTTCCTACACAATAAATAATACATCAAACTGTTAATCTGAATCATTTTCATTACCTTTTCTATTAGTAGCCGAATTAAGTGCTCATGTGTGCGATGAGCCTGTAAACCTTGGCGAATGTATGAAGGGGAGACTATCTTTTCACACAGTGAGAAATTTTCTGTATTCATCCCAGCTGTTGAGGCAAAATGAAACTTCATTAACATGGCATTGTCCGATATTTACACATGAAAGAGAATAATTTATGAGAACATTAGATTCCAAGCTCCTACTAACTTCTTGAAGGAGACTAAGGATGGACAATAAATGCTAGTTTTGCCAGTGATACTGAAATCCCATGAATAACAAACAAAAAATGTGAACGCATTTGGTCTATCATAGACATTCACGTGTTTGACAGACACCGTTAATTTGGCAGACAATGTTTATTTGCATCATAGCTGTTTATTTTTCACATAAACATGTTTAATTTTCATTGACTATTAACCCTAATAATAATGCAATGTTTTAATACTACACCCCCAACTAATCCAGGTGAAATGTCCTTTCTACTCACAGATTATCTTGAAATTCCCACAAGGGGACGAATCAAAAGCAATTAATAAGTATTGAAATTTGTCCCATAACTTGCCATTTAATAAATGGGGAGTGACGTGTTTCTTACTTCATGATTTTTTCCCCTTTCATTTCTGTCTGAAAATGTTGGTCTCCTTCTGAAAGAGGGTTCGCCATGATCATTCATCAACTGGTAATGCGAACTTCAAAATGCCTGAGCTGGAGGCAATGGGGGGGGGGTAACGACATGTAAACTCACTGTAGCAGGGTTTTCCAATCTTTTTTACCCCACCGAAGGGTCCATGGACCCCAGATTGGGAAACCCTGCACTGTAGCCTTCTTTGGTGGACAACACAGGTTTGAGAGCAGTGGTTCAGGCACACATTAAAATCACAATGAAGGGAGTAAATACAGTTAGTGGCCACTTTATTAGGTACACCTGTATACTTGGTTATTAATGCAAATATCTCATCAGCCAATCACGTGGCAGCATCTCAACACATAAAAGCACGCAGATATGGTCAAAAGGCTCAATTGTTATTCAGACCAAACAACAGATTAGGAAAGAAATGTGGTCTAAGGGGCTTTAACTGTGGAATGATTCTTGGTGCCACACAGGGTGGTTCAAGTATCTCAGAAACTGCTGATCTCTTGGGATTTTCAGACACAACAGTCTCTAGAGTTTACAGAGAATGGTGTGTAAAACAAAAACCATCCAGTGAGCAGCAGTTCTGTGGGCAAAAATGCCTTGTAATGAGAGAAGTCAGAAAGAATGGCCAGATTGGTTCAAGCCGACAGGAAGGCAAGAGTAACTCAAGTAACCACGCATTACAATGGTAGTGTTGATAAGAGTATCTCTAAATGCACAACACATCAAATCTTGAAGTGGATGGGCTTCAGCAGCACAAGACCACACAAACACCTAAATCAGTTGCTATTGAGAGAATGTGTGCAGGTGTATGGAAGGCCAGTCAAGCAGATAGCTTTGTTGTAGATGACCTTGAATTTCTTTAGTATTGTCATGCTGCATCCATAGAGTCAATGGAGAATATTCTATTACTCTTCCGCTATGTTGTCAAGATGGTATGAATGCTCTGACAGCAAGTTGAATCACCTGTCATAAGAAGCACTATTTGTTTTTTAGCTATGGTGTGAATGTACTGTAGTTGGTCCAGCTGAATTTCTACATCTGTTATGCACAGCATAGTTAACTCAAATATTCAAAGCTGCACTCATTAATTCATCCAGCCATAAGATTTGTAAAGTGAATTTCATTGTCTTAAGTGTAATTTCTGTATTTGCACGGTAAATACAAACTAAACTCGAGAGAAAGTAAAAACTAATTCAAATAAATTTTATAAAAAATGCTATGTTAATCACTGTCTGACAACCTCGTTGACTATGCAAATGAATATTATTCCTGTAGGTATGTTAAAGATTTTTAAATTTTTTTAAAATCTGTGGAGAGAGAAACAGGATTATTTTAGGTCGATGATTTCTCATTAGAAGAGGCTCTGATGAAAAGAGAACAAACAGCAAGGTTAATATCATTTCTTTCTCCACAGATGGTGCCAGACTGGCAGCGTGTTAACAAGATTCTCTGTTTATTTCACAAGTTTCTTCCAGACAGAAGGAAGCCGGACAATAAATCAAATGTGTGTGAGTGCAGTTTGATAAAATCATATACATACAGTATGTCAGCAGTTTTTTCTGCTCTTATATAAAACGCAAATGTTCAGTAAGGTAGAGATAGCTATAGTCAGGGTTTGAATCAATTGATACAGATTGAGGCTGCTATATCAATCTCGAGCAGCTTTAATGAATAACCATTAAAACTGCTGGAGAGATTTTGTGTATTAAGAGTTAAAATGAAATACAAGATTAGCGATGTTCTCACGTTTAGTATCACTTCATTTATTCCCCTGCCTATTTCCACAAATTACAAAATAATGAAAACAAAGAAAAAATGGTCCAGATGTTACAGCACATGATTACAAATTGACTGTCATCACGTGGGGGAAAGCTAAATTGAAAATCTAACTACATGCGTTTAAGGGCTGTCCATACATGTAGCAATGCAAATTTGCCAGGCTAATCAATTCATATTACATTAATGGAGGCAGGAGGGGTGTTATCATGTTGTAGAAGTGACACCAATAATACTATGCACAAATGATACCTCATCTGAGGGTTTGAGGCACTCGTTCGATCTAACAATTCTACAACCACGGGCTTGCTGCGCTGGTCTACGCCCCCCAACATAAAATTCGCTCTGGTGAAGTTGGCTTTACAGCTGATAGGCCCCGAGTAAGACCTCGGAGTTAGCCTAACTCTGTAGGCCAACTTGCATCTTACTCGCACACAAATTCGAACGAGTGAATGAAATGCGCGGCTTTGCACTTTTGAAAACTCTGCACTTTATAAAATAGATTCCTGATACAGAGCAAGCCTGTATTACACTCTGCATTTACGGAGCAGAGGTGAAGGCCGGAAAAAATGTGTAAATTTCACAGGCATGACTGGAGTGTGCAGACGCTTTTCGAGGATTGCCGAGCATAGTTATCCAACATTATACGGCCGATTGTGACACCGGTCACCCAGTTCTCACCAGTTCATGCGTTCGACTCAGCTGCAGATGTCACGTCGCGATCTCTCCAGAAAAGACCGCCTCTCCGCACTGGATAAATTACATTACCGCACGTTGGAAATACAGTATTCCATTTACCTTCACGTGAATTAGAGTAAAGACTAGGGGGCAGCAAGGACGGAGTGTTTAACAACGCGCCCAGCTTGTACCCCAACGTTTTATTTCGTGTCAAGTTACGGAGTGCTGACTCACTCTTCACCCAAACTAAACATTATGCAAGTTACAGCATTAATGCTTTGCGCATCGAGACTGGATACTTGGGAAAATCACAACTCTGTAAACGTGCATAAAGTAACAATAGCTCAATTTAGCTGAAATTGACACTTGATTAGATCATCTGAAAAGAATAAAAGGATTATAAACGCCGGTAGGGCGATAGACAAGTCGCAACGCAAATCAGAAATGGGGGCGGGCTTAAGATTGGTAATTGGTTTATTATTGTCACGTGCAGTGAGATTTCGAGAAAAACTTTGTTTTGCCTGCCAATTTGATCGTTCTAAGTCTGAACATTGAGGATTGTAGAATAGTGTTACAGTTACAGACAAAGTGCGGCGCAAGGATACAATATAAGATATAAGGGCCACGACGAGCTATATTAAGGGATCATCTTTAATGTACAAGAGGTCCGTTCAAAAAATCTTATAACAGGATAGGAGCTGTCGACATGAGAAATTCTGCAGATGCTGGAAATTCAAGCAACACACATCAAGGTTGCTGGTGAACGCAGCAGGCCAGGCAGCATCTCTAGGAAGAGTTGAAACGAGACCTGAAATGTCGACTGTACCTCTTCCTAGAGATGCTGCCTGGCCTGCACCAGCAACTTTGATGTGTGTAGTTCAGAGCTGTCGAGGTGGAGTTAATGTTTTAGGTGGGAGGCCTAGTATTTATTCTGCTAGTCTTGTGAATGCAACATTTTCAAACTTTATTCTGGATTTCTGGTACCTGCAGTATTTTTTTACCTTCAGAAACTGACGTGAATTGAGATTAGGCCAAAAAAGATTTAAATTACCTCAAGTGGAAAGGTGAGCGGCAAGCAAGAGAGCAATGTATTAAGGTCCAGTGGCTTCAAAGGATTAATATGTATACGGGAGAATAAGCTGAGGCAGTTGTAGATATTGGTAGAGCTAAGCAATTGGAAGTGGGCCTTCCCAATAGACAGCGGGCAGATCATCCATGATACTCTTGATCCAACACAATTCCAGCAACTGCAGTAAACTTTGGAGACTTTGTAGGTCAAATCAAGCTCCAGGCCTCACAATCATCCTGGGAAGGCAAGCAGCTAGTAATATGATACAGTTAAAAGATTAAAATTGAAGTATTCTTATAGAAAATTAATTGCTTAATTTAAGTTACAAAAATCAAGAACATCAAGTCTGATGAATGACTGGATCTGCTAAGTGGGCCGACCATGGCTAGTGTAGAGCCACGTGCATTCAGAGCCTGTGTGGTATGTCAAATGACCGGGTGAACGAGTAGTCTTTGAGGTGCTGCAAGTCTGTGTCTTCATTGATGCTTTGCTGCATACTTGAGTGCTCGGTTGGGGGGGGGGGTGCTGATGCTTTTTTTTGCTGGTGGGGAGGGGGATCATTGCTTTGCTGCTGCTTATATGTGGGAGGGGGAGCTGGGGGGGCTTCAGGGTTCTAACATTTAATTGCCATTCATTCTTTGGGGCACTCCTCTGTTTTTGTGGATGTTTGTGAAGAAAAGGAATTTCAGGATGTAGATTGTATCCAGTTCTCTGACATTAAATGTACCTATTGATATCCATCCATGAGATCCTGCTTTTTAGCTCCCTATATTCACTATTCAGTACCTCATCCCTTTTCCTAGTTATGTTGTTGATCCAATATGTACAATTACTCTGCTCACCCTCCCCTTTAAGGATAAGAAAAAGGATGATTTCACAGATGAATGTGTGGCTGAAGAATTGGTGCAGATGGCAGGGTTTCAGATTTGTGGATCATTGGGATCTCTTCTAGGGGAAGGTATGACTTGTCCAAAAGGGATGGATTATACACCTGAACTTGAGAGGGGCCAAAGTCCTTGCATACAGGTTTGCTAGAGCTGTTTGGGAGGGTTTAACCTAGGTTAGTGGGGGGATGGGATGGAGTAGTTGGTATAAAGGTTGATGCAACATGTACTGGGACTGAGGAGGAATAGGCAGTGGAAATACATTCAGGATGATAAGCTGAAATGTGTTTAATGTAAGCAGTCTCAGAAACAAGGGTGATTAACTTAGAGCATGGATCAGTACATGAAACTATAAGATTTTGAGCATTACAGAGACTTGTCTATCATAAGGGCAGGAATCAAAGGTTCTGAACTTAAAGAGGGGTAACTTTGAAGGTATGAGACGTGAATTAGCTAAGATAGACTGGCAAATGACACTTAAAGGATTGACGGTGGATATGCAATGGCAAGCATTTAAAGGTTGCATGGATGAACTACAACAATTGTTCATCCCAGTTTGGCAAAAGAATAAATCAAGGAAGGTAGTGCACCTGTGGCTGACAAGAGAAATTAGGGATAGTATCAATTCCAAGGAAGAAGCATACAAATTAGCCAGAGAAAGTGGCTCACCTGAGGACTGGGAGAAATTCAGAGTTCAGCAGAGGAGGACAAAGGGCTTAATTAGGAAGGGGAAAAAAGATCATGAGAGAAAACTGGCAGGGAACATAAAAACGGACTGTAAAAGCTTTTATAGATATGTAAAAAGGAAAAGACTGGTAAAGACAAATGTAGGTCCCCTGCAGACAGAAACAGGTGAATTGATTATGGGGAGCAAGGACATGGCAGACCAATTGAATAATTACTTTGGTTCTGTCTTCACTAAGGAGGACATAAATAATCTTCCAGAAATAGTAGGGGACAGAGGGTCCAGTGAGATGGAGGAACTGAGCGAAATACATGTTAGTAGGGAAGTGGTGTTAGGTAAATTGAAGGGATTGAAGGCAGATAAATCCCCAGGGCCAGATGGTCTGCATCCTAGAGTGCTTAAGGAAGTAGCCCAAGAAATAGTGGATGCATTAGTGATAATTTTTCAAAACTCGTTAGATTCTGGACTAGTTCCTGAGGATTGGAAGGTGGCTAATGTAACTCCACTTTTTAAAAAAGGAGGGAGAGAGAAACCGGGGAATTATAGACCGGTTAGCCTAACGTCGGTGGTGGGGAAACTACTGGAGTCAGTTATCAAGGATGTGATAACAGCACATTTGGAAAGCGGTGAAATGATCGGACAAATTCAGCATGGATTTGTGAAAGGAAAATCATGTCTGACGAATCTCATAGAATCTCATTGAGGATGTAACTAGTAGAGTGGATAGGGGAGAACCAGTGGATGTGGTATATTTGGATTTTCAAAAGGCTTTTGACAAGGTCCCACACAGGAGATTGGTGTGCAAACTTAAAGCACACGGTATTGGGGGTAAGGTATTGGTGTGGGTGGAGAATTGGTTAGCAGACAGGAAGCAAAGAGTGGGAATAAACGGGACCTTTTCAGAATGGCAGGCGGTGACTAGTGGGGTACCGCAAGGCTCAGTGCTGGGACCCCAGTTGTTTACAATATATATTAATGACTTGGATGAGGGAATTAAATGCAGCATCTCCAAGTTTGCGGATGACACGAAGCTGGGTGGCAGTGTTAGCTGTGAGAAGGATGCTAAGAGGATGCAGGGTGATTTGGATAGGTTGGGTGAGTGGGCAAATTTATGGCAGATGCAATTTAATGTGGATAAATGTGAAGTTATCCACTTTGGTGGCAAAAATAGGAAAACAGATTATTATCTGAATGGTGGCCGATTAGGAAAAGGGGAGGTGCAACGAGACCTGGGTGTCATTATACACCAGTCATTGAAAGTGGGCATGCAGGTACAGCAGGCGGTGAAAAAGGTGAATGGTATGCTGGCATTTATAGCGAGAGGATTCGAGTACAGGAGCAGGGAGGTACTACTGCAGTTGTACAAGGCCTTGGTGAGACCACACCTGGAGTATTGTGTGCAGTTTTGGTCCCCTAATCTGAGGAAAGACATCCTTGCCATAGAGGGAGTACAAACAAGGTTCACCAGATTGATTCCTGGGATGGCAGGACTTTCATATGAAGAAAGACTGGATGAACTGGGCTTGTACTGATTGGAATTTAGAAGATTGAGGGGGGATCTGATTGAAACGTATAAGATCCTAAAGGAATTGGACAGGCTAGATGCAGGAAGATTGTTCCCGATGTTGGGGAAGTCCAGAACGAGGGGCCACAGTTTGAGGATAAAGGGGAAGCCTTTTAGGACTGAGATTAGGAAAAACTTCTTCACACAGAGAGTGGTGAATCTGTGGAATTCTCTGCCACAGGAAACAGTTGAGGCCAGTTCATTGGCTATATTTAAGAGGGAGTTAGATATGGACCTTGTGGCTACGGGGGTCAGGGGGTATGGAGGGAAGGCTGGGGCGGGGTTCTGAGTTGGATGATCAGCCATGATCATAATAAATGGCGGTGCAGGCTTGAAGGGCTGAATGGCCTACTCCTGCACCTATTTTCTATGTTTCTATGAATGGCACTGGATGTTCCAGGGATTACAAAAGGAACAGAGGATGGAGATAAAAGGGGTGGCATTGTCAATCAGGGATAGGATCACAACTGCAGAAATGGAGGATGTTGTGGGGGGATTGTTTACTGAGTCAGTATGAGTGGAAATCTGAAACAGGAGGGGAGCAATCACTCCATTGAGAGTCTTCTATAGACCACCTCCAAAAAGCAACAGAGACATGGAGGAGCAGATCAGTAGGCAGATTTTTGGAAAAGTGCAAAAATGATAGGGTCATTGTCAAGGGTGATTTCTATTTACCTAATATTGATTGGCATCTCTTTAGTCCAAAAACTTCAGATGGCGTAGAATTTGTTCAAAGTATGAAACATTATAGAATTTTGAGATTCATCTCCTTATAGGCAGACTCAAAACAGAGAAACCAGAAAAGACCCAATTTTTTAAAAAAAAAGGACTGTCAAACACCCAAAGTGCAGAGGGAGGAGAGGAAAAAAAAATCACACAAACAGTAAAAGTAATCCAAAAGCTTCAGAAGTGAAGTTTTCTGAAAGACACAAGTCAGTCATCATTGCAGCTGGACCAGGCCACAGTCTCAGTTCATCACAAAGCCGAGTAAACACGGCGAGACCACAGGCACAAAGCCAAGCACCACTGCAGCCTCAGTTCAGCGTGGAGCTGAACAAACGTTACAGAGCAGTGAGCAGAACTGGCCCTCGCCTCGCCTCTGATCCCGTCAATCTGGCCCAATGCTTCAGTCACCCAAACATCAGGTCATTCCTCCCACTCTGGGGTCTGAAACCTGCTACCAAAATTCGGCCCGTACTCGACCTTTCCAATTCGGCCCGTGCTTAAATCAATCAGACACCAGAACTTCCCTCGCTCTTGGGCATGCCACAACTCTGCCTTGACTCTGCTCTGACTCCGCTTCTGTTTTCGCTTGCCTTGACCATGCCTTGTGTGCTGTTCCGCCTCTGCTTTCCTCAACCATTTCTCAATTCTGCCACTGCTTGCCTCTCCATTGTTAGCATCGATTGTTATTAATAAAGGATTAATAAGGTGAGTGTGGCGTGTGGCCAAGTGGTTAAGGTGTTGGACTAGCGATCTGAAGGTAGTGAGTTCGAGTCCCAGCTGAGGCAGCATGTTGTGTCCTTGAGCAAGGCACTTAACCACACACTGCTCCAGTCCACCCAGCTGAAAATGGGTACATGTTTCCCTCACCATCCGAAGGTACAGCGTTCCTATGAAACAGTTCGTAAGCGGGAATGTGGTAAAGCAAAGAAGCAATTACCATTTATTTATATGGGAAAATTTTGTGAGCGTTCGCAGACCCAAAAATAACCTACCAAATCATGCCAAATAACACATAAAACCTAAAATAACAGTAACATATAGTAAAAGCAGGAATGATATGATAAATACACAGCCTATATAAAGTAGAAATACTTTTCCACAATCATTGCCTGAACTGTTCTCTGTAGCGAAAATCCCACGCAAGTGCTCTCGGCAGAAACATGCACAAATGCTCTCCAGTAACCTTTAAGCTATGAAGCTGCCAAATCATACTAAATAACACGTAAAAATACACAGCCAATATAAAGTAGAAATAATGTATGTACAGTGTAGTATCACTTACCGGAATTAGGAAGTCAGCGCTGAGCACACTGATGATGTTGTGTTAGGCTGAGTTGTTGGAGTTTGGGTGGTGCCCCCACCCTCCAGGCCGCCGATCGATACCGATCTGCGAAGCATGCAGGAGTACAGCGGTAGCCGGGACGCATCCAGCACACCTTTAAGAAAAAAGCCGAAATAAACATGCTAATTAATTAGGTGCTGCCCGGCACTTAATTGTTGGCCCAGATCAGAGGTGATTGCAGATTGCATCGTCTCTGATCTGGGCCGACAATTACGTGCCGGGCGGCACCTAATTAATTAGCATGTTTATTTCGGCTTTTTTCTTAAAGATGTGCTGTGTGCCTCCTGGCTACCACTGCATTCTCCACGAATCGGTATCTGTCCGCGGCCTGGGTGGTGGGGTCGTGGGACACTGGAGTGTCATCTCATTGTCGTCTGTTTCCATGAAGGTAGGCAGGTCATCTTCTCCTATGACTGCCCGTCTCGATGTCGAAAGTCGAGGTTCATCATCTGCTGTGGCTGATGTGGAAGACTTGCTTGACTGCTTAGCCTCGTGCATTTTTCTATCATACAGTTCTTTGTAAGCACTCAAACCATCCTGCAAATATGTCCTAAACTGATGTACCCTTTCAAAATTAAAGTCGTATTTTATCATTACTCATTCGGTTTCGATTGTTATCCTTTCCTCTTCCAATTGCATCAGCTCTTCATCTATCAGTTCTTGGTCATGGGATGCGAAAACCTCTTCAACATCATCTCCGTCAGCTTCCACAAGCCAAACTCACTTTGTCCTTACTTTATTCACCACGATCGAAACGCCTAATTATGTCTAGTTTTACGCTAAGTGTAACACCCTTACGAGCTCTTTTAGGATTTTCCGATACCTCAGAACTCATCTTGCTAACGCTGCTCACAGGCACGTGTTTAAGTAATGCCGGCGAGAATGCAGTTCCGAATCTGGGGGAGAGCGGCTGCTCGTGGTGTGCGCTGCCTTTTATCGGGCGCTGCTTTTTTCGTGCGCTGCCTTTTTTCCTAACAGT
Source organism: Mobula birostris (assembly GCF_030028105.1). Classification (NCBI taxonomy): domain Eukaryota; kingdom Metazoa; phylum Chordata; class Chondrichthyes; order Myliobatiformes; family Myliobatidae; genus Mobula; species Mobula birostris. The sequence goes on along the minus strand of NC_092372.1, from coordinate 81,006,916 downwards.
GAAAACACCTTCTGTTAGCGAAAACAGGGAACTAATGTAGGTCTTTCGTAACAGTGAGGTTTCGTAAAGCGAACGTTCGAAAAGCGGGGGACACCTATACCGGCAAAATGCTGGGGGTTAACCTCGCGATAGACCCGCGTCCTATTGGGGGCGGGGAGGGGAGTCTCGTACTCTCAGTCGCTTCACGCCACGGAAACCCACATAAGCACCGGCCTGATGAGCCTATAAGGCTCGGAACAGACTTTAACTTTAACTATTAATAAGGTATTTAGTAGTTTTGTTTTGGGGTTTCTTTGCCTTTGATAAGTAATTGCTAGGCTTCACCAGCACCATAAACTAGAAGTTAGGTGTGTCCAGGAAGGATTCTTGAAACAATATGTGCACAGGTTGACTAGAATAAAGGCCATACAGGATCTAATACTAAGCAATGAACCTGGTCATGTGACAGATCTCCCAGCAGGTGAGCATTTTAGAGATAGTGACTGCAGTTCTATGCCCTTTAGCTTGGCCTTGGACAGGAATAGGAGCAGAAAGGATAGGAAAGTATTTAACTGAGGGAGGGCAAACTATGATGCCATTAGGCAGGAACTTGGAAGTGTAAACTGGAAACAGATGTGCTCAGGGAAATGTACAACAAATGTGGATGTTTAGAAGGTACATGCATGGGTTTCTGGATAGGTTTGTCCCATTGAGGCTGGGAAAAGATTGTAGGGTGAAGGAACCATGGCTGTCAACAGAAGTTAAACATTTAGTTAAGAGAAAGAAGATTTTGGAAGTAAGGATCAGAGAGGATTCTTGAGAACTGTGGGTAGTCAGGAAGGATCTTAAGAGAGGACTTCGGAGAGCTAGGAGGGGACATGAGAAAGCCTTGGCGACTAGGATTAAGAGAAAAGTCCCAAGTTCTTCTACATGTACGTGAAGAACAGCATGATGAATAGAGTGAGGGTAGGACCAATTGGTTAAAAGAGGAAACATGAGCCTGGAGTTGAAGAAGGCAGAGGATGTCCTTAATGAATACTGTCCTTCAGTATTCACCAGTGAGATGGACCTTGATTGTGAGGTCAGCATAGAACAGGCTGGAACATGTCAAGGTTAACTTTTTAGCAATATTAGGTTAGTTAAGTCTGTAGGACCAGACGGTATGTATCCCAGTTTACTACAAGAAATGAGTGAAGATATTGTTGTGCCTTTGGCAATGATCTTTGCATTTTCACTAACCACAGTCATACCAGAATACTGGAGGGTAGCAAATGCTACTCCTTGTTCAAGGGTAATAGGGATCATCTTGGGAATTATATACCAGCAAGTTTTACTTCAGTGGTAGCCAAGCTATTGGAGAGAATTCTTAGAAACAGTATCTACAAGCATTTGGAGAAGCATACTCTGATAAGGAATTGGCATTGTGAGGAGCAGGACATGCCTAATTGATACTGTCGAGAAAGTGACAAAACAAATTAATGAAGGTAGAGTAGTGAATATAGATCTTAATAAGGTACTCAAAAAGATTTCCCAATGGTAGACACATTCAGAAATCAGGAGGCATGGGAAAAAAGAAAAAATTTCTGTGGTTTCGGAACTGGCTCACCCACAGAAGGTAGATGGAGTATATTCTTGAAATTCTGTGAACAGTAGTGTTTTGCAGGATCTGTTCCAGGACCCCTACTCTTTGTGATGTTTATAAATGACTTAGATGAGGAGATTGAAGGGAGGGGTTTAGTAAGTTTGCAGATAACACTAAGGTTGTTGGTGTTATGAATAGTGTAGACGGTTGTTGTAGGTTACATTAAAACATTAATAGAATCCAGAATTGAGCTGAGAAGTGGCAAATGGAGTTCAAACTGAGAAGTGTGAAGTGATACACTTCGGAAGGTTGAACATGAAGGCAGAGAACAAGGTTAATGCAGAATTCTTAGCAGTGTGATGGAAGGGAGGAATCTTGAGGTCTACATCCATAGATTCCTCTAAGTTGCCGTGCAAGTTGATAAGTTGGTTAAGAAGACATATGGTGGTGTAAAACCCTCACTAGTCACGGGATTGAATTCAAGAACTTAAAGGTAATGCTGCACTTCAATAAAAACTGTTTTGACCACACTTGAAGTACTGTGGTCAGTTCTAACCACCTCATTATAAGAATGATATTGAACCTTTAGAGATGGTGTAGAGGAGACTTACCAGGAAGTCGCCTGCATTAAAGAGCATGTCTTATGAGGATAGGTTGTGCAAGCTAGGGCTTTTCTCTTTGCAGTGAGGAAAGATGAGAGGTGACTTTGTAGAAGTGTATAAGATAATAAGAGACATAGAGTGGACAGCAGTGTGTTTTCCTAAGGCAGTAATAGTTGATATGAGAGGACATAATTTATAAGGCGATTAGAGGAAAGTATAGGGGCAATGTCAGAGGGAGATTTTTTACACATGGCTAGGAATGGTGGTAAAGGCAGCTATATTAAGGAAATTTAAGAGACTCTTAGATAGGCAAATGGATGAAAGAAAAACAGAGACAGCCATTTAGTGGATACCATAAGACAAAGGAGCAGAATCATTCCTCGGCACCTAATTGGAAAGCTGAAACTTCTGGGCCTGAACACCTCCTTCTGCAACTGGATCCTAGACTTCCTGACTGGGAGACATCAGTCAGTCCGGATCGGGAGCAGCATCTCCAACACCATCACACTGACCATGGGCTCCCCCCCCCCCCAGGGTTGTATGCTCAGTCTACTGCTGTTCACTCTGCTGACCCACGACTACGCAGCAATACACAGCTCGAATCACATTATCAAGTTCGCCAATGACATGACCGTGGTGGGTCTCATCAGCAAGAACAATGAGTCAGCATACAGAGAGGAGGTGCAGCAGCTAACAGACTGGTGCAGAGCCAGTAACCCATCTCTGAATGTGAACAAAACAAAAGAGATCGTTGTTGACTTCAGGAGGGCATGGAGCGACCACTCTCTACTGAACATTGACGGCTCCTCCATTGAAATCATTAACAGCACCAAATTTCTTGGTGTTCACCTAGCGGAGAATCTGACCTGGTCCCTCAACACCAGCTCCATAGTCAAGAAAGCCCAGCAGCGTGTCTACTTTTGTGAAGGCTGCGAAAAGTCTATCTCCCACCCCCCATCCTCATCACATTCTACAGAGGATGTATTGAGAGCATCCTGAGCAGCTGCATTACTGCCTGGTTCAGGAATTGAACTGTCTCAGATCACAAGACTCTGCAGTGGATAGTGAGGTCAGCTGAGAAGATCATCACGGTCTCTCTTCCCGCCATTACAGACATTTACACCACATGCTGCACCCGCAAAGCTAACAGTATTGTGAAGGACCCTATGGACCCCTCATACAAACTCTTCTTCCTCCTGCCATCTAGCAAAAGGTATCAAAGCATTCGGGCTCTCACGACCAGACTGTGCAACATGTTTCTTCTCCCAAGCCATCAGACTCCTCAATACCCAGAGTCTAGACTGACATCTACATAACTTATTATTATATTGAAATTGGCCTCTACTGTGCCTATTGTCTTGTTTATTAATTATTTATTAGTTAATTATTGTATTGCCCTGCACTGTATTGTGCACTTTATGTAGTCCTGTGTAGGTCTGTAGTCTAGTGTAGCCTTGAGTTGTCTCACATCGTCTCATGTAGTTTTGTGTTGTTTCATGTAGCACCACGGTCCTGGAGGAATGTTGTTTCATTTTTATTGTGTACTGTACCAGCAGTTTGTGGTCGAAATGACAATAAAAAGCGACCTGACTTGACTTGAATTAGGCCATTTGGCCCATAAAGTCTACTCCACCATTTAATCATGGCTGATCCTTTATTCCCCTCCTCAGCCCTACTCCCCAGCCTTCTCCCCTTAACCTTTGATGTTATGTCTATCAAGAACTTATCAAGCTCTGCCAATGACCCGGCCGCCACAGTTGCATGTGGCAACAAATTCCACAAATTCATCATACTTTGGTTAAAGAAATTACTTCGCATCTCTGTTTTGAAAGGGTGCCCCTCCATCCTGAGGTATGTCCTCTTGTCCTAAACTCTCCCATCTTGGGAAACATCCTTTCCACATCTACTCTGTCTAGGCCTTTCAACGTTCGAAAGATTTCAATGAGATCTTCACCTCATCTTTCTAAATTCCAGCAAGTACAGACCCAGAGCTATCAAACATTCCTTGCATGATAACCCTTTCATTCCTGGAATCATCCTTGTGAATGTCCTCTGAACTCTCTCTAATGCCAGCAGATCTCTTCTTAGATGAGCCCAAAACTGTTCACAATACTCAAGCTGAGGCCTCACCAGTGCCTTATAAAGCCTCGGCATCACACCCTTGCTCTTGTATTCTAGACCTCTTGAAATGAATGCTAATATTGCATTTGCCTTCCTCACCACTGACTCTACCTGCAAGTTAACCTTTAGGGTGTTTTGCACAAGGACTCCCAAGACCCTTTGCATCTCAGAGTTTTGGATTTTCGCCCCATTTAGAAAATAGGAGAAATAGCACATTTATTTCTACTACCAAAGTGCATGACCATGCATTTTCCACCATTGTATTTCATTTGCCACTCTCTTGCTCATTCTCTTAATCTGTCTAAGTCCTTTTGCAGCTTACCTATTTCTTCAACACTACCTGCCCCTCCACCAACCTTCATATCATCTGCAAACTTGGCAACAAAGCCATCTATTCCATCATCTAAATCATTGATAAACAGCATAAAAAGAAGTGGTCCCAACACTGAAGAACACCACTAGTCACGACAGCCAGCCAGAAAAGGATCCTTTTATTCCCACACTCTGCCTCCTACCAATCAGCCAATGTTCTCACCAAGCCAGTAACTTTCCTGTAATACCATGGGCTCTTAACTTGGTAAGTAGCCTCATGTGTGGCACCTTGTCAAAGGCCTTCAGAAAGTTCAAATATAAAGCATCCACTGCATCCCTTTATCTATCCTGCTTGTAATCTCAAAGAATTCTAATAGGTTTGTCAGGCAAGATTTTCTCTTGAGGAAACCATGCCGATTTTGTCCTATCGTATCCTGTGTCACCAAGTATTTTATCACCTCATCCTTAACAATTGACTCCAACATTTTCCCAACCACTGAGGTCAGGCTTACTGGTCTATGATTTCCTTTCTGTTGCCTTTCTCCCTTCTTAATGAGTTGAGTGACATTTGCAATTTTCCAGTCCTCTGGCACTATGTCAGATTGTTGAAAGATCATTACTAGTGCCTCCACAACCTGTACTGCTCCCTCTTTCAGAACCCTAGGATGCCATTCATCTGGTTTGGATGACTTATGTACCCTTAGTTCCTTCAGCTTTTTGATCATCTTCTCCCTTGTAATAGTAACTGCACTCACTTCTCTTCCCTCGCACCCTTCAACATCTGGCGCACTGTGAGTATTTTCCACAGCGAAGACTGATGCAAAATACTCATTTAGTTCATCTGCCATTTCCTTGTCCCCCGATATTATTTCTCCACTCTCATTTTCTAGAGGTCCAATATCCACACTCATCTTTCTTATTTTTTACATACATGAAAAAGTTTTTACTATCCACTTTGATATTGTTTGCTAGCTTGCTTTCATATTTCATCTTTTCCCTCCTAATGATTCTTTCAGTTGTTCCCGGTGGGGTTTTAAAAGCTTCCCAATCCTGTGTCTTCCCATTAATTTTTGCTTTGTTGTATGCCCTCTCTTTTGCTCCTACATTACCCTTGTCAGCCATGGTTGTATTATTTTGCCATATGAGTACTTCTTTGTTTTTGGAATACATCTATCCTGCACTTTCCTCAATTTTCCCAGAAACTACGCCATTGTTGCTCTGCTGTCATCCTTGCCTGCATCTACTTCCAATTTACTTTGGCCAACTCCTCCCTTATACCACTGTAAATTCCTTACTCCGCTGAAATACTGCTACGTGACTTTCCTTCTCCCTATCAAATTTCAAGTTGAACTGTATCATATTGCAATCACTGCCTCCTAAGGGTTCTTTTATCTTAAGCTCCCTAATTACCTGTGGTTCATTACATAACACCCAATCCAGTATAGCTGACTCCCTAGTAGGCTCAATGATCAACTGCTCTAAAAAGCCATTTCATAGGCATTTAGCAAACTCACTCTCTTGAGATCCATTACCAACCTGATTTTCCCAATTAACCTGCATGTTGAAATCTCCAATGACTATCACAACATTGCCCTTTTGACATGTCTTTTCTATTTCCTGTTATAATCTGTTTTCCATATCCCAGCTGCTATTGGGAGGCATGTATATAATTGTCATCAGGGTCCTTTGAGCCTTACAGTTTCTTAACTCAACCCACAAGGACTCAACATCTTGTGATCCTACGTCACATCTTTTTACTGATTTGATGCCATTCTTTACTAGCAGAGCCATGACAGCCCCTCTGCTGACCTTCCTATCACTCCGATACAAAATGTAACCTTGGACATTCAGCTTCCAACTATTACTATCCTTCAGCCACAGTTCAATGATGGCCACAACATCATACCCAACAATCTGTGAAAGTGCAACACTTCGAGTGCTGCATTTGCTGCCCTTTCTGATCTGCATCCCTAATGCACTGATACTCACCCTGCTGGCTGCCCAGTCCATCATGGATAAAGCCCTCCCTACCATTGAGCACATCTATACAGAGCGCTGTTGCAGGAAAGCAGCATCCATCATCAAGGACCCCCACCATCCAGGTCATGCTCTCTTCTCGCTACCGCCACCAGGTACAGGAGTCTCAAGGCCCAGACCACAAGATTCAGAGCCAGGAGGTAAAGGGGACAATAATGCTAAGATAGTAAAGGATGTGAGAATGGGAACCCCACAACCATCAGGTTCTTGATCCAGAGGGGATGACTTCACTCACCCCATCAGTGAACTGGTCCCACAACCTGTGGACTACCACTTTCAAGAAGCCTACAACTCATTTCTTATTTTATTTATTATTCTTTTGTGTTTTCTTTTGTTTTGTATTTGCATAGTTTGTTGTCTTTTGCACATTGTTGTCCGTCCTATTGGGGGTGGTCTTTCATTGTATTTCTTGTATTTATTGTACTTACTGCAAGAAATTGAATTCCAGGGTTGTACATGGTGACATGAATGCACTTTGACAATAAATTTACTTTGAACTTTGGAGGGTGATGTGCAAAGGAAGGGTTAGATTGATATTGGAGTTGGTTACAAGGTCAACACATCATGGTCCAAAGTATCTCTACTAGCTTGTGTTGTTCTTTGTTCCATGATTTAATAGTTACCAAATCTCAATCGATATAACACAAATCAAATGTCTATTGAATCTGAACATCAAAACTAACCTGACAAAGCTCTAAATCTGAAATAAAAACAAGATCATCACAATATACAGTAGGCTAGGAGGTATTCTGTATTCACAAAAAGAACGAAGTTCAAAAAGTTCAAAATAAATTTTATTATCAAAGAACATATATGTCACAATATATTACCCTGAGATTAATCTTCTTGTAACATAAGAACATAAGAAATAAGAGCAGGAGTAGGTCAGCTGGCCCATCGAGCCTGCTCTGCCATTCAATAAGATCATGGCTAATTTGGCCATGGACTCATCTCCACCTACCTGCCTTTTCCTCATAACCCTCAATTCCCCTACAATTCAAAAATCTATCCAACCTTGTCTTCAATATATTTACTGAGGTATCCTCCACTACTTCATTGGGCAGAGAATTCCACAGATTCACCAATCTCTGGGAAAAGCAGTTCCTCCTCATCTCTGTCCTAAATCTACTCCCCTGAGTTTTGAGGTTATGTCCTCTAGTTCTAGCCTCACCTACCAGTGGAAACAACTTTCCTGCCCCTGTCCTATCTATCCCTTTCATAATTTTATATGTTTCTATAAGATCCCCTCTCATTCTTCTGAATTCCAGCGAGTACAGTCACAAGCAACCCTAATCCCCTCATCTCTGGAATCAACCTGGTGAACCTCCTCTGCACTGCCTCCAAAGCCAGTGTGGGCACACTCAGCAAATCTGTAGCAAAGTAACCACAACAGCATCAATGAAAGATCAACCAGAGTGCAGAATACAACAAACTGCAAATGCAAATATAAATAATAGCAATAAATAATGAGACCATGACATAATGAGGTAAAGAGTACTTGTAAGTGAGATCATTGGCTGTGGGAGCATTTCCATGTGTGGGGGAAGTGAAGTTGAGTGTAGTTAATCCCCTTTTATTCAAGATCCTTTGTATTCAAAAGGTTAATACAGAACATTCAAGTCAATATTTTCATAACATCCTGTAATTTCTGTTACCTAACATAGGCATGCCATGAGTTGTTATTCATTAACAATCTTAAAGGCAAATAGTCCATAGAGCTTTTATACAGATTTCAACTAATTTTTTGTGCAATGGTAAGAGGGTACTAAACAATGATCCTTCTTGGGTAGTGAAGCAGTGCAACCGATTGTGCAGCTGAAGCACAGCTCCAGATATCTTGGTTCAAGCATGACTGTCTTTGTGGTGTTTGCACATTCTCTCTGTCATTATGTGGGCTTTCTCCAGGAAGTAAGTGGTGGAATGGGATTGATTCCGAGAACCTGCATGGACTCAGTGGGCCAAATGGCAAAAGGAAATATCGCCAGTGAAACTGTAATGATGACAGTCTGCAGTGTGAGTGGTCTTCTGAATGTACATCACAGATTTGGCCTTTTCCACTGTTTTAGTAGCAAGTTCTTGGTACTTGTTTGAAAGGCATTCTGCCAAATGACCATGACATTCTTCCAGGAAAACTATCCAATAGATCCATTGCCTCCTTTTCCTGCAGGCTGTGATTATATTTTGTAAAGACCTTCAGAAATTGGGAACAAAAACAGAAAGATAGAAAAACTCACCAGGTCAAGTAGCATCTGTAGTCAAAAGGTGTAAGTAAACATTTATGTTCAAAACCCGGCATCAGGACGGAAAGGGCGCAAGAAAGATGGGTACATAGAAGTATGAGAAAGTGGGATAGAGGTGAGTAGATGATAGATAGAACTAGAAGGAGAAGGGATGGACCAACAGAAGGAACAAGATGAATTGATTTTGAAGCATGAAAAACTGATCTGTGATCAAAGATGTTTTGGATAAAGTATTCCATAGGGGAGAGATGGAATCACAAAATATACTGTTTACATACCCAGGGCCTCCTCACATCTATACAGAAAGGTAGCCATCAAAATTATTCCTCCACTTTCAGGAGGTTTATATACGGAGCTTCGGGAACATCGCCTCGGCTTTAAATTGCAGGTGACCGGGAAAAATCTCAGGCGATTGATACAGAGTTATTGTTGGATAGACTAATCATGCACCACGTAAATACAACAGGATGGAAAGTACCTCGCATCTGCCGCGTACACAGTCGAAGGGGGCAACGCACCTGGCTGCCCATTCCAGCACTTTGCCACACAATGGTGCATTTAGCCACGCTGACCAAGCTTTGGGAAGCTGGGCTGAGTTTGAAGTTATCATGTGACCACTGTCCCTTCCCCCACCCGGGGGGGGGAGGGAAGAACATCACTGTGACATCACTATATGAGATATTATGTCACCCGTTCAGGTTCTTGCTCCAACCCGCGCGTAGCCCTTGCCCACCGGTGGGGGAAAGCAGGTGTTGCGCATGCACAGCAGTTGGCAGGGTTGGGCCGTTTGACGCGAGTTCGGAGTCCGGTCGCAGGTGAGAGCGAGCGAGGCCGCGGGGGATATGTTTCGCTCCGCCCCTCAGTTGCATCACGGAGGCGAATGGACGAGCTCACGCTGAGCTGCGAGCCGGCGGTGCTCCAGCGTGTGGCGGAGGGCGGCAGGGACGCGGCCTCCGACCTGGAGCTCGGCGCCGGCGACGATGCTGTGTCGGCGCTGGTGTGGGTCGAGCCGGCGACGGGACCGACGGCACTCCGTTTCGGCCGGGCTGCCGCCAACCCAGGGGGAGCGGTGCGCTTCCTGCCCCACCGGGAGGGTGAGGGGGCTGGTGAGTCCGAGCACGGCGATTCGCGGTCCTCTCCATTGCTGCTACTATGCCCGGAGAAGGAGCCGCTGCTGAGTTGCCCGGGTCCCCTCGACGACCAGCCGCTGAGCCCCGGCCCCGAGCTCAACCACTTCCCTGACGACCCGGAGTTCGCCGACATCGTACTGCGAGCCGAGCAGGCCATCGAGAGTGGCGTTTACCCGCAGCGCATCTCTCAAGGGTCGAGCGGTAGCTATTTCGTCAAAGACGCTAAGGGGGTGAGTGGATTTCCGGGGCGGGCGACCCTGGTTCTGCTGCCCGAACTGTGATCTATGTATGAGTTTCAGGTACTTTGTACAGTTGGCAAAACGAGGTTTGAGACTGACTGATAAGTGGAGGCTGGTTCTGATTAATGTAACGAGTTGCTTCTCCAGGTTCGTTTAGATAGCCCGCCTGGATAGACCTTCTCACCGTGTTTATTTACGCTTTGCGTTGTTCTTCCTTTTGCATTAACCTTCCTGGTTTGCACTTTTGCAAAATTCATAGACCAGTTAAGCCGAGGAGTTTTAATTCGTGCTCTGCTGGTGACTTTAGAGAATCTGCAATCTGCTGAATTTGTCGAATGTCACCTTTGAATCTGAGCTACAAAATACTGTTTTCCACTTCCTTATTGAGATCACGGGAGTTTGGCTGCAAGTGTGTTCTACAAACAATAAAGCTAATCTCAAATTTGTGATGGAAAAACTTGTTTGTAGCTGTAATTCTTAATTCATCGTTTTGGGGATCTGGATATTGTCGGCAAGACCATTGTTCATCCTTTCTCTCTCTCTCCTTTTTCTCCCTCTGACTATACCCCTTGCCCATCCTCTGGGTCCCCCCCCCCTTGTCTTTCTCCCCGGACCTCCTGTCCCATGATCCTCTCATATCCCTTTTGCCAGTCACCTGTCCAGCTCTTGGCTCCATCCCTTTCCCTCCTGTCTCGGCCTGAAACGTCGACTGTACCTCTTCCTAGAGATGCTGCCTGGCCTGCTGCGTTCACCAGCAACTTTGATGTGTGTTGCTTGAATTTCCAGCATCTGCAGAATTCCTGTTGTTTCCATTGTTCATAGAAAAGGTGGTGGCCATTGTTATGAACTGCTGCCCTATTGAGTGCTCCCACAATGTTATTGAGTGAGGTGTTCTGTGACTGAGTTGAAGACAATGAAAGAATGGCAATATATTTTAAAAGTCAGACTGGTGTGTGATTTGGAGGGGGTTACAGGGATGCTGATCTACCCATGTGCCTGCTAACCTTGTTTTTGGTCGTAGACCTTATGGTTTGGCAAGTGCTATTGAAGTAACTTGCATGTTTTTGTAGATGCCTACCACCGCAGTTACTTTATGCTGCTGGATGGATAGCAGTTCCAGTCAAGTGTTACTGGTTGTGTTAGAATTGCAATCACCAGATTAGTGGAGAGTATTTTGCCACTCCTGAAGTGTCTCATAGATGGTGAAAGGATTTGGTGGTGTCAAGAGGTGAGCCACAGCCTCTCACCTCTAAAACCACTATGTTTGTGGCTTGTCCACGTGAGCTACTGCAAAATGATGACAGCCTACCCCAAACCCAGATGCGATGGTCAGGAACTTGGCATCAATAATACTATCGAATGTCATGATTTGGTTATTATTAGATGATCTCTGAGGTGCAGATGTTAGTTAACATTTAGGCATGAACTGATGAATAGTATTGTTGTTCCACACAGGCCTCAACTGGCTCATTGGCTGACTAGTTGCAAATCTATTGTGATCAATAAACATCCTCATCTTGGTGATGTCTGAAGTCCTGTTGAAGATTCCCAGGACTATTGCCAGCTGTGCACCACCTCTGGTAGGATGAATCATACCTAGAAATTGATCAGTCGGGCATGCTGTAGACAAAGTGACACCACAAAATGCTGGGGGAACTTAGCAGATCAGACAGTGTCTATGGAGAGGAATAAACAGTTGACTTTTCAGGCTGAGACCCTTCATCAGGGTTCAGAAAAGTCCTGATGAAAGGTCTTGGCCCAAAACGACGATTGTTTATTCCCCTCCATAGATGCAGACCTGCTGAATTCCTCCAACATTTTGTGTGAGTTACTTTGGATTTCCAACATCTGTATAATCTCATGTGTTTATGATATGCTGTTGCCAAGCTGTTCCTCGACTGCTCTGTGATAATAGAAGCTTGTGAAAGGACTTTGCAGGGCCAACTGGAATGAAAATAACTTTGCCCTATCCAAATTCAGTGCCTGATGTCAAGTCATCAATCTGACGTTATCCCTTGTTTCAGTGTATCTGAAATAGAATAACTAATTGACTTGGCTATTTTAGAGGGCATGAGTATCAACCTCAAGTCTGGATTTAAATCACTCATATATACTATGAATTTGATTCTGAGGCAGCAGTGCAGGACATAAAATTACTGCTGTACTATGCAAAAGTCTCGGACACCCTCGCTTCATGTATATGTGCCTAAGACTTTTGTACAGTACTGTACTTCAAAAGTACCTGATTTGTTAATAAAGGTCTTTGGTTCATCTTGAAATGGATATAGAAAACTTTGCAATTTTGGTTTTCTCCCCCGGCTCTCAGCTACATTAAACCCTTAGCAAGGCTATTACATTTTGAGAATATAATTGTATTAGGTGAGATGCAATCTAGTTGTTAAAGGAGGCATAAGCAATGGTACTATTCAGAAGTGGGAGTTGCCTGTGGTTTCCATGCTAATTTTTTTCTCCCTTGGCAAATATGAAAGAAAATAAATTCGTAGGTCACTTGCATTGTTGCTTTTTGAAGTATTGCAGTTCTAGAATGTCTTCAGTATTTTAAATTCCCTTGAAATGAAGATACTAACTTGGAATATTTGTTCAAAGATATCCACAATGTACACATTTTCCCTTAACATTAAAACTCTTTTATTTCATTTAAGTTCATAATCTGATATGAGCAGTTAATGATGAATTTTGTACTGCAAGAGTTTATATCAATTATGGGAGTGAATAAATTTTTTTTCATGATTAGGGTATTGTTGCTTTCTGTAACACTTTGAATCATATACCTTGTAGAGGTGGATGAGGGATTTGACTGATATAGGTAATGCATTCACTTTGTTTCTTAGGATCTGCTTTATATTTCGGTCACAATTGCATTTCTTGCAGTGTGGTTTCTAACTCCTCTCTGTATGGTAGCATCAAAACTAAAATGTTAAAGCAGGCCTGTGTTTTTTTTTCCTCTTTATCCTCAGGAAGTGAACTTGAGTTGCGTGCCCCATATTAAAATGGAGTGTTTCCTGTTTTCAGCATCGGAAATGAAAGACCAAAATAGAACAATTATTTGACCTGAAATTTGCATTGTACTTGAATTCTGCTAATTTGCTTCAGAAAATTATTCTGTTTATGAACTTAGCAAAATGAAATTTTGGACCACTTTAGCTTCAGCAAATTACTTTTACAATAAATCCAGTTTCCATATAGTCTTTTATCGTGCAACTCCTCTTTGAAAACTGACACTCCACTCCTTTGAGGAAGTTATGAGGAAGGGTCCTTCAACTGATGGCTGGTTTCACCTTCCACTTATACTACTTGACTGCCCAAGTTTATGCAGCATTTTCTGTTTTTGTTTCAAGTGCATTCACATTTCTGATTGCATTCTTGAATTTGGACAAGAACTTTTTATGTACATTTTAATACGAATTTATTATTGTGTTGCAGAATGGTAACGTATTTGTTAGACACTTATCAACAATCAGTACAAAAGGGACAATTCTAAAAGGAGCACAAACATGCAGATCTGATTGATTTTTTTTATTTTTGTAAGTACCCTGGCAGGTTGAAACAGTAAATACATAAGCACATGGGATCCTTGTTTATGAAGAGCCAGGAAGTACGTGAGCAATGAAGTCTTGATGAACCACAATAAAGCACTGGTCCATATCTTGAGAACTATGTGTCATGGGCTAGGAAAGGTATAAAGGCTTTGGAGAGAATGGAGAAGAGATTTGCCAAAATAATTGTGAGGGATTTCAGTTAAGAATAGCTTGAGCAGTTTCTTTTGGACCAAATTGCAAGGGATGATGTCTGTATTCAAAATAGTTCAGTGATAGAGAGGGACTGCTCCCACTGGTAAAGGGCGCATGGCATAAAGGTAATTGTTTTTTTAAAAAAATGAAAGAAATGTGATACTTTTTATGTAGCAAATTTGTGGTGGTGGTATTTTGAAATGTAATGATCAAAGAGGAACTGAAGAAGTGTTTTTCTTTCTTGTTATTTTGAATGTGTGGGTATGTTTTTGCACCTTGTTCCCTAAGGAACACTGTCTCATTCGGCTGTATCCATGTATGGTTTGATAGTTAAACGATTTGATTTGAAGTATCTGAGAGGAAAGAATTGCAAGACTGGAATGTGGGTTGGGTAGTAGGAAAAGCTCTTGCATAAATTGAATTGACTTTATTACTTACAGCCTTCATATACATAAGTAAAAATCTTTGTTATGTCTCTGTCTAAATGTGCAATTATAGTATTTTATAATCCTCTAGGCCCTTTTTACACACCTGTCTTTTTAGAAGTCCTGTATAGTGGGAAGCTCACATCTACAGATGCGCTGGGCTGTCCGCACCACTCTCTGCAGAGTCCTGCGATTGAGGGAAGTACAGTTCCCATACCAGGCAGTGATGCAGCCAGTCAGGATGCTCTCAATTGTGCCCCTGTAGTAAGTTCTTGGAATATGGGGGCCATACCAAACTTCTTCAACTGCCTGAGGTGAAAGAGACGCTGTTGTGCCTTTTTCACCAATCGGTAATACAGAGCACATGAGATCCTTGGCGATGTTTATTCCGAGGAACTTAAAGCTATTCACCCTTTCAACCCCAGATCCATTGATGCCTAAAGGGGTTATCCGTCTCCATTCCTCCTGTAATCCACAACCAGCTCCTTTTTGATTTTGCAACATTGAGGGAGAGGTTGTTTTCTTGACAACCACTGTGTCAGGGTGATGACTTCCTCAATGAAGACAGCCTCATTATTATTTAAGATTAGGCCAGTGTAGTGTCATCAGCAAATTTAATTAGCTGATTGGAGCTGTGGGTGATGTGGTCCTGGGTATAGAGTAAAGGGGTAGGCCCTAGGACACAGCCCTGAGGGGCAGAAGTGAGAGAGCCCACTCTTACCACCTGCTGCGATCTGACAGGAAAGCCAGGATCCAGCTGTACAAGGCAGGGTGAAGGCCGAGGTCTCTGGGCTTCTTGTCGAGCCCGGAAGAAATTATGGTGTTGAATGCTGAACTGTAGTCCAAGAACAGCATTTTCACATAAGCATCCTCTTCTCCAGCTGTGTAAGGACAGCACACAAGTTTGGCGATATTACAAATTAACAGCCCTCAAAATTGGCAATATAACAAATTACCCCTGATTGGACAGCCCAAACACCGGCATCTTACCATTCCCTTGCTAGGGTAGGGACCTACTCGTTTGTCAACAGTGGATGCGATACGGTAAATTGCAAAACGTGCACTCAGTCAGCTCCTGGCTGATGTGCATCTTGTTGGGATGAGTGTAAGCATCTCTATCCATGCTGTAAACATTGTGATTTTGTTATTATTGGTTTGTTAAAGTTATTACTCATTTTATTGCTTGGGTAATTATCTGAGAATTGTAGATTGACATTATAATTACTACTACTTTTTGCACTTAGCAATTAAAAGGGCCATGTTACAAGAAATTATCCCCACTGGAGTAAACATGCTGAAGAATTCTGTGCCACATGAACACAAAACTGGCTTGTAAGCTCTTGAATGATTAACATCTATTTTCAGCTATGTTTGAGTTTTTATGTTTTTCTGTAGCTACTTCCAAGATATATATGCTTGAAGTTTTTTTTTCCTTTTGTAATAAAAATACTAATTTTCTCTCAAAATCTAGATAAGTGATCACTGGCATCAATATCACTGAGTGAGTGCGATTGACAATAAATTTGATTAACAGTCAGAGTTTGCAAACTTGTTTACATATTGCTGAATATTTAATTTTGAATGTGTTTGGGTTTTGAATCAATTTGTATTTGATAGAATAGAAGATTGAAGTCCTGATTGTAGAGGTATAGTTGTTCTGTGTAGGCCAGTAAATTACTTGACAAGGTCCCACATGGTAGGCTTGTCCAGAAGTTTAAAGCATATAGATTCCATCTAGAATTGACTTGGTGAGGGGGAGGCAAAGGGTAGTGATGGAATGATGCTTAATTGCATCCAGAATTGACTTGGTGATAGGAGGCAAAGGGGTAGTGATGTTTTGCTTTTCTGTTTTCAGTTGTAAGTTATCAGGACTAGTGCTAGGACTCTTAACATAGAAAATCTAGAGCACAGTACAGGCCCTACGGTCCACAATGCTGTGCCGAACATGTACTTACTTTAGAAATCACCTAGGGTTACCCATAGCCCTCTATTTTTCTAAGCTCCATGTACCTATCCAGGAATCTCTTAAGACCCTATTGTATCCTCCACCACCGTTGCCGGCAGCCCATTCCATGCACTCACGACTCTGTTTTTGTTTTAAAGAAAAACAACACAAACAAACAAACTTGCCCCTGACATTTCCTCTGTACCTACTTCCAAACACCTTAAAAATGTGCCTTGTGTTAGTCATTTCAGCCCTGGGAAAAAGCCTCTGATTATCCACACAATCAATGCCTCTCATCATCTTATACACCTCTAATTAAGCAGCTGCCACAATTAGCTGGTTTCATGACAATAGTTCATGAAGAAAGACAAACTGTTTAACTGAGTAACAAATTTTGGACTTAAATGTAATACAGAACAAATTAGAACACTACCAATACTACTACAGTACAATAAAATTGTACATTAGTTCCTAATACAGTGGATTCCAGTTAACTGGACCATCAGCAAAGCTGCTTATTTGGAATAATTAAAAGAACAAAACAAAAACCAATCAAGAAAATAGGTGGGATTCTCCCTGGGACACTACGCTGCTCACCTGGGACAGGAGACCGCTGCCAAATACCCTCCAACGAAGTCAGTCTGCTTGGCTACCAGACACCACACCGTACCTACAGTAAGCATTATCCAAACAGCATCATTTGTGTGTGTTGGTGTTCAAAAAGCAGTGACCTATGCCACCAATAGCCAGCGAGACAGATGCAGCAAGACAATTAAGAGCTGCCCCATCCACTGTGGTTTCAAGCATCTAGGGCTGGAGATGCCAGAAACCACCGGGAGAAAAAATTAAACAAGTTCACTACTTCAACAAGCTAGGCACTATTTAGAATTTTAAGGTACTGATTATCGTCTTGAATATTACCCTTGGTCTCCACCAGACACTCAGCTGTGGCTCCAAGTAGCTGTTTGCCTGTGACAGCAGACATACCCCGGTACACCACTTCAACAGGCAGCATAATCAGCAGATGGTTGCCAGTGGGTTTCATACCCCGGTGAGATAGGGATATGCCTGTCTGAGCATGTGAAGGACTGGACGGATGAGATCAACAGTGAGATCCAAGAGCCAGGAAGAGCTATGGAGAGCAAAGGGCATGACAAGGCACAGAAGTAGTCAGGGTCATCCACGGCAACCAATGAAGACCACAGTTGTGATGATAATTCGTACCACTCAACCTGGACTTAAGGACGAGAAAGTGGAACTTTGCCAGTGCAACGGCTTTTCCACCTTAAAAACTCTGCTGCACAGGTTTCCTGTCATCATAAGAACATAAGAAATAGGAGCAGGAGTAGGCCATCCAGCCCACCATTCAATAAGATCATGGCTGATGTCCATAAACTCAGCTCCATCTACCTGCCTTTTCCCATAACCCTTAATTCCCCTACTATGTAAAAAGCTATCTAACTGTAACATAAATATATTTAGTGAAGAAGCCTCAACTGCTTCCCTAGGCAGAGTGTTCCACAGATCCACCACTCTCTAGGGAAAACAATTTCTTCTCATCTTCATCCTGAATCTTGAGGCAATATCCCCCAGTTCTGGTCTCACCTACCAATGGAAACAACTTTCTTACTTCTATATTATCTTCCACTTTCAAAGTTTTGTGTATTTCTATAAGATCCCCTCTCACTCTTCTGAATTCCAGAGAGTATAGTCTCAGGTGACTCAATCTCTCATAGGTTAACCCGTTCATCTCTGCAATCGACCTGGTGAGCCTCCTCTGTACTGCCTCCAAAGGTAGTATATCCTTCCATAAATATGGGGACCAGAACTGGGCACAGTACTCCAGGTGCAGCCTCACCAGTACCCTGTATAGTTGCAGCATGACCTCCTTGCACTTGAACTCAATTCCCCCAGCAATGAAAGCCAACATTCCGTTTGCCTTAATAGCCTGTTGTACCTGCAAGCCAAGACCCCTGCCAATCAGAGAACCACCCATTTATACCAACTCTCTGCCTTCTATCAGTTAACCAATCCACTATCCATGCCAATACACTTCCGCCAACTCCATGCATCTGTATCTTATTTATAAGTCTCTTGTGTGGCACTTTATCGAACGCCTTCTGGAAATCCAAGTATACGACATCCACCTGTTCTCCTTTATCCACTGCACTCATAATATCCTCAAAGAACTCCAGTAAGTTTGTCAAACAGGACCTTCCCTTTCTGAATCCATGCTGCGTCTGTCTAATGGAACCACTCCTTTCTAAATGTTTTGCTATTTCTTCCTTAAAGACAGTTTCAAGCATTTTTCTGACTACAACTACAGGCTAACTGACCTGTAGCTGCCTGTCTTTTGCCTACATCCTTTTTTAAAAAGTGGTGTGACATTTGCTGTCTTTCAATCTGCCAGGACCTGCCCAGAGTCTAGAGAATTTTGATAAAGGATTACCAATGCATTTACTACAACCCTCCCCCAATTCCTTCAGCACCCTGGACATCAGGACCAGGAGACCTATCTACCTTTAGGCCCTGTAGTTTGCTTATACTTATACTTTATACTTTATTGTTGCCAAACAATTGGTACTAGAACGTACAATCATCACAGCGATATTTGATTCTGTGCTTCCCACTCACTCCCTGAATTACAAATATTAAATATTAAAAATAGTAAAAATTAGTAAATATTAAAAATTTAAATTATAAATCATAAATAGAAAAATGGAAAGTACGGTAGTGATTCTCGGAGGGAAGAGGGACGAAAAGTGTGTTGGCTGGGTGGGTCATGTCCTTGATTATCCTGGCAGCACTGCTCCGACAGCGTGCAGTCCATCCGTTGGATCAAAAATCCCTCCGGTCAGATGGCACAATTGGGGGTGGCAGGGGAGAGCCAGGTCTCGGTGAAACAGAATACACAGCAGTTCTGCATCTCCCTGCAGTAGGTGAGTCTCCCTTTAAGATCATCCACCTTGTTCTTTATGGCTTGCACATTAGCTAGTAGGATGGTGGGCATAGGGACCCTGAAGCCCCTCAGCTTCAATCTGACCAGCAGCCCAGCTCTTTTCCCACACTTCCTCGGTAAGTAGTGCATCTTTCCAGGTTTCCATCGATGCAGTGTGTTGTTGTCAGCTCTTTGAGGTTGGTGGACGCGTCCTGCGGGAATTGATCGGCAGGTCGCGTTGTGCGCTCCAGGTTGGGCCGAGTAATGGGGGAGGCTCCGCTGCCACTTCCAGCTGCTGGGGGCCCGGGCTGTCGATTGGGTTGGGCCCCGAAGCCGACACTTAATCCCGGAGGACAGGGCTCCTGGTTGAAACAAGTCCTTAAGCCGAGTCACGGTTGCGAAGGCTTCTGATCCAGCCGAGCCTCAGGCTCGATTTCCGAGGTTGGCGGCGGAGGCCTCACTTCTGGCAGCTGTGGATGGCCACCAATGGGGCTTTACGGTGGTCGCTCCGGGGAAGCGTCTGCGGCACCTTGAGGTCTCCGCTGTCACTTCTGTGTGGTCGTCTGCTCCGGAGAGGTGCTGGTCAGAATGGGCCGTATTTCCAAGCGCTCCGGCATGGTAGCAGACCGCGGGTCTCCGGGAACGTGGTGGGCATCGTTGGTCAGGTCCAGGTGCGGTCCGGAGTTTAAGAAGCAGTTCTGGCGCGGTGGTCTCCAGCTGGGTCAGTAGCTTCGCCAGGGTGTTGCTCATCGCCATCTCTAGTGACAGTGATTTTATCGAGGTCCTCACCACCCATTTCGTCCTTATCATCATTCGTTGGCATATTAGACGTGTCCTCCACCGTGAAGATGGACATGAAATAGTCGTTCAATGCCTCAGCCATTTCCTTATCACCCAATATCAATTTCCCCTTCTCGCCTTCCAAAGGATCTACGTTGACTTTAGCCTCCCTCTTCCGCTTTATATATTTATAAAAACTTCTGCTGTTTTTATATTTTGTGCTAATTTACTTTCATACTCTATCTTCCCTTTCCTTATTTCTTCTTTAGTTGTTCTTTGTTAATTTTTGAAGTTTTCCCAATCCTCCAGTCTCTCACTACTCTTTGCGACTTTGTACACATGAGCTTTCAATTTGATATGATGTTATATTTCCTTAGTTATCCAAGGCTGGCTCTTGCCACACTTACTGTCCTTACTTTTGACTGGAATATACTTTTGTTGAGTACTGTGAAAAATCTCTTTGAAAGTATTCCACTGTTCCTCAACTGTCCTACCAAATAGCCTGTGCTCCCAATCCACATAAGCCAATTCCTCCCTCATCCTGTTGTAGTCTCCCTTGTTCAAGCATAACACACTAGTTTTATATCTAACTATTTCATCCTCTATCTGGATGTGAAATTCAGTCATACTGTGAACACTCTTGCGAAGAGGATCCCTGACTACAAGATCGTTAATCTTACTTGTATCATTGCACAGGACTGGATCTAAAATGGCATTTTCCCTTGTAGGTTCACTAACATGCTGTTCAAGGAAGCCATCACGGATGCATTGTATGAAGTCCTCCTCAAGACTTCCTTGACCAACCTGATTCACCCAACCTATGTGGAAGTTAAAATCCCCCATGTCAACTGCCGTTCTATTCTTACAAGCCTCAGTTATTTCTTGGTTAATTGCCTCTGCCACTGCAATATTTTTATTAGGTGGCCTATAGACAGCACCCACCAATGATTGTTTTTACCCCCTTTACTATTCTTAATCTCCACCCAGGCAGACTCAACATTCTGCTCCGTGGATCTTGTATCGTCTCTCACAATCGCCCTGATCTCATCCTTAATTAAGAGCATCACCCCATCTCCTTTGCCTTTCTGCCTATCTTTCCATATTACCTGATACCCTTGGATATTTAATTCCCAGTCACCTCCACTTTGCAACCAGATTTCTGTAATGGCCTCTAAGTCATATGCCTTGGTACTGATCTGTGCCACAAGTTCACTAATCTTGTTTCTAATACTACGGGCATTTAGATAAAGTGCCCTTATTTATACTCATTGTCCTTTTAGAATCTAGTGATCTATGCGATTTTTGCTTCTTTTATGCACTCTACTCTTACTTTTTTCTTCACTAACTCTAGCTTTAGTCTCTGCATCACTTCCCTCTCTTTTCTGTGTGAGCTCCCATCCCCCAGCCATATTAGTTTAAAACCTCCCCAACAGCACTAGCAAACAATCTCCCTAGGACATTGATCACAGCCCTGCCCAGATGTAGACCATCCAGACGGTACTGATCCCACCTCCCCCAGAAGCGGTTCCAATGCCCCAAGAATCTGAAACCCTCCCTCCTGCACCACCGCTCAAGCCACATATTCATTCTAGCTATTCTGCTATTCCAACTCTGGGTGGTGTTCTAATTTGTTCTTTATTTCACTTAAGTGCATAATTTGTTACTTAAATGGAAGTTTGTCCTTTTTTAAATATATTTTTAACTATTTCCATGAAACTTGGCCTAATTTGGACAACCACTTAATTGGGTCTAAATGCAATGGTCCCAATTAACTATAAGCCAATGTAGTTATCGACGAAGGAATTCATCCAGAGTATGCATTCATTTGACTGACGGTAAGTGACCAAAATCAGTGAGACAGTTTGTTGTTAATACACTGCTATCAACAGTTGCATCCTCCAAATCTTTATTTTCATTATAAATTCAATATAATTGTCTATACCCTCAAATTCTTCACAGTTCTGAACCTTAAAGTAGTGAAGCAATTTCATTTTCAGTCCCGGTCCTCTCTGGCATCCCCAAGCCTGAATGCCTAAAACCACAACGAGCAAAACAGTTCCGAATTGTCCTACTGCCTACTTCTCACCAATGACCCGCAACAAAAATCACAACCCCCCCCGATCAAAAACACATGCAACTGACACCACTTAAAAACTGTTCACTCCAAGCAAGTGCAGTGTCTGACAGCCACACAAGTGCACACATCCTTCCTTGTGAAAAATATTAATGACTTGGATGTGAATTTCAGAGGTATGATTTGTTGGTTTGCAGATTACATGAAAATTCATGTTGATATCATGGAAGGGTGACCAAAGCACAAACTGGATATGGGTAGTTGGAAGGTTGGTTTGACTGTGGCAATTGGAGCTTAATCCTGACAAGTGTGAGATGTTGCTTTTTGGCAATCAAATAGGGGTGAGGCATATACATTAAAGGCTGGGTGTAAAGGAATATTAATGAACTAGAAACTTTTGTGTTGCATTCCATTGTTCTCTGGAAGTGGCAACACACATAAATAGGGTGATGATAGGACATGCCTGCCTTTAGAGACTGGAGTAAAGAATATGAAGTTGGGAAAAATTTTATCTTTACAAAACACTGCTTAACGTACTCCTGAAGTATTGTATGCAGATCTGTTCAGCACTCTATAGGAAGGCTGTGGGTGTGCTAGAGATTTCAGAGGAGATTCACCAGGATGTTGCCTGGATTACATGACTTCAATTATGGGGATAGATTGGATAAACTGTTGTTTTCCCTGGAGTGAAGACGGTTGAAGAGTGCCCTTCTGGAAGTACATAAGATTATCGGAATCATAGATTGGGTAGATAATTTGAATCTTTTCCCTATGGTCATCGTCATTATGTGCTGTGTTGCATGATGTGGGCTATCATAGTCAATGACCATGAATGCTCTTGGCAAATTTTTCTGCAGAAGTGATTTGCTATTGCTGTTTTCTGGGCAGTGTTTTATGAGATGGGTGACCCCAGCCATTATAAATGCTCTTCAGAGATTGTCTGCCTGGCATCGGTTGCATAACCAGGACTTTTGATATGCACCAGCTGCTCATATAACCATTCACAACTTGCTCCCAAAGATTCATGTGACACTGATCATGGGGTTATGCAAGTGCTACACCTTGCCCAAGGGTGACCTGCAGGCTCGTGGAGGGAAGGAGCTCCTTTGCTGGAGACATAATCTCTACCCCACCTCCCCTTTCTTATGGTAGGGGTATCAAAACAAAAGGGCATAGGTTTAAAGTAAGAGAAAGGAGTTTTAAAAGGGTTGTGAGAGGTGATTGGATATCTAGAAACTGCTGCCAGAGAAGATAGTGGAGTTGGATATAACTACTGCATTTAAGAGACATTTAGGGTACATCCACACTATGCCGGATAATTTTGAAAACGAAGCTTTTTCTCTTCGTTTTGACCTACTGTCCACACTGAAACGGCGTTTTCATCCCCCGAAAACGGAGATTTTCAGAAACGATCTCCAGAGTGAATAAATCTGAAAACGCCTAATATCCGTTGTGTGTACGGGGTAACCGGAGAGATTTAAAAACGCTGTCATGACAACACCACAACAACAATGCTTTTTCTGCTTCTGCTTGGTACTGTGCAAGCACTGCCGGACAGCTGTTATAACCCGCAGTCGGTATGAACGGCGTGAGAGTTAAATTGTAAAGTGAGCTTTTTTGACTATTTAAAAATGCTGTCATGACACGCCGGAACAGATGTTCGTTGTTCTCTTGAACGCCACCACCTAACAATTTCAGAACAGACGGACAAGACTGAAGCCAGAAGGGTTAGAAATGTACTCACCAAGTACTTTGACCCACAGCTTACTGAATAAATAACTATACCCTGTTTTTTGTCCTTGCTTCTATGAAGGTGGTTCACCTATTATGCAAGTACTTCTCTGACAATAGATGTGTAACAGCCAAATGTAACATTGTATGGAAATACAAGAAACCACTGATGCAGACGTTTTATACATTTAACAAGGTGCTTTATTAATGCAACAGAGTTAGTTAGTTTTTCAGTGTTCGTCGTCAGCTGGGTCATACTGTCCGTGAACTCCCTGTTGGTTGCCTCCGTACACTCCAGTATTTGTTTTTTTTAGTTTTAAGTCCTCCTGCACGAGAGCCAAGAGCAATTCCTTTGAAGTTTTTTCTACTCTGTAGCTGGACAAATGCACACCAAGTATACTGTTTCCTCTTCACTTGTTTTCTGTATGTCCTGTGCATGCCCAGTAGGAGGAGATTCGCCTAAATATCCATCTAATGTGGACGGAGATATTTTGAAAAACGCTTAGTGTAGACGCCTATCGTTTTTACTCGAAACCAGTGCTTTCAAAATTATCCGGCATAGTGTGGATGTAGCCCCAGATAAACGCATAAGTAGGCAAGGCTTAAAGGTATCTGGACCTATGTGAACAAAGTTGCATGGATATAATGAGCTGAACAATCCATTTCTGTATTGAGCAACCAGGACTCTAAAGCTATGTTATCACAACAGAATAGCCAGATTATGATGAGTTTCATACTTCGAGATCAAGTTGTATAAGACAGTATAAGATGATAAGAAATGTTATCTCAGAGAGGACATAATTCAGATTGATAAATGATTGCATATGCAGTCCAGAAGTTCTGTCACACTGCTGCTATGTGAAAACTACCAAACCATTAACACAAAATAATCTGCAGATGCTGGGGTCAAAGCAACACTCACAACATGCTGGAGGAACTCAGCAGGTCGGGCAGCATCCGTGGAAAAGATCGATTGACGTTTCGGGCTGGAATCCTTTGGGCCTGACGAAGGGTTCCGGCCCGAAACGTCGACCGATCTTTTCCACGGATGCTGCCCGACCTGCTGAGTTCCTCCAGCGTGTTGTGAGTGCTACCAAACCATTAGCATTATTTGACCTGCCTTGTATAAATGTTCCTTTTGTAGCCCAACAATCTACTTGTATTGGGATGCATGCAGGGTAGTAGGAGCAGTTCTGTATATTTGTTATACTATCTTGAGGAACTAGATCTTATCTACTAACCAGGCATATGACAGTGCTTGGGGATTTGACATTGAATTTAGTAATTTCATAAGCTAGCATTTCTGGCTTGGAGAGGAGATTGGATCCCTAGAAATTGCTGACAGAGAAGATAGTGGAGTTGGATACAACCACTGCATTTAAGAGACATTTAGATAAGCACATGAGTTGTTTGCTCTTTATCTCAGCAACTAACTCGAACAGCTATTACTTTTATGCACTCTACTCTTACTGTTTTCTTCACTAGCTCTAGCTTCACTACCCCCCAGCCCATTAGGCTCTTGAGCCAGAGGGGATAACTTCACTCAACTTCACTTGCCCCATAACTGAATTGTTCGCACAACCTATGGACTCACTTTCAAGGATTCTTCATCTCATGTTCTTGATATCTATTGCGTTTTTATTTGTTATTCTTATTTTTCTCTTTTGTATTTGCACAGTTTGTCTTTACACATTGGTTGTTTATCCATCCTGTTGGATGTGCTCTTTCACAATTCTGTTGTTTCTTAGATTTACTGTGTATGCCACAAGAAAATGAATTTCAGAGTTTTATATGGTGAGGTGCATGTACATGACTTTGATAATAAATTCACTTTGAACTCCAGCATTGTTTATTTTCCGTCCCCCTATCCTCATGATCTAATTACACCTCCTGCAATCAGGAAATCTCCAGGGGTTTCTCATGGCTGCCTACTAAACTATGAAAGGCAGTGTACCTGACAGTCATTGAAGAAACTTGGGGCTGGCACCATGACAGTGCCAGTAACCTGTATTCAATTATCACTACTGTCTATAAAGAGTTTGTACATTCTCACTGCCAGGGAGGGTTTCCTCCGGGTGAACATAGAACGTAGAAATCTACGGTCCCTTTGCCCCACAAAGTTGTGCTGACTATGTAACCTATTCTAGAAACTGCCTAGAATTTCCCTAGCGCATTGCCCTCTATTTTTCTAAGCTCCATGTACCTATCTAAGAGTCTTAAAAGACCCTATTATATTTGCCTGTACCACTGCTGGCAGTGCATTCCACGCACCAACCACTCTGCGTGCAAAAACTTACCCCTGACATCCCTTTTGTATATACCTCCAAGCACTTTAAAACTATGTCCCCAGATATTAGCCATTAACTGGGTGCTCTGGTTTTCTTTTATATTCGAAAGATGTAAGTGTTAATAGGTTAATTGGTCACATGGGTGTAATTAAGTAACACAGGCTTGTAGGCCAGATGGGTCTGTTGCTGTGCTATATCTCTAAGTAAATAAAACATGTTAAAGAATATTGGTGTCAGGAGGGAATACTGAGTGAATCAAAATCTTATTTATTATCACTGATATGTGAAATTTGTTATGTGGCAGCAGTACAGTGCAAGACAAAAATATTAATAAGTCGCAGTCATTGTGCAAAGGAGGACTTGTGTATCATGAAATGTCAGAATTTGATGCAATCGTATAAATCCAATAAAAATGGTTAAATTCTTGAGAGGACATCTTGTAAGAGTGTAAAAGGTACTACTGGTGTGTAGATATAGTTAATCTTAAAACTACTTGAGATGGATTCAAAGTTTAGATGCCCTTTTGCATTTTGTACTCCATGAAACTATTTAGAACTTAATTGTGTCTTAATCTCATCAAATCTTGTTCAGCTGTCACGCTAGCTGATTTATGTTAGCTTTGGCTTAAACAATACCTTGATTTTTTTCCAAAGAATTAACAGTTATTTTCAAATTACACTGCAGCCATGCTTCACTATTTATGATTCTCTATATCAGTCTTTTAGACCTATGTTGATGTACATCTAAATCTGGCACCTTATCTACTGGTGAACTTAATCTTTCAATTATTGAAAGCTCATGAATACAACATGGAAATTAGGCACATCGGCCCACCATCAACCACTCACTTACAGTAATCCTGTGTTAATCCTTTTATGTTCTCTCCACATTTTATCAATTCCCCCAGTCACTCTCACTCACCACTTGGTGAAGTTAGCAGTGAGCAGTTAACTTACCAGTCTAGGTGTCTTTGGGACATGAAAGTGAACTGGAAGACCCAGAAGAAATCCACATGGTGGCAGTGAAGATGTACAAACTCCGTACATACTCCATACATACAGCATCCAAGGTCAGGATTGACCCTGAGTCGTTGGTACTGTGTAGCAGCAGCTTTTGTGCTTCCAGCGTCTGATCTAACTTGAGAAATCCATTCCTTTTTTCAATCTTTTTATTAAGTTTTAAAATTGATAAACATAATAATAGTCATGATACAAAGAGATCAGGATTACATTAATAACGGTTAACATGTACAAGCACAGATTCCAAGTGTCAAATATAGTAAACTATATTTAGTTTAGCCTCCCAATCTCATAGCAACTAACTATGAAAAAGATATTTTATAAAGAGGGGGGAAACCCCTAAACTAAAGAAAACTAAACTTAAAAAAAAGCAAACAAAGAATGGGCTGTCATATTACAACGGCTGAAATTATTATTTGTCGTTAACTCTGCTCCTCTATACATTAACAAAAAATTACTACAAAAGATTTGGAAAGGGTCAACTTACATCATATAAAAATATTGAATAAATGGCCTCCAAGTCTCTTCAAATTTAATTGAAGGATTCATAGTACCGCTCCTAATTTTTTCCAAGTTTAGGCATGATTTAATTATGAAAATACACTTAGGTATTTCTGACAAAATTAAGAATGAGTGGGAAAGAGAACTTCAGATACCTTTACCTACAGAGAAATGGGAGAAAATTCTTCAACTAGCTAATACCTCTTCAACGTGTGCCAGACATGCTTCAATACAATAAGATGGTTCATAGGGCTCATATGTCCAAGGATAAGCTAGCTCGTTTTTACTGCCATATAAGTCCTGTTTGTGATAGATGTAATTCCGAGGTAGCTTCCTTGACACATGTTCTGGTCTTGTCCTCTTCTTTAAAAAAAAATACTGGAAAGATATTTTTGATATTATCTCAGTAGTTCTGTGTATTAATTTACAGCTACATCCTATCACTGTAATTTTTGGACTACCAGTGATAGACTGTAGTCATTTATTTTTGTCAGCTTGTCGTCTAATTGCATTTGTTGCACTAATAGCTAGAAGATCCATTTTACTTAAATGGAAAGATTCCAATCCTCCTACTACATTTCAATGGCTTTCGCAAATGATAGCATGCCTAAGAAAGCCATTCCTAAACTGCTATGTTTCTCTACTTGTTTTGACAGTCTGCTTAAAAGTTGCCTCTGATAAAGCAATTATTCTTCAGACTTAAATATTTTCTCAGGTAATGTTGGGTACGTTTTGCTTGATAACTTCCTTTTGATTTGTCTCTTGATGTTTTGCCCTGTTAAAATGCTTTATAAATAAGCAGCATTGGTGCTGTTTCATGCACCCACGCTGAACCAACCAGTTTTATTAACTTGGCCTCCAATTTCCATCCTTGGCTTAAATTCCATTTCTGACACTTCCTTCCCCTTTCTTGATCTGTCTCCATCTCTGGAGACAAACTTTCTCCGAAATCTTATAAACCTACAGATTCCCATGGTTGTCTTGACCATACCTCTTCCCACCCTGTTTCCTGTACATAAAAAAAAGGTATTCCCTTTTCTCAGTTCCTTTGTCCCTGCCGCATCTTTTCCCAGGTTGAGGCTTTCCTTTCCAGGACATTAGAGATGTCCTCCTCCGCCTCTAAAGAATGGTATGTTTTCCTTACACCACCATTGATGCTGCCCTCACCCCCATCTTCTCCATTTTTCAAACATCTGTGCTCACCTTAACTTCCCACTGCCTTAACAATAGTAGTTCCTCTTGTCCTTGCCACCCAATTAGCCTCTACATCCAACACATCATTCTTCATGACTTCTGCCATCTCCAAAGGGATCTTACCACCAAACATATCTTTACCTTCCTCCTCTCTCCACTTTCCTCCATGATTTCCTTGTCCATTCTTCTCTTCCCACTAATCTCCCGCCTGGCACTTAACCCTGCAAGTGGCCGAAGTGCTACACCCGCTCATTCATCTCCTCCCTCACCTCCACTCAGGGCCTCAAACAGTCTTTCCAGGTGAGACAACACTTTTGTGAATCTGATTGTGTCCGTCCTTCCGATAAGACCTCCTCTATATTGGGGAGACCCATCGTAAACTGGGGAATCACTTCGTCGAGCATCTCCACTCCATCCACCAAAAGCAGAACTTCTCGCTTGGCCAAGTATTTTAATTCTGATTCCCATTCCTCCATGGGCTTCCCTTCTGCCACAATGTGGTCACCCTCGGTGGAGGAGCAATACCTTGTTTTCCTTCTGGGTAGCATCCAACCTGTTGGCATGAATGTTGATTTCTCCTTCCAATAAAAACATATTTCAATCTTCCCCTCTTCTATTCCTCACGCTGTCCTCTTGCCTCTTCTCACCTGCCTATCACCACCCCTTGGTTCCCCTCCTCCTTCCCTTTTTCCTATGGTACACTCTCCTCTCCAATCAGATTCCTTTCTGTCCAGGCCTTCATTTTTCCTACCCACTTGGCTTCGCCTATCCTCTTCCAGTTATCTTCCTTCCCTTCCCATCCACCCTTTTATTCTGCTGTCTTCCCCCTTCCAGTCCTGAAGAAGGGTCTTGCCCATAATGTCGACTGTTTATTCATTTCCATAGATGCTGTCTCACCTGCTGAGTTCCTCTGGTATTTTGTATGTGTTGCTTAATAAATGTTGTTTATTTTTCCTCCATTGGAACCAGACATATTTTGAAACTACTCAATGTGATTTCTTTATCAATTCTATTTGCTTTATGTATGCTTATTCATCATGAACCACTTTCGTAAGAAAGTGATATTTTTGAGGAAAGAAAACCATTCCCATTCTTTTGAGAACTCATTATCTCCTATGTTATATTAGGGAGCTCAAGCTGAGCTATTTAATCTTGGGCAGTCTTGATCTCCGGATCAAACATGCCATATTAGAGACTGATTTTTTTTTTAAACAAATTCTGACAGTGATTATGCAGATGATTGTTTAAATTGATTAGAAGAGTAGAAACTATAACTACAAAACTAAAGTCTTGCGTAAGACAAAATGGTGACTTTTTAAATAATTGAAGGGCTGGCTTTCATTACCATTATTTTCATTTTCTTTGTGAAATTATTTTCAGCAGATTTTTTTTACATAATCTCAGCTATTTTCCCTCTATTGTAACCAAATAATGCTTGCAACTTGCTCATAAAGTTAATTAAAATCAGCAGAGTGCCCTCTATAGGTTATGTGACCTATGAACAAAGCAAAAGCAGCATCAAATCAAAGAAGAAAACTTCCTAAATCAGTCTAAACTAGCAAATAAACACGGCATGGAAAAGAGATTGGAATAAATTTTGAGAACTAAATATTCTTACAGTAAGAAATCTGAAGGAAGAGAACTTAGCTTAAAATGAATTTTTAGTGCTAAAAATATTCAGAAGAATTAAAAAAAGGTTTGCCACACTTATGAGCAACACTTACCAAGCTGTCTATTAGCCAAGTTAGTTAACATCCTAGTTCCATACTTGTGTAGATAAATGGTTAACCTGTTCTTATAGTAACCTTCAAGCATTACTTTTTTCCCCAGATTCTTTTTGAAAATATCCTATTATGTTAACAAAAAATGCTATGATTTCTTTGTTATTGAATTCCAGGTCACCATTGTATGGAGTAACAGTTATCTTTGCCATTTTGGTTTTAACATTTGCATTTATTTAGTCTCGTGTATAAAGATAGACAATCCGTCCATCCTTGTTCAAATACACTCAGCAACTTTGTGGTTGTTTGATGTAAGTTTGGTGTTTTGGGCCTCTTTGTACTTAGTAACAATCAATTTTTTTCATCAATGCAAGTGGGCTAGCTTGAAGCCAAACATTCAGATCTTGTCACCCAATTCACTTCTGTAGAACTGTTTCATCCTCAGTGCTTTAGCCCTTACCAATAAAGTTTACTATTTTACATTGCTTGTATTATATAACTACATGACTGATTCTTCACTGACAGTGTTTCAGTAGGTGGTGGCACAGTGAAATTCTCCAGAGGATGTATGAGTTTGTGTTGGACAAACTTGTCAAGTAGGCATGGGTATTTTTAAAAAAAGTCAATTTTCTTGTAAGAAATAACCTGGAAAGTTTAAAATCTTGTAATTATACAGCATGGATCCTTTGACTCAATTTATACGTGCTAAGCAAGGTGCCTTCCTTGAGTAATCCCATTTGCCTGCATTTTCACCTTGTAACACTTGTTCCATGTCTGAACATGTAATAAACTGTTGGATATGGTGTCAATATCCTGAAATATGTCACCCAGCCACACACATTTCTAGTCTCAAACATATCATGCCCTTTAATAAGTAATGATGCAATGTGGAGTAGGCCCTCCTAACCCATCGAGCCCCCCACCCCCCCAGCAACCTCTGACAAACCCAATTAACCTACCCAGTATGTCTTTGGGCTGTGGGGGGAATCAGGATTTGGAGAAAACTGATACCCTCCACGGGGAGGACAAAATGGTGCTGGAATTGAACTTCGAACTCCAGACGTCCTGAACTGTAGTAGCATCACGTTAGCCACTCTGCTACTGAGGCATCCAATATATGAGTTTACTGGTTCACCCATTCCTGCTTGTCTTAAATAACCTATATAGCTAGATGAAATTCATTGTCATCCACTTCATGTTCCCTCTAAGCAGAAATGAGCTGAATCTATTAAAATTGATTTTAATTTTTGTCTCAAGTAAATTTATTGCAATTAAACAGTTTACCTCTGGTTTTCTCTTATTTGTGTTAAATTGAAAAATATATGTAGAAAACTATTTTTAGCCATGTTTGCAGCTGTTCTGCTTGAGATTTTTCTTTGTAAAATGCTATATTGTAAAAAAACATAATTTTGTCTAGTAAATTGTGGAATTCTTAACCCATTTAATTTTAATTTTGTAAATGCATTTAAATGTTTTAAATACACAAGTTACAGTTGCTTGTTGTAATTATGCTTGACATAAATGCTTAAATGTACTCATTTTATTCTAGAAAATTATTGGAGTCTTCAAACCAAAAACAGAAGAACCTTATGGGCAATTAAATCCCAAATGGACCAAGTTTTTCCACAAGATCTGCTGTCCGTGTTGTTTTGGTCGTGGTTGTCTCATACCAAATCAAGGTTACTTGTCAGAAGCTGGTGCTTACCTTGTAGATGAAAAATTGGGACTGGGAGTTGTACCAAAAACAAAGGTAATTTTTATCATGGAAATTATTGAAATGCAGATTTGAATGTTGCACCATGGTGGAAGAGCTCTATACCAATGCAGTTGGCTTTCTGGAATAGCAGAATTATGTGTAATTTTACAACCTTTTGCAAGTCCTCTTTTTGTTATTTGTGTCATTTGTTATACCTTCTGTTTCATTTAAAAGAAAGTACTAGAAACTTAGTGTTTTATATTATGAAATTCTGTTTTTAATATGCTGCCCTCTAAAGGATTTTATTTGTATTATTCTTAGTTAGATACTTTATTGATCCCAGAGGAAATTACTTCGTAAAGCTCCTGAATAAGTGAAGCATCCTCAGCTTAATTGTTGTGACTTTATCCCTCTTTCGTGAAGAGAAATGTACATTAGTGTTACCATTACATTTCATGCTGACCATTCTTGCAGAAACAAATTTTGTTCCCATTTATTCTCCATCTTTTATAAATTGTAATGTCTAGATCAAAGCACTTTTTCTCAATTCAGCTCTTACTTTTTCCAATATTTTTATTAAATTTATTAAATTTCATATACATAAATACAGTATTCATAAGGATATTATAAATCAAGATAAGATGGCACATAATGCACTATATATAAATCACACTGATACAATCACAGTATCCCATATTCATGATCACACAGTCCTCTTTTATTGTCATTTAGTAATGCATGCATTAAGAAATGATACAATGTTCCTCCAGAATGATATCACAGAAGCACAAGACAAACCAAGACTGAAAAACTGACAAAAACCACATAATTGTAACATATAGTTACACCAGTGCAAAGCAATACCATAATTTGATAAAGAGCCGACCATGGGCACGGTAAAAAAAAAAAGTCTCAGAGTCTCTTGAAAGTCCCATCATCTCACGCAAATGGTAGAAGGAAGAAAAACACTCCCTGCCATGAGCTTCCAGCGCTGCAAACTTGCCGATGCAGCACCCTGGAAGTACCCGACCACAGCCGACTCTTGAGTCTGTCCAAAAACTTCGAGCCTCCGACCAGTGCTCCGACACTGAGTACCATCTCTGCCGAGCGCTTTGACCTCGACCCTGGCCCCGGCAATAGGCAAAACCGAGGATTTGAGGCCTTCCCCTCCGGAGATTCTGGATTGCACAGTTGCAGCGGCAGCGAAGCGGGCATTTCAGAAGTTTCTCCAGATGTTCCTCCGTGCTTCTCACGTCTGTCTCCATCAAATCAGGACTGTGCACGGTACCTACTTACAAATACGATATCATTTTGGAGCGGCCGTGCGCGCTGCGTCGCACCACCGTTTTCTCCTCCCCTCCCAATATAATATGGTTAATTATATTATAAAAAAAATCTACACCTACTACCAAGACAAAGCTGGTTGGTTTAAAAAAAACACAAAAAAAGAGTACTTTACCATATAGTGTTTTATAATAATAGCCAGATCTATATTTTAATAACATTAACAATTCAAAGATTTTCAAAATAGTTCAGAAAGGGTCCCTATAACGTTTGAAAATCTTGATTTAGAATCAGAAATCGAACAATGGATCTTCTCTAAATTTAAATATGACATAACATCGCATAACCGTTGAGCATGTGTGGGGGGGGCAACCTCTTTCCATTTAAGCAAGATCGCCCTCCCAGCCATAAGAGAAATAAAAGCCAGTACCCGCAAATGAAAAGGCTCCAAAATTATAGCTCTTTCCTCAATAATACCAAATAAGGCAGTCAAAGGATTGGGCTTAAAATTAACTTTTAAAAAATACAGAAAAAGTTTGGAATACGTCTTTCCAATATTTTTCAAGGCTCGAACATGACCAAAACATATGAATTAATGAAGCTGCTCCATTTTTACATCTGTCACAATAAGGAGATATATCTGCAAAAAAACGAGAGCTTGTCTTTAGCCCTCTGTACCACTTTAAATTGTAGGGGGGAATGATGAGCACATAATGATGAAGAATTAACCATTTTGAAAATAGCCCTCCAGGTCTCCTCAGATAATGAAGTCTGTAAATCTTTTTCCCAATCTTTTTTAATTTTGTCTAAAGGAGCCATTCTCAGTCCCAACAACAAACCATAAATATAAGATACTGAGCCATTATCAAAAGGTTTCAAATTAAAAGTTACATCTATTATGGTCTTATCAGGGCTGGTAGGAAATATATGTAGTTTAGATCTTAAAAAATTTCTAATCTGTAGATATCAAAAAAAGTGGGTATTTAATAAGTTGTATTTCACCGAGAGCTGCTCAAAAGAAGAAAGATACCCTCCAACAAACAGATCCTGAAATCATTTAATGCCTAATCTATCTTATTCTCTAAAAATAGATCGGTCATAGATGGTTTAAAAAAAAATTAGAAAAAATAGGACTGGAAAGAGAAAATCTCAATAAACCAAAATGTTTTCTAAACTGTAGCCAGATCCTCAAAGTGTGTTTAACCACCAAACTGTCAGTTAATTTATTTAAAGATAAAGGAAGAGAGGATCTGAGAAGAGACATAATAGAAAATTTCGTAACAGAGTTGGCTTCCAAAAAGACCCATATTGGACAATCCTCACGATTAATATAATATAACCAGAACATGAGATTTCGTATGTTAATTGCCCAACAATATAACCTAAAATTGGGTAGAGCAAGGCCTCCAGTCTTTTTAATTTTTTTGAAGGTTGGCTTTATTTAATCGGGGTTTTCTGTTCTTCCATATATAGGAAGAAAGAATCGAATCTAAAGAATCAAAAAAAGACTTGAGAATAAAATCAGGTACGGCTTGAAAAAGGTATACAAGTTTAGGTAAAATATTCATTTTAATAGAATTAATTCGACTAATCAATGATAAAGAGAGAGGTGACCAATTAGAAAGTGTCTTTTTCACACAATTCATTAAGGTTAGAAAATTTTCTTTGAATAGATCTTTATAATTCTTAGTGATTGTTACACCCAAATATGTAAATTGTTTTGCAATTTTAAAAGGAAGGTTAATATCGGATGGTATCAAATTATTTAAAGGAAACAATTCACTCTTATGTAAATTCAATTTATATCCTGAAAACTGACTAAAATTAGTAAAAGAAACATAGAGGGTAAAGGAAGTGTAATATTAGATATAAAAAGCAAGAGGTCATCAGCATACAGCGAAACTTTATGAATAGTACCTTTCCTTAAGACTCTCGAAAGGCAAATGCTAAAGGTTCTAATACCAAATCAAAAAGCAA
The DNA here is from genome assembly GCF_030028105.1 of Mobula birostris. NCBI lineage: Eukaryota > Metazoa > Chordata > Chondrichthyes > Myliobatiformes > Myliobatidae > Mobula > Mobula birostris. The sequence goes on along the minus strand of NC_092372.1, from coordinate 80,971,349 downwards.
AGGGCTCAATTGACATCCTTGTCTGGTTCCACTTTGGAGTTTAATTGGTTTAGAATTTTGAAAGTTAGTAAGGACCTGAGCGGAGGGAGATAAGTAAAATAATGTAATCCAAAGAATAAAATTGGGCCCAAAATTTAATTTTTCTAAGGTTTTAAACAGGTAATTCCGTTCAACTCGGTCAAAAGCCTTCTCCACATCCAGAGAAATCATACATTCCGATATTTCCTTGGATGGAGAATGCATAAGATTTAACAATCGCTGTATATTAAAATGGGAATATCAATTTTTTAAAAATAAATCTTGTCTGATCAGATATTATAGAAGGTATAATATTCTCGAGTCTATGGGCGAAAACTTTAGATGGGGTCTTAGCATGAACATTGAGTAAAGGGATTGGTCTATATGAAGAGTATTCAGTGGGTTTCTTATTCTTTTTAAGAATAAGCGAAATGGAAGCTTCATAAAAAGACTGTGGCAACCTACCCACCTTGAAGGAATCAGTAAGGGTAGAACATAAACGAGGTATGAGCAATGAAGAAAAAGCCTTACAAAATTCTCCAGAGAATCCATCAGGTCCTGGAGATTTCCCAGAATGCAATGAACGTATAGCCTCAGTGATTTCCTCCTGAGAAATAAGTTGATCCAACTGCTTTCAATTATCAACCAAAAGTCCAGGAATATATAATTAGTCTAAAAAAATTGTTCATTGCAGTATTATCTTTAACAAATTAAGAACTATACAGTTTAGAATAAAATTCTGTGAAAGTGTCATTTATTTCAAAATGGTCAGTTGTCATATCACCATTGGTTTTGCGAATTTCTTTAATTTGCTGTTTAGCTATGAAGGTCTTCAATTGATTAGCCAATAGTTTACCAGTTTTTTCTCCATGTATACAAAATTGGCTTCTATCTTTTAAAAGTTGGCTTTCAGTTGGATACGTTATAAGAAGTTCATATTTAGTTTTAATTTCAATACATCTTTTGTATAGTTCAGAGTCTGGTGCCAAAGCACATTTCTGGTCTAATTGTTTTAATTGATTAACTAAGTCAGTTCTCTCTCTATTAGCTTTTTTCTTAATTTATGCAATATAGGAGATAATTTGTCCTCTAATATATGCCTTAAAAGCGTCCCAAATGATAAGACTTGAAGTCTCTTCCAACGTATTTTCTTCAAAAAAAAAGAGTAATTTGATTCTCCAGAAATTTTAGAAAGTCCTTATCAGATAACAAATTTAAATTAAAACGCCAGGATCTGTTCATATGAGTGAAACCAGGAAGATTTAAAGATAGCAATACAGGAGAATGGTCGGATGCAGCTATTTCTTTATAAATGGAGTCATTTGACTATCAATAAAAAAAATAATCAATCCTAGTATAGGAATGATGGACATGAGAGAAGAATGAATGCTCCCTTTCTGCCGGGTGAGAAAAAAAAAGCCAGACATCAACAATATCAAATTTCATTAGAAAGGATTGAATAAATAAAGCTGATTTAGGTGTGGCTGATTTAGGAAAAGAACAATCTAATACTGGGTCTAGACAACAATTAAAATCTCCTCCCATCACTAAAGAATAAAGACTCAAATCTGGGAAGAATGAAAAGAAACACTCAAAAAATCCTGGGTCATCCAGATTGGGGGTGTATACATTAGCAAATACAATTAATTTATTATCTAGTTTCCCTGACACTATGACAAATCACCCATTAGGGTCAGAGACAACTTTATGTTGAACAAAAAAAATTGTATTGTCTATAAAAATTGAGACCCCTTGAGATTTTGCTCTGAATGAATAATGAAATTGTAAATGCTTCCACCAATTTTAAAAAGGTGTGCGTTGTCACAACTACATACATGCGTTTCTTGTAGAAAATAATGGGGGCGCTTAACTTTTTAATATAAGCAAAAATCTTATTCCATTTCACAGGATGATTTACCCCTTCACATTAAAACTAAGTAAATTAATATTTCGATCCATTTTAAATACTAATTAACAGAAGAGTTTAAAGATCTGACCATAGATTATTAGAACCAGAGAACAAAGCATAAAATAAGGTACTCAAACAGAAAATTTGGGTGGTAACCCAACACAGCTTCCAGAGGAAAAAGAAACCCCACCCCCTCCTCCTCCCAAAGCGAAAAAAGCCGGCCACAGAACAGACGGCACGCTAAACCCTAAGAACAACCCTCCCTAAGAAATCCTGTTGGCAAAACTCCAATCATTCAAGGATATTATGTTCCTACCAAGGGAAAGCAGACAAAATAAACTTAGATCAGAAATCCAAACAGAAGAGGATTCATTTTAACAATTTCAAAAAAAAAATAAAAAAAACTCAGAAAAATGAGTAAAGTAATAAAAAAAATCAAAGAAAATATCCAAAAGCAAGATATATAAATGGTTAAAACGTAAGTTTATTAAAACCTTATTCTATCCAACATTAAAAAGATAATTGCTCTTGTAAGAGATATAACACATTTAATCTACTGCTTTCAAAAACTTCTGTGTGTCTTCAACCGATCCCAGCCATTTCTGCAGACTATTTTTCTGAACGATTCTAAGATGCGCAGGGAAGCAAAGGGAGGGCTTAAACCCTTTGTTATAAAGCAGCGACATAACCTCTTTATATTTGGCACGTTCAGCCATAACCTCGGGTGCATAATCTTCCACAAATCTGATCATTTTCCCTTTGTAATCGATCATTCCTACTTGACGGGTATGACGGATTAAAAGCTCCTTCGTATGAAATTCATTAAAGCACAGTATAACCGACCTAGGTCGCTCCCCTGACTTTGGCTTCAGGGCCAGTGACCAGTGTGTGCGGTCCAGCTTAGGTACAGATGACAATAAATCAGGGAATAGCTGCTTCAGAAAGCTTGCAAAAAACTCTGTGGGGTGGGCACTTTCAATTGATTCTTCAAGACCCAGAATATGTAGATTGTACATTCTGCTTCTGCTTTCTAGGTTGGTAATCTTCTTTGTTAATTTTTCATTAGATAATTTTTTGTAGAGCTTACTTATGTCTTCTAAGTCTGCTTCCAGTATCGACAAAGTTTCTTTATTCTCCTTAATTCGCTTATCATGTTCGATTAGAGTTTGTTGAATAGTGTCCAACTTGACATTGAGCTGTTGAAATTCGTCAGAAAGTTCTGTTCTTTGCTTTTTAAGAAAACCTCCAATTGATTCCAAAGTGGTTGGAGAACCTTTAGTCTTTCTTTAATTTTTAGTCTTTCTCAAAGACATAATAGAGCAATATTGAGATTTACAATAAGGTTTCAAAAAAGTGGTAGGAAACAAAATAATAGATAAGGTAGGAGCAAGTTCAAAAAGATGTTACCCCATCAGCTGCCAGCAGAGCTCTTCCAATTCAGCTTTAACAGTATTTCGTGAACAGTTTATGTCTCTGATTTTATGCCTCTGTTCCTGTATCTTTTAAAATTGCACTATTTAGGCTACATTGTCATATTTATTCTTTCTAATTATCTTAACAATGTTTGGCATTAATCTGTCATGTGTTCTTATTTTATTTGCCTATTATTTCTTGAACAAAAATAACATCCAAATTACTTTATTTTCATGTTCTGTGTCATCTGCAAGTAGGTTTGTATTAAGAACTGTTCTGAATCCAAATTTGTTCCCTCCACAGGAAAATATTCCTTATTTGTCCCTTCCTTTATAACTATCTCTTTATTTCATTCACTCTTTTCTTTGTTGACATGAGTTTTGGGTTGTCTTTCATTTTGGTGTTTAAGCTTTTTTCCCTTCCTCTATTACTTTTTTAAGACTTTTTCTGAACGTTATCTTGGTTCGTTCTACATTATCAATCTTGTATTTGTTATAAGAGTAATTTTGTCTTTCAGTTTTAGTGCATACATTTGCAGTTCTCCACTGAGTTCCATGTTTGGACGCCCTCCTTTTCCCTTCAAATGAAGACTTACTTGTTGCTTGTTAACTATTACCTCACACTTGACATTTTCATTCTTTCAGCGTTAAAATCATAGTTGAGGTTACCGTTACTTGTCTCTATCATCCATTCTGACTTGCAATACATTGAGTTCATAGTTTACAAATTTCTCTGTGATCTTTATCTATATTTACAACTTTTTCCCACTTGTAGTTACTGATCCCACCTCCCATGGAGCCAAAGTTAGACCAACAGCTCCCTCTGATTTGCTCTGGAGCCTTTATTTTCTTTGTCCAATCTATAATTAAGAAGCAGTCATTTTCTCAATGCCTCTCATTCTCTTAGCAATCTCATTTGTGTTTGAGAGCTCATATCTTTAAACTGGTCTTTTGATTTGTCCACCTCCCAGTCTTAACCTTCTTCATTCCATCCCCATTTTCATGGAGCTTCACAGTTACAAGTGCAAGGTTTGCTGGGTACCAGTAGATGGCTCCCACGTGAAGCTACAAGCTTAACATTTGGTGTCAATGTTTCCAGTATGTGTTTTCAAATACTTTTGAGTTCCACAAAGATGAGTGTGATCTGCTATAATTAGAATCCTCCTTTTGTTCTTCCTTGATGTGAATTTGGAATGTTTTTTTTTCTGCTGCATTATTTTCAGAACAAAGCTAATCACTTTTAAACTTTTTTTTAAAACCTAGGTAGTTTGGCTTGCAAGTGAAACATTCAACTATAGTGCAATAGATCGAGCAAAATCCAGAGGCAAGAAATATGCTTTAGAAAAAGTGCCAAAAGTTGGTCGCAGGTTTCATAGGATTGGACTTCCTCCAAAGGTAGTAATTTCAATAGTCTGTTGATGAGTTTGAACTTTGGTGTTCATTTTTGTAATTTTATACTGTTTGCTTGAGTATACAAATGCACTAAGTTTCTTTGTAAACAATTTTAAATTTGTATGTAGTTGATGTTATAGTCATATCAAATTTAGTATGGTTCTCAGAATCAGGTTCAATATCATGAACATATGTCATGAAATTTGTTAACTTTGTGGCAGTAGTGCAATCTAATTCATGATAAATACAGGAAAAAAAACAATTACATTCAGTATATATGTATATTAAATACACCCTATCCTCGTTATATGCGAGGGATACGTTCCTCGAAGTTCACGCATAATGCGAAATCGCATATTATGAACAATTATTTAAATGGAGAAAATAGGGATGCGTTCCAGAGGGCTTCCTAAATATGTTTTATCTGTAACTTATTCACATTTTTATACCAATATGACACAAAAGCAGTACTACAAGACAACTTTTGAGTTATATTTAATCAATTTAAGGTAATATTCAATGTAATAAATCATAGAAAGTTAACATCCTCTGGTGTACAGTACTCACCAACAGTGGCAGGTGTGTTTGCTCCGGGAGATGAGTGGTTGTTGTGGTGTAGGGCAGCTTTACACGGATAAGATGGATGGTTGTGGTCATCAGGATAATATCAAGCACAGCAAGGGGTGAAGGAAGACTCACAGAACTCTTAGAACTGCCGGCAGCAGAAAGATTACAGCAATTTGCATAAAGTGGTGAGGGTTGTTTGCTTGGCAGCATTTTGTTTTTGAGCATAAATTTGCTTGTAGGGAAGAAGAGTTGATGGCAGGGAACTACTGAAATGCTGACTCCGTTCTAAATGTGGGTCCATGTCCATTGCCATTTGTGCCAAGTGTTCCGACTTTCACCATTCCCTCACTGTTGGTAAAATCCCGGGATTTTCAAAATCGTCTGTTGCTTGGAGCATCTGAGAGATAGTTCGCCATAAAAATAATAAATAAATACATACGCCTTGAATGTGGATTACACCTTGGTCGAGTGGTTGAATCAGCGATGTTGTGTTAAGCAGCAGGAAATGCACTGTTACATTAGGATGAATGCTGTCCAAATGTTTAGGATGGGCTAGCGCATTGTCAAGCAACAAAAGAACTTTAAAGGCAAGATTCTGTTCCTGACAGTAGCGTCCCAGAGCTGTGTTACCTTCAGCTGATGCCGCGCTGTTTATAATTTCCAACTTTTTTTTCCAAGTGTTAAAGCGGTTCTCTGCCGCTGGGCTGATGGCCCAAGACATGACATCGGATGCTTAGGAGGCATCGTTAAATATTTCAAGCACAAAATGACTGCACCGTAGGTAAAACCAACATAAGTTTAAGATCGCACATCCACACCTTGCCAAACCAATGCGAGAGTGACGGGAGAGAGATTGTGAGGCGTGCGCACCTGACTTGTATTGGTGGGAAAGCGGTGCTTCTCGTCCCAACAGTGAGACTCTGAGGTGTGTGCACGTGACTTGTATTGGCAGGAAGGCAGTGCTCCTCGCATAACTCTGAATTTTGGACGCATATAATGAGGATAGGGTGTAGTTCAATTGAAATAAGTAATGCACAAACAGAATTTTTTTAAAAAAGTAATGAGGTAGTGTTCTTGGGTTCAATGTCCATTTAGAAATCAGATGGTAGAGGGGAAGAGGCTGTTCCTGAATTGCTGAGTGTGTGCCTCCAGGCTTCTGTACATCCTTCCTAGTGGTTAACAATAAGATGAGGATGTGACCTGGCTGGTGGGGGACCTTAATGTTGGACACTGCCTTGTTTGTTCATGATAAAACTAAAACATCTTTATTTGGGATACTCCAGCAATGACTTTAGCACAACATCAAGTATACTCTCAAAGATCATGTGGATGATTTTATGAAAGACTCCTGGTCCCGGGTAACCACCAGAAGTCTATATCTTCCCTTTGGTGTGTTAAAGTACAGAGTCTCAAACTTGCCTCATCATGCTTCATTTGCCAAAACCCAGTCAACGCGTCATGTTTACTAAACCATTTGCAAACCGGGATGTGATCTCCTTCCATGTTGGCAATATAGCTAAAGATTGAATAGTTATTGTTGCTGTTACCTTTTTGTTAGGTCCCACTGACTCATTTAAATGAGCAGAATGTTCATTGGAATATATTTTAAAAGCTCTGCCACACAATGTAGCACCAAAGGAAGTTCTCCAGCACATAGCTATAATGTATTTATACTTAACGGATGTAAAAACCAAAATGAGCCAGTGTGCATTTCATTAATATATTAAGATTTTGGTTTCGTATGTTAAAGCAGTGGTTGGAGACCTTGAAAACATGGCCTGATCAATCACCATAATACCAGTGTATTCAGATATGATTTTCACAGCTGCTTGTTTCCCATGGTTTAAAATTTTTTTTAAGTACTCCAGGACTGAGCCACTGAGACTTTATTACTGGATATCTCTTGATCTTTGTTCAAAAACATTTATAACATTGCTAAATGGCTTTCAGCAAGCATAAAAACAAAATTGAAATCAATTTTGAAGATTTTTGACAATATTCCACTTCTTTAGGTTGGCTCCTTTCAACTCTTTGTAGAAAATTACAAAGAAGCTGACTACTGGCTTCGAAAATTTGAAACTGATCCATTGCCAGAAAACACTCGCAAGCAGCTACAGTCCCAGTTTGAGAGATTGGTAATCCTAGATTACATCATCAGAAATACTGGTAAGTATAAAATCATTTGAAGCTAGAATGTAAGGGTTGCTCTTTTAAGTACTTAGAGAAATAGATTAGCCTTGGAATTTATTTATAAAATTCAAGGTTTGAACTAAGTTTTACATTTTACTGATTCTATTTTCCCATGTTTGGCTGCACCATGTTTAAAAGTACTGGAGTGAATGATTTCATTTATTTATTGTTTGATTGACGTATGGCACGGAGTGGGCGACTGGGCCATCTGGCCCTTCAAGCCGTGCTGCCCAGAGATGCCCTGATTTAACCCTAGTCTAATCACGAGACACTTTACAATGACCGGTTAACCTACCTACCCACCCAGTACATCTTTGGACTGTGGGAGAAAACCAGCTCTCCCGGAGGAATCCTACGTGGTCACAGGGAGAACATACAAATTCTTTACAGGCAGCAGCGGGAAGTGAACCTGGGTTATTGGTACTATAAAGCATTGTGCTAACCACTATGCTACCATGCCAGCCAAATCTTTTCCCTGCAATTCTCAGCCTTTTTGAAATCAAGTATATCAGTCCAATGGCATTGGCAATGTATGAGGTGCAGTGAGCTCGCTGGATGTATAAAGAGTTTTGGGTAGATGCTGCATTTGGATAAAAATCTGCATTTAGAATATGCAGTTTTGATTAAATATTCAAAAGCATGTCTGTCAGGTTAAAACTAGTACTGACATGTCCAGTGCAACGAAAATACCAAATTCAATCCGGGACTTTGTATGTATAAGGATGATCACTCAAAGATGCCCTTGTGGTACTTTATTGCAGGTGCATAATTTACAAAATATCATTCTTGCATTTGTTGTCCATTTCAAGTTAACACCTCTTTGCTTGGCTGTCTGTCACAATATGAAAATTAAACCACTTGGTGGAACTCTAGTTTTATATGAGTGATGCAACTCCTTTGCCTAAAGGATAGCATGTGAGCCCATGAGCTTCCTGCTAACTGCTCTAGTACTGGTCTACAGTTTTTCAGATTTATTGAGTTAAAGACATTCAAGCAGTATGCCTACTTCACAGCAGCTTGCTTGATGGGCATACTATTCACCATCCTAAAAGTCTATTTCCTCTATTGGTGGTATACCACAGTTGTAGTGCATTATGTTATGTAGATGGTAAGCAGTTACTCTCCTAGAATATTCTGACAGCAGCTCCCAAACCTGTTGTCTCTTTCATCATGAAGGATGAGAACAGCAGGTACATGGGAATGCAGCCGTGCTGCAGTCCCATCACAGTTGGAAATGTATTCATAGAGTTGTACAGCTTGGAAACAGGTCCTTCAGCCCAACTTGTCAAGGCCGATCTTGGTGCCCACTAAGCTAGTCCAATTTGCCAGGGTTTGGCCCACATTCCTCTAAACCTTCTGATCCAAGTGCCTCAACCACTCTTCAGCAGCTCTTTTCATATAGATGCTACCCTCTGTTTGAAGAAGTTGCCCGTCAGATTCCTTTTAAATCTTTTACCTCACACCTTAGTTTTTAGTTCCCTCTTTTCTGGGAAAAATGATAGGGTGAATGCACAATCTATATTTCCTCATGAATTTGTACACCCTTAAGGTCACCCTTCAATTTCCTATATCCCAAGGAATAAAGTGCCAGACTCTCCAACCCTTATAAATCGGGTTGAGTCCTGGCAGTATTCTTGTAGATCTTCTCTGTACTTTTTCCAGTTTAATGTTGACTTCCTTTTAACAGAGCAACTAGAACGGTACACAGTACTTGAGGCACTGTCTATACACGGCATTCCAAGGGCAGTCTCAACTGCAACATAATATCCCAACTCTATACTTGGTGCTCTGACTGAAGGCCAATGTGCCAAATGCTGTCTTCATCGTACTGTCTACCTGTGGTGCTGCTTTCAGCAAACATATGTACTTGTTCTTGTAGGTCCCTTTGTTGGACAAAACAACCCCAAGGCCCAAACATTCACTGAATAGGGCAAGCCCTTGTTTGACTTCACAAAATGCACTTCACACTTAACCGGATTAAAAGCCATTTGCCAGTCTTCAGCCCATTTACTTAGCTGTAATTTTAGATAACCTTCACTGTGTATGAGACCACTTATTTTCTTAACATCCACAGACTTACTAACTATGCCGAGCACAGTCTAATTCAATCCACTTTTATCGATAACAAACTACAAAGTACCTAGCACTGACCCCCTGTGGTACAATACTTGTTACAGTCTTTCAGTCTGAGAAACGGCGTTTAACTATCACTCACTTCTTTCTACTATTGAGCCAACAAGAATCTCCTAAGATCCCATGCAATCTAACTGACTATCCCTAAATAGACCTTGCTTATCCAAGTGTTGATAGATCCTGTTCCTTGGAATTCTCTCCAGTAATTTGCCAGGCTTGCAGGCCTGTAGTTCCATGGCTTGTTGTAAACTTAAATACGCTGGACCAATAACCACACCACAAACAGTTCTTTACTATATCCTTTTCACCAGTTTATTTGTTCGAACTCAGCCGGTGAGAATATTGGAGCCAAGCATCAGAGGGACAGAATTCCTCTCTCCCTCTGGCAGCTCGTGACAAACTTCTGTCTAACATGCAGAAACGTTACAATTTATAGAACTAGAGAAACAGAGCACTCAGTTCAACAGATATTCCTGCCAAGTCAGTTAGAGCAAAACTTAATTACTTAGATAAGAGGGTCCACAAAATGAAAGTTTTAATTACAAATGAATGTTCTGTTCAGTCCTTATCAGTTATTCTCTTTCATTAGACAAGAGGTTATATCCCAAGTTCCACCCGGGGGTCATTGTGCCCGACGCCAGCCCCCTAGTATCGACTACCCCTGGGCCTGAGTCAACGTAGTAGTAGACAAAGCAGGGAACTTAGTTCAATATGAGAACCCCAACTCTACATATATTCCCAAGGGACATCTGTGAGTCGTTAATCTAAACAAGCTGCAAGCGATTCTGCAGTGAAGGACAGACTTTGCACACTATCCAGAACGGAGCACACACAAGCTGGCACTTAATTTTAACCTGTTATTTACAAGAGTCCAAGAATCATTTCTTATGTCCCCAATACCCTTAAAACTTCATTATTGTCTTTGTGGGTCTAAAATAATTGTACATTAGCCACTTCCAGTCTTTTGGAACTTCACCAATGGCTAAACTTGAAGCAAATATCTTTGCAAGGGACCCCATAATTTCTTCCCTAGCTTCCCTTGGTCTGTGAATTCACGCAATCAGGCTCTGGAGATTTACTGAGATAGTCACATTGAAGATGCAGACTTCAGGTGAATGGTGATACCAGGGGAAGGAAGGGGAATAGGCAGTCAGTACAGAGTTCCCTTATGGCCATTCCTCTCACAAACAATTATGCCTCTTTAGATTCTGTTGAGAGGGATGTTCTTTCAGGGGCTGGCAGCAGTAGTTGTGTCTTTGACTAGAAGGGAAAAGGTGCAGACATGCAAATAATAATGATAGATAGTATAGTGAGGGGGAAAGATTGGAGATTCTGTGGCTGTTGAAGAAACTGCAGGATGGTTTGTTGCTTCCTAGGTGCTAGGTCGAGGCTGTCTCTGAGTGGCTGCAGAAAATTCTTTGAGGGGTGCAGACTGAGGTTGTTTTTCACATTGGTACAAATAACAGAAGTAGAACAAGGGATGAGGTCCTGCAAAATGAGTATAGGGAATTGGATAAGAAATTAAAATGTGGGTCTCGAGGAGTGAGCTCCAGATTACTGTTTGTGCCACATGCTAGTAAGTCCAGGAATGGTAAAAGTTAGGCCAGATGAATGTATGCCTGAAGAGGAAGTGCAGGGGGCAGGAGTTTGTTGAAAAGCAGGACTTGGCAACTCAGTGTTCTGGGATATTGAGGTTTTAGGCTTGATCGAGGAACGGGTAAGAGTTGCCTTTTTGATAAGAACAGTGCTGGGGGGGGGATATTTTTGAGGAAGAGTCTAATGAGGTCATCTGGGTAGAACTTGGAAATAAGGGGATGATCACCTTGGTGGACTATATTAGACCAATGGTTCCCTAACTTTTTTGGGTTACTGCCCCCTTGGCTCCCAGACTACATCTCCAGCGCTTCCCTCTCTCTTTCTGGTCATTGCATAGAAACTATAAAGCATTTTGATTTATGATGCACAGTAAAAGAAAATATGAACCACAAATTCAACACAGTGATAAATAATTGTAAAAATTATTCAAATGGATTCAAAGCTACAAATAGAATTATATATCTATCCCCTTAGTTACCTCTTCACATATCTCATTTTTATTTTACTGTTAATTTAACTGAAGAATCTTGAGGGATTACCTTTAACTTTGCCTGCCAAATCTCATACCCACTCTGCCCTCTTCATTTCCCTCTTCAGCCCGGTCTTAAGCTTTTCGTTTATCAAGGAATTCATGCACACGCAGATGCCTAAATATGATGAACACTTTCTTCTCTTTCTTTACCAGAGCATCGATATTTCTCATCAGCGTGGGTTTCCCGATCTTGGAATGTCTGCCCTTTGATTTTAAAGTGTTACCAAATTGATCCTAGTTAGATCCTGCCTAATGCTTTCAAAGCTGGCCCTGCTTCAGTTCAGAACAGGTCCACGGGTTAATGTCTTATCTTTTCCCATAACCCCTTTAAAACTAAGAATTGTGATCATTGAACTTAATGTGCTCTGGAACTGCCACTTCAATTACTTGGCCAGCCTCATTCCTTAAGAGGTGGTCCATTATTTCTCCTTCCCCATAAGTTCTCTTATATTTTGTGTGAGGAAACTGTCTTGGCCACACTAAAATCTTCCCCACCCAGGCCCTTTGCACTCTGGATAGCTCAGTCGATTCTGAGAAATTTGAAATCTCCCACTAGCATTACCCTATTATTCCCACTACTATATGCAATTTCTTGAATCATCTCCTCAAATTTCATCTGACCACAGGGTTTGGGGGGGGGGGGTTTGTCTAAGTGGGCACTGAATGTTGTTGAATAGTGGACTGGGGAGTGCAAGTTCACAGTTTGCTGAAGGTGGCCACGTAAATAGTGTGATGAAGGAAATATCAGTGCATTGAATTTAGGAGGAGAGACATTACGTTGCAGTTGTGTAATTTATGGTGAGGCTGCACTTAGAGCTTTACATAGTTTTGGTCACCCTGTTGTAGGAAAGACTGGAGGGGGTGCAGGAGGAGGGTTTAGGAGGTTGTTGTCTGGACTAGAAATCCTGAGTTAATAGGGGGAGGTTAGTCATGTTGGATTCCCTGGAACAAGGAGTGATCTCATAGAAAGATGTTTATAAAATCAGGGATATAGGTAAGGTGGGCGGTCAGTCTTTTTCCAAGGGCTGGGGAGTCCAAAACTAGAGGGCACACATACATCCAGATGTTGACACTTAAAGATGTCCTTGATGGTGGGTGGGTTGTGCCTGTGATGGAGCTGGCTGAGTCTTCAACCTTCTGCGGCCTCTTGCATTCTTGTGCATTGGAGCCTACATACCAAACTGTGATGCAACCACTCCACTATACATCTTTAAAGCTTTTTTATATATGAAAAACAAATCTGTGTCAATCACAGCTGTAGAAGTCAACGTGAAGCTGAAATGACTGCAACATTTAAATTCTGAAGGAAATATAAATGAAAACTGGAAAAATTGTTTTGTGTTTTTTGGTGATTTATACATAAGGCAAAAGAACTGGGTACCAGATCAATTGACTAGTTTCTCTTCTCTCCACAGATAGAGGAAATGATAACTGGTTAATGAAATATGAAAAACCAGAAAATACAACAGAGTTTTGTGATAAAGTGAGTGGTGGAAATTTTCATGATATGGAGTATTTTTATTCTTGGTATCTTGCAAGTTTGATTTTTTTTGTTGTTTCAAGGGAAAGTACATTTTGTTTTTAAGCAAAATATACTTATTAAACATATACATCTCCATATACCCATCTACACCTCCAACTCCATAATTCCAGCAGACTCAGGAGGAAAGCAATCAGCATAACCAGAGACGCTACACACCCCGGCCACTCCCTGTTTGACCTGCTGCTGTCCAGCAAAAGGTTCAGGACGCTAAAAGCCAGAACAAATAGACTGAGGAACAGCTTCTATCCCAGAGCTGTGGCCTCCATCACACCACTCCCACAGAACAATGACTGAAACTGAGCACATACGAGGACTCAAGTACTTGCACTAACGGCACTTTGTGCATTACTGTGATATTCTGGTGCTGCTGCAACTCATTTTCTGCTACTTACCTATTTAATGCTGTTTTCCTATTACTGTCTTGTTTTTATCTACTGCTTTATTTAATTGCCTGAGAGGAAGCCAAACAGAGTTTCATTGTACCTATGTATAATGATAATAAAGATCATTCAATTCAATATGTATAGGTCGTCAAGTTATAAAATATTTTATACATCTTTCATGGCCAATTTGTATTGTCAGTCACTTGAGGTACTATGTCCTGTGTTGTCTCATTGACAATTGGAGCTGCTCATATTCAAGCTAGTGGAGAGTATTGCATTGTATTCCTACTTCTGTCGTGTTGACAGTAGCAAGGATTTGGGGTCAGGGAAGGAGCTAAGTATATAGTGTCTGATATGTTCTTGTAACCATTGTATTTTTGTGGCGAGTCCATTTGAATTTCAAGATGTTGATTTTGGGGTCTCTGTGATGATAATGCCTTTGGATGTAAATGTAACATGGAAGTAGCATGAGTCCAGCAATTCTGCATTTGCCATCAAACACACAGTTACATTCATCCTGTTTTATTCTCTACTCATTTACATAAACTTCTCCTCGATGTTATCGCTCAATTCGAAACCAGGGATAGTTTACATTCCTTATTTAATTACGAAGGAGCTGGTTGGATGGGAAAAATTTAATGATGGAGGTTGATCAAGACGAGGGTTGTTTTCTTTAGGATGAGAAGTCTGAGGGATAATTGAATTGTGGTAACTAGAATATTAGTTGCAGAATAATTGCGAAATGAGCATCTATTTCTTTGAAGTGGTTACATCGATAACAAGGGAGCAGAAATTTCAAGGTAATGTGTAGGATCTGATGGAGTCTGACTATTTCCATTCAGAGTTTGGTAGGGTTTACATGTTGATAAGGTTGTCATATGTGCATTTTAAAAAGACTTGGATCGGCAGTTGTTTTGCTATTAGACTGCAGAAAGCCCAAGCTACTGATTACAAGGAGTTGAAAAGTGGGCAGCATGGTAGAGGGAAAGACTAACCAGCTGTCCTCAGGGTAGTGGCAGTGGGAGAAGGAGAAAGAGAGAGAAACTGTGTGGGGGAGCCGGGGGGGGGTGAGCTGAAGAAGAGAGGAAAGCTAAAGGCTGATCTGAGGGATAAGGGCATAGAAAGGGAGTTAAAGGAACAGAAGGGGAAGTTGGAAGAGAATCCTGGGTTGTTGGGGGGGTGAGAGTTGCAGGGAGTTGGTCTGAAAGGGGAAGTGAGAGAAAATGGAGACTTCCTCCTGTCCCATGCCTCCACCCCTCCCTTTCACCCAGTTATTGATATGAACAGACCAAATACTGTACGTGGCAATCTTGAAACAGATACTGATCAAAATAGCGCAGGCAATCATCTGAGCTCATTTATGCCATTGGCATTGGAAATCTTAGATGGGAAATGATGTCACCTCATTCAAGGAAGATTTTGAAAGTCTGTGTTCTGGTTCATGCTTGATTGTGGTACGTGGAAATTAATAGGATTACTGGGTATGTTTTTTGTTTACTTCGTGGGTATTTTAAGTGGAATTGCTATTGCCAATAGCTTTTTAACACATTCCATTAATACATTTTAGTATTTGTAGCTATAAAGTTAAAACTATTCTTTTATATTTGTAGGATTCAGAATGGACACATTGCAAAGAACCTATCATTAAAATTGCAGCCATTGACAATGGATTGGCATTTCCATTTAAGCATCCTGATGAATGGAGAGCTTGTAAGTACTGTTAAAATCTATAGTATTTTCAGTTCTCAGAGTGAAGCACTTTTCAAAGATTGTAATCTGTTTAAAATCCTTAATTTTAATTTTTTCCTGCATGTTTTTCCACTTGTGAAATGTTTTAATGATGTCAGCTTTGAGAATGTTAGATTATGAAGACACGTAGTCCTCTTTTATTGTCATTTAGTAATGCATGCATTAAGAAATGATACATTATTTCTTCTTCCGGTGTGATATCACAAAACACAGGACAGATGAAGACTGAAAAAAACTGACAAAACCACATAATTATACCATATAGTTACAACAGTGCAACAATACCATAACTTGATGAAGAAGTCCATGAACACAGTAAAGTTCAAAGTTTCTCAAATGTCCCACATTTCACGCAGACAGGAGAAGGAAGAAAAACCCTCCCTGTCATGCCGACCACAATCCGACTCTGAGTCATCCGAAAACTTCGAGCTTCGATCAGCTCTCCGACACCGAGTACTGAGCACCATCTCTGTCCAAACGATTCGATCTCCTTTTCAGTCGCCAAAAGCAGGCAAGGCCGTGGATTTTGAGGCCTACCCTCCGAAAGATTCCTGACCACACAGTAACGACAGCAGCGAACGGGTGTTTCAGAAATTTCTCCAGATGTTCCTCTGTGCTTTCACGTCCATTCTCCATCAAATCAGAATTGTCCACGGCCCCTATTTAACAGATACGATATCATTTTTCACCGGAGGGCTACGCACACGCAGACGCGCCGCCATCTTCTCCTCCCACCATGTTGTGACTTTAACATGCAATCCTGTTCTTGTAAATCATTTTAAAATGATGCCCCTTGTTTATATTTTCAACCCTTTTTAGTTCACACTTGGTATTAACAGTTCAGGCTAGACTGAAGAAGCAGGAGAGGGAAAGACGATATGTACGTAATAGATGCATGGTGAATAATAAGCACAGTAAGATGCTATGCAGGCAATTGTATTCGGTAGATAAAACATTATATTGGGAACTGTGTAGTCCTGCATCTTGTTTGGCAGGATGAGGAGGTAATATATGGAAAAGGGTGCAATTCAAATAAGCATAGTTAAATACCCGAAAGCAGGTACAGTCAAGTTATAGAAAAGTGCAGTATGGAAACGAGTCCTTTAGCAGCTCATTCCACACTCTCATGACCCTCAGTGAAGAAGTTTCCCTCTGTGTTCCCCTTAAACTTTTCACTTTTCACCCTTAACCTATGTCCTCTAGTTGTCGTTCCACCCAACCTCAGTAAGGGATAAAAAGCCTACTTGCATTTACCCTATCCATAACCCTCTATCAAATCTCTCCTCAATCTTCTGCGCTTCAAGGAATAAAGTCCTAACCTTTTCAATCTTTCCTTCCAACTCAGGTCTTTTAGCCCAAGCAACATCAAGTCAAGTTGCTTTTTATTGTCATTTCAACCATAAACTGCTGGTACAGTACACAGTAAAAACGAAACAACGTTCCTCCAGGACCATGGTGCTACATGAAACAACACAAAACTACACTAGACTAAGTGAAACAACACAAGGCCACACAGACTACAGACCTACACAGGACTACATAAAGTGCACAAAACAGTGCAGGGCAGTACAATAAATAATAAACAAGACAATAGGCACAGTAGAGGGCAAATTACAATATAATAATAAATGATGTAGATGTCAGTCTAGACTCTGGGTATTGAGGAGTCTGATGGTTTGGGAGAAGAAACTGTTGCACAGTCTGGTCATGAGAGCCTGAATGCTTCAGTACCTTTTGCCAGATGGCAGGAGGAAGAAGAGTTTGTATGAGGGGTGCGTGGGTGTAAATATCTGTAATGGCGGGAAGATCTTCTCAGCTGACCTCACTATCTGCTGCAGGGTCTTGTTCAATTTCCGAACCAGGCAGTGATGCAGCTGCTCAGGATGTTCTCGATACATCCTCTGTAGAATGTGGTGAGGATGGGGGGTGGGAGATGGACTTTTCTCAGCCTTTGCAGAAACTAGAGGCACTGCTGTGCTTACTTGGCTATGGAGCTGGTGTTGACGGACCAGGTGAGATTCTCCGCCAGGTGAATGCCAAGAAATTTGGTGCTCTTACCGATCTCTACGGAGGAGCTGTCAATGTTCGGTGGAGAGTGGTTGCTCTGTGTCCTCCTGAAGTCAACAACCATCTCTTTTTTTCACATTCAGAGATGGGTTGTTGGCTCTGCACCAGTCCGTTAGCTGCTGCACCTCATCTCTGTATGCTGACTCGTCGTTCTTGCTGATGAGACCCACCACGGTTGTGTCATTGGTGAACTTGATGATGTGATTTGAGCTGTGTATTGCTGCACAGTCGTGGGTCAGCAGAGTGAACAGCAGTGGACTGAGCACATAGCCCTGGGGCAGGGGGAGGGGAGGGGGTGGCGTGCTCAGTGTGATGGTGTTGGAGATGCTGCTCCCGATCCGGACTGACTGAGGTCTCCCAGTCAGGAAGTCTAGGATCCAGTTGCAGAGGGAGGTTCAGGCCCAGTAGGCTCAGCTTTCCAGTTTCTGAGGAATTATTGTGTTGAATGCAACAGAATAGAACTGAAGTCTATGAACAGCATTCGAACATACGTGTCTTTTTTGGGCTAGGTGGGGGGTGGTGACGATGGCGTCGTCTGTTGAACGGTTGGGACGATAATCGAACTGCAGGGGGTCCAGTGAGGGGGGGCAGCAGGATCTTGATATGCTCATGACAAGCCTCTCAAAACACTTCATGATGATGGATGTGAGTGCAACGGGATGGTAGTCATTGAGGCAGGACACTGAAGACTTCGGCACGCGGACAATGGTGGCGGCCTTGAAGCACGTTGGAATTATGGTGCTGCTCAGGGAGATGTTGAAAATGTCCCTGAGAATATCCTTCAGCTGGTCTGCACATCCTCTGAGCACTCTGCCAGGAATATTGTCTGGTCCAGCAGCCTTCCGTGGGTTGACTCTGCATAGGGTTCTCCTCACCTCGGCCATGGTAAGACACAGCACCTGGTCATTGGGAGGAAGAGTGGTCTTTTTCACCACCACGTCATTTTCCACCTCAAAACGAGCATAGAAGTTGTTCAACGCATCAGGGAGGGAGGCATCACCAGCACAGGCGTCCTTTCATTGGTGATGTCCTGAATGCCCTTCCACATGTGCTGCATGTCGCCGCTGTAAAAATGCTCTGGTTCTGTTGGCAGCACAAGTCTAGGGAAGACAACCTCTGACCCTGCCAAACGTGTGAGATTGAGATGCAAGCACACCCCCAAAACCTCATTTGTGTGGATACCCTGTTACAAATAAGTACCACGAAATAACAGACGGTGCACCACATACAATTAAACAATTTAGCTTTAGAATTCTTAATTCGACTAAAGGGTTAGTAAAGAAAAAGCAAAAAAAAAAAATAAGGGCCCATTTTAATGAAACAGTCTAATGTGCACACGATGGAGCTCACGATTTCCCCTTCGCCAATCCTCCTTCGATCTCCCTGGGCTTGGTCGAATCATGGCCCCACACCAGGTTGAGTCCTATGACCCTTTTCTCTCCAGTGTCTTCTCCCATCATCTCCCACCAAACAAAAGACCCAGCTCACACTGGTGTCAGGCACATAACACGAAAACACACTCCCTTCATTGGACAGCACACATTACAAAACACCCGTTATCTCTAACCATAACCCAAACACTTCCTGCTTCTACCAAAAGACCATTACGTTAGCAGTGAAACCTTTCCCAGGGTGTTACACTTGTAAATTCTTCCTGTACTCTTTCAACCTTTTTTTTTAAAACGTCTTTTCTGCAGGTAGATGACCAAAACTGCACACAATACTTCAAATTAGGCCTTGGCAGCATCTTTTATAACTTTGACATAACATTCCATCTCCTGTTCTCATACTTTGATTTATGAAGGCCAATGTGCCAAAAGCCGCCTTTACAGCTATATCTACCTGTGACATTACTTTCAATGAAATGTGCACCTGTATTCCCAGATCCTTTTGTGTACAGTACTTCTCAGTACTGTAAATAGTTAAAGCTAAGAATGCTATTTATTGTCAGGGTAATTGAATACATCCTCTCATATCCCTTTTGCCAATCAACTGTCCAGCTCTTGGCTCCATCCCTCCCCCTCCTGTCTTCTCCTATCATCTTAGGTCTCCCCCTCCCCCTCCTACTTTCAAATCTCTTACTAACTCTTCTTTCAGTTAGACCTGACGAAGGGTCTCGGCCTGAAACATCGACTGTACCTCTTTCTAGAGATGCTGCCTAGCCTGCTGCGTTCACCAGCAACTTTTATGTGTGTTGCTTGAACAAGGAAGGTTTTGCTTTGGCAGAGGGCACTGATGGAACTGTATCTGGGCTTGTATGTTGCTGTCCTTATTCAGGAAAGATGTTACTGTGTTTGAAGCAATTCTGAGAAGGTTTACTAGAGTAATACAAATACCTGTAACAGAAATTTGAGCAGGCTTGGTTTCTATTCAGTGGTATTTAGAGGAGTAAGGAGTTAGTTGATTGAAAGGATGGAGTGAAACATTTTGAGGGTCAAATTTTTGGAACTTGCTCAAATGGCAAGGGAAATGGAATTTTCAACTATTTTAAGGTAGAAGGAAATTATTCTGGAAAACATCTTGGAGAAATGTTACTTGGAGGAGAAGAGCTTTCAGGCATGATCTTATTGAATGACAACTGAGGTGAATAGGCAACTCCTATTCCTAAATTATCTGTGCAAAGTTCATTGAAAGTGACTAGGCAGGTTGGAAAAATGATTTGAAAAAGAAATGGGATCCTGAGTTTTAGAAATAGAAGCCTGGGATACTGGAACAAAAGAGAAGTGTTGAATCTTTGAGGAACACTGGCGTGACCTTGATCCCTAAAATCTACTTTGTTGTTTAGCATAATTAATCTGATCTTTCAACCCAGTGCCACTTTCCTGCACTAACCGTATTCTTTGATTCACCACATATTTAAAAATAGTGGATCTGTCATATGCATGCTCAGTGACAGAACCTCCACAGTCCTCTTGTGTAGAACATTTTAAAGATTCACCATCCTGGATGAAGACTGTTGTTTTAATCTCTATCTCGACTAATGAACCCTTATTTTGAGATAATCTTTGTTCTAGATCTCCAGTGTAAGGTTAACTGTGTCAAATCTTTAAAATTTTGTAAATTTATATGAGTTCTCCTCAGAGCCTTGTAAACTCTAGAGCACGGATTCGCAACCAGGGGTCTATGGACCCTTGTTCGTGAGTTTTCAGCACACTCTGCTTCATCTTCCCTCCAATTACAAATCCAACATCCCAGGAATCAACTGTTGAACGTCAGTATTCCAAATTGATCTCACCCTATGTAATTGGAGCATGTTGTTTCTATTCTTGTCCTCAAGTCATCTTGCAATAAAGTCCAAAATATTGTTGAACTTTCTATTTGCTAGCTTTCAATAATTTGTGTACAAGTACATCCAGATCCCTTCTAAGTACCTCTGAATCTCTCGTGATTTGAGTATTGTCCTGTTCTTGGTGTCAAGCATGAAGGAAAAGGTTTTGGAAAGGGTGCAGAAAAAATGTGCTAAAATGATTCATGGAATAAAGAACTTAAGTTAGGTAGCAAGGCTAGAGAAGCTAGTCCTGTTCTCCTTTGTACAAAAGAGGTTGCAAGAAGATCTCTTAGGAGCATTTGAAATCACATAGGGTGTAGATAGAGACAGTTTCTACTGGTGAATGTCAAGAACGAAGGACACAGAGTGAAGGTGATCGGCAAAGTAATTAAGACTAGGGTTTTTTGTACACATCAACTGGTACATTGCTGCTGGTGGTAGCGGGATCTGAATAAGCGTCCAGAATATGCAGGAGGGTAGCAAAGTGCGACTAGCTGAATTGCTTGATAGGCCAGATGGCTTCCTGTCTTGACCATTTGCTCATGCACTTTATTTCCTTAAATTTATCTTTTTTCCAAATGTTACCCATCCAAGTCCTAGCAGGTTTGCTAATAAAACTGAGGCATTCTAGGTTATAGTTTTAGAGTATACTTTGGCCGACTTTGTACAATTTGATATCTACAGTATAGAGCAAGTACTCATGCTTGAATGTTGACAGCTCAAGGCAGAACAGCTACTGGTTATAGCTGAGTTCCCAGATGTGATGACTTGGAAGGTTAGGGTAGGAAAGGTAACAATTACAATGAGCTTTAAATCTTTGGGGAATTTAATTAATAAACAAAATGTTGGAAAATACATCTGTGGAAAGGGAAACGCATATTTTGGAACAAAAATAATTTGTCAGGACTGTAAAAGAAAGTGAGTTGTGTTTTTAAACTCTCATCACTGATACCATACAGCCCTCATTGCTATGGAAAAGCTCTGTTCAATGCAAGTTGGCACTTCCATTGTACCCTGAGTAATGGACTACCTAACTAGCAGACCACAATTTGTGCGGCTTCAGAGTTGTGTATTGGGCATGACTATCAGCAGCGCAGGGCTCCACAAGGTACTGTATTGGCTCCTTTCTTGTTTACCCTGTATACCTCGGACTTTAGATACAACACTGAGTCATGTCATCTGCAGGAAATCTCTAATGACTCAGCAATAGTTGGGTGTATAAAGGGAGGGCAGGAGGATGAATACAGTGCCAAGATGGAGGACTTTGTCAAATGGTGCAAGCTGAATCATCTGCAGCTCAACATCAGTAAGACAAAGGAGATGGTGATGGACTTTAGGAAGATTAAGCCTGCACTGCTCCCTGTTACCATTGATGGTGAGAACGTGGATGTGGTGAGGATCTACAAGTACCTGGGAATGCACCTGGATGACCGACTTGAGTGGAGCACTAACGCAGAGGCTGTGTACAAGAAAGGCCAGAGTCACCTCTACTTCCTGAGGAGACTGAGGTCCTTTGGAGTATGCAGGCCTCCCCTTCAGATGGTCTACCAGTTTGTTGTCACCAGTACAATCTTCTCTGTGGTGGCGTGCTGGGGCAATGGCATCACATGGGTGCTGCCAACAAGCTCAATAAACTGATTAGAAAGGCTGGCTCTGTTATAGGAGGCAAACTGGATACACTGGAGGCTGTGGAAGAATAAAGAAGCCTCCAGAAAATCCTGGCAGTTTTAGACAATGTTTCTTACCTCTCTGCGCGCCACCTTGGCTGACCAGAGGAGCACTTTTAGTAATTGACTAAGATGACTGCACTATTCCAAAGAGCACCAAATAAAGTCATTCTTATCCCCTGCCATTAGGCTCTATAATGAGTCAACCTATTGCCAGGGAAGTAATCTTGTAATCTTTGACTTGTAAATCTCGTACATCTTATTTTTAAGCTAACTTATTTTTATTCATACTTCTCTTCTAATATTTGTATATCTGTGCACTTGTAATGCTACTGTGACACTGTAATTTCCTTTGGAATCAATAAAGGAATTGAATTAATCTATCTAACTGCTCAGTTGAGTGCTTCCATCCTCTTCTATATTTCATTTGGAATTGCAGAATTTGGTTTTTCTTACTTTTGTTCTTCATCTATTTATTTCAACAGATCCATTTCATTGGGCCTGGCTTCATCAAGCTAAGATTCCTTTTTCACAGGAGACGAGAGATTCGATCCTTCCTCGAATTTCAGATATGAACTTTGTTCAGGATCTCTGTGAAGATCTTTATGAACTCTTTAAGGTTTGTTATGTTTCTAGTTGTCTTCTGTTTTAAGCTCATTATTCAGAAAAACTCCAGAGTCCAGTGGAGAGAGGAGACTTGATTGAAAATGGCAGTTTGTATGTAATGCTGAAGTTTATGTTGTATGATTTTATTTATACAATATTCAGTAAGCTTTTTTTCTTGGGAAAGTAGAACTGTTCTGTGATTTATGTTTACATTTACTGCTGTTCATAGATCAATTTATCCTAAGTAATTGTTAATTACTCATTTTTAATGAATATCAAAACTGGCAGATATAAAAGGTAAGTCAATCCATCAAGTTAGAACATCACTGAATTCTGCACCTCTCATCTTTTCTCTTTTAAACCTTAAAAGTATTTACTATCAAAATATTCAATCCAATTATAATTACGTTCTACTATCTTGTTAATTAAAGATGTTAAAGTTCATCTTTATAAATTATCTATTGTATCCAAGTAACCATGATTGCTGCTTCATCTGTGTTCAGATGAAAAAGCCATCATAGTTATGCAAGCACCTTGTAAAATTAAGGATCTCCATTGGCCAGGGTCAACCATGAATGTGTTTACCAGCTGTCTACATTGTCACAAGCCAAGGCAGTACGATATAGAGAGCAAGCTGCTGCCCATGCAGCAAGCTCCCCTCTCCACACAGCTGAGTAAATCCAAAGCAACAGCACCAGTAGCATCACAGGAGTTGCCAGTCAGTATTGAACTCAGCTGGACTGCCTCGGGGTCTCCAGCTCCGGATTTCCCCATGAGTGCAAGACAGCAGAAGTTTGAAATCACTTTCCTTCTAGATGAGCTCCAACCATGTCTGACGAGTCCCATCTGTCCAGAGTGACCGGTTTTAAGGTGCCAGTAACCCACCTTTGCCCTTCTCCTGTCCGTAGAAACAGTTCTGCCAGGCTAAGCCACACTTGAAGGTCAGGAGCTGGGACTTGGTTAGTGGAGGCCGTTTGAGATGCATGCAAACAGGAGCATTTAATAGGTACTGAGAGCTTATTGCCACTGCAACCCCCCTTCCTGAACCTTTAGGATCTACGTAATATATTGTTTACCAATATTATGAGTTGTACTTAGTAAGCGTTTAATATTTTTTATGCTTAGTTCTTAGAATTGCTTTGGGTGCTTATTTTTGCTGTTCTGAGGCAGCCAAATATTGGCTATTTTAGGAATATACAGTATTTTGGGAATTTTTTTTTGAAGTAAAACTTTCTGCATAGCTACACGAACATGTCAGAAGAGAAAAGGGGATAGGAATCCAAATGATTGACAACAGGGAAATCCGGCCATTTTGCGGATAGAGCGGAGTTGTGCAACAAAGCACTCTCCCAATCTACGTTGGGTCTCACCAATGTAGAGGAGGCCATTGGGAGCACCAGATACAGATTCACTGGTGAAGTGTTGCTTCACCTGGAAGGACTGTTTGGACCCAGAATGGAGGTGAGGGAGGAGGTGAATAGACATGTGTAGCATTTCTGTTGCTGGCAAGGATACGTGCCAAGAGGTAGATTAGCGGGACAGGATGAATGGGCAAGGGAATCGCAGAGCGAACATTCCCTGTGGAAAGCAGAGAGTGGGGTGAGGTAGAGTCACGTTGAAGATGGCAGAAATTGTGGAGAAACTAGCGTCTTTAGCTAGTTTTATCAAATATAACAAATTAAAATATTTCAAAGTATATATGAATTATCAAATATAGATAATTAATACTTTTGCATCATCAGATTGGCCCGAAACAAAATAGTAATTTTGTTTTTCCTTTGTACCTGCTATAAATCATATGCTGCAAGGATGTGATTATTGTTGCGTCCTTTGAAAATTGTTGTCTTTTCAACCAGGAGCTTTTAATTGTTTTTAGTCCGCTCTGTATTGGATGATCTTCTTTCTCATTGTGAACGAGTAATCCCAGAGCAAGGTTGCTAGTGATTTGAAAAGGAAGTAATAGGTCTTGTATTGTGTCATTAGGTTAAATTAAATAATAGCTTCTCTTTTTTTTTTCAGATATCCATTTTGTTCAGGTGCCAGATATTTTTCCTGTTTTTCATTTCATTTTTATAGCACTTTTCTTGAATGAGAAGCTAATTGAATGCACCAGTACAGAATTGATAAAACGATTGACTGTGTGGATCTGTTTCTTGGCACATCCAAAGAATGAGAGTTTGTTTTAAATAATGACTTAAAGTTTTCTGCTCATGGTATAAAGGGCATAAGCCAAGTAAAAGCCCTGCTTATGGGAATGAGAGTTTAATATTTAAATACACTTCCTTTCAGACTGACAGAGGGTTTGACAAAGCTACTTTTGAACTGCAGATGTCAGTGATGAGAGGACAGGTAATATTTGCATGTGATTGGACTTCAAATTTGCTGTGAAATAAAGTTCAAGATTTCACTTGGAAGTTGTATACTTTTAACTGCTTTCTGTTGAAATGTTTTTTGTTTATCCAGATACTTTGATATAGAAATATTTGCCTGATACTGTATCTAATATTTGGCTGTAAAATTAACATTTTTCTCCAAAATTCATGGAAGAAATTGTTAATACACAGTGAATATTATCATCCTTAATGCAGAACCATGGATGAATGAAACCTGTAATAAACATTATTTATAGTGGTAATCTGTTGGAAAGACTGCAGTTCAATTAGTGCATTGGAGTAGCTTGTAAAACTGATCAGAATTTATAAATCGTGAAGTAATTGGAAATGATGCACCTTCTTTCTTTTTGTTTAGATTTTGAACCTTACTCAGGCACTTAAAGATGGAAGAAGTCCTATTCAGTTAGTTCAGATGCCTCGTGTGGTTGTGGAACGAAGTAGTTCTGGAAGTCAAGGCAGGATAGTCCACCTGAGCAATGCCTTTACCCAGACATTTCACTGCCGCAAACCATTTTTCTCATCTTGGTAATGAATGTATAAATACATTTATAGGCCTTTTAAATGATTTCTAGCTATCTGTTTCATACCACCATGTCACTGTAAATATGCAAATAGGTGACTGAAAGGGAGAAAACTTGAACTCTATATGTCACCTTTTAAAATATAAAAAGGTGAAACTTATCTACTGTAATTGCCAAAAATAGTTGCTTTGGTGTACTTCATCAGATGTTAGATACTGAAAGTAATGTTTACAACTTTTGCAGCGTTAATACTTGAGCAATCTTTAGTGTCAGGGAACATGAACTGCTGTCTTATTGTATTTTTATAAGAACTGCATCAAAATTTTCAAATGGTAATGTATTATATATCTGGGCAGGGGTATTCTATAGGGAACTTCTTGAATAAAGATGTTTGTGTTTATACGTTTAGACCAAAAACTTTAATTTCATACAGAGCATAAGGATTTCTTTTGTAACTGGCACTGATCACTGTATTTGTTTCATTGAAAAGCATTAAAGCAATGGTGAAACCAACTGTACATTTGAATGGGGTTAATTACAGTTCACTAGAGTCAACCATGTTTGCTCTCTGAAGAGAACTGAAGTGTTAAATTATAGCTAATCCAGTACAGTTCATTTTAAAGCCTTTTTCTGAAAATCATACAATATTGTAGTGCATTTGTTTGAATTTATACAGATTATGACCTTCAGTATTGATTCCCAATGAAGGGTGGAAGTTTTGCATGCAGAAAGTTGAAAATGAACAAATTACATTCTGAAATGGGTTTAGAATAATAAGTAAACAAATGCTTAATTATGTTTCCTCTTTGAGCTTTATCTTGTCACTTTGAGATAAAAAGGTACTGTAGAGGGATTTAAAACCACTGTCATTATGGTCTTACATTTGATGAATCATTCAGTATACATTGTTGCTCCAACAATAAAGTGCCAAGAATTGAGGTGCAAGTGAAGTGCGCTATTATATATAGGCCTTAGTAATTTCCTAGGGCTTCTGTACTATTACCATGCTCTGGAAAGAGCTAAATTGTAGGATTAATCCCATAAAAATAATGGTGATGAAAATTTGCAGTATTCAAGCCCATGCTCATGTCACTTATTTAATCCAAAAGATAATGTGACTGGAAACCTGAACAGCATAATTTACATTTCCTAAATTTGCTTTTGAATTAGACACAAGACCCTGCTGATGCTAGAAATCCAGAGCAACATAGAAAATGCTGGAGGAAGTCAGCAGGTCAAATGGAAAGCAGCATCATGGCCAAAGTGGCCATGGACTGGTATGTTAGAACGGGAACAAAATGAGAACTGAAGTGATTGGCCACAGGGAAGTTCCACTTTTTTTGTGGATGGAGCCAAGGTGCTTGTCGGGTCTCAGAAATGTAGAGGAGGCTGCATCTGGAGCACTGGATACTGTAGACGACCCCAACAGATTTGCATGTTGCCTCACCTAGAAGGAATGTTTGGGACCCTGAATGGAGGTGAATAGGCAGGTGCAACATTTCCATTTGCAGGGATAAGTACCAGGAGGGAGATGAGTGCATGTCTGGCAAATGGAAATGTGGGTGAGGGCAGCATCAACAGTGAAGGAAAGGAAACTCTGCTCATTGAAGAAGGAAGAAATTTCTGATGTCCTGGAAAGGAAAGCCTCATCCTGGAAATAGATGTGGCAATGACAAAGGAACTGAGAACAGGGGGCAGGAGACAGAGTGGGAAGAGGTATAGTGAAGATAGCCATGGGAATTGGTGGGTTTATAAAAGATAGCAGTAAACGGTATGTCTCCAGGGATGGAGACACAGGTGTCAGAAATGGACCAAGAGAATTTAAGGGCAGGGTGGAAATTGGAGGCAAAGTTGATGAAATTAACAAGCTCAGCATGGGTGTATGGTGCAGTCATCAATGTTGCGCAGAACTAGTTGGGGAGCATAACCAGGGAAGGCTTGGAACATAGTCTGTTGCATGTGGCCAATGAAAAGGCAGGCATAGGTGGGGCTCAGATGGGTTCCATGGCTACACCTTGAGTTTGGAGAAAGTGGGAGGAGCTGAAAGAGAATTGAAGGTGAAGACCAGTTCTGCCAAACTGAGGAAAGTGCCCTGAAGTTCAACCTTAAACTCTTGATTCATTTTCAGTGGAATCTGTTGCCAATTTTTACAGCTAGTTTAACAGGTAATAAATACTTTTGCATATATTTTAAATTTTTGTTTATTTAACAGTAACATACCTAATAATCATCTGATGTAGTTTTAATTATACTTTGATCTACAATCAGAATCAGGTTTAATATCATCAGCAAATGTCATGAAATTTGTGTAATGCCCAAGATGGAGCTGATTAATTGTACAACTCTGCAACTTACTTCAATCCTGTGCAGTAGCATTTCTCCACCCCCCCCCCCCCCCCCACAAGCCAGACAGTGATCCAGCCAGTTTGAATCCTCTCCATGGTACATGGTACATCTGTAGAAATTTGCGATTGCTTTAGGCAACACACAAAATCTCCTCAAACTCCTAGTGAAATATAGCCGCAGTTTTGCCTTTATAGTTGCATTGCTATGTTGGGAACAGGTTCAGTCCTCGGAGATGTTAATAGCTAGAAACTTGAAATTGCTCCTTTGCTCCACTTCTGATCCCTTTTGAGGACTGGTGTGCGTTTCCTTGTCGTACCCTTTCTGATAACCACAATCAACTCTTTGAACTTGCATTGAGTGCAAGGTTGTTGCTGTGATACCACACAACTTACTGGTATATCTCACTCCTGTACGTCCTCTCATCACCATCTGAGATTCTGTCAACAATCGTAAATTAGTAAATTTATAGATGCCATTTGAGCTGTGCCTAACCTCACGGTCATGGGTGTAGGGAGAGTAGAGCAGTGAGCTAAGCACATATCCCAGTGTTAATTAGTAGTGAAGTGAAGATGTTATTTCCAATCCACACAGATTGCGGTCTTCCAGTGACGAACCCAAGGATCCAGTTGCAGAAGAAGGTACACGGGTCCATGTTCTGTAGCATTTTGATCAGGACTGTAGGAATGATGGTCTTAAACGCCAAGCTGTAGTCAATAAACAGCATCCTGACCTGGGTATTTGTATTGTCCAAGTGATCCAAGTCTGTCTGGAAAGCTGATGAGATAGTGTCTGCTGTAGACCTATTGTGGTGATAGGCAAATTGGAGTGGGTCCAGGTCCTTGCTGAGGCAGGAGTTGATTGTCAAGACCAACCTCTCAAAGCATTTCATCATCATAGATATGATTGCTACTGGACGATCGTCATTAAGACAGCTGTCACTGCTCTTGGGCACTGGTATAATTGTTGCCCTTTTTGAGGTAGGTGGGAGTTCCCAACTGTTACAATGAGAGATTGAAAATGTCTTTGAACACCCCCACCAGTTGATTGACATGAGTTTTCAGAGCCTTACCAGATACTCCATCAGGGCCTGTTACCTTGCGAAGGTCCATTCTCCTGAAAGTCAGCTTGACATCAGCCTCTGAGACAGAGATCACAGGGTCATTGGGTGCTGTACGGATCTTCATAGCTGTTCTTTTATTTTCCCTTTCAAGTGAGCATAAAAGGTGTGGAGCTCCTTTAAGGAAAATCTTTCTTTCTTTTTAAATCTTTTTACTGAATTAGTATACAAAAGGTAAACCATATAGGCACTAATACACTTTTACAATATATATTACAGGAAATATTAATACAGAAAAAATTAATACAAACAGTGCAGTTTAAACATAAGATAACAAGGTAGTATAATAGTATACTAATTTTTATATAT
Organism: Mobula birostris; assembly: GCF_030028105.1. NCBI lineage: Eukaryota > Metazoa > Chordata > Chondrichthyes > Myliobatiformes > Myliobatidae > Mobula > Mobula birostris. Next base: position 80,941,631 of record NC_092372.1, on the reverse strand, counting down.
ATCAATAAGGGAAAAAAAACAAAAAAAACCCACCGTGCAACTAATCTAAAAAGCAAAGCAAAGCAATGGGCTAACTAGGAATCAAGTAGAGTTAAACAACTTAAAACAATCACGTCCTCAAACCCGACCTCCATTAAAAACAGTTAAAAAGCAAGAAGGGAATATAAATATGGACCAAGAGAAAAAAAAAAATTACATTAAATGAAAATGTTGAATAAAAGATCTCCAGGTCTGTTTGAATTTAACTGAAGAATCATAAAGATTACTTCTAATTTTCTCCAAATTTAAGCATAATATCATCTGGGAAAACCAAAAGAACGTAGTTGGAGCATTAGTCTCTTTCCAATGTTGTAAAATACATCTTTTCGCCATTAAAGTAAGAAATGCAATCATTCTACAGGCTGAAGGAGAAAGATTACTGGAAATTTTAGGTAATTCAAAGATAGCAGTAATAGGATGGGGAGAGATATCTATATTCAATACCTTTGAGATAATATTAAAAATGTCTCCAAAAAGTTTCCAGAGTAGGGCAGGACCAAAACATATGAGTTAAAGAGGCTATCTCCCCCTGACATCTGTCACAAAAAGGATTAATATGAGAATAGAAACGAGCTAATTTATCTTTGGACATATGTGCTCTATGGACAACTTTAAATTGAATTAGGGAATGTTTAGCACAGATAGAGGAAGTATTGACTAGTTGTAAAATCTGCACCCAGTCATCCGCCGAAATAATAAATCCCAATTCCTGTTCCCAATCTGACCTAATATTATCAAATGGAGCTTTCCTAAGTTTCATAATAGTATTATAAATAATAGCCGTTGCACCTTTCTGACATGGATTAAGGTTAATTATAGTATCTAAAATATATGTAGGAGGTAGCGTTGGAAAGGAAGAAAGTATAGTACTTAGGAAATTTCTAACTTGGAGATAACTAAAAAGGAAAATCTTAAATCTTTAAGGAACAGTCTTATTTGAATTTCATTTCACTGAATCAAATAATTGTAATTAGCATCACAAGCATTATCTTATATAAAAAGAAATGCAGTATTATAAGTTGATAGAAATATAGCTGTACTTTTGTAGTTACAGTATCATTAATACTAAACATTAAGTATCAAAAGTGATTAAAGCTCACTGGATTAAAGGCAGTTAAGCATAGAACAGTACAGGACAGGTAAAGGCTTTGAAGCCCTGGATGCCTGTGCCAAACATGATGTCAATTTAAACTGCACTTCTGCCTGCAAATGGTTTATTTCCTGTCAATTCATCTGTCTGTCGAAATACCTCCGAAACATTGCTTTTGTATCTGATTCCATCACTTTCCCTTAACAGTGTATTCCAGGCACCGTGACTGTTTAAAAAGAAAACTTGTCTTGGAAATGTTTTTAAACTGATCTCCCTATCATCTTAAAGCTGCGCCTTTAATTATTTGACATTTCCACTCAGGTTGGGGGGGGGGGGGGAGGGACGGGAGAACTAGCTACTTTATCTGTACCTCTCATAACATTAACTATTTCTATCAGATCGCCCTTTAACTGTTGTCCATAAATTTTGATTGAGTATATCTTGGAGCAGATAGGAAATAGATCATTAATGTTACTGGTTAAGCAACTAAGGAAATTGGTCAATGTTATTGATAGGAAACTGAAGCACACTAGAGTACAAAGTCCCAACTGATTGTTTACCTCTGTTTTCTTTTTGTTAATTATATTCTGTTCCTTAATGGGATTTGTAGCAGTAATGAAAATTTAGATTGGGTAATTTAGATTAAAGTGCTCAAGTAATGTAAATTATAGTTATGATACACTTTTGACTATAAGGTATAGGACAGAATTAGGCCATTTGGTCCTTCAAGTCTGCTCTGCCATTTCATCATGGCTGATCCAGATTTACTCTCAGCCCAATCTCCTGCCTTCTCCTTGTATCCCTTCATGGCCTGATTAATCAAGAATCTATTAATCCCTGCCATAAATATACTAAATGACTTGGCCTGCACAGCTGCCTGTGGCAACGAATTCCACAGATTCACCACCTACTGACTAAAGAAAATCCTTGTCATCTCTGTTTTCAAAGGGCACCCCTCTATTCTAAGGCTGTGTCCTCTGATCTAAGACTCTCCCACCTTAGGAAACATCCACTCCATTGAGGCCTTTCAACATTCAATAGGTTTCAATTAGGTCACTCATTCTTCTGAACTCTAGTCCGTACAGGCCCAGAGCCATCACACTCTATACGACAAGCTGTTCAATCCTGGAATCATTTTCCTGACCCTCCTTTGAACCCTCTCCAATTTCAGCACATCTTTTCTTAAATAAGGGGCTCAAATCTGCTCCCAATACTCTCAAGTGATGCCTCACCAGTGCTTTATAAAACTTCAAAATTACATCCTTGCTTTTATATCCTAGTCCTATTGAAATTAATGCTAACATTGCATTTGTCTTCCTCACTCTGCAAATTAACCTTTAGGGAATCCTGCACAAGGACTCCTAAGTCCCTTTGAACTTCAGATTTTTAAGTTTTCTCTCCATTTAAAAAATGGTCTACCCTCTTATTTCTTCTACTGAAGTGCATGCCTGTACACTTTCTGACTCTATATTCCATCTGCCACTTCTTTGGCCATTCTCCTAATCTAAATCCTTCTGAAGCCCCTCTACATCCTCAAAACTTCCTGCTGACCCACCTATTTTCATATTGCCTGCAGACTTCGCAACTAAGCCATCAATTCCTTCATCCAAGATATTGACATATAAAGTGGTCCCAACACAGTCCTCTGTGTAACACCACTAGTCACTGGCAGCCAACCAGAAAAGGCTCCTTTAATTTCTACTCTTTGCTTCCTGCCAATCAGCAACTGATTTATTCATGCTAGTATCCTAACCGTACTACCTTGGACTCTTAACTTATTAAGCAACCTTATGTGTGGCACCTTTTCAAAGGCTTTCTGAAAATCCAAGTGCACAACATCAACCAATTCTCCTTTGTCTATCCTGCTTGTTATTTCTTCAAAGAATTCCAACAGACTTTTCAGGCAAGATTTTCCCTTTAAGAAACCATGCTGACTATGGCCTATTTTGTCATGTGCCCCCAAGTACCCTGAAACCACATCCATAACAATCAAATCCAACATCATCTCAACCACTGAGGTCGGACTAACTGGCCTATAGTTTCCTTTCTTCTGCGCTTCTCCCTTCTTGAAGAGTGGAGTACCATTTGCAATTTTCCATTCTTCTGGAACCATTCCAGGATCTAGTGATTCTTGGAAAAATCATGTCTCCACAATCTCTTCAGCTGCCTCTTCCAGAACCCTGGTGTGTATACCATCAGGACCAGGTGACTTATCTACCTTCAGACCTTTCAGTTTCCCAAGAATGGCAACTTCTCACACATCTGACCCCTGATATTCTTGAATTTCCAGCACACTGCTAGTGTAATCCACAATGAAAAATGATGCAAAATATTTAGTCAGTTCAATAGGTACATTTGATGTTAGACAATATACATCCTGAAATTCTTTTTCTTCGCTAACATTCATGAAAACAGACGAGTGCTCCAAAGAATGAATGAGTTAAATGTTAGAACCCCAAAGGCCCCCCATTTCCCCCTCCCATGCATAAGCAGCAGCAAGCAACGACCACCACCTCCCCCACCAGAAAAAAGCATTGGCGCGCCCCCCACTGAGCACTCAAGTGTGCATCAATGAAGACACAGACTTGCTGTACCCCAAAGACTACTCATTCAGCCGGTAAGCCCCCTCCGAATAAGGGGAAAAGAAGTGTCCCCGTTTCACAGTGAGAGGGGAGACATAACGCCGATTCATTCACTATTACTATCTTTCCAGCATCGTTTTCCAGCAGTCTGATATCCACACTCACATTTCTTTTAACACATTTTGTATTTGATAAATCTTTGGTATCCTCTTTAATATTATTGGTTAGCTTATTTTCGTATTCTCATCTTTTCCTTGATAATTTTTTTTTGTTTGCCTTCTGTTAGATTTTAAAAGCCTCCCAATCCTTTAACTTCCCATTAATATTTTTTGCTCTATTATATGCCCTCTTTTTGGCTTTTATGTTGGCTTTGATTTCTCTTGTTACCACGGTTGTGTCATCTTGTCTTTAGAATACTTCAGCCTCTTTGGGATGTATGTATTCTGTGCCTTCTGAATTGCTTCCAGAAATTCCAGCCATTGCTGCTCTGCCAGTGTTCTTTTCTGATCAATTTTGGTCAGTTCCTTTCTCATGCCTCTGTAATTCCCTTTATTCCACTTGAATAGTAGCAACTTAATATGTGATTGTTTCTTAATGAATATGAATTACTGATGAACAAAGTGATCTTGGTGGTTAATGGCCATTCCTCTAGGTTTACAAAGTGAGATAGTTGGAGGAAAAGTCAATGACATTTTAGTAAATATTGCTAAGTTGATGAAATACAAGTTATAAGTTACTTAGCACTTTGGTACACTGCACAGGTATTCTACTTTGGGTTTAGGTTTAGATATTTAGTAAAGGATATTGAGATACCAAAGTATTAAAAATGCCTAAATGGAAAAACTTGGCTTTGCAGAGAATTCTGATTTTTAAAGATCTAATTCAATATTTGGTTAAGATACTTAAAATAAATTGTGATTGTATGAGTATGAATCATTTCAGAAACTTGTGTCTCTACATTTTACTGAATAATTTAGATATACAGCCTGCAGAAAGTGCTGAAGTATCTGAGGAATTACAATAAACGAGATCCATCAAGGACAATAGATTAACCTTAGCTAATGCCTGAATAGTCTGTATTCTGGCATGTTTATTATCGAATGATTTGGTGTATTAAAAATAACTTTTTCATGATGCCAAGGCCATGTTTGCCTCACTAGAATGTTAACTATTAAAGAACTGTTTGTTCAAACATATCCATATGTCTTAAAATCAATACCAAATATTTTCCTTTGCTCAAAATTCTAGTAAGTATGTAAGAATTTTCTTGTTGGGTTGGCTGGTGGTGCAGTGAGATCAGCGCCGGGCTCGAGAACAGAGGTTCCTGAGTTCGATCCAGTGACAGACCGCTCCTGAGCGCACTCTCCATCCGTGCTGGGTTGATGTCGAGCGCGCAACTCGACCTCTTTTAAAACAAAAACACTGCCACCGCCAGTTTAAATTCCCACGCAGAATATTGTGGAGGATCAAATACTCAAAACTGTCTTAAGTGCAGAAGGAGTTGACTGGTCAATTGAAGTGAATGTTGAGACATTATCTTCAAATTGATTGCAATAACTTTAATTGTATTTACATGACATTTTTTAATGCAGTGAAAAATCACAAAATTATTATAAAATACATCTGACCACTAACCTAATGAGATTTTGATGGTTCGGAACTCAGGCCTTCCTGTACATAGTAACTGCAAGTCTTTTTATTTTCCTTCCCTCTTACTATCAGTCTCTCTGATTTGCCACAGTTTCTCTGGTCAATGTCTGGCAGTTCTGCTATAGATAGCCTCTTTCTGGAATTCTTATGTCTTTCAAAAACTGAGCTACTTTGTTTGGGCTCATTGTTGGTACCCACTGTCTGGAATAAAGTTTGGATTACTTGTCAAAGCTTAGTCATATAGCACAGGCCCTGCAGTCCATCTGGTCTGTGCTGAACTATAATTTTGCCTAGTGCCATCGACTTGTGCCTGGATCATAGCTCTCCATATACATTTCATTCATGTACTTATCCAAACTTTTATTTAAAAGTTGCAGTTGAACCTGTATCCACCACTTCCACTGGTAGCTCATTCCACACTTAACACCACCATGAAGAAAGAAGTTCCCCTTCAGGTTCTCCTGAAATATTTCACCTTTCACCATCTAACCAGGACCTCCAGTTCAGTTCAAAAAGTGTCCTTGCATTTACCCTATCTATACCTCTCATAATTTTGTTAATCTTAATCAAATCTCCCCTCATTTTCCTAAATTTCAGGGAATAAAGTCCTAACCTATTCAGTCTTTTCCCATAAACCAGGTTCTCCAGTCCCAGAAATGACTTTGTAAATTTTCTCTGTACTGTTTCAATTTTTTTTCCCTGTGGGTAGATGGCCAGAAGTTCACACAATATTCCAAATTTGCCCTCACCAGCATCTTCTACAGCTTCAACATAACATGCTAACACCTGCACTCAATACTCTGATTTATGGAGGCCAATATGCCAAAAGCTCTCTTTATGACCCTCCTTACCTGTGGGACCACTTTTAAGGAATCATAGATCTGTATTCCCTGATCCCTTTGTTCCACTACCAACTTCAGTGCCCTATTTTTCACTGTGTAAGTCTTACCCTGGTTTGTCCTCCCAAAGTGTAACACCTCTCACTTGTCTGCATCAAATTCCCTTTGTCAATTTTCTGCCCACTTTCCAGCTCCTTGGTGAATTGAATTGAATTGAATTGACTTTATTTCTTACATCCTTCACATACATGATTAAAAATCTTTTTTACGTCTCCATCTAAATGTGCAATCATAATAATTTATAATAATTTCTAATAGAACAGTCAGTGTAATACAGAGTAGATTCAAATCAGCATGAGTTTATCAGTCTGACGGCCTGGTGGAAGAAGCTGTCCCGGAGCCTGTTGGTCCTGGCTTTTACGGTGCAGTACTGCTTCCTGGATGGTAGCGGCTGGAATAGATTATGGTTGGGGTGACTTAAGTCCCCAGTGATCCTACGGGCACTTTTTACACATGTCCTTGTAAAAGTCCTGAATCATGGGAACTTCACAACTACAGATGCGCTGGGCTGCACGCACCACTCTCTGCAGAATCCTGCGATCAAGGGAGGTACAGTTCCCATACTAGGCAGTGATGCAGCCAGTCAGGATGCTCTCAATTGTGCCCCTGTAGAAAGTTCTTAGAGTTTGGGGCCCATACCAAACTTCCTCAATTGTATGAGGTGAAAAAGGCATTGTTGTACACAGTTGGTGTGTACAGACCATGTGAGGTCCTTGGTGATGCGGATGCTGAGGAACTTGAAGCTGTTTACCCTCTCAACCCCAGATCCATTGATGTCAATAGGGGTTAGCCCATCTCCATTCCTCCTGTAATCCACAACCAGCTCCTTTGTTTTCGTGAGACATTGAGGGAGAGGTTGTTTTCTTGACACCACTGTATCAGAGAGATGACTTCTTCCCTGTAGGCCACCTTGTTATTCTTTGAGATAAGTCCAAATAATGTAGTGTCGTCGTCAAATTTAATTAGCAGATTGGAGCTGTGGGTGGCAATACAGTTATGGTATACAGGGAGTAAAGGAGGGGACTCAGTACACAGCCCTGAGGGGCTCCTGTATTGAGAGAGGGTTGGAGGTGAGGGAGCCCACTCTTACCACCTGCTTGTGATCTGACAGGAAGTCCAGGATCCAGCTGCACAAGGCTGAGGTCTCTGAGCTTCTTGTTGGGTCTGGATGGAACTATGGTTGCAGCAGTATCTTGTAATACATAATTTTTAAAAATCTAAATAGCTATAGGCATTATATAATAAGTAATGTAAAAAGTAAGCAAAAATAATAATAATAATAAGGTAGTGTTCAATCACAAATAAGAGAAAATCTGCAGATGCTGGAAATCCAATAACACACAAAATGCTGGAAGAACTCAGCAGGCCAGGCCGTATCTGTGGAAAAGAGTAAACCGTCAACATTGTGGCCTGAGACCCTTCATCGGGACTGCAGAAAAAAGATGGGAAGTCAGAGTAAGAAGGTGGGGACAGGTGGAAGAAATACAATATGATCGGTGAAACCAGGAATGGGTGAAGTAAAGAGCTGGGAAATTGATTGATGAAGAGGGTAAAGGGTTTGAGAAGGGGGAATCTGACAGGAAAGGGCAGAAGACCTTGGCAGAAAAGGAATGGGGAAGAGCACCAGAGGAGGTGATGGGTAGGTACAGAGATAAGTAGAGAGAGAGGGAAATGGGAATGGAGAATAGTGAAGGGGAGAGCCATTGCTGGAAGTTTGAGAAATCGATGTTCGTGCCTTCAGGTTGGAAGCTACACAGACAGAATATAAGGTATTGCTTCTCCAACCTGAGTGTGGCCTCATTGTGGCAATGGAGGTGGCCATGGAGTGATATGTCAGAATGGGGAGTGGAATTAAAAAACCACTGGGAGATCCCACTTTTTCTGGCGGGTAGAGGATAGGTACTCAGCGAAATGGTCTTCCAACTACATCGGGTCTCATCAATATATAGGAGGCCACTCCGGGAGCAATGGATACAGTTGATGGCCCAACAGACTCACAGGTGAAGTGCCCTGGATGATAGGGAAGAGGTGTAGGGCCAGATGTAACACTTGTTCCACTTGCAAGGATAAATACCAACAGAGGGATCAGTGGAGAAGGATGAATGAACAAGGGAGTTACGTAGGGAGCAATCCCTGCCGAAAGTGGGGGGCGGGGGGGGGGAGGAAAGATGTGCTTGGAGGTGGGATCCCATTGGAGATGGTGGAAGTTATGGAGAATTGTGTGCTGGACACAGAAGTTGGTGGGGTGGTAGGTGAGGATAAGAGGAACTCTTTCCCTGGAAGGGTGGTGGCAGGATGGTGCGAGGGCAGACGTGCAAAATGGAAGAGATGCGGTTGAGGGCAGCATTGATGGTGGAGGAAGGGAAGCCCCTTTCTTTGAAGGAGGGGACACCTCCTTAGTTTTGGATGAAAAGCTTCATCCTGAGTGCAGATGCGGTGGAGACAGAGGAATTGAGAGAAAGGGATGGCACTTCCCACCCTGTTTCTTGTAAAAATGCCAACCCCTTCTCTCAATTCCTCATCTCTGCCACATGGCAGCTTTTTCTGATCCTCTGCAGTGGCCCTTCCAGACCAGCTGTTGATGTACCCAGTTAAATGCTCTCCATCTGTAGAGATCTAATTTACCACATTATCATGCAAATCATTAATATAGATAACAAACAACAATGGACCCAGCACTGATCCCTACGGCACTCCACTAATCACAGGCCACAGGCATCCAGTCAGAGAGGTAACCATCGACTAACACTCTGGTTTCTTCCATTGAATAACAATGTTGAATCCAGTTTACTGCTTCAAGCTGAATGCCAGCTGATTGAACTTTCTGGACCAACTTTCAGAACTATGGGACTTTGTGTCAAAGATCTTGATAAAGGCCATTAGACAATATCCACTGCTTTTCCTTTATCAACTTTCCTGGTAACCTTGAAAAACTTTTAAGATTGGTTAGGCATAATCTACCAGGCACAAAGGCATGTTGACTATTCCTAATCAGGCCCTGTCCATCCAAGTATTTACATATCCTGTCCCTTAGAATAACTTTCAATAATTTGCTCACAACTGATGTCAGACTCACCTGTCTATAATTTCCCGGTTTATTCTTAGAGCCTTCCTTGAACAAAACAACATTAGCTATCCTCCAGTCCTCTGGCACCACACCTGTGGTTAAGGACATTTTAAATACTTTTCCAGTGCCCCTGCAGGTCCTGCACTAGCCTCCCACAAGGTCTGAGAGGGCACCTATTTGACTGTGCATATTAGAGAATTCCTTTACAGACACAAGGAAATGAGTTTAGGAACTGAAGTTGGAGATTAGGTCCCAGGCAGCTGAAAGCACTGTCTCCACTGTAGAATGCTGCATGCTGTGGAAATCAATGGCTCATGATGTAGCATAAGCTTGTTAATTAATTTGCTTCAGTTTGCAGGAATTCCTGAAATTCTAGTTAATTAGCTGACTGAGGAAAATGCATTTGCTTACCTGTGTGAAATGTTGCAACTTCGGGCTTAGCTCTCTGTAGATTTATCAAGTGTTTTATAGCTCAGTTATGAAAGTACATGAAGTACTTTCTTGGAAGTCTGTCGAGTATGATGATAATGTCAGTGATGCCTCTGATGAGAACGAAGTCTGAACTGAGAATCACAGATGCGCCCGCAGGCTGGGCACAGCACGGTCATTGAAGGGTCAGGTCGTCTCTCCTTGCGGTTCTGGCGCTTTTGATCGAGGTCCTTCAGCTGCTTCTCTTCGAATCTGTTGGTGCCTTTGTAGACTGCCAGGCACCAGGTATTGTGGTCTTTGGCCAAGGCTTCCCAAACAGTCACAGGGATATTGCATGCCTTCAAGGACGCTTTCATGCGGTCTTTATAGCACTTTGTGGGGCCTCCATGCTTTCGGGTGCCATGTGCCAGCTCGGAAAAGAATACCATCTTTGGAAGGCAGTTGTCTTCCATCCAGACCACATGTCTAACCCATTGCAGTTAAGCCTTCATGATTAGTATCTCTGTGCCAGAGCTCTTGGACCTTCATAGCACTTCTGTGATGGGTACTCTGTCTGGCCACGAGATGCCCATGATCTTGTGAAGGCATCACAGATGGAACTGGTCAAGCGTCTTGATTTGCCTGCAGTATGGGGTCCATGTTTCACAGCCATACAGCAGAGAAGTCCGAACGACTGCTCTGTAGACTGCCATCCTGATCTTCAGCCGGATACCACGTCTTCCCCACACGTGTCCACAGCCTGCCAGAGGATGCTCCAGCTTTTGCAAGTCTGTTTGAGACCTCTCGATCTAAACTGCAGGAGGAGGTGAGGCAGCTTCCCAGGTAGGTGAAGGTGTCAACATTGTTGAGCTGTGTGCCTTCAATCTCAGTTCATGGTTCCGCAGGGTTGGTATTGGGTGCAGGCTGAAGTAGAACTTCTGTCTTCTGCAGGCTGATGGTTCGGCCAAATTTTCTTGCTGCCACAGCGAGACAGTCAGTGAGCTCCTGCAGGTCCTTCTCACTGTGAGCTGCAGGAGTGCAGTCATCTGCAAAGAGGAGGTCTCATACTATTACTCCCAACAGTTTGGTCTTGGCCTTGAGGCATCGCAGATCAAGGAAGCGCTCATTAGTCCTGTGGTGAATTGTTATTCCCATATCAGTCTGTGAGAGAGCAGAGAACATCATCGTGGCAAACAGCAAGCTGAACAGAGTAGGCACAAGGACACAGCCCTGCTTGGCACTGTTAATTACTTGGAAGGGGTCAGAGGTGATCTATTCTCAATGACCCTGGCCATCATGTCATAGTGGATGACCTGACAATGCTGACCAGCCTAACTTGGCAAGGATGCACCAAAGGCCTGTGTGACTGATGGTATCAATTGTCTTGTCAGGTCTACAAAGAGGATGTAGATATTCTAGTTCTGTTCCTGACACTTCTCCTGGATCTGTCTGGCAGCAAAGGTCATTTTCACTGTCCCTCTGTTAAATCTGAAATCATATTGGCTCTCTGAGACAAGATCATGAAGGAGGTGAGAGGTAATCTGTTCCATACGATATGGGCCATGATCTTCCCAGCTATGCTCAGGAGAGATAAACCTTTGTGGTTGTCACGGGATGCCCTGTCCCCCTTGTTCTTGTACGGGTGGAAGATGCTTGTATCCCTAAAGTCCTGTGGTACACAGCCTTTCTCCCAGAGTTCTTGCATGAGCCCTGTCAGTCAGAAGAAGGTTTTCACCACCCTCCTTGGTGGAATCCCATCCGGGCCAGGGGCGTTACCTGGCTGCAGTTGGTTGACTATCTTCCTAGATTCTTCCAATGTGGGGGATCATCAAGGGCCTCCAAGACTGGGCACTGGGGCATCTCTTCTATGGCCTGGTTGTCTATCTGGGATGGCCTGTTCAGCAGCTGGTTGAAATGGTCTGCCCATTGTTGGACAATGTCACCGTTGTCAGTGAGAAGAACTCCATCCAAGAAGTGGGCTAGTGCCATGATGTTGGAGGAAGGTCCATACACCGCCTTTAGACCATCAAAATACTTCTTTGTGTTGCTCTGGTCAGCATAGTGCTGAAGTTCTGCTGCTTTGGCCTCCCACCACTGATCGTTCATCTCCCCAAGCTCAGCCTGGACCTTACTACGGAGGTGCTTCAAGCGGACATGTTTGGAGGTTGACCGCTTGTCACTGAGCTAGCTTGCAAAGGCTTCCTGCTCCTGCTTGAGAAGGTGATGATATCAGAGTTGTTCTCATCGAACCAATCCTGATGCTTCCTTTTGGAGTGCCCAAGAACGGCACCCACAGGGCTGTACAGGGTGTCTCTGAGACAGCCTAGGCTGTTTCAGGGTCTCTTTCCTCAGGCAGTTGCTCAAATTGTTCCTCCAGTTTGCTGATCAGCTCTTTGATGCTGGGGTCGGCGAGCCATTGAAAGTTCAGCTTCTGCCTTGCGTCCGCTTGCTGGCGCCTGTGCGTCCTGGCGATCTGAAATGGCAGCCTATGTCTCAGCAGGATGTGGTCAGTTCAGCAGTCTGCTCCCCTCAACGCTCTGGTGATGATCACATCCCTGATGTCCCGGCGTCTTGTGATCACGTAATCAATCAGCTGCCAGTTCTTGGAGCCCCGGTGCATTCAAGTTGCCTTGTGGATGTCTGGAAGCTGAAAGAAGGTTTTGGTGATTGTCAGCCCATTTTCTGCGCAGAAGGTAAGTGGTAGCTCCCCATTTGAACTCTCTATGGTATACACCAGGCTTGTCAATGACTTCTGGCCAAGACTGATAGTCACTGCCTACTCAGGCATTAAAGTCGCCAAGTAGCAGGATCTTGTCATCTTTGGGGATAGGGCGTAGTAGCTGGCCGAGTTCCTGGTAGAACAGTTCCTTCTGGTGAGAGGTTTAGGTTACTGTGGGTACATAGGTACTGATCAGAGTTAGGTGAGTCTTGGCTTCCAGAGGCAGCCTCATTACCATGAGGAGATCGTTGATACCTCTGGGGAGGGACTCCTGGTTCCTGATGATTGTGGTCCAGATGACAAAGCCAACTTTGGCTTCTCTAGCCTCATCCTTTCCCTTGCTACTGCAGAAAAACATGAAGCCAGCACCTACTTCTGTGATTTCACCAGTCTCAGCCAGGCGTGACTCACCGAGTGCTGCAGTGTTGACGTTGTACTTCTGAAGCACGTGACCTACAGGTGCAGTTCACCTCTGTGGTCTGTTACTAGTCTTGTTGTCCATAAGCGTCCTGATGTTCCCATCTCCAACACAGAGTTTGCTCAGCTTTCTGGTGGTTCTTCTTTCCTTTGTGGTTTCTGAGGTAGATCGATCGCAAAATAGATGTCCATTCAGCTGTGGTGTGCTGTCAGGATAGGGTGAGGCAAGCTTTCTCTCAGTCATCTTTTCCAGACCCTTTCCCGTGAGGGGGAGCAGTGTGGTCCCTGAAGAGGACTGTGTCACCACCAAGTTGGCTGCTGAACCCTGCCCTTGCCTCGTGAGAAGAGAGTGGCCATCCTGCCTTGGCCACCTGAGTGCAGGTCCATGACCAGTGGCTCCCGGCACCATATTATGCCTGCCACCATCACCACTCGCCCATCACTCCAGATCTTGAGTTGCTTGTGGAGATTGGTGTCACCAAATCCTGAGCAGGAGGTGTATGAAGATCATGAGTTGTCCAAGCGTCACGATCCCCCTCTCGGTCCAGACACTGATGTCAAAAGAGATGCCAGGCATAATGTTTTGACAACATCCAGAATGACATTGAATCAATTTAATCCTGATTGCTGTCTCGTAGTTTACTCCTGAAGCTTTTCCCAGAAGTGGGTATAGCTGCAGGACAGCGGAGACTTTAAATCAGAGTTTTCTTTCTTCTAGGTGTGCTGCCTTCCCAGGCTAATGAGCCCCACCGAAGATGTATTTTAAGTATAAAGTTATCCTAACAAATTGTGCCTCATCTAATCACCTTGCACAATAGCAGCGTCGGTCAATATTAGGGAAGTTAAAATTGTCAACTATTACAGCCCTATTATTCTCACAGACATTTGTGATTTCCCTGTGTATTTCTAATTGCTGACTATTTGGAAGCTAGGTGGTGATAATCCCATCATAGTGATTTTACCACTTCTTTGTTTCTAAGTTCTACCCTTATGACTTTGCTGATGTTTTTCCCTAATGTCCTACCTTTTCAATAGTTGAACTCCTCATCTCTTGCTTCTACCTCTGACCGTATTTGCTGGAGGGAGAGTTCACAGTGAGGAAGGTAGTCTAAAGTTATAACATGTTTGGCTCAATTGGTAATGTGGGCAAAGAAATGGCTGGTGAAATTGAACTTGGACAAATGTGAAGTGACACATGTTAGGAAGTTAAACTAGGGCAGGACATACACAGTGAATAGCAGAGTCTTGGGGAGTATTATTGACCAATAAGACCTTGGGATACAAGTACATAGTGGTCAGAAAAAGGCCACATGAGTAGACAGAGCTCTATAATGTACCTCCCTTCATCAGCTAAGGCATTGGAACAGCATGTTACATTTGTACAAATTGTTGGTTATGCTGCAGCTGGTGTGCACTTCTCATTGCCACACTTCAGAAAAAAATGGATTAAGCAAAAGGGAGTGAAGAAAAGATTCTTAGGAATATTGCCAGACTGGAGAGCTTGAGTTGTAAAGAGGACAGTCAGTGAGTGTTTTCCTTGGGGTGAAGGAGGCCAAGGGGTGACCTCAGAGGTTTATAAAATCAAGGGGCATATGAGAGTATTGAAACTCATTGTCTCTATCAGAAATAGGGAGTCTGGAACTAGAGGGAATGGGTTTCAGGTAAGAGAGGGAAAATTTTATATAGAAGATGATGAGTGTACAGAAAGAGCTGTCAGAGAAGGTGGAAAAGATGGGTATATTTACATTTCAAAAATGTTTAGGCAGGACACAGATAGGAAAGCTTTAGAGCAGGGGTTCCCAACCATTTTTATGCTGTGGATGCTAGACTGATAACCCCAGGTTTAGAGGAATATGGGCCTAATGCAGGAAAATAGAGTTAGCTTATACAAACATCTTTGTTAGCATGGGTGAGTTGGGCTGAAAGGCTTATTTCCTTGCTGAATCTATAACAAAAGTGTTAAATACCACACCTAAATCTGTATGCTGACCTTTGTAAAGAAACCTTGCAGGGTTGGGAAGTTACTTTCAACAAAAGACCTTTAGAAAAATGAAGTATGCTGCACCTAAACAAGTTCTGGGGAGTGTTATTAACATTTTTGAAACCAACATACTGATATACAAGTGTACTGAAACTAGGTTGAAGTATTTTTCTGCTCTTGAAACTTCAGTTTAGGAGTCATACCCCATACCTTTAAATAATACGTTTATTTATTGATTGATTGATTGAGATACAGTGCAGAATAGGCCCTTCTAGACCTTCGAGCTGCAGCACAGCAACCTAGCCTAATCACAGGACATTTTACAATGACCAATTAACTGGTATGTCTTTGTACTGTGGGAGGAAACCAGAGCACCCAGAGGAAACCCACGTGATCATGGCAAGAACATGCAATCTCCTTAGAGGCAGCAGCAGGAAATGAACCCCGGTGGCTTGTGCTGTAAAGCATTGTGCTACTCTGCCGTGCCACCCCAATATTTGAATAGAACTTTCAAGGTAATCAAATCATTACCTTACAGCAAAGATCTACTGTATTTAAACAAACTTTTACATGAACCATTCTTGGTTTTCAGAGATTGAGTGTAATTTTTTTTGTCTCATTCAACAAGATTTTGCTTCCTCAAACATTTCATTGCTGTCAATGTCTGACCAATTTGTAACTTGAAGTTCCTTGTGGAAATCCTTCCCACAGAGATATGGACAGAGATATTTTGAAAAACGCTTAGTGTGTACGCCTATTGTTTTTACTCGAAACCGTCGTTTTCAAAATTATCCAGCGTAGTGTGGACGTAGCCCAAGTCTTGTTATCATGAATTCATCTATTCCTGTCACTATCAAGAATGGAGAAGTCATGAATTCTCTATTCTACCAGTGCAAATATGATAGCTATTTGTCCTTTTCTGTAGTGGCAATTATGTACGCATTCACACTTATAAACTGTAAATACACAAGCTCTTCAGCACACCCATTTATAGCTAATCAATGCAAAAAATTTAAGTCCTCTAAATATGGCATTTATACACTTAAATGCCAAATATTTGTTTATGAGTGCTTTTTTAAAGAACAACATTGTTGGAAGAATATGAGAGAGCTATATATTGTGGATGGGGTCTAGTTATATCAGGATTCTGGTTTTACTCTAACAATTTAAATTCCATTGTGGGTGGGAATACTGGGCAATACTGCAACTTCCTCTATGGAACCCTGAAGTTCTGCTTATTGCATCATATCAGTTGAGAACTGACATGAGTTATATAGAGGGCCTTACAAAGGCTCCAATTTTCTACCAGGAAAATGTAATGAATAAATTCATTAGCTTCACCTAAAATCATGCAGGAAATAAGATGATGAAGTTTGCAATCAGCCATAATCTTATTGAATAATGAGGAGCAGGATCACCTTCTTGTACTTCTAGTGTTTTGCCTCACAGATTTATTCTCAGGTCTGGATCACATTCCTCAATTCACTTTTGTATTACCAGAATCAGAATCAGGTTTATTTTCTCCGGCATATGACATGAAATTTGTTAACTTAGCTGCAGCAGTTCAATGCAATACATAATCTAGCAGAGAAAAAAGTATATAATAATAAATAAAATAATAATAAACAAATAAATCAATTACATATATTGATAAGATAAAAAATGTGCAAAAACAGAAATACTGTGTTTTAAAAAAAAGTGAGTTAGTGTCCAAAGATTCAAAGTCCATTTAGGAATCAGATGGCGGAGAGGAAGAAGCTATTCCTGAATTACTGTGTGTGTGCCTCAGGCTTCTGTACCTCCTTCCTGATGGTAACAGTTACCATCAGTGATGGTAACCTGATGGCACAGGTTTTCAAAGCCTTACCAGGTACTCCATTGGGACCTTCCACCTTGCCAGGGTTCACTCTCTTTAAAGACAGCCTAACATTGTCCTCTGAGACAGACATCACAGGGTCATCAGGTGCAGCAGGGATCTTCACAGCTGTAGTTGTGTCTCTCTTTCAAAGCGAGCATAGGAGACGTTGAGTTCATCTGGTAGTGAAGCATCGCTGCCATTCATACTATTGTGTTTCGCTTTGTAGGAAGTAATTAATGTCTTGAAGACCCTTCCAGAGTTGCCGTGCATCCGATGTTCAAAATTGTTTCTTCACTTTTGAAATAGCCCTCCGCAAATCATACCTGGTTTTCTGGTACAGGCCTGAGTTGCCACGTAACCAGTGATGGTAACTGTGCCCTGGGTGCTGGAGGTCCTTAATAATGGACGTTGCCTTTCTGAGACACCACTCCCTAAAGATGTCCTGGATACTTTGTAGGCTTGTACCCAAGATGGAGCTGACTAGATGCAGCATCTTTTGGTTCTGTGCAGTAGCCCCTCCATACCAGACAGTGATGCAGCCTGTTAGAATGCTCTCAACGGTACAAATATAGAAGTTTTTGAGTGTATTTGTTGACATACCAAATCTCTTCAAACTCCTACTGAAGTACAGTCACTGTCTTGCCTTCTTTATAACTGCATTGATATGTTGGGACCAGGTTAGATCCTCAGCGATCTTGGCATCCAGGAACTTGAAACAAGGGAAGTACAGGAGCGCCTACAGGACTGCTTTCAATCGGTGGACTGGACTGTATTCAGGGATTCATCTTCAAACCTGGATAAATATGCTGCAGTTGTTACCGACTACAGGGAGGAGGTCCAGCACCTGGCCGCGTGGTGTGCCAACAACCTGAACACCCAGAAGACCAAGGAGATCATTGTCGACTTCAGGCATGCTAGGAGCCACACTCACATCCCCATCTACATCAACGGAGCTGTAGTGGAGCGTGTATCAAGCTTCAAATTCCTTGGTGTCCACATTTCCGAGGATCTCACCTGGTCCCTGAACTCCTCCATCCTGATCAAAAAGGTGCAACAGTGCCTTTATTTCCTGTGGAGCATCGAGAAAGCTTACCTCTGTCCCAGGATACTGACGGACTTTTACCGCTGTACCATTGAGAGCATACTCACCAACTGCAACTCAGTGTGGTATGGCAATTGTCCTGTATCGGACTGCAAAGCACTCCAGCGTGTGGTGAAAACTGCCCAGCAGATTATCAGCACCCAATTGCCCACTATTGAGAACATCTACCATAAAAACTGCCTAGGCAGGGCGAAAAGCATTATCAAGGATGCATCGCACCCTAACCATGGACTTTTCACTCTCCTCCCATCTGGTAGGTGCTACAGGAGCCTCTGCTCCCACACCAGCAGGCACAGGAAGAACTTATTCCCTGAGGCTGTGACCCTGCTGAACCTCTCATCACAGCGCTAAGCAGTATTGCACCCATATTGTACTGTCTCAATACTTTTAATATTTGTGTGCTGTAGCACTTACTTTTTACTCCTTAGCCCTCACTACTGGTGCTGCAGTCTTCAGTCTCTGCCTATACTCAGGGAGTAGAAGTACAGCCAGCTGATCAGACTTCCCTAAGTTAGGGCATGGAATAGCACGGTAGGCATTCTTGATGGTGGTGTAGCAATGTGTTGTTTCCTCTAGTATTGCCAGTGATCTGTTGATGGTAGCTGCTCAGTGACTTTTTTCGGACTGGCCTGGTTAAAATCTCCCAAAACGACGGTGAAGGCGTTAGGGTGCGCTGTTTCATCCATGTTGATCCCATTGCTCAGATCACCAAAAGCCTGCTTGACATTGGCCTGAGGTGGAATGTAAACTGCTACCAGAATGACCCTAGAGGACTCCTGTGGTTGGTAAAAGGGACAGCACTTTACTGCTAGATATTCCACGTGAGCGGAATTGGGACAGCACTGATATATTTGTGCACCAAGAGTTGATCATTAGGCATACTCCTCCACCTCTGCTTTTGAGACTCCGTTGATCTATCCTGGCTGTGTATAGTAAACCCGTCGATCTGGATTGCTGCATCTGGTACGGAAGGGGTTAACCAGGATTCCGTGAAACAAAGGACACATGCGGTCCTAATGTCCCTCTGATTCAGCACCCTGGCTCTGAGAGTGAGATCATTGATTTTATTCACCAGAGACTGCATGTTCGCCAGCAAGAAAGTCGGTATAGGGAGTTTAAAACCTCGTTTCCTTAAACGCACTTGTAACCCAGATCTACACCCGCGCTTCCTCCGAGGTGTCTGTGGGCACTTCCAACCACAATAGGTGTTGTTTCCGTCGGTTTTAAGCAGCGATAGTTCGTTTAAACGCATTAAGACATCTTTGTTGACTACTGACTTTGGAAGCAGTCGTGCTTTTTAGCCGTATCAGGCTGAAACGGGAATATTTAATCATAGCCATTGGGAGTACTGCTGCTACTCGAGGCGCACCTAGGTGCCCCAGAAGTAAATTACTAGTCCAAGTAAGATGCATGTTGCCATTCCAATCGAGCTAAGCCAAAATCATCCATAATGAGATGGTCTTAGTTCAAATTTAATATCATTTATTCATGTACCACTTGTTAAATACTTGAAAATCAGTCAAAACTCAAAGCATTAGCTGAATTTACTGGAAATACAGATGATCTCAATACCCTCTTCTGCAATTGGATCCTAGATTTCCTCATTTGTAGACCCCAGTCAAATCAGATTGGCAAAATACCTCTACAATCTCCATCAGCACAGGAGCACCACCACAGGGATGAGTACATAGCCCCCCCCCCCCCCACTCTACTCTCTTTACACCTGTGACTGTGGTTGAGTGGTGCCATAACAACAGCCTCTCACTCAATGTCAATAAGACCAAGGAACTGACTGTAGACTTCAGGAGAGGGGAACCAGAGGTCCATGAGCCAGTAATCATCGGAGGATCAGAGGCAGGGTGTATCAGTAACTTTAAATCCCTGGGTGTCCCTATCTCAGAGGACTAGTCTTAGACCCATCATATCAATATTATTGCGAAGAAAGCACGACAGTGCCTCCGCTTCCTCAGGAATCTGTGGAGATTCGGCACATCATCAAAAATCTTGGCAAACTTCTATAGACGTGAGGTGGAAAGTGTGTTGACTGGCTACATTATGGCCTGGTGTGGGAACACCAATGCCTTTGAGCAGAAAATCCATAGTGGACTCGGCCCAGTACATCATGGGTAAAGCTCTCCCAACCATTGAGCACATCTACATGAAATGTTGTCATAGAAAAGCAGCATTGATCATAAATGATCCTCACCACCCAGGCCATGCTCTTTTCTCACTGCTGCTATCAAGGTGCCTCAGCACTCACACCACCAGGTTCAAGAACAGTTACAAACCCTCAACCATCACACTCTTGAACAAAATGGGATAGCTACATTCATTTAAGGACTCTGTTATATTGTTATGTTGATGTACATTATATTGTTATTTCATGTTTGTTATTTATTGCTATTTATTTATATCTGGATTTGCAGTTTGTTTACAGTTTACAGTTACTGTTCTATAGATTTGCTAAGTATGCCTGCAGAAAAAGAATCTTAGGATTGTATGTAGTGACATGTATGTACTCTGATAATAATTTTCTACTTTGAATTTTGAAGTCTTGTAAACAGAGAAAGATTTAAATCAAGCGTATAATGTTCATACAAAATAATTTTCATCAACAAAGTGCTATTGAAATCCAGTCTCCATTTAAATAAAGATATATTTATTTTGCATTATTGAAAATATTTTAAAGGCAGGACAGTTAAGGCATGTTTGTATGTACCTCCAAATACAAGGATTAGGGCTGTAGTTGGCCACTTGGCCCTTTGCACTTGCTCAGCAATTTAAAACAAGAACTTTTCACCTCTCTTTCCTCTGGATTTCAGAATCTATCTTTCTTAAAATTATTTAAAGATTCTGCTTCAACCAGTACTTGAGGAAGAGAATCCCAAAGACACAGTCAGCTGAGAGAAAATATTGCTGCCCATCTATCTTAGGAGGGGACCCCTACTTTTTAAACAAGGTCTTCAGTTTTGTATCTTCCCACAAGAGAAAATGTCCTCACTACATTCATGCTTGAAAACCCTTCAAAATGAAACATGTCACTCCAGTTCCCACTCTTTCAAACTTCAGCTGATATCACTTAGCCTGTCAAACCTTTCCCCATTCCAGTTAAGTTTAGCAAAATTCTGAACTGCTATTATTTCCCTAAACATAAAAAAACTACTGTACACAGTCATCCAGATATGGTCTCACCTGTGCCCTAAACCTGGAACACAATCTGCTACCATTAGTTTCAATTCCAATTCCAAAATTCAGTAAATTCTAAGCCATCTAGCATCCCAAGGGAATAGGGACGCTGGATGCGTGAGTATTGCTTTAAAAAAAATTACGGTACATCACACTTTAATATTCTATGCATAAGCCTTCAAATGAATTGTCAACATAGATATATTCTCCTCAACCTGTTAATAATATTTTACATTGCAATCCTATGTTTAATGCTAAACAGTATTCAAATAAAATGCAGCAAATATCAAGTGAATGGTTGTACTCACTGTCATGCGAGTGCCACAGCTTCAGAGGATGTTGCTGCTAAACAGTTGCACTGCCTCATGTATATTTGTATATGGCAGACTTGACTTTGACTTCATTTTCATTTAAACATTTGTTTAATATTCTTAGAAATGTCTACTAGTTACATGAGACTTCCTGATGCATAAGTACTGGATGAATGAGAGTTTCCTGTAATAACATTCAGCTAGCTTTCAAAGTTATTAGCAGTACCTGCACATAATCTTTTTGTGAATTATGCACGAGGGCACAAGGGATCTGTAAATCCTAGAGCTCTGCAGTCTCCCAATATGTGGATAATAAATATGCTGTTCAGTTTTCTGGAGAGAATGGACAATTTCAGTTTTTCCCACATTATGCTCCATTTGCTGGACCTTCGTATATGTAGTTAACCTTTCGGAACTCTCTTTAGCCACCTGATGTCCTCTTCACAACTTACTTTCCTCTAGCACAGCATTTTATCAAATGATTTCTGGAAATCTAATTAATAAGTCATTAACTGGTACTGGGTTCTCATTATTCAATAGATAATCAGGAATGTAAATGCTGTTATAGTGTAAGTCATGGGCTAAGATGGTGTGCAGCTGTACATAACAAGGTTCTTGGAAGAGTAAACTCCCCTTTGTACAGCATAAATACAAGAATGTGAACAGACTAAACAAGATAGAGATGCTAATGAAGGATTGAGAACCATACACTAATTATGGGACAATAACTCTACTAAAACTAAGGACTAAATGGCCTCTTTTGATCAGACTAATGAAAATAAGGATTGAATAGCTTTTAAAGTTTTCTGGTTATTAACGTCTGTATGAATGTATTGTGATTGGTGATATTTAATCCTATATATGCAAATAAGGAATTAGAAAGTGTACAAGATTTCATTTGGTTAATAGGTGCAGAAAATTCACAGTCCTCAGCAGAAGTTTTACAACAGTTTGGTGATGGACTGGACTGTTCTATCTCTGCACAAGTGGATAAGGAGTGATTTGGAATGAATGCTAGTTATTAGAGTCCAGTTGATCTGCAATGACATGTTCTTCAGGTTTACTGTTTTATGCTTTGTTGTTTTTGTTCCTTTTCGCACCTTGTGGCACCCAAGCAGAGCAAATTCAGGTTTGTTGCTTTTGACGTTGTCTGTAAGCTCCTGATATTCCAGGTACTGCACTTTGAAAAAGGAAGTGACTGTGTGGGACTTTTTTTTATTAAAACACGGAACTCCTATTATGTGAGTTCTACTAATCTGCCCCCGCTGCACAAAAATGCCCCCTGACAAAGTGTGATAGTGAAAAATATGGACTGTTTTTCCTAACTTGACAACCAACTCTCAGAGCAGGCAGGATGGATAATGAACTTCAGTGTAGCAGCACAGTCTTTGGCCATTTGAGGGAAGGAATGCTTGAAGATCAAAACCTCAATTCCAGCACAAAGCTTATGGTGGACTAGGCAGCAATGATCTCTACTCTCCTATATGTTTCTGGAACTACCTAGAGCTGGGGCCTCAAAGCACTGTATAGTTACTACAACCACATTCTCTCCGGATCCCTCCAAATCCACTGGCAAAATAAGCAAATCCAATTTAGCATCCTCTACAAGACTAATAGTCACAATATTGAAGCTGTAACTATACTCACCTCGCTGTAAAGAGTAGATCATATCATTCCCACACAATGCACCAGACTCCGGGTTTCATCCGGGCAAGAGATTACCAAGAGGACAGAAGAAACAATTCAAGGATGTTCTCAAAGGTACAATATTCATGGGAACCCCTAGGCTCAAAATAAAATAGTATGGTTCAAGATTTAAGTGACAACCTTGAATACTTTTTTGAAGCATACAGAAGTGTACTATTAACAGCAGAAATGCACCATATTGCATCTGCCCAATCAACCATCTCAGAACCCACAAAATTGGAATAGACACATCATCCTTGATCCCATAAGCATACTAAAGAAATAAAATAACATAGTTGTTGGCATTCTGAATATCTGTGCTTAATCTGAATCATATGTGTTAAATACATAAATGGTGATAGATTTGACAGCAGGTGTGGCTCAAACGGGAAATGTTTTGAAATGACAGGTGAATTCCCAAAAATAGAGCATGTATTGTTTTGTCAGCAAAATGTATTGTTCTAAAAGAAAAAATTGATTAATATGATATTTAGAAGAGTCTCTTAAAATTTACTATTGAACATTTGTATCAATTTAATTTTCTATCAAACCACAATGAATAAGATTACTCTGATCAGAATCTAATCTTTTTAAATTAGGCTTTGTATTTTTTTTCACTTATTGCCCTTTAAAATTTCTAAATCAGACATCTCTAACATTATCAACATCTTTGGGAACTACACCTTAATGGTCTAGAAATACAATTTCAAAAGACTTGTGCTTACCTCAATGCCTTTCATGGCTCAAGGCACCACAAGCTGCTTTAAAGCCAATGAAGTAATTTTGATTATGGTTATCCTTGCATTAGCCAAGCCACACAAACACACGTTCTGTCTCCACTCAGCATCTCCAAAGAATCACCATTCTTTAGATTGACAGAGTGTCTATGAAAAGTGTCAAGACGTGGCTTATGTGGAAGGAAAAGTCACATTGGAAACTACGTATTTGAATATTTGGTTGAAATTAGCATCAGATTTCCATAGTAGAGCAGCCTCTTTTTCTTTTCTAATTTTTCTTTTTCTTTTTCCTCTTTGGGTTGTAAGTGACTTATTTTTACACAATTTTGTGCCTTCTGCAAAGGACAATGTGGGAACTACAGACTCAACCACAGATAGAACAGGAGAAGTCTGACAGGTGAAATGTATGGATAGTTTGGAAAAAGATTTCTCTTTCAACCAATCATGCAAAATTTCTCTATGCTCCCAGTGTAGAATTCCAAGTTTCATGATACATTTTGAATATTTCTCTACATTAATCAGTGACATGCCAGGTATTTTCAACTGAGAATCTGTAAAAATGTGACATTACATTTTTTTTCAAACAGGAATATTCTTAGCTTTTTTTTTTACTCTGACTGTAAAAACTTCAAGGGGACTGAGGTCAAAATAGATCCTCTGTTTGGAACTTTTGTCTCAGGCTTGATAACACTCTTTTGAATCTATTATTAATAATGACCACTTGACTTAATAATAGTGTAAAACTATTTTGTTTACCAAAGAGTTTTATTTCACTTCATTTGTAATTCAAATATGGTAATTGAAAACAGGATTATAACTTGGGGGCATAAGAGACTAAATGCTGGATCTGGAGCAAAACAAAATGCTAGGATAACTCAACAGGTCATAGTCTTCGAAAAGTACAGCACAGAAACAGGCCCTTCAGCCCATCTTGTCCATGCCGAACCATTTCAGATGCCTAATCCCACCAATCTGCGCCCGGACCATAGCCCTCCATAACCCTGCCATCCATGTACTCAGCCAAACTTCTCTCAAAAGTTGAAATCATGCTCACATCCACCATTTGTGCTGGCAGCTCACTCCACATTTTCATAACTGTGACAGCAGAAGTTTCCCCTCATGTTCCCCTTTTAAACTTTTCACTGTTCACCCTTAACCCATGACCTCTAGTTGTAGTCTCACCCAACCTCAGTGGAAAAAGGTTACTTGCATGGGTAGATCTATACCACTCAATTTTGTATACCTATATTAAATCACCCCTCAGTCTTCTACGTTTCAAGGAATAAAGTACTAACATGTTCAATCTTTTCTTATGACACAGGTCCTCCAGTCCCAGAAACATCCTTGTAAATTTTCTTTGTACTCTTTGAATCTTCTTTACATTGT
Organism: Mobula birostris; assembly: GCF_030028105.1. Lineage (NCBI taxonomy): Eukaryota > Metazoa > Chordata > Chondrichthyes > Myliobatiformes > Myliobatidae > Mobula > Mobula birostris. The sequence goes on along the minus strand of NC_092372.1, from coordinate 80,916,513 downwards.
TCCTGTAGGCAGGTAATGAAAACTGCACTACTATACTCCAAATTAGGCCTCACCAACATCTTACACAACTTCCTGTACCCACTACTTTGATTTATGAAGCCAATATGCCAAGAGCTTTCTTTATGATCCTATCTACCTGTGACACCACTTTCAATGAATTATAGACCTGTATTCCCAGGTCCTTTTGTTCTACCACACTCCTCAGTGCCCTACCATTCACTGTGTAAGACCAGCCCTGGTTTGTCCTACCGAAGTGCAAAACCTCATACCTGTCTGCATTAAATTCCATTTTGCATTTTTTCAGCTCATTTTTCCCAACTGGTCCAGATTTCGCTGCAAGCTCTGACAGTCTTCCTTGCTGTTCGGTATACCCCAAATCTTGGTATCATCTGTATATTTGCTGATCCAGTTAGTCACATTATCATCCAGGTAATTGCTGTAGATGACAAACAATAATGGACCCAGCATCAATTCCTGCAGCACACCACTGGTCACAGGCCTCCAGTTAGAGGGGCAATCATCTACTACCACTCTCTGGCTTCTCCCACAAAGCCAAGGTCTAATCCAATTTACTACCTCATCTTAAATGCTGAGCAACCGAACCTTCTTGACCAACCTCCCATGCTGGATCTTGTCAAAAGCCTCACTAAAGTCCATGTAGACAATATCCACTAACTTGCCTTCATTCTTTCCTGGTAATTTCCTCAAAAAACTCTAAGATTGGTTAGACAAGACCTACCACACATGAAGCCATGCTGACTATCCCTAATTAGTCCCTGTCTATCCAAATACTCATATATCCAACAACTTTCCTACTACTGATGCCAGGCTCACTGGCCTATAATTTGCTGGTTTAGTTTTTTTTAAAAATAGGCATCCATTAGTCTCATGAGACCGTGGATTTGTGCCTTGGAAGGTTTCCAGGGCACAGGCCTGGGCAAGGTTGTATAGAAGACCAGCAATTGCCCATGCTGCAAGTCTCCCCTCTCCACACCACTGATGTTGTCCAAGGGAAGGGCATTAGGACTGATACAGCTTGGCACCGGTGTCGTCGCAGAGCAATGTGTGGTTAAGTGCCTTGCTCAAGGACACACACGCTGCCCCAGCCAAGGCTCGAACTAACGACCTTCAAATCACTAGATGAATGCCTTAACCACTTGGTCACGCGCCAAATGGTTAAGTTTTAGAGATTGTCTTAAACAGCAGAGCAACATTTGCTATCCTCCAATTCACTGGTGCTTCACTTGTTGCTAAGGATGATTTAAATACCTCTGCCAGGGCCCTGATTTTTTTGCACTTGCCTCTCACAGGTTGCAAGGAAACACTTTGTCAACCTCTGGGGATTTGTCCACTCTAATTTGCCTCAAGACAGCAAACATCTCCTCCTCTGTAATCTGTATGGGATCCATGATGCTCAGAAGCTTTGGACATCTATAACAGCTTTCAATTGCTGAGACAGCTTTTACATTGGGCACTCTAATGGTAAAATTTGATGAGTATTTTGTCTCAGTGAAAACATCATATTTTCCTTTGACCAGAAACAAAGTGTTAGCTTTGACATATACTTAGCTGAGCATCACACAATGAGTAAGTTCTGAGTGTCTGGAGATTTGAGACCCACTAGTCAGAGAAAAAAATAGTATGCTGAATCTCAGATAATCAGCTTAGAGAATGTTTGTTTTTGAGAAAAATATTTTACACTGGAAAAGGCTGTAGATATGTGTAGGGCAGCAGAGACCACACAAGCACAAGATATGGAACTGTACAGGGCAGAAACAACAAGACATGCTGTAAAACAGAGGGACAGAGCACAAGGCATTTCCTGGGACAACATCAAAGCAAAAAGGTGGTCTCAAACAGCAAATGTGGAGGTGGGCATATACCAAAAGTATCTCCGGCTTATGACCATCAGACAAAGGAGAAGTCGGCCATTCGGCCCATTGAGTCTGATCCGCCATTTTATCATGAGCTGATCCATTCTCCCATTTAGTCCCACTCCCCCGCCTTCTCACCATAACCTTTGATGCCTGGCTACTCAGATACCCATCAATCTCTGCCTTAAAAACACCCAATGACTTGGCCTCCACTGCTGCCCGTGGCAACAAATTCCATAGATTCACCACCCTCTGGCTAATAAAATATCTTTGCATCTCTGTTCTGAATGGGCGCCCTTCAATGTCATGCCTTCTCGTACTAGACTCCCCCATCATGGGAAACAACTTTGCCACATCCACTCTGTCCATGCCTTTCAACATTTGAAATGTTTCTATGAGGTCCTCCCTCATTCTTCTAAGCTCCAAGGAATACAGTCCAAGAGCGGACAAACATTCCTCATATGTTAACCCTCTCATTCCCGGAATCATTCTAGTGAATCTTCTCTGTACCCTCTCCAATGTCAGCACATCCTTTCTCAAATAAGGAGCCCAAAACTGCCCACAGTACTCCAAGTGAGGTTTTACCAGCGCCTTATAGAGCCTCAACATCACATCCCTGCTCCTATACTCTATTCCTCTAGAAATGAATGCCAACATTGCATTCGCCTTCTTCACCACCGACTCAACCTAAAGTTTAACCTTAAGGGTATCCTGCACGAGGTCTCCCAAGTCCCATTGCATCTCAGAACTTTGAATTCTCTCCCCATTTAAATAATAGTCTGCCCATTTATTTCTTCTGCCAAAGTGCATAAACATACACTTTCCAACATTGTATTTCATTTGCCACTTCTTTGCCCATTCTTCCAATCTATCCAAGTCTCTCTGCAGACTCTGTTTCCTCAGCACTACCGGCCCCTCCACCTATCTTCGTATCATCAGCAAGCTTAGCCACAAAGCCATCTATTCCAGGATCCAAATTGTTGATGTACAATGTAAAAAGAAGCGACCCCATCACGGACCTCTGTGGAACACCACTGGTGACCGGCACCCCTTCTTAAATAGCAGAGTGACATTTGCAATCTTCCAGTCCTCCAGAATATGCCAGAATCTATCGACTTTTGAAAGATCATCACTAATGCCTCCGGAATCTCCACAGCTACTTCCTTCAGAACATGAGGGTGCATTCCATCTGGCCAAGAAGATTTATATACCCTTAGACTATTCAGCTTCCTGAGTATTTTCTCTGTCGTAATTGTGACTGCGCACACTTCTCTTCCCTGCCACCTTGAGTGTCCGGTATACTGCTGATGTCTTCCACAGTGAAGAATGATGCCAAATACTCGATCAGTTCCTCCGCCATCTCCTTATCTCCCATTACAATTTCTCCAGCATCATTTTCAATTGGTCCTATATCTACTCTCACCTGTCTTTTACTCTTTATGTACTAGAAAAATCTTTTAGTATCCTTTTTGATATTATTTGGTAGTTTCCTTTCATAGTTCATCTTTTCCCTCTTAATGACCTTCTTAGTTTCCTTTTGTAAGCTTTTAAAAACTTCCCAATCCTCTGTCTTCCCACTAATTTTTGCTTCCTTGTATGCCCTCTCCTTTGCTTTAACTTTGGCTTTGACTTCTCTTGCCAGCCACAGTTGCATCCTTTTTCCATTCGAAAATTTCTTCTTTTTTGGAATATATCTGTCTTGCACCTTCCTCACTCCTTGCATAAACTCCAGCCACTGCTGCTCTGCCGTCCTTCCTGCTAGTGTCCCTTTCCAGTCAACTTTGGCCAGTTCCTCTCTCATGCCACTGTAATTTCCTTTACTCCACTGAAATACCGACACATCAGATTTTGGCTTCTCTTTTTCAAATTTCACGGTGAACTCAATCACCTCAATCTCTCTAATCACCTCCGGTTCATTACACAATACCCAATCCAGTACAGCCGATCCCCTAGTGGGCTCAACAACAAGCTGTTCTAAAAAGCCATCTCGCAGACATTCTACAAATTCTCTCTCTTGAGATCCAGTGCAGACCTGATTTTCCCAATCCACTCGCATGTTAAAATCCCCCACAATTATCATAACACTGCCCTTCTGACAAGCCTTTTCTATTTCCTGTTGTAATTTGTAGTCGACATCACTGCAGCTGTTTGGAGGCCCGTATATAACTACCATCAGAGTCCTTTTACCCCTGCGATTTCTTAGCTCAACCCATAAAGATTCTGCACCTTCCGATCCTATGTCACCTCTTTCTAATGATTTGATATAATTTCTCACCAATAAAGCCACGCCACCCCCTCTGCCTACCTTCCTATCCTTCTGATACACCGTGTATCCTTGGACGTTCAGCTCCCAGAGACATGCATCCTTTAGCCACGTCTCAGTGCTGACCACAATATCATACCTGCCAATCTGTAGCTATATGACAAGATCATCCACTTTATTCCTTACGCTGCGTGCATTTAAGTACAACACCTTAAGACCAGTATTTGATACTTTTTGCTTTGATTGCACTGCAACTTTATTGCACTGCAACTCATCCCAATGGCTACAAATTTGCCCCATAATCTACCTGTCTTTCCTGACATCTTTACTACTCACTATTTTAGATTTATTTCTGTTTTCCCCTTCCTCTGCTCTATCATTCCAGTTCCCATCCCCCTGCCCAATTAGTTTAAACCCTCCCTAACAGTTCTATTAAACCTTCCCGCCAGGATATTGGTCCCCTTCGGGTTCAGGTGTAACCCGTCCATTTTGAACAGGTCATACTTCCCCCAGAAGAGATCCCAATGATCCAAGAATCTGAAGCCCTGCCCCCTGCACCAGTCTCTCAACCATGCATTCTTCTGCCTGATCCTACTATTCTTGCCCTCACTAGCATGTGGCACAGGTAGCAATCCAGAGATTACTACCCTGGAGGTCCTGTTTCTCAGCTTCCTTCCTAACTCCCAGAAATCTCTCTTCAGGACCTCCTCCCTTCTCCTATCTATGTCATTGGTACCAACATGTATCAAGACAACTGGCTGCTCGCCCTCTCCCTTCAGAATATTCTGGACCCGATCTGAGACATCCTGTACCCTGGCACCAGGGAGGCAACACACCATGCGGGTATCTCTATCAGACTCTCAGAATCTCCTGCCTGTTCCCCTGACTATGGAATCCCCTATACACCAGGCTCAGTGCCAGAGACCCGGTCACTGTGGGCATCCCCTGTCAGGTCATCCCCCTCAACAGCATCCAGAGCAAGATACTTGTTGCTGAGGGGGATAGCCATAGGGGTGCTCTCCACTATCCTGACAGTCACCCTGTTTTCTGACCCCTGTAGCCTAGGGATGACTACCTCCCTGTAGCACCTGTCGATCACCTCTTCACTTTCCCTAATAAGCTGTAGTCATCAAGCTGCAGCTCCAGATCCCTGACACGGTCTCTGAGGAGCTGCAACTCGGTGCACCTGGCGCAGATGTGGCCATCAGGGAGGCTGGAGGTCTCCCAGGATTCCCACATCTGACACCCTGAACAAAGCACTAACCCTGCAGGCATGCTATCTAATTCTACATGAATGAAACAGGAAAAATATGTCTACTCACCCACTCACCTCACCAAACAGGCGAACTTTTAAAACCATTAGCTTGTACCATTAGCTGTGTGAGCCCTGCTGTTCCTGTCGGTCCGGGCCGATTCGCCAAGGGGGAAAAAGAAAAAAGAGTTGGTGCTTCGCTCTCGCCTCTTCCCGTTCCTGCTGAAGCCCGTTGAAGCCAAAGCCCTACATTCTGCTACCACTCACTCCTCTGCCCGCTGTAGAGGGTGGTCTCCTTTTTAAACTCTCCGCGCTGTCTGGTTACGTCATGCCCCTGCGCAGTCTCGACCTTCTTGTACTCGAAGTTTTTTAATAAAACTGCCTTCCTTCAGAATTCAGCTCCCACGCCGCTCTTCTTGTCCTGATCCAAAAGTCCTTATGGAAAGTCCTGCAATAATTTTGGCAAGAAGGTTCATTTTGCAAAGTGCTGCAAGGCTAGAGCTGCAAAGAGAAAGGTGCAGATAGTTGATGAGGAAATAGAGGAAGTCTTTGTGGATTCTCTACAGACTGCTGGTGCTGGTCAAACATAAGAACATAACTAAGAACATAAGAAATAGGAGCAGGAGTAGGCCATCCAGCCCATCAAGCCTGCCCCGCCACTCAATAAGATCATGGCTGATCTGTCTGTAAACTCAGCTCCATCTACCTGCCTTTCCCCCATAACCCTTAATTCCCTTACTATGTAAAAACCTATCTAACAGTATCTTAAATATATTTAGTGAAGAAGCCTCAACTGCTTCCCTGGGCAGAGAATTCCACAGATTCACCACTCTCTGGGAAAAACAGTTTCTCCTCACCTCTGTCCTAAATCTTCTCCCCTGAATCTTGAGGCAATGTCCCCTAGTTCTAGTCTCACCTACCAATGGAAACAACTTTCCTACTTCTATCTTATCCATCCCTTTCAAAATTTGTATATTTCTATAAGATTCTCTCTCATTCTTCTGAATTCCAGAGAGTATAGTCCCAGGCGACTCAATCTCTCCTCATAGGTTAACCCCTTCATCTCTGGAATCAACCTGGTGAACCTCCTCTGCACTGCCTCCAAAGCCAGTATATCCTTCCTCAAATATGGAAACTAGAACTGCACACAGTCCTCCAGGTGCGGCCTCAGCAGTACCCTGTATAGTTGCAGAATGACCTCCTTGCACTTGAATTCAATCCCTCTAGCAATGAAGGCCAACATTCTGTTTGCCTTCTTAATAACCTGTTGTACCTGCAAACCAACTTTTTGCAATTCATGCACAAGCACTCCCAAGTCCCTAAATAATAATCTCCTCTTCTATTATTCCTTCCAAAGTAGATGATCTTGCATTTACCAACGTTGTATTCCATCTGCCAGACCTTGGCCCACTCACTTAAATTATCTACATCCCTCTGCAGACTTTCCACATCCTCCAACAACAAGAATTCTGCAGATGCTGGAAATTCAAGCAACACACATCAAAGTTGCTGGCGAACGCAGCAGGCCAGGAAGCATCTCCAGGAAGAGACACAGTTGACGCCTCAGGATGAAGGGTCTCGGCCTGAGGCGTCGACTGTGCCTCTTCCTGGAGATGCTGCCTGGCCTGCTGCGTTTGCCAGTGACTTTGATGTGTGTTTCTCCACATCCTCTGTACAATTTGCTTTTCCACTCAGTTTAGTGTCATCAGCAAATTTTGCTATGCTATACTCATTCCGCTCTTCCAATCATCAATGTAAATGGTAAACAGCTGTGGGCCCAGCACTGACCCCTGCGGCACCCCACTCACCACCAACTGCGTACCAGAGAAACACCCATTTACACCAACTCTCTGCCTTCTATCAGTTAACCAATCCTCTATCCATGCCAATACACTTCCACTGACTCCATGCATCCATGTCTTATTTATAAGTCTCTTGTGCGGCACCTTATCGAAAGCCTTCTGGAAATCCAAGTATACGACATCCACCTGTTCCCCTCTATCCACTGCACTCAGTATATCCTCAAAGAACTCCAGTAAGTTTGTCAAACAGGACCTGCCCTTTCTGAACCCATGATGCGTCTGTCTAATGGAACCACTCCTTTCTAACTGTTCCGCTATTTCTTCCTTAATGACAGCTTCAAGCATTTTCCTAACTACAGATGTTAAGCTAACTGGCCTATAGTTGCCTGTCTTTTGCCTACATCCTTTTTTTTTAAGAAGTAGCGTGACATTTGCTGTCTTCTAAACCGCTGGGACCTGCCCAGAGTCTAGACAGTTTTGATAAGTGATTACCAACCTGTCTACAATAACCTTCGCCAATTCCTTCAGCACCCTGGGATGCATCCCATCAGGACCAGGGGACTTATCTACCTTCAGGCCCTCTAGTTTTCTCATCACTATCTCTTTAGTGACAGTGATTTTATCGAGGTCCTCACCTCCCATTTCATCCATAACATCATTCTTTGGCATATTAGACGTGTCCTGCACCGTGAAGACTGACACAAAATAGTTGTTCAATGCCTCAGCCATTTCCTTATCACCCAATATCAATTTCCCCTTCCCTTCTTCCAAGGGACTTACGTTGACTTTAGCCACCCTCTTCCGCTTTATATATTTATAAAAACTTTTGCTGTCTGTTTTTATATTTTGTGCTAATTTACTTTCATTCTCTATCTTCCCTTTCCTTATTTCTTGTTTAGTTGTTTAGAATGGATTGTTCCAGCGACTGTGAATGTGTCAGTAATTCCATTCAAGCTTGACACCAATGGCTCACTACAAGACTCTCAAAGTGAAGAGCTACATTTACCCAGTGAAGATAAAAGTGACAGGCTGTACTGGAGAGGAAGTTCCAGTAAAATGAGACTGTATAGTGACCTTCACACACAAGGGGCAGCACCTAAAGGCCCAGCTGCTGATTGTAGAAAAGCCAGTACAGCCAGTATTAGGTCTGAGTGCATATGAAAAGCTCAACCTGGTGAGAAGAGTTTACATAGTGGCTTCACAAACAAAAGATAACCACACTTCACTCATGGAAGAGTATACCGATGTCTTTGAGGGGCTCGGATGCTTACCCGGTGTACACAAAATTCATCTAAATGACACATTAGCTCCTGTCGTCCGTGCATGCAGGAAAATTCCATTTGCATTTAGAGGCAAACTTAAAGAAGAACTAGCATGCATGGAACGGATAAATGTCATACAGGAAATTGAAGAACAAACAGATTGGGTGAGGTCACTGGTCATTGGACAAAAGGAAAATGGAGCATTGTGGATATGTCCAAGAGACCTCAATAAAGCCATTAAGAGAGGGCATATTCCGGTTTACAGGTGCCAGTTGGTCTAGCAAAGTTGATGCATTATCTGGGTTTCAGCAGATGAAGCTGGATGAGGCAAGTTTGAGACTGTATAGTTTTAACACACAGTGAAGATATTGCTTTCTTCAGTTACCGTATGGGATCGTGTTCACATCAGAAGTCTACCATAAAACAATTCACATGATCTTTGAGGACATAACTGGTGTTGAGATCATGATGGATGACATCATCATCTGGGGGTCCACCAAGGATGAACATGATGTCCGACTGAGACAGGTGCTTGACATGACATGGAATGTTGATTTGAAGTTAAATAAAGAGAAATATGAGTTTGATGTTAAGTCACTGACTTTCATAGGAGATGTCATATTTAAAGAGAGGATGAAACCTGACCCAAGAAAGATGTGAGCTATTTGAAAATATGGACAGGCCCCAAAACAAGGAGGAGGTGAGACATTTCCTGGGGATGGTGACTTACCTGGCTAAGTTCATCTCTCGACTGTCTACTGTGTCAGCACCACTTAGGTCACTCCTTGAGCAGCGTAACGAGTGGATTTGGTCTCACCAGCAAGAAGAGTGTTTCCAGAGGCTGAAAAAAAGTCCTAACTGAAGAGCCTATGCTGAAGTTTTATGATCTGGAAAGGTGTTCTAGGTCAGCAGTCCCCAACCACTGGGCTGCAGAGCATGCGCTACCGGGCCACGAGGAAGCGATATGATTTGGTCAGCTGCACCTTTCCTCATTCCCTGTCACGGCCACTGATCAGCCATTACGCATGCGAGGTCATGACCCGCGCGTCATCTGTGTCAGGGTGGGAAGGCGATCAACTCCTCGAGCTTGCAAATGACGACGGGCAGAAAAATATGTTTGACATAACATCTCTGTCGGCATTTTGGATCAAAGTCAAGGCTAAGTATCCTGAGATAGCCACGAAAGCACTGAAAGCGTTGCTTTCATTTCCAACATTTTTCTGCGAAGCAGAGTTTTCTGCAATGAATGCAACGGAAACTAAACTGCGGAATAGACTGGACATCAGGAATCCCCTTCGAGTATTGCTGTCTCCCATCACCCCTCGATAGGCCCATGGCTCCCACTGATTCAGCAATATTGGTGTGTTGCAATGATTTTATATATTCATACGGGGAAAATGTGTGCTGTGCGTTTAATATCCAAATATTACTTAAAACGTTATGGTGCTATTGACTTATAAGTGACCTATATAACCATATAACAATTACAGCACGGAAACAGGCCTCTCGGCCCTTCTAGTCCGTGCCGAACGCTACTCTCACCTAGTCCCACCGACCTGCACTCAGCCCATAACCCTCCATTCCTTTCCTGTCCATATACCTATCCAATTTTTCTTTAAATGATCATATCGAACTTGCTTCTGCCACTTCTACTGGAAGTTCATTCAACACTTCAAGCTCCCCTGATAATTGCCATCATTATATCCATGCGAGGAAAATATGTGCTGTGTGTTTAATATTAAATTCGTTAGATAAACCCTTTTAGAAACAAAATTGAGTGTATTACCCACTTATCACCTATATTCCGGTAGTGATTAACACCCACCCCAACGAACAGAATCGCCAAAAAGGATTTGCTTGGGGGGGGGGGGAGAGCGGAATCGACAGGTCACAACGAGCATGCGCATTGGTGCCCGCGCAAGGCTTCATGGTTATTGTAGTCTTTTGGTAAAACGCATTTGACTGCTATTCTTGTTCGTTGGCAACCCTTACACCCGCCCCCCCCCCCCCTCCACGCCTGGTCGGCCGGTCCGCAAGAATATTGTCAATATTAAACCGGTCCGCAGTGCAAAAAAGGTTGGGAACCCCTGACTTAGAGACAGCACTGAGAATTGATTCCTCAACAGTGACATTGTAAAGCGTTATGCTAACTGCTGTACTATTGTGTCACCCATCTTATTTCTATGGCTTGTTTTTATTGATGCAAATCAAGCAGAACATTGAATTCACCGTTTTAGGAACTATCATTGGTAGGTTGTTCAACTCCTTTGAAACTGGTCTGAGCCAGTTTGTAGCATAGATGGGTGATTTTTAAAGAATTTTGTTCTAATTCTTCAATTTGATGGTTTGTTAATGTAGTCTGAGGAAAATCTAACATGCTGAAAATGCTGGAAATGTTGATCATCTTACGCTGCATGGCACACTTTTTTTTTAAAACTGCTTGTTTTTAAGTCAATCCTGTCTACTGAGTTTCAAAAGAAAAACATTTGGCCACTTCACTCGACTCACAAACAACAGAAAATCTACAGATGCAGGAAATCCAAGCATGAAATGCTAGAGAAACTCAGCAGGCCAGGCAGCATCTGTGGAAAAGAGTACAGACCATGTTTCAGGCTGAAACCCTTCATCAGGACTGATGAAGTGCCTCAGCTGGAAATGTTGACTATGGATGTTGCATGGCCTGTTCCTACCGCATTTTGTGTTTACCACCCAACTCACACGCTACTTTTATAAACTATTATTAGATAAAATGAATATAATAAGCTACAGTAAGCTACAAAGCAAGACACAGTAATGCATTGTGACATGCATTTTCCATTGGTGTTTGTTACATGCTAAATAGCAGATTTTAGCCTGAGGTGCATTTCTATTTGCGGACAAGTATTTTCAGAAGTACTCTGGTTATTCTATTGTTCCTTTTATAAGCATTTGAGTCATTCTGAATTGGCTAACTAACAAGAAATAGCAGAAATAAATTGCTTTTATTGCTGAGTTATAATAAGTTGCTTGCCATAGGGATCAACATTTAGTCCTGATATTTTTAGAGTTTGTATAAATGACTTGGATGTCTGGTTTCTAATTTTGCAATTATTCCAGGATAGAAAGAAAGGCAAGTTATGAAGATAACAATGTATAAAGGGATATTGATATAAAGGAAAGTGAAATTGTAAATTTTGGCAGGAAAAATTAAAAAAATGCATGTTACTTAAAAAATAAGAGATTGCAGTCAGTTGGTTATATGATTTGGAAAAGGCTATAATACAATATAGCGTGAAATTAGACAAATTTGTAGTTTATAATAATGTAGTTTATTGCTCAGGAATTCATCTGTAGACTTGGAAATTTGGGATTTTATGTTTCACTACAAAGGGCATTATTGAGAAACATCTGGCATGTTGTGTATGGCATTGGTCTTATTTAAAGAAGAAATTTTATGTTGGAACCAATTGTGAAGGTCTATAGAATAATACTTAGGATGGGGAGTCATTATTTTATAGAGGAAAGGTTGGACAGGCTCTGTTTTTATTTGCTGCCCTTTAGAGGGAGCCTACAAGATGCCAAATGGATTTGAGAGGATGGGTAGGAGGATCAGGCTTTGAGAAGCTTATTGCTTAAAAGTCAGGAGCATCTACTTAAGACAGATACATTTACTTTTTTCTAAGAGGTATGCCAGTCTTCAGAAACTTCTCCATTGAAGGCTTATTGATAGGTGGGTGTGTGGAGTTAACATTACAAACAAATCAGCCATTATTTTACTGGATGGCAGAGTAGCCTTAGGTAGATTGCTCCTGCTCAAATTTATATTCATATGTTCATATTAACAATATTCTCTCTTCCACAAACTTTGCCTGACCTTTTGACAATTTCCAGCAACTTTCGATTTCTTTTTTGCAGTTTCAAAGTCTGCTGATTATTTCTGTCTATGACCAGGAATAAAAAATTCTATATCATTGAATGTAAAATTCAGCTATGCATTTTGATGTATTTCACATTCTTAATTCTTGTTATGGTTATGAATGCTCTAATAACTAGCATTGTGGTAGATCGCCTATTTTCATATTCTACCTGCATTATAGCCTTTACTAACTCACATTTGGATTCCTCTGCATGCCAGAGCTCTCCAATCTCTCTTACTTAGGTAATATATTTGTTTTTGCCCTATTAAAATGGGTAATTTCACTTAATCTATCAGCACCCTCTTGTAGCAATCACAATGTAATTATTATCATCACAGGCCATTATAACAGTTTATCTGCCTCAGAGAGTCATCTTTCTATTAATTCATTCTTGGGGTGTGTATATTTTTGTTAGGACTGGCATTTATTGCCTGTCTCCTTGAAGGAGTAGTGGAATGACAACATACCGATGAAAATCATTCTGAGAATACCTTCCATTGCATTTCTGTTGGTTCAGAGGAAGTTGATTGGGCAATAAGTTTCCTGCTTTCTTACAAACAGGAAATTCTTTGGAAAATTTTCTGATCATTAGGTGGATCCCAGTTTTGCAACAGCATTAGAGCAGCTTTGCTAGAAGAGTAGGTTTTCTGGACAAAATCCAGGACGTATCTGATCCCGTAGATTGGCTGTCAGTTTTAGATTTTAGGTAGAGCTGTTTGAATTTGGTGAAGGATGGCTTCGGCAGTGGTGGGCTGTCAACTGGAAACTGAATGCTCATCTATATAATGGCTGAATATAGTCACGAACACTTCATTCTCATATTTTGTACTTCTTTGCTGGACTCATTTCTCATGGAGATCAGACTTCTTCTTGAAGTTACCTTCCTCTGCTAATTGTTTCTTCCACCATTTGTGACCTCAAACAGCACATAGGTCTTATCCATTGGTTATTGGATTGCTTAGTTTTTCCACAATAGTTAACTGAGAAAGGAAGTGAACATTCCTCAGATTTATCAGATTTGCAACTCTCTGGATGAAAAAATAATTCATCTCAGTCCTAATTGATCAGCCTCTTTTTCTATGCTCTTCAAGTCAGAGTAAATAGTCTCTTGCTGTTTATCAAGCCCAATGTCCTTCCATGACATTACGATAAAACAGAGAAGCATGGTGTTATGTTTAGTAACTCCAAAACTTTAAACTAATTGAACAGGAAAACAAGGGAGCCGAGAGATGCCAGTCTTAGTTAAATTTTTTACTTTAAGTGACATGCGCATATATCACTTGTTTGCGTGATGACTTATTCCATTTACATACTATTATAGACAACACTTAATGCATTATGTAAACAATGAAGAATGCTTAATCAAATATATTTACAATGTTACTCAAATATTACTGAAATATTAAATACACAACTCTCTTTCCTGCTTAGCTATAAACTCCTACTCAGTATAGAATGCATCTCAAATTTTATATATATAGCATACTATATAATACAACTACTATATAGACATTCACAGCATAGTACATCTTTAAATTGGACCATTCAGGCCCGAAGACTTAATCAGTGTGGAGTATTTCTTACTCTTGTGGGATAAAATCTTTCCTGACAAGTGGGCTCACTCTTTGACAGGAGAGATTTGTGCCTGTGAGACAATCTCGGGTTCCGAGGCCACCTCCATAGTGGTTGTGTGAGTTGACTCTGGGACTGTGGGATGCGGTTCTGACAGATTTTCTTGGCTATTCTCTCTCTGGATCTACTTCAATCCTTGCTTCTCTCTCTGATCTTGGCTTCTTTCTCTCTCTTTATCCTGTTTTTGATCCCATTCTCAGTGGATCTCATTTCCTTATCCTTGATTTTCTCATGGTCTCTATCACAGCCTCGCTCACAGACCTGAGCCTGATCACACTCTCATTCCCGCTCTATTTCTTTCTCACTTTCCTTCTCTTTCTTACTCACATTCTTTCTCTTCATCTCATCTATTCTTTTCAACATGTCTTTCTTTATTTCACCTTCCTTTTCCTTCTAGTTTTTTGTGAGTATCTCTGAATTTGTTATTTTGAGAAACGAGGTCTCGTTTATTTTCTTTCATTTCCATAGCATTTATGTCTTTTTTTCTCTTTCCTTTTTCCCTTAATAGGTTTTTTTCCCCTTTTTCTTCTTTCTGGGATGTGCATCTTGATCTTGGGAAAGTGCATTTAGTTCACTGAAGAATTCTCTTATTAATCCTTCCATTCCTCCTTTTACAATCTGATCTCTCCTTTTGGTTTCCTCATCCACGACATCCTCTGACAAATCCTCTTATTGTATTTCCATCGGCTCCTTTTGTTTTGGCCTTCCACTCATCCAGCTGTGCCTTGGTATTTGCATCTACTTTTACAAGCAGCTTTTTGTCTCCCACTTGAAGTTCATGCGATAAATTTAGATTCTGGTTCTTTATACTCTCAAAATCTGAATGCATGCAACTTTACTGAAGTTCCTTGAACTCTCTTCCAACTTGAAACCAAGCCACATTTCATAAGTAATTGCCCGATTAACATATCATAAACTTTCTTACATATGTGGCCTATAAAAGTCTGTTGTAGTCAGACCACTGCTTTTGTCAATTTCATAATTCCTCTGAGCAGCATGGCCCTTCCATGGTCTAATACGCTTTCCAACCAGAGGCACAAATGTTGGCACCAATGCCGTTTGTTCTCTGTAGGGCAATGGTTCATGGCGTATAGCATGGAGACAGTTGTGGTATCATCCTTTACCTTTCTTAATTCACTTTCTGTTAATTATGTTGCAGGGGATTTGGAATGAAGTGGTGGGTGGACCCCCAATCAAGTTGTTGTTGTCTCAGGCACTCACAACCCCACAATACTGGCCCTCCTATTTTAACCACATACAAGCCCAATGTGTCTTGTTGGTTGAAATGTTTCACAGTTACAAATGACATTCCCACAGGGTTATATTTTCTCCAGTACAAGATCTTAATTGAATATCTGCAGACTTCAGTTCAGTATCTTTGAAATGACATTCAAACTCACTTTGTGGAATGACTGAATCAGTCAAGCCAGTGTCCAATTCCATGTCAACTAATTTACCACTCACTTCTGATGTAAACCATATTACTTGTCTCATGTTAGCTTTCACATGGCAAATCTCAAGGCCACCCTCATTATTAACATATTTTTCCATCAACAGCATGCCAATTAGTACTCATTTTGAAATTGCAATTGACTTTTTTTTTTAAGATTTCTCTCTTCCCTTTGTAGTCCACTTATTTTTGTTTGCCCAACGTATTCTTTGTATGTGTCCCATTTTGTTGCATTTTCTGTAGGGTTTGCATTTAAATCTCCATTGGACTGGCGTATGTGGGTCCCTGCCCGATGGCATCATAATTTGTTTGGCCAAGCTGGTTGCTGTTTAGACACAGAAGTCTTATTCATACTCACTTTCATTCCTGACTGCAGCTCAATTGCTTTTCTGTCTGCTGTTTCCATTGATACAGCTATTTCAACTGCTTTTTTGTAACTTGTGCTTCAGTTAGAAGTCAGTTTTGAATAATTTCTTGTAAGAATCCACAAACTGAACAATCTCTCTGTGCATCATTAAGCTCATTACTGAATTGACAATGCTCAGACAATTCAGCCACATATGCGGAAATGGACTTCCCTTCCTTTTGATTTCAATTATGAAACCTAAAGTGTTCTGCAATCAACAATGGTTCCTATATTACTTCCACAAAATCATCAAAGCTCATTTCAGCTGGTTTGATTGGAGCAGTCAAATTCCTAAGCAAACTCTACGCTTTTCCACCCAATGCACTCAGCAAAACTGGTACTTGTTTCACATTGGCTATTTCATTTGCTTTAAAATACTAATCAATCCATTCCATATACATATTCCAATCATCTTTTGTGTAATCAAATACATCAATCTTTTTGATGTAGCCAGTCATTTCTGCTCCTTTTTTGATTATCATCTAATATTCTCTGTTTATGAACCCATGAATTCTTCCATTTTCTGCCATTTTTTATTCAATCATCTTTCCTTTTATGGAGAAAATATACTGCTCTGAAGGAAAAAACATACTGTGATTTTTTTTTTGCTCAACTATTACTTGCTGCACCTTTTTAAACTCGAACTTCTCACAGCACTCAACAGTCAGGTAGTTGTTTTGAGTTTGTTTTAAGATTACCTTGTCATGGTACCTTCTGGCAATCCCCCACCATGCCATTTACCTCAGGAATTGGGCCTCAATCACCTCATTTAAATTCCAATCATTCCCAGGTTCCACTAACTACACACACCAGCTTCCCATCAGAAACTGCAGGATAAAGACCCTGTGACCACAATAAGGAGTTGCCAGTTTGTTGGTTGACTCTTGTATGAGTAACTTTGTTCCATGGTTCTTAGGACTATCAGTTCTAAGTCTAGCATTGTTCCTGAATTCTCCAGTAAAACCAAGACTTCAGCTAAAGACTCTCTCTGGACACCAATTCCATGCTCACTACGACCATAATGTCTCCCAACTCGGCCTCCACGCCTGTGTTCAGCACTTGGGTTCATACCACCGCCGCGTCCTTGCAACAGAATGAACTGGCCCTGATGAACCCAGCGGACACGGATCCTGTACAACAGGCCCTGGCCAGCCAGGGCTATCTATTGGGCACCCACAACCAACCACTTCGGGGGATCATGGAAAACCTTCGGACACTATCCATGAATGTGCAGAAGGTCAGTGAACAAGTGGACCGGTTCTCTGCTTCTGTTCCTCCATCCCCTCCAAGAACCACGACGACACAAACCGCACCGCTTGGGATGGCTTTGCCCCTGGAATCAGCAGCACCATCCCCTCGAGAGCCGTATATACCCCAGCCTGAACCATACACCAGGGACCTAGGTAGGTGCCGGGCCTTCCCTCATCCAGGACTTTCATCAGGACCATCCAGGCAGGCCTGGAGGATGGCTTGGAGGCTCCCGTTGAGGGGGGTTACTGTCATGGTCCTTGCTGGCAATCCCCCACCATGCCATTTACCTCAGGAATTGGGCCTCAATCACCTTGTTTAAATTCCAATCATTCCCAGGTGCCACTAACTACACACACCTGCTTCCCATCAGAAACTGCAGAATAAAGACCCTGTGACCACAACACAGAGTTGCTAGTTTGTTGGTCGACCCTTGTATGAGTAACCTCATTCCAAGGTTCTTAGGACTATCAGTTCTAAGTCTAGCATTGTTCCTGAATTCTCTACTAAAACCAAGACTTCGGCTAAAGACTCTCTCTGGACACCATCCCACGCTCGCTACAACCGTAATGCCTTCCGACTCTGCCTCTGCACCTGTGTTCAGCACTTGGGTTCGTACCACCGCCACATCCTTGCAACAATGTTTTGTAACTCCAAAACATTAAACTAATTGAAATGAAAACAAAGGAGCTGATAGATGTGAGTTTTAGTTTGTTTTTTTACTGTGTGAGGTGTGTAATTATCTCCTGGTGTCATGATGACGTATGGCATTTACATCCTTCAGAGAACCCACAATGCATTATGCAAACGGCAAAGAATACTTAAACAAACATCACATTTACATGATTGCTCAGATATTACTGAAATATGTAGCACTTGGTACTGCAGCTTCCATGTTCCTCATTGAGTTAGGGTCATTCTACATTTTGAATGTAACAGTAAAGTGGGGGTTGAAATTTACAGACTGGGTTGCTGTACATTTCTGCTGCAGATGCTCCACAGCATCTCATGGGTGCTTGGTTTTTAGCTGTTGGATCTGTTCTGAGTTAATTCAGTTACCAAAATTGTAGTGCTACATAGAACAATAGATAGTGTCCCATCCCTGCCCCTCTCATTCTACCTATTTCCTTCCTCATTAACCTTGACCTTATTCACAAAACTCAAAATGCTATGTATGTTTACCTTCAAAAGTTACTTTACTGCAGTATGATGTACTTGAAGCAAGTTTTCTGCAATGGGCAATATCTACATGATGTTGTGTCTTCTCTCCAATGTATGAGCTTACACTCCCCTGTAATAAAGTCAAGTTGCTTTTATTGTCATTTCAACCATAACGTCTGATACAGTACACAGTAAAAACGAAACAATGTTCCTCCAGGATCATGGTGCTACCTGAAACAACACAAAACTACACTAGACTTCAGACCTACATGGTGTAAATGTCTGAAATGGCGGGAAGAGAGACTCTGATGATCCCTTCAGCTGACCTCACTATCTGCTGCAGGGTATTCTGCTCCTTTTCCAACTCCTTAAATTTGCATCATGGAAAGTTGAAAAACAATTCTCCTGTTTTTGGAGTCAAAAACACCTGTAATTATTCTAAGGTCATGAATCCTTGGTATATTCTGGTCATACTCTAATCCAAACAATATGCATTAAACTTTATCTTTTTGTTTCTTGTCTATCAACCAACAAACGTATGCATTCAAAGCCTAGCACTAAGTCTAGGACATTAGATGCATATTCCTCTCCTTATTCAGGTATAGTTTATTGTCAATTCTTGCATCGAACTAGATGGTAGTGAAGAGGAGTGGGGCTAATTACTTCATTATTTCAAAGGTATCATTCCATGCCTTATGATTCCAGGATTCTATGATGTTTCTGTGACAATCTAATTATGTTTTGGATGTGATACCAACTTGAGGATTACTCAAATAAAACAGTAAATTTCAATTCTGGGTGAGTCAAAACGACACAGCAACTGCTTTTGAAACTCATTCACAGAAAATGGAAAATGTCCCCAGGTGGCAAATGATCCACTTTTAACAGATCTCAAGTACCAAAGAACAATATGACAAGAAAGTATTATGTTAACAATTTTCCAAGTTGTCTTGCCCCTGTAGTTATGAAAAAAAGGGAATGCTGGAGGTGATTCATGAGTCATCTTTGAGAAAGAATGGCTCATTTCACTCAGTCAAGTTTTCTGGAAGGCTGGAAAGTCATGTCTGTGCTGCATGGTGATGTAACTGTTACATAAGCCCCTGTTGTGCTATTATATTTGCCTGCTCATTTAACCATGCACTTAATAAAATCTACTTCATAGTTCTTAAAGACTGGACTGGATTAAAACAAAAAGTTCCCAACACATCAGGTCATTTTGTTGCCATACCTGTAGCCTAGTGTATGATATCTCTTGATTCTTCCCTTTCACTCATGCACGAGGAAGAGTGGATCGTAAGTGTCCGTCAACCTCTAGTTCCAAGGATACCTGTCCCTCTCAAGCACATACACAAGTTGACATGCTTGACTATGCTATGAAGGCAGATGAACATACCCTCTGGTGTGATTAGGTCCAATATGTTATCACATTCTTCACTCTCACCTAATTCCATTTGGTGGTTCCCTTTGCAGACTCCAATATACTGATAGTAGGATTGAACAATATCCATTCTTTAATTTTGTCATCTCATCTTCATACCCCTTAGGTTTATTATCTAAGGAACTTCCTTTACCCTTCTCTGCCTACATAATAAGACATCAGATTGTGTGCAATACTTAATATGAACTTTTCTCCCAGTCCTGATCTGAAAACCCATAAGCACAATTCCATTAAATATTGACTCTAGGTCAAGTAAGGGATCACTTACATCCTTTCCATAGAATGTGTGGGTTTTCCTGGGTGCTCCAGTTTACTATTACAGTCCACAGATTACAAGGGCAGCTTATTTGTTCTACAGTGTTGTGGTAAACCATATATATGTTGTAACTGGGTTAACTACCGACCCGAAAAGGCACAACCCATCAAGGCCACCCGCCCTTTTGAGTGACTGAGTGTTGATTTTAAGGGCCCCCTTCCCTCCACTGACTGCAATGTGTACTTTCTTAACGTTATCGACGAGTACTCGCGGTTCCCCTTCGCCATCCCCTGCCCCGACACCACTACCGCTTCAGTTATAAAAGCCCTGCACAAGCTCTTCACTCTGTTCGGATACCCATGCTATATCCACAGTGACAGAGGGTCTTCGTTTATGAGGGACGAGCTGCGCCAATACCTGCTGGCTAGGGGAATTGCAACTAGTAGGACCATGAGCTATAATCCCAGGGGGAATGGACAGGTGGAGAAGGAGAATGGCACAGTGTGGAAAGCCACACTCTTAGCCCTCAGGTCAAAGGGACTGCCGGTCTCCCGCTGGCAGGAGGTCCTTCCCGAGGCACTCCACTCCATCCGCTCCCTGTTATGCACAGCCACCAATGCCACCCCCCATGAGCGGCTCTTTTCTTTTTCCAGAAAGTCGACCACTGGAACCACCCTACCAACGTGGCTGACGTCCCCGGGGCCAGTGCTGCTCCGGAAACATGCGAGAACCAATAAATACTCCCCGACGGTCGAGAGGTTTCACTTACTTCATGCGAACCCTCAGTATGCCCACGTGGTTTTACCTGACGGGTGGGAGGACACGGTCTCCATCCACGACCTGGTGCCCGCAGGAGCACCAGGCCCCTACCCTGAACACTCAGTGGTGACTATTGACCCCGTACCCACCAATGTATGTACCCATAAGACACTGCGCACTCCAAGCCCTACCCAGACACCACACGACTCTCCCATACCGGGCGCAATGCACACGCATGAGGGATTAACAACGCCTAACGTGCTGGCACCTCAAGTCAGGCCAGAGCCAGCACAACCGCCATTGCCGACGCAATCACCACTGGTGCTACGTAGATCACAGCGACGGACTCGACCGCCTGATATACTTGACCTGTAAATATACTTCTTGTAAATATTGTCAGTCACTTCACCCCGCAGGACTCGTTTTAAAAAAAAAAGGAGGGGTGAATGTGGTAAACCATATATATGTTGTAACTGAGTTAACTGTCTGGACATGCCCCTCTGCTGACTGCCTGTGGCTCCTCCCACAGTACCCTGAATAAAGGTGTTTCGCCTTGCCCCTCTCCCTCAGTCCGGGTGCAGACACTCACCATGGAAGTCATATTGTACAGCGAATAAAAGCCTTTCAGTATTTTACCAAACCTCAGTCTTTTGGAGTTATTGAAGGTGCCTCATCTGTACTCCTCTTTAAACTTCTCTGTGCTTAAGGATGGCTATTTCAACCACACAGACTTCCCACAGTGAAACCCTCTTTAAGGTTTTTTAAAATCTGCAAGCCACAAGAAAAAAAAAAATCCTTGAAGCAGGCCTAGGGGTTAGAGATCTTAAACACTTCCCTTTTCGCACACTGCTGTCTATGATGGTAAAGCAGTCCCTTTTTGGAGTTTGTTTGTTCTCTCTATGACTGCACGGGCATCCAGTTGGAGTTCTCGTTCTATTCCCATCCCAAAGACAAGGTAGTGGGTTAATTGGCTACTGGTTAAGTTACTTATTCACTTATTGAGTGGTACAGCACAGTGAAGGCCCTTCTCCCCTTCGAGCCACCCTGTCCCTGCAACCCCCAACAACCCTGATTAACTCCGACCTAATCACAGGACAATTTACAATGACCAGTTAACCTACCTCATACACCTTTGGACTGTGGAAGAAATTGGAGCACCCGGAAAAACCCACACATTCCATGGGGAGGATGTAAATGATCCCTTACTGTAGGTAAAGTGGTTAAAAAAAAATCAAAGGGGTGTTGATGGGCATAGGGGAGAGAATAAGGCACAGGAATACTAAGAAGAGGATCAGTAGGGTTCACGAGACTGCTCTGTTCAGAGCTGCTATGGAAACAAGGGACAGACTGGCCTCCTGTGTCATAACAAGGTACGTCTTTTTGACTATCAACTGTATGTTTGAATGATGTCCGTATGTGGAAGCAGGATGAAGCAGACAAATAACCCTAACACCTGCTGTCCTCTGTAGCTCAACCATTACCACGAAGTTCTGAATGTTCACACTTTTCATTCCATCACAAGAAACTTTTCCTCACAAACTATACAATGCTGAATACATATATATGACAACAACTCTTATTAAACACACTGATTTGGTATATGTTCCAATTGACACCAAGCAGAAACACTCATTAAATTGCATTCCATGGGACCATCAGTCACAGTCAAGTTCTTGTATCAAACTTATTTCTAAACTTGATAAAATCAAGATAGGTAAGGTTCTTCAAAAGAACTCAGAACAAGAATATCACAGGCAACATCACGACTAACCTTCTGCGCAAAATAAAACATTCTTATTGAGAAAGATAACTTTTGGGATGATAGCAATTGTTTCAAGCATTTGTCCACAGTGCCAATTCACAACTGATCATTTCTAAAATGCAGAAATATCGTTACTGAACTTTGAGATACTTATAGAATTGTGGAATTCAGAACCTCATTCGTTCTAGTATTATTTCAGAAAACAACCAAAAAAGGAAATAAGAGTCATGTCTAAAATGTGGATAAAAGTATTATTGATGTTGTTGACTTCATTGTTTAGGAACTTTTGAACAATTAAATAAAGCTCCAACACTCATTTTAAATAACAAAAGAAAAATAAGTGGAGCCTCATTATTCAGATATAAAGGGACATTGTGGATTAAAATGTAAATAACTTCCCTCTTAAGGCACATCATCACTAAAATATGTCATTCAAATTTCCCCCAACACGGTTAAAAACATAGCCATCTTCATTCGCTATTTTCCTCAATGCATACCTCACAAAAATTCACCCATTTATTCAAAGAGAATAAATGCTGGAAAGATTTGATCATTAAAGCAACTATATTCAAATACTTTTACACCAGCCAAAACTCCAGTAGTCTTTGTGCTTTCTGACTTTCATGAACCTATTTGCTTTGATAATTGAAGGTAGCTCCACACCGTCTTCCGGCATTTCACCCGTGATCTTGGTCTGCAAAAGCAGCAGAAGTTTCAGGGATGGGTACTAGCTTGCTTCTTGACAAAATCCCCCCCTAGCCAACCTTTGGATAATACAACCTCTGATTTAAATTCCTGTGGGCCCCGTCTTACAGAGCTGCCCTTCCTTGTTGGGAGTGCAGATTGAAAGAAAAGTACTTGTAAAGGTGTATAGGACTTACACAGGGCTCGATGTGATAGGGGTAAGACTAGGCAACACGCACAAAGCATCTGCAGATTTTCTTGTTTATGAGGGTGTCACAAAAAAAAAAGTGGGTCAATTGTTTAAGAAAAATAACCAGATGGCTTGAGTGACAAAAATAAATTGAGGTGCTTTTATTTACCTCAAAACAAGACATAAACTGGAACTATATATATAGCCACTCTCAGACTAAACACAAAAGAAAACTAACCTCAAAGCCTGTATCTTGTTTTACGGCGGTCGGCATCCAGCTGAATGGTGCATTACCGCCACCCTCTGCTCCGGAATGTGCACTAGACATATATTCTAAATCCTTTCACCCAATCGCGCGCACACACACACCTACACGTTACCCTCCCATCTTTGACCATCCAATTAAAAACTCTCCCACCAACCCCCATCTTGTGCAGTTTAATTAATAATCCTTCCTTCCACATCATATCATAGGCTTTTTCAATGTCAAAGAACACTGCCACTACTGACTCTCTATTTGCCTGGGCCTTCCTTATTTCAGTCTCTAACATAATCACTGAGTCCATGGAACTCCATCCCTTTCTAAAACCACTCTGATAACTTGCCAGCATTCCCCTTTTCTCAAGCTCATACGATAACCTTTCTGTTATCATCCTTTCCATTATCTTACATATACCTGATGTTAATGCAATTGGTCTGCAGCTAGTGGGTTTTGACGGATCCTTGCCAGGCTTCCTTATTGGAATAACTACTGCTTCCTTCCATGCACTTAGTAATCTTCCCTCCTCCTACACTCTGTTATAAAAATGCAGCAACTTCAAGAGCACTCCTTCTCCTAACCTCAAAGCCTGTCCGTCTGTCTGTATCTTGTTTTACGGCGGTTGGCATCCAGCTTAATGGTGCATTACCGCCACCCTCTGCTCCAAAATGTGCACTAGACATACATTCTAAATCCCTTCACCCAATCACACACACACAAACCTACACTTCACCCTCCCATCTTTGACCATCCTAGTATCCTATTCCTGTTTATTCGTCATATTCTATAAAAAACCCCCGTACCCCTTAAAAACACTAAAAATACCCGGACTTGTGCTCTCTCACCCATGCCCAACAACCCTTTTAATGTGAATTCCTGCACCCCCAACTCCCTTAATTTATTTCTCATCATCTCTCTCTGTATCCCATACTTCCTGCAACACAAAACTACATGTTCTACTGACTCCTCTTCCTGACATTCCTCACACAATCCTGTCTGGTGTTTCCCTATCATTTTCAATGTTTTGTTTAATGCACAATGCCCCAGCCTTAACCTAGTCCACACAATTTCCTCTCTTCTGTTTCCATTACCTACCCTAGTAACTGCAACACTCTTTTGTATTTGATATGAATGCCTCCCTTTCCCCTCCCTGTCCCATCTTTCTTGCCACATTCGGTTGACTTTTTCCCAGATTACACACTTAACCTCTGCTTTACTGATACTAATGTGCATTTCCACATTTTCTTTCTTTAACGCCCTCTTTGCCAACTCATCCACCCTCTCATTCCCCTTCACCCCTACATGTGCTGGAACCCATAGAAATTTTACCTGACCTCCCTGATTTGCAATTCTTGTAACTAACTAAAGGACTTCATAAAGTACATCTTGCCGACTGTTTGTGTGAAAAGACCTTAAACTTGCTAGAACTGAGGATGAATCTGAACATATCAATGCTTTGGCTTGTCTGGCTTTCTGCACCCATTGCAACGCAACCAACACTGCCAGCATCTCCACTGTAAACACCCCTAACTTATTAGATGTTCTTCTGCTGATTCCAATTTCTTTTGCTGGTATTACCACCCCAAACCCTATCACTCCTGTTTCAGGTTCCTTCGCACCATCTGTATAAATGTGAGTATAATCACTATACTTTTCCATCACATGACAATTAAATGCATTTACCAAATCTGTTTTATATCTTTCTTTCCTTTTTACCTCTAACAAATGCCAGTCTATGTCAGGCCATACAAGCTTCCATGGAGCTACAACCGGATAAACTACTGAAGGACTTATCCTCAGATCAAACACTCCACATTCTTTCGCGATATCATTCCCTACCCGACTAAAGGTATCCCTCTGAAACCTCCCATTTTCCCAGCACTCCTGCAACACTCCTTTAGCAGGGTGAGAATCATTGTGCCCCTGCAAGTTAGCCCAGTAGTTTGCCATCAATTGCATCCTTCTTAGTTCCAAAGGCATTATTCCCATTTCTACCTGTAGGACAGACACTGGTGACGTTTTAAAAGCCCCACTGCACACTCTCAAGGCCTGAGCCTGAATCACATCCAGTTTCCTTATAAGAGACCTAGATGTTGATCCATATACTATATTTCCATAATCCAATACAGATCTTACTAAAGCCACATACATTCTCTTCAAAGCTGAACAACTTACTCCCCATTCCCTACCAGTCAAACATCTCATCACATTTATTACTTTTTTACATTTCTCCTCAACTTTCCTGATATAGTCTGCCCATGTTAATCGTGAATCAAATATAACTCCCAGAAATTTAAATGATGCAACCCTTTCTAATTCAACCCCATACATCCTTAACTTCTTCCCTACCTCAACCCTTTTCCTGGTAAAAAATACAGTTTGAGCTTTGTCTACTGAAAATCTACATCCCCAATCATAACCCCACTCTACCACTTCATCAATTGCTTCTTGTAGTTTCCTGATTATATGGTCCATGTTCCTGCCTCTTTTCCACAAGGCCCCATCATCCGCAAACAATGACCTACCTATATCCACTGGTACCTTTGTGAAGACATCATTGATCATAATGATGAAAAGTAACAGGCTAATCACACTACCTTGAGGTGTGCCATTTTCCACTATGTACTGTTTTGATAATTCTGCTCCAATCCGAACTTGAATTTTTCTACCAAACAAAAAATCTTTAATCCAATTAAAAACACTCCCACCAACCCCCATCTTGTGCAGTTTAAATAATAATCCTTCTTTCCACATCATATCATAGGCTTTTTCAATGTCAAAGAACACTGCCACTACTGACTCTCTATTTGCCTGAGCCTTCCTTATTTCAGTCTCTAACATAATCACTGAGTCCATGGAATTCCTTCCCTTTCTAAAACCACTCTGAAAACTTGCCAGCATTCCCCTTTTCTCAAGCTCATATGATAACCTTTCTGTTATCATCCTTTCCATTATCTTACATATACTTGATGTTAATGCAATTGGTCTGTAGCTAGTGGGTTTTGACAGATCCTTGCCAGGCTTCGTAATTGGAATTACTACTGCTTCTTTCCATGCACTTGGTAATCTTCCCTCCTCCCACACTCTGTTATAAAAGTGCAGCAACTTCAAGAGCGCTCCTTCTCCTAGATTTTTTTAGCATCACAGAGCATATCAGATCTTTCCCTGGGGAGGTTGGTCTCGATCTCTTTATTGCTCTCAGCATTTCTGCTAATGTAAATGGATCATCAATTATATCATCTGTTCCTTCCCTCCTGCTTAGCACACCTGGGTGTTGGCTCATTATTCTTTCCCTTCTTCTTCAGACAAATTTTCTGAACTGTGTATCAGTACAAATGACTTGGCCATGACCTCAGCCTTATCCCTACTAGAGACTGCAGTTTCCTCCTCAGATCTCATTACTGGATATTCCCATTCCCTTCTATCTCCTCCCATCCTCTTAATCATTCCCCATATCTCTCCCACAGGTGTTGTTCTTCCTACCTTGTCGCAAAAACTCCTCCAACTTGCCCTTTTAGCTTGACGTATAGTTCTTCTCACCACTGCCTGTGCTTTCTTATATTGAACCAAATATGGGTTCTTTTAACTAGCCTGAATGCTCTATTTCTGTTTTTTACAGCCTGACAACATTCCTCTGTCTACCATGGTACCAGTTTTCTATTCATCCTATTTTTACTCCTAGGTATAGATCCTTCTGCTGCCATGATAATTGCTGAAGTCACCTGACTGTTTAATTCATCTACATTTCCAGAAATATCAATCTTTGTCAACCCTTCTTCACTGAACTTCTGGAACTTACCCCGATCAGCTTTTTCAAACACCCACTTTGGGGTTCCGCCACCTGGTCTTACTTCAACTCTTTCACCCACTGAACACAAAACTGGGTAGTGATCACTGCCTACTGTTGAAGCAGTCTGAACTCCCCAGATACTAATGCCAGCCAAGGTATTAGACACTAATGTAATATCTAACACTGACTCAGTTCCTGTTGTTATATCTATCCTTGTGCCGCTGCCATCATTCATTCACACCAAATCCCTTTCTTCCATCAAATCTTCAATTACCTTTCCATTTGGATCTGTAATCTGATCCCCCCATATTGTGCTATGAGCATTGAAATCTGCACACCACACTACTTTATGTCTGTTTTGTCCTTGTATCTTTAATAGGCTGTCCAAATTCAACCTTTTACATGGATTGTAGTAGTTAATTATAACCACTCCCTCCCCTCTCTCCCACACTTCCACCACTATGTATTCCTGATCATCTCCTTTTTCCAGTACCCTATATGGTATACCTTGCTTGATTAACATAGCACAACCCCCTCCTCCCCCTAGATTTCTATCTTTCCTTATCATTGTATACCCATATACCACAAAGTCTAAAGTTGGTTTCAACCAAGTTTCCTGAATACACACTACATCCGGTTTTACAACCATTTCTTTAATAAAGTGCTTGAATTCCTGGCTATTGGCCAGTAAGCTCCTTGCATTCCATTGTAAAAGAATCACCATAATTAGTATTAACCAACACATGACACTTCCTGGCTTGACTGATTACTGAGGTTCTCCCTCACTTCCTGCCATGTCAGTCCTACTAACCCTAAATGGTTTACTGCTGCTTTTACCAACCTCAAAGCCTGTCTGTTTGTATCTTGTTTTACGGCGGTTGGCATCCAGCTTAATGGTGCATTACCGCCACCCTCTGCTCCAGAATGTGCACTAGATATACATTCTAAATCCCTTCACCCAATCACACACACACACAAACCTACACTTCACCCTCCCATCTTTGACCATCCTAGTATCCTATTCCTGTTTATTCATCATATTCTATAAAGACCCCCTGTTCCCCTTAAAAACACTAAAAATACCCAGACTTGTGCTCTCTCACCCATGCCCAGCAATCCTTTTAATGTGAATTCCTGCATCACCAACCTCAAAGCCTTTGTAACCTGAGGCTTATAACTGCTAAGCCCCTCCCCCTAGACCAACCAAAAGCTAATTAACTCAATTATCCAATTAAAGATGGTATCCTCCACCATCAGCACACCTGTGCAGGTTGCTGCTGCCTCTGTATGAGACAGCTCCATGCAGCAGCTCTGTTTCGAACCCAGTCACTATTACTGCTGGGGATGAGTGTTTTACCGACTGGACCATGTGCCGTCCGCAGTTAGTGATGGACCTTCGTCAGAGGGATAAGACCAATGTCTCTCACTGCCTTGACTTTAAACAAGCTGAATTTCAGTTACTCATCTTCTAACCCACTAAAGATTTAAAAAATGAAAGAATAGCTTTATTGTCACATGCACCTTGAAACATCAAAACCTACAGTGAAATACATCATTTTGTGCTAATGATCAACACAGCACAAAGATTATGCTGGGCAGACTGCAAGTGTTGCTATGCTTCTGGGACCATTATTAACCCTAACACTACGGCTATGCCTTTGAAACCTGGAAGGAAACCAGAGTGCCTGGAGGAAATCTATGTGGTCACAGGGAGAACGTACGAGTTCCTTACAGACCACAGCAGGAATCAAACCCTGGTCAGTGATGGATGACGTTGTAAAGTGATTGCACTAAGTGCTATGCTTCCGGGCCACCTCTTTACAAACATCTCTGGCACTTCAAATGTCAGTAAAATTACAAATTAAACTACAATGCTTAAGCACAGTTCATAATAAATATTAAAAACAATTACAATAGAGAACATAGAAAAATACAGCACAGGAACAGGCCCCTCGGCCCCAAATGTTGTGCTGAGCCAATTAAGTAATCAAATAGCCAATTAAACTAATCCCATCTGCCTCCTCAATATCCACATCCTCCAATTTTCCTCATATTCATGTGCCTATCTAAATGTTTCGAAAGTATCTGCCTCTACCAACACACCAGGCACCCACCAATCTCTGTGTAAAAACTTGCTCCTCACATCTCCTTTGAAATGATCCCTTCTCATCTTAAATGCATGCCCTCTGACATTAGAAATTTCAACCCTGGTTAAAAAAAAAATGCCTGTCTATTCTATCTATGCCTCTCATAATCTTGTAAACCTCTATCAGATCTCCTCTCAGCCTGCGCTGCTCTGGAGGAAACAAACCAAGTTTATCCAACCTCACATGCCCTCTAATCCAGGCAGCATGCTGGTAAACCTCTTCTGCACCCTCTCCAAAGCCTCAACATCCTTCCTACAATGGGGTGACTTGTTTGCAAAACTCCAGAAGCAGCCTAACTAGGGTTTTATAAAGCTGCAACATAACTCCCTGATTTTTGAACTCAATGCCTTGACCAATAAAGGCAACCATGTCGATATGCCTCCTTAACCACCCTATCAACCCACGATTAGATGCGAGACCTCTTAAAGTGCCCCTCCCCCATCCGTCACCCTCTTCAGCAAGATCCTATTTCATCCAATCGTGACCTTAGCACCCCTTGACTCCATCTTATCCAAATGACTCTAATTTGAGCATATTTAATCACTTTGCCTTCACTGTTCTGGAAGTTCCTCTACGTTCATCTGAAATGGGTGTCTCCTTTTGTCTCACTCATGGACTCCAATTCTACAAAGCCCCACTGGTGGAAAGGCACCCAGTTAGCATCCACCCATCAGTCACACTCAAATTCTTGTACCTTTCAATAAGGTGTATTCTTCGGTGCTTGGAATAAGCACAATTTGTTCAACCTCACTGCATACATGAACCCTTTAATTTTAGAAATTAACCTATTGCTACTTGTCTGCTCTCAAGAGAAAGGGAAGTGTTTGAGGCTATTTTGCCTAAGGGCTTCACCAATTCTCCCTCACCCTACCACTGGATATTTCAAAACAAATTCTGGTCCTCTGTAACACATGGGACCTTTCTGTGCACTAATTACATGCTTCATGTCCTATAGTACAGTTATCATCATTATCATCAGGCTTCACTATAAATGCAAGTTATTTTCACCCTGCTTTGAGGATTGGAACAGTGCAGATTTGATGAATTAGTCTTCCCTGTCAATGGTATTTTCTTTTATTGACAAAAATGGAATACTGCATGGTGGAACATAGGGGTATAATTTGGGAAGGAGCCCATTGTAAAATTAAAGTGACTATGGAATTAGGTCAGGAAATTGGTATTATAGTAAAAGATCAGCTGTATCAGGACAATGGAAATGGATAAAGGACTCATCCCTGTTTTTTTCCCTTATGGGCAAAGGCTACAAGCGTACAGTAGTGATGCATTTAAGAAAACACATCACTGTTCTCCCTTCTGAATTACAGCTTTATTAAAGACAAACTCTTTATAATCTCAAAATTATATTTAATTTTTATTTTTACAGTTTGACACATCTTACATTACATTAGTGAACAGTACATTTTATAAATTGTTACATTGTAACATACAGAATTCCACCACTTGTGATGGTTAAGTAGCCATGGTGTAGCCAAATAATACAAGCTTAACTGAATCTTTTACATTTCTGAAGTATGGTTTTCTAACGAGACCACTTAAGCAATCCATTTAATGAATAGTAATACTAGTAAAAACAATACAAATGACAACAGCACTATGCTTTAGCTGGTTGATTGCCGTAAAGCTGGATATTTCAAAGTCTAAGAGGTTCTCGAAATGAGACTTGTTATATTAAGGTCCAAGTTGTAAGCTTTTTTCCAAAGCTACAGTTTTTCCATACAGACTCCAATATGGGATGAAAGTACTAAAGACACTTACAAATGTAGGCAACTTCCGAGAAGGACTGTCACAAATGAGGCTGCTATCGACTTGTATTTTCTGCTATCCAATTCTGAACAGACGTTGTCTGCATATATACACCAGGATGATGAGGTCTTCCACAGCCTTTTCCAAAGGAAACAACTCCTGCCACTAACCATGCACGAGAACCCTCATCTTGGCACAGCAATGGTCCTCCAGAATCTCCCTGGGAAGAAAGCAAGGTTGAGGATATATTGCACTTGGAGATCACCATGCAACTCCAACTAACCTTACACATTTTGACAAAGCATCTCAAACCCAAAGTATTCGTTCCTTTCCATAGATACTTCTGACCAACAAGCCTTTTCTAGTAACTGTTTATGCAAATCATTGTGTTCATCTTGGATACTGAGTGCCATCTTACCGGCAAGTGAAAGGAGAAAATGAATATCGCACAACTCAGCTTTTCTTGAACTACACTCCTAAACTGTGCAACACAATGCCTGAAACTACAAGGGATGCAGATTCATTTGACAGTGCCAGCTCAAAACCGACTTATTTAACCTTGCTTTTAACTAACATCTGTCTTTCATTTTCATGCTTGCACTTTGAAGTACATTGTATGAAGATTGCTCCATAAATAAGTTATTTTTACTACTCCATCTGATACAAGACTAAGTGGTTACTACACCAGAATTCCGTGCTTTCCAACTGCCCCGTTGGAAATTGTACCCACTGAGATATAGAATGCAGCAGCTATTTTGAGTAGGGTTGCATGTGGGATTTATGAGTTATTTGGGAAGGAGCCCATTGTAAAATTAAAGTGACTATGGAATTAGGTCAGGAAATTGGTATTATAGTAAAAGATCAGCTGTATCAGGACAATGGAAATGGATAAAGGACTCATCCCTGTTTTTTTTCCTTATGGGCAAAGGCTACAAGCGTACAGTAGTGATGCATTTAAGAAAACACATCACTGTTCTCCCTTCTGAATTACAGCTTTATTAAAGACAAACTCTTTATAATCTCAAAATTATATTTGAGATTATATTTAATTATATTTATATTATATTTAATTTTTATTTTTACAGTTTGACACATCTTACATTACATTAGTGAACAGTACATTTTATAAATTGTTACATTTTATGAGTATTTGTATAATCACAAGGATAAATTAGCTTTGCTCTAGAAAGCTACGGAAAGATACAACTACGAAAGCTACAGAAAGATACAGCTACAAAATGAATGCACTAATCTTAAAGAACAATTGATAGTCTCCAATTCTTTGATATACCCAGTGAGTACTAAATGCACAGAAGGGCATGCACACCTTTCCTTACTAAAGGATTTAGTGAAGGAGATGGAATGAAGGTGTCACATGTCAATTCCAAAACGATGTGTGGAAAGCA
The DNA here is from genome assembly GCF_030028105.1 of Mobula birostris. NCBI lineage: Eukaryota > Metazoa > Chordata > Chondrichthyes > Myliobatiformes > Myliobatidae > Mobula > Mobula birostris. Next base: position 80,883,812 of record NC_092372.1, on the reverse strand, counting down.
ATCTGTTCAAACTAGCACCCTACAGGATATGCAAATACAAATTTGAAACCACAAATGTAGTTCACGTTTGAGCAATGGATTTATAAACAAGCTGCACCATTTCAGTCACCCTGGAATTCTACCTTTGATTCAACCAGCTCCAACATTACAGCCAAGTTATCAGACCCTAATGAAACCTCCACAATTTTAATGATGAGAACTTGATTACTCTGCAGTATCCCCATTCATTCACCTGCAAAAGCTTGGTCTAATGCTGAATTACCATTTCATGGCAAGTGATTACATCTAAGTAACCTGAAGAGCATGGCATTCCACAGAAATAAACTAACCAAAGAGCAATTCCGTACCTGACATGCATCTTTTCCACCTTCAGGCACTCCCGCACAGATCATCTGTTCGGTAATGTTAGGCAGGTAATGCCGACACAGGCTGTTGCTGAAAACTTTCACTTCAGTCTTCAAAAGGGCATTACTTGGCAATCCTATTGGCAAGGAACAGCACAAAGTTAATTTGCAGTCCAAAACAGTGGCAATATATGTGAAGTGTCAGTCATCCCCATGCTCCATCACAACACCCTAGATAAATGGCCAAGCATACATCTGCAGTTTGACCATTTTAAATAATTTTAAAAGTCCAAATGATCTTGCCAGAAAGTTACTTCCCTTAAATATCAACAACTAAAAAAAAACTATTCTTTCCAAGTTTGGCTTGTTCTCGTTTTAAGCCCAAGACCTATACCACCAGAATAAATCATGTAAAAGCTAATCTTAGGTAACTTATGGAATAGGTGTAACAGCAAGATGGCAAATTCAACAAGTCTGATCCGTACCACTTTCACTTGTTCTTCCCCATCCGACAGTTGTACATCTTCTCCCAGAAATGGATGTTGTGGCTGCAGGTAGACAAGCTGGTTGGACAAAGTCGGTGTATTCAACTGGCTGCGACAGCTCTAACAGGGCAACATCGTAATTAAAGGATGATGTTGCCTGGGGGTGAACAAGTATCTTTGAAATTTTTCGTTTCTGCACACTGTTTGTTGGCTGATTCAAGAAATGGATTCCAAGCACTACAGTCCAGTTCTGTATATCACTAGAATTCAGAGGAAAATCAAATGTTAGGCTTTGACGATTAAACAGAAGGCCTCATGTACCCATCTTTGACTCAATTAAACACTTTTTCCAGTTGCATATCCAAATAATGAGGAACTTGAGTTATCTATTAAAAACTTTCACCTAATGTTCACAGGTGTAATCACATTTAGGAGCTTTTTAATGCTGGAATGATGGACAGTGGGTTGCTAATATTCCTGAAAAGCTAAATAAACAGTCCGCTGCCCCAGCCTCAAAACACATTGTTTTGGGCAATTATATTTCTAAAGGTCGTTAAGCTGTGCCTCCTTTTTGAAAGGAGCTTCCAAATACAAATCGTTGCCCACATGGTGTATATTTTCTTTTATAGCTAACAATTTTTTGTTTGCTTTAAAAAAAACTTTACTCAGTAGCACATCCCAGATAATTTGTCTTTTCAGCACTAGAATTTGCTTCATAGATATATGATCCCCAATCAGATTTGTATGTGGGAGTAAATAGACCGCTTAACCAATCCACTTGGAGGAAGTGCACAAGTATTTGGATGGTGCACAACTGCAGATTTAGTTTTAAAACTAAGTTTCCTTAAAATCCAATTAGATTGTTTACTTAAGTACTTGCATGAGTACTAAACTTGCAGGGTGTGGCACTTTATATTACACATATGAACCAGGTTGCCCTCAATATACAGTACAATTAAATGGAGCAACAATACGGAAATCTCTGCTTCCATGCAATTACAATTTACAATGCAATACTTTAAAATAGTTTATCATGGAGGAAAATCGCACTTACCTGTCATTGACACAATGTGCAGCTGTTAAAATCCACCTACAGGAGATAAGTGTTCCTCCACAGAAGTGTCGGTTGTTCAACTGGACACTGGCTACAAAAGGCCATTCGCCACCGTACGTGCTCAATCCACCTACAATCCTCTCAGATCGAGCTTTCTGTTGACCACAACCTATCCAAATAAAAAGTACATTACTATGCCAAGCCATCAAAGATTTACCCTCTTGATCTGTTAAAATTACAAATGCAATAACTTTGATTCACTTCCTTTTTAGGAAGTTAACTATTTTCATGAGATGCCATAACAAAGTACAGTACACTCCGGTTAATTGGGCCATCAGGTAATCAGGGCAGCCGGTTATTTGGGACAACTCTTAAAGAACGAAAACTAATCAAGAAAATAGCCGGGATTCCCTTGTTTATTTGGGACACTGTGCTGCTTAATTGGGACAGGAGAACACGTGCAAACATTTTCTAACTTGAATCAGTCACATGAGCTTATGTGGCCGTTAGACAACACCGTGCTGACAGCAAACAGTTTTTTAAAAATACTACCAGTTGCATATGTTTGTGTTCAAAAAGCAGTGGCTTTGGTCACTGATAGTTCACCAGAAATAAAGCAGTAAGGCAATTTGAATGCTTGAAACAGCAGTGAGAAAACAGTTCCAGACTTAGATGCCAGAAATGGCCAGGAGTGAAAATGAAACAACTTCACTACTTCAGCCAGTTAGGGAACTCTGAAGAATGTGAAGGTATTGATAATCATCTTGAATGTTACAATGAAAATGAAGACTGAAGGATGTATTTGTCAACAGCATTATATGAAGGCAGTCCATTATCTGCACTAGGTGTCAGTGCTGATTTTGTTCATTTACACAGCGTAGTTGAGATTAATTCCTCCTATGATAACTATTAGGAACTGAGTTTTATAGTACTGTAGTAGCGTTGGCGGTGTTTCATTTTGTCCTGTATTTTATTTAAATATACAAGTTCTTACTCAGTTAAATAGTAGTTTGACTTTTTTTTATTTCCATGAAACTTCAGCTAATTGGGGCAGCGACCTAGTTGGTCCAAAGTATACCTGTCCCAATGTGTCCCAGTTAACTGGGCAAGGGCCTAGTAACCCCATCCTATAACAACCCAGAGCTACAGAATTGCCAGCAGAAGCTCCAAAGACCTCATCCCTGTGAGAGGACGCATCTTTGCCGGGAAGCTGCATGATGTAGTGTGGTGAAACCACAAGTCCGCAGAAGCCAGGAAGATGGGGATGATTAGGACACAGTCTGTGCAAGCCAAGTACCAACATCACCAGGCAAGCACTAATGTGGACTCCCCAGGGAAAGTGGAAAGGAAGGCCAGCCAAAGGATGCCTGGTGATGCAACCCTGAAGCTGAAACCAAGAAGATGGCCTACACCTGGGGACAACAGAAGACAGGTGAGCTGTTGTTGGTAGACTATGTCCCAGTAGGGGTGATGGGCTTAATTAGCCAGCCTGCTTGGACTTTTGTGTCCAAGTACACTGAGTACCAACTACCTTTTCTCCTATTACTTCAGAGAACATCACCACTGAACATATTATAATCTGTATTTTACCATTTCAGGTTTTAGTCTGGTACATTTCTACAGTTCAGCTTTATCATCCTCAACTCAGTTCACAAAAAAAGCCATTGCATTGAAAAAAAATCGGTTAATACAGAAGTAAATTTTAAATTATGAACATTCAGTATCCTTGTGTACAGAACCTAGAATCTCGAATTGAAAGCTATTGGAGCTGCTTTTCAAATTAGAGCCTCTGGAGGCAGTTTGTTTTGAGTCTCATTTCAAATAAGGACAGATTACCTTAATGATTCATTCATTAGGCAATCTAAATATAATGTGCAGCCAGACAGTGTTGTGGTGCAGCTACTGTCTACCTACTCTAGTAACCCTGGTTCAATCTAACTTCTGGTGTGATATGGTGTTTTCACTCTTTTCCTGAAAACGTTGTTGTCATTTAGGTGTTCTGATGTTTCCTGCTCCTAATCCACCCCCTCCCCACTCTCAATTCAAGAACGCGAGGGACTGAGGCTCTTTGCCTATAAAGTGAGGCCAATTTACAGTGACCAAAGGGCACAATCTGGAAAGTAGTTGATGGAAGTGTGGGGAGAATAAGAGTTCAGCATAAAATTAGTGGACAGTGATAGGCAGTGAGTACTGAAGACTGAAAGGTCCACCTCCATCAATATTACTTACCACAGGCAGCATAATCTGATGTTCTGCAAGCCTCACTTTCCACACATTTGGGAGACAGGTAAAAGACTGTAATATAGAACATTTACAAAGTTACTATACATCACCAACCAATATTAACACATCTGCACTTAAACAAACCCTCGTCACTTTAATTATATTCAGCCCAATGATAGAAATTCAAAGTGACAGCTGAACTGATATTTATCATACTTCATTTACACTAATTTCTGCAGTTTTCATTTCCTAGTTAAGATGCTCCTGCATCTATCCCTTCACCAGAAGGTGGCTGGTTACATTACAGGAGGCATTTCGTTAGATCATATCATTAACTCAATCCAATTCAATGTTCACCGCATTAAAATGAAAACAAGTGCAAACCTTCCATTCAGCTAAGTAGCATGTCAAGAGCGCAGTTTTAAAGAGACCCAGCACCCTCAAGTTTGCATCAAGATTCCAAACTTACATCAAAAGCACGAGAATAAAGACCCGAAAATCAAAATTTGCACCATGAAAATCGAATTTGACATATGCTTCAATAGCCTTTAGGAAGCGTTAGAACCTAACACGTCGACAGATATGCAGTCCCCTTATCAGAACAATTGCGAAAGGCATAGTTGAAAGAAGCTAACACAAACACGAGATTCTACAGATACTGCAAATCTTGAGCTACACACAAAATGCTAGAGAAACTCAGCAAGTAAGGCATGTTTGACTGGCTGAGTTCCTCCAGAATTTTGTGTGTGTTTGAAAGAAGCTTAACGTTTCATTTACAGACAAACTGCCTTTGGAATAATCAAACTTTGACAACTTCCTGAGAATTAAAATAATTACCGTCAGGCAAGAAAGATTAATTTAGAAATTCAAATCGAACTATTTGCCTATGAACATAATTAAAATGCAAAATCACTCACCTAACATCAAAGCAATCAGTCCTGCAGCTACCAAGACAAACAGCGTGGTTGTTACTATTGCTAGTATCTTTAGAAGTCTGTTCGTCGGTATCTGAGTCTTCACTTCATCGGTCTTGGCCGATTCTATATTCACGCTGCTCATTTTGACCAATGGAGCCTCACTGAAGCGCAATTCTCTCGCTTGCTGTCAGATAGCAAACACTTCATAGGAGTGAAGAAGACGCGGGAATCGGCCGAAATTTATCCAGGCGAGCGCGTGACGTCATGTGCCCCCAGGTGTGAGCCGATGTAAGTTTCCGAACGTGGCCCAATGCATTCATCTGCCGTCACCTACTTTCATTGGAGTGATCGCGGAAAAATAACAAACAGGTCGAACAAGTGGGATAAATTTTTTTTAAGTCGGTACGTGCGAGTTGACGAGCACGCGGTTCCGTAAACAAATTAAACGGCCTGACAAAGGTGTAAAAAAGGGATTTTCCCCCCCTGCTCTTTCAGCTGTCCGAACTCCAGGTGGAAATAGAATCCTTTCTTTCGCATTAGCCAAGGTCGTTGTTAATGATTGTGAGAGGTTGAAAACTGGAGAAAAATGATGTGTAGAAAGTGGGTGGGGGGAGGGAGGTGATAGAGATAGAATTTGCGGCCCTGCTTCGGTCCGGGTCGACCGTGCATGTTGTTGGATATGGTACGATATGGAGACCAAATTATTGCCCTTCCCCTCTCCACGCTGCTGATGAATTGGCAGAGACCGATACAGCTTGGCACCAGCGGCATCACAGAAGTTGCCAGTTAGCACTTAACTCAACGCCGTATGGACTCTCGCTCCGGATTGTTTTTCGTTGGGCTTTACTCCCAAAGTCTTCCCTATGAGTAGCCGCAAGACGGCGGGGGTCTGAGGTCGGAGTTTTCCGACTAGGTAAGTTGCCAACCACGGCTGACGAGTCCCATCTGGCCGAAGCGACTTTTTAAGGCGCCAGTAACCCACCTTTACTATTTCTCCTGCCAGTAGACACGGATCCGCCGGGCTTAGTAGCTAAACCGCACGGGAGCATATCCCCACTACCTTCCCCGGCTGTGACAACCTTAAAGAAACAGAGATAGAATAGTTTGCTGCAAAAGAAATGAAGGTGTGGAATCGGATGCAGTACTAAAGTTGTAAATATATGAAAGATACAGACTCTGTTAATGCTTTTATAAAGATGTTTACAAGCTCTATAGTTTACAGTTTAATTGAAGCGTTTATATAAAAGCGGCACGATTGTTTTAATTTAAATGGTTTTGAAAGTTTACCTGATGCTAAAGTTAAGCAGTAGCGGAATGTGCAGCGGGAGTACTGAAACCCAAAGAGACGGACAGAGCTGGAGAAACCCAAGGAGACGGGCAGAGCCAGAGTAATGAACAAAGCTGCAGCAGACACTATTAACATTCAAGCCCTTAAAATGACAAGTTCTATCAAGTGGAAAATATTAGGATTATTAGTTTCAGCATTAATAGTGAAGTACATCACTCTGTTATAATATGATAGATTATTCATAGGTTCAATTGGTTCAATTTAATGTCAGAGAAATGTATACAGTACACATCCTGAAATTCCTTTTATAAACATACATCCACGAAAACAGCAGAGTGCCCCAAAGAATGAATGACTGTTAAATGTTAGAACCCCGAAGCTCCCCAGCTCCCTCTCCCATGCATAAGCAGCAGCAAAGCAATGATCCCTCCTCCCCCACCAGCAAAAAAAGCACCAGCACCCCCCACCACCGAGCATTCAAGTGTGCAGCAAAGCATCACTAAAGACACACAGTTACAGTACCCCGAAGACTACTCATTCACCCGGTAATTCGACATAACACAGGCTCTCTCTCTCCCTAATAAGGAAGAAAGAGATGTCCCCATTTCACAGTGAGAGGGGAGACATAACCAAGCAACTGGCCAATTTATGGTGTTAAAAGTCTGTTGCGTTGCTTTTCCCGAGCTCTGTGCCCAAAGATCTCAGGTCTCTGGGCACACAGCCAGCAGCCAGCTCGCTGCTTTTGATCTTCCGTGTACTCCCACAACACACCAGTTTTCTGCGCGGCACTGACCTCGAATCTACCCACCTCCTAAGCCATGAAAATCCAGCATCCTGAAGGCACACTCGTCTTCTAGGTCCCATCCTTGGCTTATCGAAAATGGCTGCTTGCGAGGCCCCGAGAGCTGGTCCCATTCCAGCAAAGAACTGAAGTCAGCGTGTAACTCCAGGTCAGGGTCTTCAAAAGAACCCTGAAAAGGAAATTAAAGAGATAGTAATAGTAATAATCCTATTTTGTATTTTGTATGCTATACTTTGTTCATTTTAAACCATTAACTGATGTGATCAATTGACTGGAAAGCAAATTGCACTTGTGTTATTAACTAAAGAGATCTGTAACTTCGAATTAATCTTTGCAATTGTCCTTGGGATCAAAGGGGAAGTTGTGGGAGTCAGAAGTTTCAACCCAAATATCCAAGAACAGTGAATGAAGAACGTTTACAGTCCTAATCAACATTTGGTGATTATCAAGTACAGGGCTGGTTTATTGTCTGTGAAGTCCTTGGTGAATGTTAAAGAAATGTAAGCAAGGAGATTGATGTTGACTGAATGGAAGGTATGAATCTCCAGCTCTGATCTTGCACAGGATCCTGAATCAGGAATTGTGTTAAGAAACCATCAGTGACAAACAAATCTCTGTGAAATAAAGGACTATATCTCATGTGATAGTTTTTCCCCTTCTTAGAGCAGTAGTGATGAAGTGGAAAGACAGGTCATTTTACTAACATTCGGTGTTTCAGAGGCCAATTTATTTTGTCCGTTGCCTTCTGTTTTTGCTGTGTTATACACACATAGTTCTTTATTGCACCCTTACCTGGTTGGCACTGCATTTTCTAGATATTCCTGTTGCTGCTCCAAGCCTTCTCCTGGTTTGCTTGTAATAGTAGATATAGAGAGATGTGATGTGAATTACAGTGAAATATTTTACTGCTGCTGATAGTCCACAGCACCTCATCGATGCACAGTTTTAAGCAATCAGATCTGTCCTGAATACCATTCAGCACAATTGCTGGGTTTTCCAGTACGTGCCATGGTCATTGCATGGACAGATGCATTTGCAATGGATGAAGCTGTGAAGATGGGATAGCTTTGTCCTTCATGATTTCTCATTCATTACCTGCCACATTTACGTTTGCTTACTCAGTACCTGCCACAGACACTGTCTTCAGTTTGTTTTTCAATACTCCGGTAATTTGGTCAGTTGTGTTACAACTAAATCATTGTTGGTGATGCAAGTTCATGTCTCCTACCAAGAACACTTGCAGAGCTTTTTCCAAATGTTGTTGAGAATCACTTCATTATATGAGGGAGGATTCTGGTGGTATGCAGACGGAGGTCTCATTTCCCATTTAGGATCTGATACAAGGAGACATCATGGGGTCTGGACCTGATGCTGAGACAATTCTCTTCTGCTTTTATGCTACTGTACCACTCCCGCTGTGGGGTCTATTTTCTCAATGGGAGAGAACAACAACTGGCATTTTGATGGAGCAATCTGGTTTGTTGTCTACAAGGTATGTTTCTGTGAGTACAAACACATCAATCTGCAACTGTTTGACTTCAATGTGGCACAATTATCCCTATTTGAACCCCATTCTCTGGATCTTTGTGAGAAGGACTTTGGAAGGTTGACAGGGACAGAGGGAAGGAACTTTTCCTTGTCTGATTTGGTGTTTAGGTTGTGCTCAGTAGTCTGGGTTTTTTTTTTATCCTTTTTAACAGAATGGCTATGATACAACTGAATGTGTAATTTCAGAGAAGGCGATAATCTGCCCTTACCTTGTCTGGATTGGTCCACATTATTTGGCCCATGGACTCTGTCTGTTCCCAATAGAACAATCCTATTAGTCTCTTACACTGGATTGGAAATGAAAAATACTGTCATTACAATCCCAATTGTTCTTTAATAAAGTGTTTAAAATTAATGGAGTTTTTGACAAAGCAATGCAGTGGAATCTTTACCCTTGAACAGAGGAATTAGGAGGATGTGATCTGTATTTTTGTAAAGGGAGTGGATTGAATAGTATTATTTTAAAGTGAGTTAGGTTTCTAGTGTGTTAGATTCACAACAGAAACACACGTGTAATCATAATTCACTGTCAAATACAACTGCCCTTTGTAGCTTTACACGAAAATCCCATATTTAAGTAAACATGCATGTCTATAACAAACATAAAATCTGGAAGAAAGGCTGGGAGATAAATGACACTCAAAGAATCCCACGTCCAAACGTGCAAGTAACAACTTTTTAAAAGAACACTTTGAAATCAATTCAGTAAGAGACTTGCTGAGAACCTGATCGGATTCTAGTCCTGACGAAGGGTCTCGGCCTGAAACATTGACTCTACCTTTTCCTAAAGATGCTGCCTGGCCTGCTGCGTTCACCAGCAACTTTCATGTGTGTTGCTTGAATTTCCAGCATCTGCAGAATTCCTCGTGTTTGGATTCTGGTGCACAAGTTGTTTGTCGCTGTCTTATGCTGGGTGCAATGGCTGGGCCCAAGGAGCCATACAGTTAATGGGAGGCATTCAAGTCCTTACCTGGAATCTTTTGGTGCGACCTCTAGAGAACTCCTCCAGGTTGTTGGGGCAAAATAGTTGATGACATCACAGGTTCTCATTTGTTTTCGTTCAATCTCTCTTGAATCTTCACTGGTCTCAGGAGAGCAATCCCAACTTCTCTCATCCCTCCAGATAATGAAAGATGAACAAAGTCCTGTATTTTTACCGCATTCTTCACAAGCTCAGGACAGCGCTAAGTGTTATACAAACGCAACCCTCTCATCGGGCTCATATACAAACTTGGCTCATTAGCTAACTCTGCTAACAGCCACATGACTCAGTGGTGAGAGGGTCACCTTTCATAAGCAAAATATGTCTAGGGTCAGTATGATTTGGGGTTCAACCAAACAGGAAAGGTGGGATGTTCTAGGGAGGAACATGGATTGCAGTGAATGTTGTGTAAGTACCACTCCATGCAAAGTTATCATTCACCAGAAAATTAACAAATCATACATCAGCATAAAATTACAAAATACATATATTTATAAAGTTTTCAAATTGTAACAAACGGTTATAGAAAAAGAAAATTAGAAGAGTCCATTACAATTAAACCAGTCTAAATGTTCACATAAACGTTGGAGTTCATTTCTGGAGTATTCAGGTTTATCGCAATACTCGTGCTGAACCCCACAGTCTGCATGCAGACATCAGTCAAAGTTCGAACTTCCATCAAAGACAATCTGGAATGAACTGGCTAACACAGGACGATTGGTACTTCCTCCTTGGAGCCATTCATTTGCACAAAAACTCATACAATGGCATCTCTCCTTCGAAAGGCATTCAGCGAATATCTTCTCTTGTGCCCCACTTCACAGCTCCTGCTAAAAGTCACAAACCAGATTACTGTCCTTCAGAAATCCCATTCCGCCCAGCTCTCTAGAATCTTCTTTTGCATTCCGCTGGGCAGAAAGCTACAACACGTACCCAGACGGATCTGATTGCCTGGCACAGCATTCCTAAGTTGAGCAGCATGGCTTCTTATCTTTAGCCGAAGCCGAAACATTCATTCTAGCAGGACACACTGCTTTTACAGAAAACTGCTAAAATAAAAATGCCTCATAGCAAAATAGTAGAAATCTTACCCAGGGCATTGCACAACAAATGAAATTAGTTTAAAATGTAATTATTATTACAGGAAACACAGTGAAGGCCAGAAACTGTAAAGTGACAGTGACCAAGTAATCTGTTTAGTGAGGTTGGATCTTTCACTGTTAGACTCTCCTCCCTCCTCATCATCCTGAACACAGTGCTCACCAGGGCTGTGTGCTGAGCCCACCAGGGCTGTATGCTCTGCTCACACATGATTGCACTGTCAAACACGTAAGAAATCACTTTGTCAAGTTCACTGATGAGGAAGAAAATCAGGTTTAATATCACTGGCATACCTCATGAAATGACACAACACCAACAATGATGAGATGGCCTACTGAAAAGAGGTAGAAGAGTTTGAGGCTAAGTGCCATGCAACTAACCTCTTCCTCAATGTTAGCATTGACTAAGGAGATGGTTATCGCCTTCAGGAGAACTCACAAAACTCACACCCCTCTTTACATCGGTGGCACAGCAGTGGAGATTGTAAGCAGTTTCAAACTCTTGGGAGTGCACATCCCACACAACCTCTCATGGTCCCAGAACACATCCTACACAATCAAGAAAGCTTGTCAATGCCCCTGCTTTCTGAGGAGGTTGAAGAGAGCTACTGGACTCTGCACATCAATACTCACAATCTTCTACTGAGTATCCTAACTGCATGCATCTCTGCATGGTAGAGAAACTGCATAGTGGCAGATAGGAAGGCTCTACAACAGGTAGTCATTGTGTCACCAGCACCAGCCTACCCACCATCACAGACATAGAAAACAGAAAGGTGTGGGAAAAAGGCCAATGATATCATGAAGGATCCCACACACTCTACTCATGGACTGTTTTCTCACTCCCATCAGGGAGAGACTATGTAGCATTCACACCAGGACCACTAGACACAAAAACATTTGCTTTCCCCAGGCAGTAAGGCTGATCAACGTCTCCACCCACTAAACTTCCCTCCACATGCCCCACCACTGCTCCTTTATCATTTCCTATTAGAATCACCTTATGTACAGGCACTCCTGCCCCGAGTGTCACTTTATGTACATAAATCTATTTTTTGTAAGTTGTTTTGTGTATTTACATTTATTGTGGTTTTATAGTGTTCTTTATCTTATTGTGTTTTTTTTGTGCTGCATTAGATCTGGAGTAACAACTGTTTTGTTCTCCTTTACACGTATACTGGAAATGACATTAAACATCTTGAATCTTGATGAGTCAGAATACAGAATAAACAGGCTGTTCCTTTCTAAGTTTTATTCTGTAATAATTAGCTAATACTTCATCCAAAAGGCAGCATCCTTGGGGCATTTCACAGAAATGTTGACCTACTTTTTTATTTTCCAGTCTCTTGTCAGGGCTTCGGACTTAATTGTGACTCGGAAGTTATGAGTCACAGTTAAGACTTGATCTAGGGAACAATGTTAAGGTATAAACAAAATGGCTTGAATGGTATACTGGAAATAAGCATAAGTAGGTCATTTATCACCCAAGGCAAAATAGTTTTTGATTTATTTTACTGGATGTATTATTAAAGTTGACACACAAGACTGGAATCTGGAACAAAAAAAATAACTGCGAGAAGAACTCATCAGTTCTGGCAGCATTTGTAAAGATACAGATAGTTGACGCTTCAGGTCGAGGTATTGCATCAGGCAGGACCCCCCACCTACAGGATTTTATTTTGTATTTGTTATGCAGATGTTTTCACTAATCCCAACTTTGTTTGCTCATTCCAAATTGCTACAGAGATGGCAATAACGAGTATGAAGATTTACCAAGGAGAAATGGCGATGTACTCAGAAATCAGAATATTGTACAGTTTGAACTTGAAATTGCAGATAATGGAGTTGTACTAGGGATGTATTCTTGTCCTTCTAGGAGGTAGAGGTTCGGGGTTTGGGAGATACTGTTTAAGAACCCTGGGTAAGTCAATGGACTGTACTTTGTCGATGGCAAACTCAGCCATAGTGCATGATGGTGGAGAGCCTGAATGTTTATCCTGGTAACTGGGGTGTCCATCAACTGCCAGTTTTTAACCTACCCCTGACCTGAACTATTTATGTTTCCAACACCATATCTGTGTTAAGTTTCTAGTTAATCATTATTTCACTTCTAATGGCATTTCTAGACTGTATGTGCACATGGACAACATATGCTAAAGCATAGAATCAGGTTCCTTAATCCAGCTGGTCCATTTTGTGGATTACTTTCCACAAGAAGATTTGATGTTTCTGAGTCACTGAGTACCAAAGTGAATGACAACTTTGGTGAAGTTCCTTCATGGAAAGGGAGAGTTAATAATCTATGGCCCGATATCAATGGAGTATTGATTTGTGAGCACCGTCACTGATGAGTATAGATTATTGATTAATACAGTTACTGGTGGGTGGCCTGAGCATTTGCAGCTGTACGAGGACAACTATGTAATTTCCACATCCTGAACATTACGGTAGATGGTAGGTTTAGTGTGCTGGTCACTCCACAAGTACAGAAAGAGTGGAGATGGATGGCCACTCAGAAGAACAGTCAGGCCCTGCATATTGTACAGAAGCCCCTTAGACCAAAAGCCCATAAGACATAGGAGCAATATTAAGCCATTCAGCCTATTGAGTCTACTCCATCATTCGATCATGGCTGGTTTATTACCGTATCCCTCTCAGCCCCATTCTCCTCCCTTCTCCCCGTAACCTTGGATACCCTTGCTAATCAAGAACCCATCATCCTCCTCTTTAAGTATGCCCAATGACTTGGTCTAAACATCTGTATGTGGCAATGATTCACCATCCTCTGGCTAAAGAAATTCCTTCTCATCTCTGTTCTAAGGGGATATTCTTGTATTCTGAGGCTGTGCTTTCCTGGTCTGTGAATCCACCACCATAGGAAACATCCTTTTCATATCCACTCAGTGTTTGGTAGGTTTCTTTTAAACTTCAGCAAGTACAGGCCTGGATCTATCAAACATTCCAAATACTTTAACCCTTTCATTCCTGGGATCATTCTTGTTAACCTCCTCTAGACTCTCTCCAATGCCACCTCTCTTAAATAAGGAGCCCAATCTTGCTCTAAATACTTAGAGTGCAGTCTAACCAATGCCTTATAAAGCCTCAGCATTACACCCTTGTGGTCATTCCCTTCACTAACAACTATACCACGTTGGGTTGCTGGGCTAAGGGTCCTGGGGAGAACAGCAGTGACATCCCATTTCATGTACAGAAAGGATAGATGGGAGCACAACATAGGGATGGGGGATGCTATTATAAGAGGGTCAGGTATGTATTTCTGTAGCCGCAAAAGGGACTCCAGATCAGCATGTTGTCTCACTGGTGCTAGGGTCTAGGACGGGGTAGGCAACCTACAGCCGGCGAAGGTATTTTGACCGGCCCATGAGCAAATATTGGGATACTATGCTTATCCGGCTTGCGAGTGATTTTTCCTTATTCTGAGTGTTTCATGTGATCACACTGATGGACATGCATGGCGTCTTGTTACACTGGCCCCAGGTTCAGTTTTGTTCCAAACCAAACACTGGTACATACGAATGACGGGAAGGCAGACTACCTTATTAATATGTATTAAATACTCTCTGTGCACACACAGGTTTTCAGGTGGGATCGTTCAAATTTGTAAACAGAAACAGCGTCACTGTGTTTTAACAAGAAATCCACGCTAAATATCCAGGTATTTACATGTGCTACGAAACTTGTTGAATAATTCGCATTTCAAAATAAAATTGAAGAAAGAAATTCCAATGGCAATGAATGCAAAACGCAGGAAGGTAGACACTGAGTGCCGAAATTTCCAAGACACTTGGACACTAGATTACTTCTTCATTGAGCAAGCTGGGAAACCAGTTTTTTTTGTGCATATGGTCCAAGAATTGAGAAAAGAGTTTTCATCTCACTTTGCTGATTTTCGCTTGCATGCAAATGAGTTCAAGCTGTTTGCTACTCCATTTGATGTGGATGTGGAAGTGGACACTGCATCAGAAATTTTTCAAATGGAATTGATTGAGATGTGGTGTGATGATATATTGAGATCGAAATTTCATTCTGAAGATGTGTCAGTGCTTGACTTCTATAGAAAATATATTCATCCAATTCGGAAGTATCCTAACTCAGTGGACCATGCAAAAAAGATGGCATCATTGTTTGGCAGCTCTTATCTGTGTGAGCAATTATTTTCAAAAATGAAGCACACCAAGAACCATTTGAGAACAAGATTGACTGATGCCCATCTGGATAATGTCTTGCCCTTGGCATCAACAAGTCTGACACCCAATATTGAGAAGCTTTCAAACAACAAGCAGCATCAAGTTTCATGTTGATTTATCGACCGTTTGCATTAAAATTTTCTTTTTTATTTTACTTAATTTACCACCATTCAATGCATCATGTTCATACGTTTTATGTCTAAAGATTCTTTGTGTCCTTTTAATAGATTCAAAAGATGCCATGATTGAAATAAATTGCAACTAAACTGAGTTCTTTGATTACTAATTGGCATCCTTGGTTAAGCACAAATGATTTTTCATCATGCATTATTCATTAATTTGAGGCAAAACATAACTAGATGTATTTAAATGGACAATTCCCATATTTCAAGTTTTTTATGGCATTTATCTGACCCACCGTCCGCTCATTAATACGCGATCCGGCCCACAGAGGCAAAAAGGTTGACCCCTGGTCTAGGATGTCATGCAGCAGCTGTGGGCATTCTGAAAAGGGAGGGTGAACAGCCAGAGTCTAAAGTAGTACTGACATAGGCAGGAGAAGGAATGAATTCCTGCAGCACAAGTTTAGGGGGCTAGGTGGCTCTCTAAAGAGCAGGACCTCAAAGCTTGCAATCTATGCATTGCTGCTGGTGCTGCATAGTTAGTGAGTGTGGTAATAGACATATAGGTCAGATGAATGCGTGGCTGAAGAGATAGGGCAGGTGATGAGCTTTAGGTTCCTGGATCATTGGGACTGTTTCAGGGGACAGTAGGACCTGTCCAAGTAGGGCGGGTTGGAACTAGCATTCTGGATGGGGAGGTTTGCCAGAGCTGTTGTGGATGGTTTAAACAGACTTGTCAGTGAAGGGGGCTCAGAGCAGTTATTCAGTTGGAGAGCTACGGCATCCTGAAGAGAAAATGTTAATGTCTTGTGGCAGAACAAGAAAGTAAGTATATATCAAGGGTACTATAAGTTAAACTGCATTTACTTTAATCCCAGGAGTAGATGAACTCTAAGTTTTAATTAACGTGGAGACAAAAATATTGTTGCCATCACCGAGACATGACTGAAGGATGGAGAGGACTAGCAACTGGGTATTTCAAGGTGTATACTCTTCAGACAAGACAGTGGAGAGAAAAAAGATGAAGGTATATTGCACTTTTAGCCAGAGGTTGCATTACTTCAATATTGAGGGAGAAGGCTCCTCAAATGAGGCACTGAGTAAAGATTAGAAATGAAAAGGGTATTGTCACTTTGCTGGAGGTGTATAACAGGTGATAGAGGAACGGATACGTAGGCAGACATCAGTGAGGTGCAATGAAAATAGGGTTATTGTACCGGGAAATTTCTGTTTCTGAAATATTAACTGTGATTGCCTTCGTGCTAATGTTCAAAGGATGCAGAATTTTTTGAAGTGTGTCCAGGAGAGCTTTTTGACACAGTATTGAGATAGACCAATAAGGGAAGAGCATTCCTGGACCTTTTCTTGGGGAATACCATTGGTCTAATTGAAGGAGGGTTTGTAGGAGAGCACTTTGAAGATGGATACTATAACTCTGTATATTTTAAAGTATTATTAAAAAGAAGAGGAGTGGGCCAATAACTAAAGCCTTAAATTGGGGTTAAACCAATTTCATTAACATTAGGGAGGACCAGGCAAAGATAAATTAGGTCATCTCCTTGCAGGTGAGTCAGCATCTTCACAGTGGGACCATTCAAAGGGAAAATAGCAAGAGTCCAAGGTCAACAAGGTAACAGCCAAGGGTCAACAGTATAGAGATAGAAAGATGTTGACAAATATTGAGGGCTGCATAAAGGGGACAAAGGAAGCACATGAGAGGTATGGGGAACTAATAATGGAGGATGCCTGCTATGAGTATTAAAGATGTCAGAAGCCCTTAAAAAAGAAATGAGGAAGGCAAAGTGGATCTCAAGTAATCACAGGCAGAATGGATTAAGGTAAATCTGAAGGCACTTCATAAGTAAATGAAGGGAGGAAGAATAACAGGGAAAAAGTAAGGTCCACCAGGGACAACAGGTATTCTGTGAATGGAACAGAAGACATAGGTGAGGTCCTAACTGAATACTTTTCATCCATATTCACAAAGGGAAAAGGCTTTGTAGTTGGAGAATTACATGAAGAGGTCAGTGGAAATCTAGTGAAGGTCTCCATAAATAAAGAGGAAGTACTTTATGTTTTAGCTGGCCTAAAGATGGATAAATCCCTAAAGCTGAACAAGATATATCCCAGGATGCTGTGAGAGGAAAGGGAAGAGGTTGCTCACGGTGTGGATGTGATGTCTCATTCTTTGCTGGACATGTGTGGGGTACCAGATGACTGGAGGGCAGCAAATGTGGTCTCTGCTTTCATAACTACTAGTAATTATAGACTAGTGAATCTAACGTCAACACTAGGAAAGATATTGGAAAAAATTGAGGCAAAGGGTTACTAATTGCTAAGGTCTAAGCCTTCATGACTGTCAAGGTCAGATCTTGTATGACTAATTTGATTGAATACTTTGTAACTTAAAGTAAAATTGATGAGGGCCATGCATTAAGTGTGAATTACATGGACATTAGTGAAAACTTTTGACAAAGTTTCACACAGGCAATTGATTCAGAAGTTTAGGGCCCATGGAATCTAGAGAAAGTTGGCAAACTGCATCCAACATTGACTTGGCAATAGGGGACAGAGGATAATGGTAGAGCACCTCTACTCCAACCACAAAAAGCAAAATTTCCTGGTGGCCAACCATTTTAATTCCAATCTCCATTCTCATGCTGACATCATGGTCCATGGCCTCTTCTGCTGCCATGATGAGGCCACTCTAAGGTTGAAGGAGCAATACCTCATATTTCATCTGGGTAGCCTCCAACCTGATGGCCCTTTCCTCTTCTTAAAGTGTCCAATCTGGTGCCCCTCTTGCCTCTTCTCTATTCCTACTTATCATGCCCCCCCCCCCCGGTGTTCATCCACTTTCCCTTATTCCCGTGGTCCACTCTCCACTCCTATCAGATTCCTTCTTCTCCAGCCCATTATGTTTTCCACCTATCACCTCCTAGCTTCTTAATTCAGTCACCCTCCCCCACCACTTGGCTTCACCTATCACCTTCTAGCTTGTACTTCTTCCCATCTCCCCATCTTATTCTGACTTCTTTGTCCTTCCTTGCCAGTCCTGATGAAGGATGCTGTCTGACCTGCTGAGTTCCTCCAGCATTTTGTGTGTGCTTCAGTGTAGCCGTATACCACCCTGAGATTCATTTTCTTGCAGGTGTTCACAGTAAAACAAAGAAAGACAATAGAATCAATATTTAAAAAACTACATACTGACAAACAACCAATGTGCAAAAGAAGACAAACTGAAAAGAAGCAAACAAATAAATAAATAATGCTGAGAACGTGAGCTGTAGAGACCTTGAAAGTGAGTCCATAGGTTGTGGGACCAGTTCAGAGTTGATGTGAGTGAAGTTATCCATGCTGATTAAGGAACCTGATGGTTGAAGGGTAATAATTGTGTCTGAACCTGTTTGGTGCGGGACAGAAGGCTCCTGCACCTCCTTCCCGAACGCAGCAGTGGGAAGAGAGCAGGATGGCAGGGCTCCTTGATGATAGATGCTGCTTACTTGTGGTAATGCTCCTTGTAGGTGTGCTCAGTGGTGGGGATGGCTTTGCCTGTGATAGACTGGGCTGTATTTACCACTTTTTATAAACTTTTGTTTCTTGTGCATTGGTGTTTCCATACCAGGTTATGATGCAACCAGTCAAGATTCCCTCCACTGTGCACCTATAGAAGCTTGTTAACATTTTAGATGAAATGCCAAATCTGCGCAAACTTCTAAGAAAGTAGAGTACTGTGATGCCTTCTTTGTGATGGTATTTACATGCTGGTCCCAGGACAGATCCTCTAATACGATAACACCGTGGAATTTAAAGTTACTGACCCTTTCTATCTTTGATCCCCAATGAGAGCCGGCTCATGGACCTCTGGATTCCTCCTTCTGTCGTCAATAATCAACTCTTTGACGCAGCTGATGTTGAGTGAGAGGTTGTTGCTGTAGCACCACTCTATCAAATTTTCATTCTCTCTCCTTACTTCCCCAAATACAGCTGGGCTGTATTTACCACCTTTTATGTGAACATTGATTGACCTTCCATACAAGGATGGAGGACCTTTCAGACAGAACACTCAAACATACAATGAATAAGGCAACTGAAATAAATAACATTTGTGTAACGTGGCATTATAATTTATTATGGATTCGATGAACTGCTGATGATCGCTAGTTATTTTACATAGTTTATGATTTTGCTTTGGGCAATTTGTCTAGTAAAAACAACTGATTAACAATAGAGTAGAATAAAACTTTATTGTCATTGCAGTGCTGGTCCAGTCCATGCTGGGGAGGACTACAACTAGAGGTCATGGGTTAAGGGTGAAAACTGAAAATGTAAGGGGAACATGAGGGGAAACTTCTTCACTCAGAGAGTTGTGAGAGTGTGGAACAAACTGCCAGCACAAATGGTGCACGTGAGCTTGACTTCAATGTTGCACGGAAAGAACACATTGTTCCCTACTTACCTCTACTGACTCATCGAAAAAATAATGAGATCAGCTCCATTCTCTCTTTCATCCAAACTGACACAGATGAAAACACTGAGTTATTTTTTCCACTCCTGCTACAAAATTCATGTTGTAATGTGATTGACAATTGAGCCAGTGAAGTTCATCTTTGACTGGGGAAGCATATTGCTGACAGAAAACTACGCACCATTGGAAATCAGGGAGCCTAATTAATTGAACAATTACAATATGTGTTTGTTTAAAAGTTAAAAATATGGAGGTATAATTCAAGTACTTTAATCTCATAATACTATATTCCTGAATGATTAAGAGTATTTTTTCCAAGCAATTGTTATCTACTGTAGGACCACTTAGGTGGTGGCATCCATTAGCTTCGCAAGACCATGGATCTGCGCCTGAATTCTCCAGGGCACAGGCCTGGGCAAGGTTTTATGGAAGACTGGCAGTTGCCCATGCTGCAAGTCTCCCCTCTCCACACCACCGATGTTGTCCAAGGGAAGGGCAAGGGCTGATACAGCTTGGCACCAGTGTCGTCGCAGCAGTTGCCAGAACGAGGTTGAAGGCAATGTCCAACTGCCTTAGGGACTCCATCTCCGGACTTGTCCTCAGTGTTTACTCCCGAAGCCTTTCCCATGAGTGAGTATGGCCACAAGGCAGCGGAGGTTTGAAATCAGAGTTTTCCCTCTCTTAGGTGGACTGCCTTCCCAGGCTGACGAGCTCCATCTACCCGAAGCATTAGTTTTAAGGTGCCAGGACCCACCTTCACCCCTTCTCCTGTCAGTAGAAACAGTTCTGCTGGGCTTAATTCAGATACTTGAAATCCTCAGCCAATCTAGGGTAAAATCACCCTTTTTAATCTTATTGCTTCAGCATGTGTAAAGCAATGAAAACTAAGCAAATAGATGAGCAAATATAATCTTTGGCTATTCAGGTTAACTTTAAAATCAACAAGTACAGAGCAGTATAAAGACAAATCAGTTTGAAGGGATGAAGGCTCTGTCCGATCTGAGGAGAAGACTAGCTGATTTGAATAAAGGCTTTCCCTATAATTTTCTCACCTGCAATACCCATTTTGACCAATACTTGATCTTAGTGGATACAGTATCAGGTTCACATCACATCTCAGCTTCTTGAGCACTGTTACTTGCTGGAATTTATTCCTAACAAGGTCACAATTATTAGCTTTGAGATGCTACCATTTGTAAACCTACCTCCTTCCATTCAACACTAGCGCTTGTGGCTTGGAACAATGTATATTTGAGTTGTAGTTTTCACTACTAATGATGACATCTTACTACATTAGCTAGATGGAAAATATCGATATTGTAGTAACTTCTACTTTGAAAAAGGCACACTCAACAACTTCATGTCAAAGGAACAACTTTATGTCAAAATTCAAAACCGTTATGTATATACAGAGGCTTTCACAACCTGTGTGGCATGGCAGGCACACTATATACAAAGCCCACCAGAAGTAAAAAACCCCATTATCCTAATTAGTATGAACTTACTTTTAATAATGCTCACATTACAACAGATATAATTTTAGATTTTTAATAAGGAGAGACTGAGGTTATTCGGAAAAGCTGCACCAGGGTAAAAGTGGTCATAATCTTACAGAATATGCAATAGGTATAATGGTTAAAAATTTCTGCTCCCACTGTTGTTGTTTCTTATGGACAAAGCTAACTACAGACTTGCTACAGGGATATATTTAAAGCAGAGATGTAACAGAAATATTTAAAGCTTCACAAATGCAAATAAATATTAGCTCAAACAACAAATGGAAGGTTTATATTTTATTGCAAACATCGTCCAAAACAATACATAAATATTTAGTCACATTGTAACATACAAGAATCACCTCTTCTGATAGTTAGCTCAGATATGTTGCCAAGGTACGTTTGTATAATTGATAGGCTTGACCAACAATGTAATTTTTTAAAAGTTATAAGGAGTTCTAGTGAGATAATATCTAAACAATGTGTTATATACATAACAATATTACTAAAATAATATGACTGAATTACTGAGAGCAGTGCTACAATGTGTGGATAAATTAAAGATGGATGTTTTAAAATATATTTTTCAGAGAACCAAACTGATTTACACCTGGACTCCATGTACCATGAAGTAAAAGTGATCCTTAAAAAAAAACAATAGCAACAACTTCTCTTGTAATAAATCTGGCATCATCACAATAATCACCAACAGCCAGAGATAATATAACAGCCATAAATTAGGCTGCCAGCAGTACAGTACTTCATATATTTATTCTTTCCATTATCCAATCCCTGATTGCTGTTGTCCTTATGTATATACTTGGATAATCATTAATTACACAGCCAAATCTAGAAGAAACAATTGCTGTCACCATTCATACCCCATAATTCTCATGTTGGTACAGCAAGGGTCCTCCTGAACCTCCCAAGAGGAAAGAAAGAAAGAAAAGCTTTATTTGTCATACGTATGGCACTCGAGATCATACAATCCCCCCTCCCATATATAATCCAATCAAGTTAGAGTCAAAAATAAATCTTGTTTCTCTAGTACCCTTGGCCCAAGGAGCAATTTCTAAAAATTCGGAATTCACTGGTAAGTGGAGGGCAGCAAAACTGCAGTTGAAACTAAATAGTGATTTAGAAATATAAGCAGCAAATTCAACTGCTTTTCACTCTCACCCCTTCCCTTGCTCAGTCAAATGTGCTCAAGACAAAACCAATTTTAATTGGAATGATTATATGCCACAATTGGAAATTCAACAATCCTTAATCAGAGCCAAGAACTAAAAACCATCATGCTAATATGACTGTTTCTAAAACAGAAATTAATTCAAAGTTGTGCAATGTATTACCAGGAAGGAGTGTTGGGAATGGAGAAAGGGGATGGAGACAGTGAAAAGCACAAGTTTGTTTCAGAAACATTATTACACCAAGGGAGTCCCAGTGCCTTTCATCAAATTTAGCAATGTACTCAATAATAGAAAACAGGTGATGACACGTTTGGTGCGTAGGACTTCATCAACCGTGGGACTGAAGTCAAGAGTCATGAGGTAATGTTACAGCTATATAAGACCTTAGTTAGAACCCACTTGGAGTACTGTGCTTAGTTCTGGTCACCTCATTACAGGAAGGATGTGGATACTATAGAGAGAGTGCAGAAGGGATTTACAAGGATGTTGCCTAGATTGGAGAACATGCATTATGAGAATAGGTTGAGTGAACTTGGCCTTTTCTTCTTGGAGCGACGGAAGACGGTGACCTGATAGGGGTATATAAGATGATGAGAGGCATTAATTGTGTGGATATCCAGAGTCCTTTTCCCAGGGCTGAAATGGCTAACGTGAAGGGCCACAGTTTTAAGGTGCTTGGAAGTAGGTACAAGGGGGATGTCAGATTAAGTTTTTCACACAGAGAGTGGTGAGTGCGTGGACAGCATTGCCAGCAAAGGTGGTAGAAGTGGATACAATAGGGTCTTTTAAGAGACTCTTAGATAGGTATATGGTGCTTAGAAAAAATAGAGGGCTATACAGTAGGGAAATTCTAGGCAGTTTCATGGTATTCTAGGTAGGTTACATGGTCAGCACAACATTGTGGGCTGAAGGGCCTGTAATGTGCTGTAGATTTATATGTTTCTAATTCTCTATGACACCCCCCACCCCCACTTAGGAGATTTATAAAAATCTTAGCAATAAACTGACCTATACTGTAAGAATGATGATCTAGAGAAATATGCATTCATTCTGTAGTTCTTCCATAAGTCCCGAATGAACAATTGCTGGTACACATACACACACATAAAACATTGGGCATGCTCAGCTTTCATCACTGAGGAAGATCTGGTGAGAATATGTCATAAAGATGCCATTTGCCCTTCCCAAAAGGAAAAGCATAATGTTCATATCAGCACCCTAAGTGGACAAGTTTTAAATTTTATACTACCACAAATGCATTCATATACTTGGACAACCAGCTTGTGTCAAAATGCACCATTTCTGCCATCCTAACATTTTATCCCTCAACCATCATCAAGCTCTCTCCAACCCCACAAACAGCTTCATTTTCAGGTCCTTCTAATCTCTTCACCAGCTTCAAATTCTGATCAAGTCATCCCTCAGTGTCCCTTGGCCATTTTGTGCTTAGTGATACAGCTCCAAGCCATTTTGTGGTGTTACTCTTTAGCAAGGTCCAAGATGTACTTAAAGAACTATTCATACCTTACATGCATCTCTGCCAGCTTCAGGCACCCCAGCACAAATAATCTGCTCAGTTACGTTTGGCACGTAATTCTGACACTTGCTGTTGTTGTAATCATCCACTTCAGCCATCAGAAGGTCATTATTTGTGATTACTATTAACAAGGAAAAAACTAAAAAAAATCAGATTATAATCCAGAATAACTTGTTCTGAAATGATTGAAACAAATGTCAATATATTCCATCCATGCAATATGTCACCATTCACAAATTAGCCAGTTTGTCTAGCTGGTCATTTAGAAGAACATGCTAGGGGGTTGTTTCCTCCTGTACAGGAATCAGTTCACAAGAATGGTGAAAATCATGTAGCTTAGTATCTGCATTTAGGCAACCAATGTCAGAGGTCCCACCATTTCATGATTTAACAGCTGGTCATGTAGTAAGTTGATAAATTTCATTTAACATTGGGACTGCCTCCAATTTGCCATAGTTATAGGAGACTATAGTTCCTGTGGATGCCACGGAGGGAGTGCGTATGCCTGTTGTGGCTGCAGGTAGACAAGCTGGTTGGACAAAGTCAGTGTACTTAACTGGCTGCGACAGCTCTGACAGGGCAATCATAAGTATCAGAGGATGTTGCCTGAGGGTGAATAACTATCTTTGCAAGTTTTCGTTTTTGGACACTTTCTGTTCGCTGGTTCAAGGAATGGATTCCAAGCACCACAGTTCTATTGTCTGTGTCTCTTGAACTTGAAAGGAGAAAAACAAATGTCAAATTTACTCTTCCAAAGACTTGGGCTATATAAGAAAATAAAGTCTGTTTTGCCCATCTGCATTCACCTTTGATTTAATGCATTTACCCCGCCACCACCCCCCCCCCCCCCGGTTATGTGGCAAGATAATGAGTAACTTGAGATCTGAAAATAACAGTGTAGTTGTTTTTCACTAATTTACAAGTTCCCTTGAAACTCAAGCTATGTCCACACTAGAGCAGATAAATCCGTAATCGAAGCTTTTTCTCTTCGTTTTGATCCTCCGTCTACACTAAAACGGCGTTTTCCTCCCCCGAAAACGGAGATTTTCTAAAACGCCCTCCAGAGTGTGTAAATTTGAAAACGCTGATTCTGCAGAGCAGTGTGGATGGGGTAAACAGATATTTTTAACTGCTGTCATGATATGCCGGAACAGATGGCAGCAGCATGGAATTTCATTGTTTTCTTGAGCGCAACTCCTCACACAACCTAACAATTTCAGAACAGGCGGCAACGAGACTGAAGCCAGAAGAGTTAGAAATGTACTCACCAAATACTTTGACCCATAGCTTACTGAATAAATAAGTATATTCACTTTGCCCTGTTTTCTGTCCTTGCTTGTATGAAGGTGGTTTACCTAGTTATACAAGTACTTCTCTGACAACAGATGTGTAACAGCCTAATGAAACATTGTATGGAAATACCAGGTAACACCGATGCAGGCATGCTTTTATATTTATCAAGGTGCTTTATTAATGCAACAGATTTAGTCAGTTTTTCAATGTTCGTCGTCAGCCGGGTCATACTGTCCGTGAACTCCCTGTCGGTTGCCTCCATACGCTACAGTATTTGTTTTTTTTTAGTTTTAAGTCCTCCTGCACGAGAGCCAACAGCAATTCCTTTTAAGTTTTTCTAGTCTGTAACTGGACAAACGTGCACCAAGTATACTGTTTCCTCTTTGCTAGTTTTCTGTGTGTCCTGTGCATGCCCAGTAGAGGAGATTCGCCCAAATATCCGTTCTAATGTGGACAGAGATTTTGAAAAGCGCCTGGTGTAGACACCTATCATTTTTACGCGAAACTGGTGTTTTCAAAACTATCCAGTGTAGTGTGGACGTAGCCTAAATGTCACTGCACAAGCAGACCAAAGGGCATTAATCACATTTAGGATCTTCTTAATGCAGACTGATTGACAATAGGTATGTGATAGTTTCAGGCCATTGTGCTGCATCAGGTCTTTGAATGAAGCTTTCAAATTACTCATCATTTCCCCTGAGTTAGCATGTAGAGAGATGGGCTAAATAAAGAATATTTTTTGTGCTCGTCTCCAATTTAACTTGTTTAAACAAAAATTTTCCTCAGCATGCAACTGGGGATAAGATTTAAAGATATAGGAGCAGAATTAGACTATTTGGTCCATCGAATCCACTCCACCATTTCATCATGGATGATCTGTTTTCCCTTTCAGCCCCAGTCTCCTGCCATCTCCCCAAATCCTTTCATGCCCCGACTAATCAAGAATCTATTAATGTCTGCCTTAATTATAACCAATGACTTGGCCTCCACAGCCACCTATGGCAACAAATTCCACAGATTCACATCTCTAAATTCTTCTTCATCTCCATTCCCAAAGGATGCCCTTCTATTCTAAGGCTGTGTCCTCTGGTCTTAGATTCCCCCACCATAGGAGACATGGTCCATATTCACTCTATTGAGACCCTTTGATAGGTTTCAATGAGGTCACCCCTGATTTTTCTGAGTTCCAGTGAGTAGAGGCCAAAACCATCAAACATTCCTCATTTGACAAGCCTTTCATTTCCAGGATCATTTTCCTGAACCTCCTTTGAACTCTCCAATTTTAGCATATCCTTTCTTAGATAAGGGGCCCAAAATTACTTGAAATACTCCAAGTAAGGCCTCACCAGTACTTTTTAAAGGCTCAAAATTACATCCTTGCTTTTATATTCTAGTCCTCTCAAAATGAATGCTAACATCGCATTTGCCTTCCTCACCACAGACTCAACTGCAAATTACCCTTTAGGGAATCCTGCCAAGTCCCTTTGCATATCAGATTTTAGAATTTTCTCTCCATTACGAAAATTGTCTATCCTTTTATTTCTTTTACCATAGTCCATGACCAAAAACTCCTGGAGCAGTCCCAAAACCACTAGTCCCTTATGGAACACCACTAGTCACTGGCAGCCAACCAGAAAGACTCCCTTTATTCCCTCTCTTTGTCTCATGTGAACCAGCCAATGCTTTATCGATGCTAGTATTTTCCTGTAATATCATGGGCACTTAACTTGTTAATCAGCCTCATGTGTGGTAGCTTGTCAAAGGCCTTCTGAAAATCCAAGTACACAACATCCACTAATTTTTCTTTGCCTATTCTGCTTGTTAATTCTTCAAAGAATTACAACAGATCTGTCAGGCAAAATTTTCCCTTAAGGAAACCATGCTAACTATGGCTTATTTTATTGTGTTCCGTTAAGTACCCAAAACCATATCCTTAACAATCGACTCCCAACATCTTCCCCGCCACTGAGGTAAGACTAACTGGCCTATAATTTCCTTTCTTCTGTCCCCTCCCTTCTTGAAGAGTGGAGTGACATTTGCAATTTTCCATCCCTCCAGAACCATGCCAGAATCAGTTGATTCTTGTACAATCTTTACTGATGCCTCCACAATCTCTTTAGCCACCTCTTTCTTAACTCCAAGTTGTACACCATCTGGTCCAGCTAACTCATCTATCTTAAGACACTAGCAGTGTCTTCCACAGTGAAGACTGATGTAAAATACTTATTCAGTTCATCCACCATTTCCTTGTCCCCCATTACTACCGCCCTAGCATCATTTTCCAGCAGACTGATATCTACTCTCGTCTCTTTTACACTTCATATATCTGAAAAAACTTTTGGTATCCACTTTAATTTCTGTGCCCCCTGAATTTCATCCAGAAATCCCAGCCATTGCTGCTCTGCTGCCATCCCTGCCAGTGTTTCTTTTCTAACAATTTTGCCCAATCCTCTCTCTTGCCTCTGTAATTCTCTTTACTTCACTGTAATACTGATACATCTGACTTTAGCTTCTCCTTCTCAAATCTCAGGGTGAATTCTGTCATGTTATGTTCACTTTCCCCAAAGGGTTCCTTTGGCTTAAGCCAGGGGTTTCCAATGTGGGCGATGTGGGGTCCATGGACCCCTTACTTAATAGTATTAGTCCATGGCATAACAAAGGTTGGGAATCCCTACCTTAAGCTCTCTAATCAATTCCAGTTCATTGCACAACACCCAGTCCAGAATAGCTAATCCCCTAGTGGGCTCAACCATGAGGTGCTCTAAAAAGCCATCTTGTAGGCATTCTACAAATTCACCCTCTTGGGATCCAGCTCCAACCTGATTTTCCTAATCTATCTGCTTATTGAAATCCCCCATGGCTAATGTAACATTGCCCTTTTGGCATGCATTTTGTATCTCCCATTGTAATTTGTAGCTCACATCCTTACTACTGTTTGGGGGTCTATATGTAACTCCCATCAGTGTGTTTTTACCCTTGCAGTTCCTTAGCTCTACCCACAATGATTCAACACTTTCCAACCCTATGCTACCTCTCTCTAATGGTTTGATTTCATTTTTTGCCAGCAGAGTCATGCTACCCCCCCCCCCGCCTACCTGCCTGTCTTTCCAATACAATGTGTATCCTTGGACATGAAGCTCCGAGCTACAATCTTCTTTCAGTCACGATTCACTGATGCCCACAACGTCATACCTGCCAATGTGTAACTGTGCTGCAAGTTCATCGCCTTATTCTGTATTTGTGCACATTCAAATATAACAACTTCAGTCCTGTATTCACCCTTTTCGATTTTGTCCACCTTTTACACTGCAACTCATCCTGTTGACTGCAATTTTGCCGTAATCAGCCTCTCCTCACTAGCGATCTCACTGCACCCTACCTCTGTAATCCAACCACCTCACCCTCAGCATTATCAATCCAGTTCCCATACCCCTGCCAAACCATACCCACACTCAGGTGCAATATTTTTCTGTTTTCAAATTACTTGATATTAATCATTTTCTCTGGTAGAGTTGACTATAAGCATAATTACATTTGGCATATTTTAAAAGCCACACTGACAGACATTAGGTATTTACAATCCTGACCAATAGTCTAGTAAGTCAAATAAGCAATCTATTACAAGTCACTGTTACCTCATGCCTACTTGGCTCATGCAACCACAATAAGTCCACTTAGCCTATATCAACTCTTTGAATGAAGCTTCCAATCTTATTACTTTATGGAAAACATGTTTGTTTAATAATTAGCAGAAGAAATAAACAGGCAAATAAACAGGCAGACTATTATTTGGATGGAGAAAGAATTCAAAGTTCTGAGATGCAACGGGACTTGGGAGTCCTCGTACAGGATACCCTTAAGGTTAACCTCCAGGTTGAGTTGGTGGTGAAGAAGGCGAATGCAATGCTGGCATTCATTTCTAGAGGAATCGAGTATAGGAGCAGGGATGTGATGTTGAGGCTCTATAAGGTGCTGGTGAGACCTCACTTGGAGTACTGTGGGCAGTTTTGGTCTCCTTATTTAAGAAAGGATGTGCTGACGTTGGAGAAGGTACAGAGAAGATTCACTAGAATGATTCCGGGAATGAGAGGGTTAACATATGAGGAACGTTTGTCCGCTCTTGGACTGTATTCCTTGGAGTTTAGAAGAATGAGGGGAGACCTCATAGAAACATTTCGAATGTTGAAAGGCATGGACAGAGTGGATGAGGCAAAGTTGTTTTCCATGATGGGGGAGTCTGGTACAAGAGGGCATGACTTAAGGATTGAAAGGCGCCCAATCAGAAGAGAGATGCGAAGAAATTTTTTTAGTCAGAGGGTGGTGAATCTATGGAATTTGTTGCCACAGGCAGCAGTGGAGGCCAAGTCATTGGGTGTATTTAAGGCAGAGATTGATAGGTATCTGAGTAGCCAGGGCATCAAAGGTTATGGTGAGAAGGCGGGGGAGGGGGACTAAATGGGAGAAATGATCAGCTCATGATAAAATGGCGGAGCAGACTCGATGGGCCGAATGGCCGACTTCTGCTCCTTTGTCTTATGGTCTTATGGTAACCACTTTAAAAGATTATAGGTACTTCCATAGTAGGTTACACAATCACCATTTTTTGTTAGCTTAGCTCATATACACGTTGAGCAAGAACTGTGAACGCAATGCAACCAGCACGTCATATATTATTTGAACATGGACACAAGAAGCTGATTGTATAAGGTTTTGCAACAGATGCAATCCTACACATCAAAAACAAAGCAAAGATAAAAGTCAAGATCCTCAACTTTTCTACAACTCTAAAGCTGGACTATAACCGAGTTATTTGACTGGAAGTTTGATAGCAACAAGGAAGCACAGAAAGACGTCGGCATCAGTGGAGGTATGCAGGCTTACAGTTATGAAGCATATTCAATGAAGTAAAAATGCAGTCTAATCTGCCTCTGAATTAAGAGCTCATCGCAAGTCTCACTGAAATAATTGAATATATTCTTCATTTATTGATAATTTCCATCAGTTAATAAACAAGCAATATCTAGAAATGATAAAGACTGATTAAGAATTTGTCTATGAATACTGTTGGGAGTGAGTTTTTCTGGGTAGATGATTCGTTTACACTTAAATGACTTTGGCCACCAGACTTCTATTTGACAAAGTACTGTGGATTGAGTCCACAAAAATGCATTTCCTAAAAGTTGTGGTATCTGGATACTAGCCAGACACTGTGGATGGAAGTGTGAAATTTACAGGTCGTTTTGAAGACGGTGTTATCTATACTTTATAATATTAATTGTCCTCTATGTTAGCACGTAAAATGCTAAATAAATGTATTGTGAATTTAACTTGGTTTCCTCAAGGCTCTGGATACCAACCCAGACATGTTGGCGTCAGAAGGAAAGGATGAAGTTAGGAGGTGTGATATCTTGTATGTAGCTTCAAAAGGAAGCATTGTCTATAACTTTTAAGTAATGATTGCCTTTGTGTTTAGCATATAAATATCGAGCCCACATTGGGCTAGCACACCTTTCTACCGAAAGTATCTCCGTCCGTAGATGCCTGTTGTACTTTGTTGTGTCGAATAAAGAAGCTGCTTTGTATCTACCAGTGACTCTGTTTCTCCGGTGATTTCATCCACGATACAACATTTGGTGTCAGGAGTGGGATACTTTGTGACCCGTCATGTGGCCAGCGTTCCTAGCAGTCTAAATTGGTGAGTATTTTTCTAAGATAACACTCACACTTGGATCTGTTCAGTCGGTGGTGTACGGGGCACGAAGTAACACGAACGCGGAGAGCTGAACTGGTAGATATAAAAGTAGTGTGTGCGTGTGCGTGTGTGTTTATGTAAGTGAGGAATCTTTGCATGTTAACTTGGTGAGACTTGGACCACCAGTTGCAAAAGGTGGTAACCAATGGTACGGTTCGAGACGCCAGAGAAGGGGCGTGTATACTCGTTCGGGAAGCTGCATTTTAGTGTATGTGTTTGCAAGTGTGATGCGAAGGAATACAGCAGGCATCATGAGTTCGGGTACTCAAAAGTGGCAGATTGTGGAATACATACTCTGCGGTTTTAACTATGTGTTGTTTAACTGGTACCCATCTTTTATATTTTGCATAGTGTGGGAATTAGTGTGGGGATATCTCAGGGAGAGGTGTTATCCAGAGAGATCAACCAGAATGGCACCTATTGAGGTCAGGCAACGTCAGGTTGAGAACCCTGATGATCCGAGCCAGCCCTTGACCTTGATTACGACTATTCATAAGCCCTTCACTCCCGGGGAGAAACACAGCATTTTGTCCGAGCGACACACATAAAAGTTGCTGGTGAACGCAGCAGGCCAGGCGGCATCTTTAGGAAGAGGTACAGTCGACGTTTTGGGCCGAGACCCTTCTCTTCCTACAGGTGCTGCCTGGCCTGCTGCGTTCACCAGCAACTTTTACGTGGGTTGCTAGAAATTCCAGCATCTGCAGATTTCCTCGTGTTTGCATTTTGTTCGAGTTGCCCTCACTCAAAGTTGCCTGTGGGAATTCAGAATTCTGGCGCAAGCTCGAGGAAATGGTTGAAATTCACCACATGCACCCTAAGGATAGACACATGTTAGTGAAAGCGAAGTGCCCGAGGAATATGCGGGACAGGATGGCCCAGGGGGTGCGGGATGGTACATGGGCAACTACCGGGAGCAGCAGTAATGAAGAAAGATATCGCTCTTTTGAAGTAGAAGTGAGGCAGTAGCTGGGGAACGATAATGGCAGTGATTCAAAAAGCTGACGAGACAGCCATGGATTATGCAGAACGTAAATATCCAGCATACGAGGAGTATTCTGGGTTGGATAATCCAGGGAGGGATGACCAAGTCTTCCTAAAAATGCTGAAGGAAGGCCTGAGCTCAGCCCACCAGGACGTTTTAGATTTAGGCATAACGGTGGGGTCCAACTACTCTGCGATAGTTTCGTGGGCTAGTGAGATAGACCAAAGAAAAAGCAAGAGAAATTGTAAAGTGGGTACAGTGGATGCAGCTGCTGTGATGTCCCGGAGAGTTTGTTTTGCTTCCCGGCAGCTGGGGCACCTGGCAAAGGACTGTTGGACCAGGTATAAGACAGTGAAGGAGTTGATCTGCTACAGCCGTGGCCTATCGGAACATAGCTGGAGACAGTGTCCAAAAGGGAGGGGGAAAACCCAGGCGAAGGAGAAAGCAGACACCCAGTCACTCACCCCATCAGCAACCAGTCTGTCCAATCTGAATGCTGATCAGATCATAGAACTAGTAAAGAGGGCTTCTAAGTTAGGAAAATAGCTGGCGGCGGCCCCCACTGCCAGTGCGGATGACCCGCGGATGTACACAACAGCATTGTTAGGGGGCCGGCAATGCAATATGTTAGTGGACACAGGGGCATCGGTATCGATAACTGACCTACCCTTACCAACAACCGGACAGGCTATTTATATTACGGGAGTAGGAGGAAAAACAGTAAAAGCTGAAAGAAGCGAGTCGCAAATACTAGAAATCAGGGGAGTGCAGCTTCCAGTGTATTTCTGGGTATGTCCAAATAATGAGGGCACGATCCTTGGAATAGACATCTTCAGGGAAGCAGGAGCTGTTATAGATTCAGGAAAAGGAGAAATAATATGGACAAGTCAGGGACAGAGAACGCATACAACTAACAGAATACACAGCCTGGCTAGCATAGGCGCAGCTGCCCTGATCATTAGAGACTGGAGCCAGGATGGTGTCTGTGGGTTACTTTGTCAGCAGTTCCCAGCAGTGTGGGCTAGGCACAAGCAAGATTGTAGGCAGGTAAAGATAGACCCAGTTAAAATAGATGGGGACCTGCATAAACCCCATTAGCAGTATCCTATAAACCAGATGCACTGGCAGCTGTCCAGGGCACAGTGAAAGAACTAAAACACCAGGGGATACTCAGAGAGACTGCGGCCACTACTAACTCACCTATATGGCCAGTAAAGAAACCCGACGGGTCATATTGGCTAACAATAGACTATACCGACCTTAATAAGACCACACCCAGACTGCACCCCATCGTGGCGAGCCCTGTGACAATCCTGAATGGCCTGTCTCCAGAACATAAGCTTTTTTCAGTCCTGGATATCACTAATGGGTTTTGGGGACTCTCCTTAGCACCCGAATCCCAAGACCGATTTGCCTTCACCCTGAGTGGGCGGCAGTATACGTGGATCAGACTCCCCCAGGGATTCCACAATAGCCCAGCTATTTTTCATAAGGTCATGGCGCAGACTTTGGAAAAGCTCAATTTAACGCCCTACCGGTCGACCATCTTACAATATGTAGATGATCTACTCATTGCTTCGGAAGATGAAGCAGGCCATTTAGGAGCGATGGCCAGAGTTTTAGAGGTACTGCAGGATGAGGGGTTTAGAATCAGTCCGCACAAGGCTCAGCTAGGCAAACAAACCATACAGTAGCTGGGCTACACGATTTCCCAAGGGAGGAAGGACATGTCAGATGACAGACGTTTGGCAATCAGCTCCATGGCCTGCCCAGTCAACATAAGGGGAGTTCGAAAGGTGATGAGTTGTTTCTTCTTCTTCTTCTTCTTCTTCTTCTTCTTCTTCTTCTTCTTCTTCTTCTTCTTCTTCTCCTTCTCCTTCTTCTTCTCCTTCTTCTTCTTCTTCTTCTTCTTCCTCCTCCTGTTTAGATGCACCTAGGCGCATTATAGCCCTCTGCAGGATGTATAATTAATTATAGAACTTCAAGGAACTTAAATTCTCCAATACAACCTAGTCTCATGTATAAACTGAATAATATACTCTTCAATCAGATGTTGATTCTCTTGATGACCAAACAAAGATTTAATAGAAAACCAAAATAAATTTAAGCCAGATAGCCTCTTGAACAACATGCTTCTTTCAATTTTGTATAGATTACAGCTCAGCAAAACATGCTGGACTGTCTCTGGACTACCACAGTCACATAATCCAGTGGGATGTTTTCCTATTATCTTTAAATAACAGTTTAACCCACAATGCCCCAACCTAAGTCTTGTAAATTTCACCATATTTCTACGACTTAGAAGGGAACAGTCTGAGACCTTTTTAACTAGTGGATGACTAGAAAAGTATTGCCTGTCCCTTAATTCATTTTTCCAATCCTCCTGCCACTTCTTCTCTATACCTTTTTTAATCCTACTTCTCAATTCTGCTCTGCCTGGGCGAACTCTAATTTCTAATTGCCTGTTCTGTAAGGAAGACCTTGCAATGCCATCCACAATTTCATTTCCCTCCACCCCAGCATGCCCAGGTATCCATGAAAATCTAACTGCACAGCCCATCTTCCCTACTCTAAACAACACTATGAGAATCTCAATAACTATGTCAGGACGAGTTTTTGATTTACTCCCTTTTATAGACTCTAAGGCAGCAGCAGAATCTGAACAGATGATAACCCTACGTGGTTGAGAGTCTTCTATCCACCATAAGGCCCAGAGGATTGCTAATAATTCTGTTGCAAAGACAGAAACACCATCTGAAACCCGGTGACCAATCTGAGCTCCAAGTTGAGACATAGACATCCCAAATCCTGCCCTACTGCTCTCTGGGTCCACTGAGCCATCAGTAAAAATCTGCAGATAAGATCCCCATTTATTATTTAAATATTCATTTGTGGTCAACGCTGATGAAATTGCACTGCTTCCTTTAAGCTGAAAAAGGAGGAATAGGTCTACTTCTGGTTCTGGAAAGAGCCAAAAAGGGACGGGTGGCAAGCAAATTTGGTCAACTATGTCTTCCTCAGTCAGTTTCAATTTCACAGCCCAGTTATTAACCAAATCTAAAAATGGGTACCTTTTAATTTTACTTTGGCGCTCTGATTTCCCTGGCAAAAGACACTTTGATGGACAGCTGTGATTGAATCCATTTAGTTTCACCCAAAACTGCAGGCCCAACTGAATTCGTCTTAAATGTAGAGGCACTTCTCCTATCTCCACACATAATGCCAGGACTGATGTTGTTCTAGCAACACTCACAACACGCTGGAAGAACTCAGCAGGTCGGGCAGCATCCGTGGAAAAGATCGGTCGACGTTTCGAGCCGGAACCCTTTGTCAGGACTTCTAAAACCTCCACAACAGAGTCTAAGTGCTTTGGACTGCACGGTGTCTAGTTTTCCAAGCACTGCCGTAGCAGCGGAACCATAAGCAATACATCCATAATCTATAACTGATCTAATCATAGCTAGATATCTTAAGTACATAGTTTCCCACCCTGCTCCCCAGTCGCATCCAGCAATACTTCTCATAACATTTAAAACTTTCTCACACAATGGGTTTGTTTAACTACTGTCGAAATTTTATACCGGGGTTCTCAGCACTAGTGGCTCTGATACAGGCCTTGATTAAAGGAGGGAAGCCCCCCCTGGAAGCAGTAAAGTGGGGTTCAGAAGAGGAAAAGGCCTTCACAGAAATCAAGAAAGCCCTGGTTTCTGCACCCGCGCTAGGGTTACCAGATGCAGCTCGCCCCTTTCACCTATAATGTAGTAATGAGGGAGGGTACTACAACACGGTAGTAGTGCAGGACCATGGGGACACTAGAAGGCCAGTGGCCTATTGCTCTACGAAACAGGACCCCGTTGCAGCAGGACTCCCCCGCTGCGTTGCAGCTTTGGACTGCGCCGCATGGGCTGTGCGAGTAAGTGAACCAGTTGTGATGATGGGGCAACTGATCCTACACACACCCCATACCATTGTAGAGCTCCTGAACACGGGGAGGCTGAGGGCAGTCACCGATAGCCAAAGAGACCCTTGGGAGGCAGTTCTCATTCCAAAGGACAAATCAGTAACTATCGTTAGAGACACTGGGGAGGATCCCGCGAGCGCCATCCTAACCGAGGGAGAAGCACATGAGTGCCAAATAGAAATTGTCAAGGAAGAAGATATCGGTGTGAAGGAAACACCTCTGGGAGGAAGAGCAGATGAAATCTTTACAGATGGGTCTAGGAGGTACATAGATGGGAACCCACGAACTGGGTGGGCCGTGGTAAAGGAAACAGGTGAAGAGTTAGCTTCAGGAGCACTGCCGGGGGGGCTGCTCAGCTCAGGTAGCAGAACTGGTAGCTCTGACAGAAGCTCTACACTGCAGTGAGGCAGACGGGTAAATATATATACAGACAGTCGATATGCATTCGGGGTGGTGCATGATTACTTAATGGCTTGGGCACGACGAGGAATCATAAATTCAACAGGTGCTAATATTCAGCATGGGCACCTAATGCAACAGCAGTGAGCCTGCCAGAAGAGGTGGCAGTGATTAAGGTAAAAGCGCACCAGAAGGGTGAGAGCATGGAACAGAAGGGAAATGAGTTAGCAGATGTTGCTGCAAAGAAGGCAGAAGAGGAACAAGAGGCAATTGAAATTGCAAGTGTGCAGGAGGAAACGACAGAAGCCAGCTTAGTAAAATTATATGAAGAGGTAGAGGCTGAAGAGAAGGAAAAGTGGAGAAGGAAAGGAGCAAAGGAGGGATCAGATAGGTGCTGGACACATGGGGAAGAAAGAGTCGCGGTGGCCCCACCCTGTATTAGACCGGTACTACTAAAGTTATATCATGGGGCGATACATCAGGGAAGGCAGAGCATGATCGCAACCCTCCAGCAGGACTGGTGGTGGCCAGGGATGGTCAGGGATGTTGAGAAATTCTGCCGCCATTGTATCATTTGTGCCCAGCATAACCCTGGTAAGGGCAGAAAGCTACAGCTGGCAAATCAGCCTCGGCCAAGGGGACCCTGGGAAAATATCCAGATAGACTTCACAGGGCCCCTGCCAAAAAGCAGGGGGAAAAGTTACCGTCTAGTAATTGTGGATCACTTCAGTCGTTGGATAGATAGAGTTAGATATGGCCCTTGTGGCTACGGGGATCAGGGGGTATGGAGGGAGGGCTGGGGCGGGGTTCTGAGTTGGATGATCAGTCACGATCATAATAAATGGCGGTGCAGGCTCGAAGGGCCGAATGGCCTACTCCTGCACCTATTTTCTATGTTTCTATAGAGGCTTTCCCAACAAGGGACTGCACTGCCAGCACCGCTGCATGGATCCTCGTTCAGGAAATCCTCCCAAGGTGGGGCACCCCAGTTCAGGTGGATTCAGGTCAGAGAGCACATTTCACGGGGAAAGTGATGAAGGAAATGTGCCAACTACTAGGGATTCGACAACAGTTCCACGTACCCTACCACCCCCAGAGTTTAGGGATGGTAGAAAGGATGAACCGAACAATCAAGAATGCATTAGCCAAAGCTATAGCTGAGACAGGAAAGACATGGGTGGATGTATTACCAGGAATCTTGATGCGATTGCGCGCAACCCCGAACTGTACTTTGGGTCTCAGCCCCTACGAATTATTGATGGGGCAAGCAATGCGACTCCCGTATAGGGTAATTACGGGCTGCGGGGAGCCTGGGGCTTACAGGGATAGAATGACCCAATACGTGAAAGACCTTTGTAACCAACTTAAAGTGTTAAAGGACCGAGTGAAACAACAGCAGCAAATCACTGATCAGAGAGAGCCAGAGGGAAAGGGGATAGTTCTTCCACAGTCCGGGATCAAGTTATGGTGAGGGTGCTGCCGGAAAGGTCAGGGTTTGCCCCCAGGTGGATAGGACCACAGACGGTACTCTTAACGAATGATACGTGTGTCTGTGTACAGACTCGGCGGGGCAGCCAGTGGAAACACTGGACTCAGGTTAAAGCATGCAACTCACCCTCTTGTTGCTCCCACAGACAGAGTGGGGAACCAAGTGTACCCAGTAACCATGTAATTACAGAGAACCTAAGAGAGGAACACCAGCCGGCCATGCCAGACCCGACCACAGCTGATGAAAACATACCTGGACAAAAACACAAAGGCAGAAAACACCAAGAGCGTGGCAGAAGACACTGAGAACGTGTTGGAAAACCATGAACAGCCTGCTAAAGTGTGATGATGATGGTACTCTGTAAAGAAGGCTGGTTGCTGAAGATAGATGATTAATTTTATAGCATAGTATAGAAATCTATTGAAAAATAGCATAGTATAGAAATCTATTGAAAAATAGATGGGGAGGGATTTTTGAGTTAAAGCAGAGACAGCAAGTTCCACCACTTCGATGGCATTTCAGACTGCACACGGCATCTTGAAGCAGTCACCCTGAGTCTGAGGAGCTGGGCCCTTTTCAGCAGTTGGGCCAGTGATCGACCGGACAGTTCGGAAGGGGGTGTCACCGGGGAGAGGTCCTTGCAGACATTTACGCAGAGGCCACCCCAACCCCTTCCTGTACATCGATAAGAGAGACCGTGGGTGCTCCTGGAAGGAGAGTTTCAGCGACCAGAGGATAAAGGGCTGAAGACAAAGGCATGTAATTAAGCTGCAGTCGGCCTGCAGGGAAAGAGCAGGCACACCAAAGGAGCCTCATTCCTAAAGACTTGGAACAGCCTCTCTGCCTAACATTTGGTAGGTAATGCTAGGATAGATATCGAAGTACATAAAATTGGGGGGGAATTTCGAGACAGGGCATTTTTGCCACACTATTTGAGCAGATCCTCCTAGTTTGGCCTTTCCTGATACAAATTTAATTTTGTCCAGGAGGGCCAAGAGGAGGGACAGTTAGAGTGAGTTTTTTTGGGTAGATGATTCGTTTACACTGAAATGACATTGGCCACCAGACTTCTATTTGCCGAAGTACTGTGGATTGAGTCCACAACAATGCTAAAAGCTGTGGTATCGGGATACAAGCCAGACACTGCGGTTGGAAGTGTGAAGTTTACAGGTAGTTTCGAAGACAGTATTATTTATACTTTATAATATTAATTGTCCTCTATGTTAGCATGTAAAATGCCAAATAAATGTATTGTGGATTTAACTCGCATTCCTAAAGGCCGTGGATACCAACCCAGACATGTTGGCATCAGAAGGAAAGGATGAAGTTAGGAGGTGTGATGTTTTGTATGTAGCTTCAAAAGGAAGCATTGTCTATGCATTGTCTATAACTTTTAAGTAGCGATTGCCTTTGTGTTTAACATATAAATATTGAGCCCACATTGGGCTAGCGGACCTTTCTACCGAAAGCGTCTCCGTCCACAGATGCCTGGTGTACCTTGTTGTGTCGAATAAAGAAGCTGCTTTGTATCTACCAGTGACTCTGTCTCTCCAGTGATTTCATCCACGCTACAACAAATACAAATAACATCCCTCGCCCAACACCACAGCAATCAGTGCCACACTATTAAGATGAACAACAATGCTGAAATTATTGTCACTATTTTTCAAACTTTGGCATTCGATATCAGATTATTGGCTTCCTCGATCTTTACCACTTCTACATTCACACTGCTCATCTTGACCACTGGAA
This sequence comes from Mobula birostris, assembly GCF_030028105.1. NCBI lineage: Eukaryota > Metazoa > Chordata > Chondrichthyes > Myliobatiformes > Myliobatidae > Mobula > Mobula birostris. Next base: position 80,844,420 of record NC_092372.1, on the reverse strand, counting down.
CTAACCAACACCCACTAAAGCTGACAGCTTGTTTGCTTGCTGTCCTATATCAACTACTACTCCTCAACCAAAGCACTGAAGAAGACAAGTGAATGCATTGTAATTTATCCAGATGAGCAATTGACATCATGTTCCTCTAGGTAGGAGGTCATTTTGTAAATTTCCTCATCTTGAATCTGTTCGGGTGCAGTTGTCTGCTGTTGCCCATTTTGATTGGCGTATTGTATTAGAAAGAGGAATGGTAAAGTTAAAAAAGAAGTTCACACAGGACAAGGAAGTAGGAGGAAACTGTGTTTTCTTTCCCACAAGTAGATGTATGCGAGGAGTAAGAAATAAGTGATCTGAAAAATTTTTGCTAAGTTGTTGCCAGGACTCAAAGAACTGGGTTACTGAGAGCTGTCAAGACAGAAAGATAACTTTATTGCCCTTGCTCTTACACTGGTGACATTAAAATTGCCCATTTTTGCTTTCAAGTTTACTCAGGATGTGAAAAGAGGGAGACCTGAGAAAGGTATTTAGCTGGAGGTTTTGTGGGATTTGGGTTAGTTATGGAAATAAACAAGGAGTCAATTAACTTAATCCAAAACAAGACAAACTGCCAAGGTTGTCATCGATCCAAAGTGTTGACAACTCCTTTCCCTTCACAGATGCTACCTGACCGGCTAAGTTTCCCTACCAGTTTGTTTTTGTTCCACATCTGCAGGAGCTTGTGTGTCTCAGTGAACGTAACTTACAGAAAGTTGATGAAATGTGCTGCCAGGGAATGAATCGGTGAGGGAACTTTTGCACAGTGGCTGAGTATAAAGAAGTCTAGAGATTATTTGGGCTGTGACCCTTCATCAGGAAGTATAATCAAGGACTAAGCCCACCCTGGCCATTGCCCCATCTTCCCTCTCACACAAGGTAGAAGATATCAAAGCTTGAAAGTACATACCACCAGGATTGAGGAGAGCTTTTATTCCGAGCACAAGAAAATCCACAGATGCTGGAAATCCAAACAACACACACAAAATGCTGGAGGAACTCAGTAGGCCAGGCAGCATCTATGAAAAAGAATGCATTTGATGTTTCAGGCCGAGACCCTTCGGCAGGACTGGTTTCTATTAACAGTGGGACAGAGCTTCTATCCCACTATTATCAGACTCTATAATAGACCTCTCATATGCTAGAGATGAATTCTTGATCTCCCACTCAAACTTGTTCTGGTGTTTCACTTTATTTGTTTACCTGCACTATAATTTCTCTGTAGCTGCTACACTATATTTTGCAGTCTGTTTCTTTTACTGTCTTTATGTACTTAGGAATGGCACGATCTGCCTGCGTGGCATGCAAATGGAAGTTATCTTGGTATGTAGGACAATAAGAAACCAATGTCAATACCAGTACCAATTCTGGTAAACTAGCCATTGACAGAAGTAATCTGAATGACAAGTATGAAGGTCAACACTTGATTCATCAACACAAAGAAGGTAACGGCCAGGAGTTGTAATGGTTAAGATGTAATCGGATGGTCTGTACACTTCAGAGATGGAAATCTAAAATCCTTCTGGTCTTTATGTGTATCAATGATTTGTTGCAGCACAGAAGTGGTATTTCCTTCATGGATTCCATGCCAACTATGATCTTGTCAGTCTTTTTGTAATGGATTAGGAACAGAGACTACTAGATTATCATTAAAAACCCATCTGGTTCACTGAAGTTCTTCTGCAAAGGAAAGTTTCTGTTCCTGCCCAGTCCAGCACATACTGTCTACCATCTGTAATGTCCCAGCAAGTCAAATAGCTGCGTCACAGCTGCCACAGTATTGCTTCAAGATGCAATGACTAACTGCTGACTTTCCAATGTCAAGCAGAAGTGGGTAACAAACACTGCTCATCATGTGAATAAAACAAAGGATCATAGAAGACTGGATTTCTTTGATGGTTCCAGATGTTGTTGTTATCACCTTCAGGTTAGATGTCAAAACTGAGCACATTCTGGCTTTGTTAAATATTAGCATTATTTCAGAGAGACTCATCCAGTCTTTCCAGGGGGTGTATCATCTGCAAGCTTGCAGCTTGTATCTCCAGTACTTATCTAGATTCAAAACAGGAAAGGAGAGTTCCAATGCATAGCCTATGGGACACTTTGATAGCAGTTTTCCAATGTTACTAGTTGAGATCTCTTCTGCCTGACCTGCTGATTGTTTTCTGCATTTACTGTTTACATTTTTAATTTCCAGATCTGTAGTTTTTAAAAAAATCCAGTTTATCTGGAATTACATTTTGCCTCGATGCTCCCAAAGTCCACCTCAAAATGCACTTATGAACGGAAGTAAGACATCTATGTCAACTAGATTTAGCAGGTTCCCCTCACACACCACCTTGGTGACTTTTGCAGAAAATGGGATTATGTTTGTCAGATATGACTTATTTATGAAGATATGTTTGGTGTCGTTAAATATCTATCAGTGTGAAAGCAGTCATATGTTGTTTCCAAGTATCTTTGACATTGCTAATGTCATGTTGTTTGTGATCTGTAGTTGTTCTCAGTTGTGCCACCTTGTGAGAATTGCATCAGGCTGGTCTTCAGTGAAAATTATTCCAGAGCAAATTGAGCAATTAAAAATATAGCTGAGAGGCTTAGTAATTCACATGTTTGTATGTGTCTTATTTCACTGAGAAACCTTGTATGTTTTCAATTTTTTAAATTAACATAATGTTCATTTATGTCAATGTTATTAATCTTATTAATCAGAGACATTCATACCCCATGATCAAACCATGCCTTCGAGAGTGTGTGATAAAAGGTTATTTATTAATATTTTTGCCAAGCTGTGGTATGTTGGCCTTAAATATCTGAGTCTTCATATAAACAAAATTGATTTCCTTATTTTTACCTTGTCTCAGCACAGTCTTCTTTCCCACTAGTTGAGTATTGGATGGCTTTAATTCCTGATATAAAGAGTTGGTTCACATCCACAGGTGCACTGGGCTGTCTGTACCACACTCTATAGTGCTCAGCGATCAAGGTTGGTGCAGTTCCCGGACCAGGCAGTGATACAGCCAGTCAGTATGCTCTCAGTGGTGCCCCTGTAAAAGGTCTTGAGGATTTGGAGGCCCATGCCGAACTACTTCAGTCGCCTGAGATGGAAGAGACGCTGTTGTGCTTTTTTTGCCACACAGGCGGTGTGTACAGTCCAGGTGAGATCCTCAGTGATGTGTATACAGAGAAACTTGAAACCACTCATCCTCTCAACTGCTGTCCATGTGATGTTGATCGGGCTGAGCCTGTCTCCGTTCCTCCTGTAATCCATGATCAGCTGTTTTGTTTTTGGACGTTGAGGGAGAGGTCGTTATCCTGGCACCACTGTGTCAGGGAGTACACATCAGTGAGCACCTCACCTAGACTGTACACAGTGGCTGTGTAGAGAAAAAAGGATCTCTCCTCTCTCGGCTGTCTCATCACCACCAGAATTAAGGCCGATCAATGTCATTTCATCCACACATTTGATCATCAGATTGGAGCTGTGTGTGGCAGCACAGTCGTGGGTGTAAAGGGAGTAGAGGAGGGGACTCAGGACACAACCCTGGGGGCACCTGTGTGGAGTTTCAGAGGAGGTGACAGGCTTTTTGGTGGGCTTGAGATATCGCGAGTAGTCGCTTTTTTGGAGGTGAATGAACGTGGGATTTAAGAGGCGGAGGCTAAGGTAAGTTGCTAGTAAGTTTCTTTCTTTGTCTATTAGTGCCTAGCTAGAGTACCAAGAATGGATTCAGGGTCAGTGGTGTGTTCTTCATGCCAGATGTGGGGAAAATACAACCAACTGCATCTCCTTACAGACCATGTTAGGGAACTGGAGCTGTAGCTAGATGACCTGAGGTTCATTTGGGAGAATGAGGAGGTGATAGATAAGAGCTACAGAGGGATAGTCACCCCTGAATTGCAAGGAACAGGTAGCAGGTAGCAGGAGAGGGAAAGGGAATCGGCAGACAGTGCAGAATAACCCTGTGGCTGTTCCCCTCAATAATAAGTATACAACTTTCTTAGGGATGACAACCTATCGGGGAAAGCTACAGTGACTAGGCCTCTGGCACTGAGTCTGGCTCTGTGGCTCAGAAAAGAAGGGGGGAGAAGAGGAGTGAAGTGGTGATAGGAAATTCAATAGTTAGTGGAATAGACAGAAGATTCTGTGGATGTGAAAGAGACACCTGGATGGTATGTGGCCTCCCAGGTGCTTGGGTCAGGGACTCTTAGATCAGGTCCACAGCATTCTAAAGGAGGAGGCTGAGCAGCTACAAGTTGTGGTACTTATTGATACAAGCAACATAGGTAGGAAAAGGATGAGGTCCTGAAGCAAGAACATAGGGAGCTAGGTAGGAAGCTGAAGAATGGCCTTAGGAGAGCTAGAAGGGGGCATGAGAGTGCCTTGGCAAGTAGGATTAAGGAAAACCCAAGGCATTCTTTATGTATGTGAAGAACAGGAGGAAGATTAGAGTGAGTGAAGGTCCAATCAGGGATAGAAGAGGAAACATGTGCTTGGAGTTGGAGGAGGTAGGGGAGGTCTTCAGTGTTCACCAGCGAGAGGCACTTTAATGTCTGTGACGACAGGATAGAACAGGCTGATATGCTAGAACATGTTAACATTCAGAAAGTGGGTGTGCTGGGAACTTCTGAAAAACATTAGGATAGGTAAGTCCACAGAGCCAGACAGGATCTGCCCTATGGGAAGTGAGGGAAGAGTTGCTGTGCCTTTGGTGATGATCCTTGTGTCCTCACTGGCCACAGGAGTTGTGTCAGATGACTGGAAGTTGGCAAATGTTATTCCTTTATTCAAGAAAAGGAGTAGAGTAACCTTGGGAGTTATAGACTTGTAAGTCTTACTTCAGTGGTTGACCAAGTTATTACAGAAGATTCTTAGAGCCAGGATTTACAAGCAGTTGGAGAAGCATGGTCTGATTGGGGATAGTCAGCATGGCTTTGTGAGGGGCAGGTTATGCCTCACAAGTGGTGTTTGATAAGGTTCCATGGTAAGCTCGTTCTAAAAGTTGGGAGGCATGGCATCCAGGGATACTTGGCTGTCTGGATTCAGAATTAGCTTGCCCATGGAAGGCAGAGGGAGTTTGCAAATGGAGCATATTCAGCCTGGAGTTTGGTAACCAGTGGTGCTCCACAGGGATCTGTTCTGGGACACCTGCTTTTTGTGATTTTTATGTTACTTGGATGAGGAAGTGGAAGGGCAGTTTAGTAAGTTTGCAGATGACATGAGGGTTGTTGGTGTTGTGTATAGTACAGAAGGATGCTATAAATTACAATGTGATGTTGACAAGATGCAGAGCCAGGCTGAGAAGTGGCAGATGGAGTTCAGTCTAGAGAAGTGTGAATTAATATACTTTGTATGGTTGAACTTGAGGGCAGGCTTCTTGCTGTGTGGTGTGGTGGAGGGAACAAATTGTATTGATGAGAATATAGGAGAATAGATTACTGCAAAAATAATTGGGGTTCATGATGTGGCTCTTTAAGCTGAGATAGTTTCAATGAATCAGATGTCTTCTTCTAGATTACGAGGAGTTATGTATTTTCCACAGGAAGTGAAAAGGTTGGAAATTGTTTTGCTCTGTAGAAAATAACTTCATCTAGATGACATAATTGTATACACACAATTCAATTTCTCCTCTAGGCATTCAACATTAAAGAATTATGCATGATAATCTAGAAAACTCATACCTGTTAACTGGCATCCTAACAAAAACAACATTTACCATTTAACATTTACATTTACGGGTAAATGCAATTACCCGTAATTACATATTTCTACTTTTGTTACAGGATTATGAATAAGGATTGTTTCCTGACTCTCTGCTGAACAAATCAAACTTCTTTCAAAACTTCATAGCTGAATCTGAACCCACACAGAGTATTATGAATAGCTCTATCTTTACTGGCTTCCGTTAGCTCTCCACTTTTGAACCTTATCAAAATCAGGGCATATACATGCCACATTCTGAAAGGTGAGCATACTAGAAATGTTCCATCCTATGGGTAGTGCCTACAAAAATTTGCAACATCCTGCAGACTTCTGACAAGATAAATGAGAGGGAGAAGACACATGGAACCGTGAGCCAGCATGTTCATTGTTTCTATTGAGCTGCTTTAAAGGACAGGCCTTAGTATTAGTTCTGCTTTCTGCTAATGATAGGTACGATTGGAACAGTCCGTAGCTTATTTTGATCTAACTGTTGTGCGATCACCAACCATTTAGGTCTTACGTATAATTGGAGCATCCCTATTGATTGCTTCTATTGTTGCTCATGTAGTCATACGACTAGACATCGAGGCTGCAAGCAACAGTGGCTTCAGTTTATTTGGATAAGTGTAAAGTAACCAAGATGAAGATTTCAAAGACTCATGAATACAAAAGCCAGCTGTTAGTGGTTAGTGGTCTGCTGTTAGTGATAGCATGAAGCAGCACAGAATCACCTGATGAAAAACCAAAAGAAGATGGAGCCAGTGAAAAGTGCTACGACGGGCGACATTCTCCAGGTGATCACAAGACTGTTCCTTTTAAATGAGGGTAGAGCCCGTGATCTACAGTTTGATGGTGTGCTTTCAGGCCGATTGAGTGATCTGGCACTGAGTGTCTCTGAGGAAGTTCCGGGAGGTAAGCGGCCTCAAGGCCAAGAAGCTAAGAAACAGGGCATGAGACTTTGATCAACTCCTTTTCTGGCTGAACGTGGTTTATGGATTGGACTGTGGATCACATTATGAGGTGTTTTCTTGTTTATGCTCGCCCCTTTTTCTGTTGCTATTTATGGGCGACATTGAATCAGGACGGCCTGCAGATAATGAACACTGAGCTGAACTGAATATAGACTCTTCAATTTTCTGTTTTACATTCTGTAATTTGATTTCTTCTTTCTTGTTGTCATTTGCCAGATTTTTTTTGCGCAGAAAGGTTGACGTTCTTGTTGTTGTTTGTGCGGCAGGTTGATGACCTTGTTGCCATTTGTGCAATTTGTTCTTTTGCGCTGGAGAGGGGTTTGATGTTCTTGAAGTTTGTGCGGTTTTTTTGTGTGAGGGGAGGGGTTTGACGTTCTTGTTGCCGTTTGCGTGGTTTTTTTGTGTGAGGGGAGGGGTTTGATGTTCTTGTTGCCGTTTGCGTGGTTTTTTTGTGTGAGGGGAGGGGTTTGATGTTCTTGTTGCCGTTTGCGCGGTTTTTTTGTGTGAGGGGAGGGGTTTGATGTTCTTGTTGCCGTTTGTGCGGTTTTTTTGTGTGGGGGAGGGGTTTGATGTTCTTGTTGCCGTTTGTGTGGTTTTTTTGTGTGAGGGGAGGGGTTTGATGTTCTTGTTGCCGTTTGCGCGGTTTTTTGTGTGAGGGGAGGGGTTTGATGTTCTTGTTGCTGCTTGCGCGGTTTTTTTGTGTGAGGGGAGGGGTTTGATGTTCTTGCCATTTGCGCGGTTTTTTAGTGTGAGGGGAGGGGTTTGATGTTCTTGTTGCCGTTTGCGTGTTTTTTTGTGTGAGGGGAGGGGTTTGATGTTCTTGTTGCCGTTTGCGTGGTTTTTTTGTGTGGGGGAGGGGTTTGATGTTCTTGCCGTTTGCGCGGTTTTTTTGTGTGAGGGGTGGGGTTTGATGTTCTTGTTGCCGTTTGCGTGGTTTTTTTGTGTGAGGGGAGGGGTTTGACGTTCTTGCCGTTTGCGTGGTTTTTTTGTGTGAGGGGAGGGGTTTGACGTTCTTGCCGTTTGCGTGGTTTTTTTGTGTGAGGGGAGGGGTTTGATGTTCTTGCCGTTTGCGTGGTTTTTTTGTGTGAGGGGAGGGGTTTGATGTTCTTGTT